>NC_091981.1:88865871-90065871 GCF_044704955.1 Pristiophorus japonicus
CAGGTCTCGTTGCACCTCCCCTTTTCCTAATCTGCCGCCATTCAGATAATATTCTGCCTTAGTGTTTATGCCACCAAAGTGGATAACCTCCCATTTATCCACATTATATTGCATCTGCCATGCATTTGCCCACTCACCTAACCTCTCCGAGTCACCCTGCAGCCTCTTAGCTTCCCCCTCACAGCTCACACCGCCACCCAGTTTAGTGTCATCTGCAAACTTGGAGATATTACACTCAATTCCTTCATCTAAATCATTGATGTATATTGTAAATAGCTGGCGTCCCAGCACTGAGCCCTGTGGCACCCCCATTACTCACTGCCTGCCATTCTGAAAAGGACCCGTTTATCCCGACTCTCTGCTTCCTGTCTGCCAACCAGTTCTCTATCCACGTCAATACATTACCCGCAATGCCATGTGTTTTCATTTTGCAAATCAATCTCTTGTGTGGGATCTTGTCGAAAGCTTTTTGACAGTACAAATACACCACATCCATTGGTTCTCCCTTGTCAACTCTATTAGTTACATCCTCAAAAAATTCTAGATTTGTCAAGCATGATTTCCCTTTCATAAATCCATGCTGACTTGGATCGATCCTGTCACTGCTTTCCAAATGCGCTGCTATTTCATTTTTCATAATTGGTTCCAACATTTTTCCCACTACTAATGTCAGGCGAACCGGTCTATAATTCTCTCTTTTCTCTCTCCCTCCTTTCTTAAAAAGTGGTGTTACATTAGCTACTCTCCAGTTCATCGGAACTGATCCAGAGTCGATAGACTGCTGGAAAATGATCACCAAGGCATCCACTATTTCTAGGGCCACTTCGTTAAGTACTCTGGGATACAGACTATCAGGCCCCGGGAATTTATCAGCCTTTAATCCCATCAATTTCCCGAACACAATTTCCTGACTAATAAGGATTTCCTTCAGTTTCTCCTTCTCACTAGACTCTCGGTCCCCTAGTATTTCCGGAAGGTTATTTGTGTCTTCCTTCGTGAAGACTGAACCAAAGTATTTGTTCAATTGTCTGCCATTTCTTTGTTCCCCATTATAAATTCACCTGATTCTGACTGCAAGGCACCTACGTTTGTCTTCACTAATCTTTTTCTCTTCACATATCTATAGAAGCTTTTGCAGTCAGTTTTTATGTTCCCTTCAAGCTTCCTCTCACACTCTATTTTCCCCCTCCTAATTAAACTCTTTGTCCTCCTCTGCTGAATTCTAAATTTCTCCCAGTCTCAGGTTTGCTGCTTTTTCTGGCCAATTTATATGCCTCTTCCTTGGAATTACCACTATCCTTAGTTTCCCTTGTTAGCCACAGTTGAGCCACCTTCCCCATTTTATTGTTACTCCAGACCAGGATGTACAATTGTTGAAGTTCATCCATGTGATATTTAAATGTTTTCCATTGCCTATCTACCGTCAACCCTTTAAGTATCATTCGCCAGTCTATTCTAGACAATTCACGTCTCATACCATTGAAGTTACCTTTCCTTAAGTTCAGGACCCTAGTCTTTGAATTAACTGTATCACTCGCCATCTTAATAAAGAATTCTAACATATTATGGTCACTCTTCCCCAAGGGGCCTCGCACAACAAGATTGCTAATTTGTCCTTTCTCATTACACATCATCCAGTCTAGGATGGCCAGCCCTCTAGTTGGTTCCTCAACATATTGGTCTAGAAAAATATCCCTAATACACTCCAGGAAATCCTCCTCCACCGTATTGCTACCAGTTTGGTTAACCCAATCTATATGTAGATTAAAGTCACCCATGATAACTGCTGTACCTTTATTGCATGCATCCGTAATTTCTTGTTTGATGCTGTCCCCAACCTCACTATTACTATTTGGTGGTCTGTATACAACTTCCACTAGCGTTTTCTGCCCTTTGGTATTCCGCAATTCTACCCATACAGATTCCACATCATCCAAGCTAATGTCCTTCCTTACTATTGTGTTAATTTCCTCTTTAACCAGCAATGCTATCCCACCTCCTTTTCTTTTCCATCTATCCTGCCTGAATGTTGAATACCCCTGGATGTTGAGTTCACAGCCTTGGTCACCCTGGAGCCATGTCTCCGCAATGCCAATTATATCATATTCGTTAATAGCTGCCTGCGCAGTTAATTCGTCCACCTTATTATGAATACTCCTCGCATTGAGGCACAGGGCCTTCAGGCTTGTCTTTTTAACACACTTTGCCCCTTTAGAATTTTGCTGTAATGTGGCCCTTTTTGATTTTTGCCTTGGGTTTCTCTGACCTCCACTTTCAGTTTTCTTCATTCTATCTTTTGCTTCTTACCCCATTCTACTTCCCTCTGGCTCCCTGCATAGGTTCCCATCCCCCTGCCATATTAGTTTAACCCCTCCCCAACAGCACTAGCAAACGCTCACACTAGGACATTGTTTCCGGTCCTGCCCAGGTGCAGAACATCCGGTTTGTACTGGTCCCACCTCCCCAGAACCGGTTCCAATATCCCAGGAATTTGAATCCCTCCCTCCTGCACCACTCCTCAAGCCACGTATTCATCTTAGCTATCCTGCAATTTCTACTCTGACTCGCATGTTGCACTGGTAGCAATCCTGAGATCACTACTTTTGAGGTCCTACGTTTTAATTTAACTGCTAGCTCCCTAAATTCAGCTTGTAGGACCTCATCCCATTTTTTATCTGTATCATTGGTACCTATATGCACCAAGACAACTCCGAGACATCCTTGACCCTTGCACCAGGGAGGTAACATACCATCCTGGAGTCTCGATTGCGGCCGCAGAAATGTCTATCTATTTCCCTTACAATAAAATCCCCTGCCACTATAGCTCTCCCACTCTTTTCCCTTCCCTCCTGTGCAGCAGAGCCATCCATGGTGCCATGAACATGGCTGCTGCTGCCTTCCCCTGGTAAGTCATCCCCACCAACAGCA
Source organism: Pristiophorus japonicus (assembly GCF_044704955.1). Classification (NCBI taxonomy): domain Eukaryota; kingdom Metazoa; phylum Chordata; class Chondrichthyes; family Pristiophoridae; genus Pristiophorus; species Pristiophorus japonicus. The sequence continues at coordinate 88,868,800 of NC_091981.1, forward strand.
CCCAAGGTGGTGTATCTGTTTTGAAGGGCGATGACCGCAGTGGACCCCTGCACTACCTTCTTTCCACTGCTCTGTCTGATGGTCAACCATTTCCTATCTACCTGAAACCTTTGCCTGCGGTGTGACCAACTCACTAAATGTGCTATTCGCGATATCCTCAGCATCGCGGATGTTCCAGAGTGAATCCATGCGCAGCTCTAGTGCCGCAGTGCGGTCTGTCAAGAGCTGCAGCTGGATACACTTCCCGCACATTTGGTCGTCAGGGCCACTGGACCACCAGTGCAGCATTGGAAAACCCTGGTGAACAATCTTTCCCATGGTTGGCCATTGTCCTTTATTGCATAGCCAGAATGAGCCTTCCCTTTAAGAGGTGCAGACTAGTTGCTGCTGGCTGCAGGCAGCAGTCATGATATTTAGTAGGCAACACAAAGATGGCATCATGCCAGCTACATTACATTGAACGGGCGCAGGATAATCACGCATCGTGATCTCTGTGCCTCGTTTTCGGGGGCTATCCAATTTAGCCCCTGTAATGTCATGCAACAGTGATGATGTTTCAAAATCCTGGTATTCACAAACAGTCTGGAATATGTGCAAAAAGTATCTTTTTCCTGTGTTCTGAATTTAACACGGCTCCTCGATCCTGCTCCACCATTTAACACGATCATGGCTGATCCGATCATGGACTTAGGTCCACTTCCCTGCCCACTCCCTATAACCCCTTATCCCCTTATCGTTAAAGAAACTTTCTATTTCTGGCTTAAATTTATTCAATGTCCCAGCTTCCACAGCTCTCTGAGGCACCATGTCCTATCATTCTTTTAAGATATAATGATAATCTGCTAATATCCTTAAAATAAATGTGTTTACCAATAACAATTGGGTTTAGCAATAGCTATTGTGTAAGTATATTAAAATCGTAAACAAATGTTATAAAATGAGAATGTATTAATTAATTGCACATTGCCGCACAAAGGAAATCTTCCAACCTGTTTGTGGGATGCAAAAGTCTTTTGATCTTTGTAGCTATATTTTTGCAATGTTTTACGCACGTTTGAAAAAGTGAGTGATTTCAAAACCTTTAGGGAACCGTAATGCGATGCACAGGCCAATACTGCTTTAAAAATGGTGGTCAGCTCTTTCAATTCACTGTTTTCATTGACAGGATTTCTACGAATGTCTCAGAAACTTAACAAATTTTTAATGCCTGGCATCGACTGTCCATTTCTCTGGTTTCCAAAAAGATAAACACAAACCAGTTCAATGATTTTTACACTTACCACTAACCCTTATTGGTAGTGGGTGTCACAAAACACTAATTCATAAGCCATATGCATCATGATACTCTTGTTTGCATATCAACGAGGCACTTGGCTGTGCACCTTCATGAGTCAATGTAAAGATGTTGAAAATTATATTCAGAAAAACTGCACGAAAGGTACAGCTCGAGCACAACTGCACCTGTGCGGTGCTGTCTCTTGCAAATTATGCACACAGTCTATAAAGAGGGAACATTTACGAAATGGATGCTCATCTGTTACTAAAAGACTGAAGTGTATATTAGTATTATAGATTTTAATTTGAAGTGATGTCAGTCTTTTTTTCCCTGCATTGTAGTGCAAGAGCCTGCCATCTGCTTATAATAATGAGTCTGACAATCCAAGTAAATGTGATTTGCTGCTTCTTTTGCAAACATAATGGCCAGGGTATTGATCTTAATAGTGGAACATTTGCTGTCATTATATCTTAAAAGAATGATAGGACATGGTGGAAAAGGTTTGATCACTGAACAGGAGCTCGCAGATGGGACCCTGACAGACTGTCTTCAAGAGCTGCTTCCTGACATCGAAGAGATTTTCCTGGATTTTACTTTCCTGAAATCCAACAATCTGTTCCAAGTTAAGTTACTTTAGGTCTGTTTTCTGTTTTAGGACTTGAGTTGACAACAAATTCTTACATTCATGCAGAATAATGATAATGTCTGTTTAATACATCCCACCCTACTGTAGTATTAAATACAAAAATCAGTATAAAATTAAAATTTTGAGGTTACATTAATTTAAAATAACAATCATGAAATACCTCACCCAGCAACAAATATCTTGTGTATTTAAAAAATATTTAGCCGAAAGCAAAGAGCCACATATATATATAACATTTTACACAATTGAATTAAAGTTCAAATAGGTTAAAAAAAGCATTTAGCTAAAAAAAAATCTTATGACAAAACAAATCAAAATATTGCGGTCAGTTTTCCTCAATGCAGTCAGTGAAGTAAACCTGTAAACATATTTATAAAAAAAAAGATTATGGGGAGACTTTCAGATTGGGCGTTGAATGGGCATGAAATTTGTAGTGTGCCCGCAACACCTGCCCAACACCGCCAGTCGAGAGACCAAATCACTTTGAGGTTTAGACCTCATTAATATCTTTCAGTGAGCTGCAGGCACCCGTCTCACCAATCTGTTGAGGAAGATAATCGGCCAGCTACTGCATGCAGATGGCCAGCAAGTAAGGCCTGTTAGGGGAGGATTCTGGGGGAGGGAGCGAGAATGGCCCCGAAAATTTCTGTGGGCCCAAAAGAGCAGAGTTGCTCCTCCTGGCACCACAAAAATCTTTAAAAAAGACAAAAACATTTGGGAGAGGCTTCTAAATACCTGAAGAAAGTGTGACTGGCATGCTCCATGCATGCTTTTCCCATTTCTCCTACAACAGGCACAGGATCCCGATTTATTTATGGATGCGCTTATTTGTACTGCAAAAATGGCCGCCATGCTCCACCCTTATCTATGATTGGTCTCCTTGGAGGATAAGCCATATCTTGAAATTTTACTGGAATGTGCAACTGGAACCGCCCATCCCAGGGTCTCACTAACTTTGCAAATTGTAACTTGATCCACTTTGACTTCCAGAAGCGACAGAGGACAGAGCTCCTCAGAAGACAGCAAGGGCCAGCCAAAGTACCCCAGTCCAAGTGTATGTCTCCCCTATCCAAAATGCCTTACCTCAGTCCAAGTGCATGCTTCCCCCAACCGAAGTGCCTTATCACAGCGCAAGTGCATCTTTCCCCACCCCCCCACCCCATTATAGATGGGGCATTTTGTACGGATTGTTAACAGGTTTATTGGGTATGAAGTGAATATGACACTGTCGTGACATCTGGATATAATCCACTCCAACGATATCCCTTGTAGGGGGTTGGAAGAACATGATCCGTCTTCCCTGAGTTCCCTCTCTCCCCTCCGATCATCCCCCCACCTGTGTCTCTCCACACCCCCCCCCCACCCCGAACCGTGTCTCTCTACTGCTCCCGGCCCCCCGCCACTGCTCGTTGCCCTCTCGGCCCTCCGCCGTCGCTCTCGGCTGCCCATGGGCCCTCTCGGCCACTCTCGGCTGCCCACAGGCCCTCTCGGCCCTCTGTCGCCGCTCTCAGCTGCCCATGGGCCCTGTAGGCCTCTCTCGGCCACCCACAGGCCCTCTCGGCCCCCCACCGCCGCTCTCAACCCCCCCCCCCGTGAAGATCAGGTCAGCAGTCTCGGGCCTCAAGTCCTGCTTCTCGGCACAACATGGAGGGCATGATTCAAGGCGGGGGGGGAACGGGGTTGGGAGTTTGGCAGACTCCGCATATGGGATGGGGGTTCGGGGCTTGACAGACACATATCTGTCAAAAAAAGTGCAGTACAATAGTTACGTTGTTTATTTATTTAACACACTCCTGCCTGTTTTGGGTGGGAGCGTGGGTGCCAATTTAAAGGCCTGCCTGAATGTTAATTCAGGTGAGCAAATGGGTGCACAAGGTCCCCATTAGATTTTTCACTGTCAGTCACTTGTTTTTCATCCAAGAAACGAGCGGATGACAGTAAAAAGTCTCTCCTAGTGATTTTCTTACACAAAACTCACAGAGGAAACCTTTGCTCATTATTATTTAACCAGTATGACATACTGCAACCTTAGATAGTTTGTTAAATAAACAGGTGAGAGCTTCCATGAGATTCTGAAATGAAAAATAAAATGCTGGAAATACTCAGCAGGTCAGGCAGCATCTGTGGAGACAGAAACAGAGTTAGTGTTTCAGGTCGAAGACCCTTTATCAGAATTGGAAAAAGTTAGAGATGTAATATATTTTAAACAAGTGTAGAGGCAGGGAAAAGGGGGAGGGGAGGAAAGAACAACAGGGAAGGTCTGTGATTGGATGGAAGGCAGGAGAGATTAAATGACAAAAGGGACGATGGTGCAAAGCCATCATCATCATAGGCAGTCCCTCGAAACAAGGATGACTTGCTTCCACACCAAAAAAGGATGAGTTCACAGGTGTTTCAATGAAGGACCTAATAGTCAGGTCCTGAACTATATCCTGAAGGGTGGAAGATGCCTGTGCGTGGATTTTTTTAACATGTAGTGGCCGTTGCACACCAGCCACCACACAGGCTTGACAGAGCTAGGTCTTGGTCCAGTGGCAAAGGTTATCCAAGACGACTGGAGACCTGCTCTGCTGCACGAACCTCGTGCGCACACATATCGCAGTGTGGGCTGGCCCGTGCTGCCCCTGGGCCCCTGGGCCCCTGACCCCAAACTCACATCTCTCCTGGGCCCCGACCACATCCCTCCACAGTCTCTCGCCGCTCCTGTTGTATCTGCCCATGCTCCAATCACTGACCTGGACCTTGATGACGTCGCTCTTCGCTGCCGTCGCCCTTCTGCACCAGCTCGTGCTGCTCCTGAAGTGGCATGCCTCCACGATGCTCCCGGGCCACCGCGCCTCTGCTCCTTTTATGGCCCCGACCTGCCAATGGTGTTCTCATGCAGGTCGGGGCCTCCACGCTGCTCCCGGGCTGCCACACCTCTGCAAAGCACAAGGAGATGATAATGGGACAAGTAAAGAAACAAAAGATGGATCAAGAAGAGGTGTAAAAACGTATAGCAGAATCATCAACTGCCGTCCAAAAATAGTCAGAGGTTATGGTTGGCATTACTGTACTCGATGTTGAGTCCAGAAGGCTATAAAGTGCCTAATAGAAAGATGAGTTGTGTTCCTCGAGCTTACGTTGAACTTTGTTGGAATAGTGTAACAGGCCAAAGACAGAGAGGTTAAGTGGGAGAATTAAAGTGACAGGCAACTGGAAGCTCAGGGTCACCGTTATGGATGGAACGGAAGTATTCCACACAGCGCCAATTTGCCCAATGTTTGTTCTCTTCAATGTAGAGGAGACCGCTTCCATGGGATTCTCCGAATCTCCTGCTGTAACTTCGGTGGAAGTTTGGCAAAAATCCTCATTTGCCATTTGTACTTTTTCTTTCGGATTTCCACTCATCTTACAATGGGAGATTGGGTAAAGCACACAGAAATTCCAAGTAACAGTCTTTGCATCATGTTGAGTATACAAAACTTTGTTTTGTAAAGAAATGTTTGATAATTGTGTTTGCTTTTTGCTATGTTAGTTGCTTTGTATCAGGGGAAAGATTACTCTCTGGAATGCTCGAATGTATTGCACCATTGAACGATGTGATATTACTCTGTGCACATGGTTCATCACACAGTGAGCGCCTCATTTCAATCTTACTTCTGTGGTAGCTGCCGAGTGGAAGCCATCTATTTTCCCACCAGAAGCGAACAGAAATCCTGTTACTGTGAATAGCGACATACCTCAATTCTGGTGAACATGTCTCAGAGGGGTGGGCTACAGATAGAGGTTCAGACGCAGAGCTGAGGTTCACTGAGAGCCACATGTGAAGGAGAATTGTACTACGAGGAACCATGTACCATATAGTGAGTATCACTGTTATATAGCAGTGTAAAATGAGGGGCCGCCCTGACCATCATTTTTATCCTCGACTGATATTTCAAACTCATCCATCCTGATTGTGGTTACTGCGATGTGAGTGGGCGGTGAAGGGGAGGAGGCATTTACTGATACTGACTTCACGTCTCCATTTAGAGCCAATTTAATCCTCCACTTGCCTCCATTCTCCTGATGCCCTTCACTTTTCACTCCTGATTGTGAAATAAACAGTTTGGTAAATAATCATCTGCTGTACAGAAATGCCGAGTGTTTAACATAGTAAAACAGTTCTATCATAGCCAGGTAAACAAATCAATGCTTTGGTTTGTTTTCTTCCAAGTGTGTCAGCTATGGGGCACTGCTGTACCTGTGTTTGTCCTCGTACTATCTGTCATACTTTTCCTGGCAGGACAAACATTCTATAGCCAAGGCCTACTCCAAAAGGACAATGAGAAGGAACTGACATTCCCATTCAGAGGAGGAGGCCAACTGTCAAATAAAGTAAGACAAATGCTGTGCTCTGACTGATTATTTCCTCAGATACTAAATCAATGACCTTATTATCACTGCAATTACAGTACTAATGTAAACAGATGCTTTGTGCAGCCACGTGCTTAGCAAAGCTGTGGGCCAAAAAAACGAAACAAAGAAACTAATAGATTTAGAAATGGCATACAGATTGGTTTAGAATAAAAATGCTGATACTAAATATAAGGCCATTCATCTTCCAGCACTTATATTGAGTTGATACTGGGGATAGAGGAGGCAATGATGTACTATTTTAGAAGGTGATAGCTAGCAGTTGTGTTTTTGATGGTTTAAGTTTATACTACAGCCTGATCTTTACAGTTTTCACTGACATAAATGTAACACATGCAATTTTTTCTCATTACGACTTGTGATGTTTTGTAATGCAGTACATGGAACAACAGGTTGCCACGGCTTCTTCAGCAGCACCTCCTAAACCCGGGGCCTCTATCACCTAGAAGGACAAGGGCAGCAGGCGCATGGGAGCACCATCACCTGCAAGTTCCCCTTCAAGTTACACACCATCCTGACTTGGAAATATATTGCCGTTCCTTCATCATTGCTGGGTTAAAATCCTGAAACTCCCTCCCTATCAGCACTGTGGGAGTACCTTCACCACAAGGACTGCAGCAGTTCAAGAAAGCAGCTCACCACCACCTTCTCTCAAGGGCAATTAGGGATGGGCACAAAAAGCTGGCGTTGCTAGCGACGCCCACATCCCAGAATTAATTTTTTTTAAAACAGGTGTGCGGAAAAGGTATAAAAAGCAATCAAAGAAAGCAAGAAGATTGGAACTTCTTTGTGTTTAGAAAATGTGATTTTATTTGGTAATTATAACAGATGTGGGAGAGGGGGTTGGGGGGGAGGTATTTTTACCCTAACCCACCTGGTGGAAAACATTGGATGGGCCGCCCATTTTACACCCAGCCCGATTTCACTTTCCATTGAGTTCAGTTCATAAAATATAACAAGGCTATCAACTAACTGAATTAAAATAATCAGCCCATTATCAATTCAACTAAATAGACCACAATCTGTTCAAATTTATAGAGTTGTAAGTTATGCCAGCAAATAATTTTTAAAAGTTTGGTGTGATTTTAACTCATGGATGCAAAAGCAGTTATGAATTCATTTTGAAAATAATGTAAATTCCTAAAAGATCATTGATGGAAAAGGGTTATTGAGGGATACACTTGAGTAATTTTCCTCTAACTTAGATTAATGGCCGAGATGTGACCCAGTCCGATCTATATAGCACTGTATCAATGATCAGACTAGACCCTTTTGACATTTCTATTTAGTGAGAAATAATATGAGGAAGGTACTTGCATTTAAAATAGTACTGTTAATAACACTGAAAAATGTGTTCAACATAAATAAAACATCCTTTTATTTATGTGAAATAGTCTAGAAATGTAACTGTAGCATCAAACATGATTACTTATGTCCTTTAAGCAAATCACAAAACATGATTGTATGAAATGCTGACATACGTTAGTAGGTACTGCCTGATAATTGATGTCAGCGGTTGCACTCCTCCACTGGACAATGAATAGAAACAGTCGACCCTTTTTAATGTCAAATAATGTTAGAACAGAACAAGAATGGACTTAATTTTCCTGTTGCAGGATGGCTACTGTTGTGGTCAAGATAGTAAATACAATTATGGTCAACTTTAGAATGCTAGTGCCATGCAATCTAATTTAAACATCAAGATAATTAAATGAATAGTGTTAAGCATTATATCCCATGGCGACCATTTTCTGTCCGTGAACTAATTTTCTCTCTTACCTTTGATAAATACTTTCTTACTGTGGCCTTTTTAAAAATTATTTTAAAATGTAATCGAGAAGCAAAGCCAGATTCTGGAACACATCCCTGATTCTGATACAAGTATAGAATTTACCAAATCACTTTCCATTGATTCCACTTGTAAGAAAGGCTCAATCTAAACATTAACATAACACTGTACTTAAATACAAGAATGTCTTGCTGGAGTAAAACATTTTGTAATTATCCAGTTTAGAGCATTAATCTTCAATCTTCAGCCATTGAGGGATCCGGAGAGAGCAAGACACTTTAAAAATTAATTTATTTTATGTGTAAATCTACTTTTGCTAAGTATTTTGTATTTTTGTTTTGTTATGGTTACATGAATGATAAATTCATAAGGGAGTCAAGTAATACGGGGATCAGGCGGGTAAAAGATCAGCCATGATCTTATTGAATGGCGCAGTAGGCTCGAGGGATCTACAGCTCCTATTCCTTACATTCATATGTTCTTAAATGTGGCACAAAGAGGATCAAACCAGAAGTTTTTATAGAAAGTTTACAAAAATTATGATCTTAAGTTTTATTCTGATGCAAGTGAAATATTCCTTGGCAAATGAGTTATTAATAGTCGGGATTCAACTATACTTGAGAATTTCAATAGCAAAATATATATTCTCACCACTCTATTCTAAGTATATAAACCATCCCATGGATTTTGTAATGGAATATATTTGCAGCAAGACTTCCTCCATACTCCAACTCTTTTACAATAAAGACTAACATATAATTTGCCTTCCTAATTGCTTGCTCTACCTGCATGTTAACTATCTTTGATTTGTGTACAAGGACCCCCAAATCCCTTTGAATACCAACATTTACTTATCTCTCAATTTCTAAAAAAATATTCTGCTTTGCCATTCTTCCCACCAAAGTAGATAATTTCACACTTCCCCACATTATACTTCATCTGCCATCCTCTTGCCCAATCACTTCACCGTCTATATCCCTTTGCAGACACTTTGCAGTATCCTCACAGCTTACTTTCCCACCGAGCTTTGTATCACCAGCAAATTTGAATATATTACACTCGGTCCCTTCATCTAAGTCATTGATATCGATTGTAAATATCTGAGGCCCAAGCACTGATCCTTGAGGCACTCCACTAGTTACACCCTGCTATCCTAAAAATGACCCGTTTATTCCAACATAGATTGTGTCTGCGACTGGTGATACAGTTGAGTAATCCTAGCCCTATGTTCTGCTTTGGAAAGCTGGCAATAGATGTTCAAATCTGAATAAAGACTGTACCCTGACATTGCTCCTCACAGCTTGAAGCTTGCTGTGCAGTACTAGTTTTGAACTTCCTTGGGAGCAGGTTTATTTCAGCTCCAGAAACAATTTTACTTTTAGCTTTAGTCTCATCTATCCTCATGGGAAACCATAGGTGTCAGTTAGTGTGCACTGTCTGAGACACTAGTTGGCTGGATTTTTGCCAGGTTTGCAACTGGGTTTTCGCCACGATTTGACCCTCTGCGGCGAAAATCTGGTCAGTGGGATCCTTGGGTAGCTCAATGTGGCAGCGCTTTCAAGTACCGCTGGGGGAAAGGTGCGCCGACGTGAAATAATGTGTAACGCCACGAATTGCGTTACCGTCGTACTTTCAGCACTCTCCCAATCCGTCGCTGCGCCCAGAATACCAACAGGTCAAACCTGTCAGTGCAGCCCTGCCAGCAGCAGTAAGTATGAAAACCTGCAAAAAAAGGTAAGTTAGAGTTTTTAATTTTTAATTTTTTTTCAGCGATTCGATACATAATGGTTGTGTAAGTATTTTTTGAGTGTTTTTTGAATGTCTTTTGGGTTTGTTTGTTTTGTTTTTCCCCCCTCCCAAGGCCTGTCTTGCACCGAAAGTTCGGCCTAAAAACGGTAGAGCAGAGAAAACGGTAATGTTCTTTCTTCCCCTCCCCCTTTCAGTGCTTGTTAAGAATCTGTTCTTTTCGAACACTCTCCATTCTGAAGGTTCATCGACCTGAAACAACTCCGCTTCCTCTCCACAGATGCTGCCTGACCTGCTGAGATTTCCAGCATTTTCTGTTTTTATTCCAGATTCCAGCATCCACAGTATTTTGCTGTTGCATTAGTTTTTAATTCACTGCCACTTCTCTTCTAGGAATGCCAATCTTGAAGAAGTTCTGCTCTTCCCTCAGACGTGATTTCCCTTTGTCTCTTTTACCTTGTTCATCTTCTTTGCTTTCTGTTTCCCTTCTCGCATTTGACCAAGTTTCTGCCCAAGACACAATTTCACAGCCACATCTCTTTCCTCAGTAACTGTCTCCACCTCAGACTTAATCCACGTGGATTCCAACTGAAATTCCACCCTTCATGTTTTGGATCCACCCAAGATTACAGATATCTCCGAGATATTCAGCGTTCCTCCAATCACTGTACTTTCCGCATTCTGAGATCCATACTCAATGCTATGCGCTGCCATATGCACGCTCTCGACCGCTCTCTTCAGCAGCACCGAATCACTCTACCTCTAAGCTGTCCTGGTCCGTAGTCCCATTTCAGCCTTCACCTCATCCAGCGCTTTAACCAAAAACGATTTTCCTTCCTTTAGGTGTCAAGGATCGTAAACATCAAGGACACCAACATTCCTCCGGAACCTTCTTCTCCATACTTCCCTCTGATCCCATCCCTTCTTCCAATCTCATCTCCTGCCATGTTTTCACTATCCCCTCTGACCTTCCTCTCTCTGACCCCAATCAATCAGCCCTTAGCAAAGTTCTGAGTTTAATTCCCTTATGGCCCAACCTCAATGAATTTCGTGCTCAGCATGATGCTGAGCTCTTTTTCCGCCTCCGTCGCCTCCGTGCCCACTTCTTCGGCCAGGAGTCTTCCCCTGCACGGCTGGCCCTTTCTCCCATTTTCAGAATTCTCGCTCTACCTGGATCCCTTCCTCTGGCTTCTTACCCTTTCTGGACTTCTTCATTGCAAACTGCCGACGGGACATTGGCCGTCTCAATTTCTCTGCTCCCCTCACTCACTCCAACCTACCTCCCTCTGAACTTGCAGCACTCTGCTCGCTCAGATCCAACCCCAACCTTGTCATTAAACCTGCTGTCAAGGGTGGCACTGTTGTTGTTTGGCGAACCGACCTCTACCTTGCAGAGGCTGAACTTTCTGACACCCCCTCCTACCTCCCCCTGGACCATGACCCCACCACTGAATATCAAGCCATAATTTCCCAGACCGTCACGGACCTCATCTCCTCTGGAGACCTTCCCTCCATAGCTACCAACCTCATAGTTTCTCAACCCTGCACAACCTGCTTTTACCTCCTTTCTGAGATCCACAAACAGGACTGCCCCGATAGACCCATCATTTCAGCCTGTTTTTGCCCCATGGAACTTATTTCTTCCTATCTTGACTCTATTTTTTCTCCCTTGTCCACTCTCCTCCCACCTACATCCGTGACTCCTCCGATACCCTCTGTCATTTTAACAGTTTCCAGTTTCCTGGCCCCAACTGTCTCCTTTTCACCATGGACATCCAATCCCTTTACACTTCCATCACCCACCAGGATGGCCTGAGGGCGCTCTGCTTCTTCCTCGAGCAGAGGCCCAACCAGTCCCCATCCACCACCACCCTCCTCCGCCTGGCTGAACTTGTTCTCACATTGGACAACTTCTCCTTTAATTCCACTCACTTCCTCCAAATTAAAGGTATTGCTATGGGAACCCGCATGGATCCTAGCTATGCCTGCCTTTTCGTGGACTTTGTGGAATATTCTTTGTTCCAGTCCGACTTGGGTCTCCTCACTCACCTCTTTTTCCGGTACATTGATGACTGTTTCGCTTCTGTTTCCTGCTCTAGCCCTGAACTTGAAAATTTCATTCACTTTGCATCCAATTTCTACCCTTCCCTCACCTTTACATGGTCCATCTCCGATTCTTCCCTTCCCTTCCTCAACTTCTCCTTCTCCATTTCTGGGCATAGGCTTTCGACCAGTATCCACTATAAGTCCACTGACTCCCACAGCTACCTGGACTACATTTCCTCCCACCTTGCATCCTGTAAGGACTCCATTCCATTCTCCCAGTTTCTCAGTCTCCATCACATTCAGATAGGGCTAAGGTCCCATAGTCTTGGATAAATATTGAGCAAAAATTATGCTTTTAATTTTCAGATTTTCATTCTGGGTTTTTTAAGGAATTCTTTCAAAATTCATCCATAATTATTGTTTCACTTCTCTTGCCATTCAAAAAGTCACACAAAATATGAGAACCAGAAGCTGGTGCCTGAATAACAACTAAGGCTTTACTAGTTTTCAATTTCCAATATCTGTTCCATACGTTAGTGACTGCTGATGTGTTGGGCAAAACTTTCAACTTTAGCTGGAGGCATTAAGCGGGTGGTAGCTGGTTGGTCACCCGCTATACACCTGGCGGATCTACCCTTTCATTGAGCTCAGTGGAAAAGAAAACTGGGTGACAGCCAATCCACGCCCGCCCATTTACACCTCCAGCTGATGTTAAAAGTTGCACGCATCGTTGCAATTTTAGTTGTAGTCTCATTTCTTTAATACAAATTTTATTTTTATTGTTATATTTTCATAAGCCATTTATTGGGCAAAAATGACATAAATTTAGTCACTGACTGTTTTTCTCCTTATTTTAGCTGACAAAAAAAACTGCTCGGCATAATGCGGTGTGAATGCCAATTATTCTCTTGCATAAAAACTAACATGACAACCTCAATAACCATTCCCAATGGTCTTCCAACAGAGATTGCTGTAACAGGGAGCCTTTTGTGAACTATTGTCTGCTTTGATACATTTCTTGAATTCTAATCCACATTGTTAAACATGCAGAAGTTTGTAAAATGTATTGACACAAAACAAACCAACAGATTAATTCTGTATTTGGAGGGCTGTTAGTGGCTTTAAATACAAATAAACTTTTGTAAATGGCATTTTAAGTGAAAATAAATGTTATACTCTGTTTTAGTCCATACGCTACAGTGGAAAAAAACCTGTGAACTGAGAGAATAAGAAGTAGGTGACTGCTTTATTTAGTGTGTGAAAGTTGGAGAGCACTCAAGTTGATTTTCAACTTTCTGTTTCCATATCCATGTCTGTATTATTGAACAAGAAACAATAATATCCTTGACTTGCGTTAAAAGTGGTCTTTCTGATAATAAGACTGGCGTTTGCACAACTCGCACCACCCACATTACAGACTCCAATTCTGCCCAAAGTCAATGGATTCTCAGAGCGTGCAGCATAGCTTTCCAACTGTAAAAATGATTGCAGTCAGGGCTTTTCAAGGTGAGGGAAGTAGTTCCACTTGAAAAGGAAATCACTGGCTTGTTGGATCCTGACAACTGACTATATTTGCTACTTCGTGCATTCAGGGGCAGTACCAGTCTTTTGTTTGTGGTTGTGCTCCTTTTTTCTGAGGGCAGCCTCTTGCTTGCACGGATGAACAAGTGTGCTCAGAAATGAAGCAGAGCAGAAAGGCCTCCTTTTTTGTTATTTCTTACATTTCATTATTTAATTTCCCTTTCCTGTGGTCAGAAAATAGAATTACACCATGCACCATGTGTCTTTGAAAAGTAAGCAATTGCCTCTAATGGAGCCACTGGCAGCCAATACAATGGAAGTGATTCTTGTTTCTCGTCAGATATAAAATGCACCAAACAAGTGAGAGTGTTCTTGGTCTGTGAGTCTTCAATAGAACTCAATAGGTTCCAGATTCCAGCTTTGTCTTTCCAGCATTTCACTTAAGGGGGAAAATAAAGCTTGATTTCGATTCAGTCAGATTCTAGGCAGGATTCTTTATTTCACCTTAAAATAACCTATATATTTTCTGAATATCCAGATCCTGTTGCAATCTAATTTTTATATGTATTTGTAAACAGGTAATAGTTTAATGAACAATTAGAACTAATTAGTTTATGAATATTGAATATTTTTCTGTCTTTATATCTAAGGCCATTGATGTGCAATTGAAATAGAAAATTGGACAGAAATGTAACATGTGATCCCAACACACCGATAAAAATCTTAAGGTCCTATGTAACATAAACGGACTTTGACTTACTTGCTCACTATAAAATCAGTGGCCTTGATTACATCCTATTTACTCTATATTCTAGTCTTCATGTGACATCCTTCTGAAATCTTTTAAAAAGATGAATACCTACAAGCAGCTGGGGGTTAAATTGGACAAGACCCAAAAACAGGCGTGGGAATCATGTTGCGCGATTAACCACCGCTCGTCATTGCGTTGCAGGCAGGAAATTAATTTTGTGCTGCATGCTGATTTCCATGATTAGTGTGTGCAGCCAGTGCTACCCACATTGTTCATTGGTTCCACGCATTAGCAGAGGGCCTGATATTGCAAGTGGCTAGTGCTACTTAAAGGCAGTCTGCACCTCTTAAAGGGGAGGAGCATTGTGGCTGCTGGAAGTGCTGTCAGGAAGGTAATTGATTTTGAAGATGTTTGTCAAGGTAGCTCAACCTGTGAGAGAATGTGCACTAAGTTTTTCTAACAATGTACTGGAGGCATTGGTGCAAGATATAGAGATTAAAGATATCCTGTATCCTTAGGGAGACAGTGCTCAGAAGGCATTGGGTCGAAGCAATGGCTGAGGTCAATGCCAGGAGTGTTGCTTCAAGAACATGGAAGCAGAGCAGGAAGACGTTTAATGATTTAGCATGAGCTATCAAGGTGAGAGAGCTCAATCTTCAAATGGTATATCCTACCAACCACACCACTAGCCTCATCCACTGCTCAATTCATTGCAGCACCATCACCCACCTACTAATAATCTCTATCAATCAGTACTCAACCTTTCAATTCATAGGCTAGATTTTACACTTTTTTAGCATGCATAATGCCCACTTAACTTCCATTTTACCGCTGAAATGAAGTATAACGCCCAGATATTGCCCATTTAGCCACAAAATGGAAACTGACGCCCATTTTTCAGACACTTATCACTGAGTGTTACTTTCCCCATGTGTGTAACGCCGGGAAAAACTAATACTGCCCGCCCAATTTTTTGGGGCGGTATCATCAGAATGGACGGAACCAACACCCATCTCGCCTAGCATTACTTTCCGCATGTAATTAATGCTGAGATTCAATAATACCGACAGCAGCAGGAGCCCAGATAAAATGGCCCGAGAGTCGGGAGGAGCCACACCAGCAGGAGTGGGAGTTTGAGGCCCAGATAAAAGGGCCCGAGAGTTGGGAGAAGCCAGCTGGTGCAGGGACAAAAAGTAAAAAAAAATCGAAATCGAAGTGTGATGTCACAGCCAAGCGGGTAAGTGATTGGTTGGTGGATTGGTGAGTATTTTTCTTTTTCTTTTTCTTTTTCTTTTCAGTACCTTTGGCATTGCTGTAAGTAGGGACTGCAAGTAAATATATGTGATCTTTATTTTCTAAGGAGAGTTAGATAATTAAATTGACTGTTTGCTGAGTAGCGGCTGGGTGTGTTTAGAGTTTAGTTATACTCGATAGTTGCGAGTGTAACTAGAGGGATGACCGGGCAGCTCAGTCCCATGGATTGCACATCCTGTGGCATGTGGGAAGTCCCGGATGCTTCGCGCAGTTCGGGTGACCATGTGTGCAGCTGCACCAACTCGAGTTCCGTGTTTTGGAGCTTGAGTGGCGGCTGGGGTCACTGCGGTGCATCCGTGAGACTAAGAGCAATGTGGATAGCACGTTTCTAGAGGCGGTCACCCCACAGCTTAAGTGTGTGCAGGCAGAGAGGGATTGGGTGATCACTGGACAGAAGAGGAGGACTAGGCAGGTAGTGCACCCTGAGTACATCTCGCTCTCCAACCCGTACTTAGTTCTGAGTAACGGTGGGGGTGATGGTGGCTCTGGGGAGTGCAGCCGGAGCCAAGTCCATGGCGCCACGGGTGGCTCAGCTGCACGGAGAGGAAGGGGGGGGTGCAAAGAATGGAAGAGCTATAGAGGTAGGGGATTCATTAGTCACAGGAGCAGACAGGCGTTTCTGCGGCCGCAGACGTGACTCCAGGATGGTATGTTGCCTCCCTGGTGCCAGGGCCAAGGATGCCACTGATGCGGCTGCAGGGCATTCTGGGGGGAGAGGGTGAACAGCCAAAGGTCGTGGTCCACATCGGTACCAATGAAATAGGTAGGAAGAAGGATGAGGTCCTGCAGGCAGAATTTAGGGAGCTAGGAGAGAAATTAAAAAGCAGAACCTCAAAGGTAGTAATTTCCGGATTACTTCCAGCGCCACAAGCTAGTGAGTACAGAAATAGGAGGACAGAGCAGATGAATACGTGGCTGGAGAGATGGTGCAGGCGGAAGGGCTTTAGTTTCCTGAGGCATTGGGGCCGCTTCTGGGGAGGTGGGACCTGTACAAGCCAGACGGGTTGCACCTAAACAGAGCTGGGACCAATATCCTCGCGGGAGGGGTTGCTAGTGCTGTTGGGGAGGGTTTAAACTAGCTTGGCAGGGGGATGGGAACCTGAAAATAGATTCAGTAGGGAGAGGAGTAAAACTGGAATTAGAAAGCAAAAATAAAGAAAGTGAGTTTGAAGGAGAGAGGAAATAAGCAGGAAAAAAGTGTAAGAAAACAAAACTTAAAGACACTTTGTCTAAATGCACATAGCATTTGTAACAAAATAGATGAGTTGACGGCACAAATTGAGACAAATGGGTATGATCTGATAGACATTACAGTGACGTGGTTGCAAGGTGACCAGGACTGTGAATTAAATATTAAGGGGTACTTGACAATCCGGAAGGATAGACAGAAAGGAAAAGGAGGTGGGGTAGCACTATTGATAAAGGATGGAATCATTGCAATCGTAAGAAATTGTTATGTATGTAAAATTTACTTGTGTGTAAGACATGCCACCAGGGGGCGCACCTGTTGGAGACACAAGGGTCACCTGCACACCCCGGGCAAGCAGGCATAAAAGGCAGTCTACCATGCTGCTTCCTCATTCTGGAGTTACATTAAAGAGACCAAGGTCACAACAGTTTGAGCTTACAGTATACAGTCTTGTGGAGTTATTCTGAACATAACAATTGGCAACGAGTAACAGATCATGAACTTTCACACGGTTATGGTTGCCATTGGTATTCTTGAGAGATTTGTTGAGGGTGATGATTGGGAAGCCTTCGTTGAGCGTCTTGACCAGTACTTCGTGGCCAACGAGCTAGATACGGAAGATACCGTGGTCAAGCGCAGGGCGATTCTCCTCACAGTTTGTGGGTCCTCGATATATGGCCTCATCACAAATCTTCTAGCACCGATGAAACCAACGGACAAGACATATGCAGAGTTGTGCACGCTGGTTCGGGAATACCTCAAGCCGAAGGAGAGCATCTTAATGGCCAGGTATCGCTTTTACACACACCATCGCTCCGACGGCCAGAACATGGCGAGCTACGTCGCCGACCTAAGACGCCTTGCAGGACCGTGCGAATTTGCTGGATTTTTGGGGGAAATGTTGTGGGACATTTTTGTGCTTAGAATCGGCCACGAGGTCATTCTTCGCAAACTGCTGTCTGCCGAATCCCCAGATCTGAGCCAGGCCATCAGGATAGCCCAGACTTTCATGTCCACGAACGATAACACTAAACAGACATCTTTGTAGCATCGAAGCTGACCGACAAGTACTGTGCATAAAATAACGCCTACAGCAGGCAGAACTGTACATGGCAGGGCCTTCACGGCTGCAGAGGCCAGACCTAGGATGACTCAGAGTTCGCTGTGGGGCGTGAATGCGAATCCATTAACACCATGTTGGCACTGCAGGGGCAATCATCGAGCCCATCAATGTTGATTCAAGCACTACGTGTGCAAGGGCTGTGGAATAATGGGCACATCCAGCGAATGTGCAAACGTACTGCGACTCACCACGTGGCAGAGTCGGCAGAAGATGATCGATCCGGCGCGGATCATGCTGAATGAGTAAGAGAGGCAACTAAACCCGTAGCTGAAGAGGAAGTGTATGGGGTACACACCTTCAGCACCTAAAGCCTTCCGATAATGTTGAAAGTCAAATTAAATGGCATTCCAGTTTCCATGGAATTAGACACGGGGGCGAGTCAGTCAATTATGAGCCAGAAGGCTTTTGAGAAACTGTGGGGCAACAAGGCACAAAGGCCAAAATTAAGCCCGATTCATACCAAGCTGCGCACTTACACCAAAGAGCTCATACCAGTCATTGGCAGTGCAACAGTGAAGGTATCGTATGATGGAACTGTGCATGATTTATCTCTATGGATTGTACCAGGCGATGGCCCAATGCTGTTCGGCAGAAGCTGGCTAGGAAAAATCCGATGGAACTGGGATGACATCAAAGCACTGTCTTTGATGGATGAAGCCTCATGCGCCGAAGTGCTAAACAAATTCCCATTGTTATTTGAGCCAGGCATCGGCAACTTCACAGGTGCCAAAGTGCAGATCCATCTAGTCCCTGATGCACAGTCCGTTCATCACAAGGCCCGAGCGGTTTCATATTTGATGCAAGAGAAAGTCGAGATCGAGCTGGACAAACTCAACAAGAGGGAATCATATCACCAGTCAAGTTCAACGAGTGGGCCAGACCAATTGGTCCAGTGTTGAAAAGCGATGGGATGGTCAGAATCTGTGGGGACTACAAGGTAACGATGAACCGATTCTCGTTACAGGACCAGTACTCCCTACCCAAAGTGGATGACCTGTTCGCAACGCTAGCAGGGGGGAAGTCGTTCACCAAGCTGGATCTAACCTCTGCTTACATGACAGGAACTGGCTGAACCTTTGAAAAAATTGACGTGCATCAACACGCACAAAGGACTGTTCATATACCACAGGTGCCCTTTTGTGATTCGCTCGGCTGTGGCCATCTTCAAGAGGAACATGGAGAGTCTGCTGAAATCAGCTCCGCACATCGTGATGTTTCAAGACGACATCCTGATCACTAGTCGCAACACCACCGAACACTTGCACAACCTGGAAGAGGTTCTAAAGCGACTGAACGGAGTGGGACTTAGGCTGAAATGCTCCAAGTGTGTTTTACTGGCACCAGAGGTCGAATTTTTGGGGAGAAAGATTGCGACGGATGGCATCAGACCCACGGACTCCAAGACAGAGACCATCAAGAATGCACCCAGACCATAGAATGTGATGGAGTTGCGTTCATTCCTGGGACTTCTCAACTATTTTGGTAACTTTCTACCGGGGTTGAGCACTTTCTTGGAACATTTGCATTTATTGCTATGCAAGGGTAACAACTGGATTTGGGGTAAATCACAAGAGACGGCCTTTAACAAGGCCAGAAACCTGCTCTGTTCTAACAAGTTACTTGTATTTTATGACCCGTGTAAAGGTTTAGTACTTGTTTGTGATGCATCTTCATACGGGGTTGGTTGTATGTTACAGCAAGCCAATGTGTCAGGCAAACTGCAACCGGTTGCATATGCATCCAGAAGTTTATCTAAGGCTGAAAGACCCTATAGTATGGTTGAGAAAGAAGCAGTATTATACGTATATGCGGTTAAGAAAATGCACCAATATATATTTCAACTCCTGTTCGAGCTCGAAACCGACCACAAATCGCTCATTTTGCTGTTCTCAGAAAGCAAAGGTATTAACACCAATGCTTCGTCCCGCATCCAAAGATGGGCACTAACTTTATCTGCATATGACTATGTAATCCGCCACAGACCAGGCACTGAAAACTATACTGATGCACTCAGCTGGCTACCATTGCCCACCTCCAGGTGGAAATGGCACAACCCACAGACTTGCATCCTGTAATGGATGTTTTTGAGAGTAAGGGTTCACTCATCACAGCTCGTCAGATCAGGACCTGGACTAGCCTGGACCCTGTGCTATCACTAGTAAAAAGCTGCGTCCTTAATGGGAGCTGGTCGGCTGTTCCCAGGGAAATGCAAGATGAAATGAAGCCATTTTACTGTCGCTAGGATGAAATGTCCATCCATTCGGATTGTCTCCTACGGGGGAATCATGTGGTTTTACCAAAAAAAGGCAGGGAAACGTTAATACGCGACCTACACAGTACCCACCCAGACATAGTCATGATGAAGGTTATCGCCAGGTCACACATTTGGTGGCCCGGCATTGACTCGGAATTGGAGTCATGCATACACCAGGTTGTAGCCACAGAGAGTCGGGTAGTCTGCCGGTTCACAGAATCTAGTCCAAGACTTTTATGTGATGGCAAGTGTTTGTGTTTCAGTCCCTTGAGGCGGTAGCAGGTTTGTGGCATGCTTCACTAATTTCCCCCTTATTTTTGTTGAGCTTTGTATTTAGCCCCTGCCACATCTCCGCGGGAAATGAGAAAGTCCGATTAGTGAGGGGTGGCCAATCAGATTTGCATTTTCATATCACTAGCCAATGAGATGTGTTACCTGTCCCGGGCTCCAGCTCACACAGGCAACACTGCCATCAACCCCGAAAACCCAGGCAGGACAATGGAAGCTGACTGCCCATCCAGAAGAGCTCACCGCCACCATTGTCCTCCAGGATGAAAACAGAGGCAGAGAGCACTGGAAAATCATAGGTGATCTCATTGAAACATATAACATTCTTAAAGAGCTTGACAGAGTAGATGCTGGGAGGATGTTTCCTCTGGCTGGTGAGTCCAGAATCAGGGTTCACAGTTTCAGAATAAGGGGTTGGCCATTTAGGACTGAGATGAGGAGAAATTTCTTCACTCAAAGAGTTGTGAATATTTGGAATTCTCTACCCCTGAGGGCTGTGGACGCTCATTCGATGAGTAAATTCAAGGCTGAGATCAATAGATTTTTGGATACTAAGGGAATCAAGGGATATGGGGATAGTGGAGTTAAGGCGAAGATCAGTCGTGAATTATTGATAGCGGAGCAGGTTCGAAGGGCCAAATGGCCTACTCTTGCTCCTATTTCTTATGTTCTTATCAGACCTGTCGTGCAAACACAGTCACTGCATTGGCCAGGACTCACCACCCATTCTGTCCTTTCGTTGGTCCAAACTGAAGCCAAATCAGTCAAAGCCAAACTGTCATCATAAACCATGATCCACCATTTCATTGGTCCAAACTGAGTCAATCCGGTCAAAGCAGTTCAGCAGACAACAAACGTTGTTCCGCCCTTTCATTGGTTCATTGCTGCCAATGGGCAGAGAATCTGTCAATCAACAGTGTGCCCTTTGGATTGGTCTGTCTCTGAGTTCCTGAGTGCGGGCGTGGATTTATATGAGCTGCAATTAGGATGAATGGAACTTACTCAAATAAAATTCAGGTGTGAGTTTTGTGAATCAGGGACTCTTTCATGGATATAGTATGCCCAGGGATTGTCCCTGGAAAAAAGGATGTGTGGTCGCCCTAACATAGATATATGTGTAGAACTCAGGGGCTGTGAAATTTAGCACCTTACTGATAATACCAGTTTTGGAGAATAAAATGGTGGATGTCTTGCTTCTGTCCACTTCCGGCATGAACTGCAATGGCTGCCATTTTGGGCAGGTCGGCAGAGCAGCTGTTGCTTGCTCCTGCTGTAAAATTGGTAATGAGTCAGATTGTGGCGTCAATCAGCATGCAACGCTGATTTCATGCACAGCCTGCTATTTTGGGCGCTACCACTCAAATGTACTTCCTCTCCAAAGCACACACAGCTGAACATGAGTTCAGCTGCCATGACAGACCCCCGACCCACCCCTACCAGTGCTACTTAAAGGGATACATGACATTTTCTGGTAAGTTTAAATTTTTGCTTTTGTACTGGTTCCTGTACAGTTTATTCAAGGAGTAGCTTATTGTAAGACATTTAAAAAGTTGGTAAAATGTGTATGGAGTGCTGCTGGACGTTTGCAAGGTTTTGGATAGTAAAAGAAGGTATAGGAGACCATCACTTGCTCCCAGTCCTGAATTTTCCAGCTGCAGACCCCTTGGGATGTAGCGTTAGCTGGAGATGGAACAGAGGCAGCAAACGGGACAAGATGCTCAAGGAAGGAGGAGGAGCAGGAAGAAGAAGAAGCAGAAGAGAAGGAATTGGAAGAGGAGGAAGCGGAAGAAAGGAGTTAATCCAGACAGCCCCTTTTTGGCCTGCTTTCTGGGATTAAACCATTCATCTATGGTACCAGTGAACACAACCCCACTTCTCCTTTCTACATTTATCCTGCACCTTCGGGAATGGTAGCATAGTGGTTAAATTAAGGGACAAGTAATTAAGAGGCATGAGCTACTATTCTGGAGACTCGAGTACAAATCCCACCTCAGCAGCTGCGGAATTTTCCCTGTTCATCTACGCCGTTTTTTGGTGTGCGCTGTTTTTTTTGCGTATTTATTTCTTTCAAAGTTTCCTCCTGCGATCTGCACCCGCATAACTGACTTAGTTAAGATTTTTCTTGGCCAGTTTTTTTTTTTTACGTTCCCTCATGTCAGCGCCGTTTTTTTCAATTGTTCGCAGTTTGGCCAACATTCTTTTCTCTTAGGTCAGTGTATCTGGCCACTCCCGAAAAACCTCCTGGTGAGTTAAGAAAACCAGCGCACATTCACAAATCCGCGCTGAAAGACGCCATGGTTTTTAAATTGAATATTTTGGAAGGAATCAAGAACACTGTCAAAATCAATAATATGGTTCAACTTTTTTTTACCCGTCAACGTAGAAGTGTAAACTTGTTGGATTTCAGAAATTCTCTCATTTTGTTTACTCACTCACATGCCACCATCGAACGTCTTGAAGCAGGGCTGGAGGGTAGTAGCTATGGCCAGCAGAATTGGGCCCGCGTCCAGACACAGCGGTTCAGGGCTCGGCTACAAAACAAGCCATGGTTGGGGAGGAGGGGAGAGGAGGAGAGAGAGAGTGAGAGACTGAAGACTGCAATGGGTGGATGGGTGGGGGTGGGGGCGGGCACGGAGGGAGTGGGTGGGGGGAGGGAGAGAGAAAGGGGAGAAGTCACAAGACTCCAATTAGTTAAGGGGGGGGAAGAGGAGAAGTCACAAGACCATTGGGTGTGGTCCATCCATACAGACCTGGAGAGATACAACTGCGAACCTGTGCTGCCTGCTTTCCTGCCATTTTGAACTTGCTTCAAAGGTTAAATTTAAGTATGGGGGCAATACTCACAATGCCATACCTTGTGCGAGCCTTCTGCATCATGGCGCTATGTAAGAGACAATTGATTCAGCTGTATCGCATCAGGAACATCAGAGACTGTGGGGTGCTGGGCAGGAGGCTTTACCCACCTCGGGTATATCGAGACAGGCGTTCGTACCTCCACCTGAGTGATGCAGACTGTGTCAGAAGGCTGTGTTTCCGCAAAGAGGTTGTCAGTGAGGTCTGTGAGTTAGTCAAAGCAGACCTGCAACCTAGAAGCATCAGGAGGACTGCTTTGTCAGTTGAAGTGAAGGTTAGAGCTGCACTTTCATTCTATGCATCTGGATCATTTCAAGCTACAACTGGGGATGTGTGTGCCATCTCTCAACATGCAACACATATCTCCAATTTGCCAGGTCATGGCTGCACTGTATGCGCATAGGAATGACTTCATAAAATTCTGCATGACTGCCCAAGCAATCCATGACAAGGCTGTAGGCTTCTCCAGGATTGCTGGCTTCCCAAAGGTACAAGGCTGCATTGATTGTACCCACATCAACTTGCGAGCACCTTTTGAAGAATTCTGAGATGTACAGGAACAGAAAAGGCTTCCATTCCATTAATGTGCAGCTCGTGTGTGACGACATGCATCATGTCATGTCAGTTGTTGCAAGATACCCTGGTAGCACCCATGATGCGTTCATCCTACGTGACAGGGTTATATCTGCCATGTTTCAGCAGCAGCCAGAAGGGTACAGCTGGCTACTGGGAGACAAACGGTATGGCCTCGCCACCTGGCTCATGACGCATAACCTGGATGGAAGTTGACCGTCAAAAAACATGTCGCACATTGCGACGCGCAACATCATAGAGAGGACCACTGGCATCTTGAAACCTGGACAATTCCGGAGGCTACTTGCTGTACTCCCCTGAGATTGTCGGTCAGTTCACTGTTGTGTGCTGCATGCTGAATAACTTAGCCATTATGAGGCAGCAGCAGCTGGTAGTGGAAGACCCACCTGCGGTGAGAGTGGCTGATGATAATGATGTGGAAGATGCAGGTGATGAGCAGGAGGAGGAGGAGGAGGATGACGAGGATGAGGAAGCCATGCAAGTGCCTGAGGCCGGAGCACGACAGCGGAGGAGGGCAGGCCATTGTGTCCCTTTAACAATTGTTCGAGTCTTGCGCCACCAGCTCATCCGTGAACGCTTTACTGATGCCTGAGGGTCAGCGACAACTATTCCACATGGACATGTTTACTGTTTGGAGCTATTCTGTAACGTTGTGTTGTGTTATGGAACATGATTCAGTTTTAATGTACAATATATTTTATACAAAGTTTACAATGTACTTAACTTAACTTCGATAACATTATTTTTGTATCAAACTTTACTTTAAGATCACTCTTTAAGATCTGTAACAGCAGCAGCAAAGAAAGGTTGCACCCATCTCTCATCCCCCATATTTTAAGAATGCCCGCTGTGCATGGTCTTGGAGCCGGCTTGGGGTTCTTCAGAGGCTGGAGTAGGGATTGGACTGTGAGTGACAGTTGATAATGTCAATGGACGCAGGGTCTGAACGTGTTCCCTTACTGCAGCAGCTAACTCCAACATGCTGTCCCTCATGCACCCTGACAGTCCCTCATGTTGAGCAAAAGTGTCTAAACTACCTGCAACATTCCCTCCCTTATGGTCAGTGATGTGGTTTGCACTAGCTCTGACATTCCCCCTCTCATGGCCACTATTCTCTCACTGATGGTCCTGGATATCGTTCCCATTTCTCATGATATTGCTGTTACACTAAACTGGGTGGCAGTGTGAGCTATGAGGAGGATGCTAAGAGGCTGTAGGGTGACTTGGACAGGTTAGGTGAGTGGGCAAATGCATGGCACTTGTCGTATAATGTGGATAAATGTGAGGTTATCCATTTTGGTGGCAAAAACACGAAAGCAGAATATTATCTGAAAGGCGGCAGATTAGAAAAAGGGGAGGTGCAACGAGATCTGGATGTCATGGTACATCAGTCATTGAAAGTTGGCATGCAGGTACAGCAGGAGGTGAAGAAGGCAAATAGTATGTTGGCCTTCATAGCTAGAGGATTTGAGTACAGGAGCAGGGAGATCTTACTGCAGTTGTACAGGGCCTTGATGAGGCCTCACCTGGAATATTGTGTTCAGTATTGGTCTCCTAATCTGAGGAAGGACGTTCTTGCTATTGAGGAGTGCAGCGAAGGTTCCCCAGACTGATTCCCGGGATGGCAGGACCTACATATGAGGAGAGACTGGATCAACTGGGCCTGTATTCACTGGAGTTTAGAAGAATGAGAGGGGATCTCATAGAAATGTATAAAATTCTGACGGGACTGGACAGGTTAGATGCAGGAAGAATGTTCCCGTTGTTGGGGAAGTCCAGAACCAGGCGACACAGTCTAAGGATAAGGGGTAAGCCATTTAGGACTGAGATGAGGAGAAACTTCTTCACTCAGAGAGTTATTAACCTGTGGAATTCCCTACCACAGAGAGTTGTTGATGCCAGTTCATTGGATATATTCAAGAGGGAGTTAGATATGGCCCTTACGGCTAAAGGGATCAAGGGGTATGGAGAGAAAGCAGGAAAGGGGTACTGAGGTGAATGATCAGCCATGATCTTATTGAATGGTGGTGCAGGCTCATAGGACCAAATGGCCTACTCCTGCACCTATTTTCTATGTTTCTATGTTTCAATGTTTACTGACTCGACAATCTCACTACCTCATCACTCACCCAACTGATGGCGGCCAGCAGTGATTGGGTAAGGTCAATGCTTTCCGCACTCAATTACATTATCTGAACCACATCTGTTACATCCTGCACCTCAGGAGAGCGCGGTCGAGCTCTCCTTCCCCTCCTCGCCATGGGTGTGCCTCGCTGCACCTCACCACTGGGAGCCGCAGCCTGGGACGGTGGAGCCCTGGGTGTGCCTCGCTGCACCCCACCGCTGGGAACCGCTACTTGGGAAGATGATGCTCTGGGTGTGCCTCGATGCACCCACCACTGGGACCCGCAACCTTGGAAGGTGTGAAACCATAGAATTTTCCACCAACATTCAAACCACTAGTCATGGAAGGAGCTGTCACCTCCATGAGCGGCCCCACCTCCAAAGTCAGTGTAACAGTGGAAGCTTCATCCAGCTCCATCCCCTCCCCCTCACCCCCATGTTCTTGGTCTGGAGGGCTGGATTGGAAGATGTTCTCCTCTTCAGGCTCGTTCACGTCTGAATCTTCTTCTGTATCATCAGGGTTGGACTCAAGTTCTGCAAAAGATAACAGAACAATCAAATGGTTAGCAACAGAGGAATGGGCAGTGTGGGTGGCATGAGTAGGCTCACACATCACTGGCCAGGCAGCAGGTTGATTTGAAGGACCATGATGAATTTGCAGGACTTACCCTCTCCCTCGAGTGTGGGCCCAACTTGTGCAGTGCTGATTGCTTTTTTCCAGGCAGGACCCATCAAAGCGGTGACCCTCTCTTCCAAGTGTGTCAGTGAGTGCAGATTTTCCGGGCCTCCTCCTGTTCAAGTTCTTTCCCTTCTATTATGTGCCACCTTCCTCTGCAAAGATGAAAATGCAACTTTTTAGAGAGGGTGTCTTTCTGCTGGGTGGGACATACAGATGGTCACATTTACAATTGCAATTCCATTGAATAAAGGAAAATATTACTTACACTAACTACTTGACCAAGGTCCTGCCACGTCTTTTTACACTGGGCTCCAGATCTCGTGATGGTCACCATTGTGCAGTAATCTGCTGCAACTTATTTCCAGCGTTTCTTCATTTCTTTGGGTGGAACTTTTATGTGGCCTCTGCTGGTGTCCAGCTCCTGCCATCTGTTCTCAATCACAGTAACTAGTGCCTCCACTTCCTCCTGTAAGAAATTCTTGGTCCTTACACACAGCACTACTTCTCACACACACTACTGGCTCTTTAAAAATGGCCGATTGCCAAATCTGAGCTATACTAAGCATGCGCGTCCATTGGAATGACATCAAAAACGTAACTTTTATTTTCCGCGCATGTGTAGCTTCATTTTTAGCGCAGACAGCAAGCTCCACCCCCCCCCCCCCCCCCCCCCGACGAGATAACTGGACACGCTGCGCAGTGCCAGATTCAAATTATGCATCAGGGAAACTTTGGCAAATTATTTCTGGCGCATTTCTGGCCTTGAAAACATAGAAACATAGAAACATAGAAAATAGAAAAACGGGCGTAACTCTGGAAAAATGCCAGAAAACAGGTTTGGGGAAAATTGAGCCAGAAATTCAGTTAATTTTTTTTAAACTCTGGAATAAAAAGCTAGTGTTAGTAATGGTGACCATGAAACTACTGGATTGTTGTAAAAATTCATCAAATTCAATAATGTCCTTTAGGGAAGGAAATCTGCCGCCCTTACTTATATGTCTCACCAGACCCACAGCAATGTGGTTGACTCTTAACCGTGCTCTGAAATGGCCTAACAAGCCACTCAACTGTAACAAACCACTACAGAAAACAATAATAAGATTAAAACCAGATGGAGAACCCAGTATCGACCTTGGCACCGGCTTCGGACACGACAATGGCACACCCAGCCCAGTCGACCCAGCAAAGTCCTCCTCTCTAACATCTGGGGACGTGCCAAAATTGGGAGGGCTGTCCCACAGACTAGTCAAGCAACAGCCCGACAGTCATATTCACAGAATCATACATTTCAGCCAATGTCTCACCGACAGGACAGACCCACATGAGGTAATGGCACAGTAGTATACAGTCGGGAGGGAGTGGCCTTGAGAGTCCTCAACATTGACTCTGGACCGCATGAAGTCTCATGGATTCAGGTCAAGCATGGGCAAGGAAACCACTCTCCCTCATCTGATGATCAGCCGAGCGGTCCACGTCCAACTTCTTAGAGTGACAATTTTTTATTATTTACTCTTTAGTCTCGCCATTTTTACTACAAATTCCATGACATTCTCTCCATATCTACCCTGTCCAACCCAATCATAATTTAAAAGACTGCTATCAGGTGGTCTTCTCTTTTCTAAACAAAAAGGTTACAGCATGTTCAAAATTCCCGATAGCTGTAATCTCTCAGTTCTGGTAGAATCCTGAAAATACTCTCTGCACTTTCGCCAGTGCTTCTATTTCCTTTTTTATAGTATGGAGACCAGAACTGTGCACAGTATTCTTAAGTCCCCTGACCAGTGTCCTATACAAGTTTAACATAACTTCCCTACTTTTGAAATCTATACTCCTAGAAATAAATCCTAGTGCTATGTTAGCAGGAAGGTATCAATGAACTGGTCAGGTGGGCAGAACAGGGGCAAACGGAATTCAATCCGGATAAGTGTGAGTTAATGCATTTGGGGAGGTCTAACAAGGCACAGAAATACAGATTAAATGGTAGGGCCTGAGAAGTGTGGAGGAACAAAGATCCCTGAAGGTAGCAGGCCAGGTAGATAAGGTGGTTAAAAAGGCATATGGTATACTTGCCTTTATTAGCTAAGGCATAGAATACAAGAGCAGGGAGGTTAAGCTTGAACTGTATAAAATACTAGTTCTGCCACTAGAGTACTGCATGGAGTTCTGGTCACCACATTACAGGAAAGATGTGATTGCACTAGAGAGGTTACAGAGGAGATTTACGAGGATGTTGCCTGAACTGGAGGAATGATTGGATAGGCTTAGTTTGTTTTCTTTAGAACAGACGAGGCTGAGGGAAGACCTTATCGACCTTATAAAACTATGAGGGGCCTAGATAGTGGATAGGCATGATCTATTTCCCTTAGAAGAGGGGTCAACAACCAGGGAGTATAGAGTTAAAGTAATTGGTAGGAGGTTTAGAGGGGATTTGAGGGGGAATTTCATCACCCAAGAAGTGGTTGGGGTCCAGAACTCTGCCTGAAAGGATGGCATAGACAGATACCCTCACCACATTTAAAAAGTACTTTGATGTGCACTTGATGTGCCGTAACCTACAGGGCTATGGACCAAGAGCTGGAAAGTGGGATTTGGCTGGATAGCTCTTTGTCGGCTGGCACGGATATGATGGGCCAAAATGGCCTCCTTCTGTGGTGTAAATTTCTATGATTCTAAGTGGCGTATAGTCACACGAGATTGCTAAGCCTCCCTCATAATACTCCTCCATGTTGAACACCACTTGGAAGAAGCACTGAGTATAGCAAGGGCTCAGCACAGAATGTACTCTGGTTGGATGGGGGTGGGGGGGGCTTCAATGTCCATCACCCAGAATGGCTCCAGAGGACTTGAGGACTTTTAATGTTGTACCTTTGTTTAAAAAGGTAGAAAGGGATAGACTGATTAATTACAGGTAAGCCAGCCTAACCTCAGTGATGGGAAAATTATTGGAAAAAAATCATGAGGAACAGAATAAATCTTCATTTGGAAAGACATGGATTAATCAAGGACAGTCAGCATGAATTTGTTAAGGGAAGGTCTTGCGTGACTAACTTGATTGAATTTTGAGAGGAGGTAACCAGGAGGGTCGATGAGGGCAGTGCATATGATGCAGTGTATATGGATTTCAGCTAAGCAGACTGGTCACAAAAGTAAAAGCCCATGAGATCCAGGGCAAAGTGGCAAGTTGGATCCAAAATTGGCTCAGTGGCAGTAAGCAAAGTGTAATAGTTGATGGGTGTTTTTGTGACTGGAAGGCTGTATCCAGTGGAATTCCACAGGGCTCATTGCTGGGTCCCGCAGTGCTCAGTGTTGGGTTCTTTGCTTTTTGTCATATATATCAATGACTTGGACTTAAATGTTGGGGGTGTGATTAAGAAGTTTGCAGATGACATGAAAATAGGCTGTGTGGTT
Source organism: Pristiophorus japonicus (assembly GCF_044704955.1). Classification (NCBI taxonomy): domain Eukaryota; kingdom Metazoa; phylum Chordata; class Chondrichthyes; family Pristiophoridae; genus Pristiophorus; species Pristiophorus japonicus. The sequence goes on from NC_091981.1 coordinate 88,898,799, forward strand.
GATGATGAAGAAGAAAGCTGCGGATTGCAGAAGGGTATCAATGTATTGGTCAGGTGGGCGGAACAATGGCAAATGGAATTCAATCCGGATAAGTGTGAGTTAATGCATTTGGGCAGGTCTAACAAGACAAGGGAATACACATTAAATGGTATGACACTGAAAAGTGAAGAGGGACAAAGGGATCTTGGAGTGCAGGTCCACAGATCCCGAAAGGTAGCAGGCCAGGTAGATAGGGTGGTTAAAAAGGCATATGGAATACTTGCCTTTATTAGTCAAAGCAAGGATTACAAGAGCAAAGAAGTTATGCTTGAACTGTATAAAACACTGCAGCTGGAGTACTGTATGCAGTTCTGGTCACCACATTACAGGAAAGATGTGATTGCACTGGAAAGGCTGCAGAGGAGATTTACAAGAATGTTGCTTAGATTGGAGAATTTTGGCCATGAGGAAAGATTGGAGATAATGGGTCAGTGTTCTTTGGAACAAAGGAGGCTGAGGGAAGACCTGATTGAGGTATTTAAAATTATGAGGGGTTTAGATAGAGTGGATTGGAAAGACATGTTTCCCTTGGCAGGGGGGTCAACAACCAGGGGACATAGATTTAAAGTAATTGGAGGGTGGTTTAGAGGAGACGAGGGGAAATTTCTACACCCAGAGGGTTGTGGGGGTTTGGACCTCAGTGCCTGAAAGGGTGGTCGAGGCAGAAACCGTCACCACATTTAAAAAATGTGCACTTAAAGTGCCGCAACCTACAGGGCTACGGACCAAGACCTGGAAAATGGGATTAGGCTGGATAGCTCTTGGTCGGCCTGCGCGGATACAATGGGCCAAATTGGCTTCCTTCCGTGCTGTAAATTTCTATGATTCAATGGGCTAAACTTTCCTTTTATTTATGGCTGGTTCTCGGCGATTTTCTTGGTAAAGCTGTTTTCCTGCCCGGCGAAAGTTTCCCCTTTTGTTTTTCAATGGTATCAACAAATCTGAAAACGCCCGCCGGGACCAAACTGCTGACGTGCACCGCTGAGAAAATCGCCAGAGTGTAAGTTTTGACTCAATGGAAGCCCGTCCAGATCATTACTTAAACAGGGCGGTAGGTGAGTACTCTGCAAAGAACGGTTAAGTTAAAGGTTCTTTTTTTTTTTCAGTTTTAAGAAGGTGATTAGGTGTAAAAGTGCCTTGGGAAATTTTTTTTACTTTTTTTTTCGTCAAAATTGTTTTTTAAAGTTTTCCCTCCTTCCTAGGCCCAGCCGCAGGCTTGGACTCAATTTTTTTTAAACCGCCGTTTTACTTATTTTCCCCTTAATTGCCGAGAAAACCGCTGAGAATAATGGTGCAAGATCCATTTTCTCGCCGAGTGAATAGTTTTCATCAGTTTTAGCTTAAAAGTGGAAATTTTCGCCACTGCTACTTACCAAACATTAGCCGTTTTTCTAGGCGGGCAATCGGGTGTTGAGAGGCTCTCGGGAAAGTCTAGCCCTATTATTCTATATGACTACTGACCGAGCTGGCCGAGTCCTGAAGGACATAGCTGCCAGACTGGGCCTGCAGCAGGTGGAAAGAGAACCTACACAAAGCAAGAACCTACTTGATCGCGTCCTCACCAATCGACCTGTTGCAGATGCATCTGTCCATGACAGCACTGGTAGCAGTGATCACCGCACAGCCATTGTGCAGACGAAATACGGTCTTCACACTGAAGACACCGTCCATCCGATTATGTGGCACTATCACCGTGCTAAATGGGATAGATTCAGAACAGATCGAGCAGCTCAAAACTGGGCATCCATGTAGGTATTGTGTTCCCAACACAGATGAGGCTGCACACAGGGAGGTTAAAGTAACAGTAACCTCACTCTTTATTAAGACACCAGAATGAGGAACAGGCCTTAGGGGCCGGCTTATATACAGTGCTCACAAGGGATGCTGGGATCCCTTGGGACTTAAGGGGATGAGCTCCCTGGTGGCGGAACATGGGAGTGCATGCTTTACAGATACACAGCATCACTCCCCGCCAAAGTCAAAGTGAAAACTATTTACAAGGTGAGGTAGTCGGGAGCCTTTCTTTCCCTGGTGGACTGCCTCGGTACAAATGTCTGTTCTGGTGTGTTGGCTGTGCTCTCGCTGGGCTGGCGTGTTGTTGGCCCTGCAGGGCTGCGAGGTGAGCCTGGCCTTGCTGGGCTGCTGGGCGTGATGGGTTCAATTTCCTGGTCTGGCGTGGTGTCGTTGATCCTTTGGGTGTGTGTTGTGGGCTCGAAAAAGGTGGTGTCTGTTGTGGGTTGTTCAGAGCAGTCTGTGAACCGCAGTCTCGTTTGGTCCAGGTGCTTTCTGCAAATTTGTCCATTGTCTAGTTTGACTACAAACACCCTATTCCCTTCTTTAGCTACCACCGTGCCCGCGATCAACTTGGGACCATGTCCATAGTTTAGCGCATACACAGGGTCATTCAGATCAATTTCCCGTGACACAGTGGCGCGACCATCGTTTACATTTTGTTGCTGCCGCCTGCTCTCTACCTGATCATGCAGGTTGGGGTGAACCAGCAAGAGTCTGGTTTTAAGTGTCCTTTTCATGAGTAGCTCAGCCGGAGGCACCCCTGTGAGTGAGTGGGATCTCATGCGGTAGCTGACAGGCAGGTTTGAAGTGAGCCTTCTGTGACTCGTTTAAGGCTCTGGTTGATGGTTTATACTGCCCGCCCTGCCTGCCCATTGGAGGCTGGTTTAAACGGGGCTGAGGTGACATGTTTGATCCCATTGCGGGTCATGAATTCTTTAAATTCGGCACTGGTGAAACATGGCCCATTGTCACTGACCAGTATGTTAGGCAGGCCGTGGGTGGCGAACATGGCCCTCAGGCTTTCATTGGTGGCGGTGGCGATGCTTCCCGACATTATTTCACATTCAATCCATTTTGAAAAAGCATCCACCACCACCAGGAACATTTTACCAAGAAACGGGCCCGCATAGTTGACATGGATCCTCGACCACGGTCTGGAGGGCCAGGACCACAAACTTAGTGGTGCCTCTCTGGGCGCGTTGCTCAACTGAGCACGTACACTGCATTGCCGTACACAGGACTCTAAGTCAGAGTCGATACCGGGCCACCACACGTGGGATCTGGCTATCGCTTTCAACATTACTATACCCGGGTATGTGCTGTGGAGATCCGAGAGGAACGTCTCCCTGCCCCTTTTTGGGTACCACTACGCGGTTACCCCACAACAGGCAGTCTGCCTGAATGGACAGCTCGTCCTTTTGCCGCTGGAATGGCTTGATTGGCTCTTGCATTTCAACGGGGATGCTGGCCCAGCTCCCATGCAGTACACAGTTTTTTACAAGGGACAGCAGAGGATCTTGGCTGGTCCAAGTCCTAATCTGGCGAGCTGTGACAGGTGATTTATCATTTTCAAACACTTCCATGACCTTCAACAAGTCTGCGGGCTGCGTCACCATCAACAAGTTTGCAGGCTGCACCATTTCCACCCCCGTGGTGGGCAATGGTAGCAGACTGAGAGCATCCGCACAGTTCTCGGTGCCTGGCCTGTGGCGGATGGTATAGTTATACGCTGATAGCGCGAGTGCCCACCTTTGCATGCGGGCTGAGGCATTAGTATTTATCCCCTTGTTTTCAGTGAACAGAGAAGTGAGGGGCTTGTGATCGGGTTCCAGCTCAAATTTGAGGCCAAACAGGTACTGATGCATTTTCTTTACCCCGAACCACACACGCTAATGCATCTTTCTCAATCATTCTGTAGGCCCTCTCGGCCTTAGACAAGCTCCTGGAGGCATAGTCGACAGGTTGCAACTTCCCCGCAATGTCAGCTTGTTGTAATACACACCCGACTCCGTACGACGACGCGTCACATGCCAGCACAAGTCTTTTACATGGGTTATACAATACAAGCAGCTTGTTGGAGCATAAAATGTTTCTGGCTTTCTCAAAAGCAATTACTTGTTTTTTTCCCCATACCTAGTTCTCACCTTTGCGCAATAACACATGTAGGGGCTCTAAGAGAATGCTTAACCCCGGTAGGAAGTTACCAAAATAGTTGAGGAGTCCCAGGAATGACCACAGCTCCGTGACATTCTGTGGCCTGGGCGCGTTCCTGATAGCCTCTGTCTTGGCGTCTGTGGGCCGAATGCCATCCGCCGCGATCTTTCTCCCCAAAAACTCCACTTCTGTTGCCATGAAGACGCATTTTGACCTCTTCAGCTGCAGCCCTGCGTGATCCAGTCACTGGAGGACCTCCTCCAGGTTTTGTAGGTGCTCGGCAGTGTCCCAACCCATGACCAATATGTCGTCCTGAAAAATCACCATGTGTGGTACAGACTTGAGTAGGCTCTCCATGTTTCTCTGGAAGATCACTGCAGCCGACCGAATTCCAAACGGGCATCTGTTGTAGATGAACAATCCCTTGTGCGTGTTGATGCAGGTGAGGCCCTTCGAAGATTGCTCCAACTCCTGCGTCATATAGGCCTCCTGCCAGCATCGCAAATAGGTCATCTGCCTTAGGTTGCAGGTATTGGTCCTGTAACGAGAAACGATTAATAGTTACTTTATAATCACCGCAAATCTTACCGTGCCATCACTTTTGAGTACTGGATCAATCGGGCTGGCCCACTCGCTGAATTCCACTGGGGAGATGATGCCCTCACATTGCAGCCTGTCCACCTCAATTTCCACTCTCTCCCTCATCATGTGAGGTACCGCTCGCGCCTTGTGGTGAATGGGTCGTGCCTCTGGGACCAAGTGGATCCGCACCTTCACCCCGGAAAAGTTTCCAATGCCTGGTTCAAAAAGGGAAGGAAATTTGTTAAGATCCTGGGTACAGGAGGCCTCAGCGACATATGATAGCGCTTGGATGTCATCCCAGTTCCAGCGGATTTTGCCCAGCCAGCTCCTTCCAAGCAGTGTGGTGCTTTGCCCGGGGCAATCCAGAGTGGCAGATCATGCACCGTGCCCTCGTAGGTGACCTTGACCATGGCACTGCCCAGGACAGTGATAAGCTCTTTGGTGTATGGTCTCAGTTTTGTGTGGATGGGGCTCAGGGCTGGTCTGAATGCCTTATTGCACCACAGTCTCTGATACATCTTTTTACTCATGATGGATTGGTTAGCGCCAGTGTCCAGTTCCATGACTACGGGTAATCCATTCAATTTTACGTTTAGCATTATAGGTGGACATTTTGTCGAAAATGTGTGTACCCTGTGTACTTCAGCATCTGCCTCCTCTCTCTGAGGCTCGAAATTGCTTTGATCCACCATGGACCGATCTTCCTCTGCCATGTGGTGGTTAGCAGGTTTTGCAGAGCTTGCAGCTCATTTGCAAGATCGTTGGAGGTGCCCCATTGTTCCACAGCTCTTGCAAACATATCCTTTGAAGCGGTTGAATGCAAGCCTCCACAATGCCAACAAGGTGTGTATTGCCTTGCATTCATCCTTTGTTGGGGACTCTGAGTCATCTGGGTCACCTGAGGCCTGCTGGCAGTTGCAGACTTGTGGTTTCTGCCCTGTACATTTCTGCTTGCAAACACAGTTCCAGTTAATTTATGAACATTGCTAGCACTTGTGTGCTGAGAGATTTGTTTGGTGTTATCACTGGTGGACATAAACGCCTGTGCTATTGCAGTGGCCTTACTGAGGGTCAGTGTCTCTACAGTCAAAAGTTTTCATAGGATGGTCTTGTGGACAATGCCAGTACAAAAAAGTCTCTGAGCATTTGCTCCAGGTAGCCATCAAACTTACATTGTCCTACAAGTTGCCTTAGCTCAGCGATGTAGCTCGCCACTTCCTGACCTTCAGATCGCTGGCATGTTTAGAACCAATACCTCGCCATCAGCATGCTCTCCCTCGGGTTAAGATGCTCCCGAACCTTTGTACACAGCTCCTCATACGACTTATCTATGGGTTTCACTGGAGCCAGAAGATTCTCCGTGAGGCTGTAGGTCGGTGCCCTGCAGACTGTGAGGAGGACCGCTCTCCTTTTTGCAGCGCTTCCTTCTCCGTCCAGCTCCTTGACTACAAAGTACTGGTCTAGCCGTTCGACATAGGCTTCCCAGACCTCACCCTCCGAGAACTTCTCCAGGATGCCCACAGTTTGCTGCATTTTTGCGTTGGATTTGTATTCTCGTCGCCAGTTATTGTGTTCCTAACACAGATGATGCTGCACACAGGGAGATTAAAGTAACAGTGACCTCAGTCTTTAATAAGACACTCCAGATTGAGGAACAGGTCTTAGGGGCCGGCTTATATACAGTGCTCCCAAGGGATGCTGGGATCCCTTGGGACATCAGGGGATGAGCTCCCTGGTGGCGGAACATGGGAGTGCATGCTTTACAGATACACAACATTATTGGCCATCAGCAACAGCCGAATTGTATTCCACTACAGTTTGTAACCTCATGGCCCGGTATATCCCTCACTCTACCATTAACATCAAGACAGGAGACAAACTCTGGTTCAATGAGGAGTGCAGAAGAGCATGCCAGGAGCAGCACCAGGCAACCCTAAAAATGAGGTACCAACCTGGGGAAGCTGCAAACAGGACTACATACATGCTAAACAGCAGAAGCAGCCTGCTATAGACAGAGCTAAGCGATCCCACAATCAACGGATTAGATTAAAACCCTGTAGTCCTGCCACATTCAGTCATGATTGGCGGTGGACAATTAAACAACTAACAGGAGGTGGCGGCTCCATGAATATCCCCATCCTCAATGATGGTGGAGCCCAGCAGGCAAGTTCAAAAGATAATGTTGAAATGTTTGCAACCTTCTTCAGCCAGAAGTACGGAATGGATGATCGATATCGGCCTCCTCCTTTGGTCTCTACCATCGCAGAAGCCAGTCTTCAGACAATTCAATTCACTGCTTGTGATACTAAGAAGTGACTGAGCGTACTGGATACAGCAAAGGCTATGGACCCCAACAACATCCCGGCTGCAGTGCTGGAGATTTATGCTCTAGATCTAGCCACGCGTCTCACCAAGCTGCTCCAGTGCAGCTACAACACTGGCATCTACCCGACAATGTGGAAAACTACCCAGGTATGGCGTGACCACAAAAAGCAGGACAAATCCAATCCAGCCAATTATCGCCCCATCAGTCTACTCTCAATCATTAGCAAAGTGGTGGAAGGTGTCGTCAACAGTGCTATCAAGTTGCATTGACTCACCAATTACCTGCTCATCGATGCTCAGTTTGGGTTCTGCCAGAACCACTCTGCTCCAGAGCTCATTACAGACTTGGTCCAAACATGGACAAAGAAGCTTGATTCCAGAGATGAGGTGAGAGTGACTGCCCTTGACATCAACGCAGCATTTGACCGAGTGTGGCATCAAGGACCACTAGTAAATTTGAAGTCAATGGGAATCACGGGGTAAACTCTCCACTGGCTGGAGTCAGACCTAGCACAAAGGAAAATGGTTGTGGTTGTTGGAGCTCAGTCATCCCAGCCCCAGGACATCGCTGCAGGAGTTCTTCAGGGCAGTGGCGTAGGCCCAACCATCTTCACCAATAACCTTCGCTCCATCATAAGGTCAGAAGTGGGGATGATCGCTCATGATTGCACGGTGTTCAGTTCCATTCACAACTCCTCAGAAAATGAAACAGTCCATCCCCGCATGCAGCAATACCTGAATGACAAGTGAGAGTATAACAACCTCCCCTTGATAATCAAGAGCATTACCATCGCTAAATACCCCACCATCAACATCGTGGGGGTTCTCATTGAACAGAAACTTAACTGGACCAGCCACATAATTACTGTGGCAACAAAAGCAGGTCAGAGGCTGAGTATTCTGCAGCGAGTGTCTCACCTACTGATTTTCCAAAGCCTATCTACCATCTACAAGGCACAAGTCAGGAGTTTGATGGAATAATCTCCACTTGCCTGGATGAGTGCAGCTCCAACAACACTATAGAAGCTCGACACCATCCAGGACAAAGCAGCCCCCTTGATTGGCACTCCATCCACCACCTTTAACATTCACTCCCTCCACCACGGGCGCACTGTGGCTGAAGTGTGTACCATCTACAAGATGTACTGCAGAAACTCCCAAGGCTTCTTGGTCGGCACCTCCCAAACCTGCGACCTCTACCACCTAGAAGGACAGGGGCAGCAGATGCATTGGAGCACCATCACCTGCAAGTTCCCCTCCAAGTTACACTTCCCTTTGTAAGAAATCATGAAGAAATTGTGAATTATAAAATAAATCATGATTTTATAATAGAAAAACTTATGCCAGCTCAGAAGACACAGAGTGCTGAGGTCAAGGCATAAAAAAAGGCCCTCATGGCGTAGCTATGCCGATAAGGGGTTAAGCAAGGAGCCTTCAAGATAAACAAGCTGTCTCTTGAAATGGCAACAAGACATTCAGACAAACATAAGGAAAAATATTGACCTCAGGAGAATTGGAGGGGGCTGTCAGAGGTACTCACTCCCCTGTAATTAGAACATGGAATGGGTAAAAATGATTGACATCAGGGGCTGAAATTCAAGGTCCATATAAGGTCCGTTACCACGGTTTTGCGGCACCATGTGGCAGAATCAAGTGGCCGCCACGAACCAAATTTAGCTCGCCGATTTTGCAGCCTGCCCCCACTTCCGCCCTGATGCTGCTGACTGCCGCAAGTGCGTCATAGAAACATAGAAACATAGAAAATAGGTGCACGAGTAATTCAATAAGAGCATGGCTGATCATTCACCTCAGTACCCCTTTCCTGCTTTCTCTCCATACCCCTTGATTCTTTTAGCTGTAAGGGCCATATCTAACTCCCTCTTGAATATATCCAATGAACTGGCATCAACGACTCTCTATGGCAGGGAATTCCACAGGTTAACAACTCTCTGAGTGAAGAAGTTTCTCCTCATCTCAGTCCTAAATGGCTTATCCCTTATCCTTAGACTGTGTCCTCTGGTTCTGGACTTCCCCAACATCGGGAACATTCTTCCTGCATCTAACCTATCAAGTCTCGTCAGAATTTTATATGTTTCTATGAGATCCCCTCTCATTCTTCTGAACTCCAGTGAATAGAGGCCCAGTCGATCCAGTCATCAAAGCGCGCACCACTGCTATCCCGCATCTAGATCGCAATTCACCCCAAGTTTACCTGCAAAATTCTTTGCTCTGCTGCATGGTGCCCCTGACAGCTTTTTCTGTTGGGGCACCTTGCTTTGTATATGTGTGGCATGGCAGCGCGGTGGCCCTTCAAGGGACGGGTGCACTGCCATGGCAGCCATGTTTTTTTTAGCTGGCCAACTTTCCGATCGGCCAGCCAATTAGTGCCCTGGGTTCGGCCTGGCCGCCAACAGGCAGCCTGTTGGCAGCTCCCTCTTGGGTGCCAGGCCGCTGGACCGGCCAAAACCCTCCCTGGTGGCCCAGTGGCTGAACCTACAAAATCACCGATTTTCTCCCCTTTAAATGAGGGGAGAGACGTGGTGACGCCCACGCGCACTGAGGTCACCACCGGTAAGTGACAGCGGAGGAGACTCGGTCCCGCCCCAACTTCCGCCACTCAGCAGCACTTACCGCTGCACTTCCGCCCCTATTATGACCAACTTCCAGTCTTGTCGAACATAAACTACAAAGACCTGAATATTGATCAGGAGTCGACCTCTTCTCCTATTGCGCTAAAAACAGGTAAGAAATTGTAGATGCGCCAGGTTTCTGGCATGCCTGAATTTCAGCCCCCAGATATCCACCAGCCTATCAAAATAAGGCGTCTGAGAAAGTGAAACAACATGGTCTCCTACAAGGAGGAATGGTGAAGCTAGAAATGTGAGGTGTGCCTCTTGTTTGGTAGAAATTGTTGGTAGGTGAGTGATGGGGGTGGCCGTGCATTGAGCAGCATGTGAGGCTAGTGGTGTAGTTGGTAGAAGGTGGCCTTGTGTAAAGCTGACTTGCGCGAACATCGGCCCCTTGCTGAACGCACAACCTTTCAGCAACGCATTCAGTGCTGGGCTTGCGGTGCAATCATGTAAAGTAGCATGAGTTTTGCATGCTGCCTGAACTCCTTTTGCTTTTGGCCTATGTCGATGTCACCACGGCCTCGAGTTTACAACTGCTGAAACTGGCCCAGTGCTACTCAGCAAAAAGTTGTGTTGGTGGCTGAAGTATTGTAGCGCAGCACTAAATTATAGTGTAATGCTCTCCTGATGGCATTAGTGGAGGTCTCTGACCTGAAGTTCTAGTCTTGTAGTGGCGTCGCAACTTCTTACAGCCTCTGGGAGCAAGGCTGTAAGAAGTTGCGATGCCACTACAAGAGTTCATAATTAATTGTGGGCAATTAAAGGGTTATGAATGATAGGAGCAACGCATTCAAAATTACTAAAAATTACAATCAATATAAAAAATATACTTTTTCAGCCCTTACTGCCTTAGAAAACAAACATAAAAATTAAAAATAAATCCCAAATGGTAGTCTTCAGCTCTTAAAGCTGAATTCCCTACCGCACCTGAAAAAATGGTTTAACGCTAACAAAAATAATTCAGCAAGCCAGGGAAGGGGCACCCAGGGTCTTGCACGCAGCACTCCAGCTATGTGCAGGGGGTCAACACTGTAAGACAGAACCACAGGGGCCAGGAGGCCCTCCAGAAAGAAATATGTGGGACCCAGATTGCCGAGGCGGTCACTGCCAGCAGTGTCATCTCCAGAATGTGGCCCAAAGAAGCTTCATGACCTCAGACAAGTGGTCAAGGTCAGTGAATGCATCTTCAAATGTCGTCTCCTACTAACTGCACCTCTAGCCTCACAAACCGATCATTGCATGACCCTCACCCTGCGCAACAATCACTCACCCACCAACAATCTGCACATCCACCATTCCTAGCCTCACCTCAGCCCTATGGAGCAGATGGTGCAGGTCATTCTTGTCAGGGGCATGGCAGAATGCTTGGCCAGCGACGAAGCTGAAAGGATACAAGATACTCGCATCCTCATACATTATTCTCCTTCTCGCATGGCACCTCTTGCTTTCCCAACCTCCCCTCACCAGAACTGTGCCCTTGTGTTTTCTTCATTTCACTCACCCAAGAAATGCAGCCTGCCCAGCCAATGGTTTGCCAAGAAGAGGGAAAAGAGTATGTAGAAGAAGAAGAGTAAGATATGACGTTCCCAGCCCCCAGCTCCTCAAGGTCAACCAGCAAGGCCATTTTCAGTGTCCCCGACTGAAAGTCAGCAGCCTTCCACCAGCCACTGGGGTAACACTTACATGACATCAGTAGGATAGGCAAAGGCACACACAAGACAGTCACTAAGGGATTGCACAAGGGTGATGAGTTGATTTCTTCATGTCATATTGGATGGATAGAGGAATAAAGTTGGAAAGTTTGCTTTTATTTCAGCATTGTGGCCAAGAGGATGCTGTAATGGTCAGTAACAGAGGGAAGGTAAGGTGTGGGACTAATGTTGAAAGAGGAATTGGGGTTGTGGTCACTGGGACTACGGGCGGATGATTCCATCCTGATATCCTGGCCAAAAAGGGACTGTCTAGGATGTATCCTTCTTCTGCTTCCTCCTCTTCATCTTCTTCATCTTCAACTTCTTCCTCTTCTGTGTCTTCCTCTTCCCTCTGCCAGCAGATGCTGTGAATCTGAAATGACAACATAAAATGCTGGAAATACTCAGCTGGTCAGGCAACATCTTGACCTGAGATGTGAACTCTCTCTCCACGGATGTTGCCTGACCTGCTGAGTCTCTGAGGCCTTCCTTTACCATCCGAAGCCTTGCAAGTGTTCAACAGCACTCCCTGCATAATATCTATTGCAGCAAATCACTATTTCAACAAAATTTTAAAAAAGGCCAAAAGCATAAATCCAAACTTACCTGAAAGCTGTGTATGTCCCTTTAAGTGATACTTACAGTACCTCTGTCAGTCTGCTTGCATGCTGGGTTTACCTGGTGTGTTTCGGACCTAGCGCAATGGTGACATGAAGTGATCTCGCCATTCTGCAATTTTTTTCTTCAAGACGCTACTTCAGAACGCCAGTGCTACCAGGACTTCCAAAATGGTGGCCGACACGGGTCTCGCCACCAGCTGGCAGAAGAGTGGATACCGCCGCTTTCTTCACATAATGCTACATTAATAGATGGCGCTAAGGTAGGGAATTTCTCTACTTTTGAGCTTTATCAATTTCATTCCCAGGGATTCTTGGCAGCAGTGTCATATCAGTTGCCCTTATAATGAGGCCTATACACAACAATAGTGGCGCAAGATCTCCGCTTCCAAATTATCTCACTATCCATTCAATTGTGTTCTGCTGTCATCTTATTGTTGATTCAAGGCCCAATGCAGTACAGCATTGATCCCAAATATGGAGCATAAGTAATGCTTCATCAATGACGTTCCCTCCATCATAAGGTCAGAATTGGGGATGTTCGCTAATAACTGCTGTGTTCAGTGCCATTCGCAACTCCTCAGAAAGTGAAGCAGTCCATGCCCGCATGCAGCAAGACCTGGACGACATTCAGACTTGGGCTGATAAGTGGCAAGTAAGATTCACGCCACACGAGAGCCAGGCAATGACTATCTGATGGATCAGATTTTGAAAGAGACCTGGGTGACAGAGTAAAGTGCAAAGGCCGAATGGCCTTTTCTCATTCTTACTTTGTTATTTTGATTTTATGTCAGATGCTGACATGACCTCAGGTTTAATACAAAGAAAAGGAAAAATGTTATGAATTTTTGCTCCTAATAAGGGGCATCACCTGTTGAGGGAACATATCATAAATTCCACAGGATTTTAAAAATTCATTATGATAAATGGATAGAAAACCTTATGGCATGCATTAACTTCTACATGTCAGTTCTTGATACGTACTCAAGAAGTTGAAACTTGACATCAGGAGGACAAATTCGTAAAATTACACTAATAATGTAGTAGATTTTAAAGCCTTACGGGCGACAAACTTTATACTAATAATAAATCATTAAAAGTTTTCAAAATTTGTTGCTAGTCTTACTTGATCTGATTTCTGAATAATAAAGGTTTTGATTCATCAGTCCAATCCACTCTTTTTGAGGGAGACAAAATAAACATTAAATCAAGTGCCCCCCGATCAGGGGGACACTCCAAACATTTTTCGAGGCCCTTTTATGTGTGTTTTTTTCAGTTGGTTTTTTTTGTGTATTTTTTTTCTTGTTTTGTTTTTTTTTGGGCATTAAATCATATTTTTTTCAAGTGCCCCCTATAAAAGGGGAGGGGGACACTAAAACCGGCATTTAAAATAAATTAGACTTTAAAACATATGAAATCAAATTAAAATTTGATTGCCGGGGGTGACGATGCACTCCAGTCCCTCCGGCGCCCACCTCTCGCAGAAGGCCGCGAGCGTACCGGTGGACACCGCGTGCTCCATCTCCAAGGACACCCTGGCGCGGATGTACGCGCGGAAGAGAGGCAGGCAGTCGGGCTGAACGACCCTCCAATCCATTACATTCTAATTGTTTCAAGAATACAGGTGCCAGTGATTGCTGCAAGTATATTGGAGTACGAGAAAGATGCACTAACACGCTTAACTACTGCACACACCAACAGACAGATATGACAATTATTTAACTTTTAAATAATTGGTGAGAAATTATTGCTGAATTTCTTAGTTTTCATGTTAAATTAAATATCCACCTGCACTAAGTCATGCTGTGCAAATTCAAAGTTGGCCTAAAAAATGGTAACATACACTATAGTTGAATAAAGTAAAATTTGTCTAAGTCTCATCTTGAAACCATCGAGGCTGCACTGGTTCACATACATTTAATCTTTCCTCGGCTCCACTTTAGTGTTTATGTCCTTGATTACAAACCTGCTCGGCTGTAATTGAGCTATATTTGGAAATCTTTCATTTTCCCTCACTAACAAAACAGGTGAACATGAAAGAGTCAACCCTGCTGAACAAAACAATAAACACTATTTCTGTGTCCCAGTCATGGGAACTTTACAGAATTTAAACAAATGTTGTCTCGTCATGTTTCATGCAGATACAAAGGTAAATCGGGGGATTTTTCTAAGTAGTTTATATCTATATCTTCTGCTTGAGCTAACTTTGTTGATAAAATAAGGTGCAGATTTCAAAAAATGACCTTCTTAGTCACCTGGCATTTAATGCTCTTGGAGATTTTTTTCTTTAATCTTAACTCTTTATCTGCAGAATCATCTTTAGAGAAGGGTTTCAGCTGTACCAGAATCCTTGCTTTGCCACAGTGACGGGAATCAGATGGAAAATTAACCCTCTTCTCTTTTGCCGGTTTCCTTTGTAGCTTACCTAATGAGGCAATTAAGTCATTAGAGGGATATGTGCATCTCAAAAGCTCCCAGTGATCCACTGAAATGAGAGGAGATAAAGACAAGATTCTCGTTTCTTTTGGTTGAAAGGTAATGAATACACTTAACTCAGTGTAACAATGTTTTATACTATGTATATATGTATATATCTATTTATAAATTGGCTGACTGAAGAAAATTGATGGCAGGAGCACTTTGACATCTGCAGAATTACAAATGTTTCCTTCTTTTGTTTCAATATAAGAATGCACTTTTCCGCCCCACAGCGAGTCGAGAAAAAGATTGGCTTGCTTTGAGAGTCATGTTTGGGGCATTCCTGAAATCAGAGCCATAGCAGCTTACACCTGTCCAGATGGTATTTGAAAATTATAGTTCGCATTGCTTGACTGCAAAGTGGACAGTAAGCAGCAATTTATATAGAATAGAATTAACTCAGACCAACCCCTTTTCTTTCTCCATTTTGTTTGACTCTAAAATATGTTGTTTCAAATTTGCAGGTTAATAATAATGTTTTATTTGAACTACTCTTTGCCTCATATTACAAATACTTCTGTATAACAGAATTAGCTAATGATCAATGCTTCTCATAGATTCTACTGACCATAAGATGGGCTAGTGCAGCCGTGCATTCAATAATCCAACATGTGCACATCAGGTAGAAAGGTTTCAGCAACAATCATTTCTGTTTATCAACGCACTGAGTTAATAGTAATTGGTTTATTTCACCTGATTGGCTACAATTCAATTAACAACCAAAATTATTAAAATCACATATTAATAATTTGGGAAGAAATAATGAAAATGATTATATTTAAAGGACCTAACGTTAAAGGCATATACTGGCAGAGTTCCCATGGTATTTTCATGGTGAATTGGACCACTGGTGCTGGGGTTAAGGAGCGAAGGAATGGTGCACATTTCTGCTGAAAGGCTTTTAAATTACGTTTGTAAGAGATGTGTTCAGAGACAGTGAAGGAAGTATATTTTTGATTGACTGGTAAAAATAACATACATGCACAAATCAATAAATAGCTTATTCCTTATGCACTGCAGGTGGGTAATAAATAAATGTGTTTCACATACTACAGTTACATAAATAAATCTATCTGTCAGTTGCTCAGGGCCAAAAGGGTAGCCCAGGTGAGAAAAGAATGGCTTCCACTGCAGCACTCAGACTTTTGAAGCTGTGATATTGGCCATCAGACATTGTAGCATGGTGGGTTCCTCAGGTGTGCTGATGGAGCTAATAAACCATTCCATCTTGGAAAGGATGGGCTCCAAGGTGTATCCAAATTGGTGATGGACTCCTCCATGCTTTTTGGCATTGAGCACTGGCTTTCTGGCAGGCTTTCCAGTGCACCAAGCATATGGGTGTGTAAACCCATTAGCCTTCTGTAGCCTGGCCTATCGAAGTCCTCATTGTAGAAATAATGTGCGACCTTGCAACTCTGTTGAGCTGGCACCGGTGCTATTTGTTCACCCCGCTCTGGCTCCTGCGCACTTGTGCCCGGTGTCTCATCACATGCAGATTTATCCTATCCTCTAAAATATGCACAGTGTCAGTATCTGAGTTGGTGGCTGTGACTATAAGATTGACTGATGGTGTCTCTTCAACTTTACTCTTTTCTGCCTCATCCTCCATTGACTGGGAAGACTCCAGTTCTTGGGTATCTGACATGAAAAAAGGCTTGGGTTGTGGTGAGGGAAGAGGAGAAAGTAAGAAATGTGTGCTTGCACCATCTGCAGTTTCTAAGTCAGAATTGATTGAGGGAGAAATGGGAAGAGAGAAGGAGGACTAGTTATGGTGATACCCTCATCATTGATCACTTCAGCCCTGCTCGTAGCCGTGGCCTCAGTGATGCTCCTTCCCATGATGGCCAGTACCGTCTCCTCCATGGGGGTTAAAACATACAAGCAGGCTTATCTTCCTCCAGTTCTTTGCTGTTATGTTTGACCTTCTCCTGCAAGAAAGAGGGAAGTGTGTCAGTGAGTGTCCTGCAATATGTTTGGGTGATGCGGCTGTCATGCTGAATAGCTGCCAGTGTGTGTGAGCTGTGAGTTATGGGTATGAGGCTTGCAAAAGTGCTAATTCTGTGAAGGTGAGTTAAAGCTTAGCAATTGAAGGGTTGAATACTGATTGATAAAGATTGTTGTTAGATGGGTGATGGGAGTGTAGCAAATTGAGCAGTGGATGAGGCTAGTCGTGCAGTTGGTAGGATATGCCATTTGGGGATGAACATTTGGGAATGCATGTGAGATTGTTAAACTTATTCCTACACTGCATCCATGTTCTTGGCCAAACACTCCTGGCATTGACCTCCGACGCTACCTGTTCCCAATGCCTCCTGAGCATACGTCTGGAAGGCTTCCTGCCCCCCCACCCACCACCCCCCCCCCCCCCACTCCACCCCTATGGATAAAATACATATCTTCTTCTATCCACCTCTTAAACCTCCAGTGCAGTGTCTGAAAATCTTGGTGCATGTTCTCTTGTATGTTCATCCACTGCTCAAAGTATCAGATCACAGAATTAGTTTTCAAATGACTCCTATCACTTCTTGCATCAACAATGCACCTCCCCTTTAAGAGGTCCCGATTTCATTTAAGTAGCGCTAGCCATGCATGATATCAGGCCACCTGTTGATGCTTGCAGCCATTAAACAGTGGTGCATTATTGAGATGAGAAAGAAGAGTTTACGAGGAGCCAACAAATGCAGAATAAAATGATCCCTAAAATTGGCCACTTGTATCTGGACATGTCAGAGCAGTCCCATCTTTGCTGCCTCTGTTTCACAATTCAGGCTGCCGCAGAGTGTTGTACCATCTGCTGTAAAATGATCTACACACAATATCTGGATTAGGGACAGCTCTTTCAATGTAGATGAAGGTCACCACAGCTTGTCACTTTCATGCTACCACATCCTTCCAAACCACTCCAGGAGACATCTGCTAGATCAGGCAGTCTGCAGTGTGCACATGGAGCAGAGAAGTGACAACCACAATGTTTGCAAGGGCAACACTTACATCATTTTTCATGTTGATAGGAGCATGGACTGGACAGAACAAACAGCTTTCACTGGACAGCTGGGTTCCCTCAAAAGCACAGGGAACCCATGTGGGATCAGGGCTCTTCATATCAGCCCCACGACCTTCACGAAGAGAAAGGGTTTGTACTCAATTAATGTTTACTTGGCAACTGGCCACAGAAATGCCATTACACGCGTCATTGTCTGCTATCCAAGACATAGCCACGATGCAATTAGTAAAAAGCAGATTACAATAGCTGCCTTTCTGGAAGGATAAGAAATACTACAGGAGCAATGGAACGCATTTTAAGAGATCAGGGCTAACTTCTGCATCTATGGCTTCTGGCCCCACTGATAAACCCGCTACCTCTGTTTGATGTGTCACATCTGTCACCTCCACCTGTAAGGGGAGTATGTATGTAGCTTTGGCGTAATAAAAGAGTGTGTGTAACAGGGAATCAATTATGTGCAATTATGAAATAATACATCCCAGAGGATGTGGAAATTCCAATCTTAAGTTTGTGTCATCCTTTATGGGCTCCACAATAAATGTGTGAAAATTGTGAGGAGCACACTTAGAATCACCTTCCTCTTTATTTGCAGCAGATGTAAGGGATCTGGATGACTGCATGGACATGGTCAGTGACTCCCTCCATGAAGATGGCACCACGTTTATACTGGAGGTGGTCTTCAGCCTCAAGTAGGCCCTTTGGTGCACTTCCTGCAACACCTCCAACTCTTCAGCAGGAAAGGGCATAGTGTTGTCCACATATCTCCACTATGCCACTGTGAGCATGGATCACTTTTCTATACCTACCACAACTAACACTTTAATGGGTAACTGCAACCATTTAAAAACTACATCCTGGCTAAGATTTCTGACCCTCAGCTAACTAACCTGTGGATCAAGCTCTCAGGGCAAGTTTTTCATGTGTCAGAAGCGTATTCAAATGAGGCGGAGTGAACTCCCATCAGAAAATTATGTGCTCACCAGAAAGTAGGGTTAGATTAGTCCTCTGCGCTGCACCCATAGGTAAGCCTCCAAGAGATTCTCCCAAAGAATACAAATGTTACAATACTTGGGGCTAGAACCTCCACTTTTTTTGCATGCTTAATGCCCACTTAACGCCATTTTACTGCTGAAATGAGTTATAACGTCCATATATCGCCCATTTTGGCACAAAATGGAAACTGATGGGCATTTTTAGGAAACTTATTGCCGAGCGTTACTTTCCCCATGTGCTTAACGGCGGGAAAAAATATTACCGCCCGCCCACTTTTTTGGGGCGGAATCAGCAGAATGGGCAAAATCAAGATCCAAAATATCACCCACCGTTACTTTCCACGCTGATTTAAGGCCAAGATTCAATATTAACACCCGGTCACTTTTTTTTGTTGTAAAGAGCATATTTATCGAAACTAGCAGCTATGAGATCGCCCTGCGTCAATTTCACCACCTCGCACACATATCGCCCACAATATCGCTCGCCCAAAAAAACGCTCAGAAAAAGTGGAACTAACCGGAACTAATCACAGCATTATGGACGCCATGTTCGAGATCACATGTCGCGTCCTTTAAAAGGCTGCTGTGCTTCAACCTCGGTGGAGTTCCGATGTACTTTGCAGGTCATTGGAGTTGATGTGAACATCTCTAAAAACATCTTGACCATATTGAAACTGATTAGAATTAAATAGGTGTTTTCATCGGGACATTCCTTGTTTGTGACCAATCGGTGGAAAACAGAGAGCTACTGCAATGGGGCCTGTCCTTTCTCACCCTCTCTTGGTGACCAATTACATGCAGCAGACTCGACATTGCAGAAGGAATGCTCCACTGCATTACGTGCCCAATGGAAGATGTGCCAGACTGATGAGGAGGACCAGACGTTACACTCCCCGCAAATACAAGGAGAAGCATTCTTACCTCGACTTGCCCAACACCAACTGTCTTCGGAGACTGCGCTTCTACAAAAAGGTTATCACTGAGGTGTGCCAGCTGCTAAGGGCAGATCTGCAGCCTGCCAGCACCATCAGTACTGCACTGTCGGTTGAGGTCAAAGTCACCACGGCACTGTTGTTCTACACTTCGGGTTCTTTTCAGGCCACCGTTGGAGACATTTGCGGACTTTCTCAGCTTGCTGTACATCGCTGCATTGGACAGGTCACTGAAGCCCTGCACACATGCAGGAGGGACTTGATCAGTTTCCCTATGACCAGGGAGGCACAGAATGAGAGGGCTCTATGATTCTCCAGAATTGCAAACTTCCTCAAGGCGCAGGGAGCAATAGACTGTACGCACATCGCGATGCAGGCACCTTCTCAGGATGCTGAGGTTTTCAGGAACCGCAAGGAATTCCACTCCCTGAATATCCAACTGGTTGTCGACCACCAGCAAATTATACTGGCAGTGAATACTCAATTTCCGGGCAGCATCCATGAGGCTCACATCCTGCATGAGAGCAAGGAATCTGACTTGTTTAACAATCAGCCACAAGGTCAATGCTGGAAGCTTGGTGACAAAGGATATGGCCTCGCCACCTGGCTGATGAGCCCTCTGCATGACACACACACCCAAGCTGAGAGGAGATACAATGAGAGCCACAGAGCAACTCGCAATATCGTAGAGAAAACCATTGGAGTGCTGAAGCAGCGCTTTAGATGCCTGGACCATTCAGGGAGTTGTGTACAGACCTCCAAACAGTAGTAGTGATGTTGGGGAGGGCATCAAACAGGAAATTAGGAGTGCATGCAATAAAGGTGCAGCAGTTATAATGGGTGACTTTAATATGCACATAGATTGGGCCAGCCAAACTGGAAGCAATACGATGGAGGAGGATTTCCTGGAGTGCATAAGGGATGGTTTTCTAGACCAATATGTCGAGGAACCAACAAGGGGGGAGGCCATCTTAGACTGGGTGTTGTGTAATGAGAGAGGATTAATTAGCAATCTCATTGTGCGAGGCCCCTTGGGGAAGAGTGACCAAAATATGGTAGAATTCTGCATTAGGATGGAGAATGAAACAGTTAATTCAGAGACCATGGTCCAGAACTTAAAGAAGGGTAACTTTGAAGGTATGAGGCGTGAATTGGCTAGGATAGATTGGCGAATGATACTTAAGGGGTTGACTGTGGATGGGCAATGGCAGACATTTAGAGACCGCATGGATGATTTACAACAATTGTACATTCCTTTCTGGCGTAAAAATAAAAAAGGGAAGGTGGCTCAACCGTGGCTATCTAGGGAAATCAGGGATAGTATTAAAGCCAAGGAAATGGCATACAAATTGGCCAGAAATAGCAGCGAACCTGGGGACTGGGAGAAATTTAGAACTCAGCAGAGGAGGACAAAGGGTTTGATTAGGGCAGGGAAAATGGAGTACGAGAAGAAGCTTGCAGGGAACATTAAGGCGGATTGCAAAAGTTTCTATAGATATGTAAAGAGAAAAAGGTTAGTAAAGACAAACGTAGGTCCCCTGCAGTCAGAATCAGGGGAAGTCATAACAGGGAACAAAGAAATGGCAGACCAATTGAACAAGTACTTTGGTTCAGTATTCACTAAGGAGGACACAAACAACCTTCCGGATATAAAAGTGGTCAGAGGGTCTAGTAAGGAGGAGGAACTGAGGGAAATCTTTATTAGTCGGGAAATTGTGTTGGAGAAATTGATGGGATTGAAGGCCGATAAATCCCCAGGGCCTGATGGACTGCATCCCAGAGTACTTAAGGAGGTAGCCTTGGAAATAGCGGATGCATTGACAGTCATTTTCCAACATTCCATTGACTCTGGATCAGTTCCTATCGAGTGGAGGGTAGCCAATGTAACCCCACTTTTTAAAAAAGGAGGGAGAGAGAAAGCAGGGAATTATAGACCGGTCAGCCTGACCTCAGTAGTGGGTAAAATGATGGAATCAATTATTAAGGATGTCATAGCAGCGCATTTGGAAAATGGTGACATGATAGGTCCAAGTCAGCATGGATTTGTGAAAGGGAGATCATGCTTGACAAATCTTCTGGAATTATTTGAGGATGTTTCCAATAAAGTGGACAAAGGAGTACCAGTTGATGTGGTATATTTGGACTTTCAGAAGGCTTTCGACAAGGTCCCACACAGGAGATTAATGTGCAAAGTTAAAGCACATGGGATTGGGGGTAGTGTGCTGACGTGGATTGAGAACTGGTTGTCAGACAGGAAGCAAAGAGTAGGAGTAAATGGGTACTTTTCGGAATGGCAGGCAGTGACTAGTGGGGTACCGCAGGGTTCTGTGCTGGGGCCCCAGTTGTTTACTTTGTACATTAATGATTTAGACGAGGGGATTAAATGTAGTATCTCCAAATTTGCGGAGGACACTAAGTTGGGTGGCAGTGTGAGCTGCGAGGAGGATGCTATGAGGCTGCAGAGTGACTTGGATAGGTTAGGTGAGTGGGCAAATGCGTGGCAGATGAAGTATAATGTGGATAAATGTGAGGTTATCCACTTTGGTGGTAAAAACAGAGAGACAGACTATTATCTGAATGGTGACAGATTATGAAAAGAGAAGGTGCAACGAGACCTGGGTGTCATGGTCCATCAGTCATTGAAGGTTGGCATGCAGGTACAGCAGGCGGTTAAGAAAGCAAATGGCATGTTGGCCTTCATAGCGAGGGGATTTGAGTACAGGGGCAGGGAGGTGTTGCTACAGTTGTACAGGGCCTTGGTGAGGCCGCACCTGGAGTATTGTGTACAGTTTTGGTCTCCTAACTTGAGGAAGGACATTCTTGCTATTGAGGGAGTGCAGCGAAGATTCACCAGACTGATTCCTGGGATGGTGGGACTGACCTATCAAGAAAGACTGGATCAACTGGGCTTGTATTCACTGGAGTTCAGAAGAGTGAGAGCGGACCTCATAGAAACGTTTAAAATTCTGACGGGTTTGGACAGGTTGGATGCAGGAAGAATGTTCCCAATGTTGGGGAAGTCCAGAACCAGAGGTCACAGTCTAAGGATAAGGGGTAAGCCATTTAGGACCGAGATAAGGAGAAACTTCTTCACCCAGAGTGTGGTGAACCTGTGGAATTCTCTACCACAGAAAGTAGTTGAGGCCAATTCACTAAATATATTCAAAAGGGAGTTAGATGAAGTCCTTACTACTCGAGGGATCAAGGGGTATGGCGTGAAAGCAGGAAGGGGGTACTGAAGTTGCATGTTCAGCCATGAACTCATTGAATGGCGGTGCAGGCTAGAAGGGCTGAATGGCCTGCTCCTGCACCTATTTTCTATGTTTCTATGTAGGAGGCGAGCTCCAATACCACCCTGAGCAGGTAGCTCAATTTGTGGTGGTGTGCTCCATGCAGCACAACTTGGCTATCAGGAGTGGACAAGAATTGCCTGATAAGTCTGACAGTCCACTTCACCAGAGAGGGGAAGAGGAGGATGAGGAGGTGGGTGCTGACATCAGCCCAGACAATCAGGCTGACGCTAAAGCCATGCCCATGCCCCCCTGTAGACCACTTGAAAGGGCCTGTGGTGGCATGATAGCTGCAAGAGCCTTACGTCAGGAGCTCATCAATGATCCCTTTGCCTGAAAGAATGTTGGTGTGATTTACAAGGCTGACACACTGCTGGGTGTGCAGGTCATACATCAATGGTGGGCATCACCTTGGTGAGTTAAAGTTTAAGTTGATTGAAGTTAAGTTTCATTATACCCTTTGATGTTAAGGAATCACCAGCGTGTAACGGTGCAGTTATCTGAGCCACTGCGCTACAAGATTTTGTTAAATAAAAAACATTTAAACCGAACATTAGTCTGAAATCATCAGTATTTCTGTACAAACCAACCCTTCCTCCCCCACCCCTCCAGCCCGCCGCTTCCCCATCCCAAGTCTACCCCTTCCACTTCCCTCCTGACTCCAAGACACCTGGCCGAGGAGCTCCTCGGGCAATGCTTCGTGGGGGTGCCGGGGCGGGGGGTGGTGACAGCCGAAACGCTGCTTGGATGGACATGGGAGCGTACGGTCCAGAAGTGGGAACATGTTCCATGCCAGAAGCAAAATGTTGGTGCTGGCTCTCATGTGTGGTTGGCAATGGGGGTGCGGCACCTTGGAGTGCAGTACCGTGCTCCGGGACCACTGGGAGCCCTCTGCCACCAGTGTTCCTGGCTACTAGCTCCAGGGCCTCCTCCATCCCTTCCATGTTATATCTTACTTGTTGGACAAAAACTCAGTACCAGCTATGTTCTTGGTGCTTAGTAGGCTTTTTCCTACTGATGAATCTGCCTCGTGCCTCCCACAACAGCCAGACAAGCACACACTACAGGCACACATGCTTTCAGTGCCTCTGAGCTCCCTCTCTCTCTGTCTCCTCTTCTGCGCATGTCATGATGACCCTTGACCTCCTGAATCGTGGGAATCGAGCGTTGCCATGCCGTTGCTAATGAAGGCCACACTTTACGGCAGAAGATCAAAGAATTTTAACGCAACCGCCCATTTCATATCGCTCGCGATAATGCCCATTTTCAAAAATAGAGACTAGGTGCTTTGAGAATGGGCGAGAAGGCGGCAATCTGAATACCCTTTTTTTCCCACCCACATCAGAAATAACGCCCATTTATTGGCTATAAACACAAAAGTGGAGGTTCTAGCCCTTGGCATCTTGGCCACTTTCCTGCATGCCAGCAGTTTCTCTAGTGCCTTTGACAGTGCATGGGCCTCCCTCCCCATCTCCACTGAAATCACATTGCGGCACCTATGATGCCATCGGCCACTAATTTTGAATTTAAATTAGGCCCTCGCCTTTTTGCAGCATGAGCCTTGGCTGATTTAAAGTCAATGAAGATAAAATGTTGCCTGGAAAATGTTCTAGGGTAAGGGCAATTATCATATTTTAGCCAAGCTCCCAATGGAATTGATGCTTACATCGGTGAGCTCATCTGGGAGTATGGAAAATGGCTGTGGCAGTGCATCAGTGCTGGCTATCTCCAGGGCAGCTAAAGAGAACATTCAAAATGTTGTTAAAAATATAAATTTTGCAGGGCTAGGGAGTTTATTTGATCAGCCTGCAAACTCTTTAAAATGTAATTCCCTCTTCACATATCTTAGCAATATCAAATGCAAGAATCATACAAGTGTTCTGAGTGTGCACTGTTGCTGGGGCACAATTGAAGGCAAATATTTCGGCTGACATAGTCCCACAACTTACATGACCTTTGGGTTCGCCTGCTCATATTTGGTATGTATACACTATCCATGTGTAAAATCCATGAGCTGTTATGGAATGTGGGTGGTGAAGGTGGTGGAGGGAGAACCACTAAAAGGTTTGTGAAGAATTTCTTGCTCCAGTGGAAAATTCTCCTTTTTGATTTTATATTTTGAACTCTGATGGGTGAACAAGCAGTTAACCAAGAAACACTTGTGGGGATGGTTGTGAGGCATCTCGCTTCCGCCTGCCCTTAACTTCTGAATTCCTCCCTCCCCCACAATATTGATTTTTCTACTCAAGTGTATTAGATTATGGGGCTGCATAATTCTTTTGTCGAGGTATGGGGATAGGGACAACATGCTAAAGTGTCAAATAGCTTTCGTAAGAATGCAGGGAAGCCCCAAGATTCCTAATACCTAAACCTGGCCTGTACTTTCAGAGTAAAGGAGCATTGTGGGTTGAGTGGGGTCTGTCCTTGGAACAGTAAATAAACATATGGCTGCTTTAATAAACATATATTGCATAAAGAACAGCTCCTTGTCTATAGCTATTTACATCATTTACCTCAGATGAAGTCCAAAAGTTCATGGTTTACATTGCTTTATACTTTTGACACAAAAATATTCAGTTACCTCATATGCTTCTGGATTTTCCATCACTAGATATGTGTGGAATGGCTTTAAAAACAGTAAGTTCTGGTTCAATCTGTAAATGTTTAGTCTTCATGTCAATGGTGTCCTTTAGACTCAAAAGACAGGGATCCTGAATTGCATTCTGGAGCCAAAATGAAGAGGAGAGATACTTCTTATGATTGACATGTGATGCATCGAATCAGGAGGAACCAAAGCATTTGCAGATAAAATGGTCAGTGAAACTAAATCCAATACTTCAGGACAAGTGCTCCAAATTCAGCCTTTGGCTCCCAACACAGGAATGAGCTAATGTATACAGGCAACTCTATGAGTAAAAATAATTTATCCACAATTTATTTTTTGTGGGTTTCTTATGTTACAACTATTATATTTTAATACATTTTCAGTTGAGAGAAAATTTAAGAATGTCAATTAAACCAATATCAAATAATGCTTTTGAGTAATTTTATTGGTTCATCTTTCTTATTGCCAAATTTTCCTTCATTTTTTTAATCTATTCAGTTGTGATTTGTTGCTATTTTATGAATATGAAATATGAGCCAAAGAGCTGCAATACATTTACATACACACATATCTGAACTGTGACACCTCAAGTATGACACAGGAAAAGTGGTGGACAAAATTTGCACACATATTTACGTTTAATATTCATATGTAAGCTAAGTCAATAATTGTAATCTGTAAGGTGGAATTCATTGTTATGCATGAAAAATAAGTTCCATTGACATATCTATATCTATACCTCTTAACATATTAGGTATTCGACTGTAGGGAACACTACAGCCAAGCTTGATCTAACCGTCATTTAACATCCATAAATGTGCACTTTCCAGCAAGTGTTTCTGGATAGTGATCATTGGTAAGAACGCTTGCTGACTTCCTTCTCCTACCAAAAATAAATAACCAGGAGCACTGAGGTAAATTTTAGCACCTCTATTGTTATTGCTGCTCAGATAAACTAACTTGCTACAGACCAGAAACATTTCTGATCTTTTGGTTCAGCAAGTCAGTGGATAAACTCTGAGTCGTCAGAGGGATGCCTACATCAAACAATTAATTTTGCTTCTCTCCACCCTCAGTGGACTAAACAATTAATAATTGATAGGTATCAACCTTGGATCAGTGGTCATACTCTCACCTCTGATTCAGAAGGGTGTGGGTTCATGTCCCACTCCAGGGACTTGAGCATAAAGTCTAAGCTGCCACTCCAGTGCAGCACTGAGGGAGTCCTGCACTGTTGGAGTTGCTGTCCTTCTCATGAGACGTTGATTGAAGGTCCTCTCAGTTGAATGCAAAAGATCCCTTGACACTATTTTGAAGAAGAGCAGGGGAGTTCTTCCCGGTGTTCTGGCCAATATTTGTCCTTCACACATCACTAAAGACAGATTATCTGGTCATTACCATATTGAAGTTTGGGGGACCTTGCTGTGCGCAAATTGGCTGCCATGATTCCTACCTTACAAGTGACAACTTTTCAAAAGTACTTTGTTGGCTGTAAAGTGCTATGGGACATCCTGAGATCATGAAAGGCGCTATATAAATGCAAGTCTTTCTTTCTAATGCCATAGGTTGAATATCAACCATACATAACAGGTTATGCTTTCAACACATTACATCATCTGGAATGGTTGATGCAAAAACAAGTGATCAATGCAATCTGGGCAAGCCAGGATCTGAACTTTTCAAGAACTAATACGGGACTTCTTAACTGTCAGAAATAACTCTGTATTTACATTTAATGACACTGATAATAGCAAAATCTTATGCCTTTAAATTTGAACAGTCTCTCCGTTCCATACAAAAAATCTAATTTGTTTATTTGCTTTTAGTTTTCATTCCTATTTATTCAGTTAGCACTGACTGGCTGGTACCATAAACTATCCTGCTTGTGCAAAGGTCTGTGTTTTTAAAGCCCAACCTTTTCTATAAAAAGAATGAAAACAAAGCTGATGAGTCTCTTAAATCCTGTTGTTGATTCATTGACTTCCACATTGTGTTGGGGGGATCTTTCTCATTGCTTACTTCTGCAGGTTTATAATTTGTACCACCATGGTGAGAAATACTGGCTGGAAGAA
The DNA here is from genome assembly GCF_044704955.1 of Pristiophorus japonicus. NCBI lineage: Eukaryota > Metazoa > Chordata > Chondrichthyes > Pristiophoridae > Pristiophorus > Pristiophorus japonicus. Next base: position 88,926,004 of record NC_091981.1, read on the forward strand.
AAGCCAGTCAACACTAAGTAGATCTTTCATGTTTACCTTTTGAGAGTTGATCACATTTAAACATTTCTGGAGGGATTGTCTGCAGTGTTGGAGAACTATAATTACTGGACTGAAACAGCATAACACTGGACGGCTGATTGATGTAGAGTAAATTAATCACCTCAGATCGTTTTTTTGAAGCAACTGATATAAGTGGCTGAAAGGCAGTAAGATATGTTTCATAGAATCATAGAATCATAGAAATTTTACATCACGGAAGGAGGCCATTTCGGCCCATCGTGTCCGTGCCAGCCGACAAAGAGCTATCCAGCTTAATCCCACTTTCCAGGTCTTGGTCCATAGCCTTGTAGGTTACAACACTTCAAGAGCACATCCAAGTACTTTTTAAATGTGGTGAGGGTTTCTGCCCCTACCACCCTTTCAGGAAGTGAGTTCCAGACCCCACTACCCTCTGGGTGAACAAAAATTCCCCACAAATCCCCTTTAAACCTCCTACCAATTATTTAAGTCTATGCCCCCTGTTTGTTGACCACTCTGCTAAGGGAAATAGGCCCTTCTTATCCACTCTATCTAGGCCCCTCATAATTTTATTCACCTCAAATAGGTCTCCCCTCAGCCTCCTCTGTTCCAAAGAAAACAAACCCAGCCTATCCAATCTTTCCTCCAGTCCAGGTAACATCCTCGTAAATCTCATCTGTACCCTCTCTAGTGCAATCACATCTTTCCTATAATGTGGTGACCAGAACTGCAGGCAGTACTCTAGCTGTGGCCTAACTAGTGTCTTATACAGTTGAAGCATAACCTCACTGCTATTTATTCTATGCCTCGGCTAATAAAGGTAACTATTCTATATGCCTTCTTAATCACCTTATCTACCTGGTCTGCTACCTTCAAGGATTTGTGGTCATGCACTCCAAGGTCCCTTTGTTCCTCTACACTTCTCAGTGTCCCAACAGTTAATGGCCCAGAAATTTGAGTGTGTACGGACCCGGGAAGGCATCGCAAAAATCGATTTTCAGCACATAATGCGCATGCGCTGAAAACTGGCTTTTCCGATCTGTCAAGCTCCTCCACATCTCGGGAGTGAGGACATTTGCAAGGGCAAGATTGCGGTATTCACCCATATCTTGTCCAGCAAATGTCCTCAAAACTCTTGTGATAAAAGTAGGCGCATAGCCTACGTTTACAGGCGTAAGAGTTTTAAAACACACAAAAACATTATAAAATTAAATTACAAAGACACATTTTATTGTTTAAAAACTCTCTCCACTGCGGTATGTTTATTTTAAACCATAATTTTAAAAAAAATTGTTTTAATTGGAAAAATACTTTTTTTTATAAGACATAAATAATTTTAATTTAAATTAATGTTAAATATGTGGTGTATTTTTTCTATTTTTTTTAATCAGTGTTTTGAATGTTTGGGGGGGGTTTCTCAGTCTTAATTTGGAACTCCAAATTACAGAATTCCCATTATTATGAATGAGAAAATTGGCTGCCCAGAGCCATGTGACTGCAGCTCCAGCTCTACAGATGTACCGATGTGTATGCGCTCCAACGCGCAGTGAGTGAAATCCTCAGGACCAGGATCTCTCGTGGGTGCAGCAGGTTCAGTTAATAGCGCGTGTTTTTTTCTTATTTCAGTCGATAGCCCACGGGAAGCAGTCAACCGGGATTTCTACACCAATGTTTATTCCCTTGCCTTATTAGCCCTCCCCAAATGCATTACCTCACACTTCTCCAGATTGAATTCCATTTGCCACTGTTCTGCCCACCTGACCAGTTCATTAATATCTTCCTGCAGTCGACAGCTTTTTTCTTCATTATTAACCACACAGCCAATTTTCATATCATATGCAAACTTCTTAATCATACCTCCTACATTCAAGTCGAAATCATTGATATATACCACAAAAAGCAAGAGACCTAGTACTGAGCCATGCGGAACCCCACTAGAAACAGCCTTCCAGTCACAAAAACACCTATCAACCATTACCCTTTGCTTCCTGCCTCTGAGTCAATTTTGGTTTCAACTTGCCCCTTTGCCTTGGATCCCATGGGCTTTTACTTTCGTGACCAGCCTGCTACGTGGCACCTTATCAAATGCCTTGCTAAAATCCATATACACTGCATCAAACGCACTACCCTTATCGATCCTCCTTGTTACGGAAACCTGGGAGTCCCTGTCCAAAGACCGCCCTAAATGGAGGAAGTGCATCCTGGAGGGCACTGAGCACCTCGAGACTCATCGCCGAGAGGATGCAGAAATCAAGCGCAGGCAGCGGAATGAGCATGCAGCAAATCTCTCCCACCCTCCCTTACCCTCAACGACTATCTGTCCCCACTTGTGACAGGAACTGTGGCTCTCGTATTGCACTGTTCAGCCACCAAAGAACTCACTTCAGGAGTGGAAGCAAGTCTTCCTCGATTCTGAGGGACTGCCTAAGATGATGATGATGATGGATGATGATGATAGCTCCTCAAAAAATTCAATCAAGTTAGTCAAAAACGACCTTCCCTTAACAAATCCATGCTGACTGTCCATGATTAATCTATGTCTTTCTAAATGTAGATTTATCCTGTCCCTCAGAATTTTGTCCAATAATTTTCCTATCACGGAGGTTAAGCTGTCTAGCCTGTAATGACTTGGTCTATCCCTTTCTCCCTTTTTAAACAAACGTACAATGTTAGCCGTCCTCCAGTTCTCCGGCACCACACCTGTAGCCAGAGAGAATTGGGAAATGATGGTCAGAGCCTCTGCCATTTCCACTTTTGCTTCTCTTAACAGCCTGGGATACATTTCATCTGGGCCTGAGGATTTATCCACTGTTAAAGCTGCTAAATCCCTTAATACTTCCTCTCTCACTATGTTTATTGCATCTAATATTTCACACTCCTCCCGGATTGAAATGTCTGCATCGCACTTCCCTTTTGTGAAAAAAGCCTCAAAATATTCATTAAGAACCATATCCACGACTTCTACTTCCACACACAGATTACCTTTATGGTCTCTAATAGGCTCTAATCTTTCCTTATTTATCCTCTTGCAATTAATCTATTTATAAAACATCTTTGGGTTTTCCTTGATTTTACTTGCCAATAAGTTTTCATGTTCTCTCTTTGCTTTCCTAATTTCCTTTTTAATTTCACCCCTGCACTTTCTATATTCCTCTCAGGTTTCTGCAGTATTGAGCCCTCGGTATCTGTCATAAGGCACCCTTTTTTCTTTATCCTACCCTGTATGACCCTTGACATCCAAGGGGCTCTACATTTGTTAGTCCCACCCTTTTTCTTTAAGGGAAAATACTTGCTCTGAACCCTCAGGATCTCCTTCTTGAATGCCTCCCACTGCTCTGACACTGATTTAGTTCCAGGAGTTTTTTCCAGTCCACCTTTGCTAAATCACATCTCAGCTTCATAAAATTGGCTTTCCCCCAATTGAGAACTTTTATTCCTGGTCTATCTTTGTCCTTTTCCATAACTACCCTAAATCTAATTGAATTATGATCACTAGCACCAAAATGCTCTCCACCTTCTGAATTGAGAAGTATGCTAAGAAGTTCAATGAAAAGGGGTGGGATTGATGGATCAAATGGCCATTTTCTGTTCCTTAAATTTCATATGTTCTTTATTTCTGCACTAACCATTGTCACTCACCAGATATGGTTCCAAAATAACAATTTCATTTAACCTGCCTCTATTGAAATCTGGTCCCAACAGTTCCAGTACTATGCTATAATCGCCTTGTACCGGTTGCACCAAGACCATTGGCATCATATATTGTGGGGTAGAGTTTCCACTTTGGGCACAATTAGGCAATTGCATCCGAAATGCACCCAAAAATTGCACTGTTCAGGTTTCCGCTAAAATGCATTTGCATAATCACAAACGTAAAATCTTGAATGAACCAATGCAATTGGGCACCGTAATAGAACGTAATTATTTTTTCTTTGCATTCAAAAATATTCATTGATATATTTAAAGTGGTAATCTGATGCAGTTTAATACAGCTGAAAGTGGGTTTATCACACAAAGGCAATTTTAATCAAATTAATAAAGCAATGTCTAGTCCTCCACTTGTGAGCAACCTACTTTTAAATCACTGAAAGTGACTTAAAAAAATTCTATACTGAATCACTTAATAATTTCATTGGTGTACACCAGTCAGTGTCTTAATAAATTATATCAGCTAAAAATTCAATTGTCCGCGAAAAGGGGCGCGGGGACCACAATGCACGATCAACTCATGCCCATTAGTTCCGATGCAGACAGTACGCATACTTCATCCTGCTTGATAATTTACATGATTGCAGTATGCAGCCCATTGCTAAACGTGCTGCTGAGTGCATGCACACTCAGGAGGGAGACCAACATCGTGCGAGGTTAGCACCAATTAAAGCTAGCCTGCACTTCTTAAAACCTGCCTGAACCTCTTAAAATGGAGATGCAATTTGTTGAGAGCAGGTGCTGGCAGTCATTCCAGAAGTGAGTTTGACCTGGAAAAGAAACAGGAATGGCACAACATGCCAGAGAGATGGCGCCAAGGTTCTCTGACGCAGCACTGGAGGCCTTATTGCAAGAGGTGGAAAAGAGGGGGAAGAGAAGTCCTGAATCCGCAGGGGGCCTGGAGGCACTGCAGATGGTATGGCACAGGCAGTGGAATGAGATAGCAGTGGAGGTAAATGTCAGCGGTGTTGCCCCAAGGACCTGGTTACAGCACTGAAAAAAATTCAATGACCTCACAGAAATTATCAAGTTCAATGAAAGCATCTTCAAATGCCATATTACAACAACTGCACCACTAGCCTCACACAATGCATCACACCCCCATCACATACCTACCAACACTATCAATCAATCATGTCCCATACCTCATATTCGCATTCACCTCACCCTTACACACTTACCACTGCAGCAAGCTTCACACCCACATCTCACAACTTGCACATACCTCCAGCCATTCAACCATGGCAGCCACATCAACCAACAGATTGCATCACACTCATTGACATACTTCCCTTTCTTTATTGCAGAAGAAGGTGGCGCACAACCGCAGGCAGCATAGGCTAACTGGATGGGGTTGAGGCACATCTGTATATCCTAACTCTGATGAAGTAGATTGTGCTTGGCCTTACTGAAGCAGCCATGACTGAGCACGTGGTTAATGATGGGGTTGAAATCATTGAAGATGATGGTATGCTCATAACTAATCCTCCTTCTCACATCCCACTTCCCCCACATCCCACAATCTCTTCTGATTTTTAAGCTGCAGGTGTAAGCATGCACCTCTTGCTTTCCCATGACCCTCCCCTCACCATAACTCTACCCTTGTGCCTTTCTCCTTTCATAAACTCAAGAACTCCAACCTGACCAGGCATGGTAAAAGAGTAAGAAACCACTGATGAAGAAGAAACACTGCCACTCAACCTCACACTCAAAGCAATCATCATCATAGACAGTCCCTTGAAATCGAGGAAGACTTGCTCCCACTCTAAAAGTGAGTTCTTAGGTGGCTGTACAGTCCAATACGGGAATTACAGTCTCTGTCACAGGTGAGACAGACAGTGGTTGAAGAAAAGGGTGGGTGGGAAGTCTGGTTTATCGCTGCTCCTTCCGCTGCCTGCGCTTGTTTTCTGCATGCTCTCAACGACGAGACTCGAGGTGCTCAGCGCCCTCCCAGATGCTCTTCCTCCACTTAGGGTGGTCTTTGGCCAGGGATACCCAGGTGTCAGTGGGGATGTTGCACTTTATTAAGGAGGCTTTGAGGGTGTCCTTGAAACATTTCCTCTGCCCACCTGGGTCGCCTGCCGTGTAGGAGTGCCGAGTAGAGCGCTTGCTTTGGGAGTCTTGTGTCGGGCATGCGGACGATGTGGCCCGCCCAACGGAGCAAATCAAGTGTGGGCAGTGCTTCAATTCTGGGGATGTTGGCCTGATCGAGAACACGATCGTTGGTGCATCCCAGGGGATTTGCAGGATCTTGTGGAGACATCATTGACGGTATTTCTCCAGTGATTTGAGGTGTCTACTGTATATGGTCCACGTCTCCGAGCCATACAAGAGGGCGGATATCACTACAGCCCTGTAGACCAGAAGCTTGGTGGCAGATTTGTGGGCCTGATCTTTGAACACTCTCTTCCTCAGGTGACCAAAGGCTGCGCTGGTGCACTGGAGGTGGTGTTGGGCCTCGCCGTCGATGTCTGCCCTTGCTGATAGTAGGATCCCAAGGTATGGAAAGTGGTCCACGTTGTCCAAGGCCATGCCATGGATTTTGATGACTGAGGGACAGTGCTGTGTGAGGGGGTCAGGTTGGTGGAAGACCTTTGTCTTATGGATGTTTAGTGTAAGGCCCATGGTTTCGTATGCCTCAGTGAAGATGTTGACAATGGATTGGAGTTCAGCTGCTGAACGTGCATAGATGCAAGTGTCGTCCGCGTACTGTAATTCGACGACAGAGGATGGGACAGTCTTAGATCTAGCCTGGAGGCGATGAAGGTTGAACAGATTCCCACTGGTTCTATAGTTTAGTTCCACTCCAGTGGAGAGCTTGTTGAGCGTGAGATGGCGCATTGCAGCGAGGAAGATAAAGAAGAGGGTTGGCGCGATGACGCAGCCCTGCTTGACCCCAGTCCAGATGTGGATTGGGTCTGTGATGGATCCGTTCGTCAGGATCACGGCTTGCATGTCATCGTGGAGCAGGCGGAGGATGGTGACTAACTTTTGGAGGCAGCCGAAACGGAGGAGGACACACCATAGTCCCTCGCGGTTAGCAGTGTCAAAGGCCTTTGTGAGGTTAAAGAAGGCCATATACAAGGGTTGGTGCTGTTCCCTGCATCTGTCATGCAGTTGTCACGCCGCGAAGATCATGTCTGTTGTACCTCGTAGTGGACTCTAGGAGGAGTTGCTCAGTCACAGGGAGAAGACGGTTAAGGAGGATTCTAGCGATGACTTTCCCAGTGGCCGAAAACAGGGAGATTCCTCTGTCGTTGCTGCAGTCGGACTTGTTCCCTTTTTTAAAGATGGTCATGATTACGGCATCTCTGAGATCTCCAGGCATGCACTCCTCCTTCCAGATGAGAGAGATGAGGTAATGCATTTGTGCCAATAATGCTTCTTCGCCATACTTTAGTGCCTCAGCGGGGATTCCATCGGCTCCTGATGCCTTGTTGTTCTTCAGCTGATGGATGGCCTTTTCTGCAGGGCTGGGATTTTGCTGAGATGGTGGCGGGTAGAATGCTGCGGGATGGAGTCGAGGACACTCATGTCAAAGGCAGAGTCTTGATTAAGGAGATCTTCGAAGTGCTCCTTCCAGCAGGCCCTGACTGCCTTGGAGTCCTTGATGATTGTCTCCCTGTTCTTGGCCAGCAGTGGGCCTTGGGTGCTTGGACCGTAAGTGGACTTGACTGCGGTAAAGAATCATCGCATGTCATGGCTGTTGACCAGCTGCTGAATCTCCTGTGCTTTCTCCACCCACTATCTGTTCTTTAGGTCTTGGGTTTTTTGTTGGACCTCGACCTTCAGCCATCTATAGAGCTGCTTTGCTGCTCCCGAGTTGGGTTGTTGCTTCAAGTTCAGAAATGCCCTGCGCGTGCAGCTTATTAGCTCTTGGATCTCCTGGTCATTTTCATCAAACCAGTCTTGGTGTTTCCTAGTTGAGTGACCGAGTGTCTCTTCGCAGGCACTGGTTATGGTGGCCTGGAGAGCAGACCGAGCAATGTGGACACTCTGCATCTCAGGGTCATCAAGGATCACCAGGTTGCAATGAGGCGTTGGCTGTATAGGGCTCTCTTAGCTGGATCCTTGAGTGCCCTGGCGTTGATTTTTCTGTGGCTTTGCTTCTGTTGCTGTCGTCGCTTTAGGACTATATTAATGTTGATGACGGAACGGATTAGGCGGTGGTCCGTCCAGCAGTCATTGGCTCCTGTCATGCCTCAGGTGATGTGCACATCCTTGCAGTCCCTCCCCCGGACGATGATGTAGTTGAGCATGTCCCGGTGCCTAGAGCGAGGGTGTTGCCACGATGCCTTATACTAGTCACTCTGGCAGAACAAGGTGTTGGTGATGACAAGGTCATGTTCCAGACATTTTGTCAGGAGCGGGATACCGCTGGAGTTGGTTTTTCCCAACCCCTCTCTGCGGATCACGCCTCCGCAGAGGTCTGTGTCCTTACCGACTCGGGCGTTTAAGTCGCCGAGGAGGATCAGTTTGTCATCCTTAAGGACGTGGGACAGGGATTGTTCGAGGCTGGAGTAGAATACCTCTTTGACCTCATCTGTTGCATCGAGCGTTGGGGAGTACGTGTGCAGTTCTGGTCACCGTATTATAGGAAGGACGTGATTGCATTAGAGAGGGTGCAGAGGACATTTACTAGGATGCTGCCGGGAATGGAGAAGCTTAGTTATGAGGACAGATTGGATAGGCTGGGTTTGTTCTCATTGGAACAGAGGAAGTTGAGAGGAGACCTCATTGAGGTATACAAAATATTGAGGGGCCTGGACATATTGGATAGTAAGGGTCTATTTCCATTGTTGGAGGGCTCCAATACGAGGGGGCATAGAATCATAGAAACAGAGAAAATAGGTGCAGGAGTAGGCCATTTGGCCCTTCGAGTCTGCACCGCCATTCAATAAGAGCGTGGCTGATCATTCCCTCAGTACCCCTTTCCTGCTTTCTCTCCATACCCTTTGATCGCCTTAGCCGTAAGGGCCATATCTAACTCCCTCTTGAATATATCCAATGAACTAGCATCAACACTCTCTGCAGCAGGGAATTCCACAGGTTAACAACTCTCTGAGTGAAGAAGTTTCTCCTCATCTCAGTCCTAAATGGCCTACCTCTTATCCTAAGACTATGTCCCCTGGTTCTGGACTTCCCCAACATCGGGAACATTCTTCCCGCATCTAACCTGTCCAGTCCCGTCAGAATTTTATACGTTTCAGTGAGATTCCCTCTCATTCTTCTAAACTCCAGTGAATAAAGGCCCAGTTGATCCAGTCTCTCCTCATATGACAGTCCTGCCATCCCTGGAATCAGTCTGGTGAACCTTCGCTGCACTCCCTCAATAGCAAGAACGTCCTTCGTCAGATTAGGAGAGCAAAACTGAACACAATATTCCAGGTGAGGCCTCACTCAGGCCCTGTACAACTGCGGTAAGACCTCCCTACTCCTGTACTCAAATCCCCTAGCTATGAAGGCCAACATACAATTTGACTTCTTCACCGCCTGCTGTACATGCATGCCAACTTTCAATGAGTGATGAACCATGACACCCAGGTCTCGTTGCACCTCCCCTTTTCCTAATCTGCCGCCATTCAGATAATATTCTGCCTTCGTGTTTTTGCCCCCAAAATGGATAACCTCACATTTATCCACATTATACTGCATCTGTCATGCATTTTCCCACTCACCTAACCTGTCCAAGTCACCCTGCAGCCTCTTAGCGTCCTCCTCACAGCTCACACTGCCACGCAGTTTATTTGTCGTCTGCAAACTTGGAGATATTACACTCAATTCCTTCATCTAAATCGTTAATGTATATTGCAAAGAGCTGGAGTCCCAACACTGAGCCCTGCGGCACTCCACTAGTCGCTGCCTGCCATTCTGAAAAGGACCCGTTTATCCCAACTCTCTGCTTCCTGTCTGCCAACCAGTTCTCTATCCACGTCAGTACACTACCCCCAAATACCATGCGCTTTGATTTTGCACACTAATCTCTTGTGCGGGACCTTGTCAAAAGCCTTTTGAAAGTCCAAATACACCACATCCACTGATTCTCCCTTGTCCACTCTGCTAGTTACATCCTCAATAAATTCCAGAAGATTCATCAAGCATGATTTCCCTTCATAAATCCATGCTGACTTGGACCGATCCTCTCACTGCTTTCCAAATACGCTGCTATTTCATCCTTAATGATTGATTCCAACATTTTTTCCACTACTGATGTCAGGCTAACCGGTCTATAATTACCTGTTTTCTCTCTCCCTCCTTTCTTAAAAAGTGGTGTAACATTAGCTACCCTCCAGTCCATAGGAACTGATCCAGTGTCGATAGACTGTTGGAAAATGATCACCAATGCATCCACTATTTCTAGGGCCACTTCCTTAAGTACTCTGGGATGCAGACTATCTGGCCCCGGGGATTTATCAGCCTTTCATCCCATCAATTTCCCTAACACAATTTCCCACCTAATAAGGATATCCTTCAGTTCCTCCTTCTCACTAGACCCACTGTCCCCTAGTTCATTCAAAAAGTTATTTGTGTCTTCCTTCGTGAAGACAGAACCGAAGTATTTGTTCAATTGGTCTGCCATAGTTTTAAGGTGGTTGGTGGAAGGTTTAGAGAGGATTTGAGAGAGGGCGTCTTTACGCAGAGGGTTGTGGGGATCTGGAACCCGCTGCCTAGAAGAGTGGTGGATGCAGAAACCCTCACCACTTTTAAGAAATGGTTGGATGGGCACTTAAAGTGCAGTAACCTATAGCTGGTAATTGGGATTAGACTGGATGACCGTTTGTTGGACGGCGCAGATCTGATGGTAAATACTGCAGGGAATAGAATAAAGCCAGGGTGGTCTCCTGGACTAGTTTCTATCGCTTAGATGGGTAGGAGAAGAATTTTTCCAGATTTCTTCTCCCTAATTTGGCCTGGGTTTTTATCTGGCTTTTGCCTAACCCAGGAGATCACACAGCTCCGGTTGGGATGGAGTGTAGAATATTTTAGTATAAGGGATGTCGCAGTTGTGTGAGGCAGACTGGTTGGGCTGGGTGCTCTTTGCCTTTCCGTCATTATTCATTGGTTTATATGTAATCTTTAGGGCTGCTGACCAAGGGCCGTGCGGCTCTTTGTTGACCGGCGCGGACACGATGGGCCAAAATGGCCTCCTTCTGCGCTGTAAATTTCTATGTTTCTATGTACGCACTGATAACTGTGGCATATTGCTTCCGGGATAGGGTGAGCCGGAGAGTCATGAGATGTTCGCTAATCTCACAGGGGGAGTCTTTGAGGCGCTCGACCAGCTCGTTCTTGATGGCAAAACCAACTCCATGGAGGCGGTGTTCTTCTTCCGGTTTGCCTTTCCAGAAGAAGATATAACCTCCACCTTGTTCTTTGAGCTGGCCTTCCCCTGCCCACCGGGTTTTGCTTAGGGCGGCGATGTCGACATCGAAGCATCTACGTTCCCAGGCAATGATGGCGGTGTAGCATTCCGGTCTGTCACTGTTGGAGTTGTCCTGATGTTCCACGTCCCGAACTTCATTTTGAAGGGTGGAAGATGCGTGAGTTCTTTAAACGTGGGATGGCCGTTGCACACCGGCTACCACATGGGCTTAGCAGAGCAAGGTCTTGGTCCAGTGGTAAGGAGGTCCAAGATGACTGGAGACCAGGCACTACTGTATAAGCCCAGTTGCCTATGGCGGGATGCGAGCTGTAAGCTCGACACTGAGCAGCGGCTTCGGTGAGGTGGTGAGAAAACCAAGTCCTGGCTGAAGACAGGCATTGGGATGGTCAGAGGTCACTCAACACCATCACTCAACCTCACACTCAAAGCCATCAGCTTAGATACTGGCAATGCATCTACTTTAGAGGGTAGTAGCGAGGTGTTATCTGCATGTGATGAGTCACCGGGCACAAGTGGGCTGCAGCCAGGGCAGGGGGAAAGGGTAGCACAGGTGCCGGATCCTCAGAGGGCGAGGTTGCACACAACTTCTTCTGCAGCGGACATAGATGAGGACCTCAATGGGGCAGCTTACAGAAGAAGACTGATGGTTATGTACAATGAAATGTTTAGTACATTGGCAGGCAGGCCAGAAAGTCTGAATGCAATGTCAAGGATCATGGGGGAATCTAGCACCAACCTTGCACAGGGCTTTGCGCAGAGCTTGAAGCCCATTCTTTCCAGCATGGAAGTGGTGGACAGATCCATTCATCATCATCATCATTATCATAATCATAGGCAGTCTCTCGAATCTAGGGTGACTTGCTTCCACGTCATAAAGTTTGCAGGTGTTTCAATGAAGGACCTAAAATTCCAGGTCCCGAACTAAATCTTGAAGAGTGAAAGATGCCTGTGCATGGATTTTTTTAACGTGTGATGACCATTGCAAACCAGCCACCACACGGGCTTGACCGAGCTAGGTCTTGGTCCAGTAGCAAGGATTAACCAAGACGACTGGAGACCAGCTCTGCTGCACAGACCTAGTGCGCACACATATCGCAGTGTGGGCTGGCCCGTGCTGCCCCTGGGCCCTCGTCTCTTCTTGGCCCCAAACTCACGCCTCTCCTGGGCCCCGATCACATTCCTCTACAATCTCTCGCCGCTCCTTTGCCCCGACCTCGCCTCTCCTGCTTTATCTGCCCATACTCCAATCACCAACCTGGGTCGTGGTGATGTCCCTTTTCATTGCCGTTACTCTCCTGCTCCAGCACGTGCTGCTCCCTGGAGTGGTATGCTGCCACGCTGCTCCTTCCACTCCCGGCCTGCTCCGATGGTGCTCGCAGGTCAGGGGCTGCTCAGCCTGCTGGATCCATTAGCAAACTGATGACCATGATGAACGATGTCTCACCTTCCATTGTAGCACAAGCAGAAGCCACCCAACAACTGAGTGCTACAATGGAAACTCAGACTGAAGTCATGAAAGCTCAGTTTGTTGCCACACAAGCGCAGACTGCTACCATCATGGCTGAGGTGACCAGTGTTCAAATGGGATTGCAGGGTGCCACAGCAATCCAGCAATCTGTCCTCCACCAGATTACTAGAATTGATGAGACGCTGCTCCAGCGGAGTGGCAGTGACTCCATGGAGCACGAACCCACAGTGCTCTCTCAGGATGACAGCATTTGTCCTCCTACCACTGCCACTCCAAGTGCCCTTGTTGTGAGCCAGCCAGCCCAGACTGCTGCTGCCCATGCCAAGGTGGTGCAGTCTAAAGCCGGGCCTTCTAGCCACAGAGCTACCCGAGGTCATCCTGCAAAGTCATCTGCAGTCTCCCCCACTGAAAATCAGCAGCCTTCCACCAGCCATGCTGCAACCACTGGGGTAGCACTGTATAGCAGCACTAGGACAGGTAAAGACACATGCAAGACAGGCAATAAGGGAATGCACAAGTGTGCTTGGTTGACTTTGTTATATAATATTAGATAGATTGATATATAAAGTTGGTTTGGAATGATTGTTTTGTGGTGGCTTTTCTTGTAGCATTGTGGCCAACAGGACGCAGTGATGGTCTGTAACTGAAGAAGGTAAAGTGTGGGATTGTGGGTAAATGGGGAATTGGGGTTGCATTCACTGGTACCGCAGTCGGATGAGTTGATCATGGGCAGTCCGGCCAAAAAGGGGCCTCCTCCCTTCGTCCTCCACCTCAACTACCTCATCCTCAGATCTTCACCGTATACCTGGTGGCAAAGCCTGTGCACTCATGATCACGAGGAAGTGCAGAATGCAGCAGACCACGATGAATCTTGAGACATGCTCTGGCGAGTACTGCAGGGCCAGTCAGCAGAAGCGTGATTTATTTATTAATGGTCTGCTTGATCACATTCCATGTGACAGCATGGCTTTCATTATACGCATGCTGCCCACATGTGGATTGATTGTGCACTGGAATCATGAGCCATGTGAGCAACGGCTAGCCATTGTCACTCAGTAGCTAGTCTCTGGTTTGTTGTGGTGGATAAAATGCAGATGGTCCAGCGGAGTGCCACAGAATGAAAGCAGCATGGCTGCTGTATCGATACTGAGCATTAACCTGCATGATGTGCTGAGTATGGTCACACACCAGCTGGATATTGAGGAAGTGGAATCCCTTACAGTTGCAGTACATCTCCAAATTCACATACCGTGCCCGCAAAGCAACATGTGTGCAGTCAATGGCACTCAGCACCACGGAGAAGCCACGTGTGTGCAAGAGTGCTGGCTCTCTATGGCAAGAGAGAATGGGCTAGACTTTCCTCTGATGATCGCTGGGCTATCACCCATCTATTGCCCAAATAGGCTGGCTATCACCCATTTCACCTTAAAAGTGGAAAGTTGGGCCGGAACTACGTCACACACAAGATTTTGACATCGCCGAGGTGATCGCCCACCGCAACTTTCTCCACATCGCCCACACATCACCGGGCTTATCACTCGCCGAAAATATCACTGGAGAAAAGCTGCTCCCACCTGGCACTACTCGGCAGGACTCGGCACTACGGACACCATTTTGAATGTTGGAGCAACTGAGAGGCTGCTTCAAGAAAGGGCTTATGAGGAGAATTAATTTGTGAGTTATTTTGGCAATCATCTGATCACATTTCTATTTGTTGAGGACACATTTAGGGCATTATTAGTGATAGTGATGGGGTCTGTAACTTCTCTACCAGTATTGGTCACTAATCACATGCTGCAGACTGAAGATGGGAGAAGGTATATTGAAGAGGGCAGACAGCTGCGGAGGAGATCTTACACCCAATGCAGTTACAGGGAAAAGCGATCATACTTGAATTTGTCCGATAACACGTGCATTAGGAGGCTGCATTTCCGAAAGGAGGTAATCGCTGAGATATGCCAGCTCATCAAGGGAGATCTGCAGCCTACCAGTAGCATCAGGACCACACTCCATGTTGAGGTAAAGATTACTGCGGCACTTTCCTTCTACACATCGGGCTCCTTTCAAGCTTCAGCTGGCGACATCTGTGGTATCTGTCAACATGCCACACATTGCTCCATTCGACAGGTGACTAAAGCCTTTACGCACGCTGGATGGACTTTATAAGCATCCCTGTGACCAGGGAGGCACAGACCGAGAGAGCTCTGTGTTTCTCGAGAATAGCAAACTTCCCCAAGGTGCAGGGAGCAATAGACTGTACTCACAACGTCCTAAGAGCACCTTTAAAGGATGCGGAGGTGTTTCAGAACCGAAAGGTATTCCACTCCCTGAATATGCAACTCATTGTCAACCAAATAATCATGCCAGTTAATGTAAATTTTCCAGGCAGCATCCATGATGCGCACATCTTGCGTGAGAGCATTGTCTCTGACCTGTTTAAGAGTCAGCCACAAGGTCAGGGCTAGATGCTGGCGAATAAAGGATACAGCCTTGCCAGCTGGCTCATGACCCTCCTGCGTAATCCCCAGACAGAAGTTAAGAAGCGCTACAATGAGAGCCATATAGCTACACGCAATATCATCGATAAGACAATTGGAGTGCTGAAGCAGCGCTTCAGATGCCTGGACCACTCTGGAGGCAGCCTATAACACCACCCTGACCAGGTCGCTGAGTTTACTGTGGTGTGCTGCATGTTGCATAACCTAGCTATAAGGAGAGGACAAAAATTGCCAGATGGGACTGCCGTTCCACTTGAGGAGAGAGTGGAGGCGGAAGAGGAAGACAAGGAGGAGGATGACGAGGACCTCGGGGAGGACAATCAGCCTGGTGATTAACCCATGCCTCCATGCGCCCCCCCCTCCCCCCCCCCCCCACCACAAGACTGGAAAAGCCCCGTGGGAGTTATGCAGCTGCAAAACTCTTGCACTCTTGCATCAGCAGCTTATAAATGAACGCTTTACATGAACTCACATTGGTGACAGTTACAGTGACAGTTGCAGTGACATTAGATTTCATCCTTGCCTGACCTGGTCATTGTTTTCCAAGAAATGTGTTCACGTTTTACCATACGTTATTAGAGGACAGTGCACGACAATTGTAAAATTTCAAATAAATGTTTTTAATAATTTACCAAATTGTTAAAAAAATTAAATAACATCTCCCCCTCCCCCCAACAATCACCAACAATAAAATTCAACAAACACCCTCCCACCCTCCCAACACCCCCAACATTCAACAAATTTTTAATACAGGTTGAGCGTCCGAAATCCCGAGTTCCAAAATTCGTAAAGCTCCAGAATCCGTACACCGGGACGAACCATGGCGGGGTTGTCCGGAAACCGGAAAACGTTCCGAAATCCGGAATCCCCCTGCCTCGGTGACCGACTCTGCCCCGGCCCTCGGCGACCTGACCTCGCCCTGGCCCTCGGCGGCCCGACCTCGCCCCGGCCCTACCTCGCCCTGGCCCTCAGCGGCCTGATCTCGCCCCGGCCCTCAGCGGCCCGTTTTCGCTCCGGCCCGTGGTGGCCCGACCTCCAGCCCGACTTCACCGCGACTTCGCCCGCACCGACTTTGCTGCAACGTCGCCCGCCCCGGCCCCGGTGACCTGAACTCGCGCCGGCCCGACTTCGCCCTGGCCCCGTCTCCCCCCCCTTCTCCCCCCTCTCTCCCTTACCTCAGTGAGCTGACCTCACCTTCTTACCTCGACCCAGGCAAAGATGTTCCAAAATCCGGAAATACCTGTAATTCGGAACGGCCTCGGTCCCAAGGGTTCCAGATTTTGGACGCTCAACCTGTAATAACAACAACAGCAACAGAACCAACATTAATAATAACAGTAATAACAATCCCCCTCCCTACCTGTGGCCATGCTTCCCTCCAGGTCCTTTACCCCCCTCCCCCCTGCCGCTGTGTCCTCGGCCCCCATTTTAATCCCCGAGTATCCATGCCTGGACGACTTGCAGTCGGTGTCCTCAAGGCCTGCTGCTGTGGGCGGGGGGGAAGGGGGGTGGGGGGGTTTTGGGGGGGGTGGGTGCTGTAACAGTGGCAGGATCCTCTCAGGGGGTTTTCTGCATGCTCTCGGCTATGAAACTCAAGGTGCTCAGCGCCCTCCCGGATGCACTTCCTCCACTTAGGGCGTTCTTTGGCTATGGACTCCCAGGTGTTGGTGGGGATGTTGCACTTTTTCAGGGAGGCTTTGAGGGTGTCCTTGTAACGTTTCCTCTGCCCACCTTTGGCTCGTTTGCCATGAAGGAGTTCCGAGTAGAGCGCTTGTTTTGGGGATCTCGTGTCTGGCATGCGAACGATGTGGCCTGTCCAGCGGAGCTGATCAAGTGTGGTCAGTGCTTCTATGCTGGGGATGTTAGCCTGGTCGAGGATGCTAATGTTGGTGTGTCTGTCCTCCCAGGGGATTTGCAGAGTTTTGTGGAGGCCTCCTGCTGAGAACCCTTCTCCTTTTCCCTCTTCGAGCAGCTTATTTTCCTAGGTGTTGCCTCTGCTCATTCTCCCTATCATGCTGCAGGCCAAGGGAGATACAAACTACTGCACCCATGTCTGGGAGCAACTAGTCTGAGCAGAAACCTTGAAGTAACCTGTCACACCACTTCCTTGAGAATAAAGCAACTTCAAATAAGACATCAAAGCAAGAAACATCTCTACAAACTATGGGCAATAAATGTTGATTCACATCACGATTGTGTACTCTGTATACTTCCAGTGCACGCTCCCTATGCAAAATGGCATCCAGTGGAGCTCGCACCAGATGTGTGCACATGCAGGTCAGACATCATTTTTTACACAAAACGGCACCCGTAGCACCAAAAGAATAGGGCACTGTCGGATTTCTATGCTAATATATTTTGATGTGTAAACATTTTTTTTTATTCGTCCCTGGGATGTGAGCATCGCTGGCAAGGCCAGCATTTATTGCCCATCCCCAATTGCCCTTGAGAAGGTGGTGAGCTGCCTTCTTGAACCGTTGCACTCCATCTTCTGTATAGCAGTTTGGTTCAACTGAGTGGCTTGCTAGGCTATTTCAGAGGGCAGTTAAAGTCAACCACAGTGCTGTGGGTCTGGAGTCACATATAAGCCAGACCAGGTAAGGTAAAGTCGGCAGATTTCCTTCCTTAAAGGACATTCGTGAACCAGATGAGTTTTTATGACAATCCGATAGTTTAATGGTCCCCATTACTGGTACTAGATTTTTCTTCCAGATTTATTTAATTAACTGTATTTAAATTCCCCATGGAGGGCTTTGAATTCATGTGTCCAGATCATTCCAGACCACTGGATTACTAGTCCAGTAACATAACCACTATGCTTGTAAAACATGCCTACCTATTACTGCCTATGTGCCGAAGAAAAGCCTTCCTTAAACAGCACAATCAGTGGAAACCTGCAATGTCGACCTGAGATTGTGGCCAGTTTTGTGGGTGGGCCTGATCTGGGTGAGTTGGATTTTAAACCAGTGTAACAGATCACGGAAAGCGCTGAGGTAAGTGGTTTTAGGCATAACTCATGTTTAAAAGTCCCTGATCTTTTGTGCTGGTTTGGCCGATTGCACTGGAATCTGGGTGCAAAACTAACAGAAAGAAATGGAAACTCTACCCTGTATGTTGAACATCCAGGATAAACCTGTATGTTTGTTATAATTAACTTAATTTAAATTCCCCAGCTGTCATTCTATTACTAAGACTGGCCATTTCCATCTTCGTAATATCGCCCATCTCCTCCCTTACCTCAACTTATCTGCTGCCAAAACCCTCATCCATGTCTTTATCACCTTTAGACTTGACTATTGCAATGCACTCCTGGCCAGTCTCCCTAGTTTTACCCTGTTACTCAGTGGGAAGCACACTCACTTCTGAGTCAGAAAGTTGAAGTTTCAAGCCCCACTCCAGGAACTTGAGCACATAAATCTAGGCTGACATTCCAGTGCAGTGCTGAGGGAATGCTACACTGCCAGAGATGTCGTCTTTCAGATGAGACGTTAAACTGAGGCCCCATCTGCCCTCGCAGGTGGACGTAAAAGATCCCATGGAACTATTTCGACGAAGAACAGGGGAGCTATCCCCAGTATCCTGGCCAATATTTATCCCTCAATCAACATAACAAAACAGTTTATCTGGTCATTATCACATTGCTGCTTGTGGGAGCTTGCTGTGTGCAACTTGGCTGCCGCATTTCCCACATTACAACACACTTTAATAGTATTTCATTGGCTGTAAAACTCTTTGAGACATCTGGTGGTCATGAAAGGTGCTATATAAATGTAAGTCTTTCTTTCTTTCCATAAAGGTTAGGTCATCCAAGATTCTGCTGCCTGTGTGCTATATCACACTAAGTCCTGCTCACTCATCTCCCCTGTGCTTGCTGTCCTACCTTGGCTCCCAGTTAAGCAAGGTCTCATTTAAAAATTCTCATCCTTGTTTTCAAATCCCTCCATGGCCTCACTTCCTCGTTATCTCTGTAATCTCCTCCAGCCCTATAATCTCCCTAGACATCTGTACTCCATCTATTCTGGAATTTTGAACATCCTCAATTTTAAATATTCCACTATTAGTGGTTGTGCCTTCAGCTGCCCAAGTGCTAAGCTATGGAAGTCCCTCCCTATATATCTCTGCTTCTCTTTCCTCCTTTAAGAGTCTCCTTAAAACCTATCTCTTCGACAAAACTTTTGGTCATCTTCCTAACATCTCCTTATGTAGCTCGATTTAGTCAAATATAGTTTTATAGCACTCATGTGAAGTGACTTATGACATTTTATTATGTTAAAGGCGCTATATAAATACAAGTTGTTGCTGCTGTTGTTGTTGCTAACACTCCTATTTATGTAGTGCCTGATAATACTGAAATGTCTCAAAGTGCTTCACATAATGAATTACAAGTAGCATTTCAAAATTATAATTTGCATTGTTCAACTCGAAAAGAGAATATGTTATTTTGGCAATCAGTGACTTTTGATGTGTAGAAACTATTATGTAAACAAAAGCAGCAGTACTACACCAGCAACATCCTTGAGTGCAGTTCTGGTCACATTACAGGAAGGATGTAATTGCACTAAAAAGGGTGTAGATGAGATTTACGAGAATGTGGCCAGGACTGGAAAACTTTATCTATGAGGAAAGAGGAAAGGCTGGGGATGTTTTCCTTGGAACAGAGGAGGCTGAGGGGAGATTTAACTGATTTGTATAAAATTATGAGTGGCCTAGATAAAGTGGATACAAAGGACCTAGTTCCCTTAGCAGTGGGGTCAATAACCAGGGGGCATAGGTTTAAAGTAGTTGGTCGAAAAATTACAGGGAGATAAGGAAACATTTCTTCAACCAGAGGGTGGTGGGAGTCTGGAACTCACTGCCTGAAAGGGTGGTAGAGGCAGAAAACCTCATCACAGTTAAAAAGTACTTGGATGTGCACTTGAAGTGACGTAACCTACAGGCCTACAGACTTTGGGCTCAATTTTCCCCAAGCCCGTTTTCTGGCATATTGCCATAGCTATGCCCATTTTTCTAGGCCAGAAATGCGGCAGAAATAATTTGCCAAAGTTTCCCCAATGTATAATTTGAATTTGGTGCTGCGCAGCATGTCCAGTCACGGCGGGGGCTGGAGTCTGCTGTCTGCGCCGAAAAACAAAGCCACACCTTCTGCGCATGCACGGAAAAATAAAGTTACATTTTTGCCATCGTTCCAATGACGCGCATGCTCAGTACAGTTCAGATGTGGCAATCGGCCATTTTTAAAGAGCCAGTTGTGTGTGTGAGAAGGAGTGCTGTGTGAGAGCCTTGGGAAAATTGCAGCTGCAGCAATACAGATGCAACACAATGCAAAGACCAAGAATTTCTTACAGGAAGAAGTGGAGGCACTAATTACTGTGATTGAGAACAGATGGCAGGAGCTGGACACCAGCAGAGGTCACATAAATGTTCCACCCAAAGAAATGAAGAAACAAGTTGCAGAAGATTACTGTGCAGTGGTGACCACCCTGAGATCTGGAGGCCAGTGTAAAAAGAAATGGCAGGACTTTGGTCAAGCAGTGAGTGTAAGTAATATTTACATTTATTCAATGGAAATGCAATTGTAAATGTAAATGTGACCAGCTGTATATGTCCCAGCAGAAAGACATGCTCTCTAAAAAGTTGCATTTTCATCTTTTCAAAGGAAGGTGGCACATAATAAAAGGGAAAGAATTCGAATAGGAGGAGGCCTGGCAAATCTGCACTCACTGACACCCTTGGAAGAGAGGGTCACCGCTTTGATGGTCCCTACCTGGAAATAAGCAATCAGCACTGCACAAGCTTGGCCCACATTCGAGGGAGAGGGTAAGTCCTGCAAATTCATCGTGGTCCTTCAAATCAGCCTGCTGCCTGGCCTGCGATGTGTGAGCCTACTCATGCCACCCACCCTGCCCCCTCCTCTGCTGCTAACCATTTGACTGTTCTGTTACATTTTGCAGAACTTGAGGCCAACCCTGATGATGCAGAGGAAGATTCAGATGCGGACGAGCCTGAAGAGGAGAACATCTTCCAGTCCATTCATGGGGGTGAGGGATGGGGGAGGGGATGAAGCTGGATGAAGCTCCCACTGTTGTACTGACTTTGGAGGAGGTGCTGCTCATGGAGGTGACAACCCCTTCTGTGACTAGTGGTTTGAGTGTTGGTGGGACTTTCCATGGTTTCACAACTTCCGAGGTTGCGGGTCCCAGTGGTGTGGTGCAGCAAGGCACACCCAGGACCCCACTGGCCCAGGCTGCGGCTCCCAGTGGTGGGTAGCGAGCCACACCCTTGGGGAGGGGAAGGAGAGCTCGACTGCACTCTCCTGAGGTGCAGGACCTAACAGATGTGGTTCAGATGATGGAGAGCATTGGTCTTACCCGATCACTCCCAGACACCATCCGTGGGGTGAGTGATGAGGTAGCGGGACTGTCGGGAGAAGTAACAGCAATGACACGAGAAATGGGAACGATATCCGAGACCATCAGTGAGGGAATAGTGGCCATGAGGGAGGGAATGTCAGAGGTAGTGAAAACCACGTCATTGGCCATGAGGAAGAGAATGTCAGAGGTAGTGAAAACCACGTCACTGGCCATGAGGGAGGGAATGTTGCAGGTAGTTCAGACAGTTTTGCTCAACATAAGGGAGGGAATGAGACACTGTCAGGACGCATGAGGGACGGCATGTTGGAGTTAGCTGCTGCAATAAGGGAACATACCCAGACCCTGCGCCCATTGACAGAATCAATTGTCACTCCCACTCCAATCCCTGAACCAGTCTCTGAAGAGCCCAAAGCCAGGCCTTCCAACTTGCCGCCTGACGCTGATGTCCCCCACCCTCGAGGTGTGCAATACCCGAGATGTTAGAAAGAATAAGCTTGGTTTAATGCCCAGAAACACTGCACCACCGCCTATGGGCAGGGCTGGTGGAATGTCCAAGACCAAGCGCAGTGGGCAGTCTTAGAATAAGGAGATGAGAGATGGGTGCAGCCTTTCTTTTGCTGTTGCTTTTGTTGTTATTATTATTGTTACTGTTGTAAGTGTTCTCAAAATAATTTTTTTTTGTAAGTTACGTGAATTTATAAGTTTATAAGTGATCTTAAAGAGTCATATTAAAGTAAAGTTTGATACAAGAATAATTTTATTAAAGTTAAGTGAAGTACATTGTAAACTTTTGAATAAAATTTATTTTACATTAAAACTGAATCATGTTCCATTAACACAACACAACGTTACGGAACAGCTCCACACAGTAAACATGTCCATGTGGAATAGTTGTCGCTGAGCCCTCAGGCATCAGTAAAGCATTCACGGATGAGCTGCTGGCGCAAGGCTCGGGCAATTGTTAAAGGAGCACGATGGTCTGCCCTCCTCCGTCGTCATGCTCCGGCCTCAGGCACCCTTTCATAGTTTCCTCATCCTTGTCATCATCCTCCTCCAACACCTCCTGCTCGTCACCTGCATCTTCCACATCATTATCATTAGCCACAGGTGGGTCTTCCACTACCAGGTGCTGCTGCCTGATGATGACTAACTATGCAGCATGAAGCACGCAACAGTGAACTGACCGACAATCTCAGGGGCATACAGCAAGTAGCCTCCAAAATTGTCCTGGCATCGGAAACGCTTTTTCAAGATGCCAATGGTGCTGCGCGTCGCAATGTGCGACATGTTATATTGACGGTCAACTTCTGTCCATGTTACGCTTAGGGGTGTCATGAGCCAGGTGGCGAGGCCGTAGCCTTTGTCCCCCATTAGCCAGCTGTGCCCTTCTGGCTGCTACTGAAACATGGCAGATATAACGCTGTTGCGTAGGATAAATGCATTATGGGTGCTGCCAGGGTATCTCGCATTGACTGACAGGATATGATGCATGTCGTCACACACAAGTTGCACATTAATGGAGTGGAAGCCTTTTCTGTACCTGTACATCTTGGAATCCTTCAAAAGGTGCTCGTAAGACAATGTAGGTACAATCAATGCAGCCCTGTACCTTTGGGAAGCCAGCAATCCTGGAGAAGCCTACAGCCCTGTCATGGATTGCTTGGGCGGTCATGCAGAATTTTATGAAGTCATTCCTATGCGCATACAGTGCAGCTGTGACCTGGTGAATGGAGACATGTGTTGCATGTTGAGAGATGGCGCACACATCCTCAGTTGTAGCTTGAAACGATCCGGAGGCATAGAATGAATGTGCAGCTGTAACCTTCAATTCAACTGACAAAGCAGTCCTCCTGATGCTTCTAGGTTGCAGGTCTGCTTTGACCAACTCACAGATCTCACTTACAACTTCTTTGAGAAAACACAGCCTTCTGACACAGTCTGCATCACTCAGGTGAAGGTACGAAGCCTATCTCGATATACCCGAGGTGGGCAAGGCCTCCTGCCCAGCACCCTACGGGCTCTGATGTTCTTGATGAGACAAAGTCGAATCAATTGTCTCCTACGTAGCACCATGATGCAGAAGGCTCGCACAGGGTATGGCATTGTCAGTATTGCCCCCATACTTAAATTTAACTTTTGAAAGAAGCTCAAAACAGCAGGAACGCTGGCAGCCCAGGTTCGCACTTGTATCTATCCAGGTCTGTATGGATGGACCACACCCAAAGGTCTTGTGACTTCTCCTCGCTTCCCCCCGCTCCCCCCCTTGAGTCTTGTGACTTCTCTCTCTCCTCTCCCCCCACCCCCCCCACCCCGCTCCCCAGGCTCCAATCCTTCCAATCAGCACCTCGCTATCTCACTCTCTCCTCCCCGTCCCCCAACAGCTTGTTTTGTAGCTGAACCTCGAGCCGCTGTGTCCGGGCACGATGCCGATTCTGCCAGCCAAACCTACGACCTTCCAGTCCTGCTTCAAGACATTTGCTGTTGGCGTGTGAGTGAGTAAAAAAATGAGAAAGCTTCTGAAATCCAATAAATTTACACTTCTACGTTGACAGGTAAAAAAAAGTTGAACTTTATTATTGATTTTGACAGTGTTCTTGACTCCCTCCAAAATCTTTGATTTTAAACAATGGCATCTTTCAGCGCCGATTTGTGAATGTGCGCTGGTTTTCTTAACTCACCAGAAGGTTTTTTGGGAATGGCCAGATACGCCAACCTAAGAGAAAAAGATATTGGCCAAACTGCGAACAATTGAAAAAAACATCACAGACCTGTGGGAACTCCCCCCCACCCATGACATTAAAAAAAACTGGCTGAGAAAAATCGTAAATAATTCATTTACGCCGCCGCAGATTGTAGGGGTAAACTTGGAAAAAAATAAATACGGCAGATAAAACGGTGCGCGCCAAAAGAACGGCGCAGATGACCGGGGAAAATTGAGCCCATAGTTCTGGAAGGTGGGATTTGGCTGGGTAGCCCTTTTTCGATCGGCACGGACACGATGTGCCAAATGGCATCCTTTTGTGTCATAATTTTTCTATGATTCTATGAATGGTCAGTTAATCTGAAACAAAAACAGAAAATACTGGAAATACTCAGCAGAGCAGGCAGTATCTGTGGAGAAAATTTCAGATCTCTGACCTTTGGACAGAACTTCCATAGTATTTTGTTTTTAGACCAAATAAACTGCTTTTTTGATGATATTGATTGAGGAAAAAAACCTTGCCAGAACGGAAGTTCCTACTTCTCCTGTTAAAGGGGCATGGCAGACAAGATTCAGATCGAACAACTTATCCAAACAACAGCATCTCTGACAATGCAGCACTCCCACAGTATTGCACTGGAGCATCAGCCTAATTTGTGAGCTGAAACTCTGCAATGGGGCTCAAACCCACAACCTTCTGATCCAAAGGCAAAGTTGGCCCCTGCACCCAATTCCTTGATCTATGCTCCCACTGACATGTATATATATATATATATCATACTACATGTCAACTGAGCTACAGAGGAGTCCACTCCAAGGGAAACAGACCAGGTAGACATGACTTCGGAAGATGAGATTAGAAATATAACTGCATTTAAAATAACAAAAGGAGAAATATTAAATAAACTAATCAAACTCAAAGACAATAAAACCCTTGGTTCAGACGGATTGCATCCGCACATTTTAAAAGAATATAGAGAAGAGATAGCAAAGGCACAAGTACACATATTTTAAAATTTGTTAGAAAAAGGTGAGTTCCAGAGCTTGCCGGATAGCTAACATTATACCTATATTAAGAAGGAAGATATAACATGTCCAGGGAACTATAGACCTCTAGAACTATAGCTTAACATTGGTGATAGGAAAATAATGCAATCCCTACTAAAGGAGAAAATAGAAAAACATATAAAAATCAAAAATATAATACTGAATAACCATCATGGATGTCAAAAAGGAAGGTCTTGCTTGACCAATCGCAATGAATTCTTTGAAGAGATCACAGAGAGAGTAGACAAGAGTAATGCAGTAGATGTACATTTCCAAAAGGCCTTCGATAAGGTGCCACATAATAAAGTAATGAATAAGGTCAGAGTACGCAGAGTCAGGGGAGGACATGTAGCAGAATAGATAGCTGGCTGGCTGCAAGACAGAAAACAGAGAGTAGGGGTAAAGGGTAGGTATCCAGAATGGTAGAAGGTGGAAAGTGGGGTCCCGCATGTATCAACGCTGGGACCACCATTGTTCACAATTTATATTAGCGATTTAGTCTTTGGAATAAAAAACACTATTTCTATATTTGTGGATGACACTAAATTGGGGGGTGGGGGGGGGTGGGGGGCGGGGGATAGTAAGGAGGCCTGCAACCAGTAACTAGAAGATATCAATAAAGTTGCAGAATAGACATATAATTGGCAAATGTATTTCAACACTGATAAGTGTGAGGTAATCCATTTTGGTAAGAAAAATAAAGAGGTCACATATTACTTGAAAAATAAGAATCTAAATGGGGTAGAGGAGCATAGGGATTTCGGAGTACAAATACACAAATCATTAAAAATATCGACACAGGTTAACTAGGCCATAAAAAAGGCAAACTAAGCACTAGGATTTTTTTCTAGAAAGATAGAATTGAAAATTAGAGAAGCTATTCTAAACTTGTATCGAACCTTGGTTAGACCACACTTGGAGTACTGTGTACAGTTCACACTTGGAGTACCATGTACAGTTCTGGTTGCTGCATTATAAAAAGAATATAGAAGCACTAGAGAAGGTGCAAAAATGATACATAAGGACAATACCAGAAATACGAGATTATATCTATCAGAAAAGCATGAAAAGAGAAGTCTGCAGGGTGACCTTATAGCGATTTTTTAAATTATGAAAGATTTTGTTAGAGTAGAGAGACTGTTTCCACTTATGGAGAAGAGCAAAACTAGAGGCCATCAATATAAGATAGACACCAAGAAATTAAATAGAAAATTCAGAAGAAACTTCTTTACCCAGTAAGTGGTGAGAATGTGGAACTCTCTACCACAGTGATTGAGTGATTGAAGCAAATAGTATAGATACATTTAAGGGGAGGCTAGATAAGCATATGAAGGAAAAGAGAATAGAGAGTTATACTGATAGAGTTGATGAGAAAGTATAGTAGGCTGCGTGAGTGGAACATAAACTGGTTGGGCTGAATGGCCTGTTTCTATTTTATGTAATTCTTTGTAAGTTGGAGACAAGCTAAATGGCAATTAGTGGCTTTGCAAGGCAACAAAAAGTAAGATGAAAAACAAGACTATAATAATAAACACTACTTTCTTTGCAGTTAAGTTTAGCTTAACTAGATCATTTCTAGAGGTTTAGTGTTAGAAATATTTGTACAGTCCCCCGAAAAAAGCTATGGAAACACACAAAAGTTTTTGACAGTGCTGCCCATCTCTGCAGAGTTTATAATACAATATAAATATAAATAAAAATATAAATATAATGACATCGGCTCCTTGTGAGAAGAGGGACTCTGCATGTTTGGGATGGTATGGATTTGTCTCTCTGTGGGGCATCTATCATTGGGTCTGGGGACACGGGTTGTCAGTGTCATTTGGAGTAGTGGCTCTGTCCAGAGTCTGTCTGTTGGGAGAGAAAAGAAAAAGAAAGACTTGCATTGATATAGAGCTTTTAATAAACACTG
Source organism: Pristiophorus japonicus (assembly GCF_044704955.1). Lineage (NCBI taxonomy): Eukaryota > Metazoa > Chordata > Chondrichthyes > Pristiophoridae > Pristiophorus > Pristiophorus japonicus. The sequence continues at coordinate 88,953,111 of NC_091981.1, forward strand.
GACGTCTCAGTGCGTTTTACAGACAATGAAGTGCTTTTGGAGTGTAGTCACTATTGTAATGTAGGGAATTCATAGTCTGCAATGTGAGCCTCATGACCACACAGCCTCGCTATTGGCCCGTGCTGCACCTTCCCTTGGTCTTGTGGGCAGGACCGGAACCAATGTCATAGGGGGAGTGTTTGCTCATGCTGTTGGGGAGGAGTTGAACTAATATGGCAGGGGGTTGGGAACCTATGCAGGGAGATAGAGGGAAATAAAATGGAGTCAGAAGCAAAAGATAGAAAGGAAAATAGTAAAAGTGGAGGGCAGAGAAACCCAAGGCAAAAGACAAAAAGGCCACATTACAGCATTATTCTAAAGGGGCAAAGTGTGTTAAAAAGACAAGCCTGAAGGCTCTGTGCCTCAATGCGAGAAATATTTGGAATAAGGTGGATGAATTAATTGCGCAGATAGCAGTTAATGGGTATGATGTAATTGGCCTCACATGGCTCCAGGGTGACCAAGGCTGGAAACTCAACATCCAGGGGTATTCAGCATTTAGGAAGGATAGACAGAGAGGAAAATGAAGTGGGGTGGCGCTGCTGGTTAAAGAGGAAATTAATGCAATGGTAAGGAGGGACATAAGCCTGGATGATGTGGAATCAGTATGGGTGGAGCTGGAGAATTCCAAAGGGCAGAAAACGCTAGTGGGAGTTGTGTACAGACCATCAAACAGTGTTAGTGAGATTGGGGACAGCATCAAACAAGAAATAAGGGATGTGTGCAATAAAGGTACAGCAATTATCATGGGCGACTTTAATCTTCATATTGATTGGGTTAACAAAACTGGTAGTAACGTGGTGGAAGAGGATATCCTGGAATGTATTAGGGATGGTTTTCGAAACCAATATGTTGAGCAACCAATTAGAGAGCTGGCCATCCGAGACTGGGTGATATGTAATGAGAAGGGACTAATTAGCAATCTTGTTGTGTGAGGCCCCTTGGGGAAGAGTGACCATAATTTGGTAGCATTCTTTATTAAGGTGGAGAGTGACACAGTTAATTCGGAAAATGGGTCCTGAACTTAAGGAAAGGTAACTTCGATGGTATGAGGCGTGAATGGCTAGAATAGACTGACAAAGGATACTTAAAGGGTTGACGGTGGATAAGCAATGGCAAACATTTAAAGATCACATGGATGAACTTCAACAATTGTACATCCCTGTCTGGATCAAAAATAAAACGGGGATGGTGGCTCAACCATGGCTAACAAGGGAAATTAAAGAGAGTGTTAAAGCCAAGGAACAGGCATATAATTTGGCTAAAAAAAGCAACAAACCTGAGGACTGGGAGACATTTAGAATTCAACAGAGGAAGACTAAGTGTTTAAATAAGAGGGGGAAAATAGAGTACGAGAGGAAGCTTGCAGGGAACATTAAAACTGACTGCAAAAGCTTCTATAGATATGTGAAGAGAAAAAGATTAGTGAAGACAAACGTAGGACCCTTGCAGTCGGATTCAGGTGAAGTTATAATGGGGGAACAAAGAAATGGCAGACCAATTGAACAAATTCTTCGGTTCTGTCTTCACGAAGGAAGACACAAATAACCTTCCGATTGTAATAGGGGACTGTAGGTCGAGTGAGGAGGAACTGAAGGATATCCTTATTAGGTGGGAAATTGTGTTCAGGAAATTGATGGGATTGAAGGCCAATAAATCCCTGGGGCCTGATAGTCTGCATCCCAGAGTACTTAAGGAAGTGGCCCTAGAAATAGTGGATGCATTGGTGATCATTTTCCAACAGTCTAATGACTCTGGATCAGTCCCTATGGACTGGAGGGTAGCTAATCTAACACCACTTTTTAAAAAAGGAGGGAGAGAGAAAACGAGTAATTATAGACCGGTTAGCCTGACATCAGTAATGGGGAAAATGTTGGAATCAATCATTAAGGATGAAATAGCAGCACATTTGGAAAGCAGCGACAGGATCGGACCAAGTCAACATGGATTTATGAAAGGGAAATCATGCTTGACGAATCTTCTGGAATTTTTTGAGGATGTAACTAGCAGAGTGGACAAGGGAGAACCAGTGGATGTGGTGTATTTGGACTTTCAAAAGGCTTTTGACAAGGTCCCGCACAAGAGATTGGTGTGCAGAATCAAAGCGCATGGTATTATGGGTAATGTATTGACATGGATAGAGAACTGGCTGGCAGACATCAAGCAGAGAGTCGGGATACACGGGTCCTTTTCAGAATGGCAGACAGTGACGAGTGGAGTGCCGCAGGGCTCAGTGCTAGGACCCCAGCTCTTTACAACATACATTAACGATTTAGATGAAGGAATTGAGTGTAATATCTCCAAGTTTGTGGCTGACACTAAACTGGATGGCGGTGTGAGCTGTGAGGAGGGCGCTAAGAGGCTGTAGGGTTATTTGAACAGGTTAGCTGAGTGCGCAAATGTATGGCAGATGCAGTATAATGTGGATAAATGTGAGGTTATCCATTTTGGGGGCAAAAACACGAAGGCAGAATATTATCTGGATGGCGGCAGATTAGGAAAAGGGGAGGTGCAACGAGACCTAGGTGTCATAGAAACATAGAAACATAGAAAATAGGTGCAGGAGCAGGCCATTCAGCCCTTCTAGCCTGCACCGCCATTCAATGAGTTCATGGCTGAACATAAAACTTCAGTACCCCCTTCCTGCTTTCACGCCATACCCCTTGATCCCCCGAGTAGTAAGGACTTCATCTAACTCCCTTTTGAATATATTTAGTGAATTGGCCTCAACTACTTTCTGTGGTAGAGAATACCACAGGTTCACCACTCTCTGGGTGATAAAGTTTCTCCTTATCTCGGTCCTAAATGGCTTACCCCTTATCCTTAGACTGTGACCCCTGGTTCTGGACTTCCCCAACATTGGGAACATTCTTCCTGCATCCAACCTGTCCAAACCCGTCAGAATTTTAAATGTTTCTATGAGGTCCCCTCTCACTCTTCTGAACTCCAGTGAATACAAGCCCAGTTGATCCAGTCTTTCTTGATAGGTCAGTCCCACCATCCCGGGAATCAGTCTGGTGAATCTTCGCTGCACTCCCTCAATAGCAAGAATGTCCTTCCTCAAGTTAGGAAACCAAAACTGTACACAATACTCCAGGTGTGGCCTCAGCAAGGCCCTGTACAACTGTAGCAACACCTCCCTGCCCCTGTACTCAAATCCCCTCGCTATGAAGGCCAACATGCCATTTGCTTTCTTAACCGCCTGCTGTACCTGCATGCCAACCTTCAATGACTGATGTACCATGACACCCAGGTCTCGTTGCACCTTCCCTTTTCCTAATCTGTCACCATTCAGATAATAATCTACTTTCTGTTTTTACCACCAAAGTGGATAACCTCACATTTATCCACGTTATACTTCATCTGCCACGCATTTGCCCACTCACCTAACCTATCCAAGTCACTCTGCAGCCTCATAGCATCCTCCTCGCAGCTCACACTGCCACCCAACTTAGTGTCATCCGCAAATTTGGAGATACTACATTTAATCCCCTCGTCTAAATCATTAATGTACAATGTAAACAGCTGGGGCCCCAGCACAGAACCCTGCGGTACCCCACTAGTCACTGCCTGCCATTCCGAAAAGTACCCATTTACTCCTACTCTTTGCTTCCTGTCTGACAACCAGTTCTCAATCCACGTCAGCACACTACCCCCAATCCCATGTGCTTTAACTTTGCACATTAATCTCCTGTGTGGGACCTTGTCGAAAGCCTTCTGAAAGTCCAAATATACCACATCAACTGGTACTCCTTTGTCCACTTTATTGGAAACATCCTCAAAAAATTCCAGAAGATTTGTCAAGCATGATCTCCCTTTCACAAATCCATGCTGACTTGGACCTATCATGTCAGCATTTTCCAAATGCGCTGCTTTGACATCCTTAATAATTGATTCCATCATTTTACCCACTACTGAGGTCAGGCTGACCGGTCTATAATTCCCTGCTTTCTCTCTCCCTCCTTTTTTAAAAAGTGGGGTTACATTGGCTACCCTCCACTCGATAGGAACTGATCCAGAGTCAATAGAATGTTGGAAAATGACTGTCAATGCATCCGCTATTTCCAAGGCCACCTCCTTAAGTACTCTGGGATGCAGTCCATCAGGCCCTGGGGATTTATCGGCCTTCAATCCCATCAATTTCCCCAACACAATTTCCCGACTAATAAAGATTTCCCTCAGTTCCTCCTCCTTACTAGACCCTCTGACCACTTTTATATCCGGCAGGTTGTTTGTGTCCTCCTTAGTGAATACTGAACCAAAGTACTTGTTCAATTGGTCTGCCATTTCTTTGTTCCCCGTTATGACTTCCCCTGATTCTGACTGCAGGGGACCTACATTTGTCTTTACTAACCTTTTTCTCTTTACATACCTATAGAAACTTTTGCAATCCGCCTTAATGTTCTCTGCAAGCTTCTTCTCGTACTCCATTTTCCCTGCCCTAATCAAACCCTTTGTCCTCCTCTGCTGAGTTCTAAATTTCTCCCAGTCCCCAGGTTCGCTGCTATTTCTGGCCAATTTGTATGCCATTTCCTTGGCTTTAATACTATCCCTGATTTCCCTAGATAGCCACGGTTGAGCCACCTTCCCTTTTTTATTTTTACGCCAGACAGGAATGTACAATTGTTGTAATTCATCCATGCGGTCTCTAAATGTCTGCCATTGCCCATCCACAGTCAACCCCTTAAGTATCATTAGCCAATCTATCTTAGCCAATTCATGCCTCATACCTTCAAAGTTACCCTTCTTTAAGTTCTGGACCATGGTCTCTGAATTAACTGTTTCATTCTCCATCCTAATGCAGAATTCCACCATATTATGGTCACTCTTCCCCAAGGGGCACAATGAGATTGCTAATTAATCCTCTCTCATTACACAACACCCAGTCTAAGATGGTTCATCAGTCACTGAAAGTGGGCATGCAGATACAGAAGGCGGTGAAGAAGGCAAATGGTATATTGGCCTGCATGGCTAGGAGATTTCAGTATAGGAGCAAGGAGGTCTTACTGCAGTTGTACAGGGCCTTGGTGAGGCCTCACCTGGAATATTGTGCACAGTTTTGGTCTCCTAATCTGAGGAAGGACGTTCTTGCTATTGAGGGAGTGCAGCGAAGGTTCACCAGACTGATTCCAGGGATGGCTGGACTGTCATATGAGGAGAGACTGGATCAATTGTGCCTTTATTCACTGGAGTTTAGAAGGATGAGAGGGGATCTCATAGAAACATATAAGATTCTGACAGGACTGGACAAGTTAGATGCGGGAAGAATGTTCCCGATGTTGGGGAAGTCCAGAACCAGGGGACATAGTCTTCGGATAAGGGGTAGGCCATTTAGGACTGAGATGAGGAGAAACTTCTTCACTCAGAGAGTTGTTAACCTGTGGAATTCCCTGCCGCAGGGAGTTGTTGATGCCAGATCATTGGATATATTCAAGAGGGAGTTAGATATGGCCCTTACGACTAAGGGGATCAAGGGGTATGGAGAGAAAGCAGGAAAGGAGTACTGAGGGAATGATCAGCCATGATTTTATAGAATGGCGGTGCAGGCTCTATGTTTCTATGTTTTTGTCCACGCTGCTCCACTTCTGAGCTCTGACCTCTCCGCTCTTCCGTGGCTCCCCCGTCCTTTCCTTTCCACTTCTGATCTCTGGACCTCGCCGGTCCCGACCCCCGGACCTCACCAGTCCCGACCCATCCTCGTGCTCCAAACTGCTCCTCTGACTGAGGTCCTGTGGGAAGGAGGACAGTCGGAGTATGTTTGAGTTTGTGTGTATGTATTGGCAAATGCGGCAGAGCCTGGTCTCCAGTCATCTTGGATCCCCTTGCCACTGGACTAAGAACTTACTCCATTAAGCCCGTATGCAACGGCCACCCCACATTAAAAGAATTCACGCATAGGCATCTTCTGCCATTTAAAGTGAGTTCATCAGTCACCTGTGTACTCATTTTTAGTGTGGAAGCAAGTCATCCTCACCTCCGAGGGACTGCCTACGATGATGATAATACCACAAGCACCTTGGAAACCATGTGCATGGTACAAAGGCTGCCTGAAACCATGCACATTTTATTTTGTACATATCTCAAATTATTCATCTGACTGTTAGAATAGGTACTACTGTGTTTTAGTTAAGCTTGTTTCATTAATATGTATGTAGAGTTAATTGGTTCTGATAAAGTTATGTTTTTTAAAAATTTGCTACCACTGGTATCTTTTAAAAAAAATCAAACCAGGTGGCTTCTGCATTCAGGGTTCTGTTTACAAATCATTAATAAACTCATTGTCAACTTTCCTGAGCTCACACTTTAAATGCTCGCTGTCACAGATCTATGAATGGAGAGCACAAATTAGTGGGAAGTGCAGACTGTCCTTATTCATTGGGGCCACACAAACACTGAAAGAGTTGAGAGTTTATATTAACTTAATCAATTAAACATGGCGGGAAAAAGTTCATTCAGTGGGCTCAAACAAGCAGGGGTTCAGACAAATCTGAAAACAAGTTGCTAGGCAGACCAATCAGTACTCTGAAATGCACTCTTCTTGCAATATCTGAGCTTACTTCAAAAGAAAGATTTCAAATGCAATTATTAAAAGCTGTTTAAACCGGTTGTTGAATGTCTGAGAAATATCACCTCTAAAGATATAGATTGTATCACTTCAACCTGTGACTTACGGTGTCCTTCAATAATAAGCATGATAATTTAATAGTCTATTTTGCAGAAAAAGAATTTGAAGAAATAGGCAAATTAAACATTAAGGCCAAGAAATTCACGGATTTAGTCCTATCCGTTAAGGCCCATTGCTTAAAAAAATGCCGGTTGCCTCACTTCTGCCTGCTTTTAGCAGTGCTGGCCCTAGCAATGCAAATCAGCAGAGCGTGACTTCAGCTGGCGTGCAACACTGACTTGAAGCCACGCTCTGCAAACTTCAACCTTTGCACTGACTTTAATACTGGGCCCTAAACATGCTCAGAAAAGTGAGCATCAGCGCAACTTAAAAGGGACACACACATCTGTCAAGTATGTTTGGATTTATGTTTATGGACTGTATTTTTAATATTTTATTGAAATAGTGGCTTGGTAGATGTTAAAAGTTTTTAAAGGGTGCAGAGAGTTCTGCTGGAAACTTGCAAGGACTTGCATAATAAAGGAAGGCCTTTGAGAAGACAGAAAATGTTGGAAATCCTCAGCAGGTCAGGCCACATTTTGGAGAGAGAAACAGAGTTCACATCTCTGGTCGAGATGCTACCTGATCTGTTGAGTATTTCCAGCATTTCTGCTTTTACTTCAGATTTCCAGCATCCGCTTGCAGAGGTAAGAGGAAGAAGCAGAACAGCACGAGGTCTTACTGCAGTTGTACTGGGCCTTGGTGAGGCCACACCTTGAGTATTGTGTACAGTTTTGGTCTCCTAATCTGAGGAAGGACATTCTTGCTATTGAGGGAGTGCAGCGAAGGTTCATCATTCCCGGGATAGCAGGACTGACATATGAAGAAAGACTGGATCGACTAGGCTTATATTCACTGGAATTTAGAAGAATGAGAGGGGATCTCATAGAAACATATAAAATTCTGACGGGATTAGACAGGTTAGATGTAGGAAGAATGTTCCCGATGTCGAGGAAGTCCAGAACCAGGGGTCACAATCTAAGGATAAGGGGTAAGCCATATTGGACCGAATTGAGGAGAAACTTTTTCACCCGGAGAATTGTGAACCTGTGGAATTCTCTACCACAGAAAGTTGTTGAGTCCAGTTCATTAGATATATTCAAAAGGGAGTTAGATGTGGCCCTTACGGCTAAAGGGATCACAGGGTATGGAGGGAAGGCAGGAATGGGGTACTGAAGTTGCATGATCAGCCATGATCATATTGAATGGTGGTGCAGGCTTGAAGGGCTGAATGGCCTGCTCCTGCACCTATTTTCTATGTTTCTATGAAGCCAAAGGAAGGATGCAACTCAGACAGTCCCTTTCTGGCCAGGATATTGAGGATGAAATCATCCACCTGTGGTACCAGTGACCACACAATTCGTCTTTCAAAATTTATCCCTCACCTTACCTTCCCTCTGTTACTGACCATCACAATGTCCTCTTGACCACAATGCTGAAATAAAAGTCACCACAAGGCAAACTTTCCAATTCAACTTTATACATCTATCCATCCAATAGAAGATTAAGAAATCAACTAATCACCCTTGTGCATTCCCTTAGTGACTGTCTTGCGTGTGCCTTTACCTATCCTAGTGATGTCACACTGTGGCTGCAGCATGGCTGATGGAAGGCTGCTGACTTTCAGTGGGGAACACTGCAACTGGCCTTGCAGGATGACCTCAAGGAGCTGGTGGCTGGGAGTGTCAAATCTTTCTTCTTCATCACTCTCCTCTCCCTCTTCTTAGTCTATCACTGGCTGGGCAGGCTGCATTTCTTGGATGTGTGAAATGAGGAATGCACAAGGGTGGTGTTGTGGCGAGGGGAGGGTGGAAAAGCAAGAGGTTCTGATGAGAAGATGACTGACGCACGCACGCGCACGCATGCACACACACACACACACACACACACGATGTCTCAAAGCGCTTTACAGCCAATGAAGTACTTGTGAAGTGTAGGAAACGCAGCAGCCAACCTGTGCACAGCAAACTCCCAAAAACAGCAATGTGATAATGACCAGATAATCTGTTTTTGCTTGGTTGATTGAGGGATACATATTGCCCAGGACACTGGGGATAACTCCCTTGCTCTTCTTCAAAATAGTGCCATGGGATATTTTACGTCCACCTGAGAGGGCAGACGGGACCTCGGTTTAACGTCGTATCTAAAAGATGGTGCTCCCTCACCACTGTACTGGAGTGTCAGCCTAGATTTATGTGCTCAAGTTCCTGGAGTAGGAGGATAACATATAAGGATACCAGCATCTTGTATCATTTCAGCCCCATTGCTCGCCAAGGGCTCAGCCATGCCAAGAATAGTCAACATCATCTCCTTCAAGGGAGTGAGGTAAAGCCAAGAATGGGACAACTGCCTCATGTTGGTAGATGATTGATTGAGGGGTTGGTTTGTGCAATGAGCAGTGTGCGAGGCTAGTGATGCAGTTGAGAGGAGATGGCTTTTGAAGATGCATTCACTGCACCAGTGGTCTGAGATCATGAAGCATCTTTGGGAACTAGAGCCAGGTGGTGGGGGTGACACTGCTGGCAGTGATGGCCTCGGTGATCTGGTCCCACATCCTTTTTTCTGGAGGGCCTCCTGGCCCCTGTGGGTAGAGGACCTCTCTTGCAGTGTTGACCCGCTGCACAAAGCTGGAGTGCTGCATGCGAGACCCTGGGTTCCCATTCCCTGGCTTGTTGAGCCATTTGTGTTAGTGCTGAAGTATTTTCCCCCTTCTTTTTAGGTGCAGAAGGCAATTCAGCTTTAAGAGCTGAAGACTGTCATTTGGGAAATATTTTTAATGTTTTTTTTTTCAGAAGGCAGTTGAGCTCTCAGGGCTAAAAACTGGCTATTTTTAAATGTTTTTTTTCAGTTTAAAAGGCAGATCCCCTTTAAGGGAATGACAATGGTTTCTAAAGTGACAGGCTATCTTTAAATTCCGCTGTTCTTACTCCAGGAACGCTATGGCCACAGTACATTGGGCGTCCCGCTGAAAGTAGTGCCAGAAAAAGAGGTCAGGTTAGCGCTGCATTAATTTAAATTAACAGGCAGCACCAAAATACCCATGCTGCCTGCGCTCTGAATTCGGCTGGCCATTTACAGTGGTCTGCAGTGGCACCGGCAGGTTTTCAGTGTACTGGAATTTCTAGGTCTAAGTTTATTTTTTAAACTATTTTCCTATGACTTCTACATGGATTCAAATACATTACTTAACAGCATGTTTCTTTAAGCATATAAACTTTGCCTGCATTATTCTCTTTATGGTTCAGAAGGCAAGATCACACAAAGGATTGTGTCTGACATTATGTTCCACTAGAAACTGCTACAAACTTTTGATCAGGAGAAATCAACACTCCAGTTAACATTTAAAATTGTGAATCCAGGGGTGTGTCTATTTGGGGAGGAGGCAGTAAAATGATTGATGGTATTGATTTATCCTAAGTTCCAATCCTGGGGGTAGGGTGGAACTTCAGAATGTTTCATATATTATACAATCCCTTCTACTCTTTTTTTCTGGTTTGCTTTTTTCTTGTTCTGTCTATCATTCTTGTTTTGATACTTTATTTTTTCAGTTTGTGTCTCTCTTTTTGTTTTACTTATGGAAGTAATGTGGAGATTAATTTACTGGATCTGGAGAGCAAGAGAATAGATTTGAAGTTTGAAGTCCCTGCTTCAGATCTGAAGAACTGAGCTCTGATTTTACCAATTGTTTCATTTTCAAAATGGATTCCATCTTTGTGAAGCTTGAGCCCCAATAAATCTATTGTGTTTGTGTTTTACAAGTCACAATATTGAAAAATGAAATGCACATATTTACTTAAATTTTACACTGAATTATAATTAATTGCATTCTCTTGTCAAATTACTTTGGACAATAGGAGATATTATGCATTAACCAGTAATTAAATGTATCTGAGGCAAAATATTTCAGCCTACGATGCAGAATACTTAAGTTCCTGAAATCCTGTGTATGTCTGTTTTGGCTGGAATTATTATTTGAAGAAAGAAAATAAATTATTAAAGATCAAACAGTAGCTAATGCAAATCCTCTAAAGCAGTAACACATAGCTTGGAAAAGAAGGATCTCATGATATCATAGAGACTGCCATGTGATTGTATAAGACAGGGGTATCCAAATGCTTTGCCTTTGTGAGCCGCATAGGTGTGTAACATAGAGACTTGGGGACAAATCTAAGGGTAAATTTTACAAAATTTCCCTCTTGATGCAATCTGAAAGCAAACATTGGGAATTCAGGTGTAGCAGTTAGAAAATATTGTGGAACCACTGATCTTCATCTCTGAATTCCAGATGTGCATTCGCAGCCAGTGTCGGCCCGGAATAGAGGTTTGCTACAATTGCCCTGTAAAGACTAAATCCAGTCACCATTAATTTGCATATGCCTCAAGTTTTTGCTACTAATAGATTGTGGTTTTCTGATTTACGACCAATGAGCCACTGAGAAAGCTCTTTCAGGCGTATAAGCAGGACAAACCATCGATTAAGAAATAGAGGCGCATATAGTATTGAGTTACTAGTATTTGATTTCCAGGGCTCAGAGGTTGTCTGCAGACTACAGGATGTGTTTGCACACCCTGATGTGAACCTTTACATGGAACATTTGGGCCCGGAGTGCTTCTCTGGTGCTGGACAGGGACCAAAAAGAAGGTGGGGCAGAACCCAGTTTCACTGAGAAAGGAAACCAGGAAATTCTGTTGAGGAGTGGATGGAGGAAGCGGAAGGCGGCAAATATGCGATCTGTCCCCTTCATGCTGACACATCAAAGGGGGTATGTGCCTGCGGAGTACCAAGACTCCCCAGAAATTCTGCCTAGTATGTCTTTTAAAGGCTTTAGCTGAAAACTGGTGTCAGTCTTTGAGGCCCAAGGAAAGAGCCCACAACTGTTGCTGCTGTAAATAATGGATCCTGGATGGGATCCATTAGATTCAAGAAATCCCTCAATAGCTCCCTGTGGAGATGATGACGATTAAAAAAAACATACAGTGCTGTTGGGTCTTTCCTGGGCCTTCTCATCACTGTTGGAGCAGCATGGCACTTATCACTCTGGGCCTCCAACAAGGCAGGTGCTGTCGAAGCTACATACTATTATGATGCACCTGCCCAAACATGCAAATTAACCATCCCCGCAATTTGGGATGGGGTCCAGGTCATCTCACTTGGGTGCATTTATGGGCCACTCCACCAAGCATCTGTTAGTGGAGCAGCCCAATCGGAATTTTGTCCCCCATATATAAGAGCTAATTCCATGGTCGGGTACTATCGACCCAGCACAAGCCTTCAGGAAACAATTGCTGGGAAGTTGTGGGACTGATTACACATCCATTGGAATTAATGGCCGGAATGTTTATTTTTATCCCTGGTCGGCATTTCCTGGGAGCACTGTTCCAGGTGAGGAGCACCTGACTGCTAAATCAGCCCAATAGTTTTGTTATCCTCTCGCCAGCATTTCACTGATTCAGCCTAAGCACTGCTCTCAGTCGAGCTGATCGGAAACAAAAAGAAAGTTAATGTTACATCTTATATAAATTCTATAAATTAATTAACATGTAGAATTGAGTTAAATGCTCTGGTTCAACCTTAGGTTTCAAATGGCATTATAAATTGGCTGAGCATTGTTCTAGTGATTTGCAAAAACATCTGATCCCATTGACTGGCGAGCAGATTGAACTGCTATTCAACAGCCACAAAGGACCAACATTTTTCAACCATGTATTTAACAAGTCACAGTAAAGAAGTGAAGAATTGACCAGTACCATTGCTGACTAATTCCAAACAATCTTCAGCCTATACCATGTGCTGCCTTGCATAAGGTTTCTGGTGCTAATATTAAGATCACATCATCTGTCCCTACTATGTTGCAGAATTCTTCATCATGAACACATTGTTTCCACATGGCTGTTTTCCATTTCTTTTATATTCCTGTGACATCCTACAATTTGATCTCTGAATTCAGCAGAACAATGCATGCTTAACATTGTTTCCAGAAATTTCCCTTTGTTCCTTGGCATTGGTTTATTTAGTGTTTGCTTGGTTCTCAGACAGCAAAACAAACATTTACCACATCTAATAAAACAAAATGAAATTGTTTTAACAAAAAGAATGGATGCAAAGGACTAAACCAGAACCTATTGTGGTTTGTTCATCAACATGCCAAACGTAATGTTCTTTTCAAGTATTTGGTTTGCACAAACCAGAGGAAATGGGAATGCTTGTGGCTAAAGTAGCATCACATGGCATCTTACATCAATTCCATGTGGATGAAATAGGGGCCAATGCCTATATAAATCTAAAGTAAAATCAATATCCTGAAACCTAGATTTCTTTTGGGCTATTCAGCTGGTCAGAATATGTCAGAACTACACCCGCTAACTTTATTTCAGATGCTTTTCATAGAACTGGAATGAAAACCATAATGAATTCAGCAAATTGTGGAGAATAAACATGCAATTTAAACTGTTACCTTTGAACTACAGTCACATCTGTATGAGAGGTTCCCTAATCTTCACAACTGAGCACATATATGTTGCCACACAAATCAGACCATTACATTATCTAAATTAAATGCATTGTTTGAACTGGGATGAAAAAAACTCTAATTAAAATAGCAAAATGTCACATTTGCCCTTACACCTCCTAGTGCTGTTCATGTGTTTTTGACAATGTTGTTCCTTAAGGGTTCTGAGGGGATGCAAGTGGGTGTATGCTAACTTTCATTGCCAATAAAGGCAAGCAGTAAAATGGTCAAAAAAACCTATTAGATTCCTAACAGCAGGAGCTTCTATTATCTCTATAATCTGGTGATAATTAGAATTAGTAGCAGAGCCCCAGGGCGACTATTTCAATGCTTTACAACCAGACCAAAGGATAAAGGTGCTTTCTTTCTCTAATCAGCTGATAGTAAACTTGGCTAGTTGACATGTAAATCAGTAGCCCAGCCCATTAATCTGCAGGTAATTAGAATGCTCAAGTGTTAGCAGGCTAATCATTCTATCATTGATTACCAGCCATTATACAAAATGTAAAAGGGTGGAAATTGCAACCTCTTAAGTTGTATACACAACTAAACTAATTTAAATTGCTTTATATTCCAAGGTCTCTGAAGTCCAGGCTGTGGGAAAAGGGATTTAATTGCACCACCGTCGATGCTTTTTGTTTATGCATATGAAATGTCGTTCTTTGTAGAATGGCTGCAATCTTAAACTGCTTTTACATTGGTCTTCATGGGGTGCTTGTAACATCAATATCTGGCAATGTCTCACACACCTGATGGCAATGCCAATGTAAACTTGCCAAGTTCACAATGACTGACAGTACTGCATGGTGCAATTAAATCTCTTTTCCCACAGCCTGGACTTCAGAGAATTAATCGCGAGGCACACGATTTTTAATGAAAATTTACCCCAACTCGCGATCTGGCAATTTCCTACTTTATTGATCTGCGTTACACCTCCTGGTGATTGGCTTTTCTGGGACATGTTAGTTTGGTCAGGCCAATCAGCTGTAAGATTCTTTGATTGACATCTGTTCACAGGTCTGGCAGTTAATCCACAGCAGAGGGAACCAATCACAAAGCGAAGTGATGGGGAGCAGCCAATGGAAGAGCATGGAAGCCAGTACCGCAGCTGTCATTTTACGAATCGAAGGCAGTTGGAGTCGGGCCAAGCCACATGCATTTTTCCTTTCCCTGGGCCAAGCTGGGTTGTGACGGTACTGATGGAGGTACAGAGAGATTGATGCAGAGAGGAATGGGAATGAGATGTAGGTACAGAGAAAGGAATGGGAGAGAGAAATGCGGTACAGAGAGAGGAATGCAAGAAATAGAAAGACATGGGGTTATGGAGAGAAAGAGGATGAGACTCAGGGGAGGGGAAGTGTGACCCTGAGCTTCCGGTTGCTTGTCACTTTAATTCTCCGCTCCACTCCCACTCTGACGTCTTTGTCCTCAGCCTCTTACAACTGTTCCAACAAAGCTCAATGTAAGCTCAATGAGGCACTTTACAGCCTTCTGGATTCAACATTGAGTTCAACAATTTCAGAAAATAACGTCTGCTCCTATTTTTTCACATGTTTCTACCATTCCCATTTACACCTCTTCTTGACTCATCTTTTGTTTCTTCACCTGTCCAATTACCATCTCCTTTTGCTTTGTAATATCATACCTTTTGTCATTTAATCACACCTGCCATTCACCCTATCATAGACATTTAATTTAGTTTTTTTCCTTCTCCGCACCCCACCCTTTCCCTGCTTCTGTTTAAAATCTGTTACATTGCTAACTTTTTACAATTCTGAGGAAAAGGCACCAACCTGAAACATTAACGCTGTTTCTCTCTCCAAGATGCTGCCTGACCAGCTGAGTATTTCCAGCTGTTTCTACTCCAGAATCTACAACCTCATTCAGAATTCCCCAATCTGTATCCTCACCCAGAGAAAGTCCTGGACTCATGTAAATCCTTCGTAGATCTATGCACTCCAGCAAATTGATTTTAATATCTTTATCCTCACTATTCAAATCACTCCATGACCTTGCCCCACCCTACATTAGTGATCTCCTCCAGCCATGTGACTCTACTCATACCTTGTTCTCCTTCAACACAGGTTCAGCTCTCAGGCCTCACATTCTATGTTCCACCATCAGTGACCACTTTTTCAGCCATTCTTGTTTTTCTCTTCGGGAGCTTCCTGCTCAATTCCTTTGTCTCGACAACTTTCTCCCGCTTTCATAAGCCCTTTGAAAACACTTCTGTTTGACCACATATTTGATCAGCTCCAACTTCAACGTTTCCCTTCTCCTTCCTGCTTAGTGTTCACTTTCACCTCTATCCTGTAAAGCACTCTGTTACATCCTTCTGTATTTGAGAACCCAATGGAAATATGTGTTCTTGCTGTTGTTGATTCCATTCATGCCAATGTTGAAAGTTTAATTGGAATTCTGCATCCTGCATGTTGCCTTGTTTATATTGAACTCTGTAGTATGGGAGATTTTGCAATTCTATTTTCAATTCTAGCAGAATATAACTTGTCACACACAATAAGATGTGTCCTTAATAGTCTTGGTGCGATAATGTAGAACAATGTGTGGTAAGATTGTTGATGGGGTTCAGCTATTGCCCGTGTGAGCCTGAACAGGGAGGCCCAAGGCCAGCACGAAATTGGGCTTCAAGTCTCTTTAACATCATTTTGTTGAGCTGCTGATGCCTGTTGTGCCTCCACAGCAGCTCACCCATGTTAGGCCTGAAGTTAAGTTCTAATGGAGTGGGGGCAACAATTGGGATATTATGGAGTCGGGTGAACACTCCTACCACTCCTTGTGCCTTAGGAATGTTTAACATATTTTTTAAAACAACTAACCTTTTGGTGGTAGCTGCTGCTGAAGAATCCTGAGTCCTGGCTGCAATGTTCAGTTTAGTACAGCAGGCTTAAAACAAGCGATAGGCTCCGCATTTACATATGTAAGGGGCCTAACCCCTATTTTAGGTGGCTGCTAGGGTTGCCTGAAATGGCCGGACGCAATATAGTGTTGGATGTCTTTTTGGCGTCCTTTGGGAGTAGGACGTTGGTCTCTAAAATGGATCCTCATTGCACCATTTTTAAGCCCGTAAAATAGCCTCAATGAGGTCCAATCTCTACCACCTAAGATTAGGAGCATGGCACCAAAGTAATTTGATAAATTGGTATGCATTGTGTAAATGCGTCCAATGCTGGATACTGTACAAGCCTGTACAATAACCTAATTTTCCTGAATCAACTTTGTTGTGAAGTGTATAGAACCACTTTTTATACTATAGCTCTGTGGAGATAATACAATGCAGGAAATAGCCATCATATTTAGCTGTAAAGCTTATTTTCTGAAAAGAATGTGATGATTGATAGATAGGAAGAAATTTACTTTATAGAGTTTACATTAGATATAAGAACTTCACTCATGCAGGGCACAGGAGATAATAGGGTATTGTCTCACTGAGGAATGCAATGTATTGGGGATTGAAATGAATGAATATTGTTCTCCTTCAACTTGAAATTTTTAAAAATGTCATTACTATATTTAACAAATATATCAATGACTTTATCAAGGAACTAAAAGAAACGAGTGCAACACAAAAAATCTGTTTAGAAAAGAAGCTAATGAGGCCCAGGCCCTGCCCAATTTCTATGTGCACTATTTATCTTTCGACTATTTGCTTATATTTTACATACCATTGAATGGCTGACACGTCCAAAATATATAAAAATGTAGAAGGATATGATCAAACCTAATTACCTTCAGAATTTAATATGTTATAAATCATCACCATGAGTTAAAAGTAATATAATCATCTAACTTTTATGGTGTGCTGATCAAGAAATAGCAAGAAGGCTTTGGATATGTTTGAAAAATCAAAATATTTTCATTAACTATAAACCCACAATTCACAATCTTTTAATTAACAAGGTAATGGGAGATTTGTTTAACTTGAATTCATTGCCATCTTTTAAAAAGTAAGCTTGGACTCCTGGACAACTAATCTCTAGATTTCTACAAACTAGATCTTTATTTGGAACATTTATGAGTCATGTTTATTTAAATCATAACACACAAAATGTGATACCTTTGATAAAGGGATAGAAAAGATTAGGAAAAATATTTGTTAGAGATCCATTATCTGCCACGATGGTAGGAAAACAATAATGCAATGAAGCAAGCTAAAGAAACCTTATATGCATCATAGGCCAACTTTCATGCTACGTAGCTGGCTCAGTGCTCATAAAAAAATGAGCCAACACGCGACTGAAGCTCAGTGTAAATTAATTCATACATTGACTCGTGACCCGAGTTAGAAATGACAAAAATACTAGAATCATACTCAGTAAGTGGCAGAGGTGTAATGGAGAGGCTGTGGTAGTATATGGGCGCCGAACTTGGTGGAAACTAAGTTCTGCCCAAGTGCCACCCAAAGGACTGCTGAGATCCTGAAGGTACTTTGGGCGGAACTTTCATGAAAAAGTCATGGAAAGATCGCCTGGTGGCAAAAAAAGGTCTTACGCCATAGAAACATAGAAACATAAAAAGTAGGTGAAGGAGTAGGCCATTCTGCCCTTCGAGCCTGCACCACCATTCAGTATGATCATGGCTGATCATGCAACTTCAGTACCCCATTCCTGCTTTCTCTCTATACCCCTTGATCCCTTTAGCCATAAGGGCCACATCTAACTCCATTTTGAATATATCTAATGAACTGGCCTCAACAACTTTCTGTGGTAGAGAATTCCACAAGTTCACAATTCTCTGAGTGAAGAAGTTTCTCCTCATTTCGGTCCTAAATGACTTATCCCTTATCCTTAGATTGTGACCCCTGGTTCTGGACTTCCCCAATATCGGGAACATTCTTCCTGCATCTAACCTGTCCAATCCCGTCAGAATTTTATATGTTTCTATGAGATCCCCTCTCATTCTTCTAAATTCCAGTGAATACAAGCCTAGTCGATCCAGTCTTTCTTCATATGTCAGTCCTGCCATCCCAGGAATCAGTCTGGTGAACCTTCGCTGCACTCCCTCAATAGCAAGAATGTCCTTCCTCAGATGAGGAGACCAAAATGTACACAATACTCAAGGTGTGATCTCACCAAGGCCCTGTACAACTGCAGTAAGACCTCCCTGCTCCTATACTCAAATCCCCTCGCTATGAAGACCAGCATGTCATTTGCTTTCTTTACTGCCTGCTGTACCTGCATAACTACCTTCAATGACTGATGTACCATGACACCCAGGTCTTGTTGCACCTCCCCTTTTACTAATCTGTCACCATTCAGATAATAATCTGCCTTCCTGTTTTTGCCACCAAAGTGGATAAGCTCACTTTTATCCACATTATACTGTATCTACCATGCATTTGCCCATTCACCTAACCTGTCCAAGTCCCCCTGCAGCCTCCTAGCATCCTCCTCACAGCTCGCACTGCCACCCAGCTTTGTGTCATCTGCAAACTTGGAGATATTACATTCAATTCCTTCATCCAAATCATTAATGTATATTGTAAATAGCTGGGATCCCAGCACTGAACCCTGTGGCGCCCCACTAGTCACTGCCTGCCATTCTGAAAATGACCCGTTTATTCCCATTCTTTGTTTCCGGTCTGCCAACCAGTTCTCTATCCACGTCAATACATTACCCCCAATACATGTGCCTTAATTTTGCACACCAATCTCTTGTGTGGGACCTTGTCAAAAGCCTTTTGAAAGTCCAAATACACCATATCCACTGGTTCTCCCTTATCCACTCTACTAATTACATCCTCAAAAAATTCTAGAAGATTTGTCAAGCATGATTTCCCTTTCATAAATCCATGCTGACTTGGACCGATCCTGTCACTGCTTTCCAAATGCACTGCTATTACACCTTTAATAATTGATTCCAACATTTTCCCCACTACTGTTGTCAGGCTAACTGGTCTATAATTCCCTGTTTTTTCTCTCCCTTTTTAAAAAAGTGATGTTACATTAGCTACCCTCCAATCCATAGGAACTGAATCAGAGTCTATAGAATGTTGGAAAATGACTACCAATACATCAACTATTTCTAGGGCCACTTCCTTAATACTCTGGGATGCAGACTATCTGGCTATGGGGATTTATCGACCTTCAATTTCTCTGACACCTGACTGATAAGGATTTCCCTCAATTCCCCCTTCTCTCAAGACCCTCGGTCCCCTAGTATTTTTGGGAGGTTATTTGTGTCTTCCTTAGTGAAGCCATGAATCTGGGCGACAGCGGGCGGGTGATCGCAATCTCGGCAGCAAATGCTATCCTCGGCAAAGTACCACCGAGGATTGAGTCGGGCCCAGGGAGTGGGGAACAGATAATAAACATTTTCAAAAAATAAGAAAAAAAACACTGAAAAACCTTCAGGGGACCCAATCCACCTGAATCGCTGGAAAAAAAACAAAGAAAAGAAGTTTACTAACCTTCTTTTTTTGCAGATTTTTATACTACCGTTGATGTTAGACCTTCCTCCACATGGCGGTCCTTTCCCCTGCAGCAGCGGACTCCCGCCCGGACCAAACTGACAGCTCGGTGAGTGGGAGGACACTTACGCACGTTGCACGCCAGCAGACGTCAGCGGACGGTCCCCAGCAGGCTTCCCTCCCCACCGGCGGGAGGCATCCACCAAACTTGCTCGGAGGGGAGACCGCCCAGAAAACTCTGCAGCAGCAGGCGGCAGCAGGCAGTGAGTCCACCAAGTTCGGCCCCATGGTATTTATAATCGATGGTTTAATGCCTATCTTAAAAGATTCTTGGCAGAAATTACTGAAAGCAAAATTACCTTAATTACTGAAAGCAAAAGGTTGCAGTTTAGGCATTTTCTCCATTAAATCTTCTCTAAGTTTTGGCCAACGTTTTTCAGTAAATAGTTATTATATAGAATGATTATACCACCGGACCTCAATCTGGTTGCTGAAATATGAAGGAAGAATTGTAAATGAATATTTCTGACTTTATTAGCTGAAAAGATCATAAAATAACACTGGGAAAATAAGGTCTATCCAAGTATTAAATAAAGACTTCTTTTAATGGACAATACAAGAATTGAGAAGGTAGCACTTCAATCAAAACAAAATATGATAACAAACTGTGTGGTTATTGATATTTGATGCTTTGAATCAAGGAATGACTGAATTTTAAAAAGAAGTAATGGATGAGATACAAGATACTCAAATGATGGATTCCGCAAGCCAAGAAGATCTTGTCTACCTTTGTTAAAAAATATATTTTGAGGTAACTCCACAATGGAGTGAATTGGTCAGGGCACATAGTATTGGCCTGCTGTAACCCAATAAAAGATAGAATGATAGTTTTTTCCCTCCTTCTTGGCACATCAGAAGGCCACAGATGTTTAGTAAAAAGCCTTCTGTTTAGTATCATCATGTGAATAATTTTGCCATAATGTGAATAACTCATCCAATGGCTAAACTCAACAACCATGCTAACAATCCTTAACAACAGGAAGAAAAAATTACAGCTCTCAAGGAGCTACACAATGAATAGGAAAGCTCTTTAACATAAAAAAGTAAAGCTGTACAGGTGACAGACGACAACATAACATTGAAGCCAAATTTAACCCTACCCACCCGGCAGAAATTGGATGAGTGTGCAGTTAAAATCAAACATGTTTGGTTATTCACTTGGAACTCGCTCCTTTCCTGACATCTATGATCTTAACCTGCAGAGCTTTGCAGGCAGCTGAGACACCTCTCTAAAGCATGCAGGGACCGTAGAAATGTATGTCAATAGGGGTCCCATTAGATCAACAGGAAACCAAATGCATTTTAATCGAGACCCGTGTGTGGAAGCCAATGAATCTTTCCTGCAGGCTGTTGCAGGCCAACAGCTTGTGAGAAGGACAAAGAGGACCTCAAGGTAAATCAAACAATTTATTTTGTGGGGTCAGGGGGAGCAGGGGTGTTCCTCCAGTCCACATAAAGAAAGTCACACCCTCTCCTGCCCCAGACTCCCCTCAGCCCCACACCTTCAAATGTCCCTCCCAAAACCCCTTCCCTGCCAGGGGCCGTCCAATCATCCCCTGCCAGAAGCCATTCTGTACCCAGATGCGAAGTGGTCCAGTGGCCTTTAAATGAGGCCCAATGGTTAAAATTGCAAAGGCCTCTTCCACTGCCGGATGGGAAATTAACTTGACAGTTTGTGGGGGGGTGGGTGGGGAGTGGAGGGGGGGTGCGGGTGGGGGTGCTGGTTCCTATCAGAAATCACCCCAAATTAAAATTCTCCAAATTGTCTGAAACCAAGTGGGTTACAGCCTTGTAAAACATTCTTTGCACTTCATGAACTGATAGGCATATACGCGGATAGAAAATATACCACCAATAGCTGAACAACGTGATAAATGTTACTAAAAGTGGACAACTCACTACCACAAAGTCGCATAGATTATTGTCATCTGACAAGTAGAGATTTTCATATCAAGTAGGTGGCCATGACATTTTCAATTTTGGACTCTTGTAATATGTTTCACTTTATATTGCTTGTGGGTCACTTGGTCACTATGGTGTCATGCCAGTAGAAATATGAATCTTTTCTGTTGTCTACTGGTATTTCATCACACATGCTGCAGACATCAGTGTGATATGATTGCTGCATTTGAGTTTTTTATTGAAAGAAGAAAAATATGCCACTATTCATTGCCCAATTTTTATAAATGTTTGCAGAGATATTTTCTTCCACGTTCAGCGAGGTTTCTTAAGGGTTTCTCACAAACAATATCTCACAGTCCAGGAGGGAAATTGAGGTAAGATATTCTCTGCATGGAATTAATTTCCTTTATGTATTTGACAGTATTTTTAGAAATCATTTTCAACTCTACAAAGTAATGGACATTTATATATAATTTATTGCAAAACTTAGATGAGGTGCAAAGGACATCACCAAGGTTGAAAAAAGTAGGAGAGTGGAAAGGATACATCATGAAGTAGTGATTAATAACTGTAGATTGTAGAAGGAATTAACCATTCAATAAGATGTTGAGAATGTTTCTTAAAGACTGGAATCCAAATGCTGAACAATTGGGTCTTACAGTTGCCATGAAAACAGGATGTGATCTGCTTGAGAGTGTGCATTTCAGCCATCTCACAGCCTATTGAGAGTATCTTACGGCATTGTCGAAGGGTGTTTCTGATTGGTCTGGATTTTTTTTTAAACAAAGATATGAATGCCAGTCCTTGTATGTAATCTTCTAATCAATTTATAAATACGAAAAAGTTCTGGAACCATCCAGTTTGGGAAAGCAGTTTGAAAATTCTATTTTGGTGCATATATAACCAATAAATCTGGCGACTGAATGTTGCTCTCAGTTCAATTACAGAAACAGATAACATTCAATTGTAACCAAAATTCTTCAATCTAACCCTTCTGAATGCAGGTGAGCCAGTCTGAAATCAGTTCATCTGTGGACTCTTCTTATTCTGCACAAAAAAAGATGATACATAGCAAGGTGAACAGAACCAGTACATGAGAGCACTTTACAGTATTATGCACATTAATGTGATAGGGCTGTAGTGGGTGTTTCTTGCTTTGCCCAGGCATCCATCTTTAATTTTCACTCTCTTTGATTTTTGTGATGTAAATTAGGAGGGTAGAATGAAGTGCAAGAAAGTAATTTAGGTCAAGTGCATGTGAATTTGATCCAAAGTCATAAGTGCACACCTTAACTGATTGAAATTGGTCCACTTTGAAAGAGTTTAGCTTCGTTAATGAATGTATTTGCTTCAATCTATTCAACCATTCAAAAGATTAATAAATTAATTTCAAAGTAGACTGTTTTCCTCGTGAAAAATATAGAGATGAGAACCTCTTTTTCATAAAAAGCACAGTCAAGTCCACTTAAACACATAATAAATAAACATTTTTTTCTCAGAGGTCCGAACTTTCCTGTGATGCTCCTATATTTGTGAATATTGTTCTGATGATGTCGAATTAGATTTAGGAATATTTTGGTTTACATGAGGACAAAACTGTCAAAAAGGCTTAGCATTTCAGAACAAAATGTACTTTCGAAGCTTGTTATTGCATGCAGCTGCGTCGAGACATGCTTCTTTCATAAAAGAGTAATAACAAATGACTGATTTTCTGTATTGAAATCAAATGAAGATAGGAGGATTCCTTATACAGGAAGGGGGAGAAATATCAGGCAGAGGGCTGGTTCACCAACTTCTTTTGCCCAATGCCACTTCCATGTACAGTGCATCTGCCCAAAAATGGGTGAGCCTATCATAATTAAAACCAAATGTTGGGCTTATGTGAACTGTGCGTTTCCTGTCATTTGCTCAGCACCTACACTTGCTGTTAGGACTACCACACATTTCTAGTGCCCAGGTGGGTTTAGAAACTAAAGGACAAAGCAATCAATTGCATTAAGCAAGATGGAAGATAAGGGGCGGGTGGGTGGGGGGGGTGAGACAATTACATTTGTAAGACAATTGTCAAAGTTCTGGCAACCACACTATTTTGCAGCAAGTGGTACAGCCATTTCCTATCCTCCTCCCCAACTCCTCCCCCAACAAGGCAGGCAACTTGGCAGCAGAGGAAAGTCAGCAGAGACAACTAAAACTTTTCAAATGGCCCTGATCCAGGGAAATATGCCCGGTATGCAGGCATGGAGCAGATGGAAGTCCCACCCCCTTGAATTTCTCCTGCAATGAGACAGAAAGGAGAATCGTATCCATTCTAATTGCAGTCTCTGTTTCAGTCTTGCAGATGCTGCAAATAGTACATAAACTATCAAGGTAAATTTTAGAAATTAGTGGAGGAAGAAACTGGGCGGGGTGTAAAATTGGCTGCCGATTTGTTATCACCCATTTTGTGATACCATAAAGACCAATTTCACCCTCAGTGCCTCCAGCGTGGGTGGACCTTGCACAGATGGGCAGATGCGATGGCTGAGTACAGAGGTCGTCCAATTCACAATTTTCTGGTTATTTATTTTAATTACTGAAAAATTGGGTGACCAAGAATTGGGTGTGCCCTATAGCTGATTTGCCCTCCATTCAAGCAAGGCTCCACAGCGGGAGAGCGAACTTGGAAAATTAACTCCTTAACCCTATGTTAGGTGCAGCCTACAGTTTCAAATATTGGCAAATCTACTTCTAATCTAAATCTAGTTCTATGCAACTTTTCTTTTCCATTTTTGTCAAGAGCTGCTCCATATACCAGGGGTCCCACTCTATGTTTAAGACTTGAAGTCATAATCAGAGCCATTGGTTCATGGTATTGGAGGAAGTTAAATTCTGTTTTTATTTCATGGGAATATGAGATTTTTAACCAATATTTTGGGATTCATATTCCACAATTTTATCCATTTAAAACCGGTCCACTGGTTTATGGTAACTGAATGAGTCAAACTCAGTTTTGGCTACATGGGATTATGGGATTTTAGTGGTTTAGGATTGTATCGCATGATTCCATCTATTTTACTTTGAAAACTGCAAGTCAGTGGCTTTGGTCATAAGTAGATACAAAGCAAGTATTCAATTGGCACTGTGTTAATTGAACCATTTCTCTCATACGTAGAATATTTTTTCACTTTGTCCTTATGTTTTGAACTCAGCATGAATAAGATAAATCAGGAATTATTTGACTTTGCAAATTGTTCACATTATATTATAGTGCCATATGTTTAATTGAGAGCCTCAAGATACTGACTACTTACGAAATGGTGTTTTGTCTGCAGTCGGGTGGAATCGAGGAACCATTGGTGGCTGTTCCCCAAAGAACTATAGTATGGTGCTGCTGCTCCTCCTACAGGTTCAGTGCAGAACGGCACACTGCTAGAATTGAGATCATCCAGCTGAGCATTTTGTCAGCACTATACTTCTAAGTAGTTATGATGCATTTTCTTCCAGATATTGGAACTTGAAGAAACACAGCAGTCAATCAATGTCACTAAAATAGCCTTTTCCATTAGCACACTGAAACCAGAGATATGCCCTTGTGCAGGGACTCGAAACACGGCTCCAGTCTAGACTCTTCTTGAGGACTGAATGTCTTCTGCAGTACAGAGCAAACAGATAGTTTTACAGGGTATCGTGGCAAGACATTATTGTACCTTCATAACACAAAAAAATGTTGACTGTGTTGCTTTTCGACCAGTGTCTCCTCACACTGAACCTTGCCTAATAGGAAAAGAGAGCATATTACACATTTCTTCTGTATTGTGGATTATTGCATATTAAAAATGAAAGAAAAAGGCTTCAATTCACCTTATGCAGTCAATGTCCTGAATACTTCAGTCTGTTAACAAGGGATTTTTCTGAATCATTTGGGACTTAAGACTTATGAAATGCTTGGTTAGAAAATGTGAATGAAAGGTTGCACAACTTATGATATTTAAGTGAAATATTTTCATCTAAAGTAGAAGCTACTTTTAGAAATATTTGATCCTTGTGTACTTCAACAAACTGTGAGATTCTAAACCAAACAAAATATATAGGGTTGGATTTTATACTTTTGTGCAAAAATGGGCGTTATTTCCGGCGTGGGCAGTAAAAATGGATTTTCAGATCGCCAGTATCTCGCCATTTCTCAAAGCAGCTAGTTTCCATTTTTAAAATTGGGCGTTACCGCGAGCGATATGAAATGGGTCGTAGCATTAAATCTCGCTGACCTTCTGCCATAAAGTGTCACCATCCTTAGCAAAGGCATGACAATGCTCGATTCCCGCGATTCAGGAGGCCAAGGGTCATCATGACATGCGCAGAAGAGGAGACAGAGGGAGAAGGAGCTGAGAGGGACTGAAGGCGTGTGTGGGTATGGTGTGGCTGCTTTGGGAGGAAAGGGGGAGACTTTAGAGCTTTAGAGCAAATTGGGAAACAAAAATTAGCTGTTACGAGCAATATATTTGCCCGAATTTGGCCTATAATGGAGGGAGAGGAGGAAGCATCACAGCACGCTATGGAGACTGAAGCTGGAGAGAGCAGTGAGGTGGGAGAGGAGCACGTTGGAGGGCGCAAAAGAACCAGGAGGTTCTCAGATGAGGCAAATGCCTCCCTTCTGCAGGAGGTCGAGTTACGCTGGGGTGATTTGATACAGGGAGGGCGTGGGAATCCCACCCCAAAGGCCTACCAGAAGATATGGACTGAGATAGCGGAGGTGGTCTCGTCGGCGACCAACCAAGGTGCGTGAGGGCAACCAATGCCGCAAATGATGGAATGACCTTCTGGGATCTGCAAGAGTAAGTATTACATTTATTTACATTTACTTATGTATTTATATCATTTGATTTGTAATAGTCATGAGTGACTATCAGCAGATGTGAGAACTTACACTTCTACCGGGAATGTTTTACTCAAAGCCTGCGGTCGCGGTGCACGTCTTTAGGTAAAGAATGATAATTATCATAATAATCATGATTACATCTGTTGGTTATGTGTTGTATCCGTCTCTGTGACAGTACCTAGCAATGATATCACATAATAATCTCATGCCGTGTCGTCCTGTCACCTTTTACAGAAGAAGCTATCGATGATAAGGTCCGTGCAGAGGCGAACGCGTTGGGGGGGTCACCAGCCCCCAACGACATCACTGAGATGGAGGAGCGGGTGCTCGCACTCATGGGGAAGCACACCCGGACAGCCACGGAAGCATCTGCAGACCCTGAAGTGATGCGACGTGAGTAAAGTTTACAAGATTGCGTGTTGTAAAGTCAATTGATGCCAGCCCCACTCATATCCGAACAATCATATATGATAGATGATTTCTAAAATTGTCCTAGAAATATTGCTGGCTTAATGAAAATCATTGCAATGTAAATGTGTTGATGGTCATAAAATGTGATATCTGTGATGATTTTGATAGCGGTAATGCTTTTGTCATGCATATGCTGTATGTAACGCTGGACACACCTTGTGACCCTAGCACTCCCTTCTCCTCTAATAACCTCATTTGTGTTTTGCAGCTCAGCCAGCAGCGTGGCCCCAGGCTACACCACAGAAGGTGGGGGCGCGGGGTGCGACTCTCCGGACGATCCTACATCTGGTGCTGAGGAGCTCCGATTCTCACCCGTCAATCCACTGGGTCTGATCTCTATGGATTAGAGCGCAGACTTCGAGGAACCTGCATTGCCATGCTCCAGAAGCCATTCCACCCTAAGGCCATCTAGTGGTCCTCCGGTCATTCCCGCGTCCACTTTGGATGTACTGGCCCCAAGTACCTTGCCACAGGGCACCCCATTTGTCCCCAGGACGGTGCCGAGCCTGTGGAGGCCTAGTGGACACGGCAGGTCTGGTGTACCAGCGCCACATGAGAGCGGAGAGATGGTACAGTTGTCCAGGAGGACTGAAGACATTGGTGACCAGCTCATCGAAGCATTGGGGGGCATACCCCAACAGCTGGCCACCATGACTGAGTACGTTGCACGGATGGCAGAGGCCCTGGATGCAATAGTTAGGAACCCTGCTGGCACAGGCCTCCCAGTGGTCCCAGAGCATGGCACTCCACCCCTAGATCCTCACCAGCACTGCGAACGTCAGATGAGAGGAAGGACCAAGATCCTGCTTCTGCATCAGAGAATGTTGCCCCCTCGGCACCCCCTGCTCCCGTACTCATGCAACCACCACCTCTGCCTTCACCCCCCCCAATGAGGCACCACCTGAAGAGCTCCTCGGCCAGGCGCCGTGGAGCGAGGAGGGGAAGGGGTAGAGGTGGGGAGAAGTAGGGGAGGGGGGGAAGGAAAGTGAGGTGCATGTCCGTAGGTGATGGCTTTGTTATATCTCCATCTGGGTGTATGCAATTTGTTGTAATGTATGGGGGGAGGGGACCACACTCCTGCTTTGCCTTTGTATTCTGTGTTGCTGGACATGTTGAACATTTGATTTATGTCAATGGTGGAAAAAGTGGAGTGTGGGCGGGGATGGCGTGTTTTTGTATGTGATACTTATGATTTCAGACCAATATTCCTATAAAAGTTTTTTTATTGAACATATCCTTGTTGCGCATTGTCTCAGATAACTGGACCGTTACACACTGGTAATTCCTTAACATGAAAGGGTTAAATACAACTTAACTTCAATCAACGTAAACTTTAACTGGCACCAAAGTGCTGGGCACTATTGATGTCTGAGCTGCGCACACACAGCAGTATGTCAGCGTTGTCGCTCACAGCAACGTTCTTTCAGGCAAATCATTCAGATATCAGCTCCTCACGTAAGAGTCTTGCAGTTAGTTATATAGCCCTAGGTCAGCGTCCAGCCCCTCATTGTCCTCTTCCTCCCTCTCCTGAGGTGGAGAATCAGTCCCTTCTGGTAATTCTTGGCCCCTCCTGATAGCCAGATTGTGAAGCATGGAGCACACGACTATAAATTTACCTACTTGCTCAGGATTGTACTGTAGCTCCCCTCATGAGTGGTCCAGGCATCTGTAGTGCTGCTTAAGCATAGTTATTGTTTTGTGGACCACATAGCGTGTGCCTCTGTGGCTCTGGTTGTATCACTTCTCGGCCTCGGTGTGGGTGTAACGCATGGGGGGTCATCAGCCAGGTGGCTAGGCCATATCGCTTATCACCAAGCATCCAGCATTGTCCTTGTGGCTGACTCTTAAAGATGTCAGAGACAGCGCTCTCACGCAGGATGTGAGCCTCATCGAAGCTGGCTGGACATTTGGCATTCACTGCCATTATGATCTGGTTGTGGTCGACAAGTAGTTGGACCTTCAGGGAGTGAAATCCTTTTCTGTTACGAAAAAGCTCCTGATCCTGAGAAGGTGGCCGCATGGCGATGTGAATGCGCTGTATTGCTCCCTGCACCCTGAGGGACTTAGCAATGTGGTAGAATGCTCCAGCCCTGTCAGTCTAAGCTTCTGTGATCATGGGGAAGCTGATAAAATCCATCCTTTGCGTGTAGAAGGTCTCTGTGACCTGTCTAATGCAGCGATCTGTGGCATGGTAAGACAAAGGGCAAATCTCGACTACGATGACCTGAAAGGAACCGAACGCGTAGAAAGACAGAACCGCGGTGACCTTGACCTCGACTGACACTGATGGCAGGCTGCATATGTGGCCTGATGAGCTCCCATATTTCATTGATCACCACCTTGTGGAAGCACAATCTCCGAAGGCAGATGTGGTCAGAAACGTTAAGGTAAGACCTCTTTTCCCTGTACATGTGGGGTGTGTATGGTCTGGCCCTCCTCCTCATTCTTACACGTCTTAAATTGGGGACATAATGATGTGCATCACACATTGAGCCATCTGCACTCTGCAACATCTGCATGTTAATCAATGCAGGCTGAGAAATGACTGGTCCCATTGCAATGAAAGTATAATAGCGATTGATCAGAAGCAATAATTTCCTCACTAAAATACACCTAGAATACACCCCCAATAGTCCAGAGTCTGAAAATATGTCTGTTGAGATGGTCACTTCACCTGAGAAGAACTCCAGAGTCAATGCAAATTCCCTCGTAGTTGAAGCAGCCTTTTGAATGAAGCGACCTGCGATTTAAAAAAATAGCAGCCACACCGCTGGTGTTAGTTCAGAACAGTTCCACTTTTTCTGGGTGTTTTTTTGGGCGAGCGATATTATGGGCGATATGTGTGTGAGGTGGTGAAAGTGACGCTGGGCAATCTGCTGGGCATTCGTTTCGCCAAATGTGCTCTTTACGACAAAAAAAATGGGCAGGCGGTATTATTGAATCTCGGCGTTAATTCCGTGTGGAAAGTAACGCTGGGCGATATGGGCATTGAATTCGCCCATTCTGATGATTCCGCCCCCAAAAAATGGGCGGGCGGTAATATTTTTTTCCGGCGTTACGTACATGGGGAAAGTAACACTCGCCGATAAATTTCTGAAAAATGCCCGTCAGTTTCCATTTTGTGGCTAAATGGGTGATATATGGGCGTTATACATCATTTCAGAGATAAAATTGAGGTTAAGTGGGTGTTAATCATGCAAAAAGCGTGGAAAATCTAGCCCATAGTTTGGCAACTTTGAAATATGGCCTGATTTATCAATATGTGTATATTTATGTATATATATTTCGATATTTTCCCACTGTCTCTATAGATACATATATACTAAATTCAATATAGATAAATATAAGATAATAGGTAGCTTGTCATGAGTTAATAGGCAATATTTCAGCTCAACTGTCACAAGCTCAAATTGTTAAGCACAATTAGTTTATTAGCTTATAAACTTAACAGAATGAGTAAATCATTGCTTTGAAATCACTGCCAATGGCAGATATTCTATTTGTTTTAATTTTATTAATTCATTCACTATGGTTAAGACAAAGGGCTAGAAATTGATCAAAAAAACGCTAAGATTCTGCAATTAACGCCGACGGAAAATTGATCAAAAAATAGAAAAAAAACACCCTGCGAGAAAAATGGGCATTGCACGTGGATTCTCGCCGATCCTGGTTAAATTAAGTCCAAGGTTAGAGTTGGCTTAGGGAGGGGGGAAAACACACAAAATATTTTTTCAAAAAATAAAAAATAAAACATCGGAAAACATTCAGAGGACCCTTTTCCACTGAATCGCTGCAAAATCATTTTTTTTTAAAGTTCACTGACCTTTTTTTGCAGTGTTTCATACCTACTGTCCATCAAAAGGCTGGTTCGACTGGGCGTTTTTTTTGGAAGAAGCACAGGTCACCGCTCCCACCAAACTCGGGTGGGAGCAGTTTTCCCAGCATTGCACGCTGGTAGTCCGCTCCCCAGCAGTATGTCAAATCTGCGGGCGGAAGAATGCAATGAATTTCCCACTGATCCGTTTTCAGCCCAAAATGACAAAATATCGCCGAAAAACCCGGTGGTAGGTTGATCAATTTCTAGCCCAAAGAAACCCGTTTATGTGAAATACACATGTATAATCTGTCCCTAAGCAGCTACGCAAAAATTCTAGCAACATTTATTTTCCAGAGTAGAAAAATGTCCAACTATATCTTAGATTTACACTGGAATTTAATCAAGCTAATAAATAGTAACTGCTTTGAAAACAGGCATCTTCATTGCTCTGTGATTGAGATGTTTTTAAAAATGTTGGGTAATGCAAAACTTTTAACACAGAACAAGGAATGAATAAAGGCATTTATGCATGCACAATGACTAATTGATGATGTGAGCAGATTGTTAATAAAATTAGGAGAAAAAGGAAACAGTAAAAAGGAAAGAGAAGGAAGCTTTCATTAGCCAGAATATTATGGATTGCGATATTAGACATCAGAAGTACCTTGGTTTTTGTGAAACCATTTAATTCCCTTTTAAATCACAGGTAAGTATACTTAAGTTATTTATAATTCTAGAAGCATAGAATTATATAGCACAGAAAGAGGCCATTCAGCCTATCGTGCCTGTGCCATCTCTTTGAAAGAGCTATCCAATTAATCCCCCTCCCTGCTCTTTCCTCATTACTCTATATTTATTTTCCTTTTCAAGTATATACCCTATTCCTTTTTGAAATGTATTATTCAATTTGCTTCCACCACCCATTCAGGCAGTGCATTGCAGATCACAGCAACTTGCTGTGTAAAAAACTTTCTCAACGTCTCCTGTCTGGTACTTGGTCTATCATGGGGCAGAAATTCCGAGGAAGACTTCCCACAGGCAAATCAATAAAGAATAGAAATAAAATGCGCACTTTCCTGAAGCTGCTGTGCCCGCTGGAACTCCTGATCCACAGGCCTCCTCTCCCTGCGACGCGCAGCGCATGCATGTCGGGACGTCCGCAGGAGTCACATCTGCCTGGACACCCAATCACAGGTAAAAATTTTCTCATTCATTGTAATAGGAGTTTCATAAGTTACGAAACTCCTATTACAATGAATGAGAAAAACTCCAAAACTCACCAAAAATACATAAAACATTAAAAAAAACATCTCACACAATAAACTAATAGAAATTAAAAATGTTACACGTTTAAAAAAAAAATTGCACATTAAAATAAAAAGCTAGGATTAGGTTTTAAAATAACATTATTTGAGTGGGCAGGGTTTTAATATAAATGTGTTTTTTAAATTTTTATTTTAATCATATTTTTTCTATGTTTTTATATTCTTATGCCTGTAAAAGTAGGCTATGCGCCTACTTTTTCAGGCGCAAGAGTTTTGAGGACATTTGCCATGCAAGATATGGGTAAATCGCCCAAACTTCCACATACAGATGTCCTCGCTCCCAATCTGAGGATGATCTATCAAGCTCCAGCTTAACAGATCGGAAAAGCCGGTTTTCAGCGCATGCGCATTGCGCGCTGAAAACTGGCTTTTCCGATGTCTTCCCGGATCCGTATAAAACTTCGTACAGACTCGGGACGTCAGAAATTCTGCCCCCATATCTCTCTGGGCCATATTTTCATCTTTTTATTGTAAATCATGGGTTGATTCCTTTGTAAAAATTTAACAATCCATAATCAAGATGGGATTGCGTGTGATTTTATGCAATACTAATTCAATAGTGAAAACAAAATGAATCCAAACATTGCACATCTGTAACAATGATACTTTCACACTTTGCAAGCAGCTAAATTGGCATCTAACCAATATTTTGTTCTTCGAGTTGTGGACAGTGCGAACTATGGAAAAGTAGAAATTAAAATTTGGGAAATCCCATTTCACTGATCTGAATCCAGCGATACTGATAATAATTTAGGGAAACATGATAAGCTTTTCAGGCAGGGTTGGGGGCCCATAACCTTGCACCAGGCATGAAAAGCAAGGTAGTGCTTCATCAACCAAGTCAACTTGGAGTCATCCATCATATTGAACTAGGAGGAAGTTAAAAATAGTTTCATGACATAAAAAGAGCACCAATAAGGCAAGAATATCTGTTTGGCTTAATATGAAGATGAAGGACATGTGTGGAGATAAAGTTAAAATCTGACTTGCTAATTAAATCTTACACAAACAAGTGATTAAATGTACTGACAGGTGGTATAATTTACACCATTATATTTGAAGCACAACCTCATACTGAATAAGGAGTGTAACAAGTATGGGGCTAGATTTTCCATTATTTTTGCATGCATACTGCCCACTTAACATCCATTTTAACGCTGAAATAAGGTATAACGTCCATATATCGCCCTTTTAACCACAAAATGGAAATTAACGCCCATTTCTCGGTCACTTATCGCTGAGCATTACTTTTGGCATGTATGTAACGCCGATAAAAAATAACACCGCCCGCCTACTTTTATGGGGCGGAAAGATCAGAATGGGTGAAACCAACACCCATAATATTGCCCAGCATTACTTTCGGCACATAATTAATGCCAAGATGTAATAATATCGCCCGGCCACTGTTTTTTGTTGTAAAGATCACATTTGCCGAAACTAATACCCAGAAAATCGCCCAGCATTACTTTCGGCACCTCGCATACATCTCGCCGACAATATCGCTCGCCGACAAAACCACTGTGAGAAAGTTGCTCTTATCTGAACTAATCACAGTGGATGGCATTTTTTAAATTGCAGGTTGCTTCATTTAAAAGGCTGCTCTGCTTCCACTTCGGGGGAATTTGGATGTACTCTGGAGATCTTTTAAGGTGATGTGAACATCTGAACAAACATCTTATCATACTGTGGACGATTGGAATTTACTTTAGGTGTCTTAATGGGGACATTTATTGTTTGTGAACAATACTGATAGTTATTGGAATGGGGCCTATCATTTCGCAGCCTGTCTTCATGACTACGCACAAGCTGCAGACTACAGATGGCAGAAGATATATTCAACAGCATTATTTGCCCAATCTAAGACGTGCAGACTGATGAGGACCAGACCATACAGCCCCCGCACTTACAGGGAGAAGCGGTCTTACCTCAACTTGTCTGATAACACGTGCCTTAGGAGACTGCGCTTTCACAAGGAGGTTATCAGTGAAATATGCCAGCTTATCAGGTGAGATCTGCAGCCTGCCAGCACCATCAGGACCGCACTGTCTGTCGAGGTCAAGGTCACCGCGGCACTTTCGTTCCATGCGTCGGGTTCCTTTCAGGGCTCAGCTGGCGACATTTGCGCTATATCTGAGCATGCCACACATTGCTGCATTAGACAGGTCATTGAAGCCCTTTACACACGCAGGATGGACTTTATCAGCTTCTCTATGACCAGGAGGCTCAGACTGAGAGGGCCTTATGATGATTCTACCGAATTATTAACATCCCCAAGGTGCAGGAAGCAATAGACTGTACGCACATCGCAATACGGGCATTTTTTCAGGATGTAGAGGTTTTCAGGAACCGCAAGGCATTCCAGTCCCTGAATGTGCAACTCATTGTCGACCATCAGCAAATTATAATGACAGTGAATGCCAAATTTCCGGGCAGCATCCATGATGCTCACATCCTGTGTGAGAGCGCTGTATCTGACATGTTTACCAGTCAGCCACAAGGTCAATGCTGGATGCTTGGTGATAAAGGATATGGCCTCACCACCTGGCTAATGACCCCCCCAGCGTAACACCCACAGCAAAGCCGAGAAGCGATAAAACGAGAGCCACAGAGCCACTCGCAATATCATCGAGAAAACCATTGGAGTGCTTAAGCAGCGCTTTAGATGCCTGGACCACTCAGGAGGAGAGCTCCAATACCACCCTGAGCAGGTAGCTCAATTCATGGTGGTGTTTTCAATTCTGCACAACTTGGCAATCAGGAGGGGCAAGAATTGCCAGAATGGACTGACGGTCCACCTCAGGAGAGGAAGAGGAGGACGAGGATATGGATGCTGATCTTGGGCCAGACAATCAGGCTGACACTGAAATCATGCCCCCGCCTCCATCGAGACTGCAGGAAGGAGCGTGTGGTAGCTATATGGCTGCAAGACTCTTACATCAGCAGCGCATAAATGAGCGCTTTGCTTGAAAGAGTGTTGTTGTTATTTACAAAGCCGCAACATTGCTGGGTGTAGAAGTCATACATCAATGGTGTGCATCACCTTGGTGACAGTTAAAGTTTAAGTTGATTCAAGTGAAGTGTAATTATACCCTTTCAAGTTAAGGAATCACCAGTGTGTAATGGTACAGCTATCTGAGATAATGCACAACAAGGTTATGTTAAATAAAAAACATTTACCCAACCATTTGTGTGAAATCACTGTAAAAAAAACACCCCACCCCACCCCACCCCACCCCACAAAAAATTTGTCACATTTACATCATTCGATTGGTCACCATTTCCAGCAATACAGAACATAAATGCAAAGCAGCAAGGTAGCACCCTTGCCTCTTCCCTCGACCTTCCCACCAAATAGCACCAACAGATAAAAATATGCCCAAGACAACACCTGCGGCTATGCACTTCACTTTCCTTCCCCTCCCCCCGCTTCTCCTCCCCATCCCTACCCCTTCCCCTCCTGACTCCAAGCCACCTGGCCGAGGAGCTCCTCAGGCACTGCTTCATTGGGGGGGATGACGGCAGAATTGCTGTTTGGACGGAAATGGGAGAGGACGGTCCCGAGGTGGGAACGTGCTCCGAGCCAGAAGCAAGATCTTCCTCCTGGCTCTCATGTGTCATTGGCTATGGGAGTTTGGCAACTTAGGGTGCAGCGCCACGGTCCAGGACCACTGGGAGGCCTCTGCCACCAGTGTTCCTGGCAATCAGCTCCAGGGCCTCCGCTATCCGCGTCACGTACTCCGTCATGGTGGTGGACATGCTGGCCAGCTGGAGGGACATTCCCCCCATTGTCTGTTGGATCTGTTGACTTATGTCAACACTCCTGCTGGACAAGTGTACGATGTCCCCGCTCAGATCTGCTGCTCATGGAGCAGAACTGCCATGTCGAACCAGCCTCCGCTTGGTCGGCGCCGTCCTGGAGACACCTGGGGTGCCCTGTGGCAAGATGCTTGGGACCGGTACCTCCACAGTGAATGTGGGAATGGCGAGGCAAGCTCCTCAAAGTCGGCACTGTCACCCGTGGAGAAGGGACCCAGCAGATGCATGGGTGAGAATCGGTGCTCCTCAGCACCAGATGCAGGAGAGTCCGGCGAGTCCGTCCCCGCGCCCCCAGCTTCTGGGCTTGGTGTTCTTGCATGGGGCCACGCTATTGGCTGAGCTGCAAGACATAAATGATGTTATTAGAGGAGAAGTGGGTGCTAGGGTCACAAGGTGAGTCCCGCGCTACACACAGCATATGCACAACAAAAGCAACACTGCTATCAAGATCAACACAGACATCACATTTCATGACCATCACCCAATTCTGCATTGCAATGCTTCTCATGAGGACATCATTATTTAGAGAAGAATTTTACTCATGTGGTTTCACATCAGGCTCTGCTGCTGCTTGCGTGGCCGACCGGGGGTGGGTCCCCATTAGTGCCAGCACCCGCTCCTCATTGTCAGTGAGGTCATTGATGACTGGTGGCCCATGTAGGGGGCCTTTGCTCTGCCCAATTATGGGGGTCTTTGGTGGCTGTTGGTGTATTGGGCCTCTCTGTCCCTTCTAGGGAACGGCCCGGCAGCTTATGGCTTGCTGACCATTAACTGACGGTTTCGAAGCGCCCAGGCACCCCTATCTGGTTCTAACCTCAGAACTTTGGTGGATTATGAGCTTCCATAAGGGAAAAACAAAACACTCAGACAAGTAGTCCTTGGAACGAAAAAAAACGGGTAAGTCCAATTTATTAACCACGGTAAGTTTCCAACAAGGTCAAACTTCATCAACACACATATCTGACACACACTTATAAACTATGAACATCTATGGGGAGAAACGGACACAACGAAAACCTTACACAATTTTATCTTTACAAGACATTTCCAATAGCACCCCCACCCCCCTTTTTACCTGACTGACCTAGGCTGACAGTTGGGAAAAGAAACCCCAGGATAATACTTACGATCCCTTTGGATAGTTATTTTTTTAGCCTTAGAATGGTTGGTTTACGGGGTAGCTGGAGTGAATGTTGCCTCTTCCAGTTACTTCAGTCTCCAGTTCTTCAGCTGGTTGGCCTCGGAGCGTTGTTCAGTGTGCGGTTCGTCTTCTTGAGATGATGTTGGGCCTCTCGGTAGTTGGGTTGTATATTCTGCACACAAGTCGAGTCCAGGGCCCGTTCGATGGTATGTCTCCCAGCCAGTAACAGTCCGTCTCTATTCTCTCTCGGTTTCTGTCTGTCTGTGACTGCTACTGCTCCTCGACTCCTTCTCCTACTTCTCCAGCTGCTTCTCCCCAGTGGTTCCGTAGGTCCTATATTTGTATCCAATTTAATTCTTGCTTTTTTGCGTCCAAACTCAGTTGGTGGTCCATTGTGTAAGTTTGGGCAGAGAGATAGCTTTGAATATTTAATCAGAAGATGTCACAGGTACAGGTAGGTGTGAGGACAGGGGTATTGTTTCAGTGCACATTGGTGCCTCAAAGTCTGCTGGTCCATTGTAACAGTCCTGGGAGTCAATCGGTTTGGGCCTCCCCTTTGATGGACCATCACCGCAGTGATCTCAGGACTATTGTCCACGGTCCATATTAATTAGGTAGATGATGGTCCACATTCATAATTTGATTAGGGATGAGTCATATTTTCGAACTGGGCCAGGAAGTCCCCATTGGTTGAGGATTTCCCCGCTTCAGGCCCGACTCGACCCCTGATTGGCTTGCCAGAATGCACTTTTCCCCCATTAGCCAGTGCCTCTGTCTCGCTTGTGAGCCAGACTCCACAATGTCTGTATCCGCCCACATGTTTCCCAGCCTGCCTGGTCTGAGGATTTTACTTGGCCAAAAATTTTCATTTAAAATGTATAGGATGATCCCATCTTTGTTTTCTTGTCCTTAGGGTGTTCAGAAAGAAAATGCGGCCGTGGATTTTCGAATCTTACACTCCCCCATCTTGACACACCCGGATATAGACGGAATGTGTCAAAAGGTTTGCAAGAAAATCCTAGAGCTCCCCAAGTGTCAGCCATCCCCATAATTACTCTAAACTATAGACCCGCATAAACCAATGTGCACAAACAATATTTCTATCCATAATTTGTGCACTACCTACGCTCCTTTACAGGTAAACTACAAACAAGGTACCATTTTTGCTTTTAGTTACGTAGAGTTAAGTACATAATTATAGCACATCATGTTGTGTGTTCCTTGCGTTCCTTGAAATATTTTTCCGCCATCACAGCATATTGAACAGATGTATATACACTGTACAAATGTATATCTGTGATAAGTAAGTCCGTATTGTGTTCTGTCATGGATAGTTTTAACAGCTTGCGTAGTTGACAGTGCCAGTCAGTTTCCAGGTACAGGCTTTCGTGGTGCAATGATAAACCAGAATGTTCCCTTTTATTAACAAAAAACCACCTGGAAACAAAATGGCATTCTTGTGTGTTAGACTGGGCTGTCCTTCTGTTGTTTCTGGAATATTTTAAGACAACCCCGTGCTACTCGGGCTCTTTTGGATCTGCAGGCATTGATGATGAGACATAGGACAATGACCAGTTGTACAATCACCAGTGTGTGAGAGGCCATGCGAAGCCAAACCGGGATATCTCCTCTCATACCCCATTCCCACCACACTGGTGACTGTATGTCCGCGATTTTGAGGCCTATTTCTTTGGTCTTTTGCTGTAGGGTGTAATAATGTTTTTGGCTGAGATCCACTGCCTTCAACAGGGCAGTGAGTTTCTCAGGTAGTAAGGGTATGGGGTACCCAAAATGAGCAACATAGTTCTGCAGATCACTCACGTTATACTGTACCGTGAGGTGGACCGTGGAGGGTTCCGGGATTGGGATGATCCCTTCCTGGGCCACTTGAACTTCTGCCCTAGGTTTAAAGCAAAAACTGCTGTCCAGAATATCACACCACTTATTCGGGCCGTGTCTGTACCGGTGGGTAGTCGTGGCGACACAATACATCCCACCACCTACATATGCTATCTGTGGAGGTACATGGCCAGGTGCCATCACCTCCATCGTGCAATTTATAGGTTCGGCCCCAGGAGTGCTAAACCCGCACTGTGGCCTCCCGAAGGCGTTCAAGTGCTGGGGACACAGGATGACCTGTGCTCCCCGGCTACGGCAGCCAGATAGGTCTGTACCCCTCATTGCGCTCTCCCACACAATGACATAGGGTGGGACCATTGTGAAACGGACGTGTACCCCCCCCGCGAATGACTCCAATGTTCTCCACACGGTACAGGGGTCCTGGCTTGGCGGATGGCCCCATCACTGGCATTCGCACAACCACATCCATAATAGTGTGGTTAGATTTCCCACAGTCAACAGGGACAGGATAGGTTTCCGACGCCATGCGGAGTTGGCAGGGACTGAGGGTGCTGCTGTATGGATGTCGTGCCTCCAGATGATGGTTGCTGATCCAGGAGGGGACCCGACCTTGCCTAAGGTCCTCCAAATTGCTCCGTCCCTCTCCCAACAACCAGGCTCCATAGAGTACACACACCTCGTTCTGTGTAGCCTGATCCGAGGCCAGCCGGTCCTCCTTGATCAAGGTGTTTATTGTCCGGGCGTGAGCTTCTAGCTGGGCAATAATTTCTTTCAGCTGCAGTCATAGCCACGCACTCGTGAAGGAACCCAACAAGTTATTCTCTTTCCCTAGGATGCTGTGCAGTTGTGACTTTAACCCATTGACCTGTAGGGCCAGCTGCACATCATCCAGGCTGTTCATTACGGATGCCCCAGTGTTAAATTCGGTGAAAATGTCATTGATGACCGCCCTGCGTTGTCTGCCCCGCTCGGTTGTATCTTCTTGTCTATACAGGTCCGCCACATTGACGTCCCCAAAGTCCAGCTCGTAGAAGCTCCTGAACATTTCCTTCAGTAGAGCTTGATACAACAACTCGGTTTCTCTGGGGCAGAAGGCAGGTAGGCGTACTTCTGTCAGGTTTAGAATTACTGAAGCAACAGCATAATGTACTCCCTGGTATGCTAACTTATCTGTCGGTAATAACACTAACCCATTCCCAGGTTCCCGAGTGGTGGGCAGACATCCATAACTGTCAATGGGCTTGGGCGTGGGCAGGGGTTTCTTCACCTGAGCCAGCAGCTCGGTGGCGTTGACTGGTACCCGGAAGTGAGGGAGCACACAGTCTACCCTGCTGCGATCCCATTCCATCCCCTTCCCCAAGTCCTTCCACCATCTGGCAAAGGCAATGGACAAACCCGCTGGGCACACCTGGGCCGACCCCCATAGGCATGTATAGATCCCCTGATCATAGGCCCACCATTTCTCCCAACACACAGTGACCCACCCTCCAGTGACCCCGTGATCGTCCGGTAGGTGTCAGTGCTCAGACGTTCCCAGTCTGAGCTGCTGTCCTCGAAGTCCGCGCTCAGTTTCCTGAGCCATCACCAGGTCACCTGAACCTGGGACGTGGCCATCTCGATTTCGGAGCAAGGGATGAAGGCCTCCCCATAGGTAAAACTCTCGTAGCTCGAATACCGGGTGGAATTCGAACCCAACCACCCAGGCCATCTCCCCTTGTGGAAGTAGGTGGCCTGGCCTTCTGCCTCCATGATCCCTTCTCCCGTGGTCACGATTGGCGCCCTGCCCCCGGACCACCCGTATGTCAAAGACATCTTGATGTCGAGTTTCTGTCCGGTGCAGGTCCCCAGGTAGGTAAATAACATCGCGACGGTCCGGAGCATCTTCTGGAACACAAGATTGAACACAGTCTTGCCTGAGACTTCTTCAGGCTCGACTGGAGTAACATCACCAAATAACACACCATCACCTCACTTTAACATCTCCCTAAACTATATACAGAACACCGGGCTATATACAATGCCATCCGTCTCCGGGTGGCCTGGTCAGTCTCTGATACTGACTTGGCTTTGTTGGCCATCTTGCTGACCTTGCCCCAGGAGCCGGACTGCCCCCTTTTGTAGGGCTTGCAGGAGGACTTCTTTTAAATGTCCTGCTTCCATTTCTGTGAGCCCTTCGGTGTCTGGGATCTTTCCCAGGTCTTTCGGTGGTGTCCCTTTTACCGCACAGAGTCTGCCCCTCTTGTGCTTCTTTTCTCGTTTGACTCTGGAATGGGCGGGAACTTTACGGGGAACCAAGGCATCCTAGGCTGCCTCACTCTGGAACTACGCCTAACCAGGGGCGTGGAGTCCCATGTTACGGGCTGCACCCCTTGGTCCTCCCACTGGTCTATCCCTTCCTCTATCTGCCCTGTCGTTATACTGAACAGGACTCCCTTCTCCTGTGCTAAGTCCCTTTCCTGCCTCTCAGGCTGTGCCACTTCACTCTGCTGTGTGATGGTCCTTCTGTGGCAGTGGACTATTCCTGGTTGTGGGGCTTCGGGGCCGGGGTTGACCTCTGTTACAGCCTCCACATCCACCGGAATGTCCTCTGCCTCCCGTGAAGTTTCTTTCCTGTGGGAGCCTTCCTTTTTCCTGCCCTAGTAGGTTCGAACCGCTGCATTGGTTTATGTGGTACCATTTTACCAGGTGGGGTAATTGGACCGCATAAACCATAGGGCTTGCCTTGTCCACTATACTGTAGGGCCCCATGTACAGTGGCTCGAACACCCCCACCCTGGCGAAGCTGCGTACCATGACCTGGTCGCCTATTTCCCAGTCGTGGTGGCTATGGGGTTCCAGCAGCAGCTTGTTACTAAAGTGCTGTCTTCCCATGTTGGTGGCTGCCTGCCAGTGAATCTGCTGCAGCTGTTCCAGCAGATTCCCAGCAAAGCGGTCTCGGTTAGCTTCCTGAAGCTGTCCTTCGGTGAGACCTGGCACTGATGTGTGTACTGGGGTCCTCATGGATCTCCTAGTCATCAGCTCGTGGGATGAATACCCTGTTTTATTCTACTGACTGGCTCGGATCCCCATAAGGACCAGTGGTGAGACCTCTACCCATCTGTTGGGTGAATTCCCTGTCTCCTTGCAGAGGCTTTCTTTGATGGTGCGGTTGAGGTGCTCTACAGGGCCTGAGGACTGGGGATTGTACGCCACATGCCACTGTGCTTTAATCCCCAGTACCTTTAATGTGGCCTGCATCACCTGGCCGGTGAAGTGGCTTCCCTGGTCGGACTCCACAAACTGTGGCAGACCCCACCTTGAGAACACTTCCCGGACCAGGATCTTGGCCGTCCCCAATGCAGTAGCTGTTCGGCAAGGGAAGGCTGCCACCCATTTGGAGAATACATCCACCAGCACTAGACAGTACTTGTACCACCTCCCCCCCCCCGCCCCAGGTGGTTGGTAGGGGCCATATGTAGTCGATTTGGATTGACTGCCATGGTCCCTCTACCCGCCTGATGTGTCCCATGGATGCCTTTCTTTTCTGGGGGTCTGGGTTGTTGGCTGTACACACCAGACAGGCTGCGCAGAAATCACGGACGTCGTTCTGGCGATCTGGCCACCATGCTGCCTGTTCCACCTTCTGCCAGGGGGACTCTGGCCCGGGGTGTCCTGCACCTGGACCCTCATGGGCCAGTTGTAGGAACTCCCGCTGGTGTTGTGCTGGAACCACCCACTTATCCCCTTTAAACAGCATCCCTTCCTTGACAGCTATATCTGCAG
Organism: Pristiophorus japonicus; assembly: GCF_044704955.1. NCBI lineage: Eukaryota > Metazoa > Chordata > Chondrichthyes > Pristiophoridae > Pristiophorus > Pristiophorus japonicus. Next base: position 88,995,759 of record NC_091981.1, read on the forward strand.
CACTATATGGGCTCTCTGCCTTTCCTCCACTTAGGATGGTTGCTCTGCAGCCTTGAGGACGGCGACCTGCGCCTGAACCGCTCTCAGGTCCGGGGCCACTGCTATCCCTGTGCTCCCTTGTTTCCCTGGCTTGCCTCTAGCTGCTATCACCCTGCCTTTCTCATACGGGTCCCAGAAGCGACCTGTCTTGGCTCCTTCTCTGGCCAGGAGGTCCGCCCACTGGTTACCCTCTGCCCTGGGCTCTGTCTTAGAATGTGACTTAACCTTGTATATGTAGACGTCCCTATTGTTCCCTAGGGCTGTAGCTATCCTTACTAGGAGGGATTTGGTTACCAGGGGCTTCCCATCTGCGGATGTGTACCCCCTGCGTGGCCAGATACTCCGTACACGAATTGCAGGTAAACATACTGTCCGAACAAATCGTGTACAGGGTGTGGAATTCCTCAGGGTGTGTCACCACCTACATCACCGCTGACAGTTCAGCCTGCTGGGTGCTCAGGGTGCTAGGGATTTAAGCGCCAAGGCTATGCCTGCCTCACGGTCCCAAACTCCGCAGCCCATGAGTCTTGTACCCGCGGACACCGAACTGGATCCAGCGACGTAGATCTCGCGGCCTGTGGGATGTACCCCTGCCCGAAATCCAAAGTCGGTGTCCCAAACCCCTTCTACTGAGTATCTGTGTGGCTCCCCTGCATATATGAGGTTAGCTGCGAGCCTGGGCTCGCAGAGGCCCCTGACTTGATGTCCATTTGGGAGAGGAGGAGGGTCCAGCGAGTGATCCTGGCACTGCTGACTGTTCCATCCTTTATTCTCCCATCTAACAACATCTGGGTCGGGGTGTGATGGGTGAGGAGTGTGATGGGGATACTCCTGTGAAAACCTGTGCTCTTTTCACAGCCCAATGAGTGGCTAACAGATGCCTTTTACAGTTGGAGTACCCCTTCTCCACCTCTGCAAGGACTCTAGAGGAATATACCACCGGTCTCAGCTGTCCATGCCTTTCCTGTAAAAGCACTGCACTCAGACTGTCCCCGCTGGCTGCTACTTCTAAATAGAAATCCTTTCCCCCATCAATAGCCCCCAGTGCAAGTGCCTTCTGCAGGTTCTGTTTCAACTGAAGAAATTCAGCTTGGCAGCCTTGATCCCACTCCCACTCGATCCGTTTGTGTAGGAGTCTGAGTAGAGGGGCTGCAGTTGCAGCATAATCTTCTATGAAATCTCTACAGTAGCCTGTGATCCCTAAAAAAAGATCTGACTCTGGATACGGTGGTCGATACTGGGAGTTCCTGCATGGCTTGCCTTTGGGCCTCATCTATACCTCGTTCCCCTGCTCTGAGTGTTAGACCCAGGAATTTTACTTCCTTTAACCCTATCTGGGCCTTCTTGGGGTTGACCTTAAAACCCCCCTCCTTGAGCACAACCAACAGTTCTGCTAGCAGGGGACCATGCTCTTTACTGTTGTCAGTGAAAAGGAGCAGGTCGTCCACATACTGCACCAACTGTTGCGGCTGGCTGAAGCTCTTCAAACAGTTCGCCATGCACTGGTGGAAAATGCTGGGACTGTTGTGAAATTCCTGAGGGAGGCAGTTCCAAGTATATTGCTGTTCCTTAAAGGTGAAAGCAAACTTGTACTGGTCCTCTCTCCTCACAGGGATAGACCAGAAGCCATTTGATATGTCTAGCACTGTGAAGGTGGTTGCAGACGCAGGGATTTCCCTGATCAGGTCTGCCACTGCTGCCACTGTAGGAGCACAAGCCGGGATGTTTCTGTTGAGCACCCGGTAGTCCACGGTGGCCCTCCATGAGTTGTCCGGTTTTTTTGAACGGCCACAGGGGAAAGTTCACGTGCATGGCTATGGGTCTCAACACACCCTGCTCCACCAGTGAGCTCAGTGCCACTTCCAAGTCGGCTTCTGCCTCTCTCGGGAAGTTATACTGCCTCTGAGGTCGGGACATGGGATCCCCATCTATCCAGACCTCTACTCCGGTGACTCTCCCACAGTCGTGTTTGTGGGTGCCAAATGCTGCGAGACTGGCTCGCACATAGGCCCTGTAGTCTGCCGGGATGTCCCTGACCAGAAGCTCTAAGTCATAACCCCCTTTTGACTTCACAGTACACAGAGCCCCTTTGTCTTGTATCCTTTCTATAAGCATGACCTTGTTGTTTGTACCTGGGTCCACTGTTCCCCATAAGCAGTGATTTCGCAGATCCACCAGGATCTGGTGGGCTATAATGAAATCGGACCCCAATATACCTTTGTTAGCCTGCTCCCACATTATCAGGACGCACTTCCATTTGGTGGTCAGTGCTCCCAACTTAAGGGTCAGTGGGATTGAAAAATACCCTGTTCTTTTGTTTCCCGTGAAGCCGACTAGCTCGTAGGGCACACCAATGGACAGGGGCAAGGAGGCCGGGTCCTCTGTGTGGACAAGGGTGCTTGAAGCCCCCGTGTCCAACAAGTAAGTTCCCTGGGACCTGTCAGCAGCTGCCTGAGGTTTTCTACAGTGGTTTCAAACACTGTTGTGGCACCCGCTTTCTCATTACCCGGTTTCACCTCCGTGGGTGTTTTTACTTCTTTCACGTGGTAGGGGTTGGCCCTGCAGTTGTTGCAGTAGTGGCCAGGCTTACCGCACCCGTAACACCCCCCCCCTTCTATCGGGAGGATGTTCACCCTTCTGATGCCACTCTCTCCTGGGGGTTTGGTTGGGTTGCACCGCATGCACCCGGCCTTTTACTGTTTTCTCTGGCTTCCCCTCTTCCTCCCCATCCCACCACTGTGTGGCAGCCACTCTGCCTATCACGATGGCTTCGGTGAGATTGGGGTTTCCTGGGATGAACCAGAGATCTGCCCTTTCCTTGACACTGGGCAGGCTGTTCGCAATTATGGTGCAAAACCATGCTTCCCTTTGTTCCGCTGTAGACCAGCCATAACCTTTCCACGTATATCTGTGGGGCCTCTCCTGCTAACTGGCGTGTTTTCGCTATCCTTTCAAAGGGACTCCCTTCATTCCACCCCATGGCCTCTAGGATAGCCCTTTGTAGTGCTGCGAGGGTGCTTTGTCCCCCGCGACAATCTGGGGGAAGAGCTTGGTCGTTCTTCCCGTCAATGGAAAAAAGGAGCACTTTAACTGCTTCCGCGTTATCGCATGTGTTCATGTCCACTGCCTGCACTATCTCCAGGAAGTGAGCATACGGATCTCCCAGTCTATTGAGCTTTGGGATATGTGACACCATGGCCTTTAATGCAGCAATTGAATGTGGAATGATAAACTCACTGTCCAGCGGTCCTTGGGGTTATGCATCTTGTGGGGGACCATACTTCCTCTGCACAGCCGGGCACATCGGTCCCGCGGCAGACACCACCACTGGCTCCCCCCTTTCCTCAGCCTCAACTGCCTCTGAATTTAAATCTGCAGACTCGACCCTTTCTGCGGGTGTCCCATACCCCTTTGGCTGGACCGGCTCTACTTGGCCGATCCCATGCCCTGTGGGTTTCTTGGGCTGCACCCTCTGATCCTCCGTAAGGCCTGCCGGACACACTACCATCACCTGAGGAGACGGTCGACTGACCTCTGCCGCTGGATCCTCTTCCATTCCCCAATACCCTGACTCGTTGGTTGCCTCCCTGGACCCCAACAGACAGACTGCCCCCTTTACCTGGGACAGAGCCTGTCGGAGGGATTGGATCCGCTTAAGGCAGGGCGCATGATCTGCCTTTTCATGGCTTATTTCGGTGTTAACTTTATAGGCTGTGAGCAAATCCCTTAATTGGACCTGAAGTTCTTGGACCTGCTGGGCATAAGCTGCACTCTGCTCCCTGTACTTCTGTTCCGTAGCCCATGACACCGTAACCTGACTCTGCAGGTACTCCTGATGGTTGCGGAACGTTTCCTCTAACCGTGCCCTTCCATTCCTTTCCTTTATTAGCTCTTCTGTGACCTTAGTACCCGTGGCCCCCCTGGCCGCTGAGGTGATAACGGCATCCTTTAATTCCTCCTGTAATTTTCCTGCCTGGAGGTCTAACTCCCGAACCTGCTGAGTTAAATATATCAGCCAAATTGCCTTTTCTACCCTTTTGTTATGTGTAGGCCCTTCTGTCCACTGGGCTACCGCGTCCGCTGGAGGTGGCGCCCTGGTCAGGTTCTGAACCCAGGTTTTGGCAAAATTGACCTTGGAGAAAACATATTCCGTGATTCTCTCCTCCATTTTAGATTTTTCCAGGACCACCCTCTCTGAGGAAGTAAGCTCATTCTCCCACTGAGCTCCTACCTGGCTCGCCATGAGTGTAGGGGGCCTTTGCTCTGCCCAATTACAGGGGTCTTTCGTGGCTGTTGGTGTATTGGGCCTCTCTGTCCCTTCTAGGGGACAGCCCAGCAGCTTATGGCTCGCTGACCACTAAACTGGCGGTTTCGAAGCACCCTAGCACCCCTATCTGGTTCTAACCTCAGAATTTTGGTGGATTATGAGCTTCCACAAGGGAAAACAAAACACTCATAGGCAAGTGGTCCTTGGAACGAAAAAAAATGGGTAAGTCCAATTTATTAACCACGGTAAGTTTCCAACAAGGTCAAACTTCATCAACACACATATCTGACACACACTTATAAACTATGAAAATCTATGGGAAGAAACAGACACAACGAAAACCTTACACAATTTTACCTTTACAAGACATTTCCAACACCACCCCCACCCACCTTTTTACCTGAGTGACCTAGGCTGACAGTTGGGAAAAGAAACCCCAGGATAATACTTACTTGACAGTTATTTTTTTAGCCTTAGGATGGTTGGTTTATGGGGTAGCTGGAGTGAATGTTGCCTCTCCCAGTTACTTCGGTCTCCGATTCTTCAGCTGGTTGGCCTCGGAGCGTTGTTCAGTGTGTGGCTCGGCTTCTCGAGATGATGTTGGGCCTCTCGGTAGTTATGTTGTATATTCTGCACACAAGTTGAGTCCAGGGCCCGTTCGATGGTATGTCTCCCAGCCGATAACAATCTGTCTCTTTTCTCTCTCGGTTTATGTCTGTCTGTGACTGCTACTGCTCCTCGACTCCTTCTCCTACTTCTCCAGCTGCTTCTCCCCGGTGGTTCCGTAGGTCCTATATTTGTATCCAATTTAATTCTGGCCTATTCGTGCCCAAACTCAGTTGGTGGTCCATTATGTAAGTTTGGGCGGGGAGATAGCTTTGAATATTTAATCAGAAGATCTCACAGGTACAGGTAGGTGTGAGGACAGGGGTATTGTTTCAGTGCACATTGGTGCCTCAAAGTCTGCTGGTCCATAGTAACAGTCCTGGGAGTCAATCGGTTTGGGCCTCCCCTTTGATGGGCGATCACCGCAGTGATCTCAGGACTATTGTCCACGGTCCATATTAATTAGGTAGATGATGGTCCACATTCATAATTTGATTAGAGGTGAGTCATATTTTCGAACTGGGCCGGGTAGTCCCCATTGGTTGAGGATTTCCCCGCTTCAGGCCCGACTCGACCCCTGATTGGCCTGCCAGAATGCACTTTTCCCCCATTGGCCAGTGCCTCTGTCTCGCTTGTGAGCCAGACTCCACATTGTCTGTATCCACCCACACGTTTCCATGCCTGCCTGGTCTGAGGATTTTAATTGGCCAAAAATTTTCATTTAAAATGTATAAGATGATCCCATCTTCGTTTTCTTGTCCTTAGGGTGTTCCAAAAGAAAATGCGGCCGTGGATTTTTGAACCTTACACCCCCCCCCACCCCCCCACCCGTTCGCCTCTGCTCGGCCCTTCTTCGAAAGCTTCTTCTGTAAAAGGTAACAACAGCACGACATGGCATGAGATGTCTGTGTGATGTCATTGCTAGGGACTGTCACAGAGACTGATACAACACATAACCGATAGATGTAATCATGATTATAATGAAAATGATCATTCTTTACCTAAAGACGTACACTGTAACCTCAGGCTTTGAGTACAACCTTTCCCGGTACAAGTGCAAGACATCACATCTGATTTTTCATTACACTTACAATTCCAATTATATAAATATATAAGTACATATAAATAAATGTAATACTTACTCTGGTGGATCCGTCAAGGTCGTTCCATCGCTTGCAGCATTGGTTGCCCTCATGCACCTTGTTGGTCGCCGACGAGACCACCTCGGCAATCTCAGCCCATATCTTCTGGTAGGCTTTTGGGGTGGGCTTCCCACGCCCTCCCTGGGTCAATTGACCCCAGCGTGACTCGACCTCCTGCATGAGGGAGCCATTTGCCTCATCTGAGAACCTCCTTGCTCTTTTGCGTCCTCCCAATTGTTCCTTTCCCAGCTCACTGCTTTCGCCAGTGTCCTCAGTCTCCACAGCATGCTTGGTTGCCTCCTCCATCCCTTCCATGTTAAATATTATTTTTTCCACAAAAACTCGGTGCCAACTACCTTCTTTGTGATTAATAGGCTTTTTGCTGCTGGTGAATCTCCCTCGTGCCTCCCATAACAACCAAAGAAGCACACACCACACATGCACACGCGCGTTCAGTCCCTCTCTGCTTCTTCTCTCTCTGTCTCCTCTTATACGCATGTAATGATGATCCCAGACGTCCTGAAATGATGGAAACGAGCATTGCCATGCCGTTGCTATGGTAGACGACACTTTACGGCAGGAGGTCAAAAAAATTTAACGCTAACGTCCATTTCAGATCGCTCGCGGTAGCGCCCATTCTCAAAGATGGAAAGTTAGGGTTTTGAAAATGGGCGATACTCCGGCGATCTTAAAACCCATTTTTACTGCCCACGCTGGAAATAACGCCCATTTTTGGCCGATCTGCTCAAAAGTGGAAAGTCTAGTCCAAAGTCTCTCTCAGCAATAGGGAGAGAGGTTTTCAAATGGGTTGGTTCCTAAAAGAGATGCAAGGACCACATAGTATGCCCAAAATTAATAATATATTCTATGTTATATATGAAATATCAGTGTGTCCATACACACTGTGCATAAGTACTTCCTACTTCATATAATGAAAGTATAATACCCAAATTCATAAGTATGCTTAAGTTCCAAGGCTGTTGCATCTGTTCTTTTTATGAAGCCTGGAGAATTAAATGATTTTCAGGAGATAAATGCAAATGGAAATATTCAACACAGCACTGACCTTCACAAGCCACCCTTGCATTAAACAATAGCCCAAATACAAACACTTTGGCCTCAAAATTCAGAGGGCTTGGGAGACCTTAAACCTAATTTCCACCCGGGAGAGGGGCTAGAATGTGGGCCAGAATACAGCTCTTCCTAGTTGGGGCTGGATCCATGGCTGTATCATTTACCTGTCCCCCAAACCATGTCAAGAGGGTATATTGGATGGAATTCCTGGTGGTCCTTGGAAAATTCCTTCCTTTATGCTTTTGAAAGGTCTCAGTGGATGCACGTCAGTTGAAAAAAAGAAAGAAAGACTTGGATTTATATAGCGCATTTCACGACCACCAGACGTCTCACAGCACTTTACAGCCAATGAAGTACTTTTGGAGAGTAATCACTGTTGTAATGTAGGAAACACAGCAGCCAATTTGCACACAACTATTTTGTTGCACCTGTAAAACAATAAATCATTAAATCAAGTGCCCCCTGATTAAAGGGGGCTGGGCGGGGGGTGGGGGCACTAAAACCGACAAACTTAAACAAATTAAACTTTAGACATTAAGTGGTTCAAATTAAAATTTGGTTGCCGGGGCTGATGATGCACTCCAGTCCCTCTGGTGCCCACCTCTCGTGGAAGGCCGCGAGCATACCGGTGGACACCTCGTGTTCCATCTCTAGGGACACCCTGGCTCAAATGTAACCATTGAAGAGAGGCAGGCAGTCGGGCTGAACGACCCCCTTGACCACCCACTGCTTGGACCGGTTGATAGTCACCTTGGCTATGCCCAGGAGCAGCCCTATGAGGAGGCCATCAGACCTGCCCGCTCCCCTCCGCACAGGGTGCCCAAAGATCAGGGGTGGGACTGAAGTGCAACCAGAATTTGAGGAGCAGCCCCTTCAAATAATGGAATCGGGGCTGCAACCTCGCACATTCTACATAAACATGCAACATGGACTCCTCTAGACCACAGAAATTTTTGGTGGCCTGGGAGCCCGTGAACAGACTTAAAAAATTATTGCATGGGACTGCTCCGTGTAACACCCGTCAGGCCAAGTCCCCAATAAATAAAGGGAGGACTCCCACGTAGAAAGCACTCCATTGGGAACCCCTGCCTCCTCCGGACGGCAAGATAGTGTGCCACGCCGTGCCTGGACGGCAGACGAGGATGACAAGATGGAGAGCCAATTTGCACACAAGCCAGCTTCAACAAACAGCATTGTGATAATGACCAGATAATCAGTTTTATTGTTATGTTAATTGAGGGATAAATATTGGCCAGGACACTGGGGATAACTCCACTGCTTTTCTTTGAAATATTGCCATGGGATCTTTTATATCCAGTTGAAAGAGCAAACAGGGCCTTGGTTTAACGTCTCATCCGAAAGACGACACCCCCGACAGTGCAGTGCTCCCTCAGCACTGCACTGGAGCATCAGCCTAGATTTTTTTTGTGCTCAAGACCCTGGAGTGGGACTTAAACCAACAAACTTCTGACTCAGAGGTGAGAGTGCTACCCACTGAATCACAAACCTGCTATGTCTCTTTCAGGCCTTCTGAAGACTCCATACCTGTGCTTCTCTAGTTGGAGTGACTTCTACTATTTAACTATCTTCTATTTTTCACTTAAGCACTTTACAAGTCATTCATTTATTTTCTTGCGTGTGTATTGGGCATGTGTGTTTTCTCTCCCACTTCCCTTTGTCTGTTCCTTGTTAAATTCGGTTAACCTGTAATTTCTGAGGAAGGGTCCATATCCTGAATGTTAATTCTTCTATTCTCTCCACAGATGCTGCCTGACCTGTGGAGTGCTTCCAGTATTTTCTGTTTTTGTTTAAAAATAATGTTAAGCAGGTTACATAACTGTTTGGAAAGCTAAGAGAGAAAAGATAGATCTGGAAATGTGTTGACAGGTGTAAAATGAGCATTAAGTATCTAATATGATGGGTGGCATACATGTGCCCATCCAGAAGTGCACTATATGCTAAATTGAATCAGGCGCAGGTGTTCAGAAAGCTCATAATATTTAAATTATTTAAATGAGGATCCTAGGCTGCAGGACCTTTTGACAATAGTGGCCTGTCCCAGTGCCTGACTTGCCACATGATAAACTTGTTCAGCAGCTCGTGGCGCAAACAGGCAGCAAGGACCATTCATCAGCCCATTAAAGGGCCCATACACTACATACAGGTTAGTTGCTGGGTTTATACTTTTAGGCTGCTGGTTTTTCTGACTTCTGTAACTTAATTCTGACTTCTGAGAAGAAGATTTTGCTGCTGCTGAACTGCTTTTGTCTATCTTCAAAACAGTATTACTGCAGCCATGGGTGATCTGGTAGGGCTGCCTTTGAGCCCGCAGAATGACAGGGAGCAGCTAAGAAGACAGGAAAGAATAGGAGCAGCTGGGAGAAGAGGGGTGAGGAGAGCACTGTGCAGGAAGCCATACCCACAGTAAGTCTTCAGGGAGTACTTCTCATACCTTAACTTCACTGAGCAGCAATATTTTGGGTACGTTCACTTCACAAAGGAAGCTGTCACTGAGCTATATCATCTGCTACAGCCATAACTCAAACCTCGAACCATACCATGACTGTGGCTGTCATGGTCACCGTGGATTTTAACCTTTATGCAGCAACTGCCCTCCAGGCTGCAGGAGGCGACATTTCACAGTTTTCAGTCCACTGTTATATCAGGGCGGTCACCAAGGTGCTCCAGACTTGGAAGAACATCTCTTTCCCAATAGGCAGAGCAAAACTGGACAAGAGAGTGCAAAGCTTTGCACGTATTATAGGCTTACTCAGTAAGAGGAGGAGGAAGTGCATGAGCAACATCAACCACCACCACTACTATTGTAAAATAGAGTGTTTGCAGTGTGTAAAAAGTGAGGTATGGAGAAGTGAGTGTTGCATTATTGGTGATATGTGAGTATAAGGAGAAGCAGGAGGAATGTTAGAATCATAGGGGCCGATTTTCAGCAACCCACCACCCGCTGCTGCCGACTGCCACCCACTCCCACCAACATTCCTCCTGCAGATCCGCCCAGTGCCACTTTGGAGGTGGCCTGGAGTGGGCGGGAGGGGAGAGCTGCCAGGAACCGCTCGCTGACGTCAGTAGACGGCCGAGTGGTGCAACTGAGCTCCTGCCCGCCAAGCTCCCAGATTCCTGTGGGCAGGAGTCGGTGGCAGAACAGGGGTGGACCGCTGGCTGGAGGCTGGTCTGTCCCCGACGGTAAGTCTGAAGAACTTGGAAAAAAAGGTAAGTGAACATTTAAAAAAAAAACATTTTCAACAGCAACTTATCTGCATGGGGTCCCCTGAAGGTCTTCGGATAGTTTGTTTATTTTTTTATTTGTGATTTTTATTTTCAGGTCTATAACCCTCTGTAGGCCCGACTCTATCTTCGGCGGCACTTGGATGGCAAGCACCTCTGCCACCGAGAATGCGACCTCCCGCCCGCTGCTGCCTAGATTGGCTGCATACGTCTTCCATTTGCCGCTCGCCGATCTTTGAGGGACCTTCTTCATGAATATCCCGTCCAAAGTACCTCAGTGGCCATCGGTGGCACTTGGGCGGGCAGAGGCCTTGCTGAAAATCGGCCCTATCGAATGATTACAGCAAAGAAGGAGGCTATTTGGCCCGTTGAGCCTGTGCTGGCCCTCTGGAAGAGCACTTCAGCTCATCCAACTCCCCCGCCCTTTCCCCGTAGGCCTACAATTAATGTTTCCTTCAGGTACTTATCCAATTCTCTTTTGAAAGCCACGATTGAAACTGCCTCCATCTGCCTTTCAGGCAATGCATTGCAGACCCTAACCACTCGCTGTGTAAAATAGTTTTTCATAGTGCCTTTGGTTCTTTTGCCAATCACCTTAAATTTGTTTCCTCTAGTTCTTGACCTGTCTGAGAGTTTCTCTCTATCTACTCTGTCTAGACCCCTCATGATTTTGAACACTTCTGTCAAATCTCCTCACAACTTTCTCTGCTCGAAGGAGAATAATGCCAGCTTCTCCAGTCTATCCAGGTAACTGAAGTCCTTCATCCCTGGAACCATTCTCATAAATCTTTAACGCACCCTCTCTACGGCCTTCACATCCTTCTCAAAGTGCGGTGCCCAGAATTGGACACAGTATCCCAGTTGAGGCCGACAAAGTGTTTGATAAAAGTTAATCATAACTTCCTTTCTTTTGTACTCTATGCCTCTATTTATGAAGCCCAGGATCCCATATGCTTCTTTAACCACGCTCTCAATCTGCCCTGCCACCGCCAACGATTTGTGCATATGTATCCCCATGTCTCTCTGTTCATGCATCTCCTTTAGAATTTTAGTCTTTAGTTTATATTGCCTCTCCTCATTCTTCGTACCAAAATGTATCAGTTCACATTTTTCTGCGTTAAATTTCATCTGCCACGTGTCCGCCCATTCCACCAGTCTGTCTATGTCCTCTTGTAGTCCATCACTATCCTCCTCACTGTTCATATACTTCCAAATTTTATGTCATCTGCAAATTTTTAAATTGTGCCCTGTACACCCATGCCAAAATAATTAATATATATCAAGAAAAGCAGTAGTCCTAGTTTCGACACCTAGTACCTTCCTCCAGTCCAAAACAACAACCATTCACCACGACACAAAAGCAAAATGCTGGAATCTGAAATAAAAACAGATTCTCAGTGGGTCAGGCAGCATCTATGAAGAGAAACAGATGTAACGTTTCAGGTCGATGACCCATCGTCAGAACTGGCGAATGTTTGAAATGAACAGATTCTTATGGAGCACTAAAAGGGGGAGGGGAGGAAAGAACAGAAGAGAAGGTCTGTGATAGGGTGGAAGACAGGAGAGATTTGAGAGACAAAAGAGATGATGGGGCAAATTGAGGTGGTAATGGCAGAAGTTAGAAAAAGATGAGTCGAGATAGGGTGTGAATGGCCAAATAATTACTAGCTGCCATGGGAAACACAGAAACAAAATACATAAGATTGGGAGGTGAGGGGGAGGATAAAATAAAAAAGGAGGAAAGGGAGCAAAATATGGGCAGAGGTTATGGTCTGAAATTGTTGAACTCGATGTTGAGTCCAGAAGGCTGTAAAGTGCTGAAATGAAAGAGGAGGTGCTGTTCCTCGAGCTTGTGTTGAATTTCATTGGAGCAGTGTAGAAGACTGAGGACAGAGAAGTCAGAGTGGGAGTGGAATGGAGAATTAAAGTGACAGGTGATCGAAAGCTCAGGGTCACGCTTACAGACCATTCACCACTACTCTCTGTTTCCCGTCACTTAGCCAATGTTGTATACATGCTGCCATTGTTCCTTTTATTCCATGGTGGTCAACTTTGCTGTCAAGCCTACTATGTGGCACATTATCAAATATCTTTTGGAAGTCCATGTACACCACATCAACCACATTGTCCTCATCAACCCTCTCTTTTACCTCATAAAAAAACTCAATCAAGTTCGTTAAACACGATTTGCCTTTAACAAATCCATGCTGGCTTTCCTTAATTGTTCCACACTTGTCCAAGTGACTGTTAAATTTGTCCCTGATTAACATTTCTAAAAGCTTCCCCACTAGTGAGGTTAAACAGACTGGCTTGTAGTTGCTGGGTTTATCCTAACACCCTTTTTTGAACAAGAGTGTAACATTTGTAATTCTCTAGTCCTCTGGCACTATCCCTGTATCAAAAGAGGATTGGAAGGTTTTGACCAGTAACTCTGCAATTTCCACCTTAACTTTCCTCAGCATCCGAGGATGCATCCCATCCGGTCCTGGTGACTTATTTACTTTAAGTACAACTTTTCTAGGTACAGCGTTGAAAATCCGGAGTTCCGGAATTCGTACTGTTTTGGAATCCGGACACTGGGACGATTCGTGGCGGTGTCATCCGGAATCCGGAAAATATTCCTGAATCCAGATCCCCACCTCGGGCCACCGCCAACCTCTTCCCCCACCTCGGCCACTGCCAACCTCTCCCCCGAACTTCTTGGTGAGGTTATTGAATTTCTTTCAGCATTGCTACCATGTCCTTGGAACTAAGATCTTCTTATTGACTACCTCTGTAACCTCTTTCCACTGGCAGTGGAGGTGTTGCTTGTATGACTTTCAGTCCCATAGGAAGAATGGAATCACTGTCCTCCTGTCCACTGCCTGGATCACAGCTTGCAACACGGGATTACAGAGGGTCCGCTCCTTTGGACCTCCTCCAGCCATTTGTTTAAATCTAGGATATTTCTTTGTTGTCTGAAGCCAGAGTGCACCTCCCCTTTAAGAGCTGCTGGCTGCCCTTGAGTGGTATCAGAGTCGTTTGACTTCCTGCCACTCCTTAATCAGGCATGCAGCCAATGAATAGCATGGGTAGCCCTGGCTGCATGCCTGAAACAATTAATGAGCTGGCAGCACCAATTACATAATGGGCCGAAAATTACGGCCTCTCCCCACAAAAGCAATGTGCATGCGCCAAGAACCAGCTTTTACGATCTGTCTATATTTATTTAGACGGATTCTACGCATCCCCGCAGGAAGGACATCCGTGGATCAGAGATTGGGCTATTTATCCAACTCTTGCCCAGCGAATGTCCTTCAAAATTGTATGCCTGGTAAAAGCAGGCATATAGCTTATTTTTACCAGCATAACATTTTTAAAACATAAAAAAATTAAATTTAATCATTCATTTTTATATTATAAACCCTGTCCATTAAGGGAAGTTTATTTTTAACCCTATTATAACAAATTTAATTTTTTTTCCAGAAAATATATTTTTTTCTAAAACATTTAATTACATTTAATTTCAATTAATTTTAAATATGTGAGGTGTTTTTTTTAAATTTATTATGCTGTGTTTTTTGTTTTAGGGGGTTTTCTCATTGATAGTAATGGGAGCTCGTACAAACAGAGCTCCCATCATTATCAATGAAAATACTAGATGTTCATTGATGGTCCAGGCCCACGTGATTCCAATCTAGACTTGCGTACATGGAAGACATCTTCCTGTACACTGCACAGCAAATGAAAGCCTCAGACTGGAATCCTACGTTCCTCCGGGACCACAGGTTTTTCGTAGATTCTGTTCGGGTCAGAGGCGTTCGTTCAAAGAAAGCCTCTGACCACAATTTTCAGCCGATTATCTCTGGGACCACGTGAACAAGCGTGTGCAGCATGCGCCCTGTCCCCCTGCACGGCCTTTTTCTGGCATGATCAAATTTCTATTCCATGATTCCAATTGTGGAGATTATAAAATACATTGTGAAAAACATTTTATAAATATATTTATGGTAGTCAGGGAAACAAGAGGATTCTGAAGAATCCCATGGGTGACATAATATCCAAAGAATGACAGTGATTCCAAACAACTACTTTGTGGCAATGTTCATGGAGAAAACCATTGCAATGCAGAGGTTGAATATCTCGGGAGGAAAAAGAATGAATGTTAGCAATTACAAATAAAGAAGTAATGGACAGACTGAGAGAACTATAAGAGCACAAGACCTGGATAAATTGTACACTAAAGTTTTTCAGGAAGTCCCTAAAGAAATCAATTATATCCTGACAGGCATTGTTAGAGATTTATTGGAAATGGGAATACGACTGAGATTGGAGAAGGTCAAACATAATAGCAGTGTTTAAAAAGGAAGCAAAGATAATCATGCTAACAACAGACAAATGAAATTGACACCTGTAGCAGATAAATTTTAAAAGGCACCTTGAAGAAGGGAAGCATCTAGAAAGTATGAAATAATAAAAGTTTTATGGAAGGGAGATCGTTTCTAACAAATCTTTTTAACTTCTTTGAGAAGGTAACTGAGCTCAAGGGGAAGAAGCACTCAGTGGACTTTACAGAATTAGAAAAAAGAGATCTTGGCAAACTTTTTAGAAACATAGATACATAGAAAATAGGTGCAGGAGTAGGCCATTCGGCCCTTCTAGCCTGCACCGCCATTCAATGAGTTCATGGCTGAACATGCAACTTCAGTACCCCATTCCTGCTTTCTCACCATACCCCTTGATTCCCCTATTAGTAAGGACTTCATCTAACTCCTTTTTGAATATATTTAGTGAATTGGCCTCAACAACTTTCTGTGGTAGAGAATTCCACAGGTTCACCACTCTCTGGGTGAAGAAATTCCTCCTCATCTCGATCCTAAATGGCTTCCCCCTTATCCTTAGACTGTGTCCCCTGGTTCTGGACTTCCCCAACATTGGGAACATTCTTCCTGCATCTAACCTGTCTAACCCCGTCAGAATTTTAAACGTTTCTATGAGGTCCCCTCTCATTCTTCTGAACTCCAGTGAATACAAGCCCAGTTGATCCAGTCTTTCTTGATAGGTCAGTCCCGCCATCCCGGGAATCAGTCTGGTGAACCTTCGCTGCACTCCCTCAATAGCAAGAATGTCCTTCCTCAGGTTAGGAGACCAACACTGTACACAATACTCCAGGTGTGGCCTCACCAAGGCCCTGTACAATTGTAGCAACACCTCCCTGCCCCTGTATTCAAATCCCCTCGCTATGAAGGCCAACATGCCATTTGCTTTCTTAACCGCCTGCTGCACCTGCATGCCAACCTTCAATGACTGATGTACCATGACACCCAGGTCTCTTTGCACCTCCCCTTTTCCTAATCTGTCACCATTCAGATAATAGTCTGTCTCTCTGTTTTTACCACCAAAGTGGATAACCTCAAATTTATCCACATTATACTTCATCTGCCATGCATTTGTCCACTCACCTAACCTATCCAAGTCACTCTGCAGCCTCATAGCATCCTCCTCGCAGCTCACACTGCCACCCAACTTAATGTCATCCGCAAATTTGGAGATACTACATTTAATTCCCTCGTCTAAATCATTAATGTACAGTGTAAACAGCTGGGGCCCCAGCACAGAACCTTGCGGTACCCCACTAGTCACTGCCTGCCATTCTGAAAAGTCCCCATTTACTCCTACTCTTTGCTTCCTGTCTGATAACCAGTTCTCAATCCATGTCAGCACACTACCCCCAATCCCATGTGCTTTAACTTTGCACATTAATCTCTTGTGTGGGACCTTGTCGAAAGCCTTCTGAAAGTCCAAATATACCACATCAACTGGTTCTCCCTTGTCCACTCTACTGGAAACATCCTCAAAAAATTCCAGAAGATTTGTCAAGCATGATTTCCCTTTCACAAATCCATGCTGACTTGGACCTATCATATTACCTCTTTCCAAATGCACTGCTATGACATCCTTAATAATTGATTCCATCATTTTACCCACTACCGATGTAAGGCTGACCGGTCTGTAATTCCCTGTTTTCTCTCTCCCTCCTTTTTTAAAAAGTGGGGTTACATTGGCTACCCTCCACTCCATAGGAACTGATCCAGAGTCAATGGAATGTTGGAAAATGACTGTCAATGCATCCGCTATTTCCAAGGCCACCTCCTTAAGTACTCTGGGATGCAGTCCATCAGGCCCTGGAGATTTATCGGCCTTCAATCCCATCAATTTCCCCAACACAATTTCCCGACTAATAAGGATTTCCCTCAGTTCCTCCTCCTTACTAGACCCTCCGACCCCTTTTATATCCGGAAGGTTGTTTGTGTCCTCCTCAGTGAATACCGAACCAAAGTACTTGTTCAATTGGTCCGCCATTTCTTTGTTCCCCGTTATGACTTCCCCTGATTCTGACTGCAGGGGACCTACGTTTGTCTTTACTAACATTTTTCTCTTTACATATCTATAGAAACTTTTGCAATCCGTCTTAATGTTCCCTGCAAGCTTCTTCTCGTACTCCATTTTCCCTGCCCTAATCAAACCCTTTGTCCTCCTCTGCTGAGTTCTAAATTTCTCCCAGTCCCCGGGTTCGCTGCTATTTCTGGCCAATTTGTATGCCACTTCCTTGGCTTTAATGCTATCCCTGATTTCCCTTGTTAGCCACGGTTGAGCCACCTTCCCTTTTTTATTTTTACGTGTCATACAACAGTAGAAAAGATACTTAGTTTGGGTTCTGCCAGGATCACTCAAATACAGACCTTATCACTGCCTTGATCTAAGCATGGGCTCAAAAACTGAATCCCAGATGTGAGGTAGAATGATTGCTCTTGACATCAAGGCAGCATTCTACCACATGTTGTGCTAAGGAGCTAAACTCAAATCAATGGGGATCTGAAGGAAGCACTCCAGTGACTGGAGTCCTACCTGGCACAAAGGAAGATGGTTGTGGTTGTTGGAGGTCAATCATCTCAACCTCAGGACATCACTGCAGGAGTTCCTCAAGGCAGTGTTCTAGATCCAACCATCTTCAGCTGCTTCATCGATGACCTTCCCTCCATCATAAGGTCAGAAGTGGGACGGTTCACCGATGATTGCACAGTGTTCAGCTCTGTTTACAATTTTTCAGATAATGAAGCAGTCCATGCCCTCAAGCAGCAAGGCCTAGGCAACATCCAGGCTTGAGCTGCAAAATGGCAAGTAACATTCGTGCAATAAAAGTGCCAGGCAGTGACCACCTCCAACAAGCGAGAGCCTAACTATCTCCCCTTGATGTGCATTATCATTACCAGTTCCCCCACCATCAACATCCTAGGGTTCACCTTTGACCAGAACCTCAACTGGACAAACTACGCAAATGCTAGAGCAGGTTAGAGGCTGGGTATTCGGCAATGAGTGGTTCACCTGATTGCCCAAAGCCTCACCACCACCTACAAAGCACAAGTCAAGTTTGTGATGGAATACTCTTCATTTGCTTGAATGGTTTCAGCTGCAACAGCACTCAAGGTCAATATTATCTAGGACAAAGCAGTCCACTTGATTGATACCACATCCACTAGTCTAAATATTCATCTTCCTCACCACCAGCATATCATAGCTGCTGTCTGTACTATCTCCAGATGCACTGCAGCAACTCGTTTTTTTTTGACAGTACCTCCCTAATTGACTCAATTAGAGGAAACAAACGGTTGTACCCAAAGCTGCATTAGAATGGAAGATGTAAGATTTCTAAATCTCTGGCACTAAATTGACAGCAAGACCGATTATTTTAAAACAATTTGGAATAGTATATGTACATCTATCAGCAGTCATCAGCTATCCTATAGATCTACTTAGTTACAACAGATACAATTATGTTACAATAAAAAAGGCACACTTTACTTCCCACTGGCAAAGCACATGGCCTGCTTCTTTGTCTGCAGAGGAAGGTCCTGCTTTTGCCGTATGCTTAAGAAAAGAGACAAGAAGAAGAGACCCAGCAATCTTTGGCTTGACATTATACCACTTAAGGCCATTGTTTCTCAGACAGCCTCAGGATTGGGTCTTGGTTCCAGGGTTGTTCCTGATTGGCTTCTCTCATACATGTCTGTCTGGAGGGCCAGTGCAATTCCTTGATTAGGTTAATGGCTTTCCAATTAACATCTTTTCTAGTTTGGTCAGTTTCAAAGCCATGGAGACATGAACTTGGGGAAGTCATCCATTTTGTTTCTTTCAACGCTGCAGCCTTTCTGTATAATCTACACTTTTAACATTTATAAATATATCTATATGTACAGAATCAATGTTATCATTACTAAACACTTTTATTCTCACAGACTCCCCACCTTGAGGGGAAAATTTCATTATTGACTCCTCATATCAGGGATCACCCATCATAAACATTGAAAGGGTTCCGATAGCTCTGTTGTTTATGTTTCTGTGAGGTGGATGATCACTGTATGTATAATGGGTTTTAAACTTAGAGAGAGAGAGAGAAAAAAGTGGATGGCCTGACTCGGTCCCCACCTCGTAAGGTATATGCCAAACGTAGGGGATTTCTCCAGCGGAGATCCTCCCCTTCCCATATCTTCAGTGCACCGTCGCTTCTCGAAGCATATTGATGATGTTTGTGAGTCATGCTGCAGCTCCTGCTTCTCCATCTTCCCTCGGCTTCAGTCATGGCCAGTGTCATCCCGACAATCATAAGGATCCGTACTATAATCTGTGCGAAACAAGATCAGTGTAGTATTTACTCTTTGGCAGTTTTTAACTGATTAATGTAAAACCATTTCTTGTACTTAATGCCCTTTTTAACCGGTAACTGAATCAAATAAACTGCGGGGTTCAATCGATCTATAATCGTATGCGGTCCCCACCATCTGGGCTCAAAGGCAGCTTCTATTTCCCAGAATTTGGAATCATTATTGAGTCTCCCACCTGATATTCAAAGGGACGTACTTTCTTCTCAAAGTACCTTTTAATTTGTATGTTTGACTTCCCCAATTTGGTGGCCACAAATCGATTTATCTGATCAGTGAGATCTACCACTTGTTCCAGCCACTTGGAACTACATGGTTTCATTGTCAGGGGACTCATCCCTGTTAGTGTTAGCTGGCCTGTTCTCATGAGCCTCCCTGTCATGGCCTGATATGGGGAGACCCCTGTTGTTCTATGAGGTGTGGACCTCATTGCCATTAAGCTCATTGGCAGCATGTTAGCCCATTGAGTGGGGTGGTCCACGCACAATGTTTTTAACTTGAGGGTCCTGTTGCCCATTTCAACCTCTCCAGACAACTGGAGGTGGTGAGCACTATGTAATTTGTGTTTTATCTCCAACATTTCCTGCAGTTGGGTAAAAATTTTACCAGTAAAGTATGAACCTTGATTGCTGTCCACCTGTACTGGTACTCTCCACCTACAAAACACATGGTTTAATAGTGTTTTTGCTGCCATGATTGCGGTGTTGGAGCGGCAGGGGAATGCTTCGATTAATTTAGTGAATTGATCCACCACCACTAGGGCATGCTGAAAATTGCCTTGCGCCTGTGGAAGTGGCCCAATGAAGGCTATCTGGAGGTGAGTCCATGGCCCTTGAAGTGGGGGTGGGTTTTGAAGCAAGGCTCGGTTAGTGCATGTGGGAGGATTGTGCTACAGGCATGGTAGGCATCGTGCCACATATTGGTTGATTATTTCCCTCATGGAAGGCCACCAAGCTGTGGATGCCAGCTTATAGAAGATTACCAGGGTCAAATAGTGCGCTACTGTGGGGTGGGAGTGAAAGAGGGAAAGCAGTTCCTGACCCAACTCTGGTGGAACACACACCACCGGGCAGGCATTTGGCTTTCTTTTGAACATCAGCAGCTGCTCATCTGAGTCAGGGGCAGTGGCTAGTATGGTATTGGGAGCCCAGGCTGTTGGTTGAGGAAGGAGTCTGCCTTCCTCATGCCAGATGCTTACAACAGCATATGACCAGTATTGATGCTGCAGGGATTTTAAATCTAGGTGATCTGTTGGGGAGGCCTTGCCTCACAGCATTGCAGGGCTCAACAACTATATCCTCTACCTCCCCATCAATCACAGCATCCTTGGCTGCTCTGTTTGCTCCGGAATTTCCTTCACTATGTGGACCCCTTTTCTATTGGCTGCTACCTTTCCTCTGAAGCAGGGCTGCGATCGCTGTTTGAGATATGACCAGAGCAGGTGTAACCAGGGCCCATGGACCAGGGATTTACCTAACGATAGTCATTTTTGTGTTATAGAGGCAAGGAAAGCATAGTGTTTATAGCATAGACACTATCAGACCAAATATTCACAGGTCTATCTGAGGTTTCCTTCACAGCAGTTAGAATTACGGCGATTTCTGAATATTGTGAAGACTTGCATCTTCGCTGGATGGTTCTTTCTGGCAATACCACAGCATACCCAGTGTGGGGGGATCCCTCAATGTGATATGTGTACCCATCGATGTAGACATTTGGGGCACCCTGTATGGGCTCTTTCTGCACAGGATGGGTCTCAAAGTTAATCAGGGGTAATGGACATTCATGCAGGTCCCCCTCAGATCAGAAATTGTGGCAGCAATGTGGTGGGTTTGGAAATGGCATCATTGTCTCTTTCCATAAATTCCAATGTTCATTTGCTGAGGTGCTGCGAGGAAACCGGTTTCATCAGTAGTTTCAGAGGTGTGTGTCCGCTGTGCAGGAATGTAGCCTGTAACCCAGTAATAAAGGTAAAGTGATGAACTGCCCAGAAGACGGCCAGTAGGTGGCGCTCGCATGCGGTATACATTTTTCTGCCCCCTGCAGGATTCGAGATGCATATGCAATTGGCTGCAGTCGATCAGCTCGCGTTTGGCACAGAACTGCAGTGAGGCTTTGCTCTGTGGCCCCGACCTCCAAATGATAGGGCTGCGTGGGGTCAGGAGGGATCAGACATGCGGCCTGTATCATGGCAGTTTTTTATTTAGCCATGGACTGGGTGTGAGCATCAGTCGATGCCGGGCATATGTCATCAACCTGCAGTTTTATCAAATCGTACAGGGGCTTTGCGCACTCTGTGAAGCCTGGGATAAAGTTCCTTTGATACCCCACCAAACCCAAGAATGATTGTAGGGCTGTTTTGGAAGTGGGTAATGGTGGTCGCTGTATTATCTCCACCTTGTGAGAGTCGGGGGATGATCCCTCTGGAGAAATGGACACTCCTAGAAAGGTGACTCGTTCTTTTACTAATTCACCTTTAGTCCCGCCTGAGCAAACAATGTCAAAAGTTTGTGCAAAAGGGACAGATGCACCTCCATGCTGTCGGTTGCCAGCAGTAGATCGTCTATGTACTGCAAAAAGCAGGTAGGACAGGAAAAGTCTTTTAAAATTGCAGCCATTCTTTTATGAAAAATCATCGGGGCATTGTGAAACCCCTGAGGCAAGCATGTCCAGATGTAGCTCTGGTCCTCAAATGTGAACATGAATTTGTACTGGTCTTCCCTTTTAACAGGGATACTCCAGAAATCATTGACGATGTCGAGGGTCGAGAAGTACTTGGAACCAGCAGGAATTTGGGATAAAATGGTGGGAGTTTCTCTTATTAGCGGTGAGCAGGCTGGTGTTACAGAATTTAACTTTCTGTAATCAAGACAAACATAGAAACATAGAAAATAGGTGCAGGAGTAGGCCATTCGGCCCTTTGAGCCTGCACCACCATTCAATAAGATCATGGCTGATCATTCACCTCAGTACCCCTTTCCTGCTTTCTCTCTATACCCCTTGATCCCTTTAGCTATCAGGGTCATATCTAACTCCCTCTTGAATATATCTAATGAACTGGCATCAACAACTCTGCGATAGAGAATTCCAGAGGTTAACAACTCTCTGAGTGAAGAAGTTTCTCCTCATCTCGGTCCTAAATGGTTTACCCCTTATCCTTAGACTGTGACCCCTGGTTCTGGATTTCCCCAACCTCGGGAACATTCTTCCTGCATCTAACCTGTCCAGTCCAGTCAGAATTTTAATTGTTTCTATGAGATTCCCCCTCATTCTTCTAAACTCCAGTGAATACAGGCCCAGTCGATCCAATCTCTCCTCATAGGTCAGTCTCGCCATCCCGGGAGTCAGTCTGGTGAACCTTCGCTGCACTCCATCAAAAGCAAAAACGTCTTTCCTCAGATTAGGAAACCAAAACTGAACACAATATTCCAGGTGAGGGCTCACCAATGCCCTGTACAACTGCATTAAAACCTCCCTACTCCTATACTCAAATCCCCTAGCTATGAAGGCCAACATGCCATTTGCCGCCTTCACCGCCTGCTGTACCTGCATGCCAACTGCCAGTCTGTCCTCACTATATCTTATCCCAAGTCTGGGGGACAAGGTCATTTGCATATTGGGGTCTGATACACTCGCCTGTAGTCAGTCAGATAGTCAGTCGCCAGCTGATATCAGGCTTTTTAACCGGCCATGTGGGTGTACTGGTCGTGAAAGTGCCTGCCCCAACAACACTCTGCTCGAGTAGGGATTTTATGGTGTCTCGGATGTAAGGGTGACTCTCCCTTGGGACGGGGTACTGTTTAGTAAATGAGTGGGGGGGTCCCTCAATAGACTCTTCACCTGCCCTTTTTCCATAATCATGCTTGCATGTGGCAAACACTGCTAGGTGTTCCTGAATAAGTTTTGCCACAGCTTAATTTTCGCTCCTCGGAGGGTCATACTCAGATAGCTTTTTAATAGCAAAAACTGAGGAACATCTGAAATTTCTATCACTCTTGCCTTATTTCTCAATCCTAGCCAAACACAGTCCCAATTGTAATCTATTATGTGCCATACTAATCCAACACATCAATCCCTACAATTGCTGTTCTGTCAGGGATGGTCATCAGCATCAGCGCTGAGACCTTACAGGTGAGGCCTCCCAACTGAAGTTCAGTGGCCTTCCCTTTATACACAGTGGTTATATCACCATACAACCCTTTAAGGGTCATGCAACCCTTGCCTGCCGCTGCACGGCATTCAGGGTATGGGGTGTGGATGATGTAATGGCTGAGCTAGTATCGATAAGCATAATCTGTTGCTGGCCCCCTTGTAAGACAACAAGGACTACTGGTCTCCCGCTACCATCACGTCAGAACCCCACTTCTGAGCAATCTTTGGGGGCCGGACCCCGTCATAGTGTGCATCTTGAAGGGGTCTCTCTAATGAGTGTGCATCAATGATTGCTTGCACCGGTAAATGATTTTGTGTCCCCCCTTAACAATTTGGTCTTTCGTGAGGGTTATCAACTGATCCAATCATTGATCCATCCCAGAGGGCTTGGAGTCGTCCCTCGGGGGGTATCTATGCATTGCACCATGGTCCAGTGCCTGTCTGGGTCTGCTGCTGTCTTTTGCTAGGTGTCCTACCTTCTTGCCTCTTTTAAGGAACAGTGCTTTAATTGTAACACCTGGATACCACCACCGTTGACGCTGTTTTTTTTGCAGTGACTTCACATTTAACTGGTCTTTTACCACCTCCCAGACTTTTGGTTTCTATATCTGTCCACTGATTGGTGGGCCTCATGGCTATGCCCAGGGTGGTTTTAACTAAGTAGTGGAGTTGGGTCAGGAACAATGATTTGAATTGTTCCTGATTCTTTCCTACTGCAGCATTTGTGGGTGCCTGGTTCTGGTTACGTTCATAGATATCATAGAGGTGATTACTGAAGGCTCTAGGGGTCTCTTCTGGGTGCTGCTTGGTCTGATTAAGCAGAACCACTATGTTTAAGTTTTGGATCCCTAAATGGTTTAGGATCTCTGTCATGAGTGCATTAGCCACTGTGCCAGGCTGGAGGACTGTGTCTGGCAGATTATCCTTTAGGGAAGTGGAACAGGCCAAGAGAAGGACTCCTGTTAAGTCTCTCTCTTCTAAATCGGGGTGGCATCTCCTGAAATTTGCCCACCCCCTGTTAAATCTCAATGGGTCATCCCCATCATTAATGGGCACTAACTCGTAGCTACCCGCCGTGGCGTCAGCACCAGATATGGTCCGTGAGTTGGTACGGTTACTGGTGATGTGACCATGCGCATTAAGTAGTAAAAAAGTGGTTATTACTGGTACACTTGGCTCTTGTGTCTCCAAGGTATCCCATCCTACATCACCCTCCTGGGGATTATACTGACTGTCTTCCTCTTCCCAAGCTGTCTCCCTCTTGTCCCCTTCTGTTGTCTCTGTTATGACTCCAAGTGCTACTGCGGATACCAGGGCCTGCTGCTCTCCAACTTACTTTTTAGCCTCACTATTTCTAGTTGGCATCGGGAGTGGTCTGCCTCCCTATGTGGCTTCTTAATTACTTACCTTAATGCACTCCTAGCATCGTCTACCTCTTGCCGGAACTCCATGTTTTCCAATTTATATTTTTTTAATAAATTTGTTTTAATTTGCTTCAACAATGGCTGCTGCGGCATTTAAATTTGAAAGGCTTTGTTGCTGTAGCAACGAAGCTGCCTGTTCGGCCCCTCTTTTTCTAATTGCCTAATACGTGGTTTAATCAATCAATTTCTTGTCTCAAATGCTGTATTTCTCCCTCCTTTAACTGCTGAATAAGTTGAAGACTTTCTTCCTTTTGTTCTTTTAAATCTTGAATCTCTTTTGCCCTTTGGTATTTTAATTCTTGTATCACTTCCCTGAAATTTTGAATCTCTCTTGCACCCTGCCTCATTAATTCCTCATCTATTTGTGCGCAGTAATGTGTGCAGAAGGCCAAGAGACTGTTTATCCGTTTTGGCCTTCGCTCTCCTTGATTTACTTTCTCCTGGATAAATGCCACGAGCTCCCTAAAGGATACACGTTGGCCCTTACGAAAGTACTGTACCTGTGCCTGTAACTCTTGTATGTCCTTTATAGATACCTTTTCATATATTTTCTCCTCATAGACTGCCTGTATATCTTTTGCTGGCTTTCTGTACATGACTGATCATCCTGTGTCTTTTGAATTTAACTACTGGTGGGTCCCCACTTAAACAGTTGCAACGATCGAGACGTCTGCTCCTTAAGACATAACTTCTCCCAATTCGTTTAAAAGTTTAAACTTTACACTTCACAAAACAAATTAGAATCGCAATTCCCGAGATTTCCAATTGTTCAAAAGAATGAGCAAAATTTGTCTCACCAGATCCCAGACGATCCCACAATTTTGTAAGATTTCTAAATTGATATTTAATTTGTATTAAATTGACAGCAAGACCGATTCTTTCAACACAATTTGGAATAGTTTATTAAACACACACACATGCACATCTATCAGCAGTCATCTGCTATCCTACAGGTCTACTTAGTTACAACAGATACAGTTATGTTACAATAAAAAAGGTATACTTTACTTCCCTCTGGCAAAGCACATGGCCTGCTTCTTTGTCTGTAGAGGAAGGTCCTGCTTTTGCCGTGTGCTTAAGAAAAGAGACAAGAAGAAAAGACCACTTAAGGCCATGGTTTCTCAGACAGCCTCAGGATTGGGTCTTGGTTCCAGGAGCGTTGCTGATTGGATTCCCTCATACATGTGTCTGTCTGGAGGGCCGGTGCTATTCCTTGATTAGGTTAATGGCTTTCCAATTAACATCTTTTCTAGTTTGGTCAGTTTCAAAGCCATGGAGACATGAACTTGGGGAAGTCATCCATTTTGTTTCTTTCAACACTGTAGCCTTCCTGTATAATCTACACTTTTAACATTTATATACACAGAATCAATATTATCATTACTAAACACATATTCTTACAAAGATAATAACTACTGTAGCAGCTCACCTCTTATCTTTGAAGATAAAACATCGCGGTGGGAGGAACTCTGGACATCGTGGCACGAGAACGATTGTCCATCATGGTGGGGGGAAGATAGGACATCGTGGTGGGGACGATCGTCAATCACAGTTGGGGGAAGATTGGACATCGTGGCGGGGGAAGGTCATACATCGTGGTGGGAGAAACATTGGTCATTGCCACGGGAGGACATCGCTGCCAGGGAAGATCAGACATTGTGGTGGGGAAGATCGGACATTGCGGAAGGAGGAAGATCAAATGTCATGTTAGGGAAAGATTGGATATCGGGGGGCGGGAAAAGATCAGACATCACGTGGGAGAAAGATCAGACATCACGGTGGGGTGAAGATTGGACATGGCAGCAGGGGGAAGATCGGACATCGCGGCTGCATTTAGAATGGACATCATGGTGGAGGAAGATTGGACATCATGGCAGAGGGAAGAGCGGATATCGTGGAAGGGGAAGATGGGACATGCTGGCATTGAAGATGGGACATCGCGGCTGGCACAAGAATGGATATCGTGGTGGGAGGAAGATCAGACATCGTGGAAGGGAAATTGGACCGCACGGTGGAAGGAAGATCAGAAATCACAGCGGGGCGAAGTTCAGATATGGTGCCGGGGGGAAGATTGGACATTGTGCAAGGAGGAAAATCGGCCATCATAGTGGGAGGAAGATCAGGAATTATGGCAGAGATCGACCATCACAGTGGGGGAAGATCAGATGTTGCGGCGGGGAAAGGTCAGACATCGTGGTGGGGGACGATCGGACATCGTGGTGGAGGAAGGTCGGACATCGTGGTGGGGGAAGGTCGGACATCGTGGTGGGGGAAGATCGGACATCGTGGTGGGGGAAGATCGGACATCGTGGTGGGGGAAGATCGGACATCGTGGTGGGGGAAGATCGGACATCGTGGTGGGGGAAGATCGGACATCGTGGTGGGGGAAGATCGGACATCGTGGTGGGGGAAGATCGGACATCGTGGTGGGGGAAGATCGGACATCGTGGTGGGGGAAGATCGGACATCGTGGTGGGGGAAGATCGGACATCGTGGTGGGGGAAGATCGGACATCGTGGTGGGGGAAGATCGGACATCGTGGTGGGGGGAGATCGGACATCGTGGTGGGGAAAGGTCCGACATCGTGGTGGGGGGAGATCGGACATCGTGGTGGGGGGAGATCGGACATCGTGGTGGGGGGAGATCGGACATCGTGGTGGGGGGAGATCGGACATCGTGGTGGGGGAAGATCGGATATTGCGGCAGGATGAAGAGTGGACATGGCGGCGGGTGGGAACTAGGACATGGCGGCGGGAGTAAGATCGGCTTCACGGCAGAAAAAGGATCCGACACCATGACGGGTGAAAGGTGGGACATGTCTGCGGGGAATGATCGGAAATGGAGCTGGTGGTAAGACCGGACAATGCGGTGGGGTAAAGATCCGACAACGCGGTGGGGAAAAGATCAGACATGGTGAAGAGAGGACGATTGGATGACAACATGGGTGAAGATCGGATATCGAGGCGGGAGGAAGATCGGACATCGTGGCTGGGGAATGATCGGGCATTATGGAGAGAGGAGGAATGGGCATTATGCTGGGCGGAAGGTCGGATATCGAAAATCGAGGCCTGGAAAGATCGTACATGGCAACAGGAAGAAAATTGGAGATCGCGGCAGGAGTAAGATTGGACATTGTAGCCAGGTGAAGATCGGCCATCATGGAGGAGCGAAGATTGGTCTTCCTCATGGGAGGAAGATCGGACATCACGGTGGGTAAATATGGGACATTCCTGCGGGAAATGATCGGATATTGCATTGGGGGTAAAATCGGACATTGCGGCGTTAGAAAGATCGGACATGGAGGCGGGGAAGATTAGACATCGTGATGGGGGAGATGATCGGGCATCATGGAGGGAGGAAAGTCAGATATCGCGGAAAGGGAAGATCAGAAATCGAGGCAGGGGATGATCGGACATCGCAGCAGCAGGAAGATTGGCCATTGTGGTGGAAGGAAGATCGGCCATCACGCGGGAGGAAGATCAGAAATCACAGCGGGAAAAGATCGTACACGGCGACGCGAAGAAAATTGGACATCGCAGCAGGAAGAAAATTGGACATTGTGGCCGGGAGAAGATTGGCCATCATGGTGGGGGGGGAAGATCAGACATCATGATGGGTGAAGATCGGATATCACGGAGGGGCGAAAATTGGTCATCCTGACTGGGGGCGGGGCGGGGGGGGGAAATAATACATGGCGGTGGGAGGATGATCAGATATCGCGGCAGGAGGAAGATTGGTCTTCGTGGAGGCAAGAAGATTGGATATCGTGGAAGGGGGAGATCGGAAATTGTGATGGGAGTAACATCGGCCGTCATGGTGGAGGGGATTATCGGAAATCCTGGCAGAAGGGAGATCAGACATCGTGGAAAGGGAAGATCGTACATCATAGTGGGGAAGATCGGATATAGCAGCGGGGACCTTACATCATAGTGGGGAAGATCAGGTATCATGGCGGGAGTTAGATCGGATATCGTTGTGGGGAAAATTGGAAATCACGGCGGGAGCAAGATCGGACATCATGGAAGGGGGAAGATCCAAAATTTGGCTGAGGCATGATCAGACATCGTTGGGACACACGACACCCCTTCACACTATGTGGTGGTCTAAAGGATGTGTAGGCTGTGATAATGCTCACCAGTTACCCCTTGGCTTACCTCGCTGCTTCTCCCGATGAGACGTATCTTCTGCTTCTGTACCAATCTGTGGTTTCCACAGTCTCAAGGTCAGCTTCCCAGTCGAAATAGAGAGGCTCTCTTTGGTCGTAGATGATGATTTCTTCTCTCCATCCCAGATGGAATGCTCGGTCCTTGAATGCGTTGAACGAAGCAAGCAAGCACAGAAGAGGAGAGAGAGAGTGAAATGGCAGCAAACTGCCTTTCTTTTATACCTGAAAAATACTTGCTGAATCCTCGCGCCAAAAATCAGTCCTTTGCTTGAGGCAGTTCAACTAAAGAGCAATGAATCACATCTCTGGCTTGTGCCTTTGGTGCCGGGCACTTCCTGGGGATAAAGGCTCCAACAAGTCTGGGTGGCCGATAGCTTCCTTTGTCCTGAGGTTCCTGCGCTCCGGGGCTACCTCAGTCATTTCGATGGCTTGAGCACAGACCAGTTTACATGATCTCTCACTGATAGGTTCCCATTACATGACGACAAAAGGGTCCTCCATCAGCCATCTACCTGCGGTGAGGTTCCTGCTTTCAGCCATTGACCCATCCCAGACTATCCCCACCCACCTGATGTGTATTCCTGTGGACCATGCCTGGGCCTGTCCCAGTCATGCTGTCAGCTCTTCTGCAGTAAATGAAATATGGAAAAGTAATGTCCAAAACTTAAAGTCCAAAATCCTGAAGTCTGTGTCGATGTTTACGCTGATGCTTACAGTCCTCCCTTTGATATTTCATAATCTGTCTGGAATATTAAATATCCGCTGGTGAAAAAACATTGTGGCCTCCAACCAACCCTATATACTTTACTTTTAATCACCCGAATACATTCCTTAAAATAGAACACGAAACACATTTGTACAACATATTTACAGAGAAAAACATTCAGGTTCAACCTTTAACCAAGGCCTCCCACCGACTTCGGAGCGCCTTGCTTTGCCTTTTGCAAGACAGTGGCAACCAATACAGTACAATGAGAAGCTGTGTAATTATAAGAGTGTGCGAGCAAATCCGGATCCATGGAGGAACTTCTACATTCAAACCAATGTCCCACCAGGGTGGGGAATTTATCCCTTTAATTATGTCGATCTCCATAGAAACAAGGACCCCGTCGACGTCTACTTTCATCGTCCACGGAGAACTTTTGGTGGAGCAGGTATGAGTTCCACACTCTTCTTCCAGGGTTTGAGCAACTTCCTCTTCGTCGGAGCCCCGGTGATCAGCCAACTCACCAGAGATGCGGTGAGTAAAGCTTTTTCTGCACATCCTTTGAAGGTGCCTTTTCTCTTTGCATGCATAGTCTTTATAGTGGTACTAGTGGGCCCTGTGGTTTCCTCCACAGCTCCAGCACGGGGCCATCTGGTTTTCCCCATGTGGCGGACTCAGGGCTGCGGGACTCGGAGCAGCGTTTCTACCCTTCGAAGTATCAATGCGGTGCACTGCTCTCGTTGGTTTAGAGTCCCTTAGTGCTTCATTTAGGTGGTCACCAAAATCGCACGGTGCAGCCAGTCTCCTTAAGTGTTCCAATCTTTCTACAAAAGCATCCCAATCTTCCCCATCGGTAAATTGCTGAAAGATGCTGAGATTCGACATGCTGAGCGTGTGGTTCATGACGTCGTATTCCTGTCGCCAGTTGTAGTGCATGCAGGCACCTTTAGTAATGACTCCACGAGGCAGGGTATGATACTTAAACTGTGTAGACCTGTAGTCCTTTATTTGCAGCTCCTGAGTGAGGACAACAAGCTGTGAGTTCCTTTTTATACTGGGTCACCTGCAGTGTGCAGGTAATCCTTAGGTCTCCAGCAGCAGCACCCTCTGGTGTACAGGTAAGGTGTGTACAGTGTAAGGGTACATTCAGTGTGGCATAACAGTGTTACAGACATCACACAGTAAACAGGCATGCATATACAACAGTACCTGCTTCGGGTGCGGAAAGAGTGGGCACTGGAGAAAGGATTATAGAAACCCATGGAAGAGTAGCGCAGGGAAGAATTCTCCAGCCTCTGCCCAAACGACCGAGACCGAGAAACCAGTCTCTCCCCACACGTTTGATACATTCATGACTGCACTCCGAACAATGCTAAGTGGCCCTGGGAGGGTAGCCGCCACCACCGATACCAAAATCCCATCTGCCCCATCCCAACCAAGACAGTGACTGACAGGCGCAGCATGTTCACCTGTGTTCCCTCGAGTACGATGCGTGGGGGAGACCGACCGTTCAGATGGAAGTGGAAAAGGTGAAAGGGACTTATCTGCTGGATACCGGTGCATCAGACACCCTCGTCTATGCAGCTAACCCCGCCACCTCACCTCTGTCTAGCAGGGTCCCCTACAGCTTGGTGGGTTTTACAGGTGCCGAGCAGGCTGACTCATTCTCCATTCCGCTCTCTATTCATTTGGGAACACTCCACACAAAGTGGACTTGTGTCCTGATGAAGTGGGATCAGGAAGGGAGAGGGATCCTAGGCCACGGGATCCTAGTGGATTTAAGAAACCACTGTCTTTGGGGGACAGTATGTACGGGACAGGAGAGTAAGATCGTGATTATCCCAGAACAACGGGGAAAAGGGACGGTGTGCACCGCGAAGCCAAAGGAGGGTTACAACCTTGAATCACTGGTCAGTAACACTCCGATGGAGTACTAAGAGTATGTGAGGGCAAACCTTGCAGCTTTTGCCACTCACAAACACGACCTGTGGGAGGATAAACGGGGTCGAGGTTAGCATAGATGGGGACCCCATGACCCGACCACAGAAACAGTACAACTTTCCCAGAGAGGCGGAGGCAGACATGGAAACAGCCTTGGGTTCTTTGGTTAAACAGGGGGTATTGAGACCAATAGCTACCCATGTGAACTCTCTATTGTGGCTGGTTAAGAAACTAGACAACTCCTGGAGGGCCATGGTGGACTATCGAGTGCTCAACCGTAACATCCCTGCCTGTGCACCCACTGTTGCTGCTGTCGCCGACCTCATTGGAAGTATCCCAACCTGCGCGACCACCTTCACAGTGCTGGATATTTCCAACGGGTTTTGGTCTATACCTTTAAGAAGAGAAGATCAGTACAAGTTTGCTTTTAACTTTAAAGGACAGCAATACACTTGAAACAGTCTCCATCAGGGCTTCCACAACAGCCCTAGCATTTTCCACCAATGTATGGCCAATTGTTTAAAGAGCTTCAGCAGACCTCAGCAGTTAGTACAGTATGTGGACGACCTGTTCCTATTCACCGACGAGGGGGAGGAGCATGGCCTATTGCTGGCTGAACTGCTGGAGCTGCTGAAAGAAGAAGGGTTTAAAGTGAATCTCAATTAGGCACAGATCAGCCAGAAGGAAATAAAGTTCCTGGGACTGGCTCTGCGCGTTGGAGAAAGGGCCATTGACAAAGCTAGAAGGGAAGCAGTGCAGAAGTTACCTGCCCCCAACACAGTAACAGGAGTAAGATCTTTTCTAGGGCTAACCGGGTACTGCAGAGATTTTGTTGAGGATTATGCAGCCACTGCAGCCCCTCTGCTCCAACTCCTACACAAAGGAGTGGAATGGGATTGGGACAAAGGTTGCGAGGCAGTGGGGACAGTCTGAGTGCAGTACTGCTCCAGGAGCGGCACGGCCGGCTGAGACCAGTGGATACTCACGGACGTGGAAAAGGGATACTCCAACTGTGAGAGGCACCTCCTAGCCACTCACTGGTCTGTGAAAAGATCACTGATCTTCACAGGGGGGTCCCCATCACACTCGTTGCCCACCATCCACCCCACCCAAATGCTCCTGGGCGGGAGAATCAAGGACGGGACAGTGAGCAGTGCCCGCGTATGGACCTAAGGGTAAAGGGTCTCTGCGAGCCAAGGCTCGCAGCCAACATGATCTATCCAAGGACAATCCACCAGTGTTCCATAGAAGGGGTGTGGGAAATTAACAAAGGCTTTAGGGCCGGGTTACACCCCACAGGCCGAGAGCTCTATGTGGACAGTTCAAGCACGGTATCTGCGGGCGAACGACTCACAGACTGCGGAGTGTATGACCCAAAGGCAGGCATTGCCCTGACGATTAAACTCCCCAGTACTATAAGTGCCCAGCACGCTGAACTGTTAGCAGTAGTGTACGTAGTCACACACCCCGAAGAATTCCCTACCCCATGCACGATTTGCTTGGACAGTATGTTCACATACACTTTGTGTACAGAGTACCTGGCTATCTGGTCCCGTCGCGGATACACATCAGCAGACGGAAGACCCCTGGCAATTAAGCCTTTACTGGAAAAGATCATGACAGCCGTGGGGGAGGAAGGAAAGGTCGATATACATAAGGTGAAGACACATTCCACCACTGAACCCAGTAGCGAGGGAAACCAGCAAGCTGACATGTTGGCCAAGCAGGGTGCCCGCACGGGCAAGATCTGGGACCCAGGCCACATCGCAGCAGTCAGGGGCAGGATTGGGACGACAGTTGTCCCCGGACCTGAAAATGGTTCAGACCGAAGACCCCGACCTCAAAAACTGTCCTGAAAATGCTAACTAAAGGGGAGAAGGTAGACGGCCCGTACGGCACCGCTGCGATTGCCATTAACAAAGGCATACTGTTCATGGGGGAGCAATGGATAGTGCCGCAACAACACCGGAGAGAATTCCTCCAGCTGGTCCACGAGGGTCCAGGAGCAGGACACCCCGGACCTAAGACCACCTGCCAACGGGTGGAGCAGGCAGGGTGGTGGCCGGGACTCAGAGAAGACGTCCGCGAGTTCTGCACCAGCTGTCTGGTCTGCGCTGCCAACAACCCTGACCCCCAGAAAAGAAAAGTGTCTATGGGACATATCAGGAGGGTAGAGGGACCTTGGCATTCAATCCAGGTTGGTTACATGGGGCCCCTACCCACTGCCCAGGGAGGCTACAAGTACTGCCTAGTATTGGTGGATGTATTCACCAAATGGGTGGAAGCCTTCCCATGCCGTATAGCTACTGCTCTGGGAACAGCTAGGATCCTGGTCAGGGAAGTATTCTCCCGATGGGGACTACCCCAGCACGTGGAGTCCGACCAAGGGAGTCACTTCACCAGGCAGGTGATGCAGGAGACCCTTAAGGTGCTCGGCATCAAAGGGAAATGGCATGTCGCCCACAACCCGCAGTCATCCAGGCCTGTGGAGCGTTTAAACCGCACTACAAAAGAAAGGTTGTGTAAAGAGACAGGGGACTCACCCAAGAGGTGGGTAGAGGTCCTACTACTGGTCCTCATGGGGATTCAGGCCAGCCAGTCAAATAGCATGGGGTACTCCCCGTACGAGCTCATGACTGGCAGAGCCATGCGAACCCCCACCCATGAATTAGACCCGGTATTAACGGAAGGTCATATTAAGGAAACGAGCCGGGACAGCTTTGTCAGGAATCTGTTTGAACACCTTAAATAATTTACTGGCAGGCTGCTAACAACATGGGAAAACAGCATCGGAGCAACAAAATGCTGATCGAACCCTGCAAACACTACGAATGGGAAGTAGGGGACCAGGTCATGGTCAGGAACTATACTCGAGTAGAGGTTTTTGAAGCACTGTACATGGGACCTTACCACATTGTCGACAAGGCAAGCCCCATGGTCTATGCCGTGAAGATGCCCCGCCGTACCAAGTGGTTCCACATAAACCAGTGCAAACTTTTCAACCCCGGGATAGCAGCTAAACGTAAGGGACAGCCAGAAACAGTGAACCATACTAAAGGCAGGAATCCCGAGCCAGCAGCCCCCAACTGTGGAAATCCCACAGGGGACGTGGCAGACTCAAAGACTGCACCTAGAGGAGCAGTGGACTCTGTTGCTAGAGGGTCTATCCCCACAACCATTTGGGACTCGGACGCACCCCCAGTAGTCAGAGCCTTGAGAAGGACTCTCCGCACGCCACGGCCTAAGACACCGTGGTCACCAGCACCCCAATTTAAGTGGTTCAGCCCTGGAAGAGGGACCAGCCACAAAGGGGTACCGAGGATCAGGGACCAGCCTGCAAGCAGGAAACCCCAGCTGGTAGCCTCGGTCAACGAGGAACCTCCGGAAGAGATAGTGGTGGACCAGCCACTAATTGGGAGTCCTCAGCCCGCAGCCCTCGACCAGGCAGAACACTCCGGTGAAGAAATGAACCATGCAGCCACCCCCAAAGGAGTGGTGTGCTGTAGCACAGGAATGGACATTCCCCCAATAGTGTGGGACCCAGACCCACCTCCGGTCAGAACACTCCGGGTCCTGCAGTACAGGCCTACCTGCTACCGGCCCGGCTGGAAACCCAGAGGCCAGAGAAGAAAAGAGAAGGACAGGAATCAATCTGGCCACCCGGAGATAGGTGGCAGATGTACCGAAATAGCACGATATGAGTTAGTGTGTTTAGTAAGAATCTAGCGTAGTGTAGGATTGTCTGTGTAATGATAGTGACATATGTAATAGTTTCTTGGGGAAAGGAAAAGACCCCACCTTGTAGGCAGTAAAAGAAGCACTGTAAGAATGATAAGAGTAAGATGAGGCAAAAGTTGATAACAGAAATCAGTTCCTACGGGAACTGGATACGACAGCAAGTTGATTAAAGACTTAAATGTGTCCGAGAAGAAATGAGCCCAAATTGGAACTCTATCACCTTTTGTCAAGCCAGAGAGCTTTTCTCAGGGCTGGACAATCTGTTTTATGTGCCCCTACAGGAAGGAGAACAACATGAGAAGGGTCCTGTTCCTGTTGGACTTGATAAGGATGAGCAACGGCGGCTGAGGAGACGTGAGAATCCCTCATTTATGGGTGCTCAGGAGAGAGAGCACCGATCATAATCGCTGGGGGTGGCACACCAGGTGTGGAAGAGCTCACCATTTACACCCACGAAGAGAGGTGTCCAGGGTAGCTGGTGTCTAATTCCACTCGCTACTTCAACCAGGAAGGGTTTACCTATGGGGAGGCGTCCGTTCGATGCCCCAGGATACGGAGGGAAAACACGTGTCCTTGACTTGTAAAGGGCAGATTCCCCGGGGTAGATGGTGGTGGCTCAGGAAGCTGAGCAAGGACGCGGGGGACCAGGAATCTGACTGGGAAAGACTCTGTAATGATACGTACGGTACCATCACTGGGACACGGGGAGGAGTGAAGGTATTTTGGAACAAGTGGTGGGAGTCTGAACAGGAAATTTATGTTTGCATGTGGGGTTAGAGGAGATCTGTCCCACAGGCATATCGATTGCCTTCGCCAGGCAATGGCAAGATGACGGGGAAGGGATGGGATGGGATTCCATCAGTCCCACACTCCCCACTCCGAATTAACGCCACCGAACTTAGAGCACACATTAAGAAACCCCTGCCCACGACCCTGCCAGTGCGAACACTAATAGAGAAGTGTCCTACTGCCACCAAAGGACCAGGGAGCGGATTAGTATTGGTTCCGACCAAAAAGGTGTTATACCAGGGGGTACACAATGCAATAGCTTCAGTTATTTTAAACCTTACCAAGGTGCACTTACCTGTATGGTGCCTGAAGGAAACAGAGCAGCTATACCAGGCCCTACTTAAGGACATGCTCAAGAAATTTTACGAGTTAGACTTTGGGAATGTAAACAAAGCAGATTTATACACCCTACACGCTAGGGGCACCATCGGCACGGGGAGACCTAGAAGGGAAAGCTTGAACGACATTTTTACTGCATATAATACAGGGTCCTCTGTGATAAATAGCCGAGACGAAATAGAACTGCAAACGCAGATAAATGGTCTAAAGAACCAACTGAGAAAGATCCTGAAAGAAGAAAACACAGTAGTAGGCTCAGAGCGATACAAGGACCAAGCTATGAGGGTCCATTTAAAGGAGATTGTGGCTGAGCTGGAAAAACATGCACTGACAGTGAATGCACTCATACGGGAGGATAGGAATGTTTCCGACCAGGCTGCACAGAACGAGGTGTGCGTGTTGTATGGGGAATGGTTGTTGGGCAAGGGCTACAAAAACCTGGAGGATATAAAACAAGGTTTAGTCCCCTCCTGGATCAGTAACAAGCACCTCGCAGCCCTCCACCGTACAGTAATTCACTAAGCCCGTACCTGCTCCACCTAGCTTCTGAAGCCTACCCTGTCCCAGTAGATTGTAGGAAGTCTACCCACATCATCATGGGGATAGTAACAAGGCTGCCGGTCATGGGTAGGACAGCCCGATCCACACCGGTATACAGGGTGGAGAACATTGGAGTCATTCAAGGAGGTTCACACGTTCGTTTCACAGCGGTCCCACCGAATGTCCTAAAGTGCGAGCACGCTATGACGAGTACTGACCTCTCCGGGTGCCGGAGCCGGGGTGCACACATAATACTGTGCCCCAGCACTTGAATGCTTATTCTAAACTACAGTGTGGGTTTAAAGCTGCTGGCGTACAGCCTATCGACTGTACCATGGAAGTAACGGCACAAGACCATGTTCCTCCACAGGTAGCATACATAGGGGATGGGACATATTGTGTCACCTCCAGTGCGCCCCACTACCAACATGGACACTTCTAGTGTCTGGTGAGTGACAGCAGTTTTTTCTTCAAACCTGAGGCATCAGTTCAAGTGGCCCAGGAACGGATTGTCCCCATTCCTGAACCCTCCACTGTTCACCTCACTTTGAGGGAAAACATGACAAACCTGTAGGATTATGTTGTACATTTTGGCTATGAAATTCCCCCTCTACCCGAACATCTTGCCGCTCTGCTAGAAGCTGTGGTAATCTCACAAAAACATTTCTATACTCTAGAACAGAAAACAATTGTGATAGGGAGAAAGATTCGAGAGATCACAATTCAGAAATATAGAGGTCCCAGCCGGGATCAGAATAGCTTCCCACATTTTGGTTATCTGTCAACTCGCGATTATTCTTTACTTATGGTGTCTCACTTGCCGAGTGAAATGCAGAGGACGTCAGGTCAGGCACCAAAGGGTGCTGTACGCTCCCTGACCAAACTTGGGGATCGCACAGGGAGGGGTAACACCATATTACCATGTTTGATTTGTTTTAATTTTTACCTGCTGTAAAAACACAGACATCAAGTATTGTAAGAATGTTACTTAAAAATGTGTTTGACTAAATACCTTTATTTTACTGTAAAAGCAGAGTGATGGAGGGGTATTGGACCCCCTCTATGCTGTAACAGAATTGTAATGACTGTATTTGCCTGTAACTTGTATTGCATTTCAAAGGGAGATGCACGTTAAAGTTTTAGATTGGTAAAGACAGGGAAGGTTGACTCAGGGGAGATCAGGAATTTTGCTCACCTAGCATGATACTCAAGTATGTAGAGTATCACAGGGGGTACTGAAGGGTTGCAAAATTCGTGGGAGAACCCCCCAGTATTTGGACTCATTGGAAAGGAAATTTAATTTGCAACTATCTACCAGAAAGTTTGAAATCCGAACGTGCACATGGAAGAAACTACGAACTTTAATCAAATTTGCGATTTTACAGGGCAGATTGACTTTGTGTGGGCAGGGTTAAGAACTAAAGGAACTATCTGCAAAGAAGCCCGTTTTGAGTATTGAAGCTGTCTGGAGTATTGAAACGAAAGTAAATTGTCTGGAACATAAGAACATAACATAAAAATTAGGAACAGGAGTAGGCCATCTAGCCCCTCGAGCCTGCTCCGCCATTCAATAAGATCATGGCTGATCTGGTCGTGGACTCCGCTCCATTTACCCGCCCTCTCCCCGTAACTCTTAATTCCCTTATTGCTTAAAAATCTATCTATCTTTGACTTGAAAACATTCAATGAGCCAGCCTCAACTGCTTCCTTGGGCAGAGAATTCCACAGATTCACAGCCCTCTGGGAGAAGAAATTCCTTCTCAACTCGGTTTTAAATTGGCTCCTCCGTATTTTGAGGCTCCTCCGTATTTTGAGGCTGTGCCCCCTAGTTCTAGTCTCCCCCACCAATGGAAACAACCTCTCTGCCTCTATCTTGTCTATCCCTTTCATGATTTTAAATGTTTCTATAAGATCACCCCTCATCCTTCTGAACTCCAAGGAGTAAAGATCCAGTCTACTCAATCTATCATCATAAGGTAACCCCCTCATTTCTCGAATCAGCCTAGTGAATCGTCTCTGTACCCCTTCTAAAGCTAGTATATCCTTCCTTAAGTAAAGTGACAAAAACTGCACGCAGTACTCCAGGTGCGGCCTTACCAATACCTTATGCAGTTGCAGCAGGACGCCCCTGCTTTTGTACTCCATCCCTTTTGCAATGAAGGCCAACATTCCATTTGCCTTCCTGATTACCTGCTGCACCTGCAAACTAACCAAGAGTTTCATGCACAAGGACCCCCAGGTCCCTCTGCACCACAGCATGTTGTAATTTCTCCCCATTCAAATAATATTCCCTATTACTGTTTTTTTTCCCAAGGTGGATGACCTCACACTTTCCGACATTGTATTCCATCTGCCAAACCTTAGCCCATTCGCTTAACCTATCCAAATCTCCTTGCAGCCTCTCTGTCCTCTAAACAACCCGCTTTCCCACTAATCTTAGTGTCATCTGCAAATTTTGTTGCACTACACTCTGTCCCCTCTTCTAGGTCACCTATGTATATTGTGAACAGTTGTGGTCCCAGTACTGATCCCTGTGGCACACCACTAACCACTGATTTCCAACCGGAAAAGGACCCATTTATCCCGACTCTCTGCTTTCTGTTCGCCAGCCAATTCTCTATCCATGCTAATACATTTCCTCTGACTCCGCATACCTTTATCTTCTGCAGTAACCTTTTGTGTGGCACCTTATCGAATGCCTTTTGGAAATCTAAATACACCACATCCATCGGTACACCTCTATCCACCATGCTCGTTATATCCTCAAAGAATTCCAGTAAGTTAGTTAAACATGATTTCCCTTTCATGAATCCATGCTGCGTCTGCTTGATTGCACTATTCCTATCCAGATGTCCCGCTATTTCTTCCTTAATGATAGTTTCAAGCATTTTCCCCACTACAGATGTTAAACTAACCGGCCTATAGTTACCTGCCTTTTGCCTGCCCCCTTTTTTAAACAGAGGCGTTACATTAGCTGCTCTCCAATCCGCTGGTACCTCCCCAGAGTCCAGAGAATTTTGGTAGATTATAACAAATGCATCTGCTATAACTTCCGCCATCTCTTTTAATACCCTGGGATGCATTTCATCAGGACCAGGGGACTTGTCTACCTTCAGTCCCATTAGTCTGTCCAGCACTACCTCCCGAGTGATAGTGATCATCTCAAGGTCCGCCCTTCCCACATTCCTGTGACCAGCAATTTTTGGCATGGTTTTTGTGTCTTCCACTGTGAAGACGGAAGCAAAATAATTGTTTAAGGTCTCAGCCATTTCCACATTTCCCATTATTAAATCCCCCTTTTCATCTTCTAAGGGACCAACATTTACTTTAGTCACTCTTTTCCGTTTTATAATTCTGTAAAAGCTTTTACTATCTGTTTTTATGTTTTGTGCAAGTTTACCTTCATAATCTATCTTCCCTTTCTTTATTGCTTTTTTAGTCATTCTTTGCTGTTGCTTAAAATTTTCCCAATCCTCTAGTTTCCCACTAACCTTGGCCACCTTATACGAATTGGTCTTTGATTTGATACTTTCCTTTATTTCCTTGGTTATCCACGGCTGGTTATCTCTTCTCTTGCCGCCCTTCTTTTTCACTGGAATATATTTTTGTTGCGCATTATGAAAGAGCTCCTTAAAAGTCCTCCACTGTTCCTCAATTGTGCCACCGTTTAGTCCTTGTTTCCAGTATACTTTAGCCAACTCTGCCCTCATCGCACTGTAGTCCCCTTTGTTTAAGCATAGTACTCTCGTTTCTGACACAACTTCCTCATCCTCAATCTGTATTACAAATTCAACCATATTGTGATCACTCATTCCGAGAGGATCTTTTACGAGGAGATCGTTTATTTTTCCTGTCTCGTTACACAGGACCAGATCCAAAATGGCTTGCTCCCTTGTAGGCTCTGTTACATACTGTTCTAAGAAACAATCCCGTATGCATTCTATGAATTCCTCCTCCAGGCTACCCCCTGCGATTTGATTTGACCAATTGATATGTAGGTTAAAATCCCCCATAACTACTGCCGTTCCTTTTTCACATGCCTCCATTATTCCCTTGATTATTGCCCGCCCCACCATGAAGTTATTATTTGGGGGCCTATAAACTACGCCGACCAGTGACTTTTTCCCCTTACTATCTCTAATCTCCACCCACAATGATTCAACATTTTGTTCATTGGAGCCAATATCATCCCTCACAACTGCCCTGATATCATCCTTTATTAACAGAGCTACCCCACCTCCTTTCCCTTCTTGCCTATCTTTCTGAATCGTCAGATATCCCTGTATGTTTAATTCCCAATCCTTGCCACTTTGCAACCATGTTTCTGTAATGGCCACCAAATCATATCGATTTGTAATGATTTGTGCCGTCAACTCATTTACTTTATTTCTAATGCTGCGTGCATTTAGGTAGAGTGTTTTCATCCTAGTTTTTAAACCATGATTTTTAGTTTTTACCCCTCCTGCAGCCCTTTTATATTCAGTGGCCCTTTTTGTTTCTTGCCTTTGGTTTCTCTGCCCTCCACTTTTACTCATCTCTTTTCTGTCTTTTGTTATTGGTTCCCATCCCCCTGCCATATTAGTTTAACTCCTCACCAACAGCATGAGCAAACACTCCCCCTAGGACATTGGTTCCGTTCCTGCCCAAGTGCAGACCGTCCGGTTTGTACTGGTCCCACCTCCCCCAGAACCTGTTCCAATGCCCCACGAATTTGAATCCCTCCCTGCTGCACCACTGCTCAAGCCATGTATTCATCTGTGCTATCCTGCGATTCCTACTCTGACTAGCACGTGGCACTGGTAGCAATCCCGAGATGACTACTTTTGAGGTCCTACTTTTTAATTTAACTCCTAGCTCCTTAAATTCGTCTCGTAGGACCTTATCCCTTTTTTTACCTATGTCGTTGGTACCAATGTGCACCATGACAACTGGCTGTTCTCCCCCCCTTTTCAGAATGTCCTGCACTCGCTCGGAGACATCCTTGACCCTTGCACCAGGGAGGCAACATACCATCCTGGAGTCTCGATTGCGGCCGCAGAAACACCTATCTATTCCCCTTATGATTGAATCCCCTCTCACTATCGCTCTCCCACTCTTTTTTATGCCCTCCTGTACAACAGAGCCAGCCACGGTGCCATGAACTTGGCTGCTGTTGCTCTCCCCTAATGAGTCATCTCCCTCAACAGCACTCAAAGCATTGTATCTGTTTTGCAGGGGGATGATCAGATGGGACCCCTGCACTACCTTCTTTGTACTACTCTTCCTGCTGGTCTTCCATTCCCTAGCTGGCTGTGGATCCTTCTCATGCGGTAAGATCAACTCACTGCACGTGCCACTTATGTCATTCTCAGCATCGTGGATGCTCCAGAGTGAATCCACCCTCAGCTCCAATTCCGCAACGCGGTCCATCAGGAGATGGAGGCGGATACACTTCTTACACACATAGTCGTCAGGGACACCGGAAGCGTCCCTGAGTTCCCACATGGCACAGGAGGAGCATATCACGTGACCGAGCTCTCCTGCCATGCCTTAACCCTTAGATACCCTTAAATTAGTAACAACAATGTTACAGTTTACTTACTGATATAAAAAGAAAAAGAAAAGCTACTCACCAATTACCAGTCAATCGCTTACCCCATTGGCTGTGACGTCACCTTTTGATTCCTTTCTACTTCTTTTTTGC
Source organism: Pristiophorus japonicus (assembly GCF_044704955.1). Lineage (NCBI taxonomy): Eukaryota > Metazoa > Chordata > Chondrichthyes > Pristiophoridae > Pristiophorus > Pristiophorus japonicus. The sequence goes on from NC_091981.1 coordinate 89,038,306, forward strand.
TTTCTCTCCCGCTGTAGCTGCACAAGTACGCCTTTATAGGCCACTCCGACGCTGCTCCCACCTCTCACCAACTGCCGCTGGCTCTCGAGCTCCCGCTGGGCCTTTATAGGCCGCTCCGATGCTGCTCCGACCTCTCACCAAATGCCGCTGGCTCTCGAGCTCCCGCTGGGCCTTTATAGGCCGCTCCGACGCTGCTCCCGTCTCTCACCAACTGGAGAATTGTGGATACTCAAAAAACCCTTCTCCCTAGGAGACATTAACATAGCAACAATTGACCCAAAGATAGTGAACTATTATCCTGATCTGGAAAACCATTCCAGCCCATACATAATAACAATGGCACATCCAGCCTGCATGAAAACCCCAAGCACAGACAGACTCTGCAAATACCAAAGCTAATAAACAGATTTAGAAGATCGACACATCCGAGACAAGTTAACATTTAATGAGCCTGCCAAAATATGACAAAGAAATATCAAGCCCGCCAAAATTAAACAAAGAAACCCGGCTGATTTGGCGCGAAGATTAGAACAGCTCCAAAAGTATAACTGGGCCCTGCTTTAACAAAGGGCATGCTACTGCCTCAGAAGACACTGCTCGGGATGCTTAGCTGAAGGTATGCACACAGCAGCCTAGCATCATAGAACATCAAGAAGGGAGACAGACCACCGCAGCAGTTTTTAACTGACTTCTCCAGCCTCGACGCCCTGCTATCGAAAAGGAAGGAAGAGCATCACCATCGTGGCAGCAACTGATCACAGCCAACGTGGTACCACCAAAAGCACCGCGATCGACCAACTTCGAAAACTCCACAAGGAAGATACCGAAGAATCGAAAGTTTCCACTCTACAACCTAGGCCTGACTACCAACAGGTGAAAACATTATCTAAAAAGACTTTGAAACCTATTTCTAATGAAAAAAAACAGGTACTTACCCCATAAGTCCAAAATGCGCCCCATCACATCGGCGGACACCATCCAACTGAAGATTGCGCAGTAAGAAGTCTTTTCTGACGTTTGGAGTACGGCAAGCAGAACCGACAGAATCCAGTGAACCCCGAAATCGCGAACCACTGCAAACTACCACTAAAGGATTGGTAAGCATAGTCCCTGTTTGCCCTGGAGTCTAATCTAGTTAGTGTTAGGTATTGGGAGGTGGGAGGTGTATTATTTCCTGTAACCCTTTTGAATGTGTGATGTACTGTTCTTTACTTGAGTGATTGTAAGTTTGACATTGTATTTTCTTGCCTTTAATAAAACCAAAGTTCTTTTGACCAAACCAGTTGTCTCTTGTACTTAGTCACATCTCCCAAATAAATCCAAAGTCTAGAACCCAGTGCGTGGGAGCGATTCGAACCGCTCAGAAGGTCAGAGGTGAACCTGACCCCACACATCACCCCTTACAGTCTCTATTCTGTCCTCTGCTTCCTGCAAAACAAAACTAACAAGCACCTTGCTGTGAGAGGGTCTACCTCCAGAGATCTGGCTTCATTACAACTACCCAAAACACTTTAAAAGAAAACTATGTACAACACCACCCGTGTTGCCGGGTGGCACCTCTTGCCTGGGACTTTTACGGCTCCTGGTCGGCGTGTAAGGAGGCGTCCACGGCGCCTTTGGCCTTGGGATCATCTCCTTTTTACAGCCCCCACCACGGGGTCCTCGCTGACCCGCATCCACCATGCTGTTTACAGTGCCTTGGTGTTTCTTTCCTTTCCTTACCCTTTCCCCCGGGTTAAACAACTTACACTGGTTCACGTGGAACCACTTTGTGCCCCTTGGAAGTTTAATCGTGTAAACCATGGGGCTTGCCTTATCCAATATACTGTAAGGTCCCATATACAGTAGCTCAAACGTCCCTAAACGAGCGTAGTTTCAGACCATCACCTGGTCCCCTACCTTCCACTCATGTGTTCTCTGGGGCTCGAGCAGCAACTGATTACTCCGGTGCTGCTTCCCCATGTTACTGGCTGCCTGCCAATGAATCTGCTTCAACCTCTCGTATAGATTCTTGATAAACTTATCCCGGTTTACTTCTCCCACTTTACCTTCGGTGAGAACCTTGCCAGAACATGGGTGGGCATATGCATAATACTCCTGGCCATGAGCTCATGTGGGTAGTGCCTGTGCTCCTGGAGAGGCTGGCTCAGACCCCCATCAAAACTAACGGCAGAACCTCATCCCACTTTTTCGGGGATGGCCTTGTTTTCTCCGCATCCTTTCTTTGATGGTCCGATTTAAGTCGCTCCACAACCCCTGATGACTGTGGGTTGTGAGCCACGAGCCACATGCCATTTACCCTCTAGCCCCAGAATCTTCAAGGTGGCCTGTATGACTTGCCCCATGAAGTGGCTCCCTTGGTCGGACTTCACGATCTGTGGCAGTCCCCACCTGGAGAACACTTCCCTGACAAAAATCCTTGTCGTCACCAACGCCGAGGCTGAACAGTTTTGGAAAGCTTCCACCCACTTGGAGAACACGTCTACTGGGGCCAAACAGTACTTGTAACCCCTCTTTGTGGTGGGCAATCGCCCGATGTAATCACCCTGTATCGAATGCCATGGTCCCTCTACTCCTCTCGTGTGCCCCATGGGAACCTTCCTACGTTGTGGATTGGGGTTGTCCACTGTGCACATCTGTCTGCACAAAAATAGCGGACATTCTCCCTCAGTTGCGGCCACCACCCTGCCTGTTCTACCCTTTGCCAGCAGTCTCCGCCCTGAGTGTCCTGCTCCTGGGCCCCCGTGGGCCAACTGGAGGAATTCCCTTTGGTACATCTTGGGAACTATCCACCGATCCCCCTCAAAGAGCCTCCCCTCCTTTACGGTGATGCCTGCTACCCCAAACAGACCTTCCCCAGGACGACCTTGAAGACGGAATCCTGTGGCTGGACTTGCCTCAAGTCCGGGGCCAATGCTACCCCTGCGCTCCCTGGTGTCCCCCCCCCCCCCCCTTTGTCCCGGATCGTTGCTACTGGGCTGGACCCATATGGATCCAAAAAACTCCTTCCCTGGCTCCTTCCTTAGTCTACCCTTTGGTTGCCTTCCTCTCTGGGCTCTGTCTTAGAGTGAGCCTTTACTTTGTGGATGTAATGACACCCCGGGGTCCCCGTTGCCTTTCTCAGCAACGGTACTGTTGCTAAGGGCTTCCCGCAACCGCAACGAGCCCAGATAGCCAAGTATTCGGTACACAAATTGCACGTAAACATGGAATCTGAGCAGATGGTGTATGGAGACGTACACCACTGCCGACAGCTTGGTGTGCTGGGCGCTCAGGGTGCTCAGGAGTTTAATGGACCTTGCTATCCCAGCCGTAGGGTCATAAATCCTGCACCCAGTGAAACACTCCCAGTTCATTATTGAACTAGACCTGTCGACTTAGATCTCGTGTAACCTGGCCCAGAATCCTACATCCACATCCCATAACCCTTCCACCGTACACTTGTGGGCCATCCCTGGGTAGATAATGTTGGCGGCCAACTTGGGCTCACTCAGGCCTTACACTCTCAGATGCATTTGTGAGAGCAATAAAATCCAGCGAGCAATGCGAGCAATGCGAGCACTGCTCACCGTGCCGTCCTTTATCTTCCCATCTAATAACGTCTGAGTGGGGGTATGGTGGGTTAGTAGGATGATCAGGGACGATCCTGTAATGAGCTGTAAGCACTTTACAGCCCAATGCATGGCTAGGAGATGCCTCTTGCAACTGAAATATCCCCATTCTACATCCGCGAAGACTCTTGACGAGTACACCATGGGCCTCAGTTTGCCATGACGCTCCTGGAGCAGCACTGTGCTCAAACTGTCCCCACTGGCTGCTACTTCCAAAAAGAAGTCCTCCCCACCATTAATTGCCCCTAATTCGGGTACCGTCTGCAGGTCTCCCTTTAGGCGATTAAACGCTGCCGTGCAATCCTGATTCCATTCTCATCCGACTCCCTTGCAGAGGAGCCAAAGCAGAGGGGTTGCCATGGCGACGTAATCTTCAATAAAATCCCTGCAGTACCCCGTGAGCCCCACGAAGGATCTCACCCCGGTCATTTTTATGGGGGCTGGTAATTCCTGTACAGCCTTCCGTTTGGCCTCGTCTATAGCCTTTTCCCCAGCCCTCACGGTCAGCCCGAGGAATTTTACTTCCTTCTGACCGATCTGAGCTTTCTTAGGATTCACCTTGAACCCTGTCTCTCTCAGCAGCTCCAGCAGCTCAGCCAGCAGTGAATCATGCTCCTCCCCCTTCATCGGAGAACGAAAGCAATTCGTCCACATCCTGCACCAACTGCTGGGGTCTGCTGAATCCCTTTTGGTGTCTGCCATGCATTGGTGGAATATGGAGGGGATGTTATGAAATCCCTGTGTACTGCTGTCCCTTAAAAGTAAAGGTAGACTTGTACTGGTCTTCCTGTTTCAGGGGAATCGACCAAAACCCGTTTGAAATGTCCAGCACTGTAAATGTGGTTGTGGTTGCTGGAACACTCCCTATCAGATCAGCTACAGCCGCGACTGTGGGTGCGCAGGCTGGGATGTTTTTGTTGAGCACCCGATAGTCCACGGTAGCTCTCCATCACCGGTCCGGTTTCCTAACCGGCCAAAGTGACGAGTTCACGTGTGTGGCTATGGGCCTCAACACTTCCTGTGTTACCAGGGATCCCAGTGCCGTCTCCAAGACAGCCTCTGCCTCTCTGGAGAAGCTGTACTGCTTCTGTGGCCGTGACATGGGGACCCCCTGTACTCAGACCTCCACCCCCGTCACCCCACCACAGTCGCGCTTGTGTGTGGCGAACGATGTGAGATTGTCCCGCACGTACGCCTGGTACTTGGCCAGGGTAGTATTGACCAATTGCTCTAGGTCGTAACTCCCCTTCGGCTTCATGGTACACATGTTGCCTTTTCCTTCCCCTTTCCTAGGGATCACTACAACTTCTCTCTCCTTATCGGAACCCACTGCTCCCCAAAGACAGTGATTCCTCAAATCCACTATAATTCAGTGGGCTAACATAAAGTTAACATAAACATAAAGGACTCCTGACCCTGGCTGTTCCCACTTTATTTGGACGCATTCCCACCTGGTGTGCAGGAATCCTAAATCTATGGCTAATGGCCTGGACATCGCCCCCGTCTGCTCATTCCTGGTGAACCCCACAAAACTGAATGGAACCTTCCTGGACCACGGTGAATCGGTCGGGTTCCTCGCATGGATCACTGTGCTCGAAGCTCCGGTGTCCACCAAGTACTTCCCCTCGACCTTCTCCACCCCCATCCTCACATGTGGTCTACTCCACTCATCGTACGTGAGTGAACACAGGTACTCAGGCTGGGTGCGTGCTAGTCAGGGTGGTGGGATTACCGGAGCGGTCGGTATTTCCCTGCTCACAGCAGCATCTACCCTTCCCTGCTCTGGCACAAAAACTGTCTGAAGGGCGGCCACCAAAACATCAAATTGTTCTGCGGTCGTTTCCTCCCCTCCACAGGTTTCGTCTTAGGCATTTTGCCTTGCTCCCTCCTCTGGGCCGGGAAGTCTTTTCTCTAGCGTCCCATCTTCCCACACCCGAAACACATCCTAGCCTTCCCTGCGCTAACCCCTTCCTGACGTCATTCCTTTTTACTAGCCTCACTGGCCTTCATTTCATGTACCTTGCCTTACTTGGCTTGACCTCCTCCTCTGAACAAACTGTTTGCCAAGAGGGTCCTGAGCCAATGGTTTCTCGGCCCCTCCTGCAACTGTGCTCTGTTGAGCACCCCACCCGTGGCCTTTTTGTAGACGGGCCAGAGCCTGTCCGCGAATGCCTGAGGTGCATCCCCTGCCAGGTGCAATGTCCTCTCTACCCTAGAGAACGGACGATCCTGGGTGTGACCTATGGCTCTCAGGATTTCCTCCTTTAAGCCGGCCGCGGTCCTCTGTCCCCGTTTGGTCTCGGCGGACAGGATCTAATACAGTTTCCCATCCAGGGAAAACAGCAACAGTTTGTGAGCCTCGGCCTCACTACACCCGTTAATCCCCCAATCTTGTCCACCTCGGTGAAGTGAACTGAGGGGTCCCCTTCTTTCTTTAACTTGGGCACCCCCGAGATCATATTCTGCAGCTGCGGTGTGGTGAATGGAACCACAAAATCGCATTGCATCGCGCCCTGACCCACGCCGCCTACGGGTGGACTGAACTTCTGCTGCCGTATGGGACTCATTGGTCTCGGTGGCACTTCAGAGGTGGTCAGATTTCACTATCCTGCCCCCAATCCTTGCTATCTTCTCCTTCCTTTTCCCAGTCCACCTGAGCTTCCCCCAGGTCTATCAAGCAAACCATGCCTTTGGCTTTGGATAGAGCTTGAATCATGCTTTGGCTTTTTCTTGGCAGAGCCTGTGATTCCTACTCTCAACCCCCCTACTGCTAGCTACCCTTTAAGCTGTCTTAATATCTCTCAGTTGCCCCTCCATCTGTTAACTTTACCTGTTGAGCAGTCGATTGCCTCCCGTACAACCTTCTCGTTGAGCTTGGCCTCGGTGACCTGGCATTGCAGGTCCTCTCCGGTGTTATGGGATGTTTCCTCCTGAGTTCGCATTTGCTGCCTCTCCTCGCGTAATTCATCCACTAATCTGTTCCTCACTATGGCCCTTGCAGCTGACTGCTCCTCTGACTCTTGGCGCTCTGTCTTAAGCTTAGTAACCTGCTGCCTGAGCAGTTGGACTTGCTTCTGCAAACACAGGAGCCAAATGGCCTTTTATTTTGCGCTTTGTGCTCCTGACCCCCCCATCCACTCAGCAGCTTTGTCCTCAGGACTCTCTGCCCACAACAAGTCTAACACCCACTGCTGTGTTACATTAACTTTTCCGAATATGTATGAGGAAATCCTATCCCCCATTGCCGATCTCTGGACCTTGAGATCTTCCATAACTGTCTGTTCACGCAAACCAGGGTCCCTTCATGGTCGCCAGATTCTGTAAGTGGTTTTGCCCTTGGTGGTTTCGAATCATCCCCCTTACAACAGTTCTAGACCCGGGAATTATAGTAGTGCACAGAATAATCAGTTATAGACAGATCTTTCGGTCTCAACCATCACAGTGCTTTTATTCAAGTTAAAGCATACACCTGCTTCCAGTAAAACACACCCTGGTGGTGTACAAAAAGCACAGTACAACACACAACACTGCCCTATTTGAACAGGCCCCTATCGCAAAGTACCCACGAAAAAAACATCCCTGCTGGGATCAATAGTGCACCACTGAATCTGCCTAACAGACTGTGCATACACCTATGATCCGCACAGAACCTCCCCACTAAACCACTAAGGCGTGGTTGGGACACACTACACCCCTTCACACTATGGGGTGGTCTAAAGGAGCTGTGGGCTGGGATAATGCTCACCAGTTACCCCTTTGGCTTACTCACTGCTTCTCCCAATGAGGCGTATCTTCTGGTTCCATACTAATCTGTGGTTTCCAAGTCCCAGTCTCAAGGTCAGCGTCCCAGTCAAAATAACGAGGCTCTCTTTGGTCGTAGATGATGGTTTCTTCTCTCCATTCCACACGGAGTGCTTGGTCCTTGAATGTGTTGAACGAAGCAAGCAAGCGTAGAAGAGGAGAGAGAGAGAGAAATGGCAACAAACTGCCTTCTCTTATCCCTGAAAAATGCTTGCTTAATCCTCGCGCCAAAAACCAGTCCTTTGCCTGAGGCAGAAATCATAGCGGGGAAAGAGCGTACATGGCGATGGGAAGCAAATTGAAGATCGTGGCAGGAGTAAGATTGGACATCATGGTCGGGTGATGATCTGCCACCATGGAGGGGCGAAGATCGGTCTTCCTCGCGGGAGGAAGATCAGACATGGCAGTGGGGAATGATCGATTATTGCGTCGGGGGTAAGATCGGACATTGTGGCAGTAGGAAGATCGGACATGAGGGCGGGGGAAGATTAGACATCGTGATGGGGGAGATGATCAGGCATCATGGAGGGAGGAAGGTCGGATATTGCAGCAGGGGAAGATCAGAAATCGATGCGGGGAAGATCGGACATCGCAGCAGAAGGAAATTTGGCCGTCACGCGGGAGGAAGATCGGCCGTCATGCGGGAGGAAGATCGGCCATCATGGTAGAAGGAAGACCAGACCAGAGGAAGATTGGACAAGGCAGCGGGCGGAACACTGGACATGGTGGCGGGAGTAAGATCGGCCATCACGGCGGGAGGAAGATCAGACATGTCGGCGGGGAACGAATGGATATGGCACCAAGGGTAAGATGGGACATTGTAGCGGGGGAAGTTCGGACATCATGGCTGAGGACTGATCGGGCATCACAGAGGGAGGAAGAATGGGTATCGCAGAGGGGGGAAGATTGAATATCATCCAAGGCGAAGATCGGAAATTGCGGCGAGAGTAACATCGGCCGTTATGATACGGGGGATGATCGGACATCCTCTCGGAAGGAAGATCAGACATCACAGTGGGGGAAGATCGAAATTGTGGTGGAGGAAGATCGCACATTGTAGTGGGGAAAAATATATTGTGGTGTGAGGAAGATCACTTATCATGGCAGGGAAATATGGGACATGGCTGCGAGGAATCATCGGATATTGCACCGGATGTAAGATCGGGCATCGTGTTGAGGGTAAGATTGGGCATCATGGCGAGGGAAGATCAGACATGGTGGCAGTAGAAAGATTTTTCATCGTAGCGGGAGGAAGGTTGGACATGATGGCGGGGGAAGATCGGACATTGTGTCGGAGGGGGAAGATCGGACATCATGGTGGGATGAAGAGTGGACATTGCAGTGGGTGGATGATTGGACATGGTGGAGAAAGATCGGATATGGCACCAGGATTAAGATCGGACATTGGGCATCACGGAGGGAGGAAGAACAGGCATCATGACAGGTGGATGGTCGGATATCGTGGCGGGGGAACATCGGAAATCAAGGCAGAAGGAAGATTGGCTGTCATGGTGGGAAGAAGATCAGAAATCACGGCGGGAATAGATCGTACACGGCGATGGGAAGAAAATTGGACATTGTGGCAAGAGTAAGATTGGACATCGTGGTCAGGTGACGATTGGCCATCACAAAGGGAGTAAGATTGGTCTTCCTGGCAGGAGGGAGATCAGACATGGCAACGAGAGGAAGATTGGACATCATCATGGGTGAAGATCGGTCATGGCGGCGGGAGGAAGATCAGACATCGTGGTTGAAGGATGATCGGGCAGAATGTTGGGGATGATTGGAAATTGAGGTGGAGATGATGGACATCGCAGCAGAAGGAACATCGACCATCATGGTGGGAGGAGGATCAGAAATCACAAGTGGGGAAAGATCATACACGGCGACAGGAAGAAAATTGAACGTCGCGGCAGGAGGAAGATTGGACATTGTGGCCGGGAGAAGATCGTCCATAACCGCGGAGGGAAGATCGGTCTTCCAAGAGGGAGGAAGATCAGACATGGTGGTGGGGTTAAAACGGACATTGCGGTGGGGGAACATCGGAGATCATGGCGTGGAAAGATCGCCATCAGGGTGGGAGGAAGATCGGACATCGTGGCTGGGAAAGATGGGACATGGCTGCGGGGAACTATCGGATATGGCGCCGGGGGTAAGATCGGATATCGCGGCAGGACGAAGGTTGGTCTTCGAGGCTGAGCGTAGGTCAGTCATCACAGAGGGAGGAAGAACAGATATCGCAGAGGGGGGAAGATTGGATATCGTGGAAGGGGAAGATCGGAAATTGCAGCGGGTGGAAGATCGGACATGGCGGCGGGAGTTACATCAGCCGTCATGATGTGGAGGATGATTGGACATCCTGGTGGAAGGGAGATCAGATATCGCGGCGGGGATGACCAAAATCATGGCGGAGGAAGATCAGACATTGTGGAAGTGGAAGATCGCACATCGTAGTGGTGAAGATCGGATATCGTGGTGGGAGGAAGTTCGGACATGGCAGGAAGATTGGACATTGCAGCGGGTCGGGGGGGGGTGCGAAATTGGACATGGTGGTGGGAGAAGATTGGCCATCACGGCAGGAGGAAGATCAGATATCATGGCGGGGAAATATGGGACATGGTTGCGGGGACTGATCGGATATTGTAGAGGTAGGAAGATTGGACATCGTAGCGGGAGAAAGATCGCACCTCATGTTGGGGAAGATCAGACATTGTGGCCGGGGAAGATCGGACCTCATGGCTTCGGGATGATGGAACATCATGGAGGAAGGAAGAACAGGCATCATGGTGGGCGGAAGGTCGGATTTCATCACGAGAAGATCGGAAATTGAGGCGGGCAAGAGCGGTCATTGCACTGGAAGGAAGATTAGCCATCATGGTGGGAGGAGGATCATAAATCACGGCAGGGAAAGATTGTACACGGCGACAGGAATAAAATTGGAGATCACGCCAACAGTAAGATTGGACATTACAGCCAGGCAAAGATCGGCCATCATAGTCGGAGAAAGGTGAGACATCGTGGTGGGGGAAGATCGGACATAGCAGCGTGACGAAGATCGGATATTGCGGTGGGGGAAGATTGGACAGCTCAGCGGGGAACGATCAGCCATCACGGTGGGAGGAAGATTGGACATTGCGACGGGGAAAGATGGGACATGGCTGCATGGAACTATCGGATATGGCGTCGGGTGTAAGATCAGATATCGCAGCAGAAGTAAGATTGGTCTTCGTGGCTGAGGAAAGATCGGTCATCACGGAGGGAGGAAGAACGGACATCGTGGAGGGGGGAAGGTTGGATATCGTGGAAGGGGAAGATCGGGAGTAACATTGGCCGTCATGGGGGGATGATCGGACATCCTGGCGGAAGGAAGATCAGACATCACAGTGGAGAAAGATCGCAATCATGGTAGAGGAAGATCGCACATCGTAGTGGGGAAAATCAGATATTGTGGCAGGATGAAGATCGGACATAGCGGCGGGAGGAAGATCATTTATCATGGCAGGAAAAATATGGGTCATGGCTGCAGGGAACGATCGGATATTGTTCCGCGGGTAAGATCAGGCATCGTGTTGAGGGTAAGATTGGGCATTGTGGCGAGGAAAGTTCGGACATGGCGGCAGTAGGAAGATTTGACATCGTAGCGAGAGGCAGGTCAGACATGACAGAGGGGAAGATCGGACTTCGTGTCGGGTGGCGGGGGAGGAAGATCGGACATTGTGGCCGGGTAAGATCGAACGTCACGGTCACGGTGGGCAAAGATCGGACATTGTGGCCGGGGTAGATCGAACATCATGTCAGGGGGTAGATCGGCCATCACAGTGGGGTAGATCGGACATCGCGGTGGGGTAGATCGGCCATCACGGTGGGGTAGATCGGACATCGCGGTGGGGTAGATCGGACATCGCGGTGGGTTAGATCGGACATCGCGGTGGGGTAGATCGAACATCGCGGTGGGGTAGATCGGACATCGCGGTGGGGTAGATCGGACATCGCGGTGGGGTAAATCGAACATCGCGGTGGGGTAGATCGGACATCGCGATGGGGTAGATCGGACATCGCGGTGGGTTAGATCGGACATCGCGGTGGGGTAGATCGGACATCGCGGTGGGGTAGATCGGCCATCACGGTGGGGTAGATCGGACATCGCGGTGGGGTAGATCGGCCATCACGGTGGGGTAGATTGGACATCGCGGTGGGGAAGATCGGGCATCGTGGTGGGGGACGCTTGAACATCAAGCCAGGGCGGAAGATTGGACATTGCATTGGGAGGAAGATCGGCCATCACACGGGAGGAAGATCGGACATAGTGGTGGGAGGAAGCTCAGGAATCACGGCAGGAAAATTCATACATGGTGATAGGAGGAAAATTGGATATCGCGACCAGGTGAAGATTGGCCATTACGGTGAGGGAAGATCAGCCATCCCGGGGGAAGATCAGACCTCACGGTGGGGCAATTTCGACCATCACAGTAGGGGAAATTCGGCCATCACGGTGGGGGAAAATTGGACATCACGGTGGGGGAAAATCGGATATCATGGAGGGGCGAAGATCGGTCATTCTGGCGGGAGGAAGATCAAACATGGCAGCAAGAGGAAGATTGAATATTGTGGCGGGGGAAGACCGGACGTCACGGCAGGTGAACATCTGACATCGCAGTGGGATGAAGAGTGGACATCGTAGCGGGGAAAGATCGGACATGTCTGCGGGAAACGATCGGATATGGCGCCAGGGGTAAGATCAGACATCGAGGTGGGATGAAGTTCGGATATCGCAGCGGGGAAGATAGGAACTCAAGATGGAAGGAAGATCGGCCGTCATGATGGGAGGAAGATCAGAAATCACGACGGGAATAGATCGTATATGGCGATGGGAAGAAAATTGGACATTGTGGCCGGGGGAAGATTGGACATTGTGGCTGGGGGAAGATCGCTCTTCCAAGAGGGAGGAAGATCAGACATGGTGATCGGGGAACATCAGAAAACACAGTGTGGAAAGATCGCCCATCACGGTGGTTGGAAGATCAGACATTGTGATGAGGGAAGATGGAACATGGCTGCGGGGAACTATCGGATATTGCGCCGGCGGTAAGATCGGATATCGCAGGAGGACAAAGATAGGTCTTTGTGGGTGAGGGAAGATCAGTCATCATGGAGGGAGGAAGAACAGACATCACAGCGCATGGAAGATGGGATATCGTGGAAGAGGAAAATCAGAAATTGCAGCGGTAGGAAGATTGGATATCGTGGAAAGGGAAGATCAGAGATTGCGGTGGTAGGAAGATTGGCCATTATGATGGGGGGATGATCGGATGTCACAGCGAGGAAGATCAAAATTGTGGCGGAGGAAGATCAGACATCGTGGCGGGAAGAAGATCGGACATGGCTGCAGGTAATGATCGGATATCGCTGGAAGATAGGGTATCACAGCGGCAGGGGAAGATCGAATATCGTGGCTGGGGAAGATTGGCCATCATGGCAGGAGGAAGATCAGGCCGGGGAACTATAGGACCCGGCTGCGGGGAATGATCGGATATTGCGGCAGTAGGAAGATCGGATATTGTGGCTGGGGTAAGATCAGACATCGTGGCTGGGGGAAGATTGGACATTGTGCCTGAGGGAAGATTGGACATCGTGGCTGGGGTTAAAATTGGACATTGTGGCCGGGGGAAGACCGGACATTGTGTTGGGGAAGATCAGATATTGTGGCTGGGGGGAAGATCGGACATTGTGTCGGGAAGATCAAATATTGTGGCCGGGGGGAAGATCAAACATGGTGGGAAGATTGGACATTGCGTGAAGATTGGAGATCGTGGCAGGGGAGATCAGACATTGTGTCGGGAGGAAGATCGAACATTGTGGTTTGGGGTAAGATCGGACAACTCAGCGGGAGGAAGATCGGACATCTCGCCAGGGAAAATCAGACATCATGGAAAGGGAAGATCGGACATCGCGGCATTGGAGGTGGAGAGAGGGCATCTGGACTGGTGGAGGGCAATCGGCAGAGGGGAGGCCAAGTCTTCCTTGAGGGGCTGGGTGGAGCATTCATACTCCTCCTGGCCCATTAGTAGTGCTGTAGATAGCACTCACCTTCCTGACTCCCTTTAACTGCCGGGTTTTCCGACCTCTGTGAAATCCACGCAGCAACACTTAATTTTAAATTAGGCTCCCAATTGCACTTTGGGAACCCGATTTATATATGTTAATGAAGTGTTCTGCCTCTCCACAGTGGGACATTAAGATGTCACAAAACCCACCGCTGTAAAAGCAGTAACATGCGTGGTGAGTTATGGTCGTGTTTAACCACCTCCCCCGCAAACTCTTTCCTGTCCATCTTTGGGGAATGGTTAATATCAAAGCCATAATAGCCATTTGAAGCAGTGCTTCAGATGCTGAGACAAACCCGGAATCCCCCTAAGATTTCCAAGGACATACTTTTCAGGTAGAAGAGGAAAATATTTTCCATTTTGTGATATGATAAGTAATATAAATCCAATGCTCTCCTTGCCTGTCTCCCATTCGCCACCCTCCGTAAACTTCAGCCCATGCAAAACTCTGCTGCCTATAACCTCTCCTGCACTGAGTCCTGCTCACTCATCGCCCTTGTATTTGACCTATAATAGCTCCCACTCCTCTGAATGTAAAATTCATATCCTTTTGTTCAACTTCCTACATGGTCCTGCCCCTCCCTATCTCTGTAACCTCACCAAGCCTTACAATCTCCCCAAACCCGCCATTTCTCTGATTCTGGTCTGTTGTACATCCATTCCTCGCTCTGCCCTACCTTTGGCTGCATGCCTTTAGCCATCTCGGCCCTACATTCCCTGGAATTTCCTTCCTCAAACCCTTTGCCTTTCCACTTGCCTGCCCTCCTTTAAGGCACTTCTTGAGGTCCACCTCTTTGACAAAACTTTTGGCCACCCTTCCTAATATCTCCTTCTTTGGCTGGGTGCTTATTATTTCTTTCTTATTATATCTTTGGGAGATTTTTTACATTGAAGACACTATGGCCCTGAAATTTTGGTCTCTCCGGGTGCATACAATGTGTGCATGAGCTCAAAGAGGCCCCACAAGTTCTGGGTTTAAGTGCACGAAGCGCATGCGTCGCAATCCGGCACTTTTGCACTGTCAAAATCTTGACAGTTCCAATGCAACCCCGGGAGAAGGTCCTTCGCGGGCGGAGATTTGGGATATTTGCCCAACTCCTGCCCAGCGAGCGTCCTTAAAACTTACGGCAGGTGAAAGCAGGCGTAAGGCCTGCTTTTACCAGCATAAAAGTTTTAAAAGATAAAAAAATAATATGTTAGCAATACTTTTTATATTAAAAACCCTGTCCATTAAGGTAAGTTTATTAAAACATAAAAAACATTTGCAAAAAATACATTTTTGGCTAAAACATTTAATTAAATTCAATTTCAATTAATTTTAAATATGTGAAGTGTTTTTCTTATTATTTAAAATGTTTGTGTTTTTGGGGGTATCCCCATTCATAGAAATGGTGATCTCCGTACAAACGAAACTCACCATTACTTTGAATGGGGATATGCCATTTTCATTGGTTGGTCCGGCCCACATGATCCCAGGATGCACATATGCTCCTGGAATACATGGGACTTGCGCTGGGCTGTGCATGGAGGTCTTGTAGCGCAAGTGTTCATTCTTCCGGGACCACCAGGTACATTCGTAAATACTTTTGTGGTCAGAGGCATCCGCCCGAGGGGAGAGTCCGACCGCAATTTCAGGGCCTATATAAATGCAAGTTGTTGTTGTTTTAAAATCATTGCTGTTAATAGTACCATTTGTGCATAACTGTTGTTGAGTGCCGGTTAATGGAGTCCTTCTAGTGGTGAGTGCATGATGGTGTTGCTTGTTGATGCAGACTTGCTGGTGTAATTTTGGTGTGCACCTGTTGATTAGTTGATGTTTAGTGCGTACCTGCTGATGGATATATGTTGGTCAATAATTTGGTGAGTACCTATTAATGAGCACCTGTTAGTGCCTACTTGTTTGTGTGTACCTTTTGGTTCCACCGGTACGCTCGCGGCCTTCCGCGAGAGGTGGGCACCGGAGGGACTGGAGTGCATCATCACCCCCGGCAACCAAATTTTAATTTGATTTTATGTTTTAAAGTTTAATTTGTTTTAATTGCCGGTGTTTTTAGTGTCCCCCCTCCACTTTTATAGGGGGCACTTGGAAAAAAATTTGATTTTAGTGCCCAAAAAAAAAACCCCAAAAAAACAAAAAAATACAAAAGAAACATATAAAAAAAGGGCCTTGAAAATGTTTGGTGTGTCCCCCAGATCGGGGGGCATGATTTAATGTTAGTTGTTTTTCTCCTAAAAGAGTTGTGTACCTCTTGGTGTGTACTTGTTTGTAAGTACTTGTTAGCACCTGTTAGTGCATTTGTGTTGGTGTGTACCTCTTGTGTTCCAATATTTAAAGGGGCTGCTCCTGAAATTCTGGTTGCACTTCAGTCCCACACTCCTGATCTTTGGGCACCCTGTGCGGAGGGGAGCGGGTAGGTCCGAGGTCCTCCTCGTAGGACTGCTCCTGGGCACGGCCAAGGGTGCCATCAGCCGGTCCAGGCAGCGGGCGGTCGAGGGGGTCGTTCAGCCTGACTGCCTGCCTCTCTTCCGCGCGTACATCTGCGCCAGGGTGTCCTTAGAGATGGAGCACGCGGTGTCCACCGGTACGCTCGCAGCCTTCCGCGAGAGGTGGGCGCCGGAGGGACTGGAGTGCATCATCACGCCCGGCAACCAAATTTTAATTTGATTTTACGTTTTAAAGTTTAATTTGTTTTAATTGCCGGTGTTTTTAGTGTCCCCCTCCCCTTTTATAGGGGGCACTTGTCAAATGTGGAATTTTAATGCCCTAAAAAAAAACACAAAAAAACCCCCTACAAAAATACAAAAACAACAACAAAAAAAAAGAGGTCTGTCATAAGTTCCCCAGATCGGGGGGCACTCGATCTAATGTTATTTTGTACTCCCAAAAAGAGTTGTGTACCTCTTGTCCCCTCCCCTTTTATAGGGGGCTCTTGTAAATTATGGTTTTAGAGCCCAATAAAACCCCCCAAAAAATCTACAAAAATTACAAAAAAAAAACAAACAAAAAAAAAGGGCTTTGGAAATGTTTGGAGTGTCCCCCAGATTTAATGTTTATGTTTGCCCCAAAAAGAGTTGTGTACCTCTTGTTACTTGCTGGTGACTATTTGTTTGTGAATATCTGCTCGGGCTTACCTGTTGATTGATAGTGAGTAATTGGTGGTGTGTACCTGATGGTGTGTATTTGTTAATGAGTACTTGATAGTGAACATTTGTTAGTGAGTATATGTTAGTGAGTACATTTTATTCTCTGACTGGCAGTCTGTACCTGTTATTGTGGACTTACTAATTTACTATTTTATAATACCAATCTGCAGCAAACTTTTGTGTTGAAACTGGCAGCAGTCCACCTGTAAATGTTGCCTTTTGTGTTTCTTTTGACTATTTATAGGAGAGATTTACAGACATTGAAGGTGCAAACCCAGGTCCTTCTATTGTCAGTGCTATCAGAAACTGCAGCAGCATTTTAAGTAAATACCGAGGTAACAGAAAAGCAGGTTTGCCACCAAAGAGTTGCTGAAGTCTTCCTTCTCCTCCTCCTTCCGATACAGGAACTGACTCACCCACCTGTGTAGAACTTGCCCAGCAAATGGAGAACATTCCCTGTTCGTGTATTACATGGCAATGTGCTCGTCTGTTTCATTGTTCAGATAAATCTACCTGTTACCATGAATCTGATTATCCCCAATGTCAATGATGGATCGGATTAGGCGGTGGTCCGTCCAGTGGTCGTCAGCTCCTGGCATGGCACGGATGATGCGCACATCTTTGCGATCCCTGGCTTGGAATTGCCACCAAGCTCATGGCCTCAAAACTGCCACCAAGCTCATAGTGTACAGGGCCCTAGTAATACCTGCCCTCCTGTATGGTTCAGAAACATGGACCATGTATAGTAGACACCTCAAGTCACTGGAGAACTACCACCAATGATGTCTCCGCAAATCCTACAAATCCCCTGGGAGGACAGACGCACCAATGTTAGTGCCCTCGTCCAGGCCAACATCCCCAGCATTGAAGCACTGACCACACTTAATCAGCTCCGCTGGGCAGGCCACATAGTTGGTATGCCAGACACGAGACTCCCAAAGCAAGCACTCTACTCGGAACTCCTTCACGGCAAATGAGCCTAAGGAGGGCAGCGGAAATATTACAAGGACACCCTTAAAGCCTCCCTGATAAAGTGCAACATCCCCACTGACACCTGGGAGTCCCTGGCCAAAGACCGCCCTAAGTGGAGGAAGTGCATCCGGGAGGGTGCCGAGCATCTCGAGTCTCATCATCGAGAGCATGCAGAAATCAAGCGCAGGCAGCGGAAAGAGCGTGTGGCAAACCAATCTCACCCACCCCTTTCCTCAATGACTATCTGTCCCACCTGTGAAAGAGACTGTGGTTCTTGTATTCGACTGTACAGGCACCTAAGAATTCATGCTAAGAGTGGAAGCAAGTCTTCCTCGATTCCAAGGGACTGCCTATGACGATGATATCCCCAATAGTTTATTTTTGTAACTGTTAATTCCACCTTGTGCATTGCCATCTAATCTTGTCCTATTAAAGCTAATTTTTCATTTAAGTGTGCGGTTATTCCAACCGTTCCTTCATTCTCACTTTTACACATTTAATCTCTGAATTATTCTTGGCAGCTTGTTAATTTAACATCTCCTTATTGAGTATCTTTGTTTTGCGACAATATAAATAGACTATCACATTCTGAGGTCTTTAAGCAATGCTGAGCTCTTCTATCATTAATAATGTCTAAATAAATTAATTTTTGCATTGAAGAATACTTTGTATTTATGCTACACATGTTCCCAATTCTGCTTTACAAGCAGTGGTTTATATTTACCGTGCTGGAAACTACTACTGGAGCTACATGATGTCAGAAACAAGACAAGAAAGAACATTCAGTATATATAAAAATGTGAACCTGAGGTAGGGAGCAGTTTATTCCCAATATATTTAACTAATTGAAAGAAGTATCTACTTGAAATTCAAAAGGACATATCGGATATAACACAAGAGATCTGTGATGTTTGACCTCTGAGTTATATTGTTTATGCTATTCAATGTTCCGTGATCCATCATTCGCCATTGTGTATATCTATGTAGTCCTCTTAAGTGTATATTATTGCTAGGTATGAACTTTGTAGGAAATCTGTTATACATTTAGCAGGAATGGTTACTAAAAAAGCTGATGCAGTCTTGCATGTGCCGGCTGTTTAATGGAATACAGCACTGCAATCAAACAGATCTGAGACTGTTCAGCTGACCTGAAACAGAGAACTGAAATAACCCATGAGTCAAGAGGCAGAATGCATTTGGACCCCTATAGCCCTCAAATGTACAAGAAGTTAACCCTCTCTCTCCCACCAAGACTGTTGTGCACACACAATGACATGATCTGTGCCCAGAATAGCAAGCCAAGTTAATGTGAAAATGCAAAGGTGTAACTCTACCAATAGCAATACTTGCCATTGTCAGCCTGAACTGGACTCTGCTGTGCCGGAAGGCTCCCCGGTGATGCCTGTCAAGTGAAAGGATCTGCCTGGGATTTTAAAATTCTAGAGTTTACAATTCTGACTGGGAGACTGGTTTCTAAACTTAGGCTGCAACATCTCAGTCAGTGAGGGAGCATGAAGTATACATTTAGACACGCAAACATATATTTTCTTTTGGGAGGGAGAAGTTATGACCTTCAAAACCCATGTCTGCAAATTGCCATCTTGCAGATGACGGGTGCAGCAATTACATTTAGTTTTTGACAAATCCAATATAGCAGCAAGGTAGTTACATAATAAGGTTAGTAAACAATCCACCAAGATGTATCCTGGAACAAGAGATAGAGAGTTAAAGCATGAAATGAGAAACACACATTTTAATTAACTTCAGGTCCTTTATTCCAACATAATATCTGTTGAATTATGTGCTATAGGCTTGGTACATGGTACAAGATTAGTAACGTCTAATTTTAGATCAACATTATTGCTCTGCTTTTTTTCATTGACAGGCAAGAATTTTGAGTTTGTTTTTAGAATGTTCCTCTTTATTTTTTTCCTGACAGCCAGGAATGTGGATTTATCTTAAGAATGTTACTTTTTGTTCTACTTCTTTGTGTTGACTCTGTAAGAATTGAGAATTTATCCTGCAATCCGAAGGCCTTGGCCAGGATTAATGACTGCTGACTGGCCAATCTGAATTTTGGGGGCCCAAGTCTGAAAGAAATCGCATTGTAATTGTGCAGCTCATTCTAATTTCTACAGCTTTATTACGAATACTCACAAGCATGCTATTTATTTTCAGCACACGTGAGATATTGTTGAAAAATTGTGAGACGGGAAGAGGATGATGGAGGGGGGAAATGTCTGTGTGGCAAAACGCATTCAAGTGATCTCAATGCTGTGCCAGGCAACCCTTCAGCCGGTCAGACAGGCAGAGGTACAGGGAATAATACTGGTGAGCAAGTTGCAGAAGTCCCAACTTACTGACATCAGGAAAACTGCTGTTAAATAATGATCAACAGGAAACCCTGGAGAATTTACAGAACTCAATGGGTTCCTGAAGATCAAGAGGCACTCAACCGAGGTCAGTGACCTTTTTTTTTAAAGAAAGGATTATTTATAAGGAAGCAGGTTGAATCCATAGTAGGAGTTTTCTTGCGAGAAAAATAAATCTCAAAATAATACAAGGAGCCTGGAAATGGAGGATTGGTCATATCCTCCTTCTCACCTTTCCTATGAATTGGGAGTCACAAGCTCCTTGTGTTTCTGTAATAAGGCAAATTAAAAATAACCAGTAGGTACAATTTTTTTTGAAAACTAATAAAGAACAAAAATCCGGGTTGCAAACACATATTGTTTTTTGTTTTGCCAGCTACTCCCTTAGATTCAACTCTAGCATGCACTACAGTTACAACGTCTGAAATACACAATCTCAGGACCGGGTCCATGCCGGTTTTCGGATTTTGCCGGATTTCAGACCTCGCTATTGGCGCTCCTCGCTACCCGCCGATCCTCTGCTTATCGCCGCCCGCTGATTCCCTCCGGTCCTCGCCGATTCTCACCGCCCGCGGCCCCCTGGTGCTGCGCTTTTTACCGTTTTTTACTGGTTTCCTCGTCCCTCGCCACCCGATGTCACCAACTTGTCATCTCAAAAATGTCCGTTTCTCAGAATTCCGTTTTTCGGACAACTGGATTCAGGATGTTGTACTTGTATAAGGTAAATATAATCCTGAGAAAGTTGGGGGGGGGCCGAAATTCACTGCTGCCTGAAACAGGTCACACCTTCCACTCCTGGCATGTTTCTATGGTGCGTCGGATGAGGTCGCCTCTTTTGATAAATTCAGCACTTTTCTTTTAAGTGGACCGGAAGTCGGTCATAATGGGGGTGGAAGTGGGGTGGTAAGTACTCTAAAGGGGTGGAAGATGGAGTTTCTGCCGCTGTCAGTCAGCAACGGAGCGGTGATGACGTCAGTATGCGTGTACATCACCACGCTCTCCCCTTCACTTAAAGGAGAGAGCCTTCGGCATTTTAAAACATCGGTCCACTGGGCTACCAGGGAGGGTTTCGGCCAGGCCAGCAGTCTGGCATCTAAGAGGGGCTGCCAGGCTGCCTGTTGGTGGCCCAGCCGATCCCAGGGGCATAATTGTCGGGCCAACCTGGCAGTGCGCCCTCCACTTGAAGGGCTGCCGCACTGCCATGGCTCACACATTGAAAGCAAGATGCACCGACAGAAAAAGTTGTTGGGGGCATTGCACGGTGGATCAAAGATTTTTAGAGCTAAATTTCGATGGAGCTGCAGGAGATCAGCGGTGCACCCTTTGATGACACACTTAGGACAGTCGGTAGCAGCAGGGCAGAAGTGAGGACCACCAGAAAAATCCCCAAGCTAAATTTCACTGGTGGCGACCGGAAGTTGGCGGCTGCTCGACTCCGTCACCTGGCTGCCACTTTCTAACGGTAGAAGGCCTTTTTGGGAGCTGAATTTCGGCTCTGGGATCTCAAACCTGATTCTCCTTATAACTAAAATATAAGAGTAAACTGGAAATTTCTCATCTAATTAAAGGACGTAGTTAATATTCATAAGAATTACCTGAATTCTGATATTAGGTTACCTTCTTTAACTCACCGTCCTTAATTTACATATAAAATACACTTTATGCAAAAGCTTAATGTTCTAGAAAGTCCTTGAATCACAATGGTATTGCTGCAACCTTCTCAGAAAGTTATTTTCAGTGGATTGGAGGGATATTTCAAACACAATGTATATTTCTTGCAAAAGCAAGTCAATCAAAAATAATTTTATTTAATGTAATCTCATGAAATTTGGAGTGATTATAAGGTAGCAATGTGATGGAAGATTGCAGATGATGATGTAGACTCTTATAGCAGTCTATGTTAGCCATCTGAAGACTCAAGAATTAGAATTACCCCATGGCATCTATGATGGTTATAATTATTATTATATTGTATATATTATATTATATTAATTATATTATAGCATATCCTGTATTGAAATTTTTAGATGGGTTGGATGCTCCATTGACATTGAAATTGGCTAAATAAACATTTACAGTAAGAATTTCCATGTTTGAATGCCTACACCTGCTGACATCAGCTGTTGGAATTCCTGCTTGTCTGCATGAAGCAGATGTAGAGTTATGGGGTAAAGTGATGGAACTAAAGCCACCGAGGCTTGACGGCTACATTTTCTTCACAGCCCCGATAGCGAAAATAGTCTGCATCCAATTCTTTTCCCTCCCACACCACCTATACCTTCCACCTGAAATATAAAAGTGAAGCAGAAGGGGACAGTGAGTGTGTGCATTATAAACTGGATTTCTTCAAATTATGGTTTTTATTTTTAATCTGATGGTAGCTTTTTCTGTGGACACTAATAACAATATATTCCAATTAATGCTCAACTAATGATTGTGATGTAGTCTTAGTTAGTTCATCAGGAAATATTTAAAGCTGATACTGTAGGGCCAATTCTACAAGTACATGCTGTCAGCAGTAAGCATCACCTGCTGACAGTTGCCATTTGGAAAATATCCTAATGTGCCAACATATTCTTAATGCAATGAGTAAGCTTAGAATATGCTCGTGTCATAGCCAACACCTTGTTTAATCAGAGAGACAAGTACAAGGCCTCATAGCAACACACTCATTCCAGGTATTGGCATCTGCTAGACTATGTCATCGTCCGAGCAAGGGATCGCAAGGACGTTCGCATCACCCACGCTATGACAGGAGTTGACGACAGCTGAACTGACCACCATCTAATCTGCTCTGTTATTTCCCTTAACCTCGCCTCAAAATGGCAGTGGCAACAGAAAAGCTGCTGCATAAAAATCAACGCTGAAGCACCCTGCAAAGAAAGTCCTATTCAGTCAACGCCTCATAGCCAATCTGCCGATTTCCAGAGAACTGGTGCCGCAGAGTGTCCATAGTGCCTGGTCTCTCCTCAAGTCCACCATAATTAGCACCTGTGAGTAGACTCTTGGTTACTCTACCAGAAAATATCAAGACTGGTTTAACAAGAATGACCAGGAGCTAATAAATCGTAAATGCAAGGCATTCTTGAATTGGAAACACCATCACAACTCGAGAGAAAGAAAACAGCTGAAAAACAGCAAGGCTTCTCCCGGAGCAGATGGAATGCCCGCTGAAGCAGTAAAGCTTGGCAGAGAAGTACTATTGGTGTGAATCCATGATCTCATCTCTCTTATCTTGAAGGAGGAGAGCATGCCAGGGGATTTCTGAGAAGCTGTAATTGTGACCATCTTCAAGAAAGGAGACAAGTCCGATTGCAGTAATTACAGAGGAGTTTCCCTCCTGTCTGCCACAGGGAAAATTATCAGAAGAATCCTCCTCACAGTGGCTGAAGAGCTCCTCCCAGAGTTGTAATGCGGATTCCGCCCACTAAGTGGCACACTGGACATGATTTTCACCATATGACAAATTCAAGAAAAATGTAGGGAGCAGCATCAACTTCTCTACATGGCTTTTTTTGACCTCACAAAGGCCTTCGACTCTGTCAACCAAGAGGGATTATGGAGTGTCATTCTAAAATTCAGCTGTACTCAAAAATTTGTCACCATCTTCCGCCTGCTTCAGGATGATATGCAAGTCGTGATCCTTAACAATGAATCCACCACAGACCCAATAAAAGTGCAAACTGGGGTCAAGCAAGGCTGTGTCATCACACCAATGCTCTTCTCAATCTTCCCCACTGCAATACTTCATCTCACCTTTAACAAGCTGGAGTAGAGCTAATGTACAGGATGAATGGGAAATTATTCAATCTCCATCGCCCCTTGTCCAGAACCAAGGTTGTTCCAACCTCTGTCATTGTATTTGCAGACACTGGGAGGCTGAACTCCAAACCATCGTTGACACCTTCACTGAAGCATACACGAGACGGGGCCTTGCATTAAACATCTGTAAGACAAAGGTTCTCTACTTGTACTGCCCCCCGATTATCAAGATCCACGACGAGAACTTGAACAGGCTGAACCACTTTCCATACCTTGGAAGCCTTCTGTCAGTGATGGCAGACATCGATTAAGAAATCCAACACCTCCTTCAGTGTGCTAGTGCAGCCTTCATTCGCCTGAGGAAAAGAGTGTTTGAAGACCAAGATTTCAAAACCGACACCAAGGTCATGGTCTACAAAGCAGCAGTGATACCTGCCCTCCTGTATGCTTTAGAGACATGGTCAAATACAGTAGGCACCTCAAAGCACTGGAGATGTACCACCAATGCTGCCTCCGCAAAATCCTGCAACTCCATTGGCAGGATAGGCATACCAACGTCAGTGTTATCTCTCAGGCCAACATCCCTAGCATCAAGGCATTGTTCATACTCAATCAGCTCCGATGGACAGGCCAAATTGTCCACGTGCCTGATACAAGTCTCCTGAAACAAACACTCTACTCTGAGCTCCGTCACCACAAGCGAGTCCCAGGAGGGCAAAGAAAACGCTTCAAGGACGCCCGCAAAGCCTCCTTGAAAATATGTAACATCCCCACCGACTCTTGCGAATCCCTAGCCCAAGACCGTTCAAAGTGGAGGAGAAGCATTCAAGAAGGCGCTGAACACTTTGAGTTTCTTTATCGGGAGCACGCGGAAGCCAAGTACAAACAGCGGAAGAAATGTGCGACAAACCAAGCACCCCACCCACACATCCCTTCAACGACACTATGCCCCACCTGTGGCAGAGTCTGTAGATCCTGCATAGGATGGAGTATAAATCAAGAAATAATGGAGACTTGTAAAAAAAGGGACAGCAATAATCATGGGCGTGCAAACTGCCTACTTACCATCCATTTTAACGCTGAAATGAGGCGTAACGGCCAGATATTGCTCATTTAGCCACAAAATGGAAACTGACGCCCATTGGAAAGCAGCTAATGTAACGCCTCTGTTTAAAAAAGGGGGCAGACAAAAGGCAGGTAACAATAGGCCGGTTAGTTTAACATCTGTCATGGGGAAAATGCTTGAAGCTATCATTAAGGAAGAAATAGCGGGACATCTAGATAGGAATAGTGCAATCAAGCAGACGCAACATGGATTCATGAAGGGGAAATCATGTTTAACTAATTTACTGGAATTATTTGAGGATATAACGAGCATGGTGGATAGAGGTGTACCGATGGATGTGGTGTATTTAGATTTCCAAAAGGCATTCGATAAGGTGCCACACAAAAGGTTACTGCAGAAGATAAAGGTACGCGGAGTCAGAGGAAATGTATTAGCATGGATAGAGAATTGGCTGGCGAACAGAAAGCAGAGAGTCGGGATAAATGGGTCCTTTTCGGGTTGGAAATCGGTGGTTAGGGGTGTGCCACAGCGATCAGTGCTGGGACCACAACTGTTTACAATATACGTAGATGACCTGGAAGAGGGGACAGAGTGCAGTGTAACAAAATTTGCAGATGACACAAAGATTAGTGGGAAAGCTGGTTGTGTAGAGGACACAGAGAGGCTGCAAAGAGATTTAGATAGGTTAAGCGAATGGGCTAAGGTTTGGCAGATGGAATACAATGTCGGAAAATGTGAGGTCATCCACCTTGGAAAAAAAAACAGTAAAAGGGAATATTATTTGAATGGGGAGAAATTACAACATGCTGCAGTGCAGAGGGACCTGGGGGTCCTTGTGCATGAAACTCTTTTAGAGTCTACCTGCAAAAACATAAAACATTAAACCGTGCCACCCGACCTAGGTGACACACCAGACATTTACAAGGCCCTTTTTTCCTATTTTTTTTTTTTTTTGTGTTTTTCATTTTTTTTTGGGCACTAAAATCACAATTTTCCCCAGTGCCCCCTATAAAAGGGAAGGGGGACACTAAAAGCACCGGCAATTAAAACAAATTAAACTTAAAAACGTAAAATCAAATTAAAATTTGGTTGCCGGGCGTGATGATGCACTCCAGTCCCTCCGGTGCCCACCTCTTGCGGAAGGCCGCGAGCGTACCGGTGGACACCGCGTGCTCCATCTCCAAGGACACCCTGGACCGGATGTAAGAGCGGAAGAGAGGCAGGCAGTCAGGTTGAACGACCCCCTCGACCGCCCGCTGCCTGGACCGGCTGATGGCACCCTTGGCCGTGCCCAGGAGCAGTCCTACGAGGAGGCCTTCGGACCTACCCGCTCCCCTCCGCACAGGGTGCCCTAAGATCAGGAGAGTGGGACTGAAGTGCAGCCAGAATTTCAGGAGTAGCCCCTTCAAATAATAAAACAGGGGCTGCAACCTTGTGCATTCCATAAAAACATGGAACACGGACTCTTCCAGACCGCAGAAATTGCAGGCGGCCTGGGAGTCCGTGAACCGGCTTAAAAATTTGTTGCACGGCACTGCTCCGTGCACCACCCTCCAGGCCAAGTCCCCGATGAATAGTGGGAGGGCCCCTGCGTAGAGTGCCCTCCATCGGGGACCCCCGCCTCCTCCGGACGGCAAGATGGTACGCCATGGCGTGTCCGGACGGCCGGCGAGGATGGCAAAGTTGAGGGTGTGCAGGAGCAGCCCGTACAGGAAACCCCTCCGCGCGGAACTGAAAGGCACGGAGGGGATTTCCCCGAGGCGGCTCAAGTTGTGAGGCGCCGGCCCCCGAGGGAGGTTCCGGGGTTTGGCGCCGATGAGGAATTCCGTCCGGACGGGGGTCAGTTCGGACGGGATCTCCCCACGTGCTTGAGCCTCCTCGATGCACCTAACGGGGTCAGGGCCCAGAGCTGTTTTTAGCGACTCGATGGCATCGGCCGCATGGCGGACGTTGGCAGAATTTAGGCGCCGCGCCAGCGTGTCTGGCGCCATCCAGCCCGCTCCTCCGCCATCGAGCAGGTCCCTGACCCTGGTCACCTCACCAGCCACAGCCCTCTCTTCCGACCGCCACATAAAACCTCGGCCGTGGAGGTACGGATTCCCGAGCAGCGGTTCCTGCAGGACGGCCGCCACTCCAGCCGGCGGAGAGCTGCGCTTGGTGGAGACTTTGTTCCAGACCCTGATGAGTTCCCTGTAAAAGACAGGCAGCTCCCGGAGGGCGGTCCTGGCACCCCCCAAGTTCACAAACAGGAGCTGCGTGTCATAATTGAGGTCGCGCTGCTGGCGGAAGAAATACCTCGCCAGAGCACACCACCTAGGAGGGGGCTCGACGTAAAGGTATCTCTGCAGGGTCTGAAGACGGAAAGTCGCGAGCTGGGCGCTGACGCACACCAACGACTGACCGCCCTCCTCAAGCGGGAGACTCAAGACCGCAGCAGAGACCCAGTGCTTCCTGTTGTTCCAGAAGAAGTCCACCAGCTTCTTCTGTATCTTGGCGACAAACGCAGGGGGAGGGGTCAAAGTGACCAGCCGGTACCATAGCATTGCGGCCACCAGCTGGTTTATGACTAGCGCTCGACCCCTGTAGGACAGCACTCGGAGCAGTCCTGTCCAGCGCCCTAGGCGAGCGGCGACCTTGGCCTCCAGCTCCTGCCAGTTCGCCGGCCAGGCTCCCTCGTCGGGGCTAAGGTAGACTCCCAGATAGAGGAGATGGGTCGTGCTCCAGGCAAAAGGCCTGAGCTCCTCCGGCAGGGAGTCCACCCGCCACTGACCCACCAGGAGTCCGGAACATTTCTCCCAGTTGATCCTGGCGGAGGACGCGGCCGAGTAAATCTCCTGGCACTCACGCATCCTCCGCAGGTCAGCGGGATCCTCTACCGCAAGGAGCACGTCATCGGCATAAGCCGAGAGGACGACCTCCACGCCCGGCCCTTGCAGAGCCAGTCCCGTCAACCTCGTCCGCAAGAGGCGCAGGAAAGGCTCCACGCAAACGGCGTATAACTGGCCGGACATGGGGCATCCCTGGCGCACCCCTCTCCTAAAGCGAAGGGGCGCCGTCAAGGACCCGTTAACCTTAATCAGACACTCCGCGGCGGCGTACAAAAGTCGGATCCGGGCGACGAAATGCGTCCCGAACCCGAAAGCGCGCAGAGTTCCGAGCAGATAGTCGTGATCCACCCTGTCGAACGCCTTCTCTTGGTCGAGGGATAGGAAGGCGACCGACAGACCAGCCTCCTGGGAACAATGGATGAGGTCCCAGACCAGATGGATGTTATCGTGGATTGTCCGGCCCGGGACCGTGTAGGACTGGTCGGGGTGGATCATGTGGACCAGCACGGCACCAAGGCGAGCAGACATTGCCCTGGCGAAGATTTTCTAGTCCGTGCTGAGGAGGGAGACCGGGCGCCAGTTCTTAAGGAGGCGGAGATCGCTCTTCTTAGGCAGCAGGACGATGACTGCCCTGCGCCAAGAGAGGGGCATCTCCCCGGTCGCCAGACTTTCCCCCAGGACCCGCGCGTAGTCGCCCCCCAGGACGTCCCAGAACACCCTGTGGAACTCCACGGTCAGCCCGTCCAGCCCCGGGGATTTTCCCCTCGAGAGCCGGTCGAGGGCACCGGTCAGCTCCGCCAGGCTTAGCGGAGCTTACAGATTTTCGGCGCCCTCCGGGCTGACCTTCGGCAGGTCCTCCCACAAAACTTTACGCGCTTCCTCGCTGGACGGATCCGGAGAGAACGGAGCCCAGTAATATTCACGGGCCCTGTTGTTGACGCCCTCCGGATCCGAGACGAGAGAGCTGTCGTCGGCCAGCAGCGTCAAGAGCTGCTTACGGACACTCTGCCTTTTTTCCAGCGAGTAGAAGAAGGGGGAGCCGCGGTCCAGATCCCGCAGGAACCGGATCCACGACCTCACGAACGAGCCTCGGGACCCGACGAGCTGCAGGTCCTTCAGCGTGGCCTTCTTCGCTTCGTACACCGTCCGCAGGGCCGGGTCCTGGACGACTTGACCGAGACGGGCTTCCAGGTCGAGCACCTCTTTTTCTAGGCGCCCGACTCTGGCCGCCCGCCTCTTGGTCGACCCCCTCGCGTACTCTTGACAGAAGACGCAGACGTGAGCCTTGCCCACGTCCCACCATAGCCTCAAGGAGGGGAAGCCCCCCCTGCTTCCTTCTCCAGACGGACCAGAATCGACGGAACGAGTCCTGGAACCGCACGTCCTCCAGCAGCCGGTTGTTAAAGTGCCAGTACGCGGACCCCGTCCTCGCGCGGAGCGAAGCGAGCTCCGCCCACACCAGGTGGTGGTCCGAACACGGCACCGGCCGCATGGAGGCCGCCGGGACGCAGGAAACGTACGCCCGAGACACGTAAAGGCGGTCGACTCTAGACCATCCTACTCCAGGCCTCACCCAAGTAAAGGCGCTGGAGTTGGGGTGGAGATTTCGCCAGACGTCCACCAAGTCGAAGGACCCGACCAGGTCCCTCAACTTCTCCATCGCCGTCATGCACTGCGGGGCACCGGAGTGGTCCCTCGCCTCGAGGGTGCAGTTAAAATCCCCCCCGAGGACAATGCAGTCGCCGACGTCTACGGAGCCAAGAAGAGCGGACACCTCTTCAAAGAAGCGTGTTTGCTGCGGGCCGGGCTGAGGGGCGTACACGTTCACGAGATGGAGCGGCACGTCCCCCAGGCGAACCGTGACGTGCAGCAAGCGGCCTGGCACGGGCTCCTCGACCCCCAAGATCTCCGGCTGAAAATGCGGGCCCAGCAAGATGGCCACCCCACTAGAAATGGCGGTGAGGTGGCTCATGCGGACCTCTCCTTGCCATTCCAGGAGCCACGTGGCTTCGACTCCCGGAACGGTGTGGGTTTCTTGCAGGAAGCACACCGCATATTTCCCCTCCCGCAGGAGCGAAAAATTGTCAAATCTACGGCGTGCCCCTCTGCCGCCGTTGATGTTGAGGCTGGCTATGGTTATCTTCATGGCAAAAGCATAGTGCAACCTCTACCTTAACCTATTGTGTGGGAGGGAGCGGAGTCTTTTGTTGAACTCCGCTCCCTCCGCAGCCCAGCGAGGAGTCCCTCGAGCTCGCGCAGCTCAAGGTGTTGCTCCTTTGTCAAGGGCCCGCTCGCGGCCAAGGTTTTAACGGCGGCGCGGACGGACCCCTTGATCAGCTCTGGCTCGGACCATTTTTCCAGGGCCAGTCGGGCTTGGTTGCAGCGACCCCGGCTCTGGGCCAAAAAGTCCCGGAGTTCCTTTGCAGGAATGAGGATGGTCTCGGCGGCGGCCGCGAGCAGATCCACCGCCTCGCTGGCGGTGGTCTCTAGATTTTCTCCCGCGTCCCCCATCGAGTCCCCGTCCTCCTCCGGGAGGTGGCCGCCAGCAGCCGGCCCATCGACCGCACAAGGTACGGCGAATGAACCGGCCGCTCCAACCGGACCTGGCTCTGCCCCGATCCCACCCCCAGGATCGTCGGCAGAGGAGTCCCCACTGGGCTCTTTTAAAAATGGTGCTGGGTCGGGAAATGACAGCGGAAGGGGTTCCCCCTCCGCCCCAGGAACCGGGGAACAAGGAGAGACCCGGCCATAGGAAATCCCCAGGCTCCCCAAGTGCTCCAGCTCCAAAGTAAGGGGCGAGGGTGGGTGTTCCTTCCCCTCCCCGCTGCCACCCCCCGGCCCAGCATCTACAGTATTATTAAAATCATTAATTTCATTTTCTGCCGGGTCGAGCGACTCCCGGGGGAAGTTGGATAATAGCTGGGCGGGCTCAGGTTCGGCCTTTTCGGCCCCGCCCGCCTCAGTCCCCGGGACGCCCGGCCCGGCGGCAATGCATTCCTCCGCGGTCCCCACGCCCCCCACGACAGGCAGATCTTCCACGCCATCCCCGGGAGGCAGAGGCTGGGCAGCCTCGACTGTCTCACCCTCCCCGGGGACAGACTCCTCCCACCTACGGCGCTGCTTGGGGGCGCTAGTGGGGGACACGGGACACGCGGCGGGCACCGACTCCTCCGCGGAGGGATGTTGCTCCCCCTCCGCCTCAACGGAGCGGCGCCTCCTTTTGTTGCTGGAGGTGCGCTGAGGCAGGGAGACCTCCATGTCTGCTGAGGCCTCCCGCTCCGCCCCCCCCTTTTCCTTTTCTTGCCCGCGCCCGGGCCCCTCTGCGGTGTTGTTCAAGGGCTCGGGCACGGGCTCAGGGCACCCCGCGCACGCCGATGACTGGGTTGGGCTGAGCGCGGTGGTCAAACTTTCCGGCGCACTGAGGGGACCCGCCTCTAGATGTCTCGTCTTCTTCCGCGCCTTCTTTTCGATCGGACGCTCTCCCTCCCCCCCGCCGGAGGCCGTGAAAACAAAGGCCCCCGACGATGCCCACGCACCTACGGCTCCCGGCACGCGGACGCAACTAGGGGGAGGGGTAGCGGCGGCGCCAGCCTTGGCCGCCCTCGGTGGTTTGGCGGCCTTGGAGGCGGGGCAGTTCTTACGAACATGCCCCAGCTCCCTACAGGCATGGCACCGCACGCCGTCCGACATCCAAAAGACGCGGTAGGCAGTCCCCTCGTGCACCACATTAAAATTTCCCTCCATCGTCTCCTCCCGCGCCAGCCGGACAAAGAGCTGGCGGCGGAAGGAGAACACGTGGCGCAGGCTGTTCTCCCTGAGGCCGAGCGGTATGGGGTTGATCCCCGACCTTACCTCCCCCAGTTGGTGTAGGTGAGGGAGGAGGAGCTCATCGGGAACAAAGGGCGGGACGTTTGAAATGATGACCCTCTGCACGGTGGCCTCGAGAGGGTCCACCGGCAGGAACGTCCCGCCCACCGTGAGCCCCTTTTCAAGGGCCAGGGACACCGCCCGCTCCGACCCCAGGAAGAACACGGCCTTCCCAGACATCTTGGAGGCTGCGACAATGGCCGAGGGGCCGACTACCCCAGCCATCGCCCGCACGCACTCCTCGATGCTCATTGTGGGGTGAGTGTAGCTCTTGACCCCGTGTTTTTTTGTAATTAATCTGAATGGTGGCAGGGCAGCGGGTGGCGCAGGAGGTGCCGTGGAAGCGGTTGCCACCTGCGCATATGTCCTTGCTGGTCCTGCCACCGGTGTGGATGGGGTCGCCATCACGGGGTCCCTTTAAGGGCTACACCCACCCCAAAGTCACAGGCCTTAATGGTCTTTATTGGCCTCGTATATTGACTGAGCAGAGGAGCCCTTAACGAGGCACACCTCTCCCCTAGTTGGCAATTGGGGAGGGGCCTTGCTCCCTCTGCTCAGTTGTGTTATTTTTTGGTTTTTTTGTTAAAATTTGGAGGAAAGGGCTCTCAGAGAGAGAGGGGAGAGACAGAGAGAGAGAGATAGAGAAAGGGGGGGTGCGGGAAAGAGGGAGGCTGCGAGGGCAGGTCTCCCCTCACAGCGATGGGTGGGTGTTTTTCTTGGGGTGCACTCCCCAGATGGCAAAACACACAAGCACAGTCTTTGGGTTGGTCTTCAGGTGGGGGGAGAAGATGTCTTCACCTGGGGCAGCTAGAGCCACCAGGCACACACTCCTAACGATGTTCAATCGGTGATTTAAAGATATTTTCAGCCTGGTAGCTCCAGCTAACCCAGGCTAGGCAATGGGGGGGGTCCAATTGTGAGGGGTCTAGTTGTAAGCAAGGCCCCCACACACACTTCCACACACACACACACACCCCCCGCGATGTTCCGGCCCTCAGTGGTCTTCTTTCCTCCCCCCACCGATACAACAAAGTCTTTTTGGGAAATGCACCCACACCCACCTGTAGAAGATGTAGAGTCTCCCTCCTTCCACACTGGATGTTGTTTTGGTCTTTCCCCCTCTCTCCAACTCTTTGTAGAAAAGGTAGAAGTTGTGCAAAGTTCTCTGCTTTTTCCTCCTCTCCCTCTGGGTGAAAGTTGGTGGTGAAGCCCCTTCCTTCCTTCTCTTCCTGGGCTGGTCTCAGGGCTCACTCCAGGCCTTCCAGGCAGGAGCAAAAGTTGGTAGCTGCTCTCCTCACTGCAGCAGGGCTCCAACTGAGCAGGACATGCCTCCACTGCTCCACAATTGGTCCTAGTGCATGAAACTCTTTTTGGAGTTCACCTGCAAAAACATAAAATATTAAACGGTGCCACCCGACCTGGGTGACACTCCAGACATTTACAAGGCCCTTTTTTCCCCCCCCTTTTTTTTTTGTGTTTTTCTTTTTTTATTTTTTTTTTGGGCACTAAAATCACAATTTTCCCCAGTGCCCCCTATAAAAGGGAAGGGAGACACTAAAAGCACCGGCAATTAAAACAAATTAAACTTAAAAATGTAAAATCAAATTAAAATTTGGTTGCCGGGCGTGATGATGCACTCCAGTCCCTCCAGTGCCCACCTCTCGCGGAAGGCCGCGAGCGTACCGGTGGACACCGCGTGCTCCATCTCCAAGGACACCCTGGACCGGATGTAAGAGCGGAAGAGAGGCAGGCAGTCAGGTTGAACGACCCCCTCGACCGCCCGCTGCCTGGACCGGCTGATGGCACCCTTGGCCGTGCCCAGGAGCAGTCCTACGAGGAGGCCTTCGGACCTACCCGCTCCCCTCTGCACAGGGTGCCCAAAGATCAGGAGAGTGGGACTGAAGTGCAGCCAGAATTTCAGGAGCAGCCCCTTCAAATAATAAAACAGGGGCTGCAACCTTGTGCATTCCATAAAAACATGGAACACGGACTCTTCCAAACCGCAGAAATTGCAGGCGGCCTGGGAGTCCGTGAACCGGCTTAAAAATTTGTTGCACGGCACTGCTCCGTGCACCACCCTCCAGGCCAAGTCCCCGATGAATAGTGGGAGGGCCCCTGCATAGAGTGCCCTCCATCGGGGACCCCCGCCTCCTCCGGACGGCAAGATGGTACGCCATGGCGTGTCCGGATGGCCGGCGAGGATGGCAAAGTTGAGGGTGTGCAGGAGCAGCCCGTACAGGAAACCCCTCCGCGCGGAACTGAAAGGCACGGAGGGGATTTCCCCGAGGCGGCTCAAGTTGTGAGGCGCCGGCCCCCGAGGGAGGTTCCGGGGTTTGGCGCCGATGAGGAATTCCGTCCGGACGGGGGTCAGTTCGGACGGGATCTCCCCACGTGCTTGAGCCTCCTCGATGCACCTAACGGGGTCAGGGCCCAGAGCTGTTTTTAGCGACTCGATGGCATCGGCCGCGTGGCGGACGTTGGCAGAATTTAGGCGCCGCGCCAGCGTGTCTGGCGCCATCCAGCCCGCTCCTCCGCCATCGAGCAGGTCCCTGACCCTGGTCGCCTCACCAGCCACAGCCCTCTCTTCCGACCGCCACATGAAACCTCGGTCGTGGAGGTACGGATTCCCGAGCAGCGGTTCCTGCAGGACGGCCGCCACTCCAGCCGGCGGAGAGCTGCGCTTGGTGGAGACTTTGTTCCAGACCCTGATGAGTTCCCTGTAAAAGACAGGCAGCTCCCGGAGGGCGGTCCTGGCACCCCCCAAGTTCACAAACAGGAGCTGCGTGTCATAATTGAGGTCGCGCTGCTGGCGGAAGAAATACCTCGCCAGAGCACACCACCTAGGAGGGGGCTCGACGTAAAGGTATCTCTGCAGGATCTGAAGACGGAAAGTTGCGAGCTGGGCGCTGACGCACACCAGCGACTGACCGCCCTCCTCAAGCGGGAGACTCAAGACCGCAGCAGAGACCCAGTGCTTCCTGTTGTTCCAGAAGAAGTCCACCAGCTTCTTCTGTATCTTGGCGACAAACGCAGGGGGAGGGGTCAAAGTGACCAGCCGGTACCACAGCATTGCGGCCACCAGCTGGTTTATGACTAGCGCTCGACCCCTGTAGGACAGCACTCGGAGCAGTCCTGTCCAGCGCCCTAGGCGAGCGGCGACCTTGGCCTCCAGCTCCTGCCAGTTCGCCGGCCAGGCTCCCTCGTCGGGGCTAAGGTAGACTCCCAGATAGAGGAGATGGGTCGTGCTCCAGGCAAAAGGCCTGAGCTCCTCCGGCAGGGAGTCCACCCGCCACTGACCCACCAGGAGTCCGGAACATTTCTCCCAGTTGATCCTGGTGGAGGACGCGGCCGAGTAAATCTCCTGGCACTCACGCATCCTCCGCAGGTCAGCGGGATCCTCTACCGCGAGGAGCACGTCATCGGCGTAAGCCGAGAGGACGACCTCCACGCCCGGCCCTTGCAGAGCCAGTCCCGTCAACCTCGTCCGCAAGAGGCGCAGGAAAGGCTCCACGCAAACGGCGTATAACTGGCCGGACATGGGGCATCCCTGGCGCACCCCTCTCCTAAAGCGAAGGGGCGCCGTCAAGGACCCGTTAACCTTAATCAGACACTCCGCGGCAGCGTACAAAAGTCGGATCCGGGCGACGAAATGCGTCCCGAACCCGAAAGCGCGCAGAGTTCCGAGCAGATAGTCGTGATCCACCCTGTCGAACGCCTTCTCTTGGTCGAGGGATAGGAAGGCGACTGACAGACCAGCCTCCTGGGAACAATGGATGAGGTCCCGGACCAGATGGATGTTATCGTGGATTGTCCGGCCCGGGACCGTGTAGGACTGGTCGGGGTGGATCATGTGGTCCAGCACGGCACCAAGGCGAGCAGACATCGCCGTGGCGAAGATTTTGTAGTCCGTGCTGAGGAGGGAGACCGGGCGCCAGTTCTTAAGGAGGCGGAGATCGCCCTTCTTAGGCAGCAGGACGATGACTGCCCTGCGCCAAGAGAGGGGCATCTCCACGGTCGCCAGACTTTCCCCCAGGACCCGCGCGTAGTCGCTCCCCAGGACATCCCAGAACGCCCTGTGGAACTCCACGGTCAGCCCGTCCAGCCCCGGGGATTTTCCCCTCGAGAGCCGGTCGAGGGCACCGGTCAGCTCCGCCAGGCTTAGCGGAGCTTACAGATTTTCGGCGCCCTCCGGGCTGACCTTCGGCAGGTCCTCCCACAAAACTCTACGCGCTTCCTCGCTGGACGGATCCGGAGAGAACAGAGCCCCGTAATATTCACGGGCCCTGTTGTTGACGCCCTCCGGATCCGAGACGAGAGAGCCGTCGTCGGCCAGCAGCGTCAAGAGCTGCTTACGGACACTCTGCCTTTTTTCCAGCGAGTAGAAGAAGGGGGAGCCGCGGTCCAGATCCCGCAGGAACCGGATCCGCGACCTCACGAACGAGCCTCGGGACCCGACGAGCTGCAGGTCCTTCAGCGCGGCCTTCTTCGCTTCGCAGGGCCGGGTCCTGGACGACTTGACCGAGACGGGCTTCCAGGTCGAGCACCTCTTTTTCTAGGCGCCCGACTCTGGCCGCCCGCCTCTTGGTCGACCCACTCGCGTACTCTTGACAGAAGACGCGGACGTGAGCACGTCCTCCAGCAGCCGGTTGTTAAAGTGCCAGTACGCGGACCCCGTCCTCGCGCGGAGCGAAGCGAGCTCCGCCCACACCAGGTGGTGGTCCGAACACGGCACCGGCCGCATGGAGGCCGCCGGGACGCAGGAAACGTACGCCCGAGACACGTAAAGGCGGTCGACTCCAGACCATCCTACTCCAGGCCTCACCCAAGTAAAGGCGCTGGAGTCGGGGTGGAGATTTCGCCAGACGTCCACCAAGTCGAAGGACCCGACCAGGTCTCTCAACTTCTCCATCGCCGTCATGCACTGCGGGGCACCGGAGTGGTCCCTCGCCTCGAGGGTGCAGTTAAAATCCCCCCCGAGGACAATGCAGTCGCCGACGTCGACGGAGCCAAGAAGAGCGGACACCTCTTCAAAGAAGCGTGTTTGCTGCGGGCCGGGCTGAGGGGCGTACACGTTCACGAGATGGAGCGGCACGTCCCCCAGGCGAACCGTGACGTGCAGCAAGCGGCCTGGCACGGGCTCCTCGACCCCCAAGATCTCCGGCTGAAAATGCGGGCCCAGCAAGATGGCCACCCCACTAGAAATGGCGGTGAGGTGGCTCATGCGGACCTCTCCTTGCCATTCCAGGAGCCACGTGGCTTCGTCTCCCGGAACGTTGTGGGTTTCTTGCAGGAAGCACACCGCATATTTCCCCTCCCGCAGGAGCGAAAAATTGTCAAATCTACGGCGTGCCCCTCTGCCGCCGTTGATGTTGAGGCTGGCTATGGTTATCTTCATGGCAAAAGCATAGTGCAACCTCTACCTTAACCTATTGTGGGGGAGGGAGCGGAATCTTTTGTTGAACTCCGCTCCCTCCGCAGCCCAGCGAGGAGTCCCTCGAGCTCGCGCAGCTCAAGGTGTTGCTCCTTTGTCAAGGGCCCGCCCGCGGCCAAGGTTTTAACGGCGGCGCGGACGGACCCCTTGATCAGCTCTGGCTCGGACCATTTTTCCAGGGCCAGTCGGGCTTGGTTGCAGCGACCCCGGCTCTGGGCCAAAAAGTCCCGGAGTTCCTTTGCAGGCGGTGGTCTCTAGATTTTCTCCCGCGTCCCCCATCGAGTCCCCGTCCTCCTCCGGGAGGTGGCCGCCAGCAGCCGGCCCATCGACCGCACAAGGTACGGCGAATGAACCGGCCGCTCCAACCGGCCCTGGCTCTGCCCCGATCCCACCCCCAGGATCGTCGGCAGAGGAGTCCCCACTGGGCTCTTTTAAAAATGGTGCTGGGTCGGGAAATGACAGCGGAAGGGGTTCCCCCTCCGCCCCAGGAACCGGGGAACAAGGAGAGACCCGGCCATAGGAAATCCCCAGGCTCCCCAAGTGCTCCAGCTCCAAAGTAAGGGGCGAGGGTGGGTGTTCCTTCCCCTCCCCGCTGCCACCCCCCGGCCCAGCATCTACAGTATTATTAAAATCATTAATTTCATTTTCTGCCGGGTCGAGCGACTCCCGGGGGAAGTTGGATAATAGCTGGGCGGGCTCAGGTTCGGCCTTTTCGGCCCCGCCCGCCTCAGTCCCCGGAACGCCCGGCCCGGCGGCAATGCATTCCTCCGCGGTCCCCACGCCCCCCACGACAGGCAGATCTTCCACGCCATCCCCGGGAGGCAGAGGCTGGGCAGCCTCGACTGTCTCACCCTCCCCGGGGACAGACTCCTCCCGCCTACGGCGCTGCTTGGGGGCGCTGGTGGGGGACACGGGACACGCGGCGGGCACCGACTCCTCCGCGGAGGGATGTTGCTCCCCCTCCGCCTCAACGGAGCGGCGCCTCCTTTTGTTGCTGGAGGTGCGCTGAGGCAGGGAGACCTCCATGTCTGCTGAGGCCTCCCGCTCCGCCCCCCCCCTTTTCCTTTTCTTGCCCGCGCCCGGGCCCCTCTGCGGTGTTGTTCAAGGGCTCGGGCACGGGCTCAGGGCACCCCGCGCTCGCCGCTGACTGGGTTGGGATGAGCACGGTGGTCAAACTTTCTGGCGCACTGAGGGGACCCGCCTCTAGATGTCTCGTCTTCTTCCGCGCCTTCTTTTCGATCGGACTCTCTCCCTCCCCCCCGCCGGAGGCCGTGTAAACAAAGGCCCCCGATGATGCCCGCGCACCTACGGCTCCCGGCACGCGGACGCAACTAGGGGGAGGGGTAGCGGCGGCGCCAGCCTTGGCCGCCTTCGGTGGTTTGGCGGCCTTGGAGGCGGGGCAGTTCTTACGAACATGCCCCACCTCCCTACAGGCATGGCACCGCACGCCGTCCGACGTCCAGAAGACGCGGTAGGCAGTCCCCTCGTGCACCACATTAAAGTTCCCCTCCGTCGTGTCCTCCCGCGCCAGCCGGACAAAGAGCTGGCGGCGGAAGGAGAACACGTGGCGCAGGCTGTTCTCCCTGAGGCCGAGCGGTATGGGGTTGATCCCCGACCTTACCTCCCCCAGTTGGTGTAGGTGAGGGAGGAGGAGCTCATCGGGAACAAAGGGCGGGACGTTTGAAATGATGACCCTCTGCATGGTGGCCTCGAGAGGGTCCACCGGCAGGAACGTCCCGCCCACCGTGAGCCCCTTTTCAAGGGCCAGGGACACCGCCTGCTCCGACCCCAGGAAGAACACGGCCTTCCCAGACATCTTGGAGGCTGCGACAATGGCCGAGGGGCCGACTACCCCAGCCATCGCCCGCACGCACTCCTCGATGCTCATTGTGGGGTGAGTGTAGCTCTTGACCCCGTGTTTTTTTGTAATTAATCTGAATGGTGGCAGGGCAGCGGGTGGCACAGGAGGTGCCGTGGAAGCGGTTGCCACCTGCGCATATGTCCTTGCTGGCCCTGCCACCGGCGTGGATGGGGTCGCCATCACGGGGTCCCTTTAAGGGCTACACCCACCCCAAAGTCACAGGCCTTAATGGTCTTTATTGGCCTCATATATTGACTGAGCAGAGGAGCCCTTAATGAGGCACACCTCTCCCCTAGTTGGCAATTGGGGAGGGGCCTTGCTCCCTCTGCTCAGTTGTGTTATTTTTTGTTTTTTTTGTTAAAATTTGGAGGAAAGGGCTCTCAGAAAGAGAGGGGAGAGACAGAGAGAGAGAGATAGAGAAAGGGGGGGTGCGGGAAAGAGGGAGGCTGCGAGGGCAGGTCTCCCCTCACAGCGATGGGTGGGTGTTTTTCTTGGGGTGCACTCCCCAGATGGCAAAACACACAAGCACAGTCTTTGGGTTGGTCTTCAGGTGGGGGGAGAAGATGTCTTCACCTGGGGCAGCTAGAGCCACCAGGCACACACTCCTAACGATGTTCAATCGGTGATTTAAAGATATCTTCAGCCTGGTAGCTCCAGCTAACCCAGGCTAGGCAATGGAGGGGGGGGTCCAATTGTGGGGGGGGGTCTAGTTGTAAGCAAGGCCCCCACACACACTTCCACACACACACACACCCCCCGCGATGTTCCGGCCCTCAGTGGTCTTCTTTCCTCCCCCCACCGATACAACAAAGTCTTTTTGGGAAATGCACCCACACCCACCTGTAGAAGATGTAGAGTCTCCCTCCTTCCACATTGGATGTTGTTTTGGTCTTTCCCCCTCTCTCCAACTCTTTGTAGAAAAGGTAGAAGTTGTGCAAAGTTCTCTGCTTTTTCCTCCTCTCCCTCTGGGTGAAAGTTGGTGGTGAAGCCCCTTCCTTCCTTCTCTTCCTGGGCTGGTCTCAGGGCTCACTCCAGGCCTTCCAGGCAGGAGCAAAAGTTGGTAGCTGCTCTCCTCACTGCAGCAGGGCTCCAACTGAGCAGGACATGCCTCCACTGCTCCACAATTGGTCCTTGTGCATGAATCCCAAAAAGTTAGTTTGCAGGTGCAGCAGATAATCAGGAAGGCGAATGGAATGTTGGCCTTCATTGCGAGAGGGATGGAGTACAAAAGCAGGGAAGTCCTGCTGCAACTGTACAGGGTATTGGTGAGGCCGCACCTGGAGTACTGCATGCAGTTTTGGTCACCTTACTTAAGGAAGGATATACTAGCCTTGGAGCGGGTACAGAGACGATTCACTAGGCTGATTCCGGAGATGAGGGGGTTACCCTATGATGATAGATTGAGTAGACTGGGTCTTTACTCGTTGGAGTTCAGAAGGATGAGGGATGATCTTATAGAAACATTTAAAATAATGAAAGGGATGGACAAGATAGAGGCAGAGAGGTTGTTTCCACTGGTCGGGGAGACTAGAACTAGAGGGCACAGCCTCAAAATACGGGGGAGCCAATTTAAAACCGAGTTGAGAAGGAATTTCTTCACCCAGAGGGTTGTGAATCTGTGGCATTCTCTGCCCAAGGAAGCAGTTGAGGCTAGCTCATTGAATGTATTCAAGTCACAGATAGATAGATTTTTAACCAATAAGGGAATTAAGGGTTATGGTGAGCGGGCGGGTAAGTGGAGCTGAGTCCACGGCCAGATCAGCCATGAGCTTTTTGAATGGTGGAGCAGGCTCGAGGGGCTAGATGGCTTACTCCTGTTCCTAATTCTTATGTTCTTATGTTCTTATATTATTTCTCGGTCACTTATCGCCGAGCATTACTTTCGGCATGTACGTAACGCAGAGAAAAAAATAATAGCGCCCACCCATTTTTTGGGGGCAGAATCATCAGAATGGGCGAACCTAACGCCCATAATATCGCCCAGCGTTACTTTCAGCATGTAATTAATGCCGAGATTTAATAACACCGCCCGCCCACTGTTTTCTGTCGTAAGATCACATTTGCTGAAACTAACACCCAGCATATCGCCCATCCTTACTTTCAGCACCTCGCACACATCTCGCTGACAATATTGGTCGCCGAAAAATCTGAGGTGAAAAAGTTGAACTGACCAGAACTACATACAGCAGTATAGACGCTATTTTGTAAATCACAGATCACATCATTTACAAGGCAGCTCTGCTTCAACTTCAGGGTGTTTTGAGGTGATGTGAACACCTGAACAAACATGTTATCATACTGTGGACGATTGGAATTTACTAGGTGTCTTAGTGGGGACATTCATTCTTTGTGCACAATCGGTGTAATACAGATAGCTATTGGAATGAGTCCTGTCATTTCTCACGCTCTCTTGATGACCAAGCACATGCTGCAGACTAGAGATGGCAGATTCAACAGCATCATGTGCCCAATGTAAGACGTGCAGACTGATGAGGAGGATCAGACCTTACATCCCCCGCACTTACAGGGAGAAGCGGTCTTATCTCAACTTGTGCGACACCACCTGCCTTCGGAGACTGCGCTTCCACAAAGAGTTTATCAATGCGTTATGCCAGCTCATCAGGGGAGATCTGTAGCCTGTCAGCACCATTAGGACTACACTGTCCATCGAGGTCAAGGTCACCGAAAAACTGTCGTTCTACGTGTCAAGTTATTTTCAGGCCTCGGCTGGCGACATTAGCGCTATATCTCAGCATGCCACACATTGCTGCATTAGACAGGTCACTGAAGCCCTGTACGCATGCAGGATGGACTTTATCAGCTTCCCTATGACCAGGGAGGCTCAGACTGAGAGGGCTTTAGGATTCTCCCGAATTGCTAACTTTCCCAAGGTGCAGGGAGCAATGGACGACACACATCGCGATGCGGACACCTTTTCAGGATGCTGAGGTTTTCAGGAACCACAAGGGATTCCACTCCCTGAATGTGCAACTTGTTGTCAACCACCAGAAAATTATAATGGCAGTGAATGCTAAATTTCTGGGCAGCATCCATGATGCTCACATCTTGTGTGAGAGCACTGTATCTGACTTGTTTAACAATCAGCCACGAAGTCAACGTTGGATGCTTGGTGACAAAGGATATGGCCTCCCCACCTGGCTGATGACCTCCCTGCATGACACCCACATCGAAGCTGAGCAGCGATATAACGAGAGCCACAGATCCACTCGCAATATCGTTGAGAAAACCATTGGAGTGCTTAAGCAGCACTTTAGATGCCTAGACCACTCAGGAGGTGAGCTCCAATACCACCCTGCATGTAGCTCAATTCATGGTAGTGTGCTGCATGCTGCACAACCTGGCTATCAGGAGGTGACAAGAATTGCCAGAATGGTCTGACGGTCCACCTCAGGACAGAGAGGGTCAAGGAGGTGGATGCTGACCTTGGGCCAGACAATCAAGCTGACGCTGAAACCATGCCC
Source organism: Pristiophorus japonicus (assembly GCF_044704955.1). NCBI lineage: Eukaryota > Metazoa > Chordata > Chondrichthyes > Pristiophoridae > Pristiophorus > Pristiophorus japonicus. Next base: position 89,080,607 of record NC_091981.1, read on the forward strand.
CCGCCCGGAGGAAAGGGCCCATGGTGGCATCATAGCTGCAAGACTCTTACGTCAGCAGCTCATAAATGAGCGCTTTGGTTGAAAGAACGTTGGTGGTATTTACAAAGGTGTATCACTGCTGGGTGTGCAGGTCATACATCAATGTATGACTTGCACACCCAGCATCACCTTGGTGACAGTTAAAGTTGATTCAAGTTAAGTGTAATTATACCCTTTCATGTTAAGGAATCACCAGTGTGCAATGATGCAGCTATCTGAGACAATGCGCAACAAGGTTATGTTAAAACAAAACATTTAAGCTGACCATTTGTCGGAAATCATAAGTATATATGTTAAAAACACCCCGCCCCATCCACAACAAATTTAGCACATTTACATCATTAAAATGGTCCCCATTTCCTGCAAAACAAAACACAAATGCAAACCAACAAGGTAGCCCTCTCACCCCTTGCCCCGACCCTCCTACCAAAATAGCAACAGCAACCTAAAAATATGCCCAAGACAACACCTGCGGCCATGCACCTCACTTTCCTTCCCCCCGCCCCCTGATTCTCCTCCCCACCTCTACCCCTTCCCCTTCCCCTCCTGACTCGAAGTCGCCTGGCCGAGGAGCACCTCAGGTGATGCTTCATGGGAGGAGGGATGACGGCAGAACCACTGCTTGGACGGATACAGGAGAAGACGGTCCCAAGGTGGGAACGTGCTCCAAGTCAGAAGCAAGATGTTCCTCCTGGCTCTCACGTCATTGGCAATGGGGGTGCGGCACTTTGGGGTGCAGTGCCGCACTCTGGGACCACTGGGAGCCCTCTGCCACCAGTGTTCCTGGCTAACAGTTCCAGGGCCTCCTCCATCCCTTCCATGTGGGACAAAAACTTGGTGCCAACTACGTTCTTGGTGCTTAGTAGGCTTTTTGCTGCTGGTGAATCTCCCTCGTGCCTCCCACAACATTCAAACAAGCACACATCACACCCATACACGCTTTCAGTCCCTTTCTGCTCCCTCTCTCTCTGTCTCTTCTTCTGCGCATGTAATGATGATCCCTGACCTCCTGAATCATGGGAAATGAGCGTTACCATGCCGTTGCTATGGATGGCGACACTTTACGGCAGAAGGTCAGAGAGATTTAACGCTAACGTCCATTTCAGATCGCTCACGGTAATGCCCAATTTTTAAAATGGAGACTAGGCGTTTTGAAAATGGGCAACAAGCCGGCGATCTGAAAACCCATGTTTACCGCCCATGCCAGAAATAACACCCATTTTTGGGCGATCTGCATAAAAATGGAAAATCTAGCCCAATAAATGTCCCAATAGTGGATAATCAAGGGGCTATAGGGAGGGAGGAACTAAAAACAATCACTATCATTAAAGAAGTAGTACTTGGTAAAGTAATGGGACTAAAGGTGAACCAGTCCGCTGGACTTGATGGTTTGCATCCTAGGGTCTTAAAAGCAGTTGGCTGCAGAGATAGTGGATGCATTGGTTGTAATCTACCAAAATTCCCTGGATTCTGGGGAGGTCAAAGCAGATTGGAAAACCGCAAATGTAACGCCCCTATTTAGAAAAGGAGGCAGACAGAAAGCAGGAAACTATAGACCAGTGAGCCCAACATCTGTTGTTGGGAAAATGCTGGAATCCATTATTAAGGAAGCAGTAGCTGGACATTTGGAAAAGCATAATTCAATCAAGCAGAGTCAGCATGGTTTTATGAAAGGGAAATCATGTTTGACAAATTTTCTGGAGTTCTTTGAAGATGTACAAGCAGGGTGGATAAGGGGGAACCAGTGGATGTGCTGTATTTGGATTTCCAGAAGTCATTTGAAAAGGTGCCACATAAAAGGTTACTGCACAAGATAAAAGTTCACAGGGTTGGGGGCAATATATTAGCATGGATGGAGGATTTGCTCATGAACAGAAAACAGAGAGTTGGAATAAATAGGTCATTTTCCATTTGGCAAACAGTAACTAGTGGGGTGCAGCAGGGATCGGTGCGGGAGCCTCAGCTATTTACAATCTATATTAATGACTTGGATGAAGGGACCGAGTGTAATGTAACCACTCTGCTGATGATACAAAGCTGGGTGGAAAAGCAAATTGTGAAGAGGACACAAAAAATCTGGAAAGGTATATAGACAGGCTAGGTGAGTGGGCAAAAATTTAGCAAATGGAGTATAATGCGGGGAAATGTGAGGTTATCCACTTTGGCAGAAAAATTAGAAAAGCAAATTATTATTTAAATGGAGAAAAATTGCAAAATGCTGCAGTACAGAGGAACCTGGGAGTCCTTGTGCATAAAACAAAAAAGGTTTGTATGCAGGTACAGCAAGTAATCAGGAAGGCAAATTGAATGTTGGCCTTTATTGCAAGGGGGATGAAGTATAAAAGCAGAGAAGTCCTGCTACAACTGTACAGGGTATTGATGAGGCCACACCTAGAGTACTGCGTACAGTTTTGGTCTCCGTATTTAAGGAAGGATATAATTGCATTGGATGCAGTTCAGAAAAGGTTCACTAGGTTGATTCTGGGGATGAGGGGATTGACTTATGAAGATAGGTTAAGTAGGTTGGGCCTGTACTCATTGGAGTTCAGAAAGATGAGAGGTGATCTTATCGAAACATATAAGATAATGAGGGGTCTCGACAAGATGACTCCAGTTGGGATGGAGTGTAGAATGTTTTGGTGCAAGGGGTGTCGCAGTTGTGTGGGACGGACTGGTTGGGCTGGGTGCTCTTTACCTTTCCGCCATTGTTCATTGTTCATGGGTTTATATGTAACCTTCAGGGCTGCTGACCAAATGCCATGTGGCTCTTTGTTGGCCTCGCAGACACGATGGGCCAAAATGACCTCCTTGTGCGCTGTAGATTTCTATATTTCTATGTTTCTATGGGCCAAGTTTCCACAAGAAAAAAAACGGGCGCCCATGGAGCTGGGTGCCCGTTTTTCGCGCCTAAAACGGCGCCTAAAAAAATCCTCGGTATTCTCCACCTACTTGCAGGTCCTCTGGCCCTCGGCGCAGTCAGCACGAGCTGTGGGGGGGGGGGCGGAGCCAGGTCCCGGCGCTGAAAACAGTGCCGGGACCTCTGCACATGCGCGCTACAGTGGGCACGCAAGTGCAGTAGCTCCAGGCGCCGAACTGTGTGGGAGGGGCCCGAAGCACGCAGCCCCTAGCCCTGGCCCAATGGCCTCACTGGGGCTGCGTGAATAAGGCTCCTCCCACGGCCAGCTCCTGCTTCCTCCCCCGCCGACCAGACCCGACACTCGCTCCCCCCCCCCGCCAACCAGACCCGACCCGACACCCGCTCCCCTCCCCCTCTCTCCCTCCCCCTCTCTCTCTCTCCCTCCCCCTCTCTCTCCCTCCCTCCCCCTCTCTCTCTCTCTCCCTCCCTCCCTCTCTCTCTCTCCCTCCCTCCCTCTCTCTCTCTCCCTCCCTCCCCCTCTCTCTCTCTCTCCCTCCCTCCCTCTCTCTCTCTCCCTCCCTCCCTCTCTCTCTCTCCCTCCCTCCCCCTCTCTCTCTCTCTCCCTCCCTCCCTCTCTCTCTCTCTCCCCCCGCCCCCTCCCGCTCAGCGGCACGAACGGCTGCAGAATTCTCCCTGGCTGAAGCACTTTCACACAGGTAGGAAGATGGTTTATTTAATCTTTTCTTGGCTTATAAATGTTTATTCAGGTTGGATTTATTTGTATAATATTTGTAGAAGTATAAATAAGGATTTATTGTAGAATTTAATGAGTTCCCTTCCCCCCCCCTCCCACCCCACCTCGTTCTGGACGCCTAATTTGTAACCTGCGCCTGATTTTTTAATGTGTAGAACAGGTTTTTTCAGTTCTACAAAAATCTTCACTGGCTCCATTCTACTTTAGTTTGGAGTACATTTTCACTGTGGAAACTTTCAAATCAGGCGTCAGTGGCCGGACACGCCCCCTTTTGAAGAAAAAATTCTGTTCCAAAGTAGAACTGTTCTACCTGACTGGAACTGCAGAAAACAAAATGTGGAGAATTGCGATTTCTAAGATAGTCCGTTCTCCACCAGTTGCTCCTAAAAATCAGGCGCAAATCATGTGGAAACTTGGGCCCTATGTTTCTAAGATATGTCCACTCATAGGGGAAACTAGAACTAGGGCGCATATTCTCAGAATAAGGGGTCACCCATTTAAAACTGAGATGAGGAGGAATTTCTTCTCTCACAGGGTTGTAAATCTGTGGAATTCTCTGCCCCAGAGAGCTGTGGAGGCTGGTTCATTGAATATATTTGAGGCAAGGATAGACAGATTTTTGAGCGATAAGGGAATATGGGCAGCAGGCAGGGAAGTGATGCTGAGTCCATGATCAGATCAGCCATGATCTTATTAAATGGCAGAGCAGGCTCGAGGGGCCAAATGGCCTACTCCTGCTCGTATTTCTTTTATGTTCTTATGTTCTTATGTAGGACTCATTAGTCACCTTAGAACTCATATTAGTGTGGAAGCAAGTCATCCTTGACTCCTGGGGACTGTCTAAGAAAGAAAGAAAGAGAATGCAATGAGTTGACACCTTTTTGGACTTCAGCAGAAGTTCATTATCAATATATATATATATTTCTAATACAATCAGAAAATGTAGAGGGTAGATTGCTTCTAAACATTGGACTTTTTACAGCACCCTTCATGACAACTGGACGTCTCAAAGCGCTTTACAGACAATGAAGTACTTTTGAAGTGTAGTCACTGTTGTAATGTGGGAAATGCAGCATCCAATTTGCGCACAAGCTCCCTCAAACAGCAATGGATGTGATAATGACCAGATAATCTGTGTTTTTGTTATGTTGATTGAAGGATAAATATTATGGGCTGGATTTTCCTGCATTTTCTTGTGCAGAATCAGGTAGTGAAGCCTACTGTTGTGTTCCTGCCTGGAACTCAAATGGGCTAGATTTTACACTTTTGTGCATATCACCCAAAAATGGACGTTATTTCCGGCATGGGCGGTAAAATGGTTTTTCAGATCGTCATCTTCTCGCCCATTCTCAAAGCACCTAGTCTCCATTTTTGAAATTGGGTGTTACCGGGAGTGTTATGATATGGGATACAGTGTAAAATTTCGCTGACCTTTTGCCTTTAAGTGTTGCCATCCTTAGCAACGGCATGGCAACGCTTGATTCCCGTGATTCAGGAGGTCAAGGGTCATCATGACATGCACAGAAGAGGAGACATAGAGAGGGGGAGCTGAGAGGGACTGAAAGCATGTGCAGCTGTGGTGTGTGCTTGTTTGGTGGTTGTGGGAGGCATGAGGGAGATTCACCAGCAGCGAAAAGCCTACTAAGCACCAAGAACGTACTTGGCACTGAGTTTTTGTCCAACAAATAATATATAATATGGAAGGGATAGTTGAGGCCCTGGAGCTGGTAGCCAGGAACACTGGTGGCAGAGGGCTCCCAGTGGTCCCGGAGCGTGGCACTGTACCCCAAGGTGCCGCAACCTCATTGCCAACCACACATGAGAGTGAGGAGCAACATCTTGCTTCTGTGTCGGAGCACATTCCCACCTTGGGACCGTCCTCTCCCACATCTGTCCAAGTGGTTCAGTCATCATCTCCACCTCCCCCCGCAATGCAGCATCACCTGAGGAGCTCCTCGGCCAGGTGGCTTGGAGTCAGGAGGGGAAGGGAAAGAGGTAAAGTTGGGGATGAGAAGTGGGAGTGGAAGGGTTGGTTTTTACAGAAATACTGATGATTTCAGACAACTGTTCAGTTTAAATATTTTTTATTTAACAAAACCTTGTTGCGCATTGGCTCAGATAGCTGCACTGTTACACGCTGGTGATTCCTTAACATCAAAGGGTATAATTACAATTAACTTCAATCAACTTAAACTTTAGCTGTCACCAAGGTGATGCCCACCATTGATGTATGACCTGCACACCCAGCCGTGTGTCAGGCTTGTAAATAACACCAATGTTCTTTCAGGCAAAGCGCTCATTGATGAGCTCCTGACTTAAGTCTCTTGCAACTATCATGCCACCACGGGCCCTTTCATGTGGTCTGCAGGGGGTGGGGGTATGGCTTCAGCGACAGCCTGATTGTCTGAGCTGATGTCATCCTCTTCCTCTCTCTGGTGTGGTGGACTGTCAGACTCTTCAGGCAATTCTTGTCCCCTCCTGATAGTCAAGTTGTGCAGCATGGAGCACACCACCATGAATTGAGCTACCTGCTCAGGGTGGTATTGGAGCTCACCTCCTGAGTGGTCCAGGCATCTAAAGCGCTGCTGAAGCACTCCAATGGTTTTCTCCACGATATTGCGAGTGGCTCTGTGGCTCTCATTGTATCACCTCTCAACTTCACTGTGGGTGTCATGCATGGGGAGTCATGAGCCAGGTGGTGAGGCCATATCCTTTGTCACCAAGCATCCAGCATTGACCTTGTGACTGATTGTAAAACAAGTCAGATACAGTGCTCTCACGCAGGATGAAAACATCATGGATGCTGCCCAGAAATTTAGCATTCACTGCCATTATAACTTTCTGGTGGTGGACAATGAGTTGGACATTCAGGGAGTGGAATCCCTTGCGGTTCCTGAAAACCTCAGTATCCTGAAAAGGTGCCCACATCGCGATGTGTGTACAGTCTATTGCTCCCTGCACCTTGGGAAAGTTTGCAATTCTGGAGAATCCTAGAGCCCTCTCACTCTGTGCCTCCCTGGTCATAGTGAAGCTGATAAAGTCCCTCCTGCATGCGTACAGGGTTTCAGTGACCTGTCTAATGCAGCAATGTGTGGCATGCTGAGACAGACCGCAAATGTCGCCAGCTGTGGCCTGAAAAAGAACCCGACACGTAGAACGACAGTGCCGCGGTGACTTTGACCTCGACGGACAGTGCTGTACTGATGGTGCTAGCAGGCTGAAGATCTCCCCTTATGAGCTGGCATACCTCAGTGATAACCTCTTTGTGGAAGCGCAGTCTCCAAAGGCAGGTATTGTCAGGCAAGTTGAGGTAAGACTGCTTCTCCCTGTACTTGCGGGGGGTGTAAGGTCTGGTCCTCCTCATCATTCTGGCACATATTACATTGGGCACATAATGCTGTGAAGCGTACCTTCGGCCATCTCGAGTCTGCAGCATGTAATTGGTCATCAAGAGAGGTTCCAGCCCATTGTTTTCCACCGATTGGTCACAAACAATGGGCTGGAACCTGCACTTTACTTTGCATGCTTAATTCCCACTTAACGCCCATTTTACCGCTGAATTGACGTATAATGCACAGATATCACTCATTTAGCCACAAAATGGAAACTGACGACAATTTGTAGGAAACTTATCGCCGAGCATTACTTTCCCCATGTGCTTCATGGCGGGAAAAAATATTACTGCCCGCCTTCTTTTTTTGGGCAGAATCAGCAGAATGGGCGAAATTAATGCCCATAATATCGCCCAGCGTTAATTTCCGCACTCATTTAATGCCGAGATTGAATATTAATGCCCGCCCACATTTTTTTGTTGTGAAAAGAATATTTATTGAAACTAACGCCCAGCAGACCGCCCAGCGTCAATTTCATCACCTCACATACATATCGTCCACATTATCGCTCGCCCAAAAAAACGCCCACAAAGAGTGGAAACTGTTCTGAACAAATGGCAGCAGTGTGGCTGGCATTTTTAAAATCCCACTCTTATGTGAGGAGCTGATATCTGAACAATTTGCCTGAAAGAGCGTTGATGTGAGGGACAACGCCGAGATACTGCTGTGTGTGTGCGGTTCAGACATCAATGGTGCCCAGCATTTTGGTGCCAGTTAAGTTTACGTTGATTGATGTTAAATTGTATTTAACCCTTTCATTTTAAGGAATCACCAGTGTGTAACGGTGCAGCTATCTGAGCCAATGCGCAACAAAGTTATGTTCAATAACAAAAATTTAGTACCAACCTTGGTCTGAAATCATAAGCATCACAGGCAATAACACCCAACCCTCACCCACACCCCACTTTTTCCACCATTGACATAAATCACATGTTCAACATGTCCAGCAATACAGAATACAAAGACAAAGCAAGAGTGTGATCCCCAGCCCCCATACCTTGCAGCAAATTACATACACCCAGATGGAGATATAACACAGCCATCACCTGCGCACATGCACCTCACTTTCCTTCCCCCCTCCCCTTCTTCTCCCCCTTCTACCCCTTCCCCTCCTCGCTCCATGGTGACTGGCCGAGGAGCTCCTCAGGCGGTCCCTCATTGGAGGGGTGGATTTAGATAAATGCAGTCATTGGACGGGTATGGGAGCAGGGGTTGCTGAGGGGGCAACATTCAGTGATGCATAAGCAGGATCTTGGTCCTTGCTCTCATCTGTCATTTGCAGTGGTGGTGCGGAACCTGGGGGTGGAGTGCCGTGCTCGGGGACCACTGGAAGGCCTGTGGCAGCAGTGGTCCTGGCTATCGCATCCAGGGACTCCACCATCCACGGAATGTACTCGGTCATGGTGCCAGAGATGGTGGCCAGCTGTCAGGATATGCCCCTGCAATGCTTCGATGAGCTGGCCACCAATGTCTACAGTCCTCCTGGACAACTCTGTTCTCATGTGCCACTCGTGGCACAGACCTGCCGCGTCCACGGGACCTCCGTGGGGTTGGCGCCATCCCATGGACAAACGGGGTGCCATGTGGTGAGGTGCTCGGGCCTGGTATCTCCAGAGTGGAGGCGGGAATAACCAGAGGACCACTAGATGGCCTTGGGGTGGAATGGCTTCTGGAGCGTGGCGATGCAGGTTCCTCGAAGTCCGCGCTCTCATCTGTGGAGAACAGACCCAGCGGATTGACGGGTGAGAATCCGAGCTCCTCAGCAGCAGATGTAGTAGGATCGTCTCCTGCCCCGCACCCCCACCTTCTGGCCTCTGTGGTCTTGCCTTGGGACGTGCAGCTGGCTGAGCTGCAAAATACAAATGAGGTTATTGGAGGAGAAGTGAGTGCGAGGATGATAAGGTGAGTCCAGCGCTACACACAGCAAATTCACGACAAAAGCACCACCGCTATCAAAATCATCTCAGACTTCACATTTCATGTCCATCCACATATTTGCACTGCAATGATTTTCATTAGGCCATTATTATTTATATGACAATTTTAGAAATCATCATATATGATTGTCGGATATGAGTGAGTGTGGCATCTATTGACTTTACGTCACGCAATGGTGTAAGCTTTACTCACGTGGCATCACTTCAGGGTCTGCAGGTGCATCCATGGCTGTCCGGGTGTGCTTCCCCATGAGTGCGAGCATCGCTCATCCATGTCAGTGATGTCGCTGGGGACTGGTGGCCCCCCACCCGTTCGCCTCTGCACGGACCTCACCATCGATAGCTTCTTCTGTAAAAGATGACAGGACGACATAGCATGAGATCATTGCATGATATCATGGCTAGGTACTGTCACAGACACTGATACAACACATAACCGACAGATGTAATCATGATTATTATGATAATTGTCATTGTTTACCTAAAGATGTACATTGTGACTGTAGGCTTTGAGTAAAACATTCTCGGTAAAAGTGAAAGACCTCACATCTGATGATAGTCACTCATGACTGTTAGAAATCAAATTATATGAATACATAAGTACATGTAAATCAATGTAATATTTACTCTTGTGGATCCCACAAGGTCATTCCATCGTTTGCAGCATTGGTTGCCCTCACGCACCTCATTGGTCACCGACGAGACCACCTCTGCGATCTCGGTGCATATTTTCTCGTATGCCTTTGGAGTGCGCTTCCCACACCCTCCCTGTGTCAAATTACCCCAACGTAACTCGACCTCCTGGAGGAGGGAGGCATTTGCCTATTCCGAGAACCTCCTGCTCGTTTGCGCCCTCCAATATGCTCCTCTCTCACCTCACTGCTCTCTCCAGTGTCAGTCTCAACAGCGTGCTGTGATGCCTCCGCCTCTCTTTCCATTATAGGCCAAATATGTGGCTGGTAACAGCTACTTTTTGTTTGCTGTGAAACTCTAAAGTCTACCTCCTTCCTCCCAAAGCACCCACACCACACCCAGACGCGCCTTCAGTCCCTCTGAGCTCCCTCTCTCTCTGTCTCCTCTTCTGCGCATGTCATGATGATCCTTGACTTCCAGAATTGTGGGAATCGAGCGTTGCCATGCCGTTGCCAAGGATGGCCACACTTTACGGTAGAAGGTCAAAAAAATTTAACGCTACCGCCCATTTGCTATCGCTCGCAGTAATGTCCATTTTGCAAAGTGGAAACTAGATGCTTTGAGAATGGGCGAAAAGCCGGCGATCTGAAAACCCTTTTTTAAACGCCCACGCCGAAAATATCGCCCATTTAACCACAGTGCAGGTTCTAGCCCATAGAATGTCCTGATGAAGACACCTATTCAATTCCAATTCGTCACATTATGGTCAAGATGTTTGTACAGATCAACTATAACTCCAATGACCTTCAGAGTACATCTGAACTCTCCCAAGGTTGAAGCACAGCAGCCTTTTAAAGGATGCATCATGTGATGTAGAACATGGCGTCCATGATGTTGTGATTAGTTTCAGTGAGTTCCACTTTTTCCGGGCGTTTTTTTGGCCGAGCGATATTGTGGGCGATATGTGTATGAGGTGGTGAAAGTAATACTGGTTGATCTCAGGGCCACTAGTTTCGACAAATATGATCTTTATGACAAAAAAAAGTGGGCAGTCGGTATTATTGAATCTCGGCGTTAATTCCACGCGGAAAGTAATGCTGGGCGATATTATGGGCATTGATTTCGCCCATTCTGACAATTCAGCCCCAAAAAAGTGGGCGGGCGGTATTATTTTTTCCCGGCGTTACGCACATGGGGAAAGTAACGCTTGCCGATAAGTTTCCGAAAAATTCCCGTCAGTTTCCATTTTGTGGGTGAATGGGCAATATATGGGTGTTATACGTCATTTCAGCGGTAAAATAAACGTTAAGAGGGTGTTAATCATGCAAAAAAAATTGGGAAATCTAACCCTTTGTCTCTCCCCCGGGTTGACCACAAACCATCCCTTTTGCGCCTGCCACATGTAAATGTTCATGGGTTCCTGTACGATTTCTATCCTCACTGCTGTTGTCTCTGCCAATCTCAGGAGAAGTATGGTGGTAGGCTCTGGGACAGTCGTGGTAAGTCACCCAAGTCAGTGCGTGCAGGGAGAAAATTTACTAGTGGCCTCCTCTCCTTGTTTACATTCCCCCAATGCTAACTTTCTTGGGCCTAGGTCTAATCAAAGCATACCAGAAAATGTGGTATCCTTTTTGGGCCCTTACAACCTTTTTAAAAGTTCAGCTACCTCTACTGGTGCTATGCTGGCAACAATATTAGTAACTTGTATCCATATAGTGCATTTAACATAGTAAAGCATTCCAAGGTGCTTCACAAGCGTGTAATAATTCAAAATTTGTCACCAAACTACGGAAGGAGAAATTAGGCCAGATTAACAAAAGCTTGGTCAGAGAGGTAGGTTTTAAGGAGCATCTTAAAGAGGGAAATAGAGGTGGAGAGGTTTATGGAGGGAATTCCAAAGCTTAGGGCCTAGGCAGCTGAAGGCACAGCCACCAATGGTTGAGAGATTAAAATCAGGGATGTTCAAGGGGCCAGAATTAGAGGAACACAGATATCTCAGAGGGTTGTAGGGCTGGAGGAGATTACAGAGATAGGGAGGGACGAGGCCATGAAGGGATTTACATAGAAATATAGAAACATAGAATATAGGTGCAGGAGTAGGCCATTCGGCCCTTCGAGCCTGCACCACCATTCAATAAGATCATGGCTGATCATTCACCTCAGTACCCCTTTCCTGCTTTCTCTCTATACCCCTTGATCCTCTTAGCTGTAAGGGCCAATATCTAACTCCCTCTTGAAAATATCCAATGAACTGACATCAACAACTCTCTGCGGCAGAGAATTCCACAGGTTAACAACTCTCTGAGTGAAGAAGTTTCTCCTTATCTCAGTCCTAAATGGCCTACCCCTTATCCTAAGACTGTGTCCCCTGGTTCTAGACGTCCCCAACATCGGGAACATTCTACCCGCATCTAACCTGTCCCATCCCGTCAGAATCTTATGTGTTTCCATGAGATCCCTTCTCATCCTTCTAAACTCCAATGTATAAAGGTCCAGTTGATCCAGTCTCTCCTCATATGTGAGCCCTGCCATCCCGGGAATCAGTTTGGTGAACCTTTGCTGCACTCCATCAATAGCAAGAACGTCATTCCTCAGATTAGGAGACCAAAACTGAACACAATATTCCAGGTGAGGCCTCACCAAGGCCCTGCCCTGTAATGTCTGTAAGCCTGTAATGTTTGTAGCTCCACACTGTGGATGTGGAAGTATTGTTTTCTGCAAGTGCAGGGTTAATAATAAACAGAACCAGGCAGATTTCCGGAGATATCCGAGAAAGTAGCCTGCCATGTTAGGAAGCTGTGTGTGCTGTGTTCTGTGAATATATCACAGTTGGCGATGAGGATGGGATTTTTCGGATGATTTAAAGCTTAATTTTTGTTGGTGAAGGATTCAGCCAGCCGACAGAGAGATTTTGGAAGTTTCTGTCTTTGAAAAAAGCTACAAAATCCGAGGCAAAATACAGCACACGGTGTGAACAGCTAGAGATTAAAATGGCAGGTGTATTGTGACATTTGGGAGAATCCAGACACGACCGGGAACGTTTTAAAGTGTATGTGGATCAGCTAGAAATGTATTTCACTGCAAATAACATAATCGAAGTTCCAGACAATGCAGTCTAGAACCGGGCTGTATTGGAACGTAAGAAAGCGATCTTCTTATTGGAGGCAGGTCCGGCATTATATGACACTCTTGTAAATCTGCTTGTGCCTGACGAGCCAAAGGACACAACGCTTAAAGAGATTTTAATGAAGCTGGAGCAGCACTATAACCCCAAATCGTTAGAAATTGCTGAAAGCGATCGTTTCGGGATTCGGAATCAAAAGGCTGATGAAAGTATCAGTGATTACATCATAGCATTAAAAAAGCTATCGATGCACTGTAATTTTGGAAACTTTCAAAACCAAGCATTATGGGATCATTTTGTTTGTGGCGTGAAAAATGATGCGATCAGAAGGAAGTTATTGACGATGGATGACTTGACTTTTGAGATTGCTTGTCAGACAGCGGGATCGATGGGCATGTCCGAACAATATTCCCGAGAATTAAATAATGATTACGGTCATCAGTCAACTGAGGTAAATGACCTGCAGGTTCAAAGTAAATGACAGGTATGGCCGAAAGTCTCAGAAACTGGAAATTCTACCAGAGCGTCGAAGTCATGCTATACATTGCTCAAAGTTGTCCATATGTGAAGGCAGAGTGTTTCTTCTGCAGAAAGACTGGGCATCTTGCGAAGGCATGCCGACTGAAGGGTAAACCAGTTTTTAAAGCTGAGTCCAACGTTCAATGCTATGAGTCGAAATCCCAAGAGACAGCATGGAAGAACAACAACAGGACGAGGAGGTGTTAAAGTTACACGTCATCAGGAGCACGAGGTGAACGGACAGCAATTCGGAAAGCATCAAAATCCACATAGATGTTGCGGGATTCAAGATACCAATGGAAATTGACACGGGTGCATCCGTGAGTGTATTACCGGAGTCATTATATCGCGACAAATTGCGTGATTTTCAACTAGAGAAATCCAAGATAGAGCTGCGAGGCTACTCGGGAGCGAAAATTCCTGTAGTAGGCCGAATCACCGTACCGGTGAAATATAAAGATCAATTTCAGAACTTGCCTCTAATAGTAGTGAAAGGAGGCAAGTCTGCCTTACTAAGAAGAAATTGGTTGAGCTCACTGAAGCTGGATTGGAGTAAGATTTTCTGTGTGGAAGCGAGATTTTCATCAACGGATGATGTTATCAAGAAGTATCCGAAGGTGTTCTGTGAAACGGGCAGTCCGATCCAAGGCTTCAAGGCGAGTGTCAGGGTACAGAAGGACGCTAGATCGGTTTACTACAAGCCACATTCTGTACCATATGCGCTCAAGGAGAAAGTTGAGTAATAACTCAAAAGACTAGAGACTGAGAACATTATTTGTAAGATAGATCGATGTAATTGGGCTACACCCATTGTTGTTGTACCTAAATCCGATGGTAAGGTAAGATTGTGTGGTGATTATAAGGTAACCATAAACCAGGTTCTGGAGGGTAATGTCCCCAATACATTGCCGAATATAGAAGATTTATTCACAACACCGACAGGTGGTCAGATCTTCTCAAAACTGGATCTTATGAATGCCTACTTACAGCTTGAACTAGATGAGGAGTCCAACTCATGTTTGACTATAAATACTCATCTAGGCCTATATCAATTTAATAGGCTACCATTTGGAGTGTCTTCTGCCCCTGCTATATTCCATGGGGTGATGAACTAGATTTTGCAAGGTATTGAAGGGGTAGTATGTTATTTGGATGACATACTAATTTCAGCACCAAATAGGCAAATTCATAATAACATATTGAATGAAGTCCTCAAACGGCTAGAGAAGCACAGAGTACGAGTGTCTGCTCATAAGTGTGAGTTATTTAAAAACTCAGTGGAGTACTTAGGGTACAGAGTAGACAAAGATGGTTTACATCCAACCATGGAAAAATTGGATGCAATTAGAAATGCACCCACTCCTAGGAATGTCACTGAACTTGGTTCATTCTTGAGTCTTTTGAACTATTATGGAAAGTTCCTACCAAATTTGGCCACAGTATTACATCCACTGAATGAACTTTTGAAAAAACAGGTCCATTGGAAGTGGTCAAAAGAATGCGATACAGCATTCAAGGAGTGTAAAAGCAAATTGGTAGAGAGCACCATGTTAGTTCACTATGACATATCTAAGGAGATTAAGCTAGCATGTGATGCCTCTCCGTATGGAGTTGGGGCAGTAATCTCTCCTGTATTAAGTAGTGGGAAGGAGAGACCAATTGCTTTTGCTTCACGCACTCTCAGTGCCAGTGAGAGTAATTATGTGCAAATTGAAAGGGAAGCTTTGGCATTAATTTTTGGGGTCAAGAAGTTTCACAAATACTTGTATGGTCGTAAGTTTACCATCGTTATGGACCATAAGCCCCGAACAGCAATCCTCCATCCAAAGTCCCCATTCCAACATTAGCTGCAGCCCGAATGCAGAGATGGGCTTTGATTTTTTTCAGCATATACATATGATATTGAATATAGACGATCAGCTGATCACAGTAATGCTGATGCAATGTCGAGATTGCCTTCCCCATCACATGTTACACCCACTAGGGAAGTAATGTTTTATTTTTCATACATTGATGAACTGCCAATCACAGCTGAAGAGATTGGTAGAGCAACCAAATGTGACCCAGTGATGTCAAAGGTGTATGATTATATTGCAAATGGATGGCCAAACCAGGTAACAGACAAAGATACACATCCATTCTTCATTCGTAGGAATGAATTATGAGTCGATAAAGATTGTATCATGTGGGGTGCAAGAGTGGTTATACCAAATAAATTCAGGTCCAAATTATTAGGAGACCTCCATGACCAGCACCTGGGAATGTGCTTGACCAAGAATTATTTATGGTAGCCAGGTCTTGATAAAGATAAAGAGTACATCGTGAGTCAGTGTACAACATGTCAATCGGTAAGCAAGCAACCACCACCAGTACCATTACAGCCATGGAAATGGCCTCCCAGGGTGTGGCAAAGGCTACATATTGATTTTGCTGAGTTAGAAGGACAACAATTGTGGCTGCACCAGCTGGCCTTTATAGGCCGCTCCGACATCCCTGAACTCCTGCCTTTCCAACTGTCGTCGCCTCTCGACTGCCACTGGGTCTTTATAGGCCGCTCCAACATCCCCGAACACCCGCCTCTCCGACTGCCGCCGACTCTCGACTGCCACTGGGTTCTAGATAGGCCTCTCCAATGTCCACGAACTCCCGCCTCTCCGACTGCCGCTGCCTCTCAACTGCCGCTGGGCCTTTATAGGCCTCTCCGACGTCCCCGAACGTCCGCCTCTCTGACTGCCGCCGCCTCTCGACTGCCATTGGGTTCTATATAGGCCTCTCCAATGTCCACGAACTCCCGCCTCTCCGACTGCCGCTGTCTCTCGACTGCCGCTCGGCCTTTATAGGCCGCTCTGACATCCCCGAACTCCCACCTCTCTGACTGCCGCCACCTCTCCACTGCCGCTGGCATTTATAGATCACTCCGACGTCCCCAAAATCCTGCCTTTCCGACTACCACCGCCTCTCAACTGCCGCTGGCCTTTATAGGCCTCTCCGACTCCCCGAACTGCCGCCGCTCTGATTGCCGCCGCCTCTCGACTGCCGCTGGGCCTTTTTGAAAACAAGGATGAGAATTTTAAAATCTAGGCATTGTTTAACTGGGAGCCAATGTAGGCCAACGAGTATGGGGTCAGCATTAGGAGATTTGAGTTAGATGGGAGGAGATTGGCAAGATTAGCTCCCAGCGAGCACGTTAGGCTGGAAGGTTGGCGAGAGAGTAGGTTGGGACAGCTGAGGTTGCTGTTTGTGAGGAGGCAGTGATGACTGTCTTGATGGGCCCTTCAGAGGATGCCAAGAGTGGCACAAAAGGAAGCTGTAAGCTTATCTAAGAGAGAGTCAAGCCTGGAATGGCGGCAGAAGAGTAGGAAGCTCGAAGAGTAATGAAGGGTTGGGGTAGGGATTTGGGAGGGCAGAGTACCTGAGAGAGGAGAAATGAAAGGAGTCATAATGATAAGAGAGGGCAGTCAAGGAGGGGTACAGAGAAAAGAAAAAGGGAGAGATAAAAGTGGAAATAGAAATGATCGGTTTGGGTTTGGAGCAGTAGCCAAAATGTCGGTGTGAATGGACACAGGGAAAACATAGACCTGGTTATGTAACAATTATTAGGGTACATATTTCCTGGTAGTAACAGGGAATAGATAGGATACAACAGAAGGGAGTCCAGAGTTAAAGCCAGTGTTCCTGTGGAGGGATAAAGTTGAGGTAGGCAGGATGCAACACTTTCTACTTATCTGCACCAAATTTAATTTGCCATTATTTGGCTCAGTCAAATACTCAATCTGCAATTTCTGAGCTTTCTCTTTTGAATCTACTGCCCCTCCAAGTTTAGTATCATCTGTTAATTTGACCAATTTGCATTGATTTTCAGAATCCCAAGTCATTGATGTAAATTAGAAACAGTAGTGGCCCCATCACTAAGCTTTGGAGTACCCCACTCAGTACTTAACCAAATTCTGACACTACCCTTCTAACCAGTACCTGTTGTTTCTTTCCTTAAGCCATTTTTAATCCATTTCAAAATTTTGTCCTGAATCCCTTAATTAATAATCTTTGATGTCGAACTTTATTAAATGTGTTTTGGAAGACCAAGCACACAGTCACATTGGGTTGTCACTTCTTCAAATAAATCAAGGATATATTTCAGGCAGGATCTGTTGTTTACTAGGTTCTTGTTGTACAGATAATTCTCAATTTAATTCTGATAATAAATTCTATTATTTTACATGGAATTGAAGTAAGATTAAAAGGCCGACAGTTGTCTTTGTTTGTTTGCTACCCATTTTTCAATATAGGTACCATATTAGTCTGATTTCAATCCATTGCTACATCTTCAGTGTCCACTAACTCCCTCATGATTGTCAGTGCTTTTCAAATCTTCTTGCTAATGTCTTTTAACACTCTGGGATAAATGTCAATTAACTCTAGGATTTATTTCTTTTGAGCCGCTTCAGCTCGTCTAGGACTTCCAGTTCATTTATATCAACGTCTTGAATTTTGCCTTGGTGCTCTTGTTTTGTGGGAGTGCATATTGTATAAGTCTTCCCTTATGAATACTTCAACAACAACAGAAACAACAACTTGAATTAATCAACCTTAAAGTACAAAAACATTCCAAGATGCTTCACAGAAGCATAATCAGTCAAAACTTGATACTGAGCCAAAGAAGCTGATATTGGATGGGTGACTAAAAGTTTGGTCAAAGAGGGTTTTAGAAGGTCTCAAAAGAGTTCAGGTGAAGAGGTTTAGGGAGGGAATTCCAGACCACATGGCCTAGAAGGCTGAAGGTATGGTCACCAGTGAAAAGGTGAATGGAGTGGGGGATCAGAGTTGGAGTAACACAGAGTGATCAGAGGGTTGTAGGGCTGGAGATGGTTAAAGAGATAAGGAGGGGCGAGGCCATGGAGGGATTTAAACATGAAGATGAGAATTCTAAATTGGAAGTGTTGGGGGATAGGAGCCAATGTAGGTTAGTGGGCACACGGGTGATGGGTGAGCAGGACTTGGTCTTTCTTAGGCAGTGGAGTTTTGGATGAGTTAATGGAGAGTAGAGATGGGAAGCTGGCCAGGAGAGCACTGGAGTAATTAAAGGCTATTTTAACTTATATCGGCAGGCGAAAAATAGGAAAAAGAAAATTGGGTGATGTGTAAAATACGCTGCCAATTCACTAACATCCGGGTTTCATCCAGCAATAAAAGTTAAAATTAACCCCATAGAGTCTGGAGGTGACAATGGCGTGAATGAGGGTTTCAGTCGTGGATGAGCTGACTGATGATTTTTTTTTAATTCGTTCACGGGAAATGGGCATCACTGGCAAGGCCAACATTTATGGCACACCCCTAATTGCTCTTAAGAAGGTGGTGGTGAGCTGCCATTTCAGAGTCAAGCACATTGCTGTGGGTCTGGAGTCACATATAGACTGATTAAGGAATGCAGATTTCCTAAAGGACATTAGTGAACCAGATGATTTTTTACCACAATCCGGTCGTTTCAAAGTCACCATTATTGATACTAGCTTTCTATTCCAGATCTAGTTAATTAACTGAATTTAAATTCCTCAGCTGCTGTGGCGAGATTTAAAATCATAACTCCGGTTCGCTAGTCCAGGCCTCGAGATTACTAGTCCAGAAATATAACCATTATGCTACCATACCCCATATGGAGATTGAAGTAGGTAATATTTGTCATATAGGGGACATTGGGTTGGAAGCTCATCTCGCTGTCAAATAAGACAATGAAGTTGTAAACTGTCTGGTTCAACCTGAGAGAGTGGAGTGGGGTGGAATTGATGGTGAACAAACATCGTTTGTGAAAGGGTCTGAAGATGTAAGCTTTGGTTTTTAACTTTGAGGAAATAATCATTCAGAATAGTTATTATTAATTTCAAACCAATTTGCACCTTTTGATGTTCTCATCTCTTTTCTGATAGTCCTCTTGCTACTGTTGTATTGCAAGAATTTTTTGCTGTTATGTTTTGCCTCTGCAGCTATGCTTTTTTCTAGGTCTCTCTTAATTCCTCTGGTCACCCTTTTAACTGTTTCTGTAAGATTCTATATCCTATATGTGAGGCCCTTCTCTTTTACTCCTGCAGGATTTGTAATGGCCATTTTTCATCTTTAATTCACTTTTAGTTTGTTTGTTAATCCATTTAGAGTCATGCTTTTTTAGTATGAGCTTGCGATCTTGTGTATGTACTTGTTTTGCTTGTCTGGCATTATTCTTTTAAAGGTATTCTATTCTGCAGCAGCGAACACCACCTTGGTGGCTGGGATCCTACTGGGAGCCTGTTCTGCTTATCGAGTAACCCCCTCGACCCATAAAAACAGGTTGGGATTACAGCGGCATCACAGTGACAAGTAGAAGTCTGCCCTGCCCATACGCTGTGATGAAAAGGGGAATCTAGCCAAACGTGCAGTGAAATTGTACATGCATTCTTTCTAGACAGGTTTATGTATTTGTTACACATAACACATAGAGGAAACCTTCCTCCTTAGTTACTTATTACTTTTCACTTTGGATGTAGGTCAACATTAATGTCCAGTAAAAATGTCGGCAGCTATTATGTAATATAGAGTATAGCCATCATAGAAGCTGCAAAGCGTATTCAACATTTTAAGGGATAAACATTCATCAAGTTAATATTTTTTGCTCATTTTCTTCATGGTAAAAATATGGGGGCTAAATTCAGATGAAAATGAGCTGTCAATGAAAAATTGGTCTCATTAAAAATGAAGTTTTACTTATATGTTTTACACAACTGTGACAAAGTCAATGCTTTCAAATTCCTTATCCAAATGAGGTGTTGATGTACCTTTAGCAGTTTTCTTATGTGCAAATAAACATAGGCCTAGAAATTCCATTACGCTGATAACCTGCCGGTGCCACCATGGGCTGAACTTAATGGCTGCCTGATTCCTGAGCACGAGCAGCATGGGTATATTGGTGTTGGCTACTAATTGGCTACTAAGTTCAGCAGCGCTGAACTTAACTCTTTTTCCGGCGCTATTCTCAGCGGGATGCCCAATGTAACGTGGCCATAGCGTCCCTGGAACAAGAACAGCGCTATCTTAAAGCTAAACTTGTTATTTTAGAAAGCATGTCAGTCCTGTAAAGGGGAAATCATTCCCAAATGGCAGTCTTCAGCTCTTAAAGCTGAATTGCCTTCCATATCTAAAACAAAATGGTAAAAGTGCTTCAGCATAAAATAAATGGCTCAGCAATCAGGGAGGGGCACCTAGCACTCCAGCTTTTTGCAAGGGGTCAACACTACAAGAGAGGTCCTCTACCCACAGTGTCAGGAGGCCCTTCAGAAAGAATGATGTGGAACCAGATCACTGAGGCTGTCACTGCCAGTAGTGTTGCCTCCACCACCTGACTCCAGTGCCAAAGAAGCTTCATGACCTCAGACCAGTGGTCAAGTTCAGTGAATGCATCTTTAAAAGCTGTCTCCTACAAATTACACCTCTAGCCTTACACATTGCTCATTGCACAAGCTTATCCCCTATCAATCACCTACCAACAATCTGTATGAGACACGCGACACGCCTCCTATTCCTAGCTTCACCTCACCCCTGTGGAGGAGATGATGCTGGACATTCTTGGCAGAGCCATGGCTAACGTTTGGCCATTGTCAGGGCTGAAAGGATACAAAATGCTGGTATCCTCATATGGTATTCTACTTCTTGCTTTCCCGCCCTCCCCTCACCACATCTCCACCCTTGGGCGTCCCCTTCCATTAAAAGGCAGGGCACGCTGCCAACTCTGCACCTGGGAGAAGAGGCTACCACTTCACCACCGGGGAATGGGGTGCCATGGCAGCAGCCTGGCACAGAAGCGGCACAGACCCTGTGAATTGGACAAGGCAAGGCCATGACCGGTAAGTCGGCCAATTTTTTTAAAGTGCGCGTCACAGCTCCACTTTAATTTTGGCCCCACGAGTGGGGTGCGGCCTGGTTTGCGACTCGCGAAGCTGGCGCGGTGACCGCCCGTGGCGGCCTCACGCGGCGCTACTGAATTTTTGCTCTGGAATGAAAACAGATCGCTGTGTACGGTGATGTCATCATCATAGCCGGCGCAGCAGCCCGGGGCGCTATCAGCAAGAGCAGGGCGCTACAGGTTTGTGCATCAACTAACTCCCGTGGAATTTAACGGGAGGTGGTAGCGGCCCCGCGCCCCGGGCGAGAAGTCGTTTGCACACCCCGTTAGTGTCTCCGGTGCAAACGAAACAAGTTTCTCACCCTTGGTGCTATATCAGATGGAAAGATTAATAAAGTTGGATTGGAAAGTTTGCTTTGTGTTGGCTTTCATTTCAGCATTGTGGCCAAGAGGACGCTGTGATGGCTAATCACAGAAGGAAAGTAAAGAGTGGGACTAATGTTGAAAGGGGAATTGCGGTTGTGGCAACTGGTACCACAGGCGGATGATTCCATCCTGGATATCCCAGCCAGAAAGTGGCAAGCTGGGTTGCATCCTTCATTCCGGTACTGAAGGGAGGGTCCTTGGATGCGTAGCATGCCCTGCTTTATGACTTGGACCGCCCGTTCCACCTGGCCATTGGAAGCCAGCTTGAACGGCGCTGTCTGGATGTGCTTGATCCCATTACCGACATAAACTCCTGGAATTCATGGCTGGTAAAACACGGGCCATTGTCGCTGACCAGGATGTCCGGCAAGCCGTGGGTCGCGAAAATCGTACTCAGACTCTCCACGGTGATGGATGTCGTGCACGAGTTCAATATGATGCAATCCATCCATTTCGAGTATGCATCGACTACGATCAGGAACATTTTCCCCATGAACGGGCCCGCATAGTCTACGTGAATACGTGACCATGGCCTGGTGGGCCAGGGCCATGGGCTGAGTGGAGCCTCCCTGGGGGCATTGCCCAGCTGGGCACATGTCGTGCACCTGCGAACCCAGTGTTCCAGGTCTGAGTCAATCCCCAGCCACCAGACAGGTGACCGGGCAATGGCTTTCATTAACATGATGCCAGGGTGCTCGCTATGGAGTTCCCTGATGAACGCTTCCCTGCCTTTCTGGGGCATGACTACCTGCCTGCCCCATAACAGGCAGTCGGCTTGGATGGAGAGTTGGATGGCCATCTGAAACGGCCTGACTTCCTTGGGGCACGCCTTGTGTGTTATCACCCAATTCCCAGTCAGGACACATTTTTTTATCATGGATAGGAGGGGGTCCCTGTTGGTCCAGAGTTTGATCTGTCAGGCTGTGATGGGGGAACCCGCAGTGTCAAAAGCCTCAACGGCCATGACAATCTCGGTGCTCTGCTCCAACGTCCTTTAGGTGGTGACCAGTGGGAGCCTGCTGAATGCGTTAGCACAATTTTCGGTGCCTGGCCGGTGCCATATGGTGTAGTCACACGCAGCCAGCGTGAGGGCTATCGCTGTATGCGAGCTAATGCGTTAGCGTTAACAGCCTTGCTGTGGGACAATAGGGATGTTAACGGCTTGTGGTCCGTCTCTAGCTCGAACTGTCTACCGAAAAGGTACTGGTGAATCTTTTTCACACCGTACACACACGCGAGTGCTTCCTTCTCGACCATGCCGTATCCACGCTCTGCCTGGGAAAGCGACCTGGAGACGTAAGCCACCGGTTGGAGTCGGCCGTCATTATTACCATGCTGCAATACACACCCAATCCCGTAGGATGATGCATCGCATGTTAAAACCAGTTTTTTACAGGGGTCATACAAAGTTAACAGTTTGTTGAAACACAGCATGTTCCTCGCCTTATTGAAAGCCCGTTCTTGACAATCCCCCCCAAGACCATTCACAACATTTACGGAGGAGCATGTGTAACGGCTCCAACAATGTGCTTAAGTTCGGCAGAAAGTTCCCAAAATAGTTCAAAAGTCCCAGGAATGATCGTAACTCCGACGTGTTGCCGCACCTGGGCGCCCGGCGAATCGCCTCAGTTTTTGATTCAGTGGGCTGGATCCCGCCTGCGGCAAACCTCCTGCCCAGGAACTCGACCTCTGGGGCCAAAAACACGCACTTAGCCTTTTTCAGCCGATCCAATCGGCGTAGCACCACCTCCAGGTTGCGGAGGTGTTCCTCGGTGTCTTGACCCGTTATAAGGATGTCGTCTTGGAATACGAATGTTCCAGGGATGGACTTGAGCAAGCTTTCCATGATTTGCTGAAAGATAGCCGCTGCCGAACGAATGCCAAACGGGCACTGTTGTAGACAAATAATTCTTTGTGCGTCGTGATGGTGTTCAGAAGCTTGGAATCTTCTGCCAGTTCCTGAGTCATGTAGGCCGAAGTGAGGTCCAGCTTCGTGAACAGCTTTCCACCAGCCAGCGCGGCAAAGAGGTCCTCCGCTCTCGAAAGCGGGTATTGGTCTTGCAACGACACTCGGTTGCCACAAATCCTAATCGAGCCATCTGCTTTGAGGGCGGGAACGATGGGACTTGCCCAGTCGCTGAATTCAACGGCTGAAATTATGCCCTCTCTGAGCAGCCTGTCCAGTTCACTTTCAATTTTCTCACGCATCACGTATGGCACCACTCTGGCTTTGTAGTGCACTGTTCTGGCATTCAGAATGATGCGTATCACTACTTTTGTGCCCTTGAATGTTCCGACACCGGGTTGAAAGAGTGACTCGAATTTTTGCAATACCTGCAAGCATGAACTTCGCTCCACGGATGAAATGATGTGCACATCCCCCCATTTCCAATTCATCTCAGCTAGCCAATTCCTCCCCAAAAGTGCAGGGCCATTTCCCGGAACAATCCAGAGTGGCAGCCGGTTCTGTAATCCATTATGCATTAGCACCAAATTTGCACTGCCCAGCACTGGGATGATCTCTATGGTGTACGTACGTAGCTGCATCTCAATGCATTCCTTTTTTGGCCTGCTAGCTCTGTGTGGCTATAGTCTCTCAATTGTTGGGCACTCATGAGTGACTGGCTAGCTCCCGTATCTAGCTCCATGTGCACCGGGATGCCATTCAGTAAGACTTTCATCATCATGGGTGGCGTTTTGTTGTATGAGCTGTGGACATCAGCCACATGAACTCTCTGAACTTCAGCATCCATGGTTGTTCCCCGGCTTCATCCTGCATTATGGACCCCTCGTCTGGTTCCTCTGTCTTGCAGACTAGCCTCGCTACTGGCTTTTTGCACATCCTGGCCAAGTGTCCACTGACATTACAAATCCTACAGGTATAAAGCTGGAACCTGCAGCTTTTGGCAGTGTGTCTACCCCCACACCTCCAACATGAGCTGAGATTGTTGTTAATAAAAGGACTATTCCCAGGCATTCCTCTCTGATGGCCTGTTTGGCTGTTTCTAAGCACTCTGATAGAGAGTGTTAATGGTCCCATCACGGAATGCATTGTTCCTCGTGATAGCGTGAATTGCCGATCCCCTTTCCATTGTCCCTGTTGCGGGCCCACCCTGGAGCTTGTTGCTGCCTGAGCGGTGTCAAATTGCCCTTGCCTGCCTGGGCGGTGTCGAATTGCCCTTGCCTGCCTGCGGGGTTCTGTATCACTTTTACAACATTAACTCCCTGGTTCATCGCAACATTAAAACCAGGGCTGTGTGCGTAAATTAGCTTGGTCTCCTCTTCCCCTGCCATAAAGGTCTGAACTATCAACGCCGCCCCTTCTAAAGTCAGGTCCTTGGTCTTTATGAGCTTCCTGAAAATGCCGGCATGATTAATGCCCTCGATGAAAAAGTCCCTTAACATCCTCCCGCTGCTGGCATCGGAGAAATTACAGAAACTGGCCAAAAGCCGCAATTCCGCCACGAAGTCCGAGACGTTTTGACTCTCCCGACACCGGTGAGAGTAGAACCGGTGCCGGGCCATGTGTACACTACTTGTCGGCTTGAGATGCTCACTGATCAGCTGACTGAGCTCTTCGAAGGACTTGTCCACTGGCTTTTGGGGTGTGAGCAGGTCTTTCATCAGCGCATACGTCTGTCGACCACAGCTGGTCAGTAGATGCGCCCTCCGCTTGTCAGCCACTGTCTCATCCAGCCAGTCCTTTGTGACAAAGCTCTGCTGGAGTCTTTCCACAAAGTCGTCCCAGTCCTCACCCACACAGTAACGTTCCTCTGTGCCACCAGTGGCCATCCTCGTGGTTCGGTGATTCCCATTTGTCGTTGCCAAAAGTAGTGTCTCTGCACCTTGTTACAAACTCACACGAGGCATGTATATATCAGACACGGTCACTCTGTGACCTTCAATTTATTCCCAGGACCAAGGAGTGCTGACCCTCGATGGGACCTCCCCTGTTATACCTGGAAACCCAAGTGAGGAGTGTCTCCCGCAAGCTCACCCCCTGTGGTCAGGGTGTGCATTTCAAGGGTACAGGTACCGTGTGCATGAGTTACAGTTACATAACTATTGTCATTGCAAGATGGTGAAATACATGACAGAAACATAGAAAGATAGAAAGTAGGTGCAGGAGTAGGCCATTCAGCCCTTCGAGCCTGCACCACCATTCAATATGATCATGGCTAATCATGCAACTTCAGTACCCCATTCCTGCTTTCTCTCCATATTGCTTGATCCCTTTAGCCGTGAGACCACATCTAACTCCCTTTTGAATATATCTAACAAACTGGCCTCAACAACTTTCTGAGCTAGAGAATTACACAGGTGCACAACTCTCTGAATGAAGAAGTTTCTCCTCATCTCGGTCCTAAATGGCTTAGCTGATATCCTTAGACTGTGACCCCTGGTTCTGGAATTCCCCAACATCGGGAACATTCTTCCTGCATCTAACCTGTCCAATCCCGTCAGAATTTTATGTTTCTATGATATCCCCTCTCATTCATCTAAGTTCCAGTGAATATAAGCCTAGTCGATCCAGTCTTTCTTCATATGTCAGTCGTGCCATCCCGGGAATCAGTCTGGTGAACCTTCGCTGCACTCCTTCAATAGCAAGAATGTACTTCCTCAGATTAGGAGACCAAAACTGCACACAATACTCAAGATGTGGTCTCACCAAGGCCCTGTACAACTGCAGTTAGACCTCCCTGCTCCTATACTCAAATCCCCTCGCTATGAAGGCCAGCATGCCATTTGCTTTCTTTACTGCCTACTGTACCTGCATGCCTACCTTCAATGACTGTTGCACCATGATACCCAGGTCTCGTTGCACCTCCCCTTTTACTAATCTGTCACCATTCAGATAATAATCTGTCTTCCTATTTTTGCCACCAAAGTGGATAACGTCACACTTATCCACATTATACTGCATTTGCCATGTATTTGCCCATTCACCTAATCTGTCTAAGTCCCCTGCAGCCTCCTAGCATCCTCCTCACGGCTCGCACTATCACCCAGCTTAGTGTCATCTGCAAAGTTGGAGATATTACATTCAATTCCTTTGTCTAAATCGTTAATATATATTGTAAATAGCTGGGGACCCAGCACAGAACCCTGCGGCACCCCACTAGTCACTGCCTGCTATTCTGAAAAGGACCCGTTTATTCCCACTCTTTTCTTCCTGTCTGCCAACCAGTTCTCTGTCCACGTCAATACATTACCCCCAAATACCACATACCTTAATTTTGCACACTAATCTCTTGTGTGGGACCTTGTTAAAAGCCTTTTGAAAGTCCAAATACACCACGTCCACTGGTTCTCCCTTGTCCACTCTATAAGTTACATCCTTAAAAAACTCTAGAAGATTTGTCAAGCATGATTTCCCTTTCATAAATCCATGCTGACTTGGACCAATCCGTTCACTGCTTTCCAAATGCGCTGCTATTACATCTTTAATACTTGATTCCAGCATTTTCCCCACCACCGATATCCCGCTAACCGGTTTATCATTCCCTGTTTTCTCTCTCCCTCCTTTTTTAAAAATTGGAGTTACATTCGCTACCCTCCAATCCATAGGAACTGAACCAGAGTCCATGGAATGTTGGAAAATTACCACCAATGCATCTACTAATTCTAGGGCCACTTCCTTAAATACTCTGGGATGCAGACGATCAGGCCCTGGGGATTTATTAGCCTTCAGTCCCTTCAGTCTCCCTAACACCATTTCCTGACTAATAAGGATTTCCCTCAGATCCCCCTTCTTGTTAGACCCTCGGTCCCCTAGAATTTTCTGGAGGTTATTTGTGTCTTCCTTAGTGAAGACAGAACCAAAGTATTTGTTCAATTGGTCTGCCATTTCCTTATTCCCCATTATGAATTCCCCTGAATTAGAGGGCTGGTCATCCTAGACTGGGTGATGTGTAAAGAGAAAGGACTAATTAGCAATCTTGTTGTGCGAGGTCCCTTGGAAGAGTGACCAGAACATGATAGAATTTTTTATTAAGATGGAGAGTGGCACAGTTAATTCAGAAACTAGGGTCCTGAACTTAAGGAAAGGTAACTTCGATGGTTTGAGGCGTGAATTGGCTCGAATAGACTGGGAAACGATACTTAAAGGGTTGACGGTGTATAGGCAATGGCAAAAACTGACTGCAAAAACTTCCACAGATATGTGGAAGCGAAATGTAGGTCCCTTGCAGTCAGAATCAGGTGAATTCATAATGGGGAACAAGGAAATGGCAGACCAATTGAACAAATACTTTGCTTCTGCCTTCACTAAGGAAGGCACAAATAACCTCCCAAAAATACTAGGGGACCGAACGTCCAGCGAGAAGGAGGAACTGAGGGAAATCCTCATTAGGAAATGGTGTTAGGGAAATTGATGGGATTGAAAACCAATAAATCCCGAGGGCCTGATAGTCTGCATCCCAGATTACTTAAGGAAGTGGCCCGAGAAAGAGCGTTGGTCATTTTCCAACATTCTATAGACTCTGGATCAGTTCCTCTGGACTGGAGGGTAGCTAATGTAACACCACTTTTTAAAAAAGGAGGGCGAGAGAAAACAAGGAATTATAGACCGGATAGCCTGACATCGGTTGTGGTGAAAATGTTGGAATGAATTATTAAAGATGAAATCGCAGCGCATTTGGAAAGCAGTGACATGATTGGTCCAAGTCAGCATGGATTTATGAAAGGAAAATCTTGCTTGACAAGTCTTCTAGAAATTTTTGAGGATGTAACTAGTAGAATGGACAAGGCCAAACCAGTGGATGTGGTGTATTTGGCTTTTGACAAGGTCCCTTACAAGAAATTGGCGTGCAAAATTAAAGCACATGATAGTGGGGGGTAATGTATTGACCTAGATCGAGATCTGGTTGGCAGACAGGAAGCAGAGAGTCAGGATAAATGGGTCCTTTTCAGAATGGCAGGCAGTGACTAGTGGGGTGCCGCAGGGCTCAGTGCTGGGTCCCCAGCTATTTACAATATACATCAATGATTTAGATGAAGGAATTGAGTGTAATATCTCCAAGTTTGCAGATGACACTAAGCTGGGTGGCAGTGTGAGCTGTGAGGAGGATGCCAAGAGGCTGCAGGGTGACTTGGACAGATTAGGTGAATGGGCAAATGCATAGCAGATCCAGTATAATGTGGATAAATGTGAGGTTATCCACTTTGGTGGCAAAAACATGAAGGCAGAATATTATCTGAATGGCGGCAGATTAGGAAAAGGGGAAGTGCAACGAGACCTGGGTGTCATGGTACATCAGTCATTGAAATGTGGCATGCAGGTACAGCAGGCGGTGAAGAAGGCAAATGGCATGTTGGCCTTCATTGCTAGAGGATTTGAGTATAGAAGCAGGGAGGTCTTAGTACAGTTGTACAGAGCCTTGGTGAGGCCTCACCTGGAATATTGTTTTCAGTTTTGTTCTCCTAATCTGAGGAAGGAAGTTCTTGCTATTGAGGGAGTGCAACGAAGGTTCACCAGACTGATTCCCGGGATGGCAGGAATGACATATGAGGAGAGACTGGATCGTCTGGCCTGTATTCACTGGAGTTTAGAAGAATGAGAAGGGATCTCATAGAAACATATAAAATTCTGACGGGACGGGACAGGTTAGATGCAGGAAGAATGTTCCTGATGTTGGGGAAGTCCAGAACCAGGGGTCACAGTCTAAGGATAAGGTGTAAGCCATTTTGGACTGAAATGAGGAGAGACTTCTTCAATCAGAGAATTGTGAACCTGTGGAATTCTCTACCTCATTGATTTGTTGATGCCAGTTCGTTAGGTATATTCAAGAGGGAGTTAGATATGACCCATACGTCTAAAGGGATCAAGGGGTATGGAGAGAAAGTAGGAAATGTGTACAGAGGTGAATGATCGGCCATGATCTTATTGAATGGTGGTACAGGCTCGAAGGGCCAAATGGCCTACTCCTGCACCTATCTATTCTATGTTTCTATGTTTCCCTTTTTTATTCTTACGCCACACAGGGATGTACAATTGTTGTTGTTCATACATGTGATATTTACATGTCTGCCATTGCCTATCCACCGTCAACCCTTAATCTCATTCTCATCATTCTCTCGTCTATCCTCGTCAATTCACGTTTCATACCCTCGAAGTTTCCTTTCTTTAAGTTCAGGACCCTAGTCTCTGAATTAACTCTGTCATTCCCCACCTTAATGAAGAATTCTACCATATTATGGTCCCTATTCCCCAAGGGGAATGTCCAGATTGCTAATTAATCCTCTCTCGTTACACAAGACCCAGTCTAGGATGGCCTGTTCTCAGTTGGTTCCTCGACATATTGGCCTCGAAAACCATCCCTTATACACTCCAGGAAATCCTCCTCCACAGTATTGCTACCACTTTGGTTAGCCCATTCAATATGCAGATTAAAGTTGCCCATGATAACTGCTGTACCCTTATTGCACGTGTCCCTAATTTCCTTTTTGATGCCATCCCCAACCTCCCTACTACTTTTTGGTGGTCTATACACAACTCACACTAACTTTTTCTTCCCTTTGGTGTTTCGCAGCTCTACCCACATAGATTCCACATCAACCACACTAATGTCCTTCTTTACTATTGCATTAATCTCCTCTTTAACCAGTTACGCTACCCCACCTCCTTTTCCTTCCTGTCTGTCCTTCCTGAATATTGAATATCCCTGGATGTTGAGTTCCCAACCTTGGTTACCTTGGAGCCATGTCTCTGTAATCACAATTACATCATATCTGTGAACAGCTATTTGCGCAGTCAATTCGTCCACCTTATTACGAATGCTCCTGGCATTGAGACTCAGAGCCTTCAGGCTTGTTTTTTGAACATTCTTTGTCCTTTTAGAATGATGTTGTAATGAGGCCCTTTTTGATTTTTGCCGTTGATTTCTCTGCTCTCCACTCTTGCTTTTCTCCTTCCTACCTCTTGCTTCTGCCCCCTTTTTACTTCCCTCTGCCTCCCTGCATAGATTCCCATCCACCTGCCTTTTTAGTTTAAAGCCTCCCCAACAGCATTAGCAAACACTCCACCTCGGACCTCAGTTCCAGTCCGGCCTGGTGCAGACCGTCCGGTTTGTACTGGTCCCACCTCCCCCAGAACTGGTTCCAATATCCCAGGAATTTGAATCCCTCCCCCTTGCATCATTCCTCAAGCCACGTATTCATCTGAGCTATTCCTACTCTGACTAGCACGTGGCACTGGTAGCAATCCTGAGATTACTACCTTTGAGGTCCTACTTCTTAATTTAACTCCTAGCTCCCAAAATTCAGCTTGTAGGACCTCATCCTATTTTTTACCGATATCGTTGGTACCTATATGTACCACGGCAGCTAGCTGTTAACCCTCCCCCGCCAGAATGCGCTGCAGCCACTCTGACACATCCTTGACCCTTGCACCAGGGAGGCAAGATGCCATCCTGGAGTCTCGTTTGTGGCCACAGAAACATCTATCTATTCCCCTTACAAAAGAATCCTCTATAGCTTTCCCAGTCTTTTTCCTGCCCTCCTGTGCAGTAGAGCTACCCCTGGTGCCATGACCTTGGCTGCTGCTGCCTTCCCCTGATGAGTCATCTCACCCAACAGTACCCAAGGTGGTGTCTCTGTTTTGGAGGGAGATGACCACAGAGGACCCGTGCACTACCTTCCTTCCACTGCTCTGCCTGATGGTCACCCATTCCCTATCTGCCTGTGTAACCTTTACCTGCGGTGTGACCAACTCACTAAACATGCTATTCACAACATCCTCAGCATCGCGGATGCTCCAGAGTGAATCCATGCACAGCTCCAGTGCCACAATGCTGTCTGTCAGGAGCTGCAGCTGGATATACTTCCTGCACATGTAGTCATCAGGGTCACTGGAAGCATCCCTGACTTCCCACATAACACAGGAGGAGCATGACACAGGTCTGGACTCTCCTGCCATAACTTAACCTTTAAATTAACCTAATTGATAACAATGCCAAAAATGTCTTACTGATCAGAAAAGAAAAAAGAAAAAAATTAAATACTCACCAATCTATGATCCAATCACTTACCCTCTTGGCTATGATGTCACACTTCGATTCATTTTTACTTCAGCCATGAACTCATTGAATGGTGGTGCAGGCTAGAAGGGCCGAATGGCCTACTCCTGCACCTATTTTCTATGTTTCTATGTTTGTTTACCTTCTGCCCCTGCACCAGCTGGCTCCTCCGACTTGGTCACCTTGAAACCAGGTCTCTGTAATGGATACTTTCTTGTGATATCACGGATTGATTTCTTTTTCACCTCAGAGGTCTGTTTGCGCTGCTCCCAGTTAGCTCCATTATCTCCCCCTCCGATCTCGCGCTGTTTGAATCTCCTGCGTCAGCTCTCGCTCCTCTATCTCCCCCTCCGATCTCGCGCTGTTTAACTCTCCGTGTTTTTGGAGCTTTCCTATATGTGGCTAAAGTTTGAATAGTCTACAGGGAGTGGTCTGGCTGGTTATGAAGTACTTTTATTTAAAATTAAAAAATATTTTTTCATTTAAAAGCTTGTGCTGAAACAAGAGGCTTCCAAACATGGGTGACCTGATAGGACTTCCTCTGGGAATTGAGCATGACTGGGTGAATGAAGAGAGGCCACGCAGAGCAGGACAAGCTGCTAGAATAGGGAGGATGAGCAGGGGAATTAGGGCCCTCAGCAGGAGGCCAAATCCACCAAGGGTCTTTCGGGAATAATTTTCTTATTCAGCTTCAGCAAGGATCAATGCATGAGATGTCATTGCTTCACAAAAGAGATTATGACTGAAATCTGCCAAATTCTGCAGCCACAACTGTAATTTCAAAAAAGGCAAGGACCGCCTATGGATCTCAAGGTGACGGTGGCTCTTAATGTTTTTGTCTGGGTCCTTCCAGGCTGCTAATGGAGATATAAGCAACATCTTACAGTTTGCAGTAAATTGTCGCATAAGGGTATAGAGGCTCTCTATACAAAGGGAAAGAGTGTTATCTCATTCCCTCTTACCAGATATAAGTAGGCAGAATGAGCTTAAGAGTTTGCATGGATAGCAGGCTTCCCCATGGTGCAGGGTGCCATTGACAAGAAGTACAAGTACATTGCATTACATGCATTGGGTGCAACATGAGTGATGGAAGGCTTCTGACCTTTAATTGAGGAGACTACAGATGGCCTTGGAGGGCCCTCAAACAGTTCCTGACCTAGAGGGCCCGACTTCAGACTGGGTTGCAGTAGTCTGGGCTGGCTGGCTGACAGGCAACTGCAAGGGGATTGGCGGAATGGCAGTGGTGGGAGCATGAATGGTATCATCCTGAGAGAGGACAGCAGATTTGCATTTCCTGAAGCCACTGCCATTCTCCTGGGGCAGCTCCTCAGCAATTCTACTGATCTGTTGGAGAACAGATTGATGGACTGCTGTGATGTCCTTTGAACAGTGGTATCCAGAGTCACGATGGCATGAACTAAAAGGGGTTTCACTCCCTCAATGTGTAGCTGGTTTGTAACAATGATTCCATCATTCTGCAACAGTCTTCTGTGCCAGCTATGTTTAACCTAGCATGGCAAGTCAAAGGCTGATTACTGGGCGACTAGGGTTGTCCACTCATGATATGACTCTGGTCTGGAACCCACATGCATCTGCACTGCAGGCCTACAATGACAGGCATGTTGTCACAATGAACATTATAGAGCACACCATCAACATCCTCAAGCAATGCTGCTGCTCCCTGAATCGCTCTGGAGGAGCCCTGCTGTTCTCAGCTGAGGGTATCAATATTTGTGGTAGTAGGCTGAATGCTGAACAACCTGGCCATTATGAGGGAACAGCCCTTGCTACCACCTATCTGGCAAGAAGCTGAGGAGCAGGAGCACAAGGAGGTAATGGAGGAGGAGGAAGAGGGAGTGGAGCAAGTGGATCAGGAAGTGGAGGAACAGGAATAGGATGAGAGGCTACAATGTAAACTGTCCCTTTCTGTTCGAGCTCTAAGTGATCAAATATTTCATGAGCGATACCGGTAACCTCAACCACAGCTCTCCATTCATCAACAGTCAGACACTCCTTACCTTTCCTTTATCAATGACCATCTCATTGTGCTCTTTCTGACAACGCAAAAATAAAAACCACCAAAAAATGCACATTTCAATCTAAATATACAAATCAATCATTACATAATGCATATAAAAATAAATTAATGACTCTTATGCAATCCCTTAGTGCCTATCTTCTGTGTGCCTTTGCCTCTCCTAGTGCTCCTACGAGGTGCTTCCCCAGTGGCTGCGACAGAAGTGGTGGAAAGCTGCTGACCTTCAATTGAGGACACTGCAAATAACCTTGGAGGGTGACCTGGAGCAGCTCTGGGCCTAGTGGGCCCGGCTTCAGATTGCACCGCCTTGGCCTGAGCTGCAGCAGTCTGGGCTGGCTGGCTGACAAGCAGCAGAAAGGGCACTGGTGGAGTGGCTGGGGTGGGAGCAGGAATAAAGTCACCCTGAGTGCACCATGGAGCCCCTGCCACTCTCCCGGGGTGGTGCCGCAGCAATCGTACTGATCTGTTGGAGAACAGATTAATGAACTGCTGTGATGCCCTGGAAGCCCCTTTGAACAGTGGTATCCAGAGCCATGATGGCAGCAGTCTGAGCTTCCACTACAGCACTTTGATGGAAGCTGCTTATGTTGCAATGGAATCTGTATATGCTGCAATGCAAGCTGTGACAACAGTCAAAAGATGCTGCATCATGGTGGATTTCACAGGTGTGCTGATGGAAGTCATCACTCATTCCATGTTGGAAAGGATGGGCTACAAGCTTTCTGCAAAGCCCTGTGGCAATTTGGCGCTGGACTCTTTCATGTGGTACATTAGAATCGTGGTTATGTTACTGGACTGGTAATCTGGAGGCCTGGATTAATAATCGGTACATGTGAGTGCAAATCCCACCATGACAGTTGGTGAATTGGAATTTAGTTAATTAAATAAATACAACGTTAACATTAGTAATGGTGACCTTGAAGCTATTGGATTGTTGTAAAAGGTGCCTTTTAGGGAAAAAAACCTGCCTATATTTGACTCCAGGCTCAGAGCAATATGATTGACTCTTAACCCTAAAAGAGGTGTTCAATGCTTTCCTTAGTGCTCCGCTCCAAACTCAGGGTCTAGCTGATAAATTTTGCGTGGTAGACGCAAACCATTTGCTGGCGCAAAATTTACCGCTCCAGCTGAATTAGTGCCGCAAAAAAGGCGCGATCGAATTTCCACCTCAACGTGTTTGATTCATTTCAAAATGACTGGACAATATTTGGTTTATGAAATGTTTAAAGAAACAACAGAGTCTAACCTCCTCTTTATACTTTATTAACTGATATTTTCCCCAAGGTATACTTACCACAGATGGTCTTTTCGCTGTCAAACAAGGTTAGGCTGCCACACCAATACAAATTACTCTGCTCCCTGCAGTACCATTTACCTTCCATTTTCATCCTTAATACAATTTGCTAAATCCTTTTTGTGCAATTTGAAAATGAAAGGTGAGCACCCTTTCATTGACCCACAGAGCCTGTGCTCTGCAATCGTATACGTTTGTGTCCCAGTTTCCCAAGAGACACAAAGGATTCTGGGCATCAGCCAAACAAATTGGATTTAATTACATAAAATCAACAGAAATAAGTGCAGATTCTCAGGGAGAAGCAAAAACAACACTGTTTCATATCTAGTATATTTCTTTTTATGAGGTGACAATGCCACGACATTCGAATAAAATCAGTTGGAGCGTAGATTGCAACACAGCTGAGCATGAATTCAGAATTACACATTCACATACATTACATTTGACTAATCAGAAATGACTTTTTTTCTCCAATCATCCCCCCGTTATCCTCTCCTGAATGTGTTACCTACTGCATCATACAGTCCTACTGGTGTCAGCTGCTCTCCGATGCCTTGCCCAAGTGGCCATGCTTCATTTGTCAATTTAAACAGTGAGTGATAACAAGTTATTTGACTGTGGAAGCATTACACCTCAGCATGCCATCCACACACATGCAATTTGCATAATGGTTCAATACACAACTACCAAGACCATGAACCCAACTGATTTGCCCCTCCCTACTCCAGCGATGCCATTGTGGCATCCCTATTGCCACTCAGATTCCGATCAGCTAATTGAGCAGATCGAAATTGGATCAGGAATGTTTTAAACAGTATGAGCCAGTTACATGCTGGGGATTACATTTAATATGGGCTGAGATTTTCTTCTTGGAATGGGCCTGTTTTTGATTGGTGGCAGGGTATTAACAGGAAGAAAACGCAGTGGAAAAGATTTCTATCTAATCCCGCCCAAAACAATGCCTCAAAGATATGCCGGCTTCCCCACTGGGGGCAAAACTTTCCAGCAGCTGCATCCTCACTATGCTACATGCAAATGACAGTGTGGAGGCAGGGGGGCCCCATTTCCAACCACTACCATCCAGTGACAATCAGCAGACAATAACATCCCATTGGAAGAGGCCCTGAGGCCCAGCCAGTGCCATCGCAGACCTCAAGATCACAAGGGACCCACACCAAACTGCAGTAAGTATTTTCAAAGTATATTTTAGGTCTAGCTTTGATTTTTTTTAAAGTAATTTTAAGTTTTTTTGAAGGTTCTTTAAGTATTTTTAAAGTATATATTTAAGTGCTCACATCTGTGTGGCAACTGGCACAACTCAATTATTGCTTTGCAAGAGAAGCACAACCTACTGAAACATTGCTGAGGGATCATGATGAAGTAACCCTGCTTGAAAATGAAGTGGTGTTGGTACCAGCAGGCAGAAATCCCGTGTGGTGCTTATGCAGCCTGGCATCACTGTGGTGATCCTTCTGATCAGGCTATTTTTCCTCCTCAGAGCACAGGAACAGGGGAAGGCCTAAGGGAAAACCCACTGGTTCTCAAAGCCTAAACCTCAAAGTTGTTGAGCTTGAGAAACAATTGGAGACACTCTATATTATACAGGAGGAGGTGTTCATCCCACAGCTAAAGAAGAATAATGAGCCAAAGGAAAGGAAGTACGTGACCATCCGCTGGGGGAAAGGATGGTTCAGATAGAGGCAGTGGAGGAAACTCTTGTGGGATTTGAAGTTATCTACTGAGTACACAGTGTTCGATATGGGTGACACAGATGACGATGGTGACTCAAGGCAGGGACATCATGTCCAAAGCCTCGGTGCAAGAAGCAATCCAAGGAGAAAGCTAAATGCAGCAAAAGACTGGTAAAGGGATAATCAATGGTGAGAAGAGTAGTCAATCGTGTCAGTAATTGTACATGTGAGCTCTGAATGACGTATTGTTTCCCAGGTGCCAGGGCAATGGAAATAATGATGCAGATGCAGAAGTTCTTGGAAGGAGAGGGGAAATCATATGCAGTGTAAAGCAGATTGCTGATTCACTATCGTCCGTTTGCACAACCACCCAAGACAAATTTTACCCTTTTGATTCTAAGATATCAGTGTTATACTGTGAAAGAAACATGATAGATCAAAGGCCAGCCATAAGAGTTCTCACGAGAAATTCTGTATTGATTTTGATATCCCAATCCATCCAGTTTTAGAAATAAACTGCCTAAGTATGTCAGTGACAAAATAAAATGAAAGAAAATAGAAAAAAAAATAGAAAATCTGGAATTATAGCATTGGTCAGAAGAAGAAGATTCTTGGATAAGTGCCCTTGAAGTGTATGAAGAGTTATTGAAGCTGATGGAACCCTGAAAGTGGAGGAAAAAGAGCAAGAGGAGCAGACAAAGCCGAAATAATGGGCCACTACCACAGAGGCAGCAATGCGTTCAACAGGATAGCTCACCACCACATAGAAGAACTCATCTGATTGGTTGTGGAAGAAAATTATTGAGGTTTGTTTGGAGTAAATCATCATTATCATCATCATCATAGGCAGTCCCTCGAAATCGAGGAAGACTTGCTTATACTCTCAAAGTGACTTCTAAGATAACTGTTCAGTCCTATATGGGAATTACAGCCTCTGTCACAGGTGGGACAGACAGTCATTGAAGGAAAGGGTGGATGGGGAGTTTGGTTTGCCACACGCTCCTTCTGCTGCCTGCACTTGGTTTCTGCATGTTCTCGGTGACGAGACTCGAGGTGCTCAACACCCTCTCGGATGCTCTTCCTCCACTTAGGGTCTTGGGTCAGGGATTCCTGGGGATGTTGCACTTTATCAAGGAGGTTTTGAGGGTGTCCTTGAAATGTTTCCTCTGCCCACCCAGGGCTCGCTTGCCGTGTAGGAGTTCCGAGTAGAGCGCTTGCTTTGGGCGTCTTGTGTCGGGCATGCGGACGATGTGGCCCGCTCAACGGCACTGGTCGAGTGTGGTCAGTGCTTCGATGCTGGGGATGTTGGCCTGAGCGAGAACACTGACTTGGTGCATCTATCCTCCCAGTGAATTTGCAGGATCTTGCGGAGGCAGTGCTGGTACCACAGCAAATCATAGAGCCATACTTTCTACCATCAAGATAAGAGAGCTGGCTTTAGCAATGTAAGCATGGGAAGTCTTTGTCTGGGCACCACATTCCCCAATGCAAATTAAATAAGTGCTGGAGTAAAGGTACTTCCTTTCTATCCAAGTCACTTGGTTAAAAAAATATTTAAATAACTGCTCAGCAATGTTTAGGCAATGTTTGTGTCCCTGTCAGTCAATAGGGCATTAAATAGGGATCACATGATGGTGATGAAGGGTGCTAAAATAGGCTTCCATATCCCTGGGTTAAGGAGGAGAACATCATCCAGGGTGTTCATACCTAATTTTTCTCCAGTGATCCTTGTTGTAACTGCACGTATACAGTCATCTGTTCAGCATTGAATCAGAGTGCAAGCACCATTTGCCCACATCAACACCCCAAGAGACAACACAAAGCTCCACTTTACAAACAATACTGCTAAGGTTCAAACTCTTTCCATTTCAAGCATCCATGTCAGTACTCGCAGGTGACGTAGATGTAAAACTATTTGTACCTGTACTATATAAAACTATATATATATGTATACTTGAAGTCTACAAAATGCTGGTTAGGCTGCATCTAGAGTACTGTGTACAGTTCTGGTCAACGCATTACAAGAAACATGTACTAGAGAGGATACAGAGGAGATTTATGAGGATGTTGCCAGAATGTTAGCTATGAGGGAAGATTGGATAAGGTGAGGTTGTTTTCTTTGGAACAGAGGAGGCTGAGGGGAGACCTTATTGAGGTGTATAAAATTATGAGGGGCCTCAATAAAGTGGATAGGAAGGACCTATTTCCCTTAGCAGAGAGGTAATATCTAGGGGGCATAGATTTAAAATAATTGATAGAATGATTATAGGTGATTTGAGGAGAACTTGCTTTCACCCAGAGGGTGGTGAGGGTCTGGAACTCATTACCTGAAAGAGTGTAGAGGCAGAAACCCTCATCACATTTAAAAAGTACTTGGATATGCACTTGAAGTGCCGTAACCTACAAGGCTGCGGACCAAGAGCTGGAAAGTGGGATTAGGCTGGATAGCTGTTTTGGCTGGGACAGACCGAATGGCCTCCTTCTGCGCCACGAATGTCTATGACTGTATGAATCTACGAAATGCCTCTGACTCACATGAACACCCCATTCTAAACCAGTAGAACCTTTTTCTTTTTCCCACACCAAGGCTGGGATCTCACCAACAGTGGCGAGGCCGGGATGGCCGGGGTAGGTGGTGAGTTGTGAAGCTGCTGCTCGCTCCAACCCGCACCATATAAGAATTTTCCATTTATGGGGCTTGTTAAGCCCACCCTGCAATCTTCCTGGCCGATTAAAAGGAAGCGGGTCTGATGACATAATTTGATGACATGTCATCAGCCAGTTTTCTTAAAGGGACCATGGCCACATTGATTTTGACAGTTGTTCTGTCAATGTTTTACAGCATTGAGGTGCTGCAAACACTGACAAGCACTGCACAAAGGTGCACAGCTGCACCCAGGCTCTCCCATGACTCCCTCCAGATACTTATGGAGGGAGACACAGTATGCAGGTAGGTACTCTTTTCTTCCAATGGGCGGAAGAGACCTCCCCAGAACACCAATGCAGCCAGGTTTCACATTGCACAGGAGGGCATAAGCAAAGATGCCATCAAGTGAAAGTGGCTGCAGTGGCACAAACCTTTCAATGAGCTGAGTAGATCACAAAACATTACTGCAAAGCCACACTCAACTTCATCCTGCTGTGCCACTCATCACATCCCCATCACTCTTCCCGACCTAACTCCTGCACATCCTTCCTCACACCAACTTACCTTGCACCTCCACCCATCCCTCTCTCTCTATGTACATTATCACATCCCCATCTCACTAGCCACCCCTCACACTCACCTTCATCCTTGTCCAAACATACCAACTAACAAGACACAAGGGTAGGCACTTGAGTCTTTTAACCAATGTTCATGTAGAGTTTCAGCGAATAAGAACATAAGAACATAAGAATTAGGAACAGGAGTAGGCCATCTAGCCCCTCGAGCCTGCCCCGCCATTCAATAAGATCATGGCTGATCTGGTCGTGGACTCAGCTCCACTTACCCACCCTCTCCCCGTAACCCTTAATTCCCTTATTGGTTAAAAATCTATCTATCTTTGACTTGAAAACATTCAATGAGCTAGCCTCAACTGCTTCCTTGGGCAGAGAATTCCACAGATTCACAACGCTCTGGGAGAAGAAATTTTTTCTCAACTCGGTTTTAAATGGGCTCCTCCGTATTTTGAGGTTGTGCCCCCTCGTTTTAGTCTCCCCCACCAATGGAAACAACCTCTCTGCCTCTATCTTGTCTATCCCTTTCATGATTTTAAATGTTTCTATAAGATCACCCCTCATCCTTCTGAACTCCAAGGAGTAAAGACCCAGTCTACTCAATCTATCATCATAAGGTAACCCCCTCATTTCTGGAATCAGCCTAGTGAATCGTCTCTGTACCCCTTCCAAAGCTAGTATATCCTTCCTTAAGTAAGGTGACCAAAACTGCATGCAGTACTCCAGGTGCGGCCTTACCAATACCTTATACAGTTGCAGCAACACCTCCCTGCTTTTGTACTCCATCCCTTTCGCAATAAAGGCCAATATTCCATTTGCCTTCCTGATTACCTGCTGCATCTGCAAACTAACCTTTTGGGATTCATGCACAAGGACCCCCAGGTCCCTTTGCACCACAGCATGTTGTAATTTCTCCCCATTCAAATAATATTCCCTTTTACTGTTTTTTTTCCCAAGGTGGATGACCTCACACTTTCCGACATTGTATTCCATCTGCCAAACCTTAGCCCATTCGCTTAACCTATCCAAATCTCCTTGCAGTCTCTCTGAGTCCTCGACACAACCCGCTTTCCCACTAATCTTAGTGCCATCTGCAAATTTTGTTGCACTACACTCTGTCCCCTCTTCTAGGTCATCTATGTATATTGTAAACAGTTGTGGTCCCAGCACTGATCCCTGTGGCACACCACTAACCACTGATTTCCAACCGGAAAAGGACCCATTTATCCCGACTCTCTGCTTTCTGTTCGCCAGCCAATTCTCTATCCATGCTAATACATTTCCTCTGACTCCGCGTACCTTTATCTTCTGCAGTAACCTTTTGTGTGGCACCTTATCGAATGCCTTTTGGAAATCTAAATACACCACATCCATCGGTACACCTCTATCCACCATGCTCGTTATATCCTCAAAGAATTCCAGTAAGTTAGTTAAACATGATTTCCCTTTCATGAATCCATGTTGCGTCTGCTTGATTGCACTATTCCTATCCAGATGTCCCGCTATTTCTTCCTTAATGATAGTTTCAAGCATTTTCCCCAATACAAATGTTAAACTAACCGGCCTATAGTTACCTGCCTTTTGCATGTCCCCTTTTTTAAACAGAGGCGTTACATTAGCTGCTTTCCAATCTGCTGGTACCTCCCCAGAGTCCAGAGAATTTTGGTAGATTATAACGAATGCATCTGCTATAACTTCAGCCATCTCTTTTAATACCCTGGGATGTATTTCATCTGGACCAGGGGACTTGTCTACCTTCAGTCCCATTAGCCTGTCCAGCACTACTCCCCTAGTGATAGTGATTGTCTCAAGGTCCTCCCTTCCCACATTCCTGTGGCCTGCAAATTTTGGCATTGTTTTTGTGTCTTCCACTGTGAAGACGGAAGCAAAATAATTGTTTAAGGTCTCAGCCATTTCCACATTTCCCATTATTAAATCTCCCTTCTCATCTTCTAAGGGACCAACATTTACTTTCGTCACTCTCTTCCATTTTATATATCG
Source organism: Pristiophorus japonicus (assembly GCF_044704955.1). Classification (NCBI taxonomy): domain Eukaryota; kingdom Metazoa; phylum Chordata; class Chondrichthyes; family Pristiophoridae; genus Pristiophorus; species Pristiophorus japonicus. The sequence goes on from NC_091981.1 coordinate 89,122,414, forward strand.
GTAAAAGCTTTTACTATCTGTTTTTATGTTTTGCGCCAGTTTACTTTCGTAATCTATCTTTCCTTTCTTTGTTGCTTTCTTAGTCATTCTTTGCTGTCATTTAAAATGTTCCCAATCTTCTAGTTTCCCACTAACCTTGGCCACCTTATACGCATTGGTTTTTAATTTGATACTCTCCTTTATTTCCATGGTTATCCACGGCTGGTTATCACTTCTCTTGCTGCCCTTCTTTTTCACTGGAATATATTTTTTTTGCGCACTATGAAAGAGCTCGTTAAAAGTCCTCCACTGTTCCTCAATTGTGCCACCGTTTAGTCCTTGTTTCCAGTCTACTTTAGCCAACTCTGCCCTCATCCCACTGTAGTCCCCTTTGTTTAAGCATGGTACCCTCGTTTCTGATACAACATCCTCATCCTCAATCTGTATTACAAATTCAACCATATTGTGATCACTCATTCCGAGAGGATCTTTTACGAGGAGATTGTTTATTTTTCCTGTCTCATTACACAAGACCAGATCCAAGATGGCTTGCTCCCTTGTAGGCTCTGTTACATACTGTTCTAAGAAACAGTCCCGTATGCATTCTATGAATTCCTCCTCCAGGCTACCCCCTGCGATTTGATTTGACCAATCGATATGTAGGTTAAAATCCCCCATGACTACTGTCATTCCTTTTTCACATGCCTCCATTATTCCCTTGATTATTGCCCGCCCCACCGTGAAGTTATTATTTGGGGGCCTATAAACTACGCCGACCAGTGACTTTTTCCCCTTACTATCTCTAATCTCCACCCACAATGATTCAACATTTTGTTCATTGGAGCCAATATCATCCCTCACAACTGCCCTGATATCATCCTTTATTAACAGAGCTAGCCCACCTCCTTTCCCTTCTTGCCTATCTTTCTGAATCGTCAGATACCCCTGTATGTTTAATTCCCAGTTTTGGCCACCTTGCAACCATGTTTCTGTAATGGCCACCAAATCATACCCATTTGTAATGATTTGTGCTGTCAACTCATTTACTTTATTTCGAATGATGCGTGCATTTAGGTAGAGTGTTTTCATCCTCGTTTTTAAACCATGATTTTTAGTTTTTACCCCTCCTGCAGCCCTTTTATATTCAGTGGCCCTTTTTGTTTCTTGCCTTTGGTTTCTCTGCCCTCCACTTTTACTCATCTCTTTTCTGTCTTTTGTTTTTGTCTCCTTTTTGTTTCCCTCTGTCTCCCTGTATTAGTTCCCATCCCCCTGCCATATTAGTTTAACTCCTCACCAACAGCACGAGCAAACACTCCCCCTAGGACATTAGTTCCGTTCCTGCCCAAGTGCAGACCATCCAGTTTGTACTGGTCCCACCTCCCCCAGAACCTGTTCCAATGCCCCACGAATTTGAATCCCTCCCTGCTGCACCACTGCTTAAGCCACGTATTCATCTCGTAATGTGTTCTCAAACATTGAAATCTTTATTTTGAACACAGTGGGGCAGAAATTCCAGCCTCCTGGGTCCATACTGAGTGTGTATGGACGCGGGAAGGCATCACAAAAGCCGATTTTCAGCGCACAATGTGCACGCATTGAAAACTGGCGAGTGTGAAAGGAATGGTATAGTCATTGCAGGGATGCCTTATGGTCCTGGTGTGGAGTGGTGCCAACCTGGTGTATTATGTGATAGCCAGGGTGCACAGTGTTAAGTGAAGTAACTGTGGCCATGGTGAGGCACTCCCTGGAATCCCAGGCAGCAATGTAGTTGAGTGCAGATGCCCTGTGCCCTGTGCAGCATGAGGTGATTGTGGAGAAGTTTGGTGCTGTTGGTGGTGATGCTGGTGTGCCTGGTGCTGCTGGTGTTGGGGTGGGATTATGAGGATCAAGGTGAGATTTTCTGAAGGGCATCGATGCTGCTGGAATAGATGGCAGCTGAAGTTGAGATGACAGAAGTGATCTGTCAATGGTGAGAGAGGTTGCTCCAAGTAGGTGACAGTGGATAAAGAGATCACTGCAGACACTTCCAAACTGCATAAATCTCAGAAGTGTATTCCAAATCTCAAATTGTGAAATTGTAGCTTTTAATCTACATTTGCAGCTATCAACTAGTCAAAGCAAAGGAGAGTGACTGAGAACCCAACACACTTATCTGACGTGAAGCCCGAGCAACGGGAAGTTGCTGAAAAACTTGGAAAAATGCTAACTACTTGGTAAAATTATTTTTAAACGCTTCTAAACTATCTCTTAATGATCTTAATTGGTTGGCCTGCTGCTTACTCTCAGGTCTGTAAACCACATCCAGACCCAACACTTTGGAAACTGACAAGGAGGCGGGTTCAGAGCGGTATCCCACCCTGCCCTAATCTCGGCCATTTTGACAGTGGGCCCTATTATGTCTGTAGTGTGCTTACGAATGACTTCACGAGGCAATGTGTTGTATTCAAACTGTAGTGACCTTGGTCCTTTATTCCTAACTCCTCAGTGAGGCACAAGCATGGTGTGCAGCCTTTTATACAGCCTCTGCCACCAGGGCAGGAAACCCCGGTCTCCACCAGTTGCACCCTCTAGTGGTGCCAGCATGTATATACACAGTGTCTGCACAGAGAGTACATCGATAGTCTGCATACACAACATCACTATCCCCCAAGTCCTTTGTGCCAATTACCTTTGCACCATTGTCTCTGGCTTAACTCTCCCCAGACTTAAGTGCCAATAGCCCTTGCACCTTGGTTGTGCTTTGGCTTGGCTCTCTCCCTGTTAACCCCCAAGTCCTTTTGCCACAACATTGGGTAGTAGTTACCAGCCTGGATGGTTCAATATGCAGTGGAGGTTCCAGTGGGTTCTGGGTGTGATCCATGTGTGTGTCCATGGTTACATACATCCATTTCCCCCCCCTCCCCCCCGCTCACAGCGAGATCATGCAGCTGGCCCATTACCTCTATACAGGATCAGACACAACGCAAGCACAAGAATACAGTTTGTATCGTGACACCTTGGTTCAGTGACCCACATTCGTTAAGTTTTACGGTCGTGTGCCAGGATTGGGTAGATTGCATAATTAGTTCAGTCATGGTCAGTACTGAGGTAGCAGTACAGGTATGCGAGGATGCTAGTTCCAGAGCAACCAGACGGGGTCCTAGTCGTCTAATGGCGGGGTACCCCTCCCTGCTCGTGGGATGGGCTTGGTTCGCTCACCGAGCCAGGACTCAGGGCCTTTGCCATTGCCTAGTGGTTGGCAGAGCCACAGATGTCCTCCCTGTCCTCCTTTGAGGGCTGCAGTATCTTCTGTCTGCTCTCTAACGGTGTTGGGAACCTGGCTGTTCCAGGTCCCATTTGGGGAACTCGTTGGTTCTGACCTTTCACTCCCGGACATGGCCAAGGTGGCGACTGGGTCTGGGGGCCCCACCATCTCCATCCGGGTGGTGGGCAACGGTGGCCAACTGCGCGTATTGGCGCCATTTTTGTTACCAGGTCTGTGGCGAATAGTGCCATCGGGTGCCTGCAGCGTGGGTTAGATCTGGGGCAGGGTATCAGGATCAGTGCCTTCGCCCTTCTGAGGTCACAGGCCTATAACTTGTGGAGACACCTGGGGCAGGGCATCTTTACCCTACCGAATTCGCTCGCTTGCTACTTTTGGGGACACTCTATTCCCGACATCTCGCAACATTTTGTTCTTTACATTCTTAATCGGTTCATTACATTGATTGCCATGCATACAATGTCTCTTTAAGTTCAGTTGGTTGCAGGTCTCCTTTAAGAGAACCCTGCCACACCACTCTGCACCTCGCTGCAGCAGGAACGCCATCTTGCCTCTGTCCTTGAGGTCAACTGCCTTGATCCTTCTCTCCCGCGATTCTGCCACAAAAGCTGGAAGAGTGCCTGTGAATTCGATCTTCCTCCCCAGGAGTCCTGCGACTGGAGCCGGGAAGGTACTTTTAGGTCGCTCCGGTTGGATCATTGCCACACAGTCATGATAGAGGGTCTGTACCTCAGGTGCTGCGCTGGTTTCTTCTCTGGTGCCAGGCCCAAGCGAAGATGAGGTTTTGCTCTGCCTCTGAGCATGGGGGACATCGATTGTTGGAGTGAAGAGGTCTTTCCATTTCCACTGGATCTTCCCCATCCATCTTCTTCTGAGTAGCGTTGGACCATCAGCTGCAACAATCCACAGAGGCAACTTGTGCACCACGCCATTATGGATTACACTTACACCCGCACTACAAAGGACTGGGATCAGCTCCTTGGTGTAGTTGTGCAATTTTTCATGTACTGGAACCAGCTCGGGTCGTTTTTCATTCCATAGCCTCTCAAAGGTATGCTGACTTATCACTGACTGGCTCGCTCCCATGTCCACTTTCATGAAGACTGGAACACCGTTTATCTCGACTTCCATCTTCACTGGAGGACAATCGGTGGTGCAGGTAAACACTCCATACACTCCTTCTTGGGGCTGAGTTGCCTCTCTGGCCAAATCATCAGACTCCACGCTGGATTCGAAGTCATCTACCGACTCCTCTGCTAGACAGTGAGTCGTATTTCTTTTATACGCTGGAGGTGGCCCTTCATGTTACAGGCTTTGCATGCGTACTCAGCAAAACGACACTGGTGAGCCCTATGGTTTCCTCCGTAACGCCAGCATGGTGCTACTCGATTAGCACACCTCGGCGGACTCTGAGTTCTGGAACCCTGAGGTCTGTGCTCTCTGCCCTGGGCAGAGCCACGTTCTACAGTCTTGCCTGTGAAAGGCACCATTCTGTGTACAGTACTTGCCGGGTTTGAGTCCACAGGATGAATGATTTGCTTGGTGCTGCAGGTCGAGGTCATGAATGCCTGACTGATGCTGATGGCCTTCTGCAGGTTGACTGTGGTGTCGGTAGATAATAGCTTGTGAAGGAGGCCCTCGTAGCCAACTCCCATAATGAAGATGTCTCGCAATGCTTCGCTAAGGTGTGTGCCAAAATCACACAGTGCCGCAAGTCTCCTGAGGTCGGCAGCATATTTTGGAATTTCTTGGCCCTCAGGTCTGCGGTGATTGTAGAATCTGTACCTGGCCATGAGGATGTTCTCTTTTGGTTTAATTTGGATGTAAATTAGTTCAGTCAGCTCATCATATGTCTTATCCTTGGCCTTCGTGGGTGCCAACAAGTCCCTGACGAGGCGGTAGACCTCGGGCCCACAACTGGTCAGCAGTATAGTCTTGCGCTTCTCCGACAATGTGTCCGTCTCCCCTGCCAGATCATCTGCCACAAAATATAGCTCGAGCCGTTCCGTAAAGGCATCCCAATCATCACTCTCTGCGATGTCTTTTAGTGTGCCAAAGGTAGCCATAATATCGCGTGAAAGTCCTTATTTTCGTCGCCAGTTATTATGTCTGTAGTGTGCTTATGAATGACTCCACGAGGCAATAGTAGTGACCTTGGTCCTTTATTCCTAACTCCAAAGTGAGGCACAAGCATGGTGTGCAGCCTTTTATACAGCCCCTGCCACCAGGGCAGGAAACCCCGTGTCCACCAGTTGCACCCTCTAGTGGTGCCAGCATGTATATACACAGTGTCTGCACAGAGAGTACATCAATAGTCTGCACATACAGCAGGCCTGCCTCCAAACCCACACTCACAGGGCTGGTTAGATTCCAGCCCAACTGTCCTGTAGTCTCTCTGAATGAGATTGTCAACGTAGTGACAGAGAATACTTTCATCCTTTTGATTGGTCCTGGATTTGAACTACGGGTCAAAAGGTGAAAGGCCAGTGGCAGCCCATTGCTCCCCTTTTTTTTTTTGAAGATGCTGCTCTTACATTTTAGTCGAAGGAATTCTATTTCAACCTAATAACAAGTCTGTTTGTGCTGTTTCCTCTCCTATAGCAACATTGTTTTCCAGGTTACTATGCTGGTAGTATCTCCCCAACCTGACTATTTTGAGGTCAGTGGTATCATTTAAACTTGCTAAGCTCATTAACTTGGTTATTTCCAGCTTACTTTTCATTGACTTGCACTTAAAAACTGTGATTGCCACCACATCAAGAAAAATTTATGCTGAAGTGAAATAGCAGTAACTCAGTAGACTTACCATTAAGATATTATTATAAAATATACTCTTGGAAAAGAAAAGGAAAATCTAGCCCATTGCATTGTTCAAAGGAAAGGATAAATTAAACTTGATGTAGTGAATAGTGCCAGTTTAGAGCTGTGGACTTGTTTACTTTACTGTGGACTCCAAACGGTCGATTTCCCAAAGTCGTGCTCCTGGAGCAGAGCTTTGCCCACTGGGATTATGTTGTGTTCATACTCTATTTATTTGTTAAACTCACTGGATCGGCATTAGGACCCTGCGGGAGCTATTCACAGTTGCTGTACTCATGCTGGTTCATGCCGGATTGGGACTCTATTTTAAGTTGTATAAAAGCACAGTTAAGTTAAGTTACATTACTCTTGGCTAGGTTTGTCAGTTATTTACTCATACACAACATAATCAACAGATTATACAATGGGAAATTGTGGGATTTTCATCTAGGAGTGCACTTTTAAAATAAATTCCCTTTTATAATAGATGGGAAGAGACATTAAAAGTGTTAAATCTGAGTTTAACCAGAGATGAAAGTCTAGTGTTCTAACTCACCACCCTTTTATCTTCAATTTTTAAAGAATTTTCAATTCAAGATCTGGCTATTCAATAATACATTTTAATAACGCTTTGCAGTTTAAGCTTAAACATAGTTTTCTTATGATGTGAGAAATAAGACACTATGTACAATAAAACTTTCATATAGTGATCTGTGGTTACAGAGATATGTAGGGGACACATGGATATAGCAGCTCTAATGAAAGATTTAAAACATATCATCAACTGTTACATCAGTCCCACTGAGTGATTCATTAAAAATACTCACCTATAAAGGTCTGCTTCTGATTTGATTTAATTCAGTAAGAGACTTATGCGGTAGAAAGTGCTACAGAAAACCAGCACGAAAGAGAATGTAATAAAATATAAAACTTGCAGTTTGCACGTAACAAATTCTTTCTTTTCACGGGCTGGATTTGGGGCTTTTTGGATTTTGTGGCGTTAATCGCAGCGGGGCATTAAAGTTTGCGCCTGAAAACAGTTTGCGCTTCAACTGCAAGTTTCGGTGAAAATGTAAGTTGGAGGAGCGTTGGCATTAAGTCAGGTATTACACAACAGAATATGTGCGCCTGAGCGGCGGTGAAGCAGTTTCATTGTTGTTTACTGCCCTGCAAAATAACATTGTATATTTTATGGTTTTATTTTGGTAGGGGGGCTTTTGTGACTTTGTTGCAATAAAATTTATGACTCATCATTTGCCATTGGTGTCTTGTGCATCTTTCCAACGTTCACCGGAGATGTGTCTTTATGGGGGCACATAACGTGTGCAATATTAGCTCCATCCTTCAGTTTCCTCCATTTAGGAGGTGGTGACATTCACGTGTTGGTCCGGCAGCATCTCCACGCTGCCTCCCCCGTGGATGGGGTGGCTATCCAATGCGGGCCTCACCAGGCTCCTCTTCATCGTTCTCCTCTTCTGAAGGTGGTCCTGCAATCCCCACTGGCAATGCCTGGCCCCTCATGATGGCCAAGCTATGCAACATGTAGCACACCACAATGAATTTAGATACCTGTTGAGGGGAGTATTGAAGGCTGCCTCCAGAGCAGTGCCTGTAGGAGATGGCATATCTCTGTCAGCACTTCCTTTTGGAAGTGCAGCCTTCTCACACCCTGCCCCTCAGAAAGCTGGAGGTATGAGCGTTGGTGCCTGGAAACCCGTGGGGGTGTAAGCCCTCCACCCCAGACATCATCGGCATCTCCTCATCCATGGGCCGACATGGACAAAAGCCCTTTCTCTAGCTTGACACCACCTGGTAATTGCTTGGATCATGATACGCTGGCGAACTAGTAATGCCCCCATTACATTTTCTCACTGAAGTTGTAAGGGCACTGTAATGGTAGATAAAAGTGAAGTTTGCAAGTCGGAGGTTCACACAGCAATATGACCTGCGATGTGGGATCCTCTTCCCTCCACTTAAAAATGCTGCCAATACCGCCTGCTCCACCCTGGGGCCACCTGTTTTTTTCAGGTGTTTCCTGGGGTGGGTGTTAAATGAGGCGTTAAGGCCGAAAGTTCCATCCTGGACGCAAGTGCAGCATTGCACAATGATCGATGTCATACTGAAAACGGAGGGCTGTGGTAAATTTTTGCGCCGACGCAAAGCAATAGCCAAATCTTCCAGCCGTGCGCTAAATCCTGAATGCCCGGCATAACACGCAAAAATAGCATTTAATGCTCTGCTGGGGCAGTAACCGAGGTGCAAATGAGCCAAAAATCCAGCCCAATGTGTGAGAAAGAAGATTGAAATTATATTTGTAGCACTCATCTTGCCGACTGTATTCACTGAACTTACAGCTCAGCCATAACATTGCAAGTATAGGTAGTGAGTGCAGCATCCAGAGTATAATGAGCTGGAGCCTTAAGCAAGCATAACTGTAACGGAGAAGAAAAGGATACCTAGTGAACTACTTTCTGTACTCCCCTATGTACAATACTCAAAGTATTATGCTTGTGTATAAGAGAAGCCGCCCTATTTTTATCACCAAACAGCAGCGTAAATTTCCTAAACTATAAACTATATGCAAATATATATGCTTGTGACTTTTACCTTCACAAGAAGACACAATTAAAAATGTAACGCTCATAGAATTATATTCAAGATAAATCATTTATAAACAGTTTGTGATTGCAATGACAGAATCACAATAATACTCTTAAATTTGCTGCAAAATCCTCTAACTGCAAAGTTGTTGGGCCCCAAAAGCCCACAATCACAATCCATTGCCATAAAAATGTCACCGTTCCCATGTGCCAAAGACGAGCAAGCCAGTCCAATATTTGCCTTACTAGCTCCCAGATACTCCGATTGTGCCTTGAATCTGTTGGAACATTTTGGATTTTTGCGATCATTTTATGCTGATGCAGAACATCAGGCAGATTGAAGCCAAATTCTTTGGTTCTTGCCTTAAGTTCCACTCCCTTGTCACTGACATCACTCCCTTTCCGCGGCCATTTGCTTGGGCAGAACCAGACCATGGGCTAAATATTTGTGGCCGCCAAAGGAGTTGCCGGTGGCACTGTGGCCTTGGGTTAACGGCCACTAAAAATTGTCGAAGTGTTAGAGGAGAAAAGTTTATGCTGGGAAGTAAAGAACAGCCTGTTGGTGGCATTAGTTCAGGCATCGGAGGCGAAGTTGCCATACAGAAGCAGCGTTCTGTCTTCCAACAGCCTCTGGAAGCGAAGCAATGAGTTTACTAGGCATTGTAGGACATTATAAAGGGCAATGCCTTCTGAACTAATAAAAATAAAAATGACGTTAAAAAATGCAGTTTTCAGCCCTTTAAAAACAAATTAACTATAAAAAGAAGTCCCAAATGGGAGTCTTCAGCTCTTAAAGCTGAATTCCCTTCCACACCTCAAAAAATGGAAAAAGTGCTTCGCACTAACACAAATGGCTCAGCAAGCCAGGAAAGAGGCACCCAGAGTCTCACACATAGCACTCCAGCTTTGTGCAAGGGGTCAACATTGCAAGAGAGACCTTCTACCAACAGGGGCTCTCCAGAAAAAATGATGTGGAACCACATCACCGAGCCCATCACTGTTAACAGTGTCACCTTTCCCTCCCCCCACCACCTGGCTCCAGTGCCCAAAGAAGCTTCATGACCTCAGACCACTGGTCAATGTCAATGAATGCATCTTCAAAAGCCATCTCCTACCAACTGCACTACTAGCCTCACACACTTCTCAATGCATGACTCTCCCCGGCTACCCCTCCCCCTGCCCAAATCACTCACCTACCAACAATCTGTATCAATCATTAGGCACACCTCCCAGTCGTAGCCTCACCTCACCACTTTGGAGGAGATTTGAGGCCTAGGAAGAATCCAGCAGCACTCCCTACATATTTAACATTTTTTACATGTATTTCAGCAAGTCACTACTTCAATAAAATCTAAAAATCTAATCCAAAAACTTAAATGCAAAATTACCTAAAAGATGTGTGCATGCCTTTAAGAGGTGTTGACAGTGCCTCTGTCAGTCTGCTGCACACTAAGCTTACATGGCAAACTTAAGACCCAGTGCTGAACTCAGCACTCAGGTCCAAGTTCGCCGAGATGACGTTAAGTCGGTGTTGCAAGCCGACTGATGTTATCTCTCCCTCATTTAAATCTACAAGGCCATCAATCTTACCGGCAGCACTGCCAGGCCTTGGAAAATGTTTGCCGTGGGACCCACCACAAGCTGTCAAAAGAGCAACGGCCGCACTCTTTATGCTATATTTTGCCGGTAACGGGTGGCGTTAAGCCCCCGGATATTTAACCCCATGGCTCTTGTTCAATCCTAAGCTGAGCTTCAAAACCAACATTTTTTTCACCCAAACTCAGCCACCTGTTCCACAATAAATCCTGCTCATCAATCACACCTGTTCTCAGTGACCTACATTGGCTCCATGTCTCCCAACATTAAATTTAAACTCTCATGTCCTTTTCCTCAAATCCCTCCATGGCCTCACTCTACCCTGTTTCTGGAACACTGCCATCCTTACATCCCATCTATTATCCTTCTGTTTTCTGACTCTCAACATTTTTGCATCCCCATCCCCTTCCCTTTGTCCCACTATTGGTGGCAGCACTTTTAGCTACCTCAGTCCCACTTTCTGGAACTTCCTCACTAAAAACCTTCACCTCTCAATCTCTCTCTCTCCATCTTTAAAAACCTCTCAAAGTCCATCTTTTTGACTTAAGCCTTTCTTTGATCACTTATCCCAATCTCTCATGCTGCAGGCTATGTTCCTTTTTGTATTTTGTCCTCTTTTTCTTCCCTCTCTGTAAAACACTTTTTTTTCAAAACATTAAATGAGTTATAGAAATGTAAGTTGTTGTGGCTTGGTAGTCATCATGGAGCTTAAGGTCTCAATAAATGTGTAAAAAATGTCATCTTGCTCTTTTTCTTATATTGGATCTCTGTGGGTTAAAGATAAATACTCATGCTGTTGCAGGAATACCAAAAAAGGAGCTTAGAGAATATCAACAATCACTGAATTGCTTAAATAACTAAAGTAATAATGATTAATTTACTGTAGCCAATGCATCCTAAGAACAAACTAAATCCAAAGCATATTATTCAGCAATAATGCATACTTTTCATTGATTTGTGCTTAATATGACGTTATTTTATGAATCTATTACCTACCTAAATTAAATTACTTTGCAAAGTACATGAGGACCAAGCTGTTTAGCTTTCTCTTGAGAACTGCATATAATTATATGTGGTTTTGATTGAACGTTTGGCTAGTTTCGATTGAAAATTGGTTAACTGGTCTATTCTACAAACAATTGTGGTTTGTTTAGCTAGACTGTTGGTCATGTAATTGAATTATTATTTATTTTCTTAATTCCTAGCCTCCACTGCTGTTTTTAAAATACATATGTGGTATAATACTCTGGTATTTCAATGTTGCCTGAATTCTGGGGGCTTATGGCCATGTTTTTTGTGTAATAATTAAGGATTTAAAGTTTAAAGTACTGAAAAGTGTAACCTTTTGAACTTCAGTGTCTATTTTATGAGTGGAAATTTGTAACTGATGTGAGCCTATATCGCTTATTGTCAGCATTTATTTTCAATTCCTGATTGATATCACTTTTTACAAGTACCAAATTTTTTATAATGCTTCATTCTATCTGTCGGTCTCCCTTTTTTATTGTCAGTTCTACCTATCTCCTACATAAAATTCTCATCCACAATCTTTATCTTATCATTTTCTTGTCACACACCCATCAAAAGGAATTGCTCAAAGCTCATTCTAAATGGACCATTACAATCAAAATCTCAACAAAATGCCTGTATCAGTTGCTGCTAGAAAGTGATGGACTCATTATCTAGCAATTTTATTTCAAAATGATTCATCGTGAAAGTTACAATTGCATCATACTGGAGTGAAACCCTCTTCTCACTTCATTTCCGAAACTAGGGTCTTAAATCTAAACAAAGCAAATTACATAGGTATTAGGCGTGAGTTGGCTAAGGTAGTTTGGGAAACTACATTAAAAGATACGACGGTAGACAAGCAATAGCTGGCATTTAAAGAATTAATACATAATTTACAACAAATATACATTCCTTTAAGGCACAAAAATCCCACAGGAAAAGTGGTCTAACCATGGCTAACAAGTGAAGTTAAAGATAGTATTAGATCGAAGGAAGAAGCTTATAATGTTGCCAAAAAGAATGATAATATCCTGAGGATTGGGAGGATTTTAGAATTCAGCAAAGGAGGACCAAGAAATGGAAAAGGAAAGAAAAAAAAATGAGAGTAAATTAGCAAGAGATATACAAACAGATTGTAAACGTTACTATAGGTATGTAAATAGGAAGAGATTAGTGAACGTAAATGTGGGCCCATTAGAGGCAGAGACAGGAGAAATTATAATGGGCAGTAAGGAAATGGCAGAGACATTAAACAAATACTTTATATCTGTCTTCATGGTAGAAGACACAAAAAACATTCCGGAAATAATGGGGAACCAAGGTCCAGAGAGAATTAGGAACATAAAAAAAATCAGTATAAGTAAAGACTGGAGAAATTAAGTGGCGACAAATCCCCTGGACCTGATGACCTCCATCCTAAGGTTTTAAAAGAGGTAGCTGCAAAGATAATGGATGCACTGGTATTAATTTTCCAGAATTCCTGAGATTCTAGAACAGTCCCCAAGAATTGGAAGCTAGCAAACATAACACACTATTTAAAAAAGAAAGAGAAAAAAACGGGGCACAATAGGCCAGTTAGTCTGACATCAGCTGTAGACAAAATTCTCAAATCTATTATTAGTTACGTAGTAACAGGGCATTTAAAAAATTGTAATATGATTAGGCAGAGTCAACATGGTTTTATGAAAGGGAAATTGTGTTTGTCAAATCTATAAGAGCTTTTTGAAGATGTAACTTGTAGGATTGATACAGGGGAACCAGTGGATGTAGTGTATTTGTATTTTCAAAAAGCATTCGATAAGGTGCCACACAAGAGGTTATCACACAAAATTAGGACTCATGGGATTGGGGGTAATATATTAGCATGGATTGAGAATTTGTTAATGGACAGAAAAAAGAGAGTCAGAATAAACAGGACTTTTTCAAGTTGGTAGGCTGTAACTAGCAGGGTACCAGGATCAGTGCTGGGGCCTCAGCTATTTACAATCTATATTAAAGACTTAGATGAAGGAACTGAGTGTAATGTATCCAGGTTTGTTGATGATACAAAGTTAGGTGGGAAAGTAATCTGTGAGGAGGACACAAAGAGGCTGCAGGGAGATATAGACAGGTTGACTGAGTGGGGAAAAAAACATAGTAAATAGAACACAATGTGGGGAAGTGTGAAGTTATCCACTTTGGTAAGAAAAACAAAAAAGCTGAATATTTTTAGAATGGCTGGCAAATTGGAAGTGAGATGAATTGGGAATGCACTGTGCTTCCTCTGTGGACAAGAAATCATCAAAGTTACCTACAATGAAGTTCCTGTAGTACTTCTACCCTACAGCAACAAATATTTGATGCTTCCCAAAGCACGGCAACTTTTTGCTTTATTGATTTTCTGTTTCTACTGTCTCTGTTTCCAGATGCTCAATTTTAAGTATCCTTCCTCCAAGGGCAAGGGAAGGGCATGCAAAAATAGGAATAAAAGAAAGGTTTAGAAAGATGGAGGAATTAAGGGGCTAATTGTATTCACAATCTTCCCCTGAATCAGGATTAATACAGTTTTATTAGCTTTTCTGAGGTCAGCCCACAAACTCATTGGGGTCGAAATTGACGCTCCCAATAAGGCCTCTGGCCGCCTGAAATCGGCAGCCACAGGCTGGCATGGAATGGCTGACGACTTACGGCAGACTGGCCAACATTCGCAGCACTGCTCTAAGAAATGCCCCTTTCCCCCAACATCCACCTGCAAAGGTGTCCTTAATGACATCGTCAGAGCACACACCACTGCAGCTCCAGTCCCGGACGGTAAAAAGTCTTGCGGCTGCCTATCGGTGCCAACAAATTTTTTGGATCGGTACACAGTGCACCATTCTTTTTGCTGAGAATTTTTTTGACTTTTCACAAGTTTGTCAGTTGCCTTGTTTAGACCGGGATTACATAGAAACGTAGAAAGTAGGTACAGGAGTCGATCATTCGGCCCTTCGAGCCTGCACCACCATTCAATATGATCATGGCTGATCATGCAACTTCAGTACCCCATTCCTGCTTTCTCTCCAGACCCCTTGATCCCTTTAGCCGTAAGGGCCACATCTAACTCCCTTTTGCCTTTTGAATATATCTAATGAACTGGCCTCAACAACTTTCGGTGGGAGAGAATTCCACAGGTTCACAATTTTCTGTGAAGAAGTTTCTCCTCATCTCGGTCCTAAATGGCTTACCTCTTATCCTTAGACTGTGAGCCTTGGTTCTGGACTTCCCCAACTTCGCAATCATTCTTCCTGCATCTAACCTGTCCAATCCCATCAGAATTTTATATGTTTCTATGAGATCTCCTCTCATTCTTCTAAATTCCAGTGAATATAAGCCTAGTTGATCCAGTCTTTCTTCATATGTCAGTCCTGCCATCCCGGGAATCAGTCTGGTGAACCTTTGCTGCACTCCCTCAATAGCAAGAATATCCTTCCTCAGATTAGGAGACCAAAACTGCACACAATACTCAAGGTGTGGTCTCATCAAGGCCTTGTACAACTGCAGTAAGACCTCCCTGCTCCTATGCACAAATCCCCTCACTATGAAGGCCAGCATGCCATTTGCTTTCTTTACTGCCTGCTGCACCTGCATGCCTACCTTCAATGACTGATGTACCATGACACCCAGGTCTCATTGCACCTTCCCTTTTACTAATGTGTCACCATTCAGATAATAATCTGCCTTCCTGTTTTTGCCACCAAAGTGGATAACCTCACACTTATCCATATTATACTGCATCTGCCATGTATTTGTCTATTCACCTAACCTGTCCAAGTTCACCTGCAGCCTCCTAGCATCCTCCTCACAGCTCGCACTGCCACCCAGCTTAGTGTCATCTGCAAAGTTGGAGATATTGCATTCAATTCCTTCATCTAAATCATTAATGTATGTTGTAAATAGCTGGGGTCCTAGCACTGAACCCTGCGGCACTCCACTAGTCACTGCCTGCCATTCTTAAAAGGACTTGTTTATTCCTACACTTTGCTTCCTGTCTGCCAAACAGTTCTCCATCCACGTCAATACATTACCCCCAATACCATGTGCCTTAAATTTGCACACCAATCTCTTGTGTGGGACCTTGTCAAAAGCCTTTTGAAAGTCCAAATCCACCACATCCACTGGTTCTCCCTTATCCACTCTACTAGTTACATCCTCAAAAAACTCTAGAAGATTTGTCAAGCATCATTTCCCTTTCATAAATCCATGCTGACTTGGACCGATCCTGTCACTGCTTTCCAAATGTGCTGCTATTACATCTTTAATAATTGATTCCAGCATTTTCCCCACCACCGATGTCAGCCGAACCAGTCTGTAATTCCCAGTTTTCTCTCTCCCTCCTTTTTTAAAAAGTGAGGTTACATTAGCTACCCTCCAATCCATAGGAACTGATCCAGATTCTATAGAATGTTGGAAAATGACCACCAATGCATCTACTATTTTTAGGGCCACTTCCTTAAATACTCTAGGATGCAGACTATCAGGCCCTGGCGATTTATCGGCCTTCAGTCCCTTCAGTTTCCCTAACACCCTTTCCTGACTAATAAGGATTTCCCTCAGTTTCAACGTCTCGCTAGATCCTCGGTCCCAAAGTATTTTCGGGAGGTTATTCGTGTCTTCGTTAGTGAAGACAGAACCAAAGTATTTGTTCAATTGGTCTGCCATTTCCTTGTTCCCCATTATGAATTCCCCCGATTCTGACTGCAAGGGACCTACATTAGTCTTCACTAATCTTTTTCTCTTCACATATCTACAGAAGCTTTTGCAATCAGTTTTTATGTTCCCTGCAAGCTTACTTCCATACTCTATTTTCTCCCTCCTAATTAAACCCTTAGTCCTCCTCTGCTGAATTCTAAATTTCTCCCAGTCCTCCGGTTTGCTGCTTTTTCTGGCCAATTTATATGCCTCTTCCTTGGATTTAACATTTTCCCTAATTTCCCTTGTTAGCCATGGTTGAGCCACCTTTCCTTTTTTATTCTTACGCCACACAGGGATGTACAATTGTTGTCTTTCATCCATGTGATATTTAAATGTCTGCCATTGCCTATCCACCATCAACGCTTGAAGTACCATTCTCCAGTCTATCCTAGCCAATTCACGTCTCATACCGTCAAAGTTTCCTTTCTTTAAGTTTAGGACCCTAGTCTCTAAATTAACTGTGTCACTCTCCACTTAATGAAGAATTGTACCATGTTATGGTCACTCTTCCCCAAGGGGCCCCGCATGACCAGATTGCTAATCAATCCTCTCTCGTTACACAAGACCCAGTCTAGGATGGCCTGCTCTCTAGTTGGTTGCTCGACATATTGGTCTAGAAAACCATCCCTTATGCACTCCAGGAAATCCTCCTCCACAGTATTGGTACCAGTTTGGTTAGCCCAATAAGTATGCAGATTAAAGTCACCCATGATAACTGCTGTACCCTTACTGTATGTGCCCTAATTTCCTGTTTGATGCCATCCCCAACCTCACTACTACTGTTTGGTGGTCTGCACACAACTACCACTAAAGTTTTCTGCCCTTTGGTGTTTCGCAGCTCTACCCATATAGATTCTGCATCATCCAAGCTAATGTTCTTCCTTACTATTGCGTTAATCTCCTCTTTAACCAGTATCGCTACCCCATCTCCTTTTCCTTCCTGTCTGTCCTTCCTAAATTATGAATATCCCTGGATGTTGAGTTCCCAGCCTTGGTTACCTTGGAGCCATGTCTCCGTAATCCCAATTACATCATCTCCGTTTACAGCTATCTATGCAGTCAATTCATCCACCTTATTATGAATGCTCCTTGCATTAAGACTCAGAGCCTTCAGGCTTGTTTTTTTAACACTCTTAGTGCTTTTAGAATTATGTTGTAATGTGGCCCTTTTTGATTTTTGCCCTTGATTTCTCTGCCCTCCACTCTTGCTTTTCTCCTTCCTATCTTTTGCTTCTGCCCCCTTTTTACTTCCCTCTGCCTCCCTGCATAGATTCCCATCCGCCTGCCTTTTTAGTTTACACCCTCCCCAACAGCACTAGCAAACACTCCACCTAGGATATCAGTTCTGGTCCTGCCCAGGTACAGACCGTCCGGTTTGTACTGGTCCCATCTCCCCCAGAACCGGTTCCAATGTCCCAGGAATTTGAATCCTTCTCCCTTGCACCATTCCTCAAGCCACGTATTCATCTGAGCTATCCTGCAATTCCTACTCTGATTGGCACGTGGCACTGGTAGCAATCCTGAGATTACTACTTTTGAGGTCCTGCTTTTTAATTTAACTCCTAGCTCCCTAATTCAGCTTGTAGGACCTCATCCCATTATTTACCTATATCGTTGGTACTTATATGTACACGACAACTGGCTGTTCACCCTCCCCCTCCAGAATGCGCTGCAGCCACTCTGAGACATCCTTGACCCTTGCACCAGGGAGGGAACATGCCATCTTGGAGTCTCGTTTGTGGTCGCAGAAATGCCTATCTATTCCCCTTACAATAGAATCCCCTATCACTATAGCTCTCTCTCTCATTTTCCTGCCCTCTGTGCAGCAGAGCCATCCCTGGTGCCATGGACTTGGCTGCTACTGCCTTCCCCTGATGAGCCATCTCCCCCAACAGTTCCCAAGATGGTGTATCAGTTTTGATTGCTAGTGTGCCAGAGTCTTCAATCTCGACAACGCAGCGGCATCATTGTGGAGCTTCTGATTGTGGAGGCAATGGGCTCAATGCTGGCAGTGGAACTGCTCCTGCATACTTTGCGCGGCAGGATGTCACGCAGAAGAAGGCATCGCCCTTTACAACGGCTCCAGAGGCAGCGGGCAAGGGATGCAGCAGACATGGCTGCCAAACACGCTGAAGGCCATGGTGATGGTGACAGACCTCAACCCAGAGAGGTGGCAAGGGTCTACAGATAGCAGTTTCGTACATGGACCTGATGGATGACCAATGTCTCCATAGACTTCGATTCCGGAAGGACATCATGAGGGAGCTGGGCAATCTCCTGCAGCCAGACCTCCAGCCTCAGACAAGGCTGAAGACAGCCCTGAGCGTCACAACCAAAGTGACCATAGCACTCAATTTCTATGCCACTGGATCTTTCCAAGCTGCTACAACAGACATATCAACCATTTTTTGCAGTTTGCCGCACATTGCACCATCAGTCAAGTGACAGACATTTCTTTCCCGATGAGCAGGGAGAAGCAGATGGAATGGCAGACTAAATTGCGGGCATTCCCAGGGTTCACACCGTCAATCTGGGTGTCCACCATCGCCTGCACACTGATAATGATGGGCTCCATGATGTGCACAGAGCTGTCCACAATGCGGGAGGCAGATTCCTCCACACTACTGACCACTTGCAACAGAGTCTCGGGCATCCTTGCCATTGCCCCCAATATCTGAGAAGGCATGGACTCCACCCTTTTTTCATAAGCCCCAACACTGATGGGCTCGTCTGAGTGCTCTTCAGTAAGAACTCGCGTGCGAACTCGCCATCCGGAGAGATCGCATCCGAGCTTGCCTTTGTCCTTCACCATGCTGCAGCCCGCTAGGCCCCGGTGCATCATCCAGTGTAGACCCCTCTGCTAAATCTAACATTCCCAGTATCTGAGCTGGAGCATGTGAGTGTAGAAAGCAGTGACATGGTGCTGCCAGCAGTGTCTCCCTCTTCCTTGGCCTCATCGGACATGGCACCAATGGATGGAGTGGCCTCGAGGGTATCGTCCTGGCTATGGATCTCAGTGGCCTCAAAGGCTGTCCTGCTGGCTTTGCCTCCCACTTGCATCAGTGGTCTCTCCCTAGCTTTTACCGCCAGTGCCCTCAAGGCTATCATCCTGGCTTTGGCTCACACTCAGGGTCTCACCTGCAATCATAAATGGCACAAGGGCTCCCGTGAGGGTGAGGTAGGGCATTGCACCATGCAGCCTGCAACTTGCACACAATCATAAGCAAACACGTGGTAGGTGCTGGCACTGTCAGGGAGAGATGGCATCAAAGGAAGGCCTTCACTTACCAATGCTGCCTCCAGCGGGATCCACACAACCGGTGGCCACAGGGAAGGCAACATGTGGGCCCACTAGCCTCTGAAGCCTTATTTCTAGATGAGTGAGCTGCTGGATATCTGGCTCGCCACCACCAGTCCTCTGTTGCTCTATGCGGTTGTGAGAAACCTTCGCCTTCAAATCAAATAAGGCTTGTTGAGTAGCAGTGTCATGAGGCTTCGGCAATGAGTGCAAGTGAGGGTCAATTACATGCAGGTATAACTCTGACATGAAAGGGAGCCTCCATTGTGAGAGCGCACATACATATATATTATATATATATATAGACAGGCCTAACAATCAAATGTTCCTTCACTGATTAAGGGCTAGAACTACCACTTGTAGCACCACTGCCCGAATCTTAGTGGTATTCCAGCGGTTGCATCTTTAGAGCCGCCGGAATACTGCTAAGGTCCGTTCCCCCCGATTTTTACCTGTCTGATGTCGGCGGTGGCAGTAACTGGCTGGAGCGGGTAGTAGTGTTGTTCCCCCGGCGGCGGCAATCTTCTTTCCTGTATAAAGGTTCATGCACCCCGAGCAATGAGCCTCTTTTCTTCTCTGCGCATGCATAGACATTTTCCCGCAATTTCGCAGCAAAGAGGAGAGGCTCGTTGCTAGGAGAGAGGAGAGAGAGCAGTTGTGAAATAGCAGAGGGAGAAATATAAGCATTTGCAGTGTCAATATTAAATATAACTTAACTTAAAGTATACTAATAAATAAAATTCTCAGAGGAGGTGCAGGAATCGCTGCTGCAGGAGGTGGAGGCTTATTGGGAGCAATTGACCCGGGGTGGGCGCGGAAAAGCCGCCCCAATCGTTTATCAGAGAATATAGCGAGAGATCGCAGAAGCGGTGTCATCTGCCGCGCCCGTCATGCCGGGGGCAAACCAGTGCCGCAAGCAATGGAACGATATTGTTGGGTCAGCGAGAGTAAGTAATAACTTTTATCATGCACTGACTAATTACTCTTAATATAGCGCCATGTTTTATTATGTTGTAAAGCTTGGTGTCACGCATTATTTCCCATCATTGATCTCATTGCACGAGTCTTCTGTACTTTGATGTGTTCATCATGCACCACTTGCTTCCTAATGGTATATTAATGGTCCACTCATTGAGGAAAGGACTGGGGATGGTTAATTGCGGATGTCTATCTATGTGTTCCATAATAGTAGCTGTGAAATTAGTTTACACATAGCTTTTTTCATCTTTGCAGAAAAAATTAGCCAGCAATAAGGTGGAGCTCCGCAAGACGGGCGGAGGTTTTCCGAAGACGGTAGAACTGTCCAACCTGGAGGAGCGGGCTGCAGCCCTGACGGGCGCCCATGATCACACCGCCACGCGTGTTGGTGTTGAATCGGTGCTCGTGGAGGGCAAGTCCTGCATAATCCCCGGGCTATGCTGCAGTCATGTAATTCAATGTTATGTCAATATAATGTAGAATGTAATGTAATGCTGGGAACACTAAATGTTGTTATTTCTGACATGAACTTTTGGCTGATCACAATCTGCCACTTGGAAAGCAACATACTGTTTGGGACTTCAAGTTTTTGTTATGTCATGCAGTTTCTGTCTACTCTGCTTATGTCATGTCATGTCATGATTCTTGGTTACATATGATGCAACGATGTTGCTCCTCTACATAAGCCTTTGCAACGTGAAGTTTACTCATGTCACCTCTGACCCCTCCCCTCCCCCCAACACCCCCCCCCATCCCTCCTCTCCCCTGCCGCTAACTATTAATATTATGTTTTACAGCCCGCACCAAACGCCCCCCCCTAGAGAGGACTTATTGGAGGAAGAGATGGTGGAAGAGGAGAGCACTCCTCAAACGTTTGTGATGGTGGTCGTTGCAGAAAGAGGGGTGGCAGGATTTGAAGGGTCCTCTCCACCTGCGGCCACCGGTTCCTCGTCGGAATCTAACTTTCCTGGATTTCGGTCTGAGGAAGCGGGACCAAGCGGCATGCAATGGCACACACCAACCCCCATGGTGAATCCACGGTGGCTAATCCGGCAAGGTGGGAACACTGCAAGACAGGCAGATGCGAACCTGGACATAGTGGGACTGTCTAGGATGAGCATCGACGTGAGGTGAGTGATCCTCCAAGCTATTGGTGGGTTGTCCGCCAACATCGTCGCATTAGCAGCACGCCAATCGGAGAACATGGTGAGCTGATTGTGGCGGTGAAGGAGAACAACCAGTCCATCAATGCCACGTGGCAATTGATGGTCCTGGGAAATGGCACTGCACCCGAAGATGCCATACCACCAATGGCAACAGCACCTGATCGTCGGGAGGAAGTACTTTCTTCCAACTTTGAAGACGGATCCTCAACACCCCCAGCTTCTCCAGACCTCTCCACACAAAACGCTGCCATTGTCGCTCCCCCTCAGAAGCTGCGTTCGGGTGCTCTGCCGCACGATGTACGGGTCCTGGCATGGGCAGGGCCAGGGTACTAATAGCAGGAGGAGGAGGGCAGGACCAAGAGTCAGGGGGGGTGTTAGGGAGGAAAGCTGTTGGGCAATGTGGCTGCAGGTAGAATCCTCGGCAGGTGGGAGGTGGGGGGAGGTGCTGTTTTTACTGATTGTTGTTGTTGTTGTTGACATAATGTTTGGTTTGTAAAAATGTAATTGAAAAACAATTATTTATTATTTTATTTATTTTATTTTATTTAAACTTGTTAAATTTCAAATTTCAAATTTCAGCATTTATTAAAACATTTTATTCAACTGGCCCATTCTTGTGTCTCACTCACTTCTGGAAAATGAGGGGTAACAATCATTGTTTGGGTTACATACATAGTCATGGTGGTACGGGTTCATCGCCAGGCTCCTCGACCTTGTCCTCCTCGATGTCCCTGTCTTCCTCCTCGTCCTCTTCCTCCAGCCCACTCTTCTGAGCTTGTCTGGAAGTCCCATCTGGCCATTCCTGTCCCCTCTTGATGGCTAAGTTGTGCAACATGCAACACACCACAATGAACTCAGCGACCTGCTCAGGGTAGTATTGCAGGCTGACTCCGGAGTGGTCCAGATATCGGAAGTGTTGCTTCAGCACTCCAATTGTCTTTTCGACTATATTGCGTGTCGCTATATGGCTTTTGTAGTAGCAGATCTTGGCTTCTGTCTGAGTCTTCCGCAGGGGGGTCATGAGCCAGCTGGCAAGGCTGTATTCTTTATCCCCCGGCATCCAACCGTGACCTTGTGACTGACTCTTAAACAGGTCAGAGACAGTGCTCTCACGCAAGATGTACGCGACATGGATGCTCCCTGGAAATTTTATATTTACTGCCATGATTATTTGCTTGTGGTCAACAACAAGCTGCACGTTCATGGAGTAGTATCCCTTTTGGTTTCGGTGCACCTCCGCAGGGCGATGTGCATACAGTCTATTGCACCCTGGACCTTGGGGAAGTTTGCTATTCTCGAAAAACCTAAAGCCCTCTCACTCTGTGCCTCGCTGGTCATTGGAAAGTTAATAAAATCCATCCTGTGTGCATAAAGCGCATCAGTTACCTGCCGAATGCAGCGATGTGTGGTGCACTGAGAGATTCTGCATATGTCACCAGCTGATGCCTGAAATTAACCGAATGCATAGAAAGAAAGTGCAGCAGTCACCTTCACCTCGACAGACAGTATGGTCCTGATGGTGCTGGTAGGTTGCACGTCTGCCTGAATGAGTTGACATATCTCAGTAATGACCTCTTTTCGGAAGTGCAGCCTTCTAACGCACTGCGTAGCGGTCAGGTGCAGGTACGAACGGTGCTCCCTGTAAATTCGTTGAGGGTAAGGACTCTTCCTCTGTGGTGTCCTTGCACCTTGCTACTGAATCACACGAGGCATGTACTGCAGACACGGTCACTGCATGACCTTTCTTTATTCCCAGGACCAAGATGTGACGTCCCTGCGTGGGACCTCCCTTTAAATACCTGAGTGCCCAGGTGAGGAGTGTCTCCCACAAGTTCAACCCCTGTGGTCAAGGTGTGCATTTCCAGGACATATATACAGTGCACAGTGTGGTTGCATGAAGGTTACAGTTACATGAAGGTTATAGTTGTATGAAGGTTGCATACATGACATCACCTCCCCCCTCACGTCTTTTTGTGACAAAGATTAAGTCTTTTAGGTGGTCGATGCTCTCTCGTGGAGCGCTACAGTTGGGGCTCTGGTTGCTGAGCCGTGGCATGCATCTCTGTCACCGGAGGTGATTCCAGGCTGTCCGGGCTGGCCGCAGGAACTGTGCGTGTTGGTGAATGTCCTTGTTGCTTGTCCACAGGCAGTGGTGTGGGTAACATCTCATGCTCTTCCTCAGGTTCCTCAGTGTCTATGCTGAACCTTTTCTTTACTTGGTCCAAGTGTTTGCGGCATATCTGCCCATTGTTGAGTCTGACCACTATGACCTTATTCCCCTCTTTTTCACCGTAAACACAAGCGAGTGCTTTCTTTTCGACCACGCCGTATCCACGCTCTGCCTGGGAGAGCGACCTGGAGGCATAAGCCACCGGTTGGAGTCGGTCATCATCATTACTCTGCTGCAACATGCACCCAACCCCATAGGATGATGCATCACACGTTAAAACCAGTTTTTTACAGGGGACGTACAAGGGCGACAGCTTGTTAGATCAAAGCAGGTTCCGCGCCCGATTGAAAGCCCGTTTTTGACCGCCCCCCCCCCCCCCAAAAACATTCACAACCTTTACGCAAGAGCATGTGTAATGGCTCCAACAATGTGCTTAAGTTCGGCAGAAAGTTTCCGAAATAGTTCAAAAGTCCCAGGAATGATCGCAACTCTGATGTGTTGCCGGGCCTGGGCACCTGGCGGATCGCCTCCGTTTTAGCTTCGGTGGGCTGGATCCTGTCTGTGGCAACCCTCCTGCCCAAAAACTCGACCTCTGGGGCCAAAAACACACACTTGGGCTTTTTCAACCGCAAGCCTACCCGGTCCAGTCGGCGTAGCATCTCCCCCAGGTTTTGGAGGTGTTCCTCGGTGTCTCGACCCGTTATTAGGATGTTGTCTTGGAATACGATTGTTCCAGGAATGGATTTGAGCAAGCTTTCCATGTTCCTCTGAAAGATAGCGGCCGCCGAACGAATGCTAAACGGACACCTGTTGTAGATAAATAGCCCCTTGTGCATCGTGATAGTGGTCAGAAGCTTGGATTCTTCAGCCAGTTCCTGATTCATGTGGGCCGAAGTAAGGTCCAGCTTCGTGAACAGCTTGCCACCTGCCAGCATGGCAAAAAGGTCCTCCGCTCTCGGAAGTGGGTATTGGTCCTGCAATGTCACTCAGCTGATGATGGCCTTGTAGTCGCTTCAAATCCTGACCGAGCCATCCGCTTTGAGAACAGGAACGATGGGGCTTGCCCAGTCACTGAATTCAACGGACGAAATTATGCCCTCTCTGAGCAGCCTGTCTAATTCACTTTCAATTTTCTCACGCATCACATACGGCACCGCTCTGGCTTTGTGGTGCACTGGTCTGGCATCCGGAGTGATACGTATCACTACTTTGGTGCCCCTGAAAGTCCCGACACCAGGTTGAAATAGTGCCCCGAATTTCTGTGGGACCTGTGAGCATGAGCTTCACTCCACAGATGAAATGGCTTGCACATCCCCTATTTCCAGTTCATCTCGGCTAGCCAGCTCCTCCCCAAAAGCGCAGGGCCATTTCCCGGGACAATCCAGAGTGGCAGCCAGTTTTCTGATCCATTATGTGTTATCACCAAGTTTGCACTGCCTAGCACTGGGATGATCTCTTTGGTGTACGTCCGTAGCTGCGTGTCAATGCGTTCCAGTTCTGGCCTGCTAGCTCTGTGTGGCCATAGTCTCTCAAATTGTTGGGTGCTCATAAGGGAGTGGCTGGCTCCTGTGTCCAGCTCCATGCACACCGGGATGCCATTCAATAAAACTTTCATCATCATGGGTGGCGTTTTGGTATATGAGCTGTGGACGTCAGCCACATGAACCCGCTGAACTTCAGCATCCATGGCTTTGCCCCAAGCATCATTCTGCATTGCAGACCTCTCATCTGGTTCCTCTGTCTCATTGATTAGCCTCGCTACAGCCTTTCTGCACATCCTGGCCAAGTGTCCACTGATGTTGTAATTCCTACAGATAAATTGCTGGAACCTGCAGCTTTTCGCAATATGTCTACCCCCACACTTCCCGCATGAGCTGAGGTTGTTGTTAGCAAAAGGACTGTTACCAGGCATTCTCTCTCATTGTCCCTTTGATTGTCTCTAAGCGCACCGATGGTGGGTGTCAATGGTCCCATCACGGGACGCATTGTTCCTCGAGATGGCGTGAATTGCCGATCCCCTTTCCATTGTCCCTGTTGCGGGCCCACCCTAGAGTCTGTTGCTGCCTGGCCAGTTTCAAAATGCCCTTGCCTGCCTGCGGGGCCCTGAGCCGCGTTCACCATGTTAACTCCCTGGTCCATCGCCACGTTGGAGCCAGAGCTGCGCGCGAAAATTAGCTTGGTCTCCTCTTCCCCTGCCATGAAGGTCTGAGCTATCAATGCCGCCCTTTCTAAAGCCAAGTCCTTGGTCTCTATGAGCTTCCTGAAAATCCCGGCATGACTAATGCCCTCAATGAAGAAATCCCTTAACATCTCCCCCCTGCAGGTGTCTGTGAACTTACAGAGACTGGCCAAGCGCCGCAGGTCCGCAACAAAGTCCGAGATGTTTTGTCCCTCCCGACTCCGGTGTGTGTAGAACTGGTGCCGGGCCATGTGTGTGCTACTCGCCGGTTTGAGATGCTCACTGATCAGCTGGCTGAGCTCTTCGAAGGATTTGTCTGCCGGCTTCTCGGGTGCGAGCAGGTCTTTCATCAGCGCATACGTCTTTGGTCCGCAGCTGGTCAGTAGATGCACCCTCCACTTGTTAGCCGCTGCCGCTCCCAGTCAGTCCTTCGTGACGAAACTCTGCTGGAGTCTCTCAATGAAGTCGTCCCAGTCCTCACCCACACAGTAACATTCCTCTGTGCTACCGGTGGCCATCCTCATGGTTCAGTGATTCCCGTTTCTCGTCACCAAATGTGGTGTCCCTGCACCTTGCTACTGAATCACACGAGGCTTGTACAGCGTGACCTTTCTTTATTCCCAGGATCAAGAAGTGATGACCCTGCGTGGGACCTCCCTTTAAATACCTGAGTGCTCAGGTGAGGAGTGTCTCCCACAAGTTCACCCACTGTGGTCAAGGTGTGCATTTCCAGGACATATATACAGTGTACAGTATGGTTGCATGAAGGTTACAGTTACATGAAGGTTACAGTTGTATGAAGGTTGCATACATGACATCCTCCTCAAGAGTCTGTGTCTGATTGGACACATAGTGCTCTCCGACAAATCTTCTTCCAGCTCTATTCTGCATTGTGTAAGTAGTTAGCAATATTGGCAGTGAAAGTACAGGCCCTATTTCTTTCAAAGTGCTCAAAAATGTTCAGATGTCCACAAAATTTGTTTGAATTAAAGTCAATGCTATTATTATCCTAAAGATAATCAAAATCCCTTATAAACAACTCCAGAAATCACTCAATATTCAATTTTAAGTTGCTGACAACTTGACATGTCCTTTTCCTCCAAAAAAGATGATTTTCCAAGATTTTTAAAGATGGAGTTATAACAATGAGATAAGACCAGTTAAGTCTGTGAAAAATTGGCGGTACGTTTCTCCAGTGGTAGCGGGCGGTAAAAATGGGCGATTTGGTAAATTTCGCGCTGGGGGTGAATTTTGCGCGGTATTTGGGCAGTAGATGTGGGTGGGCAATTTCCAGCAACACCAGCGGTAATTGAATGCCGATAATACGCTGGCGATATTTGGGTGGTAAATGGGCAGGCTAAGTACAAATTCTAGCCCATAGTGAAGGTTGGAAATAAGAAAAGATGAAGGAGAGGCTCGCAGATGGAAGGTGAGGAATTGGGAGAACATGTATGCACATTCATCAGTCGCATCATGTTGTTCAGCCTTTTGCGGCATTGGGTTGCGGTGCAGTCATGAATGGAGGTCTCAGAGATCTTCACAGCGATCTCTCTCCAGGCATTAATGAAGATAGCGCGAGTCAGTCTGCCTGTGTTGGGGTAGAGAACGCGCCTCCTTCCCTCCACAGCCTCGATGAGGGTCTCGAGTTCTACATCAGAAAATCTGCTGGCCCTCCTTTTCCCTCCTGGATTCGTCATACCTTTGCATCAAGCTGAAACACCTTCCCTTTAAGAAGGCCAGGGAGCAGCTTGCTCGTGAGCAACAAATCGGTACCAGCTGAATTTCGTGGCCCAGTCAACCACTATGTACTCACACCGCTGCAAACTGCCGATTCCCACCACCAATACTGCTCCGCTCCTTTTTTTCAGCAAAAATGCTGAATTTCGTTCTAATGGCCTCCACATCAATTGCGGCGGTAATGAATGATAAAAAGCGGTAGGTGCACCCCATTTTGGGTGGTGGGCAATTTCCCCCCACTTCTCAAAGCTCTGATTTTCCCCCAGACTTTTATGACTTCTAGCATTTTGATACGGCAGTGTTAAGGGAACATTTGGTTTTCAAAGATGAGACCAAATTGCAGATTTAATCAATTTGCACTCACCAGGTGGTAGGGGCATAGCGGCAATTCGGGCATGGAAATCAACGCTTCCTGCAGGACTTTATGTCAATTAATTTTTAATGGACGGAAAACCCTGCGAGATGCACTAACCTCTACATCTGAATTCCCAATTTGCATTCCCAATTTTCACTGTGTTAGAAGCATAAATTGGTAAAATCCAGCCACAAGTGCGACATTTCCCTTGAGGTGGAGTTTTTATCTGCTTCAAGAAGAAGAAAAATAAAAAAACTCATTTATATAGCAAAAGGCCTATGAGCAGGAAAAGGAACCCTGTCTGATTTTTTTCCGATCTTCATTTCAGCAAGACCCCTGCTGACATCAGCTAACTTGCTACATACCGAAGGTAGAACCTGGACCTTTCCTGATCAATATGGTTCAGTACTAAACCGCACACTGCCCATGAGGAATGATTTTTAATTAAAAACATTTAAACCCTCAAAAAGCACAAATATATTAGCAGGATAAGTTCCAAAGAGAGACAAAACAGAGTGCAGAATTATCCATATAATTTTCGAATGTTTTCTTAATAATGAAATGGAAAAGTGAATAAGAATAGAATTATGAATAATACAGCAATATTGCAAGGTAGCCAAATAATTTGTTCCAGGGTATTTTTTCACATGTAACTATAATTTAATTAACTAATTAAGTGAAAAGGAATGGTCAAAAAATAATGGGGGCTAAATTTCTGTCAGAGGTTTCTTAATCGTCCACCATAGCTGCAGTCCAAGAAGCATAGAACCCCCAGAAAAATAGCATGAATGGCAACTTTCTAGGATTTCCACGGCTCTTCCACTGAAGTTACCTTAGACGAGCAGAAGAATTCTCCGCAGAAGGTCACCTCCATAATGTTTAGAAATGAAGAATTAACATTTATATATTACCTTTCACGGAAACTTTTTAACATTTCTTTCTGGAATTAACTAATGGGTTCCTTAAAATGATACCAAGCAACTGTTAAAATCAGATATGCCCGTTAATTTTTAATGAAGATCACAGATTTCGAAATCTGCTTCTATAGCTATATGATGAGATGGTTATTGTTTGCAGCACATCTTCTCAGACAGCAAAGGTAAAGTGTTGATATTTGTTGAATAGAAGACCACAGGTTAAATTATTTGAATGAGAGTATAATGATTGCAGAGAATTCGTAACTGAGAGCGGATCTTCACTGGAAGTATTAATGTTTTCTCGAACGTGGTCAAACTGATCTTTTATTTTGATTAACAGACAATAACTGCTGAAATAATTTTGTGTATTCTGTTTATGCAACATATGCTTCTTTTTTGAAATACAGAAAAAAACTTTTTGAAGAACAGAAATTCTGAAATTAAAATGCAGAATTGTGGCTATTTTCACAGAACCAAATTCTGAAATTGGGTCACATGACAGCAAATTTTGGCAACTATCCCAGGAATACATTGGAACATATGCCATTCTTAGCTGCAAAGTAGTAGTCACAAATGATTACTGAAATTATCTGCAGGTAAAATGTGATTTTACTGTTTCTAAGAATCATAGAATCATAGAATCATAGAATGGTTAAAGCACAGAAGGAGGCCATTCGGCCCATCGAGCCCATGCCAGCTCTCTGCAAGAGCACTTCAGCGAGTCCCACTCCTCCGCCCCTTTCCCCATAGCCCTTCAGGTACCTATCCCTTTTGAAAATCATGATTGAATCTTCCTCCACCATCCTCCCAGGTTGTGCATTCTAGATCCTAACCACTCGCTGCTTAAAAATATTTTTCCTCATGTCGCCTTTGGTTCTTCTGCCAATCACCTTAAATCTGTGTCCTCTGGTTCACGACCCTTCCACCAATGGGAAAAGTTTCTCACTATCTACTCTGTCTAGACCCCTCAGGATTTTGAACACCTCTATCAAATATCACCTCAATCTTCTCTGCTCTAAGCAGAACAACCCCAGCTTCTCCAGTCTATCTATGTAACTGAAGTCCTTCATAAGAACATAAGAACATAAGAAATAGGAGCAGGAATAGGCTACACGGCCTCTCGAGCCTGCTCCACCATTCAATAAATTCATGGCTGATCTGATCATGGACTCAGCTCCACTTCCCTGCCCACTCCCCATAACCCCTTATCCCCTTATTTCTGTCTTAAATTTATTCAATGTCCCAGCTTCCACAGCTCTCTGAGACAGCGAATTCCACAGATTTACAACCCTCTGAGAGAAGAAATTTCTCCTCATCTCAGTTTTAAATGGGCGGCCCCTTATTCTGAGTTCATGCCCTCTAGTTCTAGTCTCCCCCATCAGTGGAAACAGCCTCTCTGCATCCACCTTTTCAAGCCCCCTCATACGTTTTGATAAGATTACCTCTCACTCTTCTGAACTCCAATGAGTAGAGGCCCAACCTCCTCAACCTTTCCTCATAAGTCAACCCCTCATCTCCGGATTCAACCAAGTGAACCTTCTCTGAACTGCCTCCAAAGCAAGTATATCCTTTCGTAAATATGGAAACCAAAACTGTACGCAGTATTCCAGGTGTGGCCTCACCAATACCCTGTATGGCTGTAGCAAGACTTCCCTGCTTTTATACACCATCCCCTTTGCAATAAAGGCCAAGATTCCATTGGCCTTCCTGATCACTTGCTGTACCTGCATACTATCCGTTTGTGTTTCATGCACAGGTACGCCCAGGTCCCGCTGTACTGCAGCACTTTGCAATCTTTCTTGATTTAAATAATAACTTGCTCTTTGATTTTTTTTCTGCCAAAGTGCATGACCTCACACTTTTCAACATTATACTCCATCTGGAAAATCTTTGTCCACTCACTTAGCCGGTAAATCTTTTCTGCACCCTCTCTAAGGTCTTCACATCCTTCCTAAATTTCAGTGCCCAGAATTGGACACAATATTCCAGTTGATATCGGACCAGCGTTTTATAAAGGTTCATCATAACTTCCTTGCTTTTGTACTCTATGCCTTTATTTATGAAGCCCAGGATCCCATAAGCTTTTCTAACTGCTATCTCAACCTGCCCTGCCACCTTCAATGATTTGTGCACATACACCCCCAGTTCTCTCTGTTCATGCACGCTCTTTAGAATTATACTCTTTAGTTTATATTGCCTCTCCTCATTCTTCCTACCAAAATGTATCATTGCACTTTTCTGTGTTAAATTTCACCTGGCACATGTCCGCCCATTCCACCAGCCTGTCTATGTCCTCTTGAAGTCTATCACTATCCTCCATACTGTTCACTACACTTCCAAGTTTTGTGTCATGTGCAAATTTTTAATTGTGCCCTTTACACCCAAGTCCAAGTATTAATATACATTCAGAAAAGCAGTGGTCCGACTGACGACCCCTGGGGAACACCACTGTATACCTTCCTCCAGTCCGAATAACAAATGTTTACCACTACTCTCTGTTTCCTGTCACTCAACCAATTTTGTATCCATGCTGCCACTGTCCCTTTTATTCCATGGGCTTCAACTTTGCTGATAAGCCTATTATGTGGCACTTTATCAAACGCCTTTTGGAAATCCATGTACACCACATCAACCATATTGCCCTCATCAAATTGGAATTAACTTCAAGGCCATAATTGATTCTACTGCACAAATTCCTGAAGAAAAATCCTTATAATGTTACCCTGTAAAATTGTTATATGTCAGCAATTGTATTGATTCAGGTTTCCAAACCCAAAGTTAAAAATTTATCAATGTGTTATATAAGTCATTTTAATGAAGTGATTCATCTTTACGAAGAAGGATGGCCAAGGGCTGATAGTGTTTTGATTTTGAATAATGATTGAGCAGACACATCGCAAGTACTTTCAGCACAATGTTTCAAGATATTGGAGTACAGTCTGGCATCTTTTGATTACACAAATACATACACCACGTGACAGATACCCTATGAATTTTGGAGTTCTCGATATTTCCATTAACTCCACTGTATTTTGATAGAGATACGTTCAGGAGAAGCTCAGTAAGCTACACTTGGGCCAGAGATCTTGGGTCCTTTGGAGAGTGATTGCTATATTAATGTTTTTATTGTTAAGAGGGATCATCAGACACCCTGAATTATCCTCAGACTCCTAATTAATTACCGATGGGCAGCAAATTAATGGCTGAGAATCTTCGTCAAGAGGAAGATAAGAAATCAACATACCTAATGAGATATTTTCAAAAATCTGCTGTGGTCATCATGCATCTATCAATACTTCACCATACAGTTAAACTGTGTTATTTTCTTGTCAGACACTTTTATTTTCCACAACTGTAACATCCATGATAGAACAATCAATTTTTCTAAGTATTTTGGTATATCGGTGTATTCTGTTGTTCAAGACAGAAGAGCACATATGTTATCGCAACCCCTACTTATCTTCAATTTCCTAAATTATAATGTGAGACTGAGAGTGTATATAAGAAACACTTTATGGGGCTACAATTCTGGCCTCACCAAAGTGCGCACAGACCCAGCGAGGTCTCACAAAAGCCGTTTTTTGCGGCACGATGCGCATGCGCCGAAAACCGGCTTTTCCGATCTGTCATTTGTCTTGACATCCCTGGGAGAAGGATATTCGCGCGGGTGAGATTGTTCTATTTGCCCAACTCATGCCCAGCGAATGTCCTTCAAACTCTTACGCCTGGTGAAAGCAGGCGCATAACCTACTTTTACCCGCATAAGAGCTTCAAAACATATAAAAATTAAATTTAAATGTTATGTTATGTCCATTGAGGTAAGTTGCTTTTAAACCATATTAAAACACATTAAAAAAATCCAAACATTTTTTTTTCTAAAACATTTTATTAACTTAAATTTCAATTAATTTTAAATATGTGAGGTGTTTTATTCATTTATTATGTTTTGTTGGGTGTTTTAGGAAGTTTTCTCATTGATAGTAATGGAAACTTGCCCAAACAGAGTTCCTATTATTATCAATGAGAATACTGCATCGTGATTGGTTGTCCAGGCCCACGTGACACCAGCTTGGACTTACGTACCTCGAAGACTGGTCCCCATGCGCTGCGCAGCAAATCTAGGCCTCCGATCAGGATCTTACCTTTCTCCGGGACCAACAGGTAGACTCGTAGATTTTTTTTGGGTCGGAGGCGTTCGTACGAAGGAAGACTTCGACCTCAATTTTAGGCCCTATATGTTTGCTCAATTAAATGATTTTGGCTGTATCAAAAATTCTACAAAATGGGAGAGAATGGAAACTGGTTTGGCTTAATGAAATTCAATAGTAGAATCAAAATTCTGCATGCAGTAGGTGCAGCGTAATCGTTTGAGGAGTCAATGGATTCATATAGGTGTCAATCTCATTATAAGGGCAATCCTACTTTACAAAATGATAAGGAGAGCAGAAGTGATGAATGCACAAAGTAATCATCCTTTTTATGCAGGAAGTTAATTAAAACTTAAATCCAAATTCTAGCTGGATAACACTTTTTTTTGATATGTTGGATTCAGTCTCGCTGGCCTAAAAGTTCTTGTTAAGCAGATGCTGGAAGATCATGCTAACACGACTCATGTCATTGCCATATGTTATGTTACATATGTAGAACATTGTGAAGGAATCTGTAGGGAACCCAGAAAAATCCCTCATCAATGTATTGTAGCAAGCCATAACACAGGATGTTTGTATAACCTTCCTGAACTGTGATCTTTGGCTCACCAGCCAGACTAAATGAAAGATAAAATCCTGCTTGTGTTAACGTAAAATATTTTCAAGATTTCCATACTGGAAAAGTGATAGTAGAACAAATAGTGTATGATAAGGTGCTTTTATACTCAATGCTTCTGTTATCAGCTCACGGTGGAGTCATTTCTTGTGCTGGCTCTCCTGTGTGCACATTGCTAAAATCAGCTCTCGTACCCTGATGTTAGCGTAATAGGGCTCGAGTTTCCCTAACCTGTTTTTCTGGCACCCTCACCCAAGATGCGCTGCTTTTGTCCGCCTCCAAGCGCAAGGAAAAAAGACGTCCGTATTCTGGCTGCTTCACAGCCTCTCCTCGGTCGTGGAGCAGTGTGGCCCAATGGATTGGGTGCGGAGCCAGGTCCCGGTGCTGAAAATAGTGCCGGGACTGCTGCACGTGCGCACTAGAGTCTGCGCGTATGTACAGTAGCTCCTGGCAGGCCGTTTCTGCAAACGCGCGCTGCAGGCTGTGTGGGAGGGACCGAAGTATGCCATCCCTAGCCCTGGCCGAATGGGCTCCCTCATCGTCGGCCCGCTGCATTCTCTAAGGTAGGACTTCTATTTTGTTATTTGTTATTTATTGATTACTTATTCCTTTGGTCTTGGTGCTTTTGGTGCAGGGTTCCTTCTATTTTATTTGTTAATTAATTGCTAATTACTTTTTGTGCTTTGTTTCGTGCTTGGTGGTATTTTAAATGTAGTTACTTGCGCCGATTCCTTAACTCTAGGTAAGGTTTTCTGTGCAGACAGAAGTGGCGACGTACGATGGCCTAAGTTTCTTTGGAGCATCTATTTGCTGGCCAAGCGCCTAAAACAGGGGTAAGTGGCTGGGAACGCCCCCTTTGAAAAAAAAACGGAACTTAAAAAAAAACCTAACTAACTCACTTACACTGGCGCAAATTAAAAGGGCAGATTTGCAACTAAAAAGATAGTCCAGAAAAATCAAGTTGTTCCAAAAAAAGTAGAGCAACACCTGGGGAAACTTGGGCCCATGAACCCGTACCAATGAAGCTCTCAGGGATGGGGGTGGGGGTGGGTAATTTTATCCCCCCAAAATGGGTGGGTTGGGGTCAGGTGAGATGTAAAAATGTCAAACCCGACCCCAACCCACCATCAATCCACCCAATCCATTCCAGGTTTAATGGAGGCGGGACGGGGGCAGGCAGCCAACCCCCAGGAGGCAGGTTTGTAATTTAAATATTATAATGAGGCAGGAGGAATTGCAATTAACCTCCTTTACAGGTTTAACCCTGGTTGGCTTGAGTTCCCAGGCCTCAGGAAACCTGGCAGCTCAGGGGAAGTGGAGATGGCTTTGGGGAAAAGCTAAGTGCTTTTCCAGCACTGCTTGTGGGCCAGTAGGCCCTCCAAACTACTTTCTTCCCTGCCCGCCATTATACCCGTCCCCCCCATCATTTTACACCCCGCCATTAGACTCCCCGCCATTAGACCCTCGCCATTGGACCCCCTGCCATTGGACCGCCCGACATTGGAAACCCCGCCATTGGTCAACCCACCATCTGACCCCCCACCATTGGACCCCATTATCGGAGCCCCCACCATTGCACCCCTCATCATTGGACTCCCTGCCATCAGACCTCCTACCATTGTACCCCCCCACCATTGGAGCCCCCACCATTGGACCCCCGCCATCGGTCACCCTATCATTGGACCCCCCACCATCGGACCCCTGACATTGGACCCCCCACCATTAGACCCCCTGCCATTGGACCCCACACCATTGGACCCCCCATCATTGGACCCCCCCACCAATAGACGACCTACCATCAAACCCCCTACCATTGGACCCCCCGCCATTAGACCCCCTGACATTGGATCCTCCGCCATTGGACCCCCTTCATTGGACACCCCTCCATTGGATCCCCCGCCATTGGACACTCCTCCTCCACAATTCTCACCACCCATCCAATGAACCACTGCTGATTGAGAATCGAACCCCCTCTGGGTTGGACCAACACCCCTGCCCCAAGGATTGAACACCCCGCCTCACACTCCAACTAACACAGCAGCATGTCCCTTATATGTTTCCGGGGCTGCGGCCTTCTACGGAGTGCTCCCAGCCTGATGGGGAAGTAAGCCTATCAATCAGGCTGACTTCTGGGAGGAGATTCTATCGAAAAAAAGACATTGCATTGGTACAGTGCACAGGCAGGCCTGGAGGATCAGCACGGGGAGAGGGTCAGGAGCAATCGGCAGCCGGGAGCAGCACAGAGAGGGGGTCAGGAATGATTGGGAGCCGGAGGAGCAGGGAGCGGTGGCGGGGGGTTAGGGAATGATCAGTGGCCAGAGGAGCAGGGAGAAAGTTAGAGAATGATCAGCATCCAGAGGTGCGGGGGTTGAATGGTGGTTAGGGAATGATCGGCAGCCGGAGGAACAGGAGAGCGTCAGCAACAATCCGCGGCCAGAGAGCCAGATCGAGGACTGGAGGAGCACAGGCAGCCAGGAGTGGGTAGGGTGGAGGAGCGGGGGTTGGGGAGAGAAACGACATTGGGGGGGGAGCTGGAGAAACATGGGGGATGGCCTCAAGGGAGCAGATCCGAAGCCAGGGGGGAGGGAATCAGAGGCATCGGGGAGGCATGATCAGGGGCCTCCTGGGGGGATCGTAGGGTGGGGGAAGAATATGCTTCGGGGTGGGATTCAGAGGTCTTATGGGTTATGTCTCTGATCACGGGGGTAGATTAGGTAAGGACGCTGGATAGGAAGTAAGTGTAAAGGCACTTACCTCCTGGATCCAACAGGTTAGCCTTACTTTAGCTGGTGGGTTTCACGAGGCCTGCAATACCTGACCAGCTAAAATTAAATTCAAAATAGAAATTAAATCAGAGACTTCTAGCCTCATTATAATATTTAAATTGGAGACTCACCTCCTGGGGGCAGGTTAGCTGCCTGCAACCCCCAGAAATGGACTGCTCTGGAGTGGGTTCTGGTCAAGACTTAGACTTCGAACATTTCCCACCTGACCCAAACACACCTGTATTTTTTTTAGGTTAAAATTCCTCCCATTAATTCTGTTTCTGTCTTCAGTGACCTGCCTGACCTGCTCAAGAAAATATGTTTAGTTTCAGGCAACTTGTAATTTTTCAGCTTTGAATCCACTCTGTCCTGCTAATGGGCTCACAGCTTATTAAACTCTCTTTACCCCTTCGAATATATTTTGCATTTATCTTCTTTCTTGTATGCAAGCTGTTTCCTGTAAACTATAGTAATTTCAACTCCTGTGGTGACACTACTATGCACAGCAGAAAGCATCTCACCTTGTTTGGCTCGAAGCCATGGAGGGGAACAGAAGCTGTGCTGGGCAGTCAGTACATTGCAGAAGTTTATGCTGATCATAGAACAAATATATCAAGAAACATATGCAAAATAGTAACCACAAAAAATAATACTGGAAAAAGTAGGTCATTCATTGATATACATTTGTACATTACTTTCAAATCATAGAATAATAGAATCTTACACCACAGAAGAAGGTCATTCGGACCATTGAGCTATATTTGAAAGAGCTATTCAATTATTTTCACTCCCCTGCACTTTCCACATAGTCCTGCAATTCTTTTCCTTTCCAAGTTTATATCCAGGTACAGCAGATACAGCAAGTAATTATGAAGGCAAATGGAATGTTGGCTTTTATTACAAGGGGGATGGAGTATAAAAGTAAGATGCCCTGCTACAACTGTATTTGCCATTGGTGAGACCACACCTAGAGTACAGCGTACAGTTTTGATCTCCTTATTTAAGGAAGGATATGCTTGCATTGGAGGCAGTTCAGAAAAGGTTCACAAGGTTGATTCCTGAGATGAAGGGGTTGATATAGGAAGAAAAGTTGAGCAGGTTGGGCCTATACTCATTGGAGTTTAGAAGAATGAGAGGTGATCTTATTGAAACGTACAACATTCTGAGGGTTTTTGGCAGGGTAGATGCAGAGAGGATGTTTCTTTTCGTGGGGCAATCTAGAACTAGGGATAATAGATTCAGAATAAGGGGTCTATTATATATGCAACCCTATGTAACCAGAATTCTACCGCCATCAGAGGGCGTATCTGTTGGAATCCCAAGGGATCCCATCATCCCTTAGGAGCACTGTATATAAGCAGGCCTCCCATGCTGCACCAACACTCTGGAGTTAGAATAACGAGACTAAGGTCACACTTACTCATATCCACAGTACTCAATCACATTAGTTCATTCTGGACATAACAACTGGCGACGTGATAATGAACCATCACGCGAAAATGCAGCGAACTGTTGGTATCCTGGAGAAATTCTCAGAAGGGGACAATTGGGAGGCCTTCATAGAAACATAGAAACATAGAAACATAGAAAATAGGTGCAGGAGTAGGCCATTCGGCCCTTCTAGCCTGCACCGCCATTCAATGAGTTCATGGCTGAACATTCAACTTCAGTACCCCATTCCTGCTTTCTCGCCCAATACTTCGTGGCCAACGAGCTGGAAGGGAGTGTAAATGCTGCCAAACGAAGGGCGATCCTCCTCACTGTCCGCGGGGCAACAACCTATGGCCTCATGAAGAATCTTCTTGCTCTGGTGAAACCAACAACCAAATAGTATGAAGAACTGTGTATGCTGGTCCAGGAGCTGGTCCAGGAGCACCTAAATCTGAAGGAGAGCGTTCTGATGGCAAGGTATCGATTTTACATATGTCAACGATCTAAAGGCCAAAAAGTGGCGAGCTACTTCACCGAACTAAGGCGCCTTGCAGGACATTGCGAATTTGATGGATTCCTGGAGCAAATGCGAAGAGACTTTTTTTGCTTGGCATTGGCCATGAGGTTATCCTTCGTAAACTATTGACTGTTGAAACACCGAACCTGAGCAAAGCCTTAACGATAGCCCAGGCATTTTTATCCACCAGCGATAACACCAAACAAATCTCGCAGCATAAAGATGTTTCGGCAAGTACTGTACACAAAGTAACGTCATTTTCAGGCAGGAATGCATATGGCAGAACGTACACACCTGCAGCTGCACGACCTCAGAAGACTCATCGTCTGCCATCAAGCGTTAATGCGAGGTAGTTAATGGTACACTCATAATAAAGGATGAACTGAGTACTGTGTACAATGAGCAAGTGTGACCTTAGCTCCTTTAATAAGACTCCAGATTGCAGGTACCTCGTGGGTGGCCTGCTTATATACTGTGCTCCCAAGGGATGCTGGGATCCCTTGGGACTCCAACAGGTGGGCCCTCTGGTGGTCAGGTATCATGCAGGTTACAAGGGGTTAAATACATTACATCACTCCCCCATGACGTCAACAGTACACTTATTTACAAGATGAGACATTCGTCTCGGTACAACTGCGAGTGTGGGTGGGTTGGTCAGTTCTTCACTGGGCTGCTGGGCAGCCGGCCTTGCCGGGCTGCTGGGGATGATGAGTTTGGCATCGTGGTCAACCATGATGTCAGTTACCACTTGTGTGTGTGTTGGAGGGTCAAAGTTAGTGGTGTCCTCTTCGGGTTGTTCGTAACTGTTGGTGAACTGCAATTTGAGTTGGTCCAGGTGTTTTCTGTGCGTTTGTCCATTGGCCAATTTGACCTGAAACAACGAACTCCCCTCTTTGGCTGTGAACGTGCCAGTGAGCCATTTGGGACCATGTCCATAATTGAGCACAAACACGGGATCATTGATCTCAATAACGTGTGACAAATTTGCGCAGTCATGGTACACAGTTTGTTGATGCAGCTTGCCCTCCACGTGATCATGGAGATCAGGGTGGACAAGAGAGAGCCTTGTTTTGAGTGCCCTTTTCATGAGCAGCTCGGCTGGGGGAACCCCGGTGAGTGAGTGGGGTCTGGTGCAGTAGCTGAGCAGTACTCGGGACAGCCGGGCCTGCAGGGAGCCTTCCGACACATGTTTCAAGCTTTGCTTGATGGTCTGAACTGCTCGTTCTGCCTGGCCGTTGGATGCGGGCTTGATCGGAGCAGATGTAATGTTTTGGATTCCGTTGCAGGTCATGAATTCCTTGAATTCAGCACTGGTGAAGTA
Organism: Pristiophorus japonicus; assembly: GCF_044704955.1. NCBI lineage: Eukaryota > Metazoa > Chordata > Chondrichthyes > Pristiophoridae > Pristiophorus > Pristiophorus japonicus. Next base: position 89,161,969 of record NC_091981.1, read on the forward strand.
TGGTCCATTGTCGCTGACTAGGACACCAGGCAAGCCGTGCGTGGCAAACATGGTTCATAGGCTTTCAATAGTGGCCGTGGACGTGCTTACTGACATTATTGCACATTCAATCCATTTTGAGTAAGTGTCCAAGACAACCAAGAACATTTTTCCTAGAAATGGGCCTGCATAGTCTATGTGGATCCTCAACCACAGTTTGGAGGGCCACAACCACAAACTTTGTGGTGCCTCTCTGGGTGCATTGCTCAGCTGAGAGCAAGTGTTGCACTGGCGCACGCATGACTCTAAATCTGAGTCGATGCCGGGCCACCACACATGGGATCTGGCTATGGCTTTCATCATTACGATACCTGGGTGGGTGCTGTGCAGTTCACATGTGAACGTATCTCTGCCTTTCTTGGTCAAGACCACGCGATTACCCCACAAGAGGCAGTTCGCCTGCAGGGACAACGCGTTTTTGCATCTTTGGAATGGCTTAATCGCCTCCTGCATCTCCATTGGGACACTGGACCAGCTCCCATGGAGGGCACAGAGAGTAAAGGATTCTGGCTGGTCCAGGTCCTGATCTGGCGGGCTGTAACAGGGGACTTCTCATTCTCGAATGCCTCCATGACCATGAGCGATCCACTGGCTGTGCCATTTCCACCCCAGTGGTGGGCAATGGCAGCCGACTGAGAGCATCTGCGCAGTTCTCTGTGCTCAGTCTGTGGCAGATTACATAGTTGTATGCCGACAGCATGAGTGCCCATCTTTCGATGCGGGCAGAGGCATTGGTATTAATCCCTTTGCTCTCAGAGAACAGCGATATGAGCGGCTTGTGGACAGTTTCAAGCTCAAACTTGAGGCCAAATAAGTACTGGTGCATTTTTTTCACCCCGTAGACGCACGCCAGAGCCTCTTTTTCAACCATGCTTTCGGCCTTTTTGGCCTTGGACAAACTCCTGGATGCTTAAGCGACCGGTTGCAAAATCCCCAATTCGTTAGCCTGTTGTAACACACACCCGACCCCGTATGATGACACATCGCAAGCTAGCACTAATCGTTTACAAGGGTTATTCAAGACAAGCAGTTTGTTCGAACACAACAGATTTCTGGCTTTCTTAAAGGCAGCCTCTTGTGAATTTCCCCATACTCAGTCGTCTCCCTTGTGCAGTAACGCATGTAGGGGTTCAAGCAGGGTGCTTAACCCAAGTAGGAAATTAGCGAAATAGATAAGGAGTCCCAGGAACGACCACAGTTCCGTCATGTTATGTGGTCACGGCGTGTACTTGATGGCCTCCGTGTTGGCATTGGTAGATCTGATGCCGTCCGCTGTGATTCTACTTCCCAAGAACTCGATGACCTGAGCCAGGAAAACACATTTTGAGCGTTTCAACCTGAGTCCCACACGATCCAACCGACTAAGAACCGCTTCCAGATTCTTTAAGTGCTCCATGGTGTCCCGACCTGTAACCAATATGTCGTCCTGGAAAACCACTGTGCAAGGAACTGACTTTACCAGGCTCTTCATGTCCATTGGAAGACCTTTGTGCGTGTTGATGCAGGTGAGGCCTTTTGAAGACTCCACCAGCTCCTACAGCATGTCGGCCGAGGTCAGGTCCAGCTTAGTGAATGTCTTCCCTCCAGCCAGGGTCGCAAATAGGTCATCTGCCTTGGGTAGCGGGTACTGGTCCTGCAGCCAAAAAGGGTTAATCGTTACTTTATTGTCCCCGCAAATTCTAACCGTGCCGTCCTCCTTAAGTACCGGGACAAGCAGACTGGCCCAGTTCTTGAATTCCACCGGCGCGATGATGCCTTCACGTTGCAGCCTGCCCAGCTCAATTTCCACTTTTTCACGCATCATTTATGGTACCGCCCATGCCTTGTGGGTCGCATACTGGGAACCAAATGTATCTGCACTTTCGCCCCCTGGAAACTTCCAATACCTGGTTCGAACAATGATGGGAACTTGCTCAGAACCTAGGTACATGAGGCATTGTCGACGGACGAAAGCGCTCGGATGTCATCCCAGTTCCAGCAGATTTTTCCCAGCCATTTTCTGCCAAACAATGTGGGACCATCCCCTGGCACAATCCACAGCGGAAGTTCATGTACTGCTCTGTCAAAGGAGACTTTGACTTCAGCACTGCCAATTACAGGGATTAGTTCCTTGGTGTAAGTCCTTAGTTTGGTGTGAATGGGGCTGAGCTTGGGCCTGTGTGCCTTTTTGGCCTTTTTACTCATTATGGACTGACTTGCCTCCGTGTCCAGTTCCATAGATACTGGAATACCGTTCAGTTCAACTTTCAACATTATTGGTGGACATTTCGTGGTGAATGTGTGTACCCCATACACTTCTGCCTCCTCCGTACGAGTCTCCAATTCAGCCTGATCCACAGTGGATCGATCTTCCTCTGAAACGTGGTGGTTTGCAGCATTTGCAGGATTTGCAGCTCGCCTGCACATTCGTTGGAGGTGTCCCATTGTTGTGCAACCATTGCATGCATAGTGCTTAAAGCGGCATTGATGGGGCCGATGACCACCTCCGCAGTGCCAAAAAGGTGTTAACTGCCTCGCATTAACGATTGATGGCGGACTCTGGGTCAATTGAGTTCGGACCACAGCAGCCGGAGTTTACGTTCTGCCATGTACATTTCTGCTCGAGACCGACATTACTTTATGGACAGTACTGGCCAAAAATTCTTTACTCTGCAAAATCTGTTTGGTGTTGTCGCTGGTGGACATAAATGCCAGGGCTATTGTTATGGCTTTACTTAGATTCGGAGTTTCTAGAGTCAACACTTTGCAAAGGATTGTCTCATGTCCAACGCCCAGTACAAAAAAATTTTTGTGCATTTATTCTAGGGATCCCTCAAACTCACAATGTCCTGCGAGGCGCCTTAGTTCAGCAAAATAGCTAGCCACTTCCTGGCCCTCCGATCGTTGACACGTGTAGAACCGTTACCTCGCCATCAAAACGCTTTCCTTAGGATTTAGGTGCTCCCAAACCAGCGTACACAATTCTTCATAGGATTTCTCTGTCGGCTTTGCCGGGGCCAGGAGATTCTTAATGAGGCCATAGGTTGTTGCCCCACAGAGAGTTAGGAGGATCGCCCTTCGTTTGGTAGCATTCTAGTCCCCTTCCTGCTCGTTGGCCACGAAGCATTGGTTGAGTCTCTTCACGAAAGCTTCCCAATCGTCCATTTCTGAGAACTGGATACCAACTGTTCTTTGCATTTTCGTGCGGTTGTTCGTTACCTCGTCGCCAATTGGTACATTCATAATAAAGGATGAAACTGAGTACTGTGTACAATGAGCAAGTGCGACCTTAGCTCCTTTAATAAGACTCCAGAGTGCAGGTACCTCGTGGGTGGCCTGCTTATATACTGTTCTCCCAAGGGATGCTAGGATCCCTTGGGCCCTCTGCTGGTCAGGTGTCATGCAGGTTACACAGGCTTAAATACATTACAGTTACCACCTTGTTGGCGCTGCAGAGGTGATCATCGAGCCCATCAATGCTGCTTCAAACACTATGCGTGAAAAGGTTGTGGAACAATGGGACACCTCCAGCGAATGTGCAGATGAGCTGCAAATCCTGCAAACCACCACGTTGCAGAGGAAGACTGATCCATGGTGGATCAAACTGAACTAGAGCCTCAAACCGAGGAGGCAGAAGTCTACAGGTTACACACCTTCACCACGAAATGTCCACCGACTATGTTAAAAGTTGAACTGAACGGAATTCCAGTATCCATTGAATTAGACACGGGTGCGAGTCAGTCCATCATGAGCAAAAAGGCCTTCGACAGGCACACAGGCCCAAGCTGAGCCCCATTCACACCAAGCTGAGAACTTACACTAAGGAGCTGATCCTGGTAATTGGCAGGGCAGCAGTTAAAGTCCCCTATGATGGAGCATTGCATGAACTAGCTTTATGGATAGTACCAGGAGATGGCCCCACATTGTTCGGCAGAAGCTGGCTGGGTAAAATCCGCTGTATCCGGGACGACATCCGAGCACTTTTGGCTGTCGCCGAAATCCCATGTGCCCAGGTTCTGAGCAAGTTTCCGTCGTTGTTTAAGCCAGGCATTGGAAGTTTCTCAGGGGCGATGGTGCAGATCTACTTGGTTCCCGATACACGACCCATCCACCACAAGACACGGGTGGTGCCATATATGATGCGAGAGAAAGTGGAGATCAAGCTGGACAGGCTTCAATGAGAGAGAATCATCGCGCCGGTGGAGTTCAACGATTGTTCCGGTTCTCAAGGGCGATGGCTCGGTCAGAATTTGTGGGGACTATAAAGTAACAATTAACCATTTTTTGCTGCAGGACCAGTACCCGCTACCCAAGGCAGACGACCTATTTGTGACGCTGGCAGGAGGAAAGACGTTCACCAAGTTGGACCTGACCTTGGCCTACATGACGCGGGAGCTGGCGGAATCTTCGAAAGGCTTCAACTGCATCAACACGCACAAAGGCCTGTTCATCTACAATAGATGACCGTTTGGGATTTGATCGGCCGCGGCTATTTTTCAAAGGAACATGGAGAGTCTGCTAAAGTCGGTTCCGCGCACCGTGGTTTTCCTGGACGACATCCTGGGCACAGGTCGGGACAACATCAAACACTTGCAGAACCTGGAAGAGGTTCTAAGTCAGGTAGATCGTGTGGGAATCAGTTTGAAACGCTCAAAGTGTCTTTTCCTGGCGCCAGAGGTCGAGTTCTTAGGGAGTCCGTGGTAGACGGCATCAGACACACCGATGCCAAGACGGAGGCCATCAAGAGCGCACCGAGACCACAGAACGTGACGGAGCTGCGGTCGTTCCCGGGACTCCTCAATTATTTTGGTAATTTCCTACCCGGTTTAAGCACCTTGCTAGAACCTCTACATGTGTTGCGATGCAAGGGAGATGAATGATTATGGGGGAAATCACATGAGCCAGCTTTTGAGAAAGCCCAAAATCTGTTATGTTCCAACAAACTGCTTGTCCTGTATGATCCTTGTAAATGTTTAGTGCTAGCTTGCGATGCATCTTCGTATGGGTTCGGGTGTGTGTTACAACAAGCAAATGAATCGGGGACATTGCAACAGGTCGCTTATGCATCCAGGAGCTTGTCCAAAGATGAAAGGGCCGACAGCATGATTGAAAAAGAAGCTCTGGCATGTGTTTACGGGGTAAAAAAATGCATCAGTATCTGCTTGGGCTTAAGTTCAAGTTAGAAACTGACCATAAGTCCCTCATATCGCTACTCTCAGATAACAAAGGTATCAATACCAATGCCTCTGCTCACATCCAAAGATGGGTGCTCATGCTATCTGCATATAACTATATAATTTGGCACAGGCCAGGCACAGAGAACTGCCCTGACACCCTCAGTCGGTTACCATTGCCCACCACCGGGGTGGAAATGGCACAGCCTGCAGACTTGCTCTTGGTGATGGATGCATTTGAAAATGAAAAATCACCTGTTACGGCTCACCAGATCAGGACCTGGACCAGCCAGGATTCTTTACTGTCCCTTGTAAAAAACTATGTCCTCCATGTGAGCTGGTCCAGCATCCCAGCGGAGAGGCATGAAGAGATCAAGCCATTCCAGCGGCATAAAGATGAAATGTCCATACAGGCGTACTGTCTTTTGTGGGGTAATCGTGTGGTTTTGCCCAAGAAAGACAGGGAAACGTTCGTACGTGACCTACATAGTACCCACCCAGGCATAATAATGATGAAAGCTACAGCCAGATCCCATGTGTGGTGGCCTGGCATCGACTCAGATTTGGAGTCTTGCGTGCGCCAAGGCAACACTTGCTCTCAACTGAGCAATGCACCCAGGGAGGCACCGCTAAGTTTGTGGTCATGGCCCTCTAAACCGTGGTTAGGATCCACGTTGACTTCATTGGCCCGTTTCGAGGCAAAATGTTCTTGGTTGTTTTGGATGCTTATTCAAAGTGGATTGAGTGTGTAATAATGTTTGTAAGCATGTCCACTGCCACCATCGAAAACCTACGAGCCAAGTTTGCCACGCATGGCCTGCCTGATGTCCGTGTCAGCGACAATGGGCCATGCTTCACCAGCGCTGAATTCAAGGAATTCAAGGTCACATCTGCCCCATTCAAGCCCGCATCCAATGGCCAGGCAGAACGGGCAGTCCAAACCATCAAGCAAAGCTTGACATGCGTGTTGGAAGGCTCCCTGCAGACCCGCCTGTCTCGAGTCCTGCTCAACTACCGCACCAGACCCCACTCGCTCATCAGGGTTCCTCCAGCCGAGCTGCTCATGAAAAGGACGCTCAAAACAAGGCTCTCTCTCATCCACCCTGATCTCCATGAGGGCAAGTGGCATCAACAAAGCATGTACCATGATTGCGCAAATTTGTCACGCGATATTGAAGTCAATTACCCTATATTTGTACTCAGTTATGGATATGGTCCCAAATGGCTTGCTGGCACTGTCGTAGCCAAAGAAGGGAGTAGGGTGCTTCAAGTCAAACTCAAAATGGACTAACTTGCAGAAAGCATTTGGACCAAACCAAACTGCGATTCACAGACAGTCACGAGCAACCAGAAGAGGACACCACCAACTTCGACCCTCCGACAGACACACAAGTGACAACCGACATCATGGTTGACCATGAAGCTGAACTCATCAGCCCCAGCAGCCCAGCAAGACCAGCTGCGCAGCAGCCCAGCGATGAACCAACCAACTCACCTGCACCTGCATTTGCACCGAGACGATCGACTAGGGAGCGAAAAGCCCCAGATCGTCTCACCCTGTAAATAAGTGTACGATTGAGTTTGGGAGGGAGTGATGTTATGTATGCAACCCTATGTAACCTGCATTCTACCGCCACCAGAGGGCGTATCTGTTAGAGTCCCAAGGGATCCCAGCATCCCTTGGGAACACTGTATATAAGCAGGCCTCCCATGCTGCACCAACGCTCTGGAGTTAGAATAAAGAGACTAAGGTCACACTTACTCACATCCACAATTCTCAATCACAATAGTTCATTCTGGACATAACAAGGTCACAGGCAGGGAAGTGGAGTTGAGGCCAAAATCAGCCATGATCTTATTGAATGGCGGAGCATGTTCAAGGGGCCAAATGGCCTACTCCTGCTTCTATTTCTTATGTTCCCTTTTTTACGTTACTATTGAATCTTCTGCCGCCATTTATTCAGGCAGTACATTTCAGATCAGAACAATCGCTGAGTAAAAGAAATGTTTCCTCATCTCCCCCTGGTTCTTTTGCCACTTATCCTAAATATATGTCCTTTGGTTTTCAAACTTCCTGCCAGTGGAGACAATGTCTCCCTATTTACTTTTTCAAAACCCTTCATAATTTTGAATACCTCTATTAAATCTTCCTTTAACCTTCTCTGGTCTAAGGAAACAATTTCAACTTCTCTAGTCTCTCCACATAACTGAAGTCCCTCATCCCGAGCACCATTCTAGTAAATCGCCTCTGATGAACCTAGGATCCAATTTGCATATTAAAAGGTGTTTGCCATCATAGACAGGCAAGCACTTCAGGCAGCCAACAGTATGTCACTTTCAAAATGTTGTCGGTCTCTTGGTCGGTGTTAACGAGGCGGTAAGGCTACCGACTCCAGTTAGAGGCTATTACTGGCAGGTGATAGAATTGAAAATTGCCTCCCTGATGTGTGAACCCTGCACCAGGAGAGAAAATTTACAATACATATCCTTTGATGTTGTCTATATTTTCATAAAATAAATCATGTATATTCTTGAATGGTTTAGATTGGATGATGTAGTCATTTAGAGCATTTTCTCATCTATTGCACATAAAACGAATGGATAAACATTGCACATTCGGTCCATTGTTAAGCCTCAAATGACATGGGTTTGGGTCACTTAAATTCATCTCTCAAGGGCTAAGAGTTCACATTAAAAACTGTTTATCGTTCAGCAGTCATTACCAATATCATTAATAAAAATATATTGGTACTGTAGTGGTGCTTTTCTGAGGTTGTGGTTAGGACTTTTTTGAGAACTAATTCAGCTGTATTCTGCATCTGACACAAATTATGCCTGAATTGAGAGGAAACAATGCTGACACTGTGTTGAAAAAGTAGATGGTTCCATTCCTTAGCACTGGCATCCTTTGCCTAGATGAGAACAAAATATCATCAATAAAGAAAGAAAAACAAGACAGAAAAGAGCAGAAATAAGCACACAAAAGGATGATGGGTTAATCAGATTGTTTTCATGATTTGTTTGCAAAAGCAAATATTATGCTCTTGATACTTTGCTCTTCAAGCATTTGAGCTGTGATTTTTTTTACAAATTTTCAGTACAATCAGAATCATAGAATTCTACGGCACAGAAGAAGGCCATTCGAACAATCATGTCTGTGCCAGCCAAAAAAGACATATTCAACCTAATCCCAGCTATTGATCCGTAGCCCTGCAAGTTACGACACTTCAAGTGCATATCAAGCTACTTTTTAAATGTGATGAGTGTTTCTGCCCCTCCCACCCTTGCAGGCAGTGAGTTCCAGACCCCCACTACCCTCTGGGTGAAAAAAGTTCTCCTCAACTCCCCTCTAATCCTTCTACTTTAAGTCTATGCCCCCTGATTATTGACCTCTGTGCTGAGGGAAATAGGTCCTTCCTATCCACGCTATCTAGGCCCTTCATAAATTTATGCTCCTGAATTAAATATCTCCTCAGCCTCCTCTGTTCCAAGAAAAACAAACTCAGCCTATCCAATTTTTCCTCATGGTGAAAATTCTCCAGTCCTGGCAACATCCTCGTAAATCTCCTCGGCACCCTCTCTAGTGCAATCACATCTTTCGTGTAATATGGTGACTAGAACTGTACACAGTACTCTAATTGTGGCCTAACTAGTGTTTTATATAGCTCAAGCATAATCTCCCTGCTATTACATTCTATGTTTCAGTTAATAAAGGAAAATATCTTGTATGCCTTCTTTACCACTTTATCTACCTGGCCTGCTACCTTCAGGGATCTGTGGACATAGACTCCAAGGTCTCTCTGTTCCTCTACACTTCTCAGTATCCTACCATTTATTGTGCATTCCCTTGCCTTGTTAGCCCTCCCCAAATGCATTACCTCACACTTTTCCAGATTGAATTCCATTTAACACTTTTCTGCCACCTGACCAGTCCATTGATAACTTCCTGCAGTCTACAGCTTTATTCTTCACTATTAACTGCATGGCCAATTTTTCTACCATCTGCAAACTTCTTAATCATGCCCCCTACATTGAAGTCCAAATCATTGATGTATATCACAAAAAGCAAAGGAGCTAGTACTGAGCCCTGCGAAACCCCACTGGAAACTGCTTTCCAATCACCAAAACATCAACAATTATCCTTTGCTTCCTACTACTGAGCCAATTTTGGACCCAACTTGCTGCTTTCCCGTGGGCTTTTACTTTTCTGACTAGTCTGCCATGTGGGCGAGGAATTACCAGGGAAGGTGTAAAGAGTGAATGCAAAGTGCTGTCGTCTCTGTTGTTCCCGTCAAGATACCTTGACTCTAATCTCAGAAGATGCTGCATAAATGTGACACTTTAGTTTCCCTCTGCACCCATTCTATAATGTCTTACCTTGAAATTAGTGCAACATTGCTGGCAATTGTGAGCTGTGAGCTGACTTCTCCCATTGTATATTGATAGTAATCATATCAATATTCCTCAGATTTCTTCCAGCCATCAAAACAAGGTGACTTTCATCTATTTTCCTTGGCGTTTCAGGTCAGGATACATTGTGAATACATTGCTTCACTCAAACCCAAAAGAAAAGGCAGCTAAAGTATATAATGATTATTTGAAACTGCTGGATCTTTAAAAAACAAGTCATTGATATCAACTTTAAGAATGCAGATGGAAACATTTCTATGGTCCTGATGTACAGCGACATTGTAACTGTATTCATGAGGATTTCCTCTGATCAGTTTATCTTACAAAATCATAAATGCATTTAGCATTTTATTAGAAATGTTAACTTCCTGAACACATTAACAATATTGCTCCACAAAGTGACTAAAGCAACGCTTTTTCTATAGGTTATATTTGAATTCAAAGTCAATTTTTTTGCCTTAGCAGTTTCAAATTTATTTCTGGTTTCAGGATTAGCTTCTGAAACCATAACATTTGTGAAACTGGGCTGATCCAGATAATGCAGACCAGAACTTAAGCCTCCCTGGACCTGGATACTGGAAATGTGAACATGTTCTCTTACCTCACTAGATTGGCTAGAATTGGACAGCTATGACTCATTAACAGATGCTTAACCACCACCAAACGCATGGACTACAAAGATCAGCAGAAAGTATGGATACATACACTTCAATGGACCACCACTGTTACTCAGATTTGCAAAAGGTGGGAAGTGGTGTTCCACAAGGATTGGTGCTGGGACCACTGTTGTTTATAATTTACAAAAATGACTTGAACTCAGGAAATGGAAATACAATTTCAAAATTTGCAGATGACACCAAATTGGGCAGTATAGGTAATACAGAGGAGGACGATGACAAAATACAGGACAACATTAATAACTTGCTGAATGGGTGTGTAATTGGCAAATGACCTTTAATATAGACAAATGTGAGGTAGTACATTTTAGGACGAAGAATAAGGAGGCCATATAGTCCTTGGAAAATGAGTATCTAAATGGGGTAGAGAAGCAGAGGGATCTGGGGGTACAGGTACATAAATCATTAAAAATAGCGACACTGATTAATAAAGCCATAAAAAAAACAAATAAAGCTCTGGTGATTATTTCTAGCAGGATTGAATTGAAAAATAGAGAGGTTATGTTAACTTGTGTAGCACCTTGGTTAGACTCACTTGGAGTACTGTGAACAGTTCTGGTCTCCATATTTTAAAAAGAATATACAGGCACCAGAGAAGGTGCAAACAAAGAGTTACGAGAATGATACCAGAACTGAAAGGTTATACCTATCAGCAAAGATTGAACAGGCTAGGGCTCTTCTCTCTCGAAAAGAGAAGACTGAGGGGTGACCTGATAAAGGTCTTTAAGATTATAAAAGGGTTTGATAGCGTAGACATAGAGAAGATATTTCCACTTGCGGGGGAGACTAGAACTAGGGGCCATAAATATACGGTAGTCACTAATAAATCCAATAGGGAATTTAGGAGAAACTTCTTTACCCAGAGAGTGGTTAGAATATGGAACCTGCTGCCACAAGGAGTCGCTGAGGTTAATAACATAGATACATTGAAGGGGAAGCTATATAAATACATGAGGAAGAAAGGAATAGATGGCGTTAATTGAAGAAGGGTGGGAGGAGGCCCACGTGGAGCTTAAACACCGCATGGACCTGTTGGGCTGAATGGCCTGTTTCTATGCTTTAAATGCTATGTAATACAATGGCTGCAATTTTGCAGTCACTCAGCGGATCCAATTGGTGGTGGGTCATCTGTGAAATTTTAAATGATTGACAACAGGTTGGGAAACTGCTTGCAAAACATGCACACCTGCATTTGCTGATGTCAGGTCTGCCAGCGCTGAGCAGACCCAACAGACAGAGGTGGGGGTCACAATTCAAATCATTCATGGCTTGTTTACAGCCATTAACAATGCTTTTTTCCCAGCTTTTAAAATTTCACAGGTCTCCCACCGGTGTCCCACTGTGCCTAGACCTCATCAGTAAAGCTGAGGCAGGAGTTCAGTGGCCATTGAATCAGCTGATGAGTTGACAGCTTCAAATGTCAACTCAAAGCTCCTAGCTGATTGAGATATCTTCCCTTCAGCACTAACATCTCTAAATTGCATTTTCACTACAGAGTTAGAATGCTACAAGTCTTTCCACAAGTTTCCATGCAGTCTGATTTTATTACCTCTCCCACCATTGATAGATCGCTTCTGGCATCTTTACTTCACCTGTCATCTATTCCAGCAGCATCGGCGCAATTTATACTCTTGCAGCTTGGTCCTCAGAATCCCACCATGATCAGCCCCAACACCAGCATCACCAGGAAGCAACAACAACATACCAACCTTCTCCACAATCACCTGATGCTGCACAGGACACAGTGCATCAGTACCCTAGCACATTGCTACCCGGGACGCCAGGGATGGCCTCACCATGGCCAAATTTACTTCACTTGACGATGCACACCCTGACTGCCACATGATGCGCCAGGTTGGCACCAATCCACATCAGCAACATAAAGCATCCCTACAATGACCAAGCCATTCCTTCACATTCATTACCATTGTGGCGGGTGCCATTATGTCTCACCATTCTCTACAACTCACTAAGCCACTTCCAAAGGTGCACACAAATCTGTCCAAGAAAGCAAAGTTTTGAAAATAAAGATTTCAATGTTTGACAGCACATTAACAGAAACTTTACATGAACATTGGATAAAACACACAAGTGCCTATCCTTGTGTGTCGTTAGTTGGTATGATTGGATTATGATCAGGGTGAATGTGAAGGCTGGCTAGTGAGATGGGGAAGTGATAATGTAGATAGAGAGGAATGAGTGGTGCAAGGTAAGTTGGTGTGAGTAAGGATGTGCAGGAGTAGGATAAGGAAGGCTGAGTGATGAGGATGTAATGAGAAGCACAGCAGGATGAGGTTGAGTGTGACTTTGCAGTAACGTTTTGTGATCTATTGAGATCATTGATAGGTTTGCACCACTGCAGCCTGTTCCCCCTGATGACATCCCTGCTTGTGCCCTCCTGTACAATGTATAACCAGGCTATGCTGGTCTCTGGGGAGATTTCTTCCACCCATTGGAAGGGAAGAGAACCTCCCTGTGTGCTGTGACTCCCCTCATAAACATTTGGAGGGAGTCATGGGAAAGCCTGGTTGCAGCCCTGTACCTCTTTGCAGTGATTGTCAGTGTTCGCAGCACCTCAAAACGGTAGAATACTGACAGCACAAATGTCAAAGTAAATTAGCCATGGTCTCTTACACAAACTGGCGAACAAAGTTTCATTAAACCCGCTTCCTTCAATAGGCTGGAAAACTCATTGGGCCTATCAGGGGAAAGTCATGTCGGAAGTTGGGATGAAGATAGCAGAGATGTTGGGACCCACCACCGACATCACCCACCATGGACCCGCCGAGGTAGGGAAAATTGCGGCCGATGTAACCACCAGGAACAGGTTACCAAATGATCTTTTGTGGGACTGTAGCCAAGTTAAATTGTCCCTCTTCAACTTCTTCAACCTCTATATGGGTTTCAACAAGGGCAGTGATCTTCTTCCACTGCCTCTTTGATGTGGCTCACTTCTGTGACAATACTCTCTCATAAGTCCCAACATAGCCAACACATCTCATAGTTTTTCCTCCTGTACTGGCACAGAGACCACTGAGGTGCTCTAAGGTTGTACTCTTCGTTTCCTCTTCTTCTTCAACAAATGTTGCCTATATCCAGCATTACCTCTCCACTACCAACCATGATTACATAACTACTGAACTGTCAAGTTATGGATCAACCAAAACTTTTTACAACTAACAGAAATAAAATTTGCTGTGTCACCAAATGATTAGCTGGGAGCAATTAGATTGCTGGTGCTCCAAATGGCATAATTTGTCCAGTGTTAAGAAGTTTCTTTCAATACTAGAAGTGTGTGTCAGGTTAGTCTTCAGTTCAATTAGCTGAAAAATTGCCTTTGAAGCTCGTTTTTAGCTAATTAAAGGCCAGTTTTGGATATGCATCCGACCTGCAAACCGAGAATGGATCTAGGACGCAGTGACGAAAGATTAAGAAAGTATTTGACATTTTAATTAAGAAAAAAGATTTGTAATGGTTACAAAGAATTGTAATTTAAATAATAACATTAAAATCATAGAATCTTAGGCCCCGCTATTGGTGGCCTTACCGCCCACTGCTGCCTGCTGCCGCCGACTGCCGCCAAGTTTTGCTGCCATTTTCCTCTCTCTCACAGGGCTGGAGTGGGCGGGAGGGGAACACTGCTGGGAACCGCCCACTGATGTCCCCTGGTGGCCAAGTCGCGCCGAAATGCCAGATGGGTGCGGGCAGGAGTCGGCGCCAGCAGGGGGAAGGACCGCTGCATGGAGGCTGTTCTTACACCGACAGTAGGTATGAAGACATGAAAGAAAAGATTACTGAACATCCTTAAAAAAAATGTTTACAGCGACTTACCTGGATGGAGTTCCCTGAGGGTGTTCCGGTGTTTTTTTTTGCACATTTTTTTTTACTTTTCAGAGTTCCTCCCTCCCTCGGCCTGACTCCATTCTCAGTGGCACTTGGGCGGCAAGCTCATTTGCTGCCGAGATTGAGAGCTTCCTCCCGCTGCCGCCCAGATTGAGGGCATAAGTCGTTATTATGCCGCCGGGCGGTACTCCCACCTCTTTTAGAGGAATCTTTCCGGCAACGTACCGTCCGGTCTCGTGGCAGCCATCGGCAGGCCTTTGGACGGCAAATAGGCAGGTCCTACAGTTCATGAAAACCGGGCCATAGAATGGTTACAGCACAGAAGGAGGCCATTCGGCCTATCGAGGCAGTGCTGGCTCTCTGCAAGAGCACTTCAGCTAGTCCCACTCCCCTGACCTTTCCCTGTAACCCTGCAAATATTTTTCCTTCAGGGCCTTATCCAATTCAGTTTTGAAAGCCATGATTGAATCTGCCTCCACCACCTTCCAGATCCCAACCAATCGCTGTGTAAAAAAGTTTTCCTCATGTCGCCTTTGGTTCTTCTGCCAATCACCTTAAATCTGTGTCCTCTGGTTCTCAACCCTTCCACCAATGGGAACAGTTTCTCTCGCTCTATTCTTTCTGGACCTCTCATGGTTTTGAACACTTCATTAAAATCCCCTCTCAAGCTTCTCTGCTATAAGAAGAACCACCTCAGCTTCTCCAGTCCATCCTCGTAACTGAAATCCCTCATCCCCGGAATCATTCTTGTAAATCTTTTCTCCATCCACTCTAAGGCCTTCAAAACCTTCCTAATTTGTGGTGCCCAGAATTGGACACAATACTTTAGTTGAGACCGAACCATTGTTTTATACAGGTTCATAATAACTTCCTTGCTTTGATACTCTATGCCTCTATTAATGAAGCCCAGGATTCCATATGTTTTTTAAACCACTTTCTCAACCTGCCCTGCCAACTTCAATGATTTTGTACCACCAGATCTCTCATACACCCGCTTTACAATTGCTTCTCCTCATTCTTCTGACCAAAATGGCCAATCACCTTATATCTGTGTCTACTGGTTCTCGACCCTTCTACCAATGGGAACAGTTGGTATCTATCTACTCTGTCTAGACCCCTCATGATTTTGAACACCACTATGAAATCTCCTCGAAACCTCTGCTCTAAGGAGAACGACGTCAGCTTCTTCAGTCTATCCACATAACTGTAGTCCATCATCCCTGGAACCATTCTTCTAATTCTTTTCTGCACCCGTTCGAAGGCTTTCACATCCTTCCGAAAGTGCGGTGTTTAGAATTGGACACAATATTCCAGTTGAGGCCAAACCAGTGTTTTATAAAGATTCATCATAACTGCCTTGATTTTGTACTCTATGCCTCTACTTAAGAAGCCCAGGATCCCGTATGCTTTTTAAACTGCTTTCTCAACCTGCCCTGCAACCTTCAACGATTTGTGCCACAGGCCTCTCTGTTCATGCACCTCCTTTAGAATTGTATCATTTCATTTATATTGCCTCTCCTCGTTCTTTCTAACAACATGTATCACTTTGCACTTTTCTTTGTTAAATTTCATCTGTCATGTATCTGCTCATTCCACCAGCCTGTCGATGTTCTCTTGCAATCTATCACTATCCTCCTCACTGTTCACTATACTTCCAGTTTTGTGTCATCTGCAAATTTTTATATTGTGCCCTGTGCACCCAAGTCCTAGTCATTAATATATATCAAGAAAAGCACCGACCCCTGCGGAACACCACTGTCTATCTTCCTCCAGCCAAAAAAACAACGGTTCACCACTACTTACATATCCAATTTCATATCCATGCTGCCACTGTCCCTTTTATTCCATTGGCTTCAAATTTTCTGGCAAGCCTATTATGTGGCACTTTATCAAATGACTTTTGGAAGTACATGTACACCACATCAGCTGTATTTCCCTCATCAACCCTCTCTGTTACCTCATCAAAAAAACTCAATCAAATTAGTTAAACACGATTTTCCTTTGATAAATCCATGCGAGCTTTCCTTAATTAATCCACACTTGTCTAAGTGACTATTAATGTTGTCCTGGATTATCGTTTCTAAAAACTTCCCCACTACTGAGGTTAAACTGACATGTCTGCAGTCACTGGGTTTATCCTTTCACCCTTTTTTGAATAAGGGCATAACATTTGAAATTCTCCAGTCCTCTGGCATCACCCCTGTATCTAAGGAGGATTGGAAGATTATGGCCAGTACCCCAGCAATTTCCACTCTTATTTCCCTCAGCATCCTAGGATGTATCCCATCCAATCCTGGTGACTTATCAACTTGAAGTACAGCCAGCCTTTCCAGTATTTCATCTTTATCAATTTTTATCCAATCCAGTATCTCAACTACCTACTCTTTCATAGAAACATAGAAAATAGGTGCAGGATTAGGCCATTCGGACCTTCGAATCTGCACAACCATCTGACCTGTCCAATCCCGTCAGAATTTTATATGTTTCTATGAGATCCCCTCTCATTCTTCTAAATTTCAGTGAATATAACCCTAGTCGATACAGTCTTTCTTCACATGTCAGTTCTACCATCTCGGGAATCAGTCTGCTGAACCTTCGCTGCACTCCCTCAATAGCAAGAATGTCCTTCCTCAGATTAGGAGGCCAAATTCAAAGTGTGGCCTCATCAACGCTCTGTACAACTGCAGTAAGATCTCCCTGCTCCTATACTCAAATCCTCTCGCTATGAAGGGCAACATGCCATTTGCCTTCTTCACCACCTGCTGTACCTGCATGCCAAATGTCAATGACTGGTACCATGACATCCAGGTCTCATTGCACCTCCCCTTTTCCGAATCTGTCACCATTCAGATAATATTCTGCCTCCCTGTTTTTGCCACCAAAGTGGATAACCTCTCATTTATCTATATTATACTGCATCTGTCATGCAGTTGCCCACTCACCTAATCTGTCCAAATCACTCTGCAGCTTCTTAGCATCCTCCTCACAGCTCACACTGCCACCCAGCTTAGCGTCATCTGCAAACTTGGAGATCTTACATTCAATTCCTTCATCCAAATCATTAATGTACATTGTAAATAGCTGGGGTCCCAGCACTGAACCTTGCGGTACCCCACTAGTCACGGCCTGCCTTTCTGAAAAGGACCTGTTTATTCCTACTCTTTGCTTCCTGTCTGCCAAACAGTTCTCTGTCCACGTCAATACATTACCCCCAATACCATGTGCTTTAATTTTGCACACTAATCCCTTGTGTGGGACCTTGTCAAAAGCCTTTTGAAAATCCAAATATACCACACCTACGGGTTCTCCCTGTCCACTCTACCAGTTACATCCGCAAAGAATTCGAGAAGATTTGTCAAGCATGATTTCCCTTTCATAAATCCATGCTGACTTAGGCCGATCCTGTCACTGCTTTCCAAATGCGCTGATATTACGTCTGTATTAATTGTTTCCAACATTATTCCCACTACTGATGTCAGGCTAACCAGTCTATAATTCCCAGTTTTCTCTCTCCCTCCTTTTTAAAAAGTGGGGTTACATTAGCTACCCTCCAATCCATAGGAACTGATTCAGAGTCTATAGAATGTTGGAAAATGACCACCAATGTGTTTGCTATTTCTCAGGCCACTTCCTTAAGTGTTCTGTGATGCAGACTGTCTGGCCCTGGGGATTTATCGGCTTTCAATCCCATCAATTTCCCTAACACAATTTCCTGACTAATAAAGATTTCCTTCAGTTCCTCCTTCTCGCGAGACTCTCGGTCCCCTAGTATTTCCGGAAGGTTATTTGTGTCTTCCTGAGTGAAGACAGAACCAAAGTATTTGTTCAATTGGTCTGCCATTTCTTTGCTCCCCATTATAAATTCACCTGATTCTGACTGCAAGGGACCTACATTTGTCTTCACTAATTGTTTTCTCTTCACATATTTATAGAAGCTTTTGCAGTCAGTTTTTATCTTCCTTGCAAGCTTACTCTCATACTCTATTTCCCCCCTCCTAATTATACCCTTTGTCCTCCTCTGCTGAAGTCTAAATTTCTCCCAGTCCTCAGGTTTGCTGCTTTTTCTGACCAATTTATATGCCTCTTCCTTGGATTTAACACTACCCCTAATTTCCCTTGTTAGTCACGGTTGAGCCACCTTCCCCATGTTATTCTTACGCCAGACAGGGATGTACAACTGCTGAAGTTCATCCATGTGATCTTTAAATTTCTGCCATTGCCTATCCACCGTCAACCCTTTAAGTATCATTCGCCAGTCTATCCTAGCCAATTCATGTCTCATACCATCGAAGTTACGTTTCTTTAAGTTCAGGACCTTAGTCTCTGAATTAACTGTGCCACTCTCCATCTTGATGAAGAATTCTACGCTATTATGGTCACTCTTCCCCAAGGGGCCTCGCACAACTAGATTGCCAATTAATCCTCTCTCATTACACAAGACCCAGTCTGGGATGGCATGCTCTCCAGTTGGTTCCTCGACATATTGATCGAGAAAACCATCCCTAATACACTCCAGGAAATCGTCCTCCACCGTATTGCTACCAGTTTGGTTAGCCCAATATATATGTCGATTAAAGTCACCCATGATAACTGCTGTACCTTTATTGCACGCATTCCTAATTTCCTGTTTGATGCCATCCCCAACCTCACTACCCATGTTTGGTGGTCTGTACACAACTCCCATTAGCGTTTTCTGCCTTTGGTATTCCGCAGCTCTACCCATACAGATTCCACATCATCCAAGCTAATGTCCTTCCTTACTATTGCGTTAATCTCCTCTTTAACCAGCAACCCTACCCCACCTACTTTTCCTTTCTGTCTATCCTTCCCGAATATTGAATACCCCTGGATGTTGAGTTCCCAGCCTTGGTCACACTGCAGCTATGTCTTCGTAATCCCAATTACATCATATCCGTTAACAGCTATCTGCGCAGTTAATTTATCCACCTTAAGACGAATGCTCCTCGCATTGAGACATAGAGCCTTCAGGCTTGTTTTTTAACACACTTTGTCCTTTTAGAATTATGTGTAATGTGGCCCTTTTTGATTTTTGCCTTTGATTTCTCTGCCCTCCATCTTTCCTTATCTCCTTTCTACCTTTTGCTTCTGCCTCCATTTTACTTCCATCTGTCTCCCTGCATGGATTCCCATTCCCCTGCCATATTAGTTTAAACCTTCCCCAACAGCACGAGCAAACAGTCCCCCTAGGACATTGGTTCCGGTCATGCCCAGGTGCAAACTGTCCAGTTTGTACTGGTCCCACCTCCCCAGAACCAGTTCCAAAGTCCCAGGAATTTGAATCCCTCCCTGTTGCACCATTCCTCAAGCCACGTATTCATCTTAACTACTCTGCCATTTCTGCTCTGACTAGCACAAGGCACTGGTAGCAATCCTGAGGTTACTACCTTTGAGGTCCTGCTTTTTAATTTAACTCCTAGCTCCCTAATTCAGCATGTAGGATCTCATCCAGTTTTTTACCTATGTCTATGGTACCTATATGCACCACGATAACCGGCTGTTCACCCTCCCCCTCCAAAATGCCCTGCAGATACTCCGAGACATCCTTGACCCTTGCACCAGCGAGGCAACATACCATCCTGGAGTCTCGATTGCGGCCGCAGAAATGCCTATTTATTCCCCTTGCAGTAGAATCCCCGACCACTATAGCGCTTCCACACTTTTTCCTGCCCTCCTGTGCAGCAGAGCCACCCATGGTTCCATGAATTTGGCTGCTGCTGCCTTCCCCTGATGAGTCATCTCCACCAACAGTATCCAAAACGGTACATCTGTCACTATGACTTTGGCAGCATCTTCTTCCTTGGTAAAGACAGATGCAAAGTACTCATTTAGTACCTCAGCCATGCCCTCTGCCTCCATGTGTAGAAACATAGAAACATAGAAAATAGTTGCAGGAGTAGGCCATTCGGCCCTTCAATCCTGCATCACCATTCAATAAGATCATGGCTGATCATTCACCTCAGTACCCCTTTCCTGCTTTCTCTCCATACCCCTTGATCCCTTTAACCGTAAGGGCCAGATCTAACTCCCTCTTGAATATATCCAATGAACTGGCATCAACAACTCTCTGTGGCAGGGAATTCCACAGGTTAACAACTCTCTGAGTGAAGAACTTTCTCCTCATCTCAGTCCTAAATGGTTTACCCCTTATCCTTAGACCATGTCCCCGGTTCTGGACTTCCCCAACATCAGGAACATTCTTTCTGCATCTAACCTGTCCAGCCCGTCAGAATTTTAAATGTTTCTATCAGATCACCCCTCATCCTTCTAAACTCCAGTGAATAAAGGCCCAGTTGATCCAGTCTCTCCTCATATGACAGTCCAGCCATCCCTGGAATTAGCCTGGTGAACCTTCGCTGCACTCCCTCAATAGCAAGAACGTCCTTCCTCAGATTAGGAGACCAAAACTGAACACAATATTCCAGGTGTGGCCTCATTAAGGCCCTGTACAACTGCAGTAAGACCTCCCTGCTCCTATACTCCAATCCCTTAGCTATGAAGGCCAACATACCATTTGCCTTCTTCACCACCTGCTGTACCTGCATGCCAACCTTCAATGACTGATGAACTATGAAACCCAGGTCTCGTATCACCTCCCCTTTTCCTAATCTGCCGCAATTCAGATAATATTCTGCCTTTGTGTTTTTGCCCCCAAAATGGATAACCTCACATTTATCCACATTATACTGCATCTGCCATGCATTTGCTCACTCACCTAACCTGTCCAAGTCACCCTGCAGCCTCTTTGCGTCCCCCTCACAGCTCACACCACCACCCAGTTTAGTGTCATCGGCAAACTTGGAGATATTACACTCAATTCCTTCATCCAAATCATTAATGTATATGGTAAAGAGCTGGGGTCCCAGCACTGAGCCCTGCGGCACTCCACTAGTCACTGCCTGCCATTCTGAAAAGGACCCGTTTATCCTGACTCTCTGCCAACCACTTCTTTATCCACGTCAATACAGTACTGCCAGAATTTTATATTTCTATGAGATCCCCACTCATTCTTCTAAACTCCAGTGAATACAGGCCGAGTCAATCCAGTCTCTCCTTATATGTCAGGGGTGCCATCCTGGGAATCAGTCTGGTGAACCTTCGCTGCACTCCCTCAATAGCAAGAATGTAATTCCCCAGATTAGGAGACCAAAACTGAACACAATATTCCAGGGGAGGCCTCACCAAGGCCCTGTACAACTGCATTAAGACCTCCGAGCTCCTCTTCTCAAATCCCTTAGCTATGAAGGCCAATGTGCCATTGGCCTTCTTCACTGCCTGCTGTACCTGCATATCAACTTTCAATGACTGATGTACCATGACACCCAGGTCTGGTTGCACTTCCCCTTTCCTAATCTGCCACCATTCAGATAATATTCTGCCTTCATATTTTTGCCACCAAAGTGAATAACCTCACATTTATCCACATTATACTGCATCTGCCATGCATTTGCCCACTCACCTAACCTATCCAAGTAACCCTGCAACCTCTTAGCATCCTCCTCACAGCTAAATCATTGATGTATATTGTAAATAGCTGGGGTCCCAGCATTGAGCCCTGCGGCACCCCACTAGTTACTGCCTACCATTCTGAGAAGGACCCATTTATCCCTATTCTCGGCTTCCTGTCTGCCAACCAGTTCTCTATCCACGTCAATACATTACCCCAAATACCATGTGCTTTAATTTTGCACACCAATCTCTTGTGTGGGACCTTGTAAGAAATACACCACATCCACTGGTTCTCCCCTGTCCGCTCTACTAGTTACATCCTCAAAAAATTCTCGAAGATTTGTCAAGCATGATTTCCCTTTCATAAATCCATGCTGACTTGGACCGATCCTGTCACTGCTTTCCAAATGCACTGCTATTTCATCTTTAATAATTGATTCCAACATTTTCCCCATGACTGATGTCAGACTAACCGATCTATAATTCCCCGTTTTCTCTCTCCCTCCTTTTTTAAAAAAAGTGGTGTTACATTAGTCCATAGGAACTGATTCAGTGTCGATAGACTGTTGGAAAATGATCACCAATGCATCCACTATTTCTAGGGCCACTTCCTTCAGTACTCTGGGATGCAGACTATCAGGCCCTGGGGATTTATTGGCCTTCGATCCCATCAATTTCCCTAACACAATTTCCAAACGAATAAAGATATCCCTCAGTTCCTCCTTCTCTCTAGACCCTCGGTCCCCTTGTATTTCCGGAAGGTTATTTGTGTCTTCCTTAGTGAAGACAGAACAATTGTTCAATTGGTCTGCCATTTCTTTGTTCCTCATTATAAGTTCACCTGATTCTGACTGCAAGGGACCTACATTTGTCTTCACTAATCTTTTTCTCTTCACATATCTATAGAAGCTTTTGCAGTCAGTTTTTATATTCCCAGCAAGCTTCCGCTCATAATCTATTTTCCCCCTCCTAATTAAACCCTTTGTCCTCCTCTGCTGAATTCTAAATTTCTCCTAGTCCTCAGGTTTGCTGCTTTTTCTGCCAATTTATATGCCTCTTTCTTGGATTTAACACTATCCCTAATTTTCCTTGTTAGCCACAATTAAGCCACCTTATCGTTTTATTTTTACTCCAGACAGGGATGTATAATTGTTGAAGTTCATCCATGTGATCTTTAAATGTTTGCCATTGCCTATCATTCGGCAGTTTATTCTAGCCAATTCATGTCTCATCCCATCGAAATTACCTTTCCTTAAGTTCAGGACCCTAATCTCTGAATTAACTGTGTCATTCTCCACCATAATAAAGAATTCTACCATTATATGGTCACTCTTCTCCAAAGGGCCTCGCACAATAAGATTGCTAATTAGTCCTTTCTCATTATTCATCACCCAATCTAGAATGGCCAGCCCTTTAGTTGGTTCCTCGACATATTGGTCTCAAAAACCATCCCTAATACACTCCCGGAAATCCTGCTCCACCCTATTGCTAACTGTTTGGTTAGCCCATTCTATATGTAGATTAAAGTCGCCCATGATAAACACACATCCCTAATTTCTTGTTTGATGCTGTTCCCAACCTCATTACTATGGTTTGGTGGTCTGTACACAACACCCACTAGCGTTTTCTGTCCTTTGGTATTTCGCAGCTTTACCCATAAAGATTCAAAATCATCCAAGCTAATGTCCTTTCTTACTATCGCATTAATTTCCTCTTTAACCAGCAACGCTACCCTGCTCCTTTTCCTTTCTGTCTATCCTTCCTGAATGTTGAATCGCCCTGGATGTTGAGATTGCAGCCTTGGTCACCCTGGAGCCATGTCTCTGTAATCCCAATTATATCATATTCATTAATAGCTGCCTGCGCAGTTAATTCGTCCATCTTATTACGAATAATCCTCGCATTGAGGCACAGAGCCTTCAGGCTTGTCTTTGTAAAACACTTTGTCCCTTTAGAATTTTGTTGTAATGTGGCCCTTTTTGATTTTTGCCTTGGGTTTCTCTGTCCTCCAAGTTCACCTTTCTTCTGTCAATCTTTTGCTCCTGCCGCCATTTTACTTCCTTCTGTCTCCCTGCATAGGTTCCCATCCCCTGGCCATATTAGTTTAACCCCTACCCAACAGCACTAGCAAACACTCCCCCCAAGTCATTGGTTCCAGTCCTGCCCAAGTGCAGACCATCCGGTTTGTACTGGTTCCACCTTCCCCAGAACCGGTTCCAATGTCCCAGGAATTTGACTCCCTCCCTGCTGCACCATTCCTCAAGCCACTTATTCTTCTTAGCTCTCCTGCCATTCCTACTCTGACTAGCATATGGTACTGGTAGCAATCCTGAGATTACTACCTTTGAGGCCCTACTCTTTAATTTAACTCCTAGCTCCCTAATCTCAGCTTGTAGGACCTCATCCCATTTTTTACCCATATCATTGGTACCTATATGTACCACGACAGCTGGCTGTTCACCCTCCCCCTCCAGAATGTGCTGCAGCTGCTCCAAGACATCCTTGACCCTTGCACCAGGGAGGCAAGATACCATCCTGGCACCTCGTTTGCGGCCGCAGAAACGCCTATCTATTTCCCTTACAATAGAATCCCCTATCGTTATAGCTCTCGCACTCTTTTTCCTGCCCTCCTGTGCAGCAGAGCCACCCCTGGTGCCATGAACTTGGCTGCTACTGCCTTCCCCTGATGAGTCATCTCTCCCAACAGTACCCAAAACTGTGTATCTGTTTAGGAGGAAGGTGACCGCATGGGACCCCTGCACTACCTCCCTTCCACTGCTCTTCCTGATGGTCACCCATTCCTTATCTGCCTGTGTAACCTTTACCTGCGGTGTGACCAAGTCACTAAACGTGCTATTCACGACATCCTCAGCATTGCAAATGCTCCAGAGTGAATCCATGCGCAGTTCCAGTATTGCAATGCGGTCTATCAAGAGCTGCAGCAGGATACACTTCTTGCACATGTAGTCGTCAGGGACACTGGAAGCGTCCCTGACTTCCCACATAGCACAGGAGGAGCATGACATGAGTCTGGGCTCTCCTGCCATGACTTAACCCTTAAATTACTTAATTTGGCTACAAGATATATATTTGCATCTTTTTTTTATTCATTCATGGGATATGGGTGTTGCTGGCAAGACCAGCATTTAATGCCCATTCCTAATTGCCCTTGAGAAGGTTAGGGTGAGATGCTTTTCTTGAACCGTTGCAGTCCGTGAGGTGAAGATACTCCCATGTGCTGTGAGGGAGGGAGTTCCAGGATTTTGATCCAGCGATGATGAAGGAATGATGATTTATTTCCAAGTCAGGATGGTGTATGACTGGCTTAGAGGGGAACTTGCAGGTGATGGAGTTCCCATGTGCCTGTTGCCCTTGACCTTCTAGGTGGTAATGGTCGCAGGTTTTGAAGCTGCTGCCGAAGAACCTTGGCGAGTTGCTGCATTGCATCTTGTAGATGGTACACACAGCAGCCACGGTATGACGGTGGTGGAGGGAGTGCACGGTTAAGATGGTGGATGGGGTGCTAATGAAGTGGGCTGCTTTGTCCTGGATGGTATCGAGCTTCTTGAGTGTTGAAACTGCACTCATCCAGGCAAGTGGAGAGTATTACATCACACTCCAGACTTGTGCATTATAGATGGGAGTCAGGAGGTGAGGCACTTGCCACAGAATAGCCAGCCACTGACCTGTTCTTGTTGCCACATTATTTATGTGGTTGGTCCAGTTAAGTTTCTAGTCAATGCTGACCCCAGGGTGTTGATGTTGGTGGATTCAGCAGTGGTAATGCCGTTGATTCTCGTTCTTTGGCGATAGTCATTGCCTGGTACTTGTGTAGTATGAATGTTACTTGCCACTTATCAGCCCAAGCCTGAATGTCATCAAGGTCTTGCTGCATGTAGCCATGGACTACTTCATTATCTGAGGCGTTGCGCACGGCACAGAACATTGTGTAGTCATCAGCGAACAATCCCACTTCTGACCATGTGATGTAGGGAAGGTCATTGATGAAGCAGCTGAAGATGGTTGGGTCAAGGACACTGACCTGAGGAACTCCTGCATCCATGTTCTGGAGCTGTGATAATTGACCTCCAACCACCAGAACCATCTTCCTTTGTGTTAGATATGACTCCATCCAGTGGAGAATTTTCCCCTGATTCCCATTGACCAGTTTTACTAAGGCTTCTGGTGCCATGCTCAGTCAAATGCTACCTTGATGTCAAGGGCAGTCACTCTCACCTCATCTCTGGTATTCAACTCTTTTTCCATGTTTGGACCAATGCTGTAATGAGGTCTGGAGCCGAGTTGTCCTGGTGGAACTCAAATTGGGTATCGGTGAGCAGGTTATTTGTGAGTAAGTGCTGCTTGATAGCATTGCTGATGACACGTTCCATCATTTTGCTGATGATTGAGAGTAGAATGATGGGGCTGTAATTGGCTGGATTAGATTTGTCCTACTTTTTGTGAACAGGACATACTTGGGCAGTTTTCCACATTGTCGGGTAGATGCCAATGTTGTAACTGTACTGGAACAGCTTGGCTAGAGGCACGGCTACTTTTGGAGCACAAATCTTTAGCACGATAGTTGGGATGGTGTCGGGGCCCATAGCCGTTGCTGTATCCAGTGCGCTCAGCCATTTCTTGATTTCAAGTGGAGTGAATCGAATTGGCTGAAGATTAGTTTCTGTGATGGTGTGGACCTCAGGAGGAGGCCAATATGGATCATCCACTCGGCACTTCTGGCTGAAGATGGTTGCAAATGTTTCAGCCTTGTCTTTTGCAATCACATGCTGGGCTCCGCCATCATTGAGCATGGGGATATTCATGAAGTCTCCTCCTTCAGTTAGTTGTTTAATGGACCACCACCATTCATGTCTGGATGTTGCAGGACTGCAGAGCTTCGATCTGATCCATTGGTTGTGAGATCACTTATCCTTCGCATGCTGCTTCCCCTTTTTAGCATGCATGTAGTCCTGTGTTGCAGCTTCCCCAGGTTGGCACCTCATTTTGGTGTTGCTCCTGGCATGCTCCTCTGCTCACTTCATTAAACCAGGGTTTGTGACCTGGCTTGATGGTAATGGTAGAGTGAACGATATACCGGGCCATGAGGTTACAGGTTGTGGTGGAATACAATTTTGCTGCTGCTGATGGCCCACAGCATCTCATAGATGCCTAGTTTTGAACTGCTAGATCTGAGGTCTAACATCTGTTTTCACGCCCCCACTCATTAAAACCAGAACTTGGGACTGCCTGCTATCAGAAAGGTGAGTTTTTGAAAGTTACTTACCTGAATGTAGAGCTGGGAAGAGCAGGAGTGCTCCTTCTAAACACCACATTTAAAAAATGCAGGCCATTGCTGCCCCCTCCCTGCCTCCCCCCCGCCCCCGTTCGCCAACACTCCCTCAACTCGACTTCCTATCTCCCTCCTGACAAAGCCTCCAATCGCCCCCAGGCTTCCATTTCCCCTCCTTGGCCCCCAATTACCTGTTCATGAGTAAGGCTTGATGTTAATGAGGCCCATGACCCAATATCAGGGCACTTCCTACCTCAGAATTCCATTTGCAGTGTGGTATCCTGCCCAAATTTTAACCCCACTGAGTCCAGGGAGCCTTGAATTTCTTTGTATCTGTAAGCATGTTGAGAACGAAATAGGACTACTGTCAGGTTACTAATCTTCAGAAAAGCACAGAAGGAGACCATGAACTAAAAATTTTAATCTAAAGTTTTGGAATTTAATACAAGCTTTTGGAATTAAGCTGGACAATTAACAACATTCTGTGATCAGGAACCAAAACTGAATTCATGCATAACAACAATGGAGTTGTTGTGTGAGGCCCTGAACTTGATTGACCAGGGTGGGGAAAAACAAACCCACTGGAGACACCAAGTCTGTAAAAAGACCGGACAACAAAGGAACCACACCAGGTGCACATTTTTTGGGAAAGAGGTGTTAAAATGAGAAATCAACTTGAGCCTTTCAGACTTGGTGTGCAAATGGGAAAACAGACGAGTCCATTATTGCAGTCAATCAACCAAGGGGACCACAAAACAATGTATTGATGCAAACACTTTATCAAAACTGCAGTGGTGGGAGATTAGTCAAAAACCTGGATATAAATATGCGAGCTAGAAGCAGCTCAGCAGAAGACAGAAGGACAGGAACAGACTGAAGAAGCAGCACACAGAAGAAGTAGAAGGACACGTGCACAGATGGACACAGATCAAAAGAACGAACAGATGAACGGACGGAAGGACATGTAGTACGGAACGTACTCGAAGGGAACAGCACTGCAGAGAACGGCCAGAAGAAGAACCAACCGGTCACAGAACCAATGACCACGAACCTACAATAGCTACAGCCAGGAAGAGTGATTGTATGTTTCCAGTCGATTTCTCTCAGAAGTCTAGTCCTGTAGATTTAGTTGATTTTTTGAGCGTAATAAAACTGACACTAGGTTAAGCCTAAATTTTGTGCCACGTATTGCCCTTTCCCATTATAAGTTCTGAGGTCGAAGAATCAGAGTAGAGTGAAAAACAAACACCCTACACTACCTACTCTACAATGCACAGTCACATTCTGCTTTCTCACAGTGCTTAACGGCCTTCATGTAATATGATGTTCTATTTAGGAAAAATAATCGACAGTGAGATGTGATGAAAGAGATTTGCATTCGCAAAGAAAATGGTCTGTCCAGTAAATGTTCACTCATCTTAATCACAGTTTAGGTATTATAGTTCATGACTATTAAAGGAAGAATATTGCACTGTATTTTTGTACTTGCAATGTCAGCTATGAAAAAGAAATGATTAATTTCTCCTTATAACATTTCTTACATTACAATGCTCTCAAATATATTATATTAAATGTGATAATTTCATATGATTGATTAAATTGTTTCACAATACTTTTGTTTATTTTAGTTCCCAAAAGTTCACCTGAAGAATATTTTTGTGATACTGTATGAGAAGCTAAATAAATAGTCTGCTCCTCAACCCCAACCAGTGCTGTTTTCTGATAATTGCTAGGAGATTATGTAGGAACAGCCGTGCAATGGCTCAATGGCCGAGAAATTTGATGGCATCATGTCCATTTTTCAGTTGCTAACTAGGAACCTCGGCCTCTAATATGGTGGTCAGGCGGCATGTGTTCATTACGAGATAGGAGTGCACCACCTGCCATATTTATGTAGGCAAAAAAGTAGGCATCCAGAGCCCACACTGAAACAGGCATCAGATCCATTGCATATGCAAATAAAGGGTCTAACACCTATTGGAAGCCACTTGTGCAAAATTGATTGCTCCGGGACCTGGTCAGCTGCTTTGAGGGAAACAGGTCAACATGCAGCCTAACTCGTGGTCCTTAATGGGGCTGCTGCAGGCCACCACTAAAAAAAGGTAATTAAAAAAAAATACTGACCTGAATGTGGAGCCAGAAGTTGCTGGAATGCTCCTCCCATCTCCGTTGCATTTCCACAGATCATTGCCGGACCCTGGTCACAGCCTTCCATTGCCTTCCTTCCTGGTCGTCCTCCTTCCTGATAGCTTTCTGTTATGTATGTTAAATGGGTTTTACCTGCCACCGGAGGGTGCGACTGTCGGAGCCCTAATGGTCACTGGCAGACACGTGCAAGCCGTATATATAATGTTGGCAGTCATGTTGAATCTTCACTTTGAGAGTAAATAAACTAGAGTCAGGTCATGCCTGAACTAGCTCACCGTGCTTAGCCTCGTGGAGTTATTCGATACTTAACAATTGGCGACGAGTTAAAAATACGAACTTTCACGCAACCATGTCTGTTGGAATTTTGGAGAGAATCATGGAAGGGGAAGACTGGGAGGATTTCACTGATTGCCTCGACCAGTATTTCATAGCCAACGGATTGGAAGGAACCGATGATGCAATTAAGTGCAGGGCGGTTCTCCTCACCATTTGTGGGTCAAACATTTATGGCCTTATTAAGAATCTACTCTCACTGACTCGACCAATGGATAAGACTTACGATGAATTGTATACGCTGGTTCGGAACCACTTTAAACCGAAGGAAAGCGAGGTATAGTTTCTATACGCACAATCGCTCCGAGGGCCAGGACGTGGCGGAATTTGTCGCCGACCTGAGACGTCTTGCTGGGCCGTGCAACTTTGGAGCTGCTTTGGAGGAAATGCTTCGGGACTTTTTCAAGCTTGACATTGGCCACGAGGTCATCCTTCGAAAGTTGCTGGCTGCTGAATCTCTAGACCTGAGCAGGGCCATCACGATCGCCCTGGCATGCATGTCCATGGATGAAAATTCGAAACAGATATCTTCCCAGTATCGAAACTCATCAGCAAGTACTGTGCATAAAATAATATTATCGACAGGCAGAGCTCCACATGGCAGGGCCTACTCGTCCGTGTTCATACGACCTGTAACTGCTCAAAGTCCGCCATCGGGGTTGAATCAAATCTCACCTTGTTGGCGTTGTGGGGGCTATCATCGGGCCCATCAATGGCGATTCAAGCAATACGTGTGAAAAGGCTATGCAACAATGGGGCACCTTCAGCAAATGTATCCGCAACTGAGCAAGCGTGCTGCGACACACCACGTGGCTGAAGGTGATCGATCCAGCGTGGATCGAGCGGCACAGGCAACTCAACCTGAGGTACAGGTTGAAGAAATGTATGGGGTACATTCTTTTCCCAAAATTCCTCCAATAATGCTGGAAATTAAATTAAATGGGGTTCCAGTATCCATGGAATTGGACACGGGTGCGAGTTAGTCAATAATGAGCCACAAGGCTTTCGAAAAGCTGTGGGACACTAAGGCAAAAAGACATAAACTGAGCCCAATCAATGCGAAGCTGCGTACCTACACCAAAGGACTCATACCAGTCATTGGCAGCGTGGCAGTAAAGGTATCATACGATGGAGCTATGCATGATTTATCATTGTGGATTGTTCCAGGCAATGGCCCAATGCTGTTCGGCGGGAGTTGGATTGAGAAAATAAAATGGAACTGGAATGATATTAAAGCCTTATCATCAATGGATGACGCTTTGTGTGCTGAAGTGCTGAGCAAATTTCCCTCGTTGTTCGAACCAGACTTCGGCAACTTCACGGAAGCCAAGGTGCAGATCCACCTAGGCTCAGATGCAAGACCCATCCATCACAAGGCTCGGGCGATGAGGGAGAAGGTCGAGATCGAACTGGACAGACTTCAATGGGAAGTAATCATATCACCAGTCGAGTTCAGCGAATGGGCCAGTCCAATTGTCCCGGTGTTGAAAAGTGATGGCACGGTCAGGATCTGCGGCGACTATAAGGTAACAATCAACTGAGTCTCAATACAGGATCAGTACCCGTTACCCAAGGCTGATGACCTGTTTGTAACACTAGCAGGAGGGGAAGTCGTTCACCAAATTGGACCTGACCTCCGCTTACATGACACAGGAGCTGGTCGAATCTTCGAAAAAACTGACGTGCATCAACACACACAAAAGACTGTTTATATACCACAGATGCCCTTTCGAAATTCGTTCATTGGCAGCCATATTTCAGAGAAACATGGAGAGTTTTCTGAAGTCCGTCCTGAGAACCATCGTGTTCCAAGATGACATCCTGATCACCGGTCGCGATGCCACTGAACACCTGCACAACCTAGAAGAGGTTCTAAGTCATCTGGACAGAGTGGGACTCAGGCTAAAATGCTCCAAGTGCATTTTCATGGCACCAGAATTCAAATTCCCGGGGAGAAAGATTGCAGCAGACGGCATCAGGCCTACTGACTCGAAGACAGAGGCCATCAAGAATGCAACCAGACCCCAGAGTGTGACGGAGCTGCATTCATTCCTGGGTCTTCTCAACTATTTTGTTAACTTTCTACCTAATTTGAGCACATTACTAGAGTCCTTGTACATGTTGCTGAGAAAGGGTAATGACTGGGTTTGGTGCAAATCTCAAGACAGAGCCTTTGAGAAGGCCAGGAACCTGCTATGTTCCAATAAATTACCGGTACACTATAACCCCCCTAAGTGGTTAGTGCTGGCCTGCGACGCCTCATCATATGGGGTTGGTTATGTGCTCCAGCAAGCCGATGTATCAGGCAAACTCCAACCAGTTGTAAATGCGTCCAGAAGTCTGTCTAAGGCTGAAAGAGCCTATAGTATGATAGAAAAATAGGCTTTAGCATGTGTATATGGGGTTAGGAAATTGCACCAATGCCTGTTTGGACTTCAGTTTGTGCTTGAAACAGACCACAAGCCGCTCATTTCATTGTTTTCTGAGAACAAAGGTATAAACACCAATGCCTCGTCTCACATCCAAAGATGGGCACTGATATTATCCGCTTATAATTATGTCAGCCGCCACAGACCAGGCACTAAAAATTGTGCTGATGCACTTAGCCGGCTACCATTGCCCATAACCGGGGTGGAAATGTCGCAGCCCGCAAACTTGCTGCTGGTCATGGATGCCTTCAAGAGCGAGGGGTCACCCATCACGGCTCGCCAAATTAGGACCTGGACCAGCCAGGATCCTGTACTGTCAAGCGTAAAAAGGTGTGTCCTAAATGGAAATTGGTCTGCCATTCCCAGGGATATGCAGGATGAAATTAAGCCTTATAGCCCCGCAAAGATGAATTGTCTATTCAGTCTGATTGTCTGTTATGGGGTAATCATGTTGTTATGCCAAAAAAAGGCAGGTAAACTTTCATGTGAGATTTACACAGTACCCGGTATTGTCATGATAAAGGCCATTGCCAGGTCTCACGTTTTGTGGCCCGGCAGTGACACGGACTTGGAGTCATGCGCACATCAGTGCAACACTTGCATGCAACTGAGTAACGCACCTCTGGAGGCTCCGCTGAGTCTGATGTCATAGCCATCCAAACCATGGTCAAGGATCCACATAGACTTTGCCGGCCCCTTTCTCGGCAAAATGTTTTTAGTGGTAGTGGATGCTTACTCCAAATGGATTGAATGCGTAATCATGTCATCCAGCACGTCCACAGCCACTATTGAAAGCCTCTGGGCCATGTTCGCCACCCATGGCCTGGCCGATGTCCTTGTCAGCGATAACAGACCGTGTTTCACCAGTTCGGATTTCCACGAGTTTATGACCTGTAATGGCATCAAGCATGTCAGGTCTGCACCTTTTAAAACCCACGTCTAACTGTCAAGCGGAGTGGGCTGTCCAAGCCATTAAGTGGAGCCTAAAACGCGAGACTCACGGCTCCCTACAGACCTGCTTGTCCTGCATTCTGCTCCGTTACCGGACGAGACCCCACTCACTCACTGGGGTCCCTCCTGCCGAGCTGTTAATGAAGAGAGGCCTCAAAACCAGGCTCTCTCTTGTACACCCGGATCTCAATGATCGTGTCGAAACCAGAAGACAACGGCAGCAATGTTACCACGATCGCGCGACCGTATCACGTGACATTGCTGTTCATGACCCTGTGTTTGTCCTGAATTATGGTCATGGTCGAAAGTGGGTTGCTGGCACGGTTTTGGCCAAGGAGGGTAACAGGGTGTTTGTAGTTAAACTGTTAAATGGCCAAACGTGCAAGAGGCACATCGACCAAACCAAACTGCGATTCACAGACAACCCAGAACAAATTGAAGATGACATCATCATCGACCAACACACATCCAACCATCAGTTGACCCTTGTGTCATTCACGAAGATGAACCTACCATCCCCGACAGTCCTGTCAGACCGACTGCTCCGCAGTGCAGCAATGGTCCTACTAACTCACCCAAGCTTAAGTTCAAACTGAGAAGATAAACCAGGGAGCGGAAGGCCCAGGACCGTTTCAACTTACCAAGGACTTTGGCGGAATGATGTTATGTATGTTAACTGGGTTTTA
Organism: Pristiophorus japonicus; assembly: GCF_044704955.1. Taxonomy (NCBI): domain Eukaryota; kingdom Metazoa; phylum Chordata; class Chondrichthyes; family Pristiophoridae; genus Pristiophorus; species Pristiophorus japonicus. Next base: position 89,195,395 of record NC_091981.1, read on the forward strand.
CCTGCCACCAGAGGGCGCGACTTTCGGAGTCCTGATGGTCACTGGCAGACACGTGCAAGCCGTGTATATAATGTTGACAGCCACGTTGAATCCTCACTTTGAGAGTAAATAAACTGGAGTAAGGTCATGCCTGAACTAGCTCACCGTACTTAGCCTCGTGGAGTTATTCGATACTTAACACTTTCCTTCCTGTTTATCTTCCTTCCCAATTGACGCCCCCTCTCCTAATCACCTTCCTTTCCAGTGACTCCCTCCTGTTCACCTTTCTTCCAGATGACGCCCCCCTCTTCCAATCACCTTCCTTCCCAGTGACCACCCCCTGATCACATTTCTTCCCAATTGCCCCCCTCGCAATCATCTCCATCCGGTTTCCCTCTCTCCCGATCACCTTCCCTTCACCCCTTAGCACTTACCCAAGGGCCACTAACGGCAATGCAGTAATCTGAAATTCCAAGCTGGCAAGCTGTCTGGGGCTGCCTAGCAGGTGCCCACAGCACATTTAAACGAGGCCTGAGGCTCAAAATTGGATGCACCTCGGGTCATAAGAAACATAAGAAATAGGAGCAGGATTAGGCCATTTGGCCCATCGAGCCTGCTCTGCCATTCAATATTCCACTTCCCTGTCCGCTCCCCATAATGGTGCAGCAGGGAGGGATTCAAATTCCTGGGGCATTGGAACCGGTTCTGGGGGAGGTGGGACCAGTACAATCCGGACGGTCTGCACCTGGGCAGAATCGGAACCAATGTCCTCGGGGGAGTGTTTGCTAGTGCTGTTGGGGAGGAGTTAAACTAATATGGCAGGGGGATGGGAACCAATGCAGGGAGATAGAGGGAAACAAAAAGGAGGCAAAAACAAAAGACAGAAAGGAGATGAGGAAAAGTGGAGGGCAGAGAAACCCAAGGCAAAGAACAAAAAGGGCCATTGTACAGCAAAATTCTAAAAGGACAGAGGGTGTTAAAAAAACAAGCCTAAAGGCTTTGTGTCTTAATGCAAGGAGTATCCGCAATAAGGTGGATGAATTAACTGTGCAAATAGATGTTAACAAATATGATGTGATTGGGATTACGGAGACGTGGCTCCAGGATGAGCAGGGCTGGGAACTCAACATCCAGGGGTATTCAACATTCAGGAAGGATAGAATAAAAGGAAAAGGAGGTGGGGTAGCATTGCTGGTTAAGGAGGAGATTAAGGCAATAGTTAGGAAGGACATTAGCTTGGATGATGTGGAATCTATATGGGTAGAGCTGCAGAACACCAAAGGGCAAAAAACGTTAGTGGGAGTTGTGTACAGACCTCCAAACAGTAGTAGTGATGTTGGGGAGGGCATCAAACAGGAAATTAGGGGTGCGTGCAATAAAGGTGCAGCAGTTATAATGGGTGACTTTAATATGCACATAGATTGGGCTAACCAAACTGGAAGCAATACGGTGGAGGAGGATTTTCTGGAGTGCATAAGGGATGGTTTTTTAGACCAATATGTCGAGGAACCAACTAGGGGGGAGGCCATCTTAGACTGGGTGTTATGTAATGAGAAAGGATTAATTAGCAATCTCGTTGTGCGAGGCCCCTTGGGGAAGAGTGACCATAATATGGTGGAATTCTGCATTAGGATGGAGAATGAAACAGTTAATTCAGAGACCATGGTCCAGAACTTAAAGAAGGCTAACTTTGAAGGTATGAGGCGTGAATTGGCTGAGATGGATTGGCGAATGATACTTAAGGGGTTGACTGTGGATGGGCAATGGCAGACATTTAGAGACCGCATGGATGAACTACAACAATTGTACATTCCTGTCTGGCATAGAAATAAAAAAGGGAAGGTGGCTCAACCGTGGCTATCAAGGGAAATCAGGGATAGTATTAAAGCCAAGGAAGTGGCATACAAATTGGCCAGAAATAGCAGCGAACCTGGGGACTGGGAGAAATTTAGAACTCAGCAGAGGAGGACAAAGGGTTTGATTAGGGCAGGGAAAATGGAGTATGAGAAGAAGCTTGCAGGAAACATTAAGACGGATTGCAAAAGTTTCTATAGATATGTAAAGAGAAAAAGGTTAGTAAAGACAAACGTAGGTCCCCTGCAGTCAGAATCAGGGGAAGTCATAACGGGGAACAAAGAAATGGCGGACCAATTGAACAAGTACTTTGGTTCGGTATTCACGAAGGAGGACACGAACAACCTTCCGGTTATAAAAGGGGTCGGGGGGTCTAGTAAGGAGGAGGAACTGAGGGAAATCCTTATTAGCCGGGAAATTGTGTTGGGGAAATTGATGGGATTGAAGGCCGATAAATCCCCAGGGCCTGATGGACTGCATCCCAGAGTACTTAAGGAGGTGGCCTTGGAAATAGTGGATGCGTTGACAGTCATTTTCCAACATTCCATTGACTCTGGATCAGTTCCTATGGAGTGGAGGGTAGCCAATGTAACCCCACTTTTTAAAAAAGGAGGGAGAGAGAAAACAGGGAATTATAGACCGGTCAGCCTGACATCGGTAGTGGGTAAAATGATGGAATCAATTATTAAGGATGTCATAGCAGTGCATTTGGAAAGAGGTGACATGATAGGTCCAAGTCAGCATGGATTTGTGAAAGGGAAATCATGCTTGACAAATCTTCTGGAATTTTTTGAGGATGTTTCCAGTAGAGTGGATAAGGGAGAACCAGTTGATGTGGTATATTTGGACTTTCAGAAGGCGTTCGACAAGGTCCCACACAAGAGATTGATGTGCAAAGTTAGAGCACATGGGATTGGGGGTAGTGTACTGACATGGATTGAGAACTGGTTGTCAGACAGGAAGCAAAGAGTAGGAGTAAATGGGTACTTTTCAGAATGGCAGGCAGTGACTAGTGGGGTACCGCAAGGTTCTGTGCTGGGGCCCCAGCTGTTTACACTGTACATTAATGATTTAGATGAGGGGATTAAATGTAGTATCTCCAAATTTGCGGATGACACTAAGTTGGGTGGCAGTGTGAGCTGCGAGGAGGATGCTGTGAGGCTGCAGAGCGACTTGGATAGGTTAGGTGAGTGGGCAAATGCATGGCAGATGAAGTATAATGTGGATAAATGTGAGGTTATCCACTTTGGTGGTAAAAACAGAGAGACAGACTATTATCTGAATGGTGACAGATTAGGAAAAGGGGAGGTGCAAAGAGACCTGGGTGTCATGGTACATCAGTCATTGAAGGTTGGCATGCAGGTGCAGCAGGCGGTTAAGAAAGCAAATGGCATGTTGGCCTTCATAGCAAGGGGATTTGAGTACAGGGGCAGGGAGGTGTTGCTACAGTTGTACAGGGCATTGGTGAGGCCACACCTGGAGTATTGTGTACAGTTTTGGTCTCCTAACCTGAGGAAGGACATTCTTGCTATTGAGGGAGTGCAGCGAAGGTTCACCAGACTGATTCCCGGGATGGCGGGACTGACCTATCAAGAAAGACTGGATCAACTGGGCTTGTATTCACTGGAGTTCAGAAGAATGAGAGGGGACCTCATAGAAACATATAAAATTCTGACGGGGTTAGACAGGTTAGATGCAGTAAGAATGTTCCCAATGTTGGGGAAGTCCAGAACCAGGGGTCACAGTCTAAGGATAAGGGGTAAGCCATTTAGGACCGAGATGCGGAGGAACTTCTTCACCCAGAGAGTGGTGAACCTGTGGAATTCTCTACCACAGAAAGTTGTTGAGGCCAATTCACTAAATATATTCAAAAAGGAGTTAGATGAGGTCCTTACTGCTAGGGGGATCAAGGGGTATGGCGAGAAAGCAGGAATGGGGTACTGAAGTTGAATGTTCAGCCATGAACTCATTGAATGGCGGTGCAGGCTAGAAGGGCCGAATGGCCTACTCCTGCACCTATTTTCTATGTTTCTATGTTTCTATGTTTCTAACCCTTTACTCCCTTATCGCTCAAAAATATGTCTATCTCAGGGTCTACCTATTAAGGTGCGGGGATCAATCCCAGTTCAGTGCAAAACAAATTTTAGGCCACTCTCTCATTTTGTTTCCCCAGGTCAGAAGATTACTGGCCTCTGCTTTCTGCCCATCTCCTCAATTCATGATGTGCTGCTGTGACTGAGAACTCATTCCTTCAATCTATACCACTTCACTTTGGTATTACAAGACTCAGCATAGTGCACCACAGATAAAAATAACTTTCCATCTTGCTGGTCTGCCTAATGATGCAGATTTTAAATATATTAAAAACTGTTTGGATAATGTCCTAAAGATGCAGTACATTAGTGCATACAAATATTTAGGTAAGATTCTGATTCTGCCCTCTGATTTCCAATGAGTTCCTTATTTCAAGGACTTGACTGGAGGATATAGCAAGTGGAGACAAGGAGCTTTCCCTGAGGAAGATGAATCAAGTACAAGATATCCAACATCTATGAGCAGCCAGTTAAAACTAGCTTTGTTGGTAATGACCAGGAAAAGATTGCCTGCCAGGCACCTCAGGCAGGGAATGGCAGGGAATATTGGATTGTATGGTGGGCACCTATGAAGGAGTAAAAATGACTTACAGAATGTTTGTGTGTGGGGGAGGAGGATTTGTTTTGAAATCTGAACAACTAGTAGATAACTTTGAATGCCCTAAGAAAAGTGAAAACAAATAGGAATTGCACTACTCAGTATCTTGGTTGTGAGTCTAAAGAATCTTCTAAAACATAGGAAGAAGGGGGCTTTGCTGTTTCGCACATAAAGTAACCAAATGTCACCCACTACAGAATCTTCCTATTAACAATAACTCAGAACCATTGAAGGGAGATGACATTCAAAACTGATGAACACTATTCCCTGAGGCCAGCCCCATCCTGGTTGTGTTGAGGCCATTCAGTAACCTGAGTGACCCAGGAGTCAAACCATGATAACCCTCTTCAATTTAAAGAGCTGCCTTTTCCCGTTTGACTGTATTTTGACTCCTTACAATAAATTTCCCAAAGAGCACAAGGAGGCATCTAGTGTATATCAAATCAATATCATCATGGCTTGCAGCCATATCTAAGGCTACAGTTCACAAAATAAACTAGAGCAGGGGCTGGATTTCTGCCCTCGGCAATCAATCAGCCTCACAGGGTCATAGATTTTAGTGTAAATTAACACAGCAGAAACAATCAGGCTCCCAGGATGGCGATATAATACAGTCTTTGCTTTTCTTTTCGATTGTTCATGTTCAACAGCTCTGGGTTAAATGATGGAATAGTGAATAAAATGAATTGAGGGGGAGTAATGTTTAAAATTGCTGATTTAGAACAATAACAACAAAACTGCAGGGGATGAAACTGCTAACTGATGTAAATAAATGCATAATTCTTTTGGCAATGGAGAGTACAGATATGATATATAACACACAGATATTTATTTTCATAGGCAGTGATGACTAAAAATTGAAACATTCTAATCTTGTCATAATTTATAGATGTAACCTTAAATGGACTTCAGAATTCCAAGGCTTTCAAGAGAGAGAGAGAGTCAATTTAGTATTTACCATATAATCTAATACTGCCTTAATTGAATTGCATAGACTAAGAAAATCATTTCTAATTATTTTAAGTAATATTCTGATCAATTCATTGTAATCACATTATCTTTCATGTAATATTTCAAAATTAAATCAAGGACATAGTTGTAAAATTATTTTGCTTTTAAAATGTCTATTGGAAATATAAATTACATCGAATAGAATAAAACTTGGCTTGTTGATATCAGCACTTGGGCCTGATTATAAACTTATTGTATAAAAAGGATCGGAATGGGGAACTTTCATTATACGCATTCCTTTTATCACTGGATCTACTTGGACTGGGTTTCACAACTAGCAAACTTAGCTAAAATACTATTGGTTTAATGTTTTGTAATTTTTTTAATTTTTCAGCAAGTTATAACATGGCTCCGGTTGGGGTGGAATATAGAATGTTTCGATACAAGGAGTGTCGCAGTTGTGTGTGGCGGACTGGTTGGGCTGGGTGCTCTTTACCTTTCCGCCATTGTTCATTGTTCATAGGTTTATATGTAACCTTCAGGGCTGCTGACCGAGGGCCATGTGGCTCTTTGTCGGTCAGCGCGGACACAATGGGCCGAAATGGCTCCTTCTGCACTCTAGATTTCTATATTTCTATATTTCTAACATATAGGGTTTAAAAAAAATTATTAATATATCATTATGAAGCTTAGTATCTTTACATTGAAACTCAAAGATGCACTATAGGAGTATCCATGTATGTGTAAATTTTTAGCCAAGGCCTAACTTGCTGCTGATTTAAGATAAATATAATTATTTCTGCTCAACCTGAAGATTGCTAAAAGTTTTTTTTCCCATGTGTTACACACAACAGGATCTCATAGTACTGGAAGGTCCACAAGTATAGTAAAGTCTTTAATGAACAATTCAGGACTTTCTATTGCGACAAAGTATACAGAACAATAGCAAACCATATATTTCTGTCAGAAAAACAGACTTCAAGAAATGATGACATAAACTATAATTACACAATGTTCCATCAGACATACATTTTAAGATGGATGTGAACTGTCACAAGTTGTTATAAATGATTGGAAAATCATTTCTTGCGCTTTATGTAATACATTTCTTCAAATGCTGAAAGCTACAAGCCCACACATTATAAGGGAATGACCACATTTTTCACAGTGTGTAGTTCTCTAACAACAGACATTCATGCAATTCTATCTTATTTCAGAAGTCTTATGTCATTATGACATTTAGGGCAATTTGTAACTCTAATGTTATTTATCAGGCATTCAATGTTATTGAACATAAAACATATTTTGAATTATGTCTAGGATATTTTATGATTTGCTAATAAGAGGAAAGCTGTCTTTAGAATTCTGATGAAAACAAATTTCTCTATGTTCATAAGGTAAAAATATTAAATAAAGTCCTTTTTAATTGTTGGAATTGTCGGTCGTATTATATATAGAGTTCAACTATTGTACTGCACTGTTTTGCCAAGCTAATATTCTTCATGTTACATTGTGACTATTCATAAAAAATAATGGTCATCTGCTGTCTAGACAGTAGCAAACTTAAACATTCAAATTAATAACTAGCCAGAATTATCCTCCATAATGCAGTTGCATTTAGTATTGACTCACAAATTAAATTTGCTTTCAAGTGCTATTGACAGCTGGGAGTCAGTAATATTTAATGGACATGAGTGGATTCGGGGTTAATAGGCTGTTATCTTGGAGCAGAATGCTTCACTCCCCATTGCTCAGCTTCTGTGCAAGCATCTATAGCAAGAAAGAATTTTGTTAATGAGTACTCGGAAGCAAAAGGGAATAACAACCAAGTGACATGTATGATATTTTGAGGTTTTGAAAAAGGTTAGAAATGGAAATAAAAAAGGTAGTGACCCTTTTTTTATCAACACTGACCAAAGTGTAAAATAGTGAAACTTGATACTAGGGATCAGTTTTCAGAATCATCAGAGTTGAGGTTTGGATTTCCACCCAAATTCAAAAAGTTTGAACCTTAAATCTATTTGAAAAAGTGCAACAAATGAGCAAGAGAGAAATATAGAACATATTTGGAAAGGAAGTGATGCTGGCCCAGGCAATTGCTCCAGTGCTTCACTCACCACGGCCACTGATTGCATACCGCCACCCCCAGCATGACGCTCAATCACCCAACCGCCCAACCTTCCTCACTTGCCGGGCATCAGAGTGGTCTGATCTTCAGCTGCAGTTTGTCGGTAGCCCTGTGCAGCTTGCTGGCTCCATTGAAATGAGGTCCAAGGCCCAATATCGGGGGTGCATCGAGCCTCACCATTCAAGTGCTGGAATCGTACCCTGCAGTCCCGAGTACCCAAAAATAGGCCCATATCCCCAGATATCCTTACCTAACAAAAATCTGTCAATCACAATCTTGAACATTTAAATTGACCCATCACTTGTGGCCTTGTGGGAGAGAAAATTCCAGTTTTCAATTCCACTTTGTGTGAAAAAATGTTTCCTGATTCCACTCATAAATGGCCTTTCTCTAATTTTATGGTGATGCCCTCTTATTCTGGATTTTCCCAGCCGAGGAAAAAGTTTTTTTATATTTACTCAATTGAATACCTTATTCATTTTAAATACTTCTGTTATGTATGCATGTTAATGTATGTACTGTAACACTAGACCACTGAATGTACCTTCACCCTGTATACACTATACCTGGACCACCAGAGGGTGCTGCTGCTGGGGACCTAAGGGCCACCTGTACACTGCAAGTAACCAAGTATAAAAGGGAGCTCACCTCTTGGTGTCCTCACTCTAGGAGCTGCAATAAAGGACTAAGGTCACTACAGTTCCAGTACTATACCCTTACTTTGTGGAGTCATTATTAGAGTGCTTGCATATACAACTGGCGATGAGGTTACAAATTTCCATGCACAATATGTATAACCTAAGCAACTTCCAACAATTTGCTGATGGGGAAGATTGGGATGACTTTGTGGAAAGGCTAGAACACTTTTTCATCGCGAACAACCTGGCTGGGGACTCACCTACCTCGCTGGCGGACAAGCGCAGAGCCATCCTGCTCAGCAGTTGTGGGCCCAATGTCCACGGCCTCGTCAGGGACCTACTAGCCCCAGCGAAGATGACAACCAAGACCTATGCGGAGCTCGTAACTTTAATACAAGAACAACTCAAACCTAAAGAGTGCATCCTCACAGCCAGACACCGGTTCTACACTCAACTGCGGCCCGAAGGCCAAGAAATTGCTAAATATGCTGCAGATCTGAGAAGATTGGTTGCACCGTGTGATTTTGGCGACCACCTCACCGAAGCATTAAGGGACATCTTCATTCTTGGAATCGGCCACGAGGGCCTCCTCCATAAAATGCTGCCTGTGGACACTACGGTCATCCTGCAGAAGGCAATCAAAGTGAGCCAGGCATTCATAATTTCGGTCTGCGACTCCAATAGGATGATGACTGACACCCAGGATTCGAACCCGACGAGTACAGTAAACAGAATGGCGACTTTCAGAGGCAAGACTGCTGTCCCGAGTCCCGCAACCCTGAGTCCGCCACATGGGGCCAACTGGCTAGCCCCATGATGGCACTGTGGAGGAAACCACAGGGCCCACCAGTGCCGATACAAAGACTATACCTGCAAAGGCTGCAACACTAAAGGTCACCTTCAGCGAATGTGTAGAAGAAGTTTTACTCACTGAGTCGCTGAAGAGTTGGCCGATCAACCAGGCTCCAGCGCTGATGAAGACGAAGCAGCTCAGCCCCTGGAAGAGGTGCACGGAGTGTATACCTGCTTCACCGAGAGTTCCCCGTGGAGAATGGAAATAGAAATCAATGGGGTTCCAGTCTCGATGGAGATCGACACAGGGGTGAGCCAGTCGTTGATGAATCAGACGGCCTTCGAGAAACTCTGGGACAACCCTGCCAAACGACCCAAAATGTCCCCAATCTAGGCAAAGCTGCTCACCTACACAAAAGGCAATATCCCAGTCGTTGGCAGCGTGGAGGTCCAGGTGCATGGTGGCGTGATGTACAAGCTTCCCTTGTGGATCGTTGCCGGTGATGGTCCAACGCTGTTGCGAAGAAGATGGATGAAGCAAGTCCAAATCTGTCAGAGCGACAAAGGCCTCCGGGCCCCGGCGATCGACATCCTATGTGGCCCCAAACTTGGATCCATCGCAGCACCTGAAACTCCTACCATCCGACTCAACTGCGCGGCGATGACACAAACTGCACAACTCAATGGCGAGATGATCCAACCTGAAAGACCAGACCTCACCTTCCGGGCTCCAGTGGCAGGACTCCGAGCGAAGAAGATCGGCGCAGAAGGTAGATTCCCGGCATCCGTGGCAGAACCTGGGGAGAAAAGGATCACCGCAGACAACCTCGTGGAGAGAAAGAAGATAGCGCCCGCACCACGAGACGAAGCACCTGGAATCAAGATGGCCACGACCAGACCATGAGTGGCAGCGTTGAAGGAGCAACACGTGTTACTGAGCGGCGAACTGAATTGGGGTAAAGATTGCAAGGCCCTCCGAAAAGAGACCGGTAATCCAAAACAATTAAAGGGACAGTTCCACTCTTGGCACAGCGATGCCGGTGATATTAAGGATAAAAGTGTAATTAATGAATGCAGGTATATAAATGTACTGTTGAATGCCAGCAATGCTAATGGGAGAAATGTAACGAATGCTCCAAAAAGTGATGTAAGTGACAAGCTTGTACTGTTGAACAGTGATGCCAGTAATGCTAACGTGACAAATGTAACCAACAAAGGCTGGTATCCAAATGTAACCTTATACAGCGATACTGATAGCACACAAGAAAGCATTGCAAGTGACAAATGTGAAAGTGTAAAGAGATATAACAATATCGAGTCGGCTAGTTGCGGTCGGAGCCAATGTATCATGTATGCTAATGATATAATTAGAAATTATGCTGGGTTCTACATATATACTGACAATACCAAAGGTAACCTCCCCATGGGAAACACCCAGGTCCAGTGGGCTACCTGATCATGTAGCCTGTGCTTCCGGGACCAATGTGATGCCCCAGGGAGGGTTCACATACACCCAGTGGGAGCATACCCACTGCAGGGACAGTGGTCAATGGGCAACACAGCCACCACCACTGGTAATCTGCCCCAGATCAGCCCTACCCCCCTTGGCCACCAGGGCTAGCACCGGGAGCAAGAGGCCAGTACCCTCCAATTTTCCTGGCGGAACCTGGGATGACCAGACTTCCACCACCAGTGGTGGACAAGGAGGCCACACCACCAGTAAACGCCACCACCTACCCATACAACAATCTATGTACCTTACCCATAACATGTACTTGCTCCACCACTACGGAATCTTCCAACAGTGACATACCCAAAAAGTCTATGTATGGGGCGGGGGTGGGGGGAGGGGAATGGATGTGTGCAGCCACGAACACATGGATCACACCTGTCACTCACACAACCCTCACCACAACCTCCCACCGTCCACTACTGATCACCTCCCCATGTCATGGCAATAAGGACTTGGGAAAGGCTTGGGGGGTGGGGGGGGCGTGTTGTTTTGTTATGTATGCATGTTAATGTATGTACTGTAACACTAGACCACTGAATGTACCTTCACCCTGTATACACTATACCTGGACCACCAGAGGGTGCTACTGCTGGGGACCTAAAAGGGTCACCTGTACACTGCAGGTATCCAAGTATAAAAGGGAGCTCACCTCTTGGTGTCCTCACTCTAGGAGCTGCAATAAAGGACTAAGGTCACTCCAGTTCAAGTACTATACCCTTACCTCGTGGAGTCCTTATTAGAGTGTTTGCATATACAACAACTCGATTAGATCATCCCTTAACCTTCTAAACTCAATGAACACAAGCCAAGTTTATGTAACCTGTTCTTAATTTAACTCTATAAGCCCTGGCATCTTTCTGGTGAATCTGCATAGCACCCCCTCAAAAGCAAATTTATCCTTCCTGAGAAGCAGTGCCCAGAACTGAACACAGCACTCCAGATGGGGTCTGAACAAGGCTCTGTATAACTGAAACATTATTTCCTCACCTATGTAATATAGAAACATAGAAAATAGGTGCAGGAGTCGGCCATTCGGTCCCTCGAGCCTGCATCACCATTCAATATGATCATGGCTGATGTATTCCAACTGCCTTGAGATAAAAGCCTTTTTGATTATTATTTGTACCTGTTCATTTGATTTTAGTGAGTTGTATACATGGTCCCTGTGCTCCTTTAAAGCTCCAAGTCTTTCACCATTAAAAAAAATTCCGATTTGACATTCTTGGGTCCAAAGTGGATAACCTCATACTTCCCTGCATTAAACTGCATCTGCCATAGTTATGCCTCTTGTCTATGTCCCTTTGTAATTTTCTGCTCCCAGCCACACAATTTAATGGGCCTCTTAACTTAGCGTCATCTGCAAACGTGGACATGCAGCTCTCTATTCCTTCATCCATGTTGTTAATATACATGATGAAAAGCTGAGGCCCCTAGGGAGCAGAACTTGTCACATCCTGCCAATCAGAGAATGAACCCTTTAACCCTACTCTCTGTCTCTTACCTCCAAACCAATTACCAACCGATATCGCAAGGTTACCTCTAATTCCATATGCTCTCAATTTTGATAATAATCGCTTGTGCGGAACCTTATCAAATGCCTTCTGGAAGAGTTCATTTAACATGAAACCCATTTAACCCAAAACAGAGAGGCATACCATTACCATAACCTTAATAATCCCATGTATGGAAAGACCACTGCTTTGTATTCTTATGTTCTTATGTATCTGTGGCAACATTTTCTTAAAGGGACTGGTGCATTTGGGGTCATATTACAAATGTGCCAACAATTAATAGTTCTTAAATATCTAAATTAGAAGAACTCAATTCAATTTGAATTCAGAAATTGGTTTGTTGTTCATTGCTAATCATTGCTATTATTCTTATATGTTGAGAACATACATAGTAGATAAGTCCGCACCCTCTTGTAAACCATATTCTTGGGCTTCATTACTAGTCACATGATTGGATTTTGCTGAGGTTACAATGCTTGTAATCTACAATCAGTGTTATCCATTTCATAATGAAAGAACCCAGGGATATATAAATACAACTTAGGTAAATGACAAGAAAAGGAATAGTAGGTAGGATGGAGTCAAAAGTAGTAACACAATCAAGAGTCAGGTAACATGTATAAATCACTTAAGCAGTACTCTTGTTTATGACAATTCCTGTCCCCCTCAACTGTGCGACTGCCTTGTTATTCTCTCAACTTGTCCATTAGCATATACATATAATACTACTTCATTATGCTTGAGGTATTTTAAATAAATGTAATCTCAGATAATGACGCGACTACTGACACCAGAGTACAGCTGCTGCTGTCTTTGTTCACAGCTCTGTAAAAATACACAGCAGTATTCAAAACTGATTTTTTATAAAATGACCTGAACTTGTTGGGGAAATCTGGGAGATGTTAACAAAGTAAGTTGAGAAGCAGATCTGATTTTCACAGTTTGGAATTGCAGACTCAGTAGGCCTAGGGAATGGGGGTATTGTTTGGTTAATCACATTATGGTTTTATTGTGTAACTTTACTGCTGAAAAACATGTTCAGTTTATCATCAACCATGTTCCCATTCACTGGCCCCAAGGAAAAGCAGTCAGTTTAAACCACACAGCATTTTCAGTTCTGGGGGCACTGTGTCAAATTTTGTCCAGAAATCCTGTTAAAGCAGACCAGATTCCTGATCAATGGTTCAGAGAGTTGCTATAACCACTTGCAGTGTGAAAATAACTTTTCTAGTCCTCTGTGGGCTTTTGTAACATCAAACCTTTCTGAAAACATCGCCTCATGGATCCAGCTGCTATTAGTGATGGACGAGGTACACCGTGTAAAAGTGCAAACATGTCCCCCAGGATCTTTTTAATGATGACTTTCCTTAGAATGTCAGCAACTTTTTTTAGCTGAATTCATTTAACATCGAGGTGCCAGACCTTTAAAGGTGCAGAATGCTATTTGTTAACCTGCACAGACGGTACATTAGGACAGCAGTAGGCAAAATATTATAAAATACCCCAGAGCCATTTGAAAAGTTCTATTCAGATATAGTCAAATCCCATAGATACAAAATAAAAAGTGAATTTATGAAATTTGGGGAGAAATTGGCTAGCCCCCAAAACAGGTTAGGGATCATGGTATGTGATTAACACACACACACAATCATTACGATATAGGCAGCACGTTAAATTCGTGCTGCCTGCTGCTTTACATGAATGCTGCATGCAGCCAGCACTACCCACACTATTCATTGACTGCATACATCAGCAGGGGACCCAATATCATGAGTGGCTAGCACTACTTAACTACTTAAAGGCAGCCTGCACCTCTTAAAGGGGAGGTTCATTGTGACTGCAAGAAGTGGTGAGAATCATTTGAAAACCGAATCTGTGCTGTAATACTTTGAGGGTTGACTGAACATGTGAGAGAGCATGCACCAATGTTTTCAGACACAGCACTGGAGGTCTTGGTTGAGACGTAGCAAGAAGGAGAGACTGCCTATATCTGTAGGGGGGCAGGAGACCCTTCAGACAGATGACCAAGGGCAATGGGAACAAGCAACAGCAGAGGTCAATGCCAAGAGAGTTACTGAAAGATCATGGATACAGTGCAGGAAGAAGTTTGACGATTTGACATGAGTTGACAAGGTGAGTGAGTTCATCTTCAAATGGCATCTCCTACCAACTGCACCACAAGTTTCACCCACTTCTCAATTCATGACACCCCCATCAGCCACCTACCAACAATCTCTACGAATTAGTATTCAACCCTTCATTTCATATGCTTTACCTCACCCTCACAAAATTAGCACTGTTGCAACCTCACACCCACAACTCACAGCTCGCACACACTGGCAGCTATACAACCATGACAGCCACATCACCCAAACATATTGCAGGACACTCACTGACACATTTCCCTCTTTCTTGCAGGAGAAGGTGGTGCATAACAGCAGGCAGCAGTAAAGAACTAGAGGAAGACAATTGTGCCTGCATATTTTAACCCACCTGGAGGAAACAGTGCTGCCCTTCATGGGAAGGGGCATCACTGAGGCCGTGGTGACTGGCAAGACTGAAGCGATTGATGCTGAGGGTATCTGCCTACCTAACCCTTCTCTCTCCCACTTCTCCCTCATCCCATAATCTCTTCTGACTTAGAAGCTGCCGATGGTGTAAGCACACACTTCTTACTTTCTCCTCTCCCCACCACAACCCAACCCTAGCTCTTTTCATTTCAGATGCTCAAGAACTGGAGCCTTCCCAGTAGTGGAAGAAGAGAAAGAAGACAGTGAAGATGAAGAGATGCCGTCACTCGATCTTACACTCGCAGCCACCAGCTCAGAGACTGACTGCGTGTAATTTAGAGTCTAGGATAGAGGAGGGATCTGCATTGGGTGAGAAACTGTGACCGAGTACGCAATAGCTGGTGTGGGGGGAAAGGGATAGTACAGGTGCCAGCTCATGGGAAGGGGAGGTCGTACAATAATCCTGCTGCAGAGTAGTCAGATGAGAACTTTGTGGGTCATGTGGGTTATGTGGATGTACATAACCACAGGATTAGCGCACTGGGCAGCCTCCAGAAAGCCTGTACTCAATGTCAAGGAGCGTGGAGGAGTCCAGCATCAAATTGGCACAGGGCTTTGCGCATAGCATGGAGATCATTCTTTCCAACATGGAACAGGTGGTCACCTCCATCAGCACACCTTGGCTCCAGACCTCATTACAGCCTTGATCCAAACATGGACAAAAGAGTTGAAGTCCAGGGGTGAGGTGAGAGTGACTGCCCTTGACATCAATGCAACATTTGACCGAGTGTGGCATCAAGGAGCCCTAATAAAACGAAAGTCAATGGGAATCAGGGGGAAAACTTCCATTGACTGGAATCATACTTGGCACAAAAGAAGACAGTTGTAGTTTTTGGAGGTCAATCATCACAACCCCAGGATATCGCAGATAGAGTTCCTCAGGGCAGTGTCCTAGGCCCGACCATCTTCAGCTGCTTCATAAATGACCTTCCCTCCATCAGAAGGTCAGAAGTGAGGATGTTCGCTGATGATTTCACAGTGTTCAGTTCCATTCGCAACTCCTCAGAAGATGAAGCAGTCCATACCCACGTGCAACAAGACATGGACAACATTCAGGCTTGGCCTGGTAAGTGGCAAGTAACATTCGCAAACAAGAGTCTAACCACCGCCCTTTGATATTTAATGGCATTACCATCACCGAATCTCCCACCATCAACATCTTGGGGGTTACCATTTACTAGCCACATAAATACTGTGGCTACAAGAACAGATCAGTGGCTGGGTATTCTGTGGCAAGTGTCTTACCTCCTGACTTCCCAAAGCCTTTCAACGATCTACAAGGCACAAGTCAGGAGTGCGATGGAATACTCTTCACTTGCCTGGATGAGTGCAGCTCCAACGGCATTCAAAAAGCTTAACACTATCCAGGACAAAGCAGCCCACTTGATTGGCACCCCATCCACCACCTTCAACATTCACTCCCTCCACCACCAGCACACCATAGCTGCAGTAGGTATCATCTACAAGATACATAGAAATGTAGAAATTTACAGCACAGAAGGAGGCCATTTCTGTCATGCATGTAACATTCATGTAACAACACTGCAATACTGTATATACTTGAGAAATGCACACATTGACCACAGGGGATGAACTTGTGGGCGACACTCCTCACCTGGTCATCCAGGTAGATAAAGGGAGGTCCCATGCAGGATCATCACTTCTTGGTCCTGTGAATAAAGGTGCAGGTCACAGAGTGACCTTGTCCATAGAATGTGCCTCGTGCGGATTTGTGGTATTGTGTAAGGACTTTACACTGGCGACGAGAAACGGGAATCAACGACCCATGAGAATGGCCACCGGTAGCACAGAGGAACGGTATTGTGTTGGTGAGGACTGGGACGATGTCATTGAGAGGCTTCAGCAGAGCTTTGTCACGAAGGACTGGCTGGGAGATGCAGCGGCCGACAAGCGAAGGGCTCATCTACTGACCAGCTGTGGATCTAAGACTTACGCGCTCATGAAAGACCTGCTAGCACCCGAGAAGCCGGCGGACAAAACCTTTGAAGAGCTCAGCAAGCTAATCAGTGAGCACCTCAAACTGGCGAGCAGCATACACATGGCCCGACACAGATTTTATAACCACTGACGTCGGGAAGGACAGAGCATACCGGAATTCATTGCGGACCTCCGGCGCTTGGCCAGCCTCTGTAAGTTCACAGCCTTCAGGGGGGAGATGCTAAGGGATTTCTTTATTGAGGGCATCGGCCATGCCGGGATTTTCAGAAAGTTAATCGAGACCAAGGACTTGACCTTGGAAGCGGCAGCGTTGCTCGCTCAGACTTCTATGGCGGGGGAGGAGGAAACCAAAATAATATACGCACGCAACCCTGACTCCAACTGGATCAGGGGGTCAATATCATAAACGCGACTCAGAGCCCAGCAGGCAGGCAGGCAAGGGCAGTTCGACACACCCCAGGCAGCAATAGACCCCAGAACAGGTTTTCAACACAGACAATGGTAGGTTGAACGGACATTTACGCCATCCCAGTGGACAATACGTTCTGGGATGGGGCCATTGACACCCACTAACAGGGAGCTCAAGAGCAGTCAAAGGGACAATCAGCGAGAAATGCCTGGTAACAGCTCTTTTGTTCACAACAATGGGAATCTCAGTTCATGCTGGAGTTGTGGGGGCAGACATGCTGCCAGGACTTGCAGGTTTCAACACTTCGCCTGCAGAAATTGTAACCTCACTGGCCATTTAGCCAGAATGTGCAGGAAGCCTGCGACCAGGCTAATGTACGAGGCGAATGGACCAGAAGAGGGATCTGCGAGGCACGATGACACGTGGGGCAAATCAATGAATGCTGAAGTTCAGCGGGTTCATGTGGCAAACATTCCCAGCTCATATACCAAAACGCCACCAATGATGATGAAGGTCCTATTAAACGGCATCCCGGTATGCATGAAGCTGGACACAGGGGCCAGCCAGTCACTCATGAGCGTTCAACAATTCGAAAAGCTATGGCCACTCAAAGCCAGCAGACCCAAACTAGAACGCATTGAGACTCAATTACAGACGTACACCAAAGAAATTATTCCAGTGCTAGGCAGTGCAATGTTGGCTGTCACACACAATGGATCGGTGAACCGGCTGCATCTCTGGATTGTCCCGGGCAATGATCCCGCACTGTTGGGGAGGAGCTGGTTAGCTAAGATGAACTGGAAATGGGGGGATGTGCACGCAGTGTCATCTGTGGAGCGAAGTTCATGCTCACAGGTCCTATAGCAATTTGATTCGCTATTCCAACCTGGCGTCGGGATGTTCAAAGGTGCCAAAGTAGTGATTCACATCACCCAGAATGCCAGACCAGTGCACCACAAAGCCAGAGCTGTGCCGTATGTGATGCGGGAGAAAATTGAAAGCGAATTGGACTGTTTGCTGAGAGAGGGCATCATCTCGCCCGTTGAATTCAGTGACTGGGCGAACCCCATTGTTTCCGTCCTAAAAGCGGATGGCTCGGTCTGGATCTGTGGCGACTACAAGGCCACTATCAACCGGGTATCCCTACAAGACCAATACCTGCTTCTGAGAGCGGAGGAACTTTTTGCAACGCTGGCAGGCGGTAAGCTGTTCACCAAGTTGGACCTCACTTCAGCCTACATGACCCAAGAATTGGCCGACGAATCCAAACTACTGACCACAATCACCACTAACAAGGGACTGTTTGTTTACAATAGGTGCCCATTTGGCATTCGATCAGCGGCCGCAATCTTTCAAAGAAACATGGAAAGCCTGCTCAAATCCATTCCTGGAACGATCGTATTCCAGGACGATATCCTCATCACAGGTTGGGACACCGAGGAACACCTCCACAACCTGGAAGAGATGCTATGCCGACTGGACCGGGTAGGCCTGCGACTCAAGAAACCTAAGTGTGTGTTTTTGGCTCCCGAAGTCGAGTTTCTGGGCAGGAGGGTTGCTGCAGACGGGATTCGGCCCACCGAATCCAAAAAAGAGGCGATTCGACGAGCGCCCAGGCCCTGCAACACATCGGAGTTGCGTTCATTTCTGGGACTCTTGAACTATTTTGGTAACTTTCTGCCGAACTTAAGCACATTGTTGGAGCCACTACACGTGCTCCTGCGTAAGGGTTGCGATTGGTTTTGGGGGGACTGTCAAGAACGGGCTTTCAATTGGGCGCGTAACCTACTCTGTTCAAATAACTTGTTGACCCTGTACAACCCCTGTAAGAAATTGGTTCTGACATGTGATGCATCGTCCTATGGGGTTGGGTGCATGTTGCAGCATTACAATGCTGAGGGGCAACTCCAACCTATGGCTTATGCCTCCAGGTCGCTCTCTCAAGCAGAACGTGGATATGGGATGGTTGAGATATGGGGTGAAAATGATGCACCAGTACCTTTTTGGCAGGAGGTTCAAATTAGAAATGGACCACAAGCTGTTAACATCCCTGTTGTCAGACAGCAAGGCTGTCAATGCCAATGCATCAGCTCGTATACAGCGATGGGCTCTCATGCTGGCTGCGTATGACTATACCATCCGGCACCGGCAAATTGCGCTGACGCGCTCAGCAGGCTTCCACTGGCCACCACTGAGGGGGCAGCGGAGCAAAGCGCTGAGATGGTCATGACCGTTGATGCATTTGACAGTGCAGGCTCCCCCATCACAACCCGCCAGATCAAATTCTGGACCAACAGAGATACCCTCCTATCTTTGATTAAGAAATTTGTCCTGACTGGGGATTGGGCGCCCGCACACGAAGACCGTTTCACAGGCAGATGGATGAGCTCTCCATCCAAGCCGATTGCCTACTATGGGGCAGCCAGGTAGTCATGCCCCAGAGGGACAGGGAAGCTTTCATCAGGGAACTCCACAGCGAGCACCCAGGCATCGTGCTGAAGAAGGCGATTGCCCAGTCACACGTTTGGTGGTCGGGAATTGATTCAGACCTGGAACACTGTGTTCGCAGGTGCATGACGTGTGCTCAGCTGGGAAATGCCCCCAGGGAGGCCCCGCTGAGCCCATGGCCCTGGCCCACCAGGCCATGGTCACGCATTCACGTAGACTACGCGGGTCCGTTCATGGGGAAAATGTTTCTCATCGTGGTTGATGCGTACTTGAAATGGATAGAGTGCATCATTTTGAATTCGTGCATGACATCCACCACTGTGGAGAGTCTACGTGCGGTCTTTGCGACCCACGGTTTGCCGGACATCCTGGTTAGCGAATTCCGGGAGTTCATGTCGAGTAATGGCATCAACCATGTCAGGACAGCACTGTTCAAGCCAGCCTCCAATGGCCAGGCGGAACGTGCGGTCCAAATCGTAAAACAAGGCATGCTCAGGATTCAAGGTCCCTCCTTTCAATGCCGCCTATCGCGCCTCCTGCTGGCCTATAGGTCCCGACCGCACTCGCTCATGGGGGTTCCGCCCATGGAGCTCCTTATGAAATGTACACTCAAAACTTGGCTGTCCCTCATTCATCCTGTCTTGTCCGACATTGTTGAAGGCAAGCGCCAGTCCTAAAATGAGTACCATGACCGTAATTTAAGGGGGAGATGTATAGAAATTGTTGACCCCATATTTGTTCTCAATCATGCTTTGGGGCCCAAATGGCTTGAAGGTACTGTAATAGAAAAAGAGGTGAATAGGGTCATTGTGGTTAAACTTAACAATGGGCAGATATGCCGCAAGCATCTGGACCAAGTAAAAAAAAGTTTCAGCATGGACTCTGAGGAACCTGAGGAAGATCATGAGATGGTATTCACACCACCACCAGTGAACGAGCAACAAGAACATTCAGCAGCATGCACAGTCCCTGCGGTCAGCCCGGACAGGCCGTAATCACCACAGGGGACAGACACTCACGTCAAGGCTCAACAACCAGAGCCCCAACTCCGGCGCTCCATGAGGGAGACCCGAATGACTTAACCTGTGATCCCAATAAGACATTGGGCATGGTGATGTCATGTATGTAACCGTCATGTAGCAACACTGCAATACTCTATATACTTGAAAAATGCACACATTGACCACAGAGGGTGAACTTGTGGGAGACACACCTCACCTGGTCATCCATGTATATAAAGGGAGATCCCATGCAGGGTAATCACTTCTTGGTCCTGTGAATAAAGGTGCAGGTCACAGAGTGACCTTGTCCATAGAATGTGCCTCATTTGGATTTGTGGTATTGTGTAAGGACTTTACAATTTCAGCCCATCATGTTCATGCTGGCCGACAAAAAGCCACACGGCCCTTGGTCAGCAGCCCTGAAGGTTACATATAAACCCATGAACAATGACGGAAAGGCAAAGAGCACCCAGCCCAACCAGTCCGCCTCACACAACTGCGACATCCCTTATACTGAAACATTCTACACTCCACCCCAACCGGAGCCATGTGTCCTCCTGGGAGAGGCAAAAAACAGATAAAAACCCAGGCCAATTTAGGGAGAAAAGATCTGGGAAAATTCCTCTCCGATTGAGAAAATTCCAGGCGATTGAAATTAGTCCAGAAGATCACCCTGGCCGTATTCGATTCCCTGCAGTACTTACCATTATATCTGCAATGGCCAACAAAAGGTCATCTAGTCGAATCCCAATTATCAGCTCTAGGTTCGTAACCCTGCAGGATACGGCACTTTAAGTGCCCATTCAACCATCTCTTAAAAGTGGTGAGTATTTCTGCATCGAACACTCTTCCAGGCAACAAGTTCCATATCCCCACAACCCTCTGCGTAAAGAAGACTCGCCAAGGCTTCTTCGACAGCACTTCCCAAACCTACGACCTGTATCACCTAGAAGGACAAGGGCATCACTAAGTTCTCCACTAAGTTACACAACATCATGACTTGGAAATATATTGCTGTTCCTTCATTGTCGCTGGGTCAAAATACGGAACTCCCTCCCTAACAGAACTGTGGGAATACCTTCAACGTACAGACTGCAGCGGTTCAAGAAGGCAGCTCACCACCATCTTCTCAATGGTAATTAGGGATGGGCAATAAATGCTGGTCTTGCCAGTGACACTCACATCCCAGGGACAAATTTTTTAAAAATTACAGCACAAACAGCTTTCATCAACGTCTGAATGCTGCAGTGGAAGCTCATCCTCCTGCCTTGCAAGCTCAGACTACTGCCGTTATAGCTCTGGATACCACTGCTCAAAGTGAATTTCAGGGTATCATAGCAGTCCATCAATTTGTTCTCCAACAGATCAGTGGGTTTGCTGAAGTGCTGCCTGAGGAGAGTGGAGTAGCTCTTGGAGCACGAACCTGCTGATGGAATTTATGAATTTGAATTGGAATGTGTATTTTCTGGTGGCTTTTATTTTTGTGCTGTTGAAAAGAGAATGATGTGAGTGATCGAGGAAAGATAAAAGGCTGGATATTGGACTTTTATGACTTTGGGGCGTTAATTGCGGTGGGGCATTGAAGTTAACACCTGAAAATAGTTTGCGCCTCCGACTGTAAGTTCCGGAAAAAAAGTAAGTTGGAGGAGCGTTGGCATTAAGTCAGGCATTACACAATGGAATTTGTGCGTCCGAGCCAAAACTTGCAGCGGTAAAGAAGTTTCATTGTTGTTTAGTGCCCTGCAACATAACGTTGTATATTGTTTGGTTTTATTTTGATGTGGGTTATTTTTGTGACGTTGTTGCAGTAAAACTTAGGACTCATCATTTGCCATTAGAGGGGAGTATTGAAGGCTGTCTCCAAAGCATCGGTCTGCCTGTAGGAGATGGCATATCTCTGTTAGCATGTTCACGCTGCCTCCCGTGTGAATGGGGTGGCTATCCAATGGGGGCTTTGCCAGGCTCCTCTTTGTCATCCACCTCCTGAGGTGGGCATGAAATTCCCCACTGGCAATACCTGGCCCCTCATGATGACCAAGCTGTGCAACATGCAGCACACCACAATGAATTCGGAAATCTGTCGAGGGGAGTATTGAAGGCTGCCTCCAGAGCTGTGCAAGCATCGGTCTGCCTGTTGGAGATGGCATATCTCTGTCAGCACTTCCTTTTCGAAGCACAGTCTTCCCATGCGCTGCTCCACAGAGAGTTCGATGTCTGCGCATTGGTACCTGTAAACCAGTGAGGGGTAAGCCCTCCTCCCAGACGTCTTTGGCCTCTCATCATCCATGGGATGACATGGCCAAGAGTCTTTCCTCCAGCTTGACACTGCCTGGCAATAGCATGGACCATGATACGCTGGTGAACTAGTAATGCCAACATTTAATTTTCTCACTGAAATTGTAAGGGCACTGTAATGGCATATAAAAGTGAAATGTGCAAGTTGGAGCTTCACGCAGCATTATGTGCACAACTGTTGTAGTCAATATGACCTGCGATGTAGGATCATACGAACATAAGAACATAAGAATTAGGAACAGGAGTAGGGCATCTAGCCCCTCGAGCCTGCTCCGCCATTCAACAAGATCATGGCTGATCTGGCCATGGACTCAGCTCCACTTACCCGCCCGCTCCCCATAACCCTTAATTCCCTTATTGGTTAAAAATTTATCTATCTGTGATTTGAATATATTCAATGAGCTAGCGTCAACTGCTTCCTTGGGCAGAGAATTCCACAGATTCACAACCCTCTGGGAGAAGAAATTCCTTCTCAACTCGGTTTTAAATTGGCTCCCCCGTATTTTGAGGCTGTGCCTCCTAGTTCTAGTCTCCCCAACCAGTGGAAACAACCTCTCTGCCTCTATCTTGTCTATCCCTTTCATGATTTTAAATGTTTCTATAAGATCACCCCTCATCCTTCAGAACTCCAAGGAGTAAAGACCCAGTCTACTCAATCTATCATCATAAGATACCCCCCTCATCTCTGGAATCAGCCTAGTGAATCGTCTCTGTACCCCCTCCAAAGCTAGTATATCCTTCCTTAAGTAAGGTGACCAAAACTGCATGCAGTACTCCAGGTGCGACCTCACCAATACCCTGTACAGTTGCAGCAGGACCTCCCTGCTTTTGTACTCCATCCCTCTCGCAATGAAGGCCAACATTCCATTCGCCTTCCTGATTACCTGCTGCACCTGCAAACTAACTTTTTGGGATTCATGCACAAGGACCACCAGGTCCCTCTGCACCGCAGCATGTTGTAATTTCTCCCCATTCAAATAATATTCCCTTTTACTGTTTTTTTTTCCAAGGTGGATGACCTCACATTTTCCGACATTGTATTCCATCTGCCAAACCTTAGCCCATTCGCTTAACCTATCCAAATCTCTTTGTAGCCTCTCTGTGTCCTCTACACAACCCGCTTTCCCACAAATCTTTGTGTCATCTGCAAATTTTGTTACACTACACTCTGTCCCCTCTTCCAGGTCATCTAAGTATATTGTAAACAGTTGTGGTCCCAGCACCGATCCCTGTGGCACACTACTAACCACCGATTTCCAACCCAAAAAGGACCCATTTATCCTGACTCTCTGCTTTCTGTTAGCCAGCCAATTCTCGATCCATGCTAATACATTTCCTCTGACTCCGTTATCTTTATCTTCTGCAGTAACCTTTTGTGTGGCACCTTATCGAATGCCTTTTGGAAATCTAAATACATGACATCCATCGGTACACCTCAATCCACCATGCTCATTATATCCTCAAAGAATTCCAGTAAATTAGTTAAACATGATTTCCCCTTCATGAATCCATGTTGCGTCTGCTTGATTGCACTATTCCTATCTAGATGTCCCGCTATTTCTTCCTTAATGATAGCTTCAAGCATTTTCCCCACGACAGATATTAAACTAATCGGCCTATAGTTACCTGCCTTTTGTCTGCCCCCTTTTTTAAACAGAGGCGTTACATTAGCTGCTTTGCAATCCGCAGAATCCAGAGAATTTTGGTAGATTATAACGAATGCATCTGCTATAACTTCCACCATCTCTTTTAATACCCTGGGATGCATTTCATCAGGACCAGGGGTCTTGTCTACCTTGAGTCCCATTAGCCTGTCCAGCACTACCTCCCTAGTGATAGTAATTGTCTCAAGGTCCTCCCTTCCCACATTCCCGTGACCAGCAATTTTTGGCATGGTTTTTGTGTCTTCCACTGTGAAGACCGAAGCAAAATAATTATTTAAGGTCTCAGCCATTTCCACATTTCCCATTATTAAATCCCCCTTCTCATCTTCTAAGGGACCAACATTTACTTGAGTCACTCTTTTCCGTTTTATATATCAGTAAAAGCTTTTACTATCTGTTTTTATGTTTTGCACAAGTTTACTTTCGTAATCTATCTTTTCTTTCTTTATTGCTTTCTTCGTCATTCTTTGCTGTTGTTTAAAATTTTCCCAGTCTGCTAGTTTCCCACTAACCTTGGCCACCTTATATGCATTGGTTTTTAATTTGATACTCTCCTTTATTTTCTTGGTTATCCACGGCTGGTTATCCCTTCTCTTACCGCCCTTCTTTTTAACTGGAATATATTTTTGTTGAGCACCATGAAAGAGCTCCTTAAAAGTCCTCCACTCTTCCTCAATTGTGCCACCATTTAGTCTGTGTTCTTAGTCCAGTTTAGCCAACTCTGCCCTCATCCCACTGTAGTCCCCTTTGTTTAAGCATAGTACGCTTGTTTGAGACACTACTTCCTCACCCTCAATCTGTATTACAAATTCAACCATACTGTGATCACTCATTCTGACAGGATCTTTTACTAGGAGATTGTTTATTATTCCTGTCTCATTACACAGGACCAGATCTAAGATAGCTTGCTCCCTTGTAGGTTCTGTAACATACTGTTCTAAGAAACAATCCCGTATGCATTCTATGAATTCCTCCTCAAGGCTACCCCGTGCAACTTGATTTGACCAATCGATATGTAGGTTAAAATCCCCCATGATTACTGCTGTTCCTTTTCCACATGCCTCCATTATTCCCTTGATTATTGTCCTTTCCACCGTGAAGTTATTATTTGGGGGCCTATAAACTACGCCCACCATTGACTTTTTCCCCTTACTATCTCTAATCTCCATCCACAATGATTCAACATTTTGTTCATTAGAGCCAATATCGTCTCTCACAACTGCCCTGATATCATCCTTTATTAACAGAGTTACCCCACTTCCTTTCCCTTCTTGTCTATCTTTCTGAATTGTCAGATGTTTAATTCCCAGTCTTGGCCTGCAACCACGTTTCTGTAATGGCCTCCAAATCATACCCATTTGTAATGATTTGTGCCGTCAACTCATTTACTTTATTTCGAATGCTGCGTGCGTTTAGGTAGAGTGTTTTAATACTAGTTTTTAAAGAATGATTTTTAGTTTTGACCCCTCCTGCAGCCCCTTTATATTCATACATATTGTCCCTTCCTATCACCTTGTGGTTTTCACTTACCCCAGTGCTACGCTGCTCTGTTGCCTCCTGCCTTTTGCATTCTTTCTTAGGGTCCTGTTCATCTGAGCTCTCACCCACTCTAACTAGCTCAGAGCCCTCTCCTGGGTTCCGAATACTCCTCGCATTGAGGCACCGAGCTTTCAGGCTTGCCTTTTTATTACACTTTGACCCTTTAGAATTTTGCTGTACAGTGGCCCTTTTTGTTTTTTGCCTTGGGTTTCTCTGCCCTCCACTTTTACTCATCTCCTTTCTGTCCAGATCCCTCCATTTAAAAATGCTGCCAATAGCGCCTCCCGCAGCCTGGGGCCACCTGGTTTTTTCAGGTGTTTCCTGGGGCAGGTGTTAAATGAGGCGTTAAGGCCGAATGTTCCATCCGGGGCACAAGTGAAACGTTGCACGACGATTGACATCATCATCAAGTGAAAAACAATGGGCGGGGCGATAAGTTTTTGCACCGGCGCAAACCAATAGCTGAATCTTCCGGTCGGGCACTAAATTCTGATGCCCGGCATAATGCCCAAAAACAGCATTTAATGCCCCACCGGGCGCTAACCAAACAGCTCAACTGAGTTGAAAATCCAGCGTTGGGCTATTGGTGAATAAAGAGGAGTCGTTGAGGATACTGATATCATTATTTAATTATTTTGATCACTTAGAGCCTGGGCAGAAAGGGACTCACTATGTTGTAGCCTCCATTCCTCTTGCTGCAACTTGCTACAAGAAACCTCTTGCTACAACTGTACAGGGCATTGGTGAGACCACACCTAGAGTACTGCGTACAGTTTTGGTCTCCTTATTTAAGGAGGGATATACTTGCATTGAAGGCAGTCCAGAGAATTGGACCTTGCACCATCGGGAAGCCTGAAATCTGTGCAAACCCTCATAATCACTCCGCCTACTTGTCTCTGGCAACAGGGAATGAGATGAAGCGGTCTCTCTGTGTATGTAGAGCCTCAGACATCTCCCTTATGCAACAGTGTACTCAAAGCTGCGAGATGTTGCTTATATTTCCAGCAGCAGCCTGGAAGGAGCCAGATGCATAAAGGTTCAAAGCCTCTGTCAACTTGACAACCACAGGCAGTGGTGTCCTTGCCTGCTTTGAGGTTGCAGTTGTGGCTGCAGCAATTGAAGATTTCAGTCACAACCTCTTTTAGTGAAGCAATGATATCTCAAGTACTAGTTGTCACTGAAGTTGAGGTAAGAGAATTGCTCCTAAAGACACCCGGTGGGAATAGCCTCCTGCTGAGAGCCCTTCTTTCCCTCCTCCTCCAGCAGTATATTTTTCTGCTCTGCCTGGCCTTGCTTCATTTTCTCAGTCATGTTCAATTCCAAGAGGAATGCCTCCCAGGCCACCCATGTCTGGGAGCAACTTGTTTCAGCACAAGCTTTTAAATGAACAAAAAGTACTTCATCACCAGTCAGACCACTCCTGTAGACTATTCAAACTTTAGGCAAGTATAGAAAAGCTCCAAAAATGCATATAATTGCACCAGAAGCCAGCAGAAATAATCCAGCAATTAACTTGTAAGTAGTTCATGATCCCTTTGAGCAGTGCTGGTGTGGGGTCCTTCATTGCTTTTAACATCATGTTCAGCAATGTGATGTTAAGACGTAGGCTGGAGCGTGGCGTTCAAAAATGTTATAAGTTGCCTGCTGTGCATGCTGCCGGCGGTTGTTAGGCGCATGCACGCAAATCCCTGTATTAACATGGCCCTGACGCACTTCCCATCGGAAGTGTGAGTGCGAATCTTGGGCCCATTTATTCCACCATTAGGAGGTGCATAGCTCCTAGAAAATTGGCACTACACAGCCCAATTTCTGCCCCAGCCTTGAAAAGTTGAAGCAGCTGTGTGATGCACTGTTATATATAATCTGTGGTATAACCATCACTGATAAAATGTTACATTTGGTCAATAAATGTTTCTATGGGTGAAAAATAACAACACTGAAGCAACAGGCATTTAAAACCACAGATAAAAGTCATAAAGTACATAACATGCATTTATGTCACTCATACAAAGCAGACAATGATAGATTTAAGTCATCCATTGTTGCAGATATTTCTAACAAGGAATGAAGCAATGGCATGTTCAGGAAGTGGGACCAGTTCCTACTGTAAAAAAAAGGAGAAAAAAAACTTTGGCAGATAATTTATCAAATCCTACAACTATGATATACAGGTCTGTATAACGTTTCCTATTGACTGAAACTTGTTAATGATATGTCTGTGTATATGTCTGGTATCCTGCAACGGGAAAGAACTTTAAAGTGACGGCCCTTCTTGATACAAAATCAAAATACTGTGGATGCTGGAATTGTGAAATAAAAACTGAAAATGCTGGAAATACTCAGCAGATCGGGTAGCATGTGTGGAGAGAGAAACAGTTAACCTTGCAGGTCGATGACCTTTCTTGTTAGCAAGGTTATGTAACAAGCAGCAGATCACATTCATTCTTCCAACAGGCATTTGAGAAAGACCTACATAAATGTCTGTAACTTAAACTCTGTTCTGTATGTAACTATGTAACACTTGCCACCAGAGGGCGCGACTGTTGGAGTCCTAATGCTCATCTGCACACACGTGCATGGCCAGTATAAAAGGTTGGCTGCTATATTGTTTAGGCACTGTGGAGTTGTAATAAAGAAGACTAAGGTTACACTAAGTTTAGCTCACAGTACTCAGCCTCCTAGAGTTCTTCTATACACAACAATTGGCGATGAGTAACAGAATACGAACCTTCACGCAACCATGGCTGCTGTTGGAATATTGGAGAGATTCATAGAGGGTGATGATTGGGAAGCCTTCGTCGAGCGTCTCGACCAGTACTTCATGGCCAACAAACTGGAAGGATACGCTAACGCGGCCAAGCGCAGGGCGGTTGTCCTCACCGTCTGTGGGCCTAAAATATATGGCCTCATCAAGAATCTGCTCACACCGACAAAACCAACGGAGAAGGAATATACAGAGTTGTGTATGCTGGTTTGGGACCACCTCAAGCCAAAGGAGAGTATCCTCATGGCTAGATATCGTTTTTACACGCACCATCGCTCCGGGGGCCAGGACGTGGCGGATTATGTTGCCGACCTGAGAAGCCTCGCGGGATCTTGCGATTTTGGAGCTGCGTTGGGGCAAATGCTGCGGAACCTTTTCGCGCTGGGCATCAGCCACGAGGTCATTCTTTGAAAGCTGCTGGCTGCCGAAACCTTAGACCTGAGCAGGACCATCGCGATCGCCCAGGCATGCATAGCCACGGACGATAACATCAAACAGATATCTTCTCAACATCGAAGCTCACCGGAAAGTACTGTGCATAAAATGATGTCGCTAGCAGGCCGAACTGCATATGGCAGGGCCTATACGTCTGTGGCTGCAACACCTGTGATGCCTCAGAGTCCACCATCGGGGGTGAATGTGAATCCATTAGCACCATGTTGGCGCTGCGGGGGTAATCATCGGGCCCATCAATGTTGATTCAAGCACTACGTGTGCAAAGGCTGCGCAACAGTGGGGCACCTCCAGTGAATGAGCAAACGTGCTGCGACATACCACGTGGCAGAGGATGATCGATCCGGCATGGATCACGCAGCATAGGCAACTCAACCCGAGGAAGAAGTGTATGGGGTACATACCTTCACCACCAAGAGCCCTCCGATAATGCTGAAAGTCAAATTAAATACAGTTCCAATATCCATCGAGTTGGACACAGGTGCGAGTCAGTCAATAATGAGCCAGAAGGCTTTCGAGAAACTGGGGGCAATAAGGCACAAAGGCCCAAACTGAGCCCGATTAATGCAAAGCTGCATACCTACACCAAAGAGCTCATACCCGTCATTAGAAGTGCGGCAGTGAAGGTATCATATGATGGAGCTGTGCATGACCTATCATTGTGGATTGTTTCAGGCAATGGCCCAACGCTGTTCGGCAGAAGCTGGCTAGAAAAGATGAGATGGAATTAGAATGACATCGAAGCACTATCTTCAGTGGATGATGCCTCGTGTGCTCAAGTGCTGAGTAAGTTTCCCTCGTTATTCGAACCAGGCATCGGCAACTTCACAGGCGTCAAGGTACAGATCCATCTAGGACCCGATGCACGGCCCGTCTATCACAATTCTCGGGCGGTTCCGTTCATGATGAGGGAGAAAGTCGAGATCGAACTGGACAGACTCTAACGCGAAGGAATCATATCACCAGTCGAGTTCAACGAGTGGGCCAGTTCAATTGTTCTGGTGTTGAAAAGCGATGGCACAGTCAGAATCTGCGGAGACTTCAAGGTAATTATTAACCGAGTTTCACTACACAACCAGTACCTGCTGCCCAAGGCGGATGACCTGTTCGCAATGTTAGCGGGGGGGAAGTAGTTCACCAAGTTGGACCTAACCTCCGCCTACATGATACAGGAGCTGGCTGAATCTTCGAAAAGATTGATGTGCATCAACACATACAAAGGGCTGTTTATATACCACAGGTGCCTTTTCGGGATTCGCTCGGTTGCAGTCATTTTCCAGAGAAACATGGAGAGTTTGCTGAAATCTGTTCTGCGCACCATTGTGTTTCAAGATGACATCCTGATCACCGGTCATGACTGTTATGTATGGAGAAAGAGTCAGACTGAACACTGTGAGCTCAAAGTAAAGTGTGACCGTAGTCTTTTATTGCAGGTCTCCAGAGTGCCTCTCCAACCTGTGAGGCCTCCTTAAATACCTGTGCTCCCAAGGGATTATGGGATCCCTTGGGACTTCAGGGGATGAGCCCTCTGGTGGATGCACAGAGTAAATACAAGTTTACATATGTAACAGTGAAACTATCGAACACCTATACAACCTGGAAGAGGTTCTAATTCGCCAAGACAGAGTGGGACTCAGGCTGAAACACTCCCAGTTTGTTTTCCTGGTGCCAGAAGTCGAATTTTTGGGGAGAAAGATTGCAGCAGACAACATCAGGCCCATGGACTCAAAGACATAGGCCATCAAGAATGCAAGCAGACCACAGAATGTGACGGAGCTGCGTTCGTACCTGGGACTTGATACGTCTTTACTATACAGTATAAATGCACACGAGGCCCATGCTTGAGAGAAGGTCAGTCTGTGACCTGTCCTTTATTCCTTAGCACTCAAGTGATGAAGGTGGGTGGAGCTTCCCCTTTTATACTTGAAGGTCCAGGTTAGCAGTGTCTCCCACCTAGTGGTCATTGTTCTCACAGTATACAACTTAGGTCAGATTATACACGGGTTACAATGCTGGTTGAATACATGACATCACCTCCCCCCCCCAAAGTCTTATTGGGATCACAGGTTGAGTCTCTCTGGTGGTTTACGCTCTCTTGTAGAGCGCTTGAGTTGGGGCTCTGGTTGGGCGCTGGCCTGAGTGTCTGCTGTTTGCAGTGCCTCAGGCCTATCCAGACTGCCCACAGTGATTGGGCTCTCCTCCCTTTGGTTCCTGTGTTCGGTCACCTGTGGTGGAGTGAACTCTACATCATGTTCTTCCTTTGCTTTTTCTATGGGGTTGCTGAACCTCCTTTTTGTTTGATCCACGTGTTTGCGGCAGATTTGTCCACTGGTACGTTTAACTACCAGAATCCTATTTCCCTCTTTGGCAATCACAGTGCCTGTGAGCCATTTGGGCCCTGCAGTGTAGTTGAGGACAAAAACAGGATCATTTACATCAATGCATTGCGCCCTCGCATTCCTGTCATGGTAGTCATATTGTGGCTGGCACCTGCTCTCGACAATTTCTTTCATGATGGGTTGTATAAGGGATAGCCGGGTTTTGAGCGTCCTTTTCATTCGCAGCTCTGCGGGTGGAACCCCTGTGAGCGAGTGTGGTCAGGAAGTATAGGCCAATAGGAGGCGTGATAAGCGGGTTTGTAGGGAAACCCCTTGGATTCTGAGCATCCCCTGTTTGATTATCTGCACTGCTCGTTCTGCCTGGCCGTTTGAGGTTAATTCCATTGCCTGCCATGAAGTCCTGGAATTCAGTGCTTGTGAAGCACGGGCCATTGTTGCTGACCAAGACGTCCGGAAGACCATGGGCGGCGAACATTGCCCGTAGACTTTCTATTGTGGCAGAGGCTGTGCTTGAATTTAAAATGACACACTCGATCCATTTGGAGTAGGCGTCTACTACAACCAAAAACATTTTTCCCATGAAAGAACCTGCGTAGTCCACATGGATGTGTGACCAAGGCTTGACGGGCCAGGGGCTAAGGGGGGCTTCCCTAGGCGCATTGCCCAGCTGGGCACACGTGTTGCACCTGCGAACACAAAGTTCCAGATCTGCGTCTATCCCTGGCCACCAAATGTGTGACCTGGCAATTGCCTTCATCATGACAATGCCCAGGTGCTCATTGTGGAGTTCTCTGATGAACACCTCTCTACCCATCTGGGGCATGACTACGCGGTTTCCTAACAGTAGGCAATCGGCCTGAATCGAGAGTTCATCCCTGCGCCTGTGAAATGGTTTAAATTCCTCAGGGCATGCCCTGTACGTGGCTGCCCAGTCCCCATTCAGGACACATTTCTTGACAAGAGACAATAGCGGGTCTCTATTTGTCCAGACTTTAATCTGACGGGCTGTCACGGGTGAGCCTTCGCTTCCGAAAGCTTCAACAGCCATGACCATCTCAGCAGCATGCTCGGTAGCCCCCTCAGTGGTGGCTAGTGGGAGCCTGCTGAGTGCATCAGCGCAGTTTTCGGTGCCCAGTCTGTGCCGAATTGTATAGTCATAGGCGGCTAACGTGAGTGCCCATCTCTGTATGCGGGCCGATGCGTTTGCATTTATGGCCTTGTTGTCCGCCAAAAGGGACGTTAGGGGTTTGTGATCTGTCTCCAGCTCAAATTTCCTGCCAAACAGGTACTGGTGCATTTTCTTTACAGAATATATACATGCAAGAGCCTCCTTTTCTACCATCCCGTAACCCCTTTCTGCCTGGGACAGACTCCTGGAGGCATAAGCTACCAGCTGTAACTGACCCTTGACCTTGACATGCTGCAATACACACCCGACACCATAGAACGACGCATCGCACGTTAACACAAGTTTCTTACATGGGTCGTATAGTGATAACAGAGTGTTGGAACATAACAAATTGCGTGCTCTATTAAAAGCCCTTTCCTGGCTGTCCCCCCAGACCCATTCGCGACCTTTGCATAGGAGCACATGTAGCGGCTCCAGCAGCATGCTCAATTTGGGAAGAAAGTTACAAAAATAGTTCAGGAGCCCCAGAAACAAACGCAGCTCCGTCATGTTACGGGGTCTGGGTGCTCTCTGGATCGCTTCCGTCTTGGACGCAGTAGGGCTGATCCCGTCTGCTGCTACCCTCATCCCCAGGAATTCTACCTCTGGAGCTAGGAAGACGCACTTCGTCTTTTTCAGTCGCAGCCCTACCCAGTCCAGTCTGCGTAGCACCTCCTCCAGGTTGTGGAGGTGTTCTTCAGTATTGTAACCCTGATGAGGATGTCGTCCTGAAAAATATGGAGGCTTTCCATATTTCGTTGGAAGATCGCGGCAGCCGAGCGAATCCCGAATGGACATCTGTTGTACTCAAACAACCCCTTGTGTGTCGTGATGGTGGTCAGCTTCTTCAACTCACTCGCCAGCTCCTGGGTCATGTAAGCTGAGGTCAGGTCCAATTTGGAAAAAATTTGCCACCGGATAGCGGAGCAAAGAGGTCCTCCACTCTCAGTAGCGGGTACTGGTCTTGGAGTGACACCCGATTGATGGTGGCCTTGTAATCACCACATATCCTGACCGACCCATCCGCCTTGAGCACCGGCACAATCGGGCTCGCCCAGTCATTGAATTTGACTGGCGAGATGATGCCTTCCCTCAGCAGGCGGTCCAATTCGCCTTCTATCTTTTCCTGCATTACGTATGGCACCGCTCTGGCCTTGTGGTGTACTGCCTGGTGTCTGGATTTATGTGAATCACTACCTTGGCCCCCATGAAAGTGCCGATGCTGGGTTGAAATAATGAGTCAAATTTGTCCAGGATCTGTGAGCATGATACTCGCTCCACAGAGGAAATTGCATTGACATCGCCCCATTTCCAGTTCATGACAGCAAGCCAACTCCTCCCCAGTAGTGCGGGACCCGTCCCCTGGGACAATCCAGAGCGGCAACCTGTTCTCCGAATCTTTGTGGGTCATGACTACCGTGGCGCTGCCTAGCACCAGAATGACCTGCTTTGTGTAAGTTTGTAGCTGTGCGTCAATCGGCGATAATTTTGGCCTCCTGGTCTTGGATGCCCACAACTTTTCGAACCGTTTGATACCCATCAGCGACTGGCTGGCCCCGTGTCTAGCTCCATTGATACTGGGATGCCATTGAGGAGCACTTTCATCATTATCGGTGGCGTCCTGGTGTATGAACTGTATACGTGCTCCACATGAACTTGCTGAACTTCGGCTTCCAGCGATTTCCCCCAGCGTTCACTTCTGCAATTTCTGCAGGTATTTTGCTCATCTCTGCAAACTCCGGCTGAGTGTATGCCTCCACGCCTCCAACATGAGCTGTTGTTTGAAACAAAAGGTCCCTTGCCAGTCGATCGTCCCTGACTGCCCCTGTGACTGTCCTTGAATGCGCCATTAACAGGTGTTGATTGCCCCATTACTGGCCGCATTGTCCCTTGCAATGGCGTGAATCGCTGTTCAGCTTGCCATTGTCTCTGTCGAACTCCCCCTCTGGGTTCAACTACATGTTGGGGATGCCGGATTGCGCTTGTCTGCCTGGAGAACTGTGTGCTGCTTTAACAATGTTGAATCTCTGTCCCAACCATTCCTTAACACAGTACCTCTCGTCTGTTCTGCTAGTGGCCATACTCGCATGGTTTAAATCCCAGTTTCTCGTCGCCATTAATACATCCTTACTATACAGTATAAATGCACACAAGGCCCATGCTTGAGAGAAGGTCAATCTGTGACCTGTCCTTTATTCCTTAGTACTCAAGTGATGAAGGTGGGTGGAGCTTCCCCTTTTATACCTGAAGGTCCACGTTACGAGTGTCTCCCACCTAGTGGTCATTGTTCTCACAGTGTACAAATTAGGTCAGATTATACATGGGTTACAATGCTGGTTGAATACATGACAGGACTCCTTCACTATTTCGGTAACTTTCTATCCGGGTTGAGCACGTTGTTAGAGCTTTTGCACATGTTGCTACGTAAGGGTGATCTGATCATTCTCATCAAACCAGTCCTGGTGTTTCCTGATTGAGTGACCGAGCATCTCTTTGCAGGCATTGGTTATGGAGGCCTGGAGAGCATCCAAGCGCTGTGGGCATTCTGCGTCTTGGGGTCATCAAGGCACGCTAGGTTAGCTGTGAGGCGCTGACCATATAGGGCTCTCTTAGCTGGGTCGCTAAGTGCCACAGCATTGACTTTTTTGCGGCACTGCTTCTGCTGCCCCCTCCGCTTTGGGGCGATGTTGATGTCAATGATGGATCAGATTAGGTGGCGGTCCGTCCAGCTCCTGTCATGGCACGGGTGATGCGCACATCCTTGTGATCCCTGGCTTGGACGATGACATAGTCGAGCAGGTGCCAGTGCTTGGAGTGAGGGTGTTGCCACAATGCCTTGTATTTATCCCTCTGGCGGAACAAGGTGTTGGTGATGTCAAGTTCATGCTCTAGACATTTTGTCAGGAGTAGGGTACCACTGGAATTGGCTTTCCTTACCCCCTCTCTGCCAATCACGCCTCCCCAGAGGTCTGTGTTCTTGCCGACCCTGTCACTGAATTCACCGAGAAGGATCTGTTTGTCGCCCGCGGGGACGCAGGACAGGAATTTTTCGATGTTGGAGTATAAACCCTTTTTGGCCTCACCTGTTGTGTCCAGTGTTGCGGTGTACGCACTGATGATTGTGATGCACTGGTTCCGGAAGAGGGTGAGTTGAAGAGTCATGAGGCTTTTGTTAACCCCGGAGGGGGAGTGTTTGAGGCTGTCGACCAGCTCAGATTTGATGGCGAAGCCGACTCCATAGAGGCGGCGTTCCTCCTCTGGTTTCCCTTTCCAAAAGAAGGTGTAACCTCGACCTTGTTCATTGAGCTGGCCTTCCCCTGCCCACCGGGTCTCGCTTAGGGCGGCAATGTCGATATCAAAGCGTCTAAGTTCCCGTGAAATTATGGCGGTGCGGCGTTCCAGTCTGTCGCTGTTGGGTTGTTCATGAGGGTCCTGACGACCCGTGGCCGAGGAGCTCTTCCTGGAGCCACAGTGCGGATTTTGTCCCCTCCGGGGCACAACGGACATGATTTTTGCAGCACGACAGCTGCAGGAACAATGCAGGGAACAGTACCAGCCTTTATACATGACCTTCGTCGATCTTACAAAGGCCTTTGACACTGTCAATCGCGAGGATCTATGGAGCGTCCTCCTCCGTTTCTGATGCCTCCAAAAGTACGTGACCATCCTCCCCCTGCTCCATGACGACATGCAGGCCGTGATCCTTACCAACGGATCCATCACAGACCCCACCCACATCCGGACCAGGGTCAAGCAGGGCTGCGTCATCGCCACAACCCTCTTCTCAATATTCTTCGCTGCCATGCTCCACCTTATAGTGGACAACCTCCCCGCTGGAGTGGAACTAAACTACAGAAACAGTGGGAACCTGTTCAACCTTCGCCGTCTCCAGGACAGATTCAAGACCACCCCAACTTCTGTCGTCGAGCTACAGTATGAGGACGACGCCTGCATCTGCGCACATACAGAGGCTGAACTCCAGGACATAGTTGACGTATTTACTGAGGTGTACAAAAGCTTGCGCTTTGCGCTAAACATCAGTAAGACAAAGGTCCTTCTCCAGCCTTTCCTTGCCGCACAGCACTGCCACTCAGTCATCAAGATCCACGGCGCGGCCCTGGACAACGTGGACCACTTCCCTCATCTTGGGAGCCTCCTATCAACAAGAGCATGCATTAACGACAGGATCCAACACCACCTCCAGTGCGCCAGTGCAGCCTTCGACTGCCTGAGGAAAAGAGTGTTTGAAGACCAGGCCTTCAAAACTGTCACAAAGCTCATGGTCTACAGGACTGTAGTAATACCAGCCCTCTTGTATGGCTCAAAAACATGGACCATGTACAGCAGACACCTCAAGTCACTGGAGAAATACCACCAACGATGTCTCCACAAGATCCGACAAATCCTCTGGGAGAACAGACATACCAACATTACTGTTGTGTATTTGTAAAGCCTGCACTCTCATGTTCCGCCACCAGGGAGCTCATCCCCTGAAGTCCCAAGGGATCCCAGCATCCCTTGGGAGCACTGTATATAAGCCGGCCCCTAAGGCCTGTTCCTCACTCTGGAGTGTCTTATTAAAGACTGAGGTCACTGTTACTTTAACCGCCCTGTGTGCAGCCTCATCTGTGTTAGGAACACAATAGTCAGCGTCCTTGTCCAGGCCAACATCCCCAGCACTGAAGCACTAACCACACTTGATCAGCTCCGCTGGGCAGGCCACATTGCTCGCATGCCAGGCACAAGACTCCCAAAGCAAGCGCTCTACTCGGAACTCCTTCACGGCAAATGAGCCAAAGGTAGGCAGCGGAAACTTTACAATGACACCTTCAAATCCTCCCTGATAAAGTGCGACATCCCCACTGACACCTGGGACTCCCTGCCCAAAGACCGCCCTAAGTGGAGGAAGTGCATCCGGGAGGGCGCTGAGCTCCTCGAGTCTCATTGCCGAGAGCTTTCAGAAATCAAGCGCAGGCAGCAGAAAGATTGTGCGGCAAACCAGTCCCACCCATCCCTTCCCTCAACGACTATTTATCTTACCTGTGACAGAGACTGCGGTTCTCGTATTGGAATGTACAGCCACCTAAGGACTCATTTTAAGAATGGAAGCAAGTCTTCCTCGATTGCGCCGGACTGTCTATGATGATGATGAGACCTCCTCAAATGCATTACCTCACACTTATCCAAATTGAATTCCATTTGCCACTGTTCTTCCCACCTGACCAGTACCTTGATATCTTCCTGTAGTCTGCAGCTTTCTTCTTCATTATCAACCACACAACCTAATTTAGTGTCATCTGCAAACTTCTTAACATACCCCCAACATTCAAGTCCATGTCATTGTTATATACCACAAAAAGCAACATGAAGAAACATGGTGCTAGAACTTCAGAGGTTTATGCCAGTTAACGCTAGTTTCAGAGAAAAAAATGGTGGCCACCGCACTTCCGCCCACTGTCAGCCGCAATTTTCGTCAGCTGATGATGATCATACTCATGAAAATTATGCTGCCTTTGCAGATCGTCATGGCAGTGAATGTGCAATGCTCACTCCATGCCTGATCTGCTATTTTCAACATTGCCACACCACTTACCGGCATGTCTTAAGTGCGACCAAGTGTTGACAAGCAGGAAAGAGGCTTCAGCAGCATTATTTAAAGGGATTAACTTTCTGCAACTCCAGCAGCTTGATAGATTTCTTTCAAGGCTCTAAGGTAACGGAGAGTGTTGTTGCAAGCGGAGAATGCCTTCATTCTTATTTAAAGGCTTTTGCTCACAATACTTGCTCACAGTCATGGGTGCTGCACTGGCAGTCCCTCTCGTACTTGAATATATTAGGGTGAGGGAGCAGAGGCAATGAATAAGAGGAGATGATATGCGCAGAGGGAGGGGGAGAAGGGCCACGATGGCTCTCAGCAGGAGGCCTTACCCAACTAGGGTCTTCCAAGACCACTTCTCTTTTATCCACTTAAGCGGGGAGCAGTATATTAGGAGATTCTGTTTCACCAAGGAGGTGGTCAAATAACTCATCCTCCTCCTGCAAACCAAACCTCCAGCCTGAGAGCAGGACGAACACAGCTCTCCCATTGGTCCTCAATTTATTTGCCAGTGGATCATTTTATTCTTCAGCAGACGACATTGCTAACATCCCCCAGTTTGCCATCCATTGCTGGCAATTCTGGGAAGTCACAGAGACTCTCTACACCAGGAGAAGTGACAAGATTTCCTTCTCTCTGAGCAGAGAGAAGCAAGACGAACATGCATGTGGCTTTGCCAGGATAACGGGCTTCGCCATTGTGCAGGGCACAATCGACTGCACACATGTGGCTTTGCGGGAGCCATATAACAATCCTAAGATCTTCCGTAACCGCAAAGGCTACCCCTCACTTAATAAGAACATAAGAATATAAGAAATAGGAACAGGAGTAGGCCACCTGGCCCCTCAGGCCTGCTTGACCATTTAATAAGATCATGGCTGATCTGATCATGGACTCAGCTCCACTTCCCTGGCTGCTCCCCATAATCTTTTATTCCCTTATCACTCAAAAATCTGTCTATTTCCACCTTAAATATATTCAATGACCCAGCCTCCACAGATCTCTGTGGCAGGGAATTCCATAGATTTACAACCCTCTGAGAGAAGAAATTCCTCCCCATCTCAGTTTTAAATAGGCGGCCACTTATTCTGAGACTATGTGCCCTAGTTTTAGTTTATCCTATGAGTGGAAATATCCTCTCTGCATCCACCTTGTCGAGCCCTCTTATTATCTTATATGTTTCGATAAGATTACCTCTCATTCTTCTGAACTCCAATATGTATAGGCCCAACCTACTCAACCTATCTTCATAAGTCAACCCCCTCATCACCGGAATCAACCTGATGAACCTTCTCTGAACAGCCTCAAATGCAAGTATATCCTTCCTTAAATATAGAGACTAAAACTGTATGCAGTACTCCAGGTGTGGCCTCACCAATACCCTATACAGTTGTAGCAGGACTTCTCTGCTCATATACTCTATCCTCCTTGAAATAAAACCAACATTCTATTTGCCTTCCTGATTACTTGCTGTACCTGTATACTAACTTTTTGCATTTCTTGCACAAGGACCCCCAGGTCCCTCTGTACTGCAGCACTTTGCAATATTTCTCCATTTAAATTATAATTTGCTTTTATATTTTTTCTGCCAATTGTTGCGCAAACATGCCCAGCAATTCCAGATGTTCAATGCCCACTTTCCTGGCAGCTGTCATGATGCAGTCATCCTGCACCAGACCAGTGTGCAAGCTCTCTTCCAGCCACCACCGCAAACTCGACGGTGGCTGCTCGGAGACATGGGCTATCCACTTTGCATCTGGTTCATGACTCCCCTCCACAACCCCAACACATGCCCAGCACATATAATGAGAGCCATGCTTTCACCAGGAACATCATCAAGCAGACCTGCAGGCTACTGAAGCAATGGTTCCGCTGCTTTGACCACTCGGGAGGAGCCCTCCAGTACACGCCGGAGCTGGTGTCCCATTTCGTGATGATTTGCTGCAAGCTTCACAACTTGGCCAACATGTGGGAACAGCTTGTACCACCAGGGATTATGGGACCACCTCAGGAGAAGGACAATAGAGTGGATGAGGACGAGGATGAGGAGGAAGGGAAGGAGGAGAAGGAAGAGGAGGATGAGCAAGAGGAAGATGAAATGGACGAGGAAGAAGGGAGGAGTCAGGCAGCCAATCCCCTTCTGGATGGGCTGTCCATGAACACCTCATCAGATTCCAATTCCAATGAATGAAATTCCAGATCCCCGGTGCTTACCACATCCCCACCCCGTCACAGAATATCACAGAGCCTTCCTAGGCATAAAGCTGAAATGAGAACCACCACAACAGATTACAAACAAAATTATTAAATTCATCAACAATCAATTTATACATATGATATGAACTAATCACCCTTGTGCAATCCCACTCCATTGACCCACTGCCACTCCCCAGGGTGGCGCCTTAGCATTCCTAGCACAGTTTGCTGGGCTGCTGCAGCACCCTTCAAGCCTCGGTCGACAGTGGGAAACCCAGCCACAATGGCAACAGTCTGAGCTTGGGTGACAGCAAGCTGAGACTGCAAGACAGCAGTCTGCACTTCTGCTGTAGCATTAAGATGTTGGGTCACTTCTGCCTGTGCTGCAATGGCAGCTGCAACAGCGGCCATCAAACACAGCATAGCTGGGACAATAAGGTTCTCTCTGGGAGTTGTCCATCATTTCCAGCCTGGAAATCCTGGGCTCCAAACTCTGTGCAATGCCCCGTGCAATGTTAGAACCAGACTTCTCCATGCTCCTTGACATTACCAAGAGGCTCTATGGCAGGCTTGACATTACATCTAGAAATTCTATGTGTATGCCCATCACCCTTCTTCTGAAGACCGCCCCATCGAGTTCTTCATCTGAGTCTTGTGTAGCTGAATTGCGTGTGAAATCGGCCTCCGGAAAGTTGGCCCCTGAGCTCCTGGATCGCCGACCTGGGGACCACAGTGCTGCCCATCACATAGTAGGCTATCCCCTGCCATAGCCTTTGAGATATATCCTGCCAGTCTGTGGGAAGACGACAGCCTTTCTCCTCTCCACGGCCACCACCAGTGCCTCAAGAGCCGCAATTGAGAATCTTCAGGCTCTCGCCCTGTGCTGAGGCTTAGCTATCTGCTTCCAGTACCATCTCCTTTCAGGTGGAGTTCGAACTGGATTGACAAAGAGGTGCTGTAGAATCAGTGCACCTCCTCTTTAAGTATTGAATAAAGGGGAGAAATTCCCTACCCTAGCGCCACCTGTTAGCACAGCGTTAAGTGTAGAAAGCCACAGCAACTGCTCTTCCACCAGCTGATGGCGGGTCCTCCATTTAGGATATCCTGGTAACACTGGTGTTCTTAGATAGTGCCCTGCAAAAATAAATGGCATAGTGGTGACATGCTAACTTAACGTCACCACTGCGAACTTCAACCTTAGCGCTGAGTTCAGCTCTGGGTCTTAAGCACACCAGGTAACTGAGTGTACAAGCAGACTGACAGATTTGCTCTCAGCACCTTTTAAAAATAAATGCACATCTTTCAGGTAAGTTTGCATTTAAACTTTGTGATTGATCTTTTTTTTATTGAAGTAGTTACTTGCTGCAATAAATGTTAAAAAAAATTAGTGTATAGGGAGTGCTGCTGGACATTTGCAAGTCCTCAGATGGCAAAGGAAGGCTTCTGAGAAGGCAGAAAATGCAATAAATTCTCAGCACGTCAGTCAATGTCTGGGACGAGAAAAAGGCAGAGTTCACGTCTCAGGTCGAGATGCTGCCTGACCAGTTGACTACTTCTTGGATTTTAAGCTGTCATTTCAGATTTACAGCATCTACTCATGGAGGGAAGAGGAAGACATAGAAGAGGAAGAAGCTCGGAGGAGAAGAAAGCAGAAGAGGAGGAAACAGAAGAGGAGGAAGCAGAAGGAAAGTTGCAACCCAGACAGTCCCTTTCTAGCCGGGATATCCGTGATGGAATCATCTGCTGCAAATGGGTTTGTTGGTTGACCTTGAGCTTGTGGCTGGGGATGTCAAATTAAACTTCTTCATCTTCTTCACTCTCTTCTCCCTCCTCTTGGCCAATCACTGGCTGGGAAGGCTGTATTTCTGGTGTGCGTGAAATGAGGAAGGCACATGTAGTGGGGGGAGGATGGGAAAGCAAGAGGTGCATGCCAGAAAGAAGATAACGTATGAGAATGCCACATCCTGTATACTTGCCGCACCAATGCTGGCCAAGGGCTCAGTCATGCCCCTCCCAAGAATGGCCTTCACTGTCTCCTACAAAAGGATTAAGTGAAGCTAAGAAAGAGAGATGTGCCTCGTGATTGGTACAGATTGTGAGTAGGTGAGATAGAACAGGTGGAGATGACATCAGATGCTGAGATGAGTAATGAGATACTGCAGTTAAAATAAAACGAGGAGCTATGTTAAATAAACTAATCAAACTCAAAGAGGATAAAACACGTGGGGCTAGATTTTACACTTTTGTGCAGATCATCCAAAAATGGCCATCAACACATTTGCATTGCAATGATTTTCATTAGACCAGCATTATTTCTAGAGCAATTTTAGAAATCATCTCTCATATATGATTGTTCGGATATGCAAAAATTCCGGCGTGGGTGGTAAAAATGGGTTTTCAGATCAACGGCTTCTCGCCCATTCTCAAAGCACCTAGTCTCCATTTTTAAAATTGGGCGTTACTGAGAAGCGATATGAAATGGCGGTAGCATTAAATCTCACTGATCTTCTGCCGTAAAGTGTTGCCGGCCTTAGCAACAGCATGGCAACGCTCGATTCCCACGATTCAGGAGGTCAAGGGTCATCACGACATGCGCAGAAGAGGAGACAGAGAGAGAGGGAGCTGAGAGGGACTGAAGGCGTGTGTGGGTGAGGTGTGGCTGCTTTGGGAGGAAGGAGGGAGACTTTAGAGCTTTGTGGTAAATAGGGAAACAAAAATTAGCTTTTACCAGCCACATATTTGCCCGAATTTGGCCTATAATAGAGGGAGAGGAGGAGACATCACAGCACGCTGTGGAGACTAATGTTGGAGAGAGCAGGGAGGTGGGAGAGGAGCACATTGGAGGGCGAAAAAAGTGTGAGGAGGTTCTCAAACGAGGCAAATGCCTCCCTCCTGCAGAAGGTCGAGTTACGCTGGGGTGATTTGACACAGGGAGGGTGTGGGAGGCCCACCCCAAAGGTCTACCAGAAGATATGGGCCGAGATAACAGAGGTGGTCTCGTCGGCGACCAATGGGGTGCGTGAGGGCAACCAATGCCGCAAACGATGGAACGACCTTGTGGGATCCGCAAGAGTAAGTATTACATTGATTTACATGTACTTATGTATTTATATAATTTGATTTGTAACATTCATGAGTGACTATCAACAGATGTGAGGTCTTTCAATTTTACCGGGAATGTTTTACTCAAATCCTGTGGTCACGGTGTATGTCTTTAGGTAAAGAATGATAATTATCATAATATTCATGATTACATTTGTTGGGTATGTGTTGTACCAGTCTCTGTGAGAGTGCCTAGCAATGATATCATGCAATGATCTCATGCCATGTCGTCTTGTCACCTTGTACAGAAGAAGCTA
Source organism: Pristiophorus japonicus (assembly GCF_044704955.1). Taxonomy (NCBI): domain Eukaryota; kingdom Metazoa; phylum Chordata; class Chondrichthyes; family Pristiophoridae; genus Pristiophorus; species Pristiophorus japonicus. The sequence goes on from NC_091981.1 coordinate 89,239,212, forward strand.
TCGACGATGAGGTCCATGCAGAGGCGAACGGGTGGGGGGCCAACAGTCCTCAGCGACATCACTGAGATGGAGGAGCGGGTGCTTGCAATCATGGGGAAGCACACCCGGATAGCCATGGAAGCACTTGCAGACCCTGAAGTGATGCCACGTGAGTAAAGCTTACACCATTGCATGATGTAAAGTCAATTGATGCCACACCCACTCATATCCGAACAATCATATATGAGAGATGATTTCTAAAATTGCTCTAGAAATAATGCTGGTCTAATGAAAATCATTGCAATGCAAATGTGTTGATGGTCATGAAATGTGATGTCTGTGATGATTTTGATAGTGGTGGTGCTTTTGTCATGCATATGCTGTGTCTAGCACTGGACTCACCTTGTCACCCAAGCACCCACTTCTCCTCTAATAACCTCATTGGTGTTTTGCAGCTCATCCAGCAGCACGGCCTCAGGCAAAACCACTGAGGCCTGAAGGTGGGGGCGCGGGGCCCGACTCTCAGGACGATCCTATACCTGGTGCTGAGGAGCTCCGATTCTTGGCCGTCAATCCACTGGCTCTGTTCTTGACGGATGAGAGCACGGACTTCGAGGAACCTGCATTACCCTGCTCCAGAAGCCATTCTACCCCAAGGCCATCTAGTGGTCCTCCGGTCATTCTTGCATCTACTCTGGAGGTACCGGCCCCAAGCACCTCATCATAGGCCACCCCATTTGTCCCCAGGATGGCGCTGACCCCTTGGAGGCCTCGTGGACGCGGCAGGTCTTGTCCACCAGCAGCACATGCGAGAAAGCAGAGAGATGGTACAGTTGTCCAGGAGGACTGTAGACATTGGTGACCAGCTCATTGAAGCATTGGGGGGCATATCCCGACAGCTGGCCACCATGACTGAGTACATTCCACAGATGACGAAGGCCCTGGATGCGATAGCCAGGAACACTGCTGGCACAGGCCTCCCAGTGGTCCCAAAGCATGGCACTCCATCCCTAGGTTACGTGCCACCACTGCGAATGAGAGATGAGAGCAAGGACCAAGATCCTGCTTCTGCATCGGAGAATGTTACCCCCTCGGCAGCCCCCACTCCCGTATCTGTGCAACTATTGCCTCTGCCTTCAACTCCCTCAATGAGGCACTGCCTGAGGAGCTCTTCAGCCAGATGGCATGGAGCAAGGAGGGGAAGAGATAGAGGTGGGGAGAAGAAAGGGAGGGGGGAAGGAAAGTGAGGTGCATATCCACAGGTGATGGCTGTGATATCTCCATCTGGGTGTATGCAATTTGTTATAATGTATGGGGGGAGGGACCACCCTCCTGCTTTGCCTTTGTATCTTGTGTTGCTGGACATTTGAACATTTGATTGATGTCAATGGTGGAAAAAGTGGGGTGTGGGCAGGTGTTGGGTGTTTTTGCCTATGATACTTATGATTTCAGACCAATGTTGGTATAACATTTTTTTTATTGAACATAACCTTGTTGCACTTTGTCTCATATAGCTGGACCGTTACACACTGGTGATTCTTTAACGTGAAAGGGTTAAATAAAACTTAACTTCAATCAACGTAAACTTTAACTGGCACCAAGGTGATGGGCACCATTGATGTCTGAGCTGCAGCCACACAGCAGTGTGTCAGCGTTGTCACTCACAGCAATGTTCTTTCAGGCAAATTGTTCAGTTATCAGCTCCTCATGTAAGAGTTTTGCAGCTATGTAGCCACCACGGGCCCTTTCCTGTGGTCTGGAGGGGGTCGTGGGCATGGTTGCATAGCCAGCCTGATTGTCTGGCCCTCGGTCAGCATCCAGCCCTCGTCGTCCTCTTCCTCTCTCTCCTGAGGTGGAGCATCATTCCCTTCTGGCAATTCTTGTCCCCTCCTGATAGCTAGATTGTGCAGCATGGAGCACACGGCCACGAATTTACCTACTTGCTCAGGGTTGTATTGTAGCTCCCCTCCTGAGTGGTCCAGACATCTGAAGCGCCGCTTAAGCACAGTTATTGTTTTGTGGACCACATTGCGTGTGTCTCTGTGGCTCTGGTTGTATCGCTTCTTGGCCTCGGTGTGGTTTTCACGCAGGGGGGGTCATCAACCAGGTGGCTAGGCCATATCGGTTATCACCAAGAATCCAGCATTGTCCTTGTGGTTGACTCTTAAAGATGTCAGAGACGGCGCTCTCACGCAGGATGTGAGCCTCATCGATGGACATTAGGCATTCACTGCCATTATGATCTGGTTGTGGTCGACAACTAGTTGGACCTTCAGGGAGTGAAATCCTTTTTTGTCATGAAAACGCTCCGGGTCCTGAGAAGGTGGCTGCATGGTGATGTGAGTGCACTTTATAGCTCCTTGCACCTTGGGGAACATAGCAATGCGGTAGAATGCTCCAGCCCTGTCAGTCTGAGCCTCCGTGGTCATGGAAAAGTTGATAAAGTCCATCCTTCTCGCAAACAGGGCCTCCATGACCTGTCTAATGCAGCGATGGATGGCATGGTGAGACAGAGGACAAATCTCAACCGCAGAGGCCTGAAAGGAACCAGACGCGTAGAAAGACAGTGCCGTGGTGACCTTGACTTCGACTAACACTGATGTCCTGATGGCAGGCTGCATATGTGGCCTGATGAGCTCATATATTTCATTGATCACCACCTTGTGGAAGCAAAGTCTCCAAAGGCAGGTGTGGTCGGACATGTTGAGATAAGATGGTGGATGTGTATGGTCTGGCCCTCCTCCTCATTCTTGCACGTCTTAAATTAGGGACATATTAATGGGCATCACACATTGAGCCATCTGCACTCTGCAGTATCTGCATACTAATCGATACAGGCTGAGAAATGGCTAGCCCCATTGCTGTGAAAGTATAATAGCGATTGATCAGAAGCAATAATTTCCACACTAAAATACACCTAGAGTAAAGCCCCAATAGTCCAGAGTCTGAAAATATATCTGTTGAGATGGTCACTTCACCTGAGAAGAACTCCAGAGTCAATGCAAACTCCCCCGAAGTTGAATGAAGCAACCTGTGATTTTACAAATGGTGGCACATCACTGGCTTTAGTTCAGAACAGTTCCACTTTTTCTGGGCATTTTTTTGGGCGAGCGATATTGTGGCGATATGTGTGTGAGGTGATGAAAGTTACGGTGGGCGATCTCCTGGGCATTCGTTTCACCAAATATGCTCTTTACGACAAAAAATTTATTGAATCTCGGCGTTAATTCTGTGCGCAAAGTAACACTGTGCGATATTATGGGCATTGATTTCACCCATTCTGATGATTCTGCCCGAAAAAAATGGGTGGGCGGTAATATTTTTTCCTGGCTTTATGCACATGGGGAAAGTAACGCTCGGCGATAAGTTTCCAAAAAATGCTTGTCAGTTTCCATTTTGTGGCTAAATGGGTGATATCTGGGCGTTATACATCATTTCAGCAGTAAAATGGATGTTAAGTGGGCATTAAGCATGCAAAAAATGAGGAAACTCTAGCCCCATGTCCGCACATTTTAAAAGAATCTAGGGAAGAGATAGCAGAGGCAATTCTAGACATGTTTAGTAATCCATTAGAAAAAGATGTGGTGCCATAGGATTGGTGGATAGGTAATGTAATATCTATATTCAAGAAGGAAGATAGATCATGACCAGGTAATTATAGACCAGTCAGTTTAACATCGGTGGTAGGAAAAATAATGGAATCCCTACTAAAGGAGAAAATAGAAGAACATATAGGGCGAGACTTTCCACTTTTGCGCAGATTGGCCAAAAATGGGCTTATTTCCAGTGTGGATGGTAAAAATGGGTTTTGAGATCCCTGGATTATCGCCCATTTTCAATACCCTAACTTTCCATTTTTGAAAATGGGCGTTATCGCGAGCGATCTGAAATGGGCGTGAGCATTACATTTTTTTGACCTTCTGCCATAAAGTGTCGCCGACCATAGCAATGGCATGGCAACGCTCATTTCCCGTGTTTCAGGAGGTCAGGGGTCATCATTATGTGCGCATAAGAGGAGACAGAGAGAGAGGGAGCAGAGAGGGAGTGAACGCATGTATGGGTGTGATGTGTGCTTCTTTGGCTGTTTGGGATGCACGAGAGAAATTCACCAGCAGCAAAAAGCCTACTAAGCACAAAGAATGTAGTTGACACTGAGTTTTTGTGAAAAAAATAATATTTAACATGGAAGGGATGGAGGAGGCAACCCAGCATGCTGTGAAGACTGAGGACACTGGCAAAAGCAGTGAGCTGGGAGAGGGACAATTGGGAGGATGCAAAAGAGCAAGGAGGTTCTCGGACGCGGCAAATGCATCCCTCATGCAGGACGTCAAGTCACGCATGGGTCAATTAACCCAGGGAGGGCGTAGGAAGCCCAGCCCAAAGGCCTACCAGAAGATATGAGCCGAGATAGCCGAGGTGGTTTCATCAGCGACCAACGAGGTTCGTGAGGGCAACCAATGCCGCAAGCGATAGGATGACCTCGTTGGATCCGCCAGAGTTAATATTACATTTATTTACTTGTACTTATATATTTATATAAATGGAATTGTAAGTGTAATGAGTGATTAAAATCAGATGTGGTGTCTTGCACTTACACTGCGAAGGTTGTACTCAAAGCCTGTGATCACGGTGTACGTCTTTAGCTAACGAATGATAATTTTCATTATAACCATGATTTATCTGTCGGTTATGTGTTGTAGCAGTCTCTGTGACAGAACCTAGCAATGATATCACGCAACGATCCCATGCCATGTCGTGCTGTTGTTACCTTTTACAGAAGAAGATTTCGAGGAATAGGGCCGTGCAGAGGAGAACGGGTGGGAGGCCACCAGTCATCATTGACCTCACCGATATCGAGGAGCAGATGCTGGCACTAATGGGGACCCACTCCCGGTCAGCCACGCAAGCAGCAGCAGAGCCTGATGTGATGCCACGTGAGTAAAGATGTACCATTGCATGATGTAAAGTCAATAGATGCCACACCCACTCATATCCGACCAATATTATATGATAAATGCATCATAAAATTCTTGTCTAAATAATGATGTCCTCATGAGAATCATTGCAATGCAGAATTTGGTGATGGTCATGAAATGTGATGTCTGTGATGATCTTGATAGCGATGTTGCTTTTGTTGTGCATTTGCTGTGTGTAGCGCTGGACTCACCTTGTGACCCTAGTGCCCCCTTCTCCTCTAATAACCTCATTTATGTTTTGCAGCTCAGCCAGCAGTGTGGCCCCATTCAAGACCACTGAGCCCAGAAGGTGGGGGCGCGGGGACGGACTCACCGGACTCTCCTGCATCTGGTGCTGAGGAGCACCGATTCTCGCCCGTGCATCTGCTAGGTCCCTTCTCAACGAATGACAGTGCCAACATCGAGGAGCCTACATCCCCAACTTCCATAATCCATTCAACACCGATGACATCTAATGTTCCTGCGGCCATTCCCACTTCCATCGTGGAGGTACCCGGCCCAAGCACCTTGCCACAGGGCCACCAGGTGTCTCCAGGACGGCGCCGACCAAGCGGAGGTTGGTTCAACGCGGCAGGTTTGCTCCACGAGCGGCAGATCTGAGCGGGCACATGTTTCACTTGTCCAGGAGGAGTGTTGACATAGGTCAGCAAATCCTCCAGACAATGGGGGGCATATCCCTCCAACTGGCCAGCATGTCCACCACCATGACGGAATGCGAGGCCCTGGAACTGATTGCCAGGAACACTGGTGGCAGAGGCCTCCCAGTGGTCCCGGAGCATGGTACTGCACCCCAAGGTGCCGCACCCCCATTGCCAATGACACGAGAGCCAGGAGGAAGATCTAGCTTCTGGCCCGGAGGACGTTCCCACCTCAGGGTCGTCCTCTCCGTTATTTATCCAAGCAGCAGTTCTGCCATCGTCCCCCGCAATGAAGCAATGCCTGAGGAGCTCCTCGGCCAGGTGGCTTTGAGTCAGGAGGGGAAGGGGAAGGAATAGAGGTGAGGAGGAGAAACAGGGGGCGGGGGATGGAAAGGAAAGTGAGGTGCATGGCCACAGATGTTGTCTTGGGCATATCTTTATGTTGATGTTGTTATTTTGGTGCGAGGGTCGGGTAAGGGCTGAAGGGGCAATCTTGCTGGTTTGCATTTGTGTTATCTGTTGCTCGAAATGGAGACCAATCTCTGATGTAAATGTGATAAATTTGTTGTGGGGTGCGTCGGGGGTGGTGGGGTGTTTTTTTACAGTTATAATTATGATTTCACAAAAATGGTCAGTTTAAATGTTTTTTATTTAACATAACCTTGTTGCGCATTGTCTCAAATAGCTGCACCGTTACACACTGTTGATTCCTTAACTTGAAGGGTATAATTACATTTAACTTGAATCAACTTAAACTTTAAATGTCACCAAGGTGATGCACACCATTGACGTATGACCTGCAAACCCAGCAGTGTTGAAGCTTTGTAAATAACAACAACATTCTTTCAAGCAAAGCGCTCATTTATGAGTTGCTGAAGTAAGAATCTTGCAGCTATGTAGCCACCAAGGGCCCTTTCCTGCGGTCTAGAAGGGGGCAGGGGCATGGTTTCAGCATCAGCCTGAATGTCTGACCAGAGGTCAGCATCCATATCCTCATCCTCTTCTTCCTCTCTCTCCTGAGGTGGACTGTCAGTCCCTTCTGGCAATTCTTGTCCCCTCCTGATAGCCAAGTTGTGCACCAAAATAAATTGAGCTATCTGCTCAGGGGTAGTATTGGAGCTCTCTTCCTAAGTGGTCCAGGCATCTAAAGCATTACTTAAGCACTCCAATGATTTTCTCGACGATATTGCAAGAGCCTCTGAGGCTCTCGTTTATCACTTCTTGGCTTTGGTGTGGGTGTCAAGCAGGGAGTCATCAGCCAAGTGGCGAGGCAATATCCTTCATCACCAATCATCCAGCATTGACCTTGTGACTGACTGGTAAACATGTCAGATACAGCGCTCTCACGCAGGATGTGAGCATCATGGATGCTGCCCGGAAATTTGGCATTCACTGCTATTATAATTTGCTGATGGTCGACAACGAGTTGCACATTCAGGGAGTGGAATCCCTTGCGGTTCCTAAGAAAATCTGCATCCTGAAAAGATGTCGGCATCGCGATATGCGTACAGTCTATTGCTCCCTGCACCTTGGGGAAGTTAGCAATTCGGTAGAGTCCTAAAGCCCTCTCAATCTGAGCCTCCCTGGTCATGGAGAAGCTGATAAAGTCCATCCTGCGTGTGTAAAGGGCTTCAGTGACCTGTCTAATGCAGCAATGTGTGGCATGCTCAGATATAGCGCAAATGTCGCCAGCTGAGGCCTGAAAGAAACTCGATGCATAGAAGGAAAGTGCCTCGGTGACGTTGACCTTGACAGACAGTGTGGTCCTGATGGTGCTGGCAGACTGCAGATCTCATCTGATGAGCTGGCATATCTCACTGATAACCTCCTTGTGGAAGCGCAGTCTCCTAAGGCAGGTGTTATCATAGAAACATAGAAACATCGAAAATAGGTGCAGGAGTAGGCCATTCGGCCCTTCGAGCCTGCACTGCCATTCAATAAGATCATGGATCTTTCACCTCAATACCCCTTTCCTGCTTTCTCCCCATACCCCTTGATCCCTTTAGCCCTTAATGGCCACATCTAATTCCCTCTTGAATATATCCAATGAACTGGCATCAACAACTTTCTGCGGTCGGGAATTCCACAGGTTAACAACTCTCTGAGTGAAGAAGTTTCTCCTCATCTCAGTCCTAAATTGCTTACCCTTTATCCTTAGACTGTGTCCCCTGGTTCTGGACTTCCCCAACGTCGGGATCATTCTTCCTGCATCTAACCTGTCCAGTCCCGTCAGAATGTTATATGTTACTATGAGATCCCCTCTCATCCTTCTAAACTCCAGTGATTAAAGGCCCAGTCGATCCAGTCTCTCCTCATATGTCAGGCCAGCCATCCTGGGAATCAGTCTGGTGAACCTTCGCTGCACTCCCTCAATAACAATAATGTCCTTCCTCAGATTAGGAGACCAAAACTGAACACAATATTCCAGGTGAGGCCTCACCAAGGCCCTGTACAACTGCAGTGAGACCTCCCTGCTCCTATACTCAAAACCCCTAGCTATGAAGGCCAACATAACATTTGCCTTCTTCACCGCCTGCTGAACCTGCATGCCAACCTTCAACGACTGATGTACCATGACACCCAGGTCTCGTTGTACCTCCCCTTTTCCTAATCTGCCACCATTCAGATAATATCCTGTCTTCGTGTTTTTTCCCCCAATGTGGATAACCTCACACTTATCCACATTATACTGCATCTGCCATGCATTAGCCCACTCACCTAACCTGTCCAAGTCATCCTGCAGCCTCTTAGCGTCCTCCTCACAGCTCACACCGCCACCCAGTTTAGTGTTGTCATGTTTGTAACTACAATGTAACACCACTGTATTACTGTATACACTCAACACAGATGCACACCTTGACCACAGGGGGTGAACTTGTGGGAGACACTCCTTACCTGATCACTCAGGTATATAAAGGGAGGTCCCACGCAGGGTCATCACTTCTGGAGTGCTGAATAAAGAGTTAAGGTCACTGAGTGGCCTTGTCCCTGGAATGTGCCTCGTGTGGTTTCATGCTGTAGAGTAAGGACTTTACAAGTGTCATCTGCAAACTGAGAGATATTGCACTCAGTTCCTTCATCTAAATCATTAATGTATATTGTAAATAGCTGGGGTCCCAGCACTGAGCCCTGCGGCACCCCACTAGTCACTGCCTGCCATTCTGAAAATGACCCATTTATCCCGACTCTCTGCTTCCTGTCTGCCAACCAGTTCTCTATCCATGTCAGTACATTACCCCCAATACCATGTGCTTTAATTTTGCACACCAATCTCTGGGCTAACCAGACTGGGGGCGGTGCGGTGGAGGAGGATTTCCTGGAGTGCATGGGGGATGGTTTTCTAGACCGGTGTGTCGAGGGGGGAGGCCATCTTGGACTGGGTGTTGTGTAGTGAGGGAGGATTGATTGGCGATCTCGTTATGCGCGGCCCCTTGGGGAGGAGTGGCCATGATGTGGTGGAGTTCTGCGTTGGGATGGAGAGTGAAACAGTTGGTTCGGAGACCATGGTCCCGAACTTGGGGGCGGGGGGGTGGCTTTGGGGGTATGAGGCGTGGGTTGGCTGGGATGGATTGGTGAGTGATGCTTGAGGGGTTGACGGTGGGTGGGCAGTGGCAGACATTTGGAGACCGCATGGATGAGCTGCAGCGGTTGTGCATCCCTGTCTGGCGTAGAGGGTGAGTGGGGAAGGTGGCTCAACCGTGGCTATCAGGGGAGGTCGGGGATGGTGTTAGGGCCGGGGAGGTGGCATGCAGGTTGGCCAGAGATGGCAGCGGACCCGGGAACTGGGAGAGGTTTGGAGCTCGGCGGAGGAGGACGGGGGTTTAATTGGGGTGGGGAGGGTGGAGTGCGAGAGGAGGCTTGCAGGTACGTTGGAACGGACTGCGGGAGCTTCTATGGATGTGTGGAGGGAGGGGGGTTGGTGGGGACTGACGTGGGTCCCCTGCAGTCAGAGTCGGGGGAGATCGTGACAGGGAGCAAAGAAGTGGCAGGCCAGTTGAACAAGTACTTTGGTTCGGTATTCACTGGGGAGGACACAGATAGCCTTCCGGATGTGGGAGGGGTCAGAGGATCTAGTGGCAGGGAGGAACTGGGGGAAATCCTTGTTGGTCGGGGTTTGTGTTGGGGAAGTTGATGGGGTTGGGGACCGGTGGATCCCCGGGGCCTGGTGGCCTGCATCCCGGAGTGCTTGGGGAGGTGGCCTTGGAAATAGCGGATGCATTGACAGTCATTTCCCAGCATTCCGTGCACTCTGGATTGGTTCCTATGGAGTGGGGAGTGGCTGATGTGGCCCCACTTTTTGAAAGGGGAGGGAGAGAGAGAACGGTGAATTGTAGATCAGTCGGCCTGACATCGGTCGTGGGTAAAATGATGGAGTTGATTATTGGGGATATCGTGGCGGCGCATTTGGAGGGAGGTGGCGTGATGGGTCCGGGTCGGCATGGATTTGTGGGGGGGAGATCGTGCTTGACAGGTCTTCTGGAGTTTTTTGAGGATGTTTCTGGTGGAGTGGACAGGGGAGGGCCAGTTGATGTGGTGTATTTGGACTTTCAGAAGGCTTTCGACGGGGTCCCACACAAAGATTGGTGTGCAAAGTTAGAGCACATGGGGTTGAGGGTGGTGTGCTGACATGGATTGGGAGCTGGTTGGCGGATGGGAAGCAAAGAGTGGGAGTGAATGGGTGCTTTTCGGAGTGGCGGGCAATGACTGGTGGTGTGCCGCGGGGTTCTGTGCTGGGGCCCCAGCTGTTTGCATTGTACATTAGTGATTTGGACGAGGGGATTGAATGTGGTATTTCCGGATTTGCGGATGGCGCTGGGTTGGGTGGCAGTGTGAGCTGCGGGGGGATGCTGTGAGGCTGCGGGGTGACTTGGATAGGTTGGGTGGGTGGGCGAGTGCATGGCGAATGGAGTATCGTGTGGATGGGTGTGGGGTTGTCCACTTTGGTGGTAGGACCGGGGAGATGGACTATTATCTGGATGGTGACGGATTGGCGGGGGGGGGCGGAGGTGCGGCGAGACCTGGGCGTCATGGTACATCGGTCATTGAGGGTTGGCGTGCAGGTGCAATGGGCGGTTGAGAGGGCGGGTTGCATGTTGGCCTTCGTAGCGAGGGGATTTGAGTTCGGGGGCGGGGAGGTGTTGCTGCAGTTGTGCAGGGCCTTGGTGAGACCACACCTGGAGTGTTGTGTACGGTTTTGATCTCCTGGCTTGGGGAGGGGCGTTCTTGCTGTTGGGGGAGTGCAGCGGGGGTTCACCGGACTGATTCCCGGGATGGCGGGACTGACATGTCGGGAGAGATGGATCGACTGGGCTTGTGTTCACTGGAGTTCAGAAGAATGAGAAGAGATCTCATAGAAACGTTTAGGATTCTGATGGGTTTAGACAGGTTAGATGTCGGAAGAATGTTCCCAATGTTGGGAAAGTCCAGAACCAGGGGTCACAGTCTAAGGATAAGGGGTAAGCCATTTAGGACCGAGATGAGGAGAAACTTCTTCACCCAGAGAGTGGTGAACCTGTGGAATTCTCTACCACAGAAAGTTGTTGAGGCCAATTCACTAAATATATTCAAAAAGGAGTTAGATGTAGTCCTTACTACTAGGGGGATCAAGGGGTATGGCGAGAAAGCAGGAATGGGGTACTGAAGTTGCATGTTCAGCCATGAACTCATTGAATGGCGATGCAGGCTCAAAGGTCCGAATGGCCTACTCCTGCACCTATTTTCTATGTTTCTATGTTTCTACCTGTCAAAAGCCTTTTGAAAGTCCAAATACAGCACATCCACTGGTTCTCCCCTGTCCACTCTACTCGTTAAATCCTCAAAAAATTCTAGAAGATTTATCAAGTATGATTTCCCTTTCATAAATCCATGCTGACTTGGACCGATTTCCAAATGCGCTGTTATTTCATCTTTAATAATCAATTCCAACATTTTCCCCACTACTGATGTCAGGCTAACCGGTCTATAATTACCTGTTTTTTTCTCTCCCTCCTTTTTTAAAAAGTGGTGCTACATTAGCTACCTTCCAGTCCATAGGAACTGGTCCAGAGTCGATAGACTGTTGAAAAGTGATCACCAATGCATCCACTATTTCTAGGGCCACTTCCTTAAGTACTCTGGGATGCAGACCATCAGGCCCCGGGGATTTATCGGATTTCAATCCCATCAATTTCCCTCATACAATTTCCCACTTAATAAGGATTACCTTCATTTCCTCCTTCTCACTAGACCCTCGGTCCCCTGGTACTTCCGGAAGGTTATTTGTGTCTTCCTTCATGAAGACAGAACCAAAGTATTTGTTTAACTGGTCTGCCATTTCTTTGTTCCCCATTTTCAATTCACCTATCGGACAAGTTGAGGTAAGACTGCTTCTCTCTGTAAGTGCGGTGGGGTATAAGGTCTGGTCCTCCTCATCAGTCTAGCACATCTTAGATTGGGCACACAATGCTGTCAGATATATCTTCTGCCATCTGTAGTCTGCAGCATGTCCATAGTCATCAAGACAGGCTGCAAAATGAAAGGCCCCATTCGAATAACTATCAGTATTCCACTGATTGTTCACAAACAATAAATGTCCCCACCAGGACACCTAAAGTAAATTCCAATTGTCCACATTATGATAAAATGTTTGTTCAGATGTTCACATAACCTTAAAAGACCTACAGAGTACATCCAAACTCCCCCGAAGTTGAAGCAGAGCACCCTTTTAAATGAAGTGACCTGCGATTTAGAAAATGGCGTCCGTGCCACTGTGGTTGTGAACTCAGGTGTAAGCAACTTTTTCACAGCGGTTTTTTTGGCGAGCGATATTGTCGGCGAGATGTGTGCGAGGTGCCGAAAGTAACGCTGGCCAATTTTCTGGGCGTTAGTTTCGGCAAATGTGCTCTTTATGACAAAAAACAGGGGCCAGGCAGTATTATTAAATGTCGGCATTAATTATGTGCCGAAAGTAATGCTGGGCGATATTATGGCCGTTGGTTTCACCCATTCTGATCTTTCCGCCCCAAAAAAGTGGGCAGGTGGTATTATTTTTTATCGGTGTTACTTACATGCTGAAAGTAACGCTCACCAATAAGTGACCGAGAAATGGGCGTTAGTTTCCATTTTGTTGCTAAATGGGTGATATATGGTTGTTATACCTCATTTCAGCATAAAAATGGGCGTTAACTGGACGGTATGCCTGCAAAACTAATGGAAATTCTAACCCCTAGAAACCAAAAAGATAATAATAAATAGTCAGCATGTATTTCAAAAAGGAAAGTCTTTCTTGACCGACCTAATTGCATTTTTTTAAGAGGTAACAGAGAGAGAGTAGAGAAGGGTAATGCAGTAGCTGTAATTTATCTAGATTTTCAAAAGGCTTTCAATATCGACATGGACACAATGGACCGAATGGCCTCCTTCTGTGTCGTAATTTGTTTTTGATTCAATGATTCCATAATGGACTAATGAATAAGGTCAGGGAATGCGGAATCAGGAGACAAGTAGCAGATTGGATAGCTAGCTGGCTTAGAGACAGAAAGCAGCGAGTCGGGGGTAAAGGTTAGCTATCTAAAGTGACAGAAGGTGGGAAGTGCTGTTCCATAAGGATCGGTGCTGGGACCACTATTGTTCACAATTTATATTAACGATTTAGACTTTGGAATCAAAAACATAATTTCTAAATTGGAGGGATACTCAATACTCAGGAGGACTGCAACAAATTACAAGAAAACATTAATAAACCTGCAGAATAGACATATAATTGGCAATTGAAATTCAACACAAATAAATGTGAGGTATTACATTTTGGGTAAGAAAAATAGGGAGGTCACATATTACTTGGAAAGAATCTAAATGGGGTAGAAGAGCAAAGGTATCACGGAGTACAAATACACAAATCATTAAAAGTACCGACACAGGTTAACAAGGTCATAAAAAAAAGCACTAGGGTTTATTTCTAATGGGTTAGAATTGAAAAGTGGTGAAATTACGCTAAACTTGTTTCGAACCTTGGTTAGACCATACTTGGAGTACTGCATACAGTTCTGGTCACCATATTATAGAAAGGATATAGAGGTACTGGAGAGGATGCTGAGAAGATTTACAAGGATGATACCAGAAACGCGAGGGTATACCTAGTAGGAACGGATGAACAGGCTGGGTCTCTTTTCTCTTGAAAAGAGAATGCTGAGGTGACCGAATAGAGGTCTTTAAAATCATGAAAGGCTTTGCTAGAGTAGGTACAGAGAGAGTGTGGGGAACAGCAAAACTGGAGGACATAAATATAAGATAGTCACCAAGAAATCAAATAAGGAATTCAGAAGAAATGTCTTTACCCAGAGAGTGGTGAGAATATGGAATTCGCTACCACAGGGAGTGGTTGAAGCGAATAGGATCGATGAATTTAAGGGGTTGTTAGATAAGCATATGAGAAGAAGGGAATAGAGGGCTATGTTAATAGAGGTAGATGAGGAAAGACGGGAGGAGGCTCAAGTGCAGCATAAACGGCAGCAGGGCCGAATGGAATGTTTCTGTGCAATCCTATGTACTCCTATGAAGTTGTGCATTGAGAAATATGTCGGGCTAGTGATGCAGTTGGTAGGAGACGGCTTTTGAAGATGCATTCACTGAACTTGAACAATAATCTGAGGTCACGAAGCTTCTTTGGACACTGGAGCCAGACGGTGGGGGAAAAACTGCTGGCAGTGGCAGAATCAGTGATGTGGTCCCACATCGTTCTTTCTGGAGGGCCTCCTGGCTCCTGTGGGTAGAGGACCTCGCTTGCAGTTTTGACCTCTGGAGTGCAGCGTGTGAGACCCTGGGTACCCCTTTCCTGTTTTGCTGAGCCATTTGTGATAGTACTGGAACACTTTTCCCATTTTTTAAGGTACAGAAGGGAATTCAGCTTTAAGAACTGAAGAATCCCATTTGGGACTTCTTTTTAATCATAGATATTTTATTGAAAGTTTTGAAAAGTTTTTGAAATTTTAAAGAGCTGAAAGCTGCATTTTTTCACTGCATTTCAATTTTTATTAGTTCTGAATGCATCGCCCCTTTAATTCATAACCCCTTTAATTGCCCACAATGCATTGCAAGCTCCACAGCCTCACTCCCACAGACTGTAAGAAGCAGCAACATTGACTGTAGATGGGAACTTCCGGTCATAGGCCTCCATTAACCTCGCCAGAACGGCGTTGCACAATAAGTTAGCGTTGCGCTCCACATCGTCAACCCCTAGAGCGAATTTTTCAACAGTAGCGCTATGGCCATTTTCAGCGGCCATTAACTCGAGTTGACATCGGCATTTCTCTTGGTGCACACCAATTTTTCCCACAAAGGTTGTGCCAAACATGACTGCAAATTAGACTGGACCCGATATTGGCCTACCTGTTGCGTGAGAAGTCAATGAACTGTGGTTTTAGCATGAGATCAACACTATAATCATATTAATAAGGACTGAGCATGAAGTTTGCAGGTACCTAGACCATTTTGACCAGGTGTGGCTTAGTATCATTCTGACCATATACAATTTTTAGATGTACTTTTTCCTGCATTTTGTTGCTCCCCACCAGATTTGTAGAGGTAGTTTTTTCTCTTTATATCCTTTTTAATTTCTTTGTTAATCTATTTTGGGTAATGCTTGTTTGGATTGCGATAGTTCCTTTTTGGTATTTATTGACGCTGCATGCTCAGCATTCTTTATTTAACAATGTTACGCTTGTCCTTTACTGAAGTGTTGTTGAACAATCTCTGCAGATGTATTTGCTTTAGCTGTTCCCTCATTTCATTGAACTTAGTCCTGTTAAAGTTCTATAATTGGCTCTTGCTGTTAGATATTTTTCTCTTCCATATAATACAGGTTATCATTCTGTCTTCACTGTTTGTGCAGACACTTTGCTAGAGCAATCCAATTCTAATCCCACTGCTCCTCTCACCCTTCTAAGTCCTGTACCTTCCTCTACTTCAAATGTTTATCTGTTCTTAAAAGATGCAATGGTTTCTGGCTCAACTATTTTCTATGGCAAAACATTCTATGTGCCAGCAATTCTCTGTTTAAATCATTTTTTCCTAACTTCTCTTCTTATTTTCTATTCACAATTTTAAATTGATGAACCCTCGTCACTGATTCCCCATTCAGAGGTAAAGATCTTTTCGTATTCACCTTATCAAAACCAGTCAAAATTTTAACTGCCTCTATTAAATCTCATTTTATCCATCTCTGTTCTATTATCTGAATGGTGACAGATTAGGAAAAGGAGAGGTGCAACGAGACCTGGGTGTCATGGTCCATCAGTCATTGAAGGTTGGCATGCAGGTACAGCAGGCGGTTAAGAAAGCAAATGGCATGTTGGCCTTCATAGCGAGAGAATTTGAGTACAGCGGCAGGGAGGTGTTGCTACAGTTGTACAGGGCCTTAGTGAGGCCACACCTGGAGTATTGTGTACAGTTTTGGTCTCCTAACTTGAGGAAGGACATTCTTGCTATTGAGGGAGTGCAGCAAAGGTTCACCAGACTGATTCCCGGGATGGTGGGACTGACCTATCAAGAAAGACTGGATCAACTGGGCTTGTATTCACTGGTGTTCAGAAGAATGAGAGGGGACCTCATAGAAACGTTTAAAATCCTGACGGGTTTAGACAGGTTGGATGCAGGAAGAATGTTCCCAATGTTGGGGAAGTCCAGAACCAGGGGACATAGTCTAAGGATAAGGGGTAAGCCATTTAGGACCGAGATGAGGAGAAACTTCTTCACCCAGAGAGTGGTGAACCTGTGGAATTCTCTACCATAGAAAGTAGTTGAGGCCAATTCACTAAATATATTCAAAAGGGAGTTAGATGAAGTCCTTACTACTAGGGGGATCAAGGGGTATGGCAAGAAAGCAGGAATGGGGTACTGAATTTGCATGTTCAGCCATGAACTCATTGAATGGCGGTGCAGGCTAGAAGGGCCGAATGGCCTACTCCTGCATCTATTTTCTATGTTTCTATGTTTCTATGTTCCAGTGGAAATAGCCTCAGTAACTCAAGTCTCTTCTCATGTCTATAGTTACTCATCCCTGGTACAATTTGGTGAATCTACACTCCATGCGTTGTATGGTTTAAATGTCCTTTACATAACGGGATGCTCAAAATTGCACACAGTACTCTAACTGTGGCCTAACTATTACCTTGTACAAATTTACATTACCTTTTTATTCTTGTACTCTATATCCTTAATTAGAAAAGAAAACAATGTTATTGGCCTTTTCATGACTTTATCTACTTACACTTGCACTTTCAAGGAATTACCATAAAGGATTTCTTAGTGATTTTCCCAATTGGCCATCGTAACTTCTGCAGAAGATCAGTGGAAACCCTGTTTCCGGAGTGTATCCGGGTTTCTGCTGATCTTCTGCTGGATGCCAATTGAGAGAACCTCTGTTTGAGGAAATTCCAGCATATGTATTTGAACATCTAAACAACAACAACATCCTATATTTATATAGTGCCTTTAACATTGTAAAACGGCCCACGGAGTTTCACAGGAACGTTATCAGACAGAATTTGACACCGAGCCACATAAGGAGATATTAGGGTTAATGACCAAAACTTTGGTCAAAGAGATCGGTTTTAAAGAGCGTCTCAAAGGAGAAAGGAGAGGTAGGGAGGCAGAGAGGTTTAGGGAGGGAATTCCAGAACTTAGGGCTTCGGCAGCTGAAGGCACAGCTACCAAATAAATGGGAGAGGTTGCACAACAGGCTAGAATTGGAGAAACGCAGATATCATGGAGGGTTGTAGGACTGGAGTGGGTTACAGTGATAGAAGGGACGAGACCATGGAGGGATTTGAAAACAAGAATGATCATTTTAAAATGCTTAACCAGGAGCCAATGTAGATCAATGAGTACAGGGGTGATGGGTGAGCGGGACTTGGTGCAAGTTAGGATACAGGCAGCAGAGTTTTGGATGTCTTCAATTTTATGTAGGATGGAAAATGGGAGGCCAGCTAGGAATGCATTGGAATAGTGAAGTCTCGAGGTAACAAAGGCATGGATGAGTGTTTCAGCAGCAGATGAGCTGAAGCAGGGGCGGAGTCGGGCGATTTTATAGAGGTGGAACAAGGTGGTCTCAGTGATGGCATGGTTATGTGGTCGGAACCTCATCTCAGAGTCAAATACGACACCAAGGGGGAGAAATTTTGAAAGCTAGGCACTAAAGTTTCTCCGCTCTCAGAAAATTGGCATTAGTGCTCCAGGAAGGAAGTGGAGCATTAAATCAAGTGCTTCACTGCCTTCTTGGAGCGCTAAAGGACACAGGCGATGCGGAGACCTCAGCAGCGCTGCACACTGGGCCGTACAATGCTGCCGCGTACAAAGGGCCCTTCCCTCCCTTAAAGAGCTCTGGGGGTGCTAATGTGAGGCACAAATGCACCCAATTTCTAGCCCCAAGATTGTGAACAGTGTGGTTCAGCCTCAGACAGTTGCCAGGGAACGGGATGGAGCCAATGGCTAGGGAACAGAGCTCATAGCAAGGGCTGGAGACAATGGCCTCTCTGTTCATCCACAAGCTTTCAGTATTTTTCAATTGAGTTGATACTTTTCCCTTTTCTCTTCCCAAATCGTATTACCTCACAGTTGTTATTCTGCTTTTCAGGGGCTTTTATTTTTTCTAGAAGCACTCCAGGATTAACATGCACCATTGTAAGATATTTTACCCTTCAGATAATGATTCCATTAAATTAGGGCACAAGGGAGGCTTACACAAATGCTGAACCAGTGCAGTACCAGGTGGAATGAAACACCCCAGGACAGTTTAATACATTTTTACGGAGATACAATGTTGAAGTTCTTTTTCTGGTTATAATATTAAATTACGCGAGCAGCACACATTGGGGCACAGTTGCATTCAATTGCATTGCATAAGTTGATATTGCTTTCTCAGAAAACTTGAAGGGCTAGAAATTTGCGTCGGGCAGTGGCGCAAAAGGTGCAGTATTGGATTGGTGGCCCGTTATATGCAGAGCAATGGAACTGATTGCAATGGAACTGAAAATCAGGCGATGCGTGTAATGGGCTGGTGATCCGATACCACCCGTTTTGCGGCACCGCCAGAGATGAAATTCTAGGCCTTGGTGTCATTGCTCAGTTAATGTACAGATATTGCGCAGGAATTGGCTAAAATCAGTGGTAAGAAAATGTTTTCCATACATCACAAGGGTGTTTTCCCTTGTAGCACACATATATCCAGCCAATTCAAACCATTGGTTATGGTGGTTTAGTTTCTGTATATCGGACACAGCTCTTAATCTCCCCATAGTCAAACAGCTTGCTGGCACTCACGTTTCCAGCTCACAGATAAAGAATAGCAAATTGGATAACATGATGGAGGTGGATGGCACATAAAAAAATCCTACCCTGCCAATCAAAATTTTCAGGATGAAAAAGGGAGAACGTTGTGGGAGGACATTTTTTTTAAAGTTGTATTTAATTTGCATAGTGTTAAATGATAGAATCACAGTCTGGTTTTGAGTGGCAGGGGATGGGATTGGGGAGGTTAAAAATGCAAAGCTACATGTCTCTGTATTGGCTCAGTTCAAAGATACTAGGCCTGATATGAAAATAATTAGCAGTGATTTATCAAATATATATCTATATATATTTATGCACAGTAATTAAAAATAAAAATAAACATTTTCGTACAATTCATTTGCATACATGGTTAACAGAATTTTCATATTGGCAAGTCTACCATGAATAGTTTAATCTTGGCAAGAAAGGTCCTTTCATTAAGGGAGTCATCAGCTGTCAAGGGTTTAAAAGTATGTTGATGGTTTCTGGATTTATCTTAAGTGTATACTCATGTTACGTATATAGTTTTGTCAAAGTCAAAATGTTCCCTTTATTCATTTCTAGTGAAGTCTGTTTCTGTTAAGTACATAATATATAATTTCATCATTGTACTGTAAAAGCTAATCCATTAATTGTTCATCTGCTTACTAGAGTCTAGACAGTGTATACTTATGGAATAAGCTCTTAAAGCTGTCAATTGTCCTATTATTGTAAATATAAAAAAGCACTGTTTCAATATTTTTCTTGTGTTCAGCATTTTTACTAAGTATGTATGTGTATTTGGTAAATGTGCAGAAAGCTATGGGAAATCAGTTCTTCATTTCACCTCACCAGCTGGACTATAAAAAAATCAGTGGCCTTCTTTAAAGTTCACAAAAAGCATTTTGAACACTAATGTTTTATTGGGGAAAAGCAAAGATCTTTTGGCTTGTATATACTGCCCATAGATGATGCTTGAAAGTGTCGATAGGTAATACATTACTCAAAACCCTAAAATGACTCAGTGCGTACAGCTCAGGGTGGGACTGAGCCAAGCAGACCAATAAGATTCCAGATTTCGTGGAGTCATTATTAGAGCATCTGAAGACATAACAGGTTCCTTCTATTTTTTTATTTTCTATTTATTGATTGCTTATTACTTTGGTTTTGGTGCTTTAGGTGCAGGGTTCCTTCTATTTTATTTGTTAATGAATTGCTTACGACTTTTTGTGCTTTGTTTGGTGCTTGGTGGTGCTTTAAATGTCGTTACTTGCGCCGATTCCTTAACTCTAGGTAAGGTTTTTCTGTGCGGACAGAAGTGGCAACATACATAGAAACATAGAAACATAGAAAATAGGTGCAGGAGTAGGCCATTCAGCCCTTCTAGCCTGCACCGCCATTCAATGAGTTCATGGCTGATTATTCCCTCAGTACCTCTTTCCTGCTTTCTCTCCACACCCCTTGATCTCTTTAGCCGTAAAGGCTATATCTAACTCCCTCTTGAATATATCCAATGAACTGGCATCAACAACTCTCTGTGGCAGGGAATTCCACAGGTTAACAACTCTCTGAGTGAAGAAGTTTCTCCTCATCTCAGTCCTAAATGGCCTACCCCTTATCCTAAGACCATGTCCCTGGTTCTGGACTTCCCAACATCGGGAACATTCTTCCTGCATTTAACCTGTCCAGACCCATCAGAATCTTATACGTTTCTATGAGAACCCCTCTCATCCTTCAAAACTCTAGTGAATAAAGGCCCAGTTGATCCAGTCTCTCCTCATACGTCAGTCCAGCCATTCCTGGAATCAGTCTGGTGAACCTTCGCTGCACTGTCTTAATAGCAAGAACCTCCTTCCTCAGATCGGGAGACCAAAACTGAACACAATATTCCAGGTGAGACCTCACCAAGGCCCTGTAAAACTGCAGTGAGACCTCCCTGCTGCTATACTCAAATCCCCTAGCTATGAAGGCCAACATACCATTTGGTTTCTTCACCGCCTGCTGTACCTGCATGCCAACTTTCAATGACTGATGAACCATGACACCCAGGCCTTGTTGCACCTCCCCTTTTCCTAATCTGCCGTTATTCAGATAATATTTTGCCTTTGTGTTTTTGCCCCCAAAATGGATAACCTCCATTTATCCACATTATACTGCATCTGCCATGCATTTGCCCACTCACCTAACCTGTCCAAGTCACCCTGCAGTCTATTAGCATCCCCCTCACAGCTCACACCGCCACCCAGTATAGTGTCATCTGCAAACTTGGAGATATTACACTCAATTCCTTCATCAAAATCTTTAATGTATATTGTAAATAGCTGGGGTCCCACACTGAGCCCTGCAGCACTCCACTAGTCACTGCCTGCCATTCTGAAAATAACCCGTTTATCCTGATTCTCTGCTTCCTGTCTGCCAACCAGCTCTCTATCCACGTCAGTACATTACCCCCAATACCATGTGCTTTGATTTTGCACACATATCTCTTGTGCGGGACCTTGTCAAAAGCCTTTTGAAAGACCAAATACACCTCATCCACTGGTTCTCCCTTGTCCACTCTGCTAGTTACATCCTCAAAAAATTCCAGACGATTCATCAAGCATGATTTCCTTTTCATAAATCCATGCTGACTTGGACCGATCCTGTCACTGCTTTCCAAATGCACTGCTATTTCATCCTTATTGATTGATTCCAACATTTTCCCCACTACTGATGTCAGGCTAACCTGTCTATAATTACCCATTTTCTCTCTCCCTCCTTGTTTAAAAAGTGGTGTTACGTTAGTTACCCTCCAGTCCATAGGAACTGATCCAGAATCGATCGACTGTTGGAAAATGAACACCAATGCATCCACTATTTCGAGGGCCACTTCCTGAAGTACTCTGGGATGCAGACTATCAGGCCCTGGGGATTTGTCGGCCTTCAATCCCATCTATTCCCCTGACACAATTTCCCACCTAATAAGGATATCCTTCAGTTCCTCCTTCTCACTAAACCCACTATCTATCCAGTAGTACATTCGGAAGGTTATTTGTGTCTTCCTTCGTGAAGACAGAACCAAAATATTTGTTCAATTGGTCTGCCATTTCTTTGTTCCCCATTATAAATTCACATGAATCTGACTGCAAGGGACCTACGTTTGTCTTCACTAATCTTTTTCTTTTCACATATTTATAGAAGCTTTTGCAGTCAGTTTTTATGTTCCCTGCAAGCTTCCTCTCATACTCTATTCTCCCCCTCTTAATTAAACCCTTAATCCTCCTCTGTTGAATTCTAAATTTCTCCCAGTCCTCAGGTTTGTTGCTTTTTCTAGCCAATTTATATGCCTCTTCCTTGGCTTTAACACTATCCTTAATTTTCCTTGTTAGCCACGGTTGAGCCACCTTCCCCGTTTTATTTTTTTACTCCAGACAGGAATGTACAATTGCTGAAGTTCATCCATGTGCTCTTTAAATGTTTGTCATTGTTTATCCACCGTCAACCCTTTAAGTGTCCTTTGCCAGTCTATTCTAGCCAATTCACGCCTCATACCGTCGAAGTTACCTTTCCTTAAGTTCAGGACCCTAGTTTCCGAATTAACTGTGTCACTCTCCATCTTAATAAAGAATTCTACCATATTATGGTCACTCGTCCCTAAGGGACCTCGCACAACAAGATTGCTAATTAGTCTTTTCTCATTACACATCACCCAGTCTAGAATGGCCAGCTCTCGCGTTGCTTCCTCAACATATTGGTCTAGAAAACCATCCCTAATAACCTCCAGGAAATCCTCCTCCACCGCATTGCTACCAGTTTGGTTAGCCCAATCAATATGTAGATTAAAGTCGCCCATGATAACTGCTGTACCTTTATTGCACACATTCCTTATTTCTTGTTTGATGCTGTCCCCAACCTCACTACTACTGTTTGGTGGTCTGTACACAACTCCCACTAGCATTTTCTGCCCTTTGGTATTCCGCAGCTCCACCCATACAGATTCAACATCATCCAGGCTAATGTCCCTCCTTACTATTGCATTAATTTCCTCTTTAACCAGCAATGCCACCCCGCCTCCTTTTCCTCTCTGTCTATCCTTCCTAAATGTTGAATACCCCTGGATGTTGAGTTCCCAGCCTTGGTCACCCTGGAGCCATGTCTCCGTGATGCTAATTACATCGTATCCGTTAACTGCTATCTGCGCAGTTAATTCGTCCACCTTATTCCGAATACTTCTCGTATTGAGGCACAGAGCCTTCAGGCTTGTCTTTTTAACACACTTAGACCCTTTAGAATTTTGCTGTAATGTGGCCCTTATTGTTTTTTGCATTGGGTTTCTCTGCCCTCCACTTTTACTATTCTCCTTTCTATCTTTTGCTTCTGCCTCCATTTTATTTCCCTCTGTCTCCCTGCATAGATACCCATCCCCCTGCCATGTTAGTTTAACTCCTCCCCAACAGCACCACCAAACACTCCCCTTAGGAAATTGGATCCGATCCTGCCCAGGTACAGACAGTCTGGTTTGTACTGGTCCCACCTCCCCAAGAACCCGTTCCAATGTCCCAGGAATTTGAATTCCTCCCTTCTGCATCACTCCTTAAGCCACGTATTCATCTGAGCTATCCTGCGACTCCTACTCTGACTAGCACGTGGCACTGGTAGCAATCCTGAGATTATTACTTTTGAGGTCCTACTTTGTAGTTTCGCTCCTAGCTCCCTAAATTCGTCTCGTAGGACCTCATCCCGTTTTTTGCCTATATCTTTGGTACCTATATGCACCACAACAACTGGCTGTTCACCCTCCCTTTTCAGAATGTCTTGCACCCACTCTGAGACATCCTTGACCCTTGCACCAGGGAGGCAACATAACATCCTGGAGTTTCAGTTGCAGCCGCAGAAACGCCTATCTATTCCCCTTACAATCAAATCCCCTATCACTATAGCTCTCCCATTTTTCTTCCTGCCCTCCTGTGCAGCAGAGCCACCCACGGTGCCATGAACTTGGCTGCTGCTGCTCTCCCCAGATGAGTCATCCCCCTCAACAGCACCCAAAGCGGTGTATCTGTTTTGCAGGGCAATGACCGCAAGGGACCCCTGCACTACCTTCCTTGCACTGCTCTTCCTGTTGGTCACCTATCCCCTATCTGCCCTGTACCTTTAACCTGCGGTAAGACCAACTCGCTGAATGTGCTCTTCATGTCATTCTCAGCATCGTGGATGCTCCAGAGTGAATCCACCTGCAGCTCCAGTGCCGCAATGCGGTCCATCAGGAGCTGGAGGTGTATACACTTCCCGCACACGTAGTCATCAGGGACACCGGAAGCGTCCCTGACTTCCCACATAGTACAGGAGGAGCATAACATGTGTCTGAGCTGTCCTGCCATGTCTTAACTCTTAAATTGGCAACAACAATGCTAAGTGTAACTTACTGATATAGAAAAGAAAAAGAAAAGCTACTTACCAATCACCAGCCAATCACTTACCCCTTTGGTGGTGACGTCACCTTTCGATTTCTTTCTACTTCTTTTTTGCCTTCTCTCCCTGCTGCAGCTGCACCAGCTGGCTCCTCGACCACGAACTCCCGATGACTCACGGACACTGGGCCTTTATAGGCCGCTCCCGAACTCCCGCATCGCCTCTCCTCGACCACGAATTCCCGCACCGCCTCTCCTCGACCACGAACTCCCGATGACTCACGGACACTGGGCCTTTATAGGCCGCTCCCGAACTCCCGCACCGCCTCTCCTCGACCACGAACTCCCGCACCGCCTCTCCTCGACCACGAACTCCCGATGACTCATGGACGCTGGGCCTTTATAGGCCGCTCCCAAACTCCCGCACCGCCTCTCCTCGACCACGAACTCCCGATGACTCACGGACACTGGGCCTTTATAGATCGCCCCTGAACTCCCGCACCGCCTCTCCTCGACCACGAACTCCCGACGACTCACGGACGCTGGGCCTTTATAGGCCGCTCCCGAACTCCCTCACCGCCTCTCCTCGACCACGAACTCCCGATGACTCATGGATGCTGGGGCTTTATAGGCCGCTCCCGAACTCCCGTACCGCCTCTCCTTGACCACGAACTACGCTGGCCTAAGTTTGTTTGGAGCAACTATTTGCTGGCTAAACGCCTAAAACAGGGATAAGTGGCTGGGAACGCCCCCTTTTGAAAAAAAAATGAACTAAAAAAAAACTTAACTAACTCACTTACACTTACAAATTAAATGCCCAGAACTGCAACTAAAAAGATAGTCCAGAAAAATCAAGTTGCTCCAAAAAAAAGGAGCAGCTCCTGGGGAAACTTGAGCCCATTGTATCTGTTGTAACTAAGGCAATCCATAGGATAGCTGACGACTGCTGATAGATGTGCATGTGTGTGTGTTTAATAAACTATTCCAAATTGTTTTAAAAGAATCAGTCTCGTTGTCTATTTAATTTCAGAGATTTAGAAATCTTACAAATTGGGGGCTCGTCCTGGATCTGGCGAGACAGCTTTTGATTCTTTTCAACATTTGGAAATTTTGGGAGTTGCGATTCTAACCTATGTTGCATAGTATAAACTATAAACCGTTAAACGGATCGAGAGAGTTGTGTCTTAAGGAGCAATCATCTTGATAGTTGTAAGTGTTTAAGTGGGGACCCACCAGTAGTTAATTTCAAAAGACACAGGATGAACGGATCGGTCATGAACAGAAAGCCAACAGTTTATCAGGAGAAGTTTTCTAAAATGGTATCCATAGCAGACATAGAAGAGTTACAGGCACAGGCACCGTACTTCCGTAAGGGCCAACATGCGTCCTTTGGGGAACTCATGACATTTATCCAGGAGAAAGTAGATCAGGGAGAGCTAAGGCCAAAACAGGCAAATGGTCTCTTGGCATTCAGTGTACTTTATTGTGTCTGGAGAGCTGAGGAATTAATGTGACAGGATGCCATAGTGATCCAAGATTTAAACGAGCAAAGGGAAAAAGAGATACAGGATTTAAAAGAATTGCAAGTAAAAGAGATTCAACGACAATAAAAAGAGATTCATGGTATAAAACAACAAAAGGAAGAAGGCCTCCAACTTGTGAAGCAGTTAAAAGAGGGAGAAATACAGCATTTAAGACAAGAAATTGGTCAATTAAACCACAGTATTAGGCAAGTAGAAAGAGGGGCCGAACAGGCAGCTTCATTGCTACAGCAACAAAGCCTCTCAAATTTAAATGCCACAGCAGCCGTCATTGAAGCAAATGAAAACAAATTAGAGTTAAAAAAATATAAATTGGAAAACTTGGGGCTCCAGCAAGAGATAGAAGATTCCAGGGGTGCATTAAGGGAAGTAATTAAGAAGCCACATAGGGAAGCAGATCACTCCCAGTGCCAACTAGAAATAGCAAGGCTAAAAAGTAAGTTAGGGGAGCAGAAGGCCATGTTATCCACAGTAACATGGGGAGACATAACAGAGACAGCAGAAGGGGATAAGGGGGAGATAGATTGGGAAGAGGAAGACAATCAGTATAATCCCCAAGGTGGTGGTGTAAGATGGGATATCTTGGAGACACAAGAGCCAATCATAGCCGTAATAACCACTTCTTTATGACGTAATACGCACGGTCACATTACCAGTAACCATACCGACTCACGGCCCATATCTGGTGCTGACGCCACGGCGTGTAGCCACGAGTTGGGGCCCATTAATGATGGGGACGACCCACTGGAAGTTAATAGAAGGTGGGCAAATTTCAGGAGGGGTCACCCCGAGTTGGAAGAGAGAGACTTAACACGAGTCCTCCTCTTGGCCTGTTCCACTTCCCTAAAAGATAATCTGCCAGACGCAGTCCTCCAGCCTGGCATAGCAGCCGAAGCTTTCATGACAGAGATCCTAAACCATTTAAGGATCCAAAACTTGAACTTAGTGGCTCTGCTTAATCAGACCAAGCAACGCCCAAAAGAGACCCCCAGAGCCTTCAGTAATTGCCTGTACAATATCTATCAACATACCCAGAACCAGGCACTCACAAATGCTACAGTAGGAAAGAATCAGGAACAACTTAAATCGATGTTCCTGACCCAACTCCACTCTTTAGTTAAAACCACCCTGGGCATAGCCATGAGGCCCACCAATCAGTGAACAGATATAGAGACCAGCGCTCAAATAGCCTGGGAGATGGTAAAAGACCAGTTAAAGATGAAGACCCCATCCACTGTAAAGAAACCAATGTCAATGGTGGAGGGATCTCAAAACTACCCCTTTAAGGGACAGTGCTTTAATTGTAAGAAGGTACGCCACCTAGCAAAAGATTGCAGCAGACCCAGACCAGCACCGAACCATGATGCAATGGATAGATACCTCCCGAGGGACGAACCCAAACCCTCTGGGATGGAACAACAATTAGCTCATTTTGTAACCCTTCTAAAGAAGGATGAATCCAAGCCCTCTGGGATAGATCAACAATTGGACAAGTTGATAACCCTCATATAAACCCAAATTGCCATGGGGAGGATGCAAAATCATTTACCGCTGCACACAATTAGAGAGACCCATTCCAGGATCGACCCTATGACTGGGTTCGGCCCCCAAAGATTGGTCGGAAGTGGGGTTCCGATGTGATGGTAGTGGAAGACCAGTAGTCCTTGTTGTCTTAAAAGGGGGCAGACAGCAGAGTATGCTTATCGATACTGGCTCAGCCGTTACCATCATCCACACCCCATACCCTGAACGCCATGCGGCGGCGGGCAAGGGTTATATGACCCTTAAAAGGTTTAACGGTGATACAACCACTGCGTATACAGGGAAGGCCACTGAACTTCAGTTGGGAGGCCTCACCTGTAAGGTCCCAGTGCTGATGCTGATGACCACACCTGACGGAAGGGGAATTTTAGGGACTGATGTGTTGGATTAGTATGGTGCAGTGATAGATTATAATCAGGACTGTGTTTGTATGGGATTGAGAGATAAGTCAGGAGTGATAGAAACTTCAGATGCTCACTCGTTTTTTGCTATTAAAAAGCCATCTGTGTATGACCCTCTGGGGAGTGAAAATGAAACTGTGGCAAAACTAATTCAGGAACACCTAGCGGTGTTTGGCACATGCAAGCATGGCCGTGGAAAAATGATAGGCGAAGCATCTATTAAGGAATCCCACCCACTCATTCACTGAACAGTACCCCATCCCAAGGGAGAGTCACCCTTAGATCCGAGACACCATAAAATCCCTAGTCGAGCAGGGTGTTGTTGGGGCAGACACTTTCACGACCAATACACCCACATGACTGGTTAGAAAGCCTGATAGCAGCTGGCGACTGACGATTGATTACAGAAAGTTAAATTCTGTAACACCAGCCTGCTCACAATATTATCTCAAATTCCTGCTGGTTCCAAGTACTTCTCGACCCTTGGCATCACCAACGGATTCTGGAGCATCCCTGATAAGAGGGAAGACCAGTACAAATTTGCTTTCACATTTGAGGACCAGAGCAACACCTGGACATGCTTGCCTCAGGGATTCCACAATGTCCCTGCGATATTCCACAAAAGAATGGCTGCAATTTTAAAAGACTTTTCCTGCCCTACCTACTTGCTGCAGTGCATAGACGACCTACTGCTGGCAACCGACAGCATGGAGGAGCATCTGTCCATTTTGCACTAAGTTTTGACATTGTTGGCTCAGGCGGGACTAAAGGTGACTCTCTGTAAGGCTCAATTAGTAAAAGAATGTGTCACCTTTCTTGGAGTGTCCATTTCTCCACAGGGATCATCCCCCGACTCTCACAAGGTGGAGGTAATACAGCAATTGGCATTACCCACTTCCAAAACAGCCTTATGATCATTCTTGGGTTTGGTGGGGTACCAAATGAACTTTATCCCAGGCTTTGCAGAATGTGCAAAGCCCCTGTATGATTTAATAAAACTGCAGGGTGATGACATACACCTGGCATGGACTGATGCTCACACCCAGTCCATGGCTAAATTAAAAACTGCAGTGATACAGGCTGCATGTCTGATCCCTCCTGATCCCACGCAGTCCTTCCATTTGGAGGTCAGGGCCACAGAGCAAAGCCTCATTGCAGTTCTGTGCCAAACGAGAGCTGATTGATTACAGCCCATTGCATATGTGTCCTGAATCCTTCAGGGGGCAGAAAAGACGTATACCGCATGCAAGCACCACCTACTGGCCGTCTTCCAGTCAGTACATCACTTTACCTTTATTACTGGGTTACAGGTTACATTCCTGCACAGCGGACACACACCTCTGAAACTACTGATGAAACCTGGAGATTCGTTAGTTTTCTCGCATCGTCTCAGCAAATGGACATTGGAATTTATGGAAAGGGACATTGATACCATTTCCAAACCCACCACATTGCTGCCACAATTTCTGATCTATGAGGGGGACCCGCATGAATGTCCGTTACCCCTGATTAACTTTGAGACCCATCCTGTGCAGAAAGAGCCCATGCATGGTGCCCAGATGTTTATATCGATGGGTCCTCATATCACATTGACGGATCCCCTCACACCGGATATGCTGTGGTATTGCCAGAAAGAACCATCCAGCAAAGATGCAACAGACAGTCTTCACAATATGCAGACATCACCGCATTACTAACTGCTGTGAAGGAAACCTCAGATAGACCCGTGAATATTTGGTCCCATAGTGTCTATGCT
The DNA here is from genome assembly GCF_044704955.1 of Pristiophorus japonicus. Classification (NCBI taxonomy): domain Eukaryota; kingdom Metazoa; phylum Chordata; class Chondrichthyes; family Pristiophoridae; genus Pristiophorus; species Pristiophorus japonicus. The sequence continues at coordinate 89,268,719 of NC_091981.1, forward strand.
ATAAACACTATGCTCTCCTTGCTTCCATACCACAAAAATGACTATCGTATTATAGATGGTGAGGCCCTGGTCCATGGGTCCTGGTTATGCCTGCTCTGGTCAATGATCCCAGCCCTGCTTCATAGGAAAGGTAGCAGCCCAGAGAAAAAGGGGTCCACATAGTGAGGGAAATTCCAGAGCAGCCAAGGGCGCTGTGATTGATGGGGAGATAGAGGATATAGTTGTTGAGTCCTGCAATGCTGTTAGCAAGACCTCCCCAACAGATCACCTAGATTTAAAATCCCTGCTGCAGCAATACTGGTCATATGCTGTTGTAAGCGCCTGGCACGAGGAAGGCAGACCCCTTCCTCAACCAACAGCCTGGGCTCCCAATACCATACTAGTCACTGCCCCTGACTCAGATGAGCAGTTGCTGATGTTCAAAAGAAAGGCAAACGTCCACAAGAGGTAGGTAAGGAACTGCTCTCCCTCTTTCACTCCCACCCCACAGCAGGGCACTATTTCGCCCTGTTAAACTTCTATAAGGCAATTTTCAGTATGTCCTAGTGGTGGTGCATCAATTCACTAAATGGATCGAAGCATTCCCCTGCCGCTCCAATACCGCAATCACAGCAGCCAAAACACTATTGAATCATGTGTTTTGTAGGTGGGGAGTACCATTACAAGTGGACAGCAATGATGGTTCACACTTTACTGGTAAAATTTTTACCCACCTGCAGGAAATGTTGGGGATAAAACACAAATTACATAGTGCTCACCACCCCCAGTCATTTGGAGGGGTCGAAAGGTGGAACAGGACCCTCAAGTTGATGTTAAAAAAATTGTGCGCAGACCACCCCACTCAATGGGCTAACATGCTGCCAATGTGCTTAATGGCAATGAGGTCCACACATCATAGAACAACAGGGGTCTCCCCATCTCAGGCCATGACGGGGAGGCTCATGAGAACAGGCCAGCTAACACTAACAGGGATGAGTCCCCTGACAATGAAACCATGTAGTTCCAAGTGGCTGGAACAAGTGGTAGATCACACCGATCAGATGAATTGATTTGTGGTCACCAAATTGGGGAAGTCAAAGAGACAAATTAAAAGGTACTTTGACAAGAAAGTACGTCCCTTTGAATATCAGGTGGGAGACTCAATAATGATTTCAAATTATGGGAAAAAGGAGCAAGTCTTTGAGCCCAGGTGGTGGGGACCGCATAAGATTATAGACCGATTGAATCCCATGATTCCGTTTATTTGATTCCGTTACCGGGGGAAAAAGGGTGGTTTCACATTAATCAATTAAAAAGTGCCAAAGAGTAAATACTGCACTGATCTTGTTTCCCACAGACCATGTTACGGATCCTCACGATTGTCAGGACGACACTGGCCAAGGGAAGATGGAGAAGCGGGCGCTGCAGCATGACTCATGAACATCATCAATCATCAATGTGCTGTGAGAAGCAATGATGCACTGAAGATACGGGAAGGGGAGGGTCTCCGCTGAAGATGTTATTGTACTATAGTAGATCCCCTACGTATGGCATACACCTTATGAGGTGGGGACCGAGTCAGGCCATCCACTTTTCTCTCACTCTCTCAGTTTAAAACCCATGATACTGCGGTCATCCACCTCACAGAAACATAAACAGCAGAGCTATCAGAGCCCCCTCAATGTTTATGATATGTGAGCCCTGAGGAGATAAACCATATGAGGAGTCAATAAGGATATTTCCCCTTCAAGGTGGGAGTTTGTAATAATAAAAGTGTTTGGTAATGACAAAATTGTTTCTGTGAATGTATAAATGTTGAAAGTGTAGGTTATATGGAAAGGCTGCAGTTTAAAGAGACAAAATGGATATCTTCCCCAAGTTCATGTCTCCATGGCTTTGAAACTCACCAAACTAGAAAAGATGTTAATTGGAAAGCCATTAACCTAATCGAGGTATGGCACTGGCTCCTCCAGACAGACACATGAATGAGGAGAGCCAATAAGGAACTGCCCTGAAACCAAGACATAATCCTGGGGCTTTCTGAGGAACGATGGACTTAAGGAATATAAAAACCCATGCACAGACTGCTCTTTCTCTCCTTCTCTCCTGAGCACACGGCAAACCACCCGCTCAAGACCAGCCGAAACAGCAGGCTGTGTGCTCAGCCAGCCAACCAGAGGAAAGTGACGTATACCTTTTTATAAATCATTATTGTAACATTGTATCTGTTGTAACTGTCGATCCATAGGATAGCTGACAACTGCTGATAGATGTGCATGTGTGTGTGTTTAATAAACTATTCCAAATTGTTTTAAAAGAATCAGTCTCGCTGTCTATTTAATGCCAGAGATTTAGAAATGTTACAGCTTGTTATCTTTTAACGTGAGCTAGAAAGTCCACATGTGTGGACATCAAATGAGGAGAGGATCAGGGAATTGATACAATTCATAGTTAAATAACGTGTTGAGACAAACACCTGCAATTTCCGAATTAGTTCTCCCCGGTTGCCTGCTTTAATGGGAGAGGGTCAGCAGAACCCATGGAAGAATCGCATAAATAGGTGAAAAGGGCCTTTTATGTGGGTTCTCCAGGAGTTTCACCAAATTTCCGCTGAAGCTGTGGAGGGACATTGGGAGAAATAGCAAAAGTTCTTGCCCACCCGCTCAAGTCATGAAGAATGAGTCCCATTTAAGACGGAAGCTGGTAGCTGTAGAACGATACACCAGCATGACTCAGTATCTCCAGGCAAGATAGGGAGTAAAAGAATTGCATCTTTTTTTGGTCCCTTTGGTAATTATGAAGAGAATGTTGAAAGATTAGGTGTCAGCTGCATAATGTCACAGGAGACGTGCTAATCCAAATTTAAGATAAGTCACCATTATCAGAAATATAGCACAACCTGATAAGTAGTATATAAAAACAGAATATGCTGGAAATACTCAGCAGGTCAGGCATCAAACTTGGAGAGAGAAAGAGAGTTAAAGGCTTAAATTTTCTCCTAAAAAAACAGGTGGGTTTGGTGTGTGGGGGAAGTTAAAGTGTTAAAATTGGGATTACTGACAAATCCCGCCTCCAACCGCCCACTTCCGGTTTTACTCTTTATCCCACTCCATTTTGAATTTAACTGCATGGATATGGGTTTCACACAATTCTTGAAGCCAAGATGTTAAACAGAGGTGGGGACTGCTGCACCCATGAGGTAAGTGGCTTTATAACTAACTCCTGGATCCAGGGTTCTGAACATACCCACCCACTGCGATCGGAGACGCCGCCACAAGGCCTCCGGTCAGCTTTCCAAGCCTCACCCCCACCAGGCTTCCCCTCCCATTGATGATATTGAGGCCAGCCACCGGAGGATCCAATCTGCCGCCCTGCTGATCCCCGGCTGAACCCCGGTAACCCCGATCCCTGGCCGACCCCCACGATCACTGACTGACATCTCCTGGCAAGCCCCGACACCTGCCGATTTCCGATCACCTCTTCTGATCCCCTACCCCTGCCATTGCCAACCCCCTCCCTGTGATCACCAACCCTTGCCAATTGCTGATGCCCGCTCCTGATCCCTGAACCCTGCCTTTGCCGATCCCTGCTCTCTGATCCCTGCCAATTGCGGATCTCCCCCTCCCGATCCGCAAACCCAGCCGACTATGATCCCTGCTCCCGAACCCCGACCCCTGCCGATTGCCGATCCCCCGCTCTCGATCCCTGATCCAAGCCAATTGCCGATTCCCCCTCCCAATCCACGACCCTTGCCAATTGCCATTCCTCCCTCCCGTGATCCTTTACCCAGACCGGCCCATTACTTCTGAGCTCTACCCTGTGATGTATTCTTACGACTAACAAACGCACTCTACAAGATGGCTCCAACTGTCATCATGTGACTTGTATTAGTCCACGAAGGGGAGCTCTATTACACTTCTCGCTCCCTAATCAAGAAGTAATCATAACAAAATAATCATTATAAATAACTTGCATGGTATACACAACAAAAGATATGGGGCTAGATTTTACACTTTTGTGCAGATCGCCCAAAAATGGGCGGTAGTTCCGGCATGGACGATAAAAATGGGTTTTCAGATCGCCGGCTTGTCGCCCATTATCAAAGCCCCTAGTCTCCATTTTTGAAATTGGGCGTAGCCGTGAGCAATATGAAACGCGTGAATCTCTCTGACCTTCTGCCGTAAAGTGTCGCCGTCCTTGGCAACGGCATGGCAACGCTCGATTCCCGCGATTCAGGAGGTCAAGGGTCATCATGACATGCGCTGAAGAGGAGACAGAGAGAGAGGGAGCTGAGAGGGACTGAAAGCATGTGTGGCTGTGGTGTGTGCTTGTTTGGCTGTTGTGGGAGGCACGAGGGAGATTCACCAGCAGCAAAATGCCTACTAAGCACCAAGAACGAAGTCGGCACCGAGTTTTTGTCCAACAAATAATATATAACATGGAAGGGATGGAGGAGGTCCTGGAGCTGGTAGCCAGGAACACTGGAGGCAGAGGGCTCCCAGTGGTCCCGCAGCGTGGCACTGCACCCAAAGGTGCCACACCCCCATTGCCAACGATACATGCGTCTGGCTCGGAAAACGTTCCCACCTCGGCACCGTCCTCTCCCGTATCCATCTAAACAGCTGTCCAGCCGTCATCCCCCCACCCCGCCCCCACAATAAAGCATCACCTGAGAAGCTCCTCGGCCAGGCGGCTTGGAGTCAGGAGGGGAAAGGTAGAGGTGAGGAGGAAAAGCGGGGAGGGGGCGGGGAGCGGGTTGGTTTTTCAGAAATACTTATGATTTCAGACAAATGTTAGTATTAAAAGTCTTTTATTTAACAAAACCTTGTTGCATTGGCTCAGATAGCTGCACCGTTACATGCTGGTGATTCCTTAACATCAAAGGGTATAATTACATTTAACTTCAATCAACTTAAACTTTACCTGTCACCAAGCTGATGCCCACCATTGATGTATGACCTGCACACCCAGCAGTGTGACAGCCTTGTAAATACCACCAACGTTCTTTCAGGCAAAGCGCTCATTTACGAGCTCATGACGGAAGAGTCTTGCAGCTATCTTGCCACCATGGGCCCTTTCCTGCGATCTACAGGGGGGCGGGGGTATGGCTTCAGCATCAGCCTGATTGTCTGGGCCGATGTCAGCGTCCATCTCCTCGTCGTCCTCTTCCTCTTGCTGCTGAGGTGGACTGTCAGACTCTTCAGGCAATTCTTGTCCTCTCCTGATAGCCAAGTTGTGCAGCATGGAGCACACCACCACAAATTGAGTTACCTGCTCAGGGTGGTATTGGAGCTCACCTCCTGAGTGGTCCAGGTATCTAAAGCGCTGCTTAAGCACGGCAATGGTTTTTTCTATGATATTGCGAGTGGCTCTGTGGCTCTCGTATCGCTTCTCATCTTCAGTGTGAGTGTCACGCAGTGGGGTCATCAGACAGGTGGCGAGGCCATATCCTTTGTCACCAAGCATCCAGCATTGACCTTGTGGCTGATTGTTACCAAGTCAGATACAGTGCTCTCAAGTAGGATGTGAGCATCATGGATGCTGCCTGGAAATTTAGCATTCACTGCCATAATAATTAGCTGGTGGTCGACAGCGAGTTGCAGATTCAGGGAGTAGAATCCCTTGCGGTTCCTGAAAACCTCAGCATCTTGAAAAGGTGCCCGCATCACAATGTGCATACAGTTTATTGTTCCCTGCACCTTGAGAAAGTTAGCAATTTGGTAGAATCCTAAAGCCCTCTCAGTCTGAGCCTCCCTGGTCATTGGGAAGCTGATCACGTCCCTCCTGCATGCGTACAGGGTTTCAGTCACCTGTCTAATGCAGCAATGTGTGGCATGCTGAGACAGACCGCAACTGTCGCCAGCTGAGGCCTGAAAGGAACCCGATGTGTAGAATGACAGTGCTGCGGTGACTTTGACCTCGATGGCCAATGCAGTACTGATAGCGCTGTCAGGCTGCAGATCACCCCTGATGAGCTTGCACACTTCAGTGATAACCTCTTTGTGGAAGCCCAGTCTCCGAAGGCAGGTGGTGTCGGGCAAGTTGAGGTAAGAATGCTTCTCCCTGTACTTGCGGGGGTGTAATGTCTGGTCCTCATCATCAGTCTGGTACTTTTTATATTGGGCACATAATGCTGTGGAGCGTACCTTCTGCCATCTCGAGTTTGCAGCATGTCATCATCATCATCATCAGCATAGGCAGTCCCTCGGGTTAGAGAAAGATTTGCTTCCACTCCTAAAGTGAGTTCTTTGGTGGCGGAACAGTCCAATATGAGAGCCACAGACTATATCACAGGTGGGACAGATAGTCGTTGAGGGGAGGGGTGGGTGGGTCTGGTTTGCCGCACGCTTTTTCTGCTGCCTGCGCTTGATTTCTTCATTCTCTCGGCATTGAGACTCGAGATGCTCAGTGCCCTCTCGGATGCACTTCCTCCACTTAGGCGGTCTTGGGCTAGGGACTCCCAGATGTCAGTGGGGATGTCGCACTTTATCAGGGAGGCTTTGAAGGTGTCCTTGTAGCGTTTCTGCTGCCCACCTTTGGCTCATTTGCCGTGAAGGAGCTCCGAGTAGAGCCTATGTGGCCTGCCCAGTGGAGCTGATCGAGTGTGATCAATGCTGGGGATGTTAGCCTGAATGAGGACGCTGATGTTGGTGCGCCTGTCCTCCCAGGGGATTTGTAGGATCTTGCGCAGACATCGTTAGTGAGATTTCTCCAGAACCTGAGGTGTCTACTGTACCTGGTCCATGTCTCTGAACCATACAGGAGGGCGGGTATTACTACAGCCCTGTAGACCATGAGCTTGGTGGCAGTTTTGAGGGTCTGGTCTTCAAACACTCTTTTCCTCAGGCGGCCGAAGGCTGCACTGGTGCACTGGAGGTGGTGTTGGATCTCATCGTCGATGCCTGCTCTTATTGATAGGCGGCTCCTGAAATATGGGAAATGGTCCATGGTGTCCAGGGCCGCTCCATGGATCTTGATGACTGGGGGGAGTGCTGTGCGGTGAGGACAGGCTGGTGGAGGACCTTTGTCTTATGGATGTTTAGCGTGAGGCCCATGCTTTCGTACGCCTCAGTAAATACGTCGACTATGTCCTGGAATGCAGCCTCTGTATGTGCGCAGACGCAGGCGTCGTCTGCGTACTGTAGCTCGATGACAGAGATTGGGGTGGTCTTGGATCTGGCCTGGAGACAACGCAGATTGAACAGGTTCCCGCTGGTTCTGTAGTTTAGTTCCACTTCAGCGGGGAGCTTGTTGACTGTGAGGTGGAGCATGGTGGCGAGAAAGATTGAGAAGAGGGTTGGGGTGATGACGAGCCCTATTTGACCCCGGTCCGGACGTGGATTGGGTCTATGGCAGATCCGTTGGTAAGGATCACAACCTGCATGTCGTCATGGAGCAGGCGGAGGATGGTGACGAACCTCTGGGGGCATCCGAAACGGAGGAGGACGCTCCATAGACCCTCGCATTGTAATTGGTCTGCAACATATCATTGGTCATCAAGAGAGGGTGAGAAAGGACAGGCCCCATTCCAATAGCTATCTGTTTTATTGGTCATAAAGAATGAATGTCCCCATGAAGATATCTATTAAATTCCAATCGTTCACAGTATGATAAAGATATTTGTTCAAATTTTCACATCACCTCCAAAGACCTCCAGAGTACCTCCGAACTACCCCGAGGTTGAAGCAGAGCAGCCTTTTAAATGATGCGACATGTGATTTAGAACATGGTGTCCATAGCGCTGTGATTAGTTCAGAACAGTTCCACTTTTTCAGAGCGTTGTTTTGGGCGAGCGATATTGTGGGCGAGGTATTGAAAGTGAAGTTGTGCGACTTCCTGGGCGTTATTTACGGAAAATGTGATCTATACAACAAAAAATGTGGGCGGTTGGTTTTCATCAGAACAAACATGTATTATTGAATCTCGGTGTTAATTACGTGCGGAAACTAACGCTGGACGATATTACGGGCGGTGATTTTGTCCATTCTGATGATTCCGCCCCAAAAAAGTGGACGGGCGGTATTATTTTTTTCCCAGCATTATGCACATGGGGAAAGTAACGCTCAGTGATAAGTGTCTGAAAAATGAGCGTCAGTTTCCATTTTGTGGCTAAAAGGGCAGTATCTGGGCATTATACGTCATTTCAGCGGTAAAATAGACGTTAAGTGGGCGTTATGCATGCAAAAAAAGTGGAAAATCTAGCCCATGGACTTATTTTTCCATATTTACAAATCAAACTCAACCACTAGTTTTCTGTTTCGATGAGGATACCTTCTCTCTTGAACAGAACTTTCCAAACTTGGTGTCGAACATTCCTGAGGAGAGTTTTCTTCCAAGGACAGCCCTTGATCTACATTTGAACTCTACAACTTCAGACTGTTTGTCTGCCTGACTCAGACTCAGACTTAAATTCAAGCATTCTCTTGGACTTGTTTCTAGTACATCTGATGTAGGATTTGCTACTTGTACTCTACTTGTAACAAGACAATCTGATAAGTCAGAAATAATCGAATCACTCCAACTTTCAACTGCTTCCACATCTCTAGGTAAAATATGATCAATGTGAGAAAACCTAACCTTTCCATGATCAAACATCTTGACCAAATATGTGCGAGAGCCATATATCTGCACTACTCTTCCTGGTAACCATTTCAACCATTGATGGTGATAGTTCTTCTCTCTAACCTTCTGATTCAATTTCACATGTCTCTCTCTTACTCTACCTCTCTCATGATTCTCTTTCTGTCTTAATTGTTTCTCTTCTACTGACTGTGCCAGGTTTGGCATAAACAACGAGAACCTGGTTTGTGGTTGTTGTTTGAGAAACAACTCTGTTGGTGTTCTATCAGTAGTTTTATGAGGAGTATTATGAAAAGTAATCAGAAAATTTGCCATTTTGTGGCCCAACGACAACTGCCGTTTCCTTGGATGTGGATCCAAAATTTGCTTGATGAGGGCACGTTTTACAATTTGTACTGTGCGATCTGCTACACCATTTGAAGCAGGGTGGTATGGTAGAAGTTGGTATGTTTCACATCATTTCTGCTCATGAACTGTGCAAATTCTTCTGAACAAAATTGCAGCCCATTATCAGCCATAATTTCTTCTGGGAGGCCATTCTTCGCAAATTTTCTAGTGTTTTACTTGTTATTTTCTGCATCGGTAACATCTCTACCCACTTTGAATGACTATCACTATACACAATTGCTGTCCTTCTATCTCAGCAAAATCTACATGTAACCTTTGCCACACTCTGGGAGGCCATTTCCATGAGTGTAATGGTACTGATGGTAGTTTCTTGCTTACCGATTGACATGCTGTACACTGACTAACGATGCACTCTATGGAGCCGATTTTCAGCAAGGCCTCCACCCGCCCAAGTGCCGCCCAAAGTGCCGCCGATGGCCACCGAGGTACTGGACAGCATTTTGGGTGAGATATTCATGAAGAAGGTTCCTCGAAGGTCGTTGAGTGGCAAATGGAAGACGTACGCCACCAATCTGGGCAGCAGTGGACAAGAGGTTGCATTCTCGGCGGCAGAGGAGCTTGCCGCCCAAGTGCCACCGAGGATGCAGTCGGGCCCATGGAGGGTCAAAGATCTGAAAAAAACAACAGCAAAACATTTTTAAAGTATCCAAAGACTTTCAAGAGACCCCATCCAGGTAAGTCGCTGTTGAAAAAAAGTATTAAAATGTTCACTTACCTTTTTTTCAGGTTCTTCCTACTTACCGTTGGGGACAGACCAGCCTCCAGCCAGTGGTCCACCCCCATTCTGCCGCCGAGTCCCACCCACAGAAATCTCAGAGCTCGGCAGGTGGAGCTCATGTGTGCTACTCGGTCATCCGCTGACGTCAGCGGGCGCTTCCCGGTGGCTCTCCCCTCACACCCGCTCCAGGCCACCCTGAAAGTGGATCTTCAGGAGGAATGTTGGTGGCAGTGGGCGGCAGTGGGTGGCAATCGGCAGCAGCGGGTGGTAAGGTGCTGAAAATTGGCCCCGATATCATTATCTAAACCTGGCCACCGTAAGTAACTGCGTGAAAAAATCTTAGTGTAGAACATTCCCAGGTGCTGGTCATGATAATCTCCTAACAATTTGGACCCCCTGAACTTATTTGGAATAACTACTCTTGCACCCCACATGATACAATATTTATCCACTGATAATTAATTCCTTTGAACGAAGTATGGATGAATATCTTCCTCTGATACCTAGTTTGGCCAGCCATTTGCTATGTAATCATACACCTTTGGCATAACTGGGTCACGCTTGGTTGCTCCACCAATCTCGTCAGCTGTGACTGGCATTTCATCAATGTATGAAAAATAGAACACTTCTACCTTATTGATATGTCCTCAGTTTCTAGTCTTTTGAGTTCTTGCTCAACTTTCTCCTTGAGTTCATATGGTTTGGGACGAGGCTTGCAGTAAATTGGTCTAGCGTGCTTCTGCAGTCTGACACGTGCCTTGAAGTCTTGGATCAGACTGCCTGTTTTGTGGAGCATCTTCGGATACTGCTTAATGACATCATCTTTCAATGTAAATTTTGTTTCTGCACAAAAGGTCTCATTCTAATCCAGTTTCAGTGATCCCAACCAATTTTTACCTATCAAGGTTGGCTTTTCTCCTGCCACTACTATGAGAGGCAAGTTCTGAAACTGATCATTGTATTTCACTGGTATGATGATACATCCTACCACAGGGATTTGGTCTCCTGAGTAGCCTCGCAGCTCTATCTGCGATTTCTCCAGTGGAAAATCACTCAACTTGTCGAGATATAGTCATTCCGGTACTATGCTCACGGATGTCGACTTCCATGGGTATCTTGGTTCCTGTAATGTCTACTTGGATGATGATACATCGTGAATCATTGTTAGATACCCTCATGCTCCTGATGATGTATATCTCCAGAACCTCCTCATTCTGTTGCATCTCTTCAATGCTATGTAGTCTCTGGTGATTTCTTCTAATAGCATTGAAAGTCGGTTTACTCTTCAGTCGGCATGACTTCGCAAGATGCCCAGTTTTCTTGTAGAAGAAACAATCTGCCTTCATATATTGAGCAATGTGTTGTTGCAGACACTGATAGCATGACTTCAATGTACTTTTACATTGGTCAGTTGCTGATGGCCTTGGTGCCCAACGGCCTTTTACTTTTAACCTGCAGGCAATTAACCTCAGCTGTCTGACGACTAGAAATTGTGCGAAATTCTCGGGAGTATTGGTCGGCCATATCCATCGATATAGCTGTTTGACAAGCTAAATCAAAAGTCAACTTAAGGGTTGTCAACAATTTTCTTCATTTTTCATCCCACAAACAAAGCGGTCACGCAATGCTCGATCATAAAAGTTTCCGAAATGACAGTGAATGGATAGCTTTGTTAAAACTACAATATACTCATGATACCCTTGTCAATTAATTGATCTCATATTCAAAAATGATAACTTTCAGCAATTTCCAGAGGCTCAGGACTGTCAGTGGCATGACCTTCGGCTTGACGGGAACAAGCACATTTTTCAAGGTTTCATACACCTCGGGGCCTGCTTCAGTTAAGAAAATAGCGCGTTTCCTTTCTAAAATTATCCGATTATGGCTGTCATCATCAGGGACTTCAACGATACTATTCACGGTAAAAAATATTTCTAGCCTCTCCAAATATGCTCTGAAAGTCTTTCAATTATGTTGGAACTCACCGAAGCACTCTATTATTCCCATAAGCGCAGCCATCTAGAATCTGGCAAGGTCGACAGTTCAGCCACATGTGCTTATAATTTACTTTGCATTTTTAGCTGTTCTGCAAAACAAAGAACCTCTCAAAGTCTCTCTGTTGGTTGGCTGGATTATCCACCAACAAAAATTTCAGCTAGGAAATCCAATTATCCTATCCTTGTTCGCCAATGTTATATATCCTTACAACATCTCTGTAATATATTTATGCTTGGGGTCACCTGACACCAGAGGGCGCCACTGTTGGATGTCATGCAGGCAATACAGGAAGTCGGATCTTTTTCTTGTTCTTATCCGAAGTCGGAATAAAAGAGATCGGGTACACACCCGAGGCAGTTTATAATAACAGGACTCTTGTGTTATTACAATCTCTAACAAACACACTCTACAAGATGGCTCCAACTGTCATCATGTGACACATGATTGTTAAACATCAGTATTACCACAGCAGTCCATTAGGTGAAGCAGTAGTCCACTAGGGGGAGTTCTATCACATACCCGACCGCAGTTGGCCAATCTTTCAAACTGGCTGGCTGCGGGTGGAAATCCGAGGCCTCACATTCAAATCCGGTCCTGCCGTTAAAGTCGGCAGGGCATACGGGAAACCCGGCCTCCCGGGTTTCCTGACTGCCTCAGAGGCCCCTTGCCCCAAACCCAAGATCGGAAGCTAGTCGGGTGCCAAAGTTGTTATTTTTGACAGCGGCTCAGGAACCCGATATCCCACCTTCATGCATCTTTCCTCCAGGCATGTCTGTCATAGCAGAACTGACCCAACCGGTAGTGGCGGATGACCCAATTGAGATGATTAACAGCTAATTGTCAAACTTTTAACAGGCTTTCTTAACTTAATTTTTAAATTTAACTGCATGAGCACAGGAACTACGCTGCTCGGGAAGTATGTCCGTTAACCCGAGCTGGGGGTTCCATGGCCATTGCTCCAGCTGATTACTGGACAGCATCAAAAGCATAGTAAAAGCTCCCACCTGACAGATGATCACTTTCCTCTGGCAGAAGCTGTTGATCAGTCCATTCCCAGCACAGATTCTGTTGGCTGCAAGTGATTCCAGCAAAGTCTTCATCCAGTCTCATCTCATTGGAAGAACTCTCCCACCATTGACAGAATGCTTCTGTCATCTGTACTTCACCTGCGATCTATTCCATCAATATGGGTGCCATTTATACTATCTTTCCTTAGTTCTTAGAATCTGATCACGATGAGCCTTAACACCAGGTACATCAGATACAACAGCAGCACCAACAACAACAACACCAACCTTCTCCGTAATTACCTGATGATGCACAGGGCAGAGGGCATCAGTACCCAACCACAGTGCTGCCCAGGACGCCAGGGATGACCGCATCATAGCCAGATTTAGGTAACTTTATGTTATAGGGCTGCCGCATCATGTGCCAGGTTGGCAACACCCCACACCAAAACTATAAATCATCCCTACAATGACTAATCCATTTCTTTCACACTCATCACCATTGCAGGGGCGCCATTGTGTCTCATCATTCACTGCAACTCACTAAGCCACTTCCAAAGGTGCACACAAATCTGTCCAAGACTGGAAAGTTTGAAAAAAAATATTTTTATGTTTGACACCACAGTAATAGAAACTTCACATAAAAATTGCATAAAACATCCGAGTGACTACCCTTTTGTGTTGTTAGTTGGTATGATTGCACTAGGATGAGGATGAGTGTGAGGGGTGGCTAGTAAGATGGGGATGTGATAATATAGATGGAGAAATGGTTGGCGGTGCAAGATATGTTGGTGTGAGTAATGATGTGCAGGAGTAGGGTAGGGAAGGCAGAGTGATGGGGATGTAATGAGAGGCACAGCAGGATGAAATTGAGTGTGGCTTTGTACCATTGTTTCCTGATTAAATGAGATAATTGAAATGTTTGCAGCACTGCAACCATGTCCTCCTGAACACATCCCTGCTTGTGACCTCTCCTGCTATGTGCAACAAGACTGTTTTGGTCTCTTGGGGCAGTCTTTTCTGCACATTATAAGAGAAGAGGACCTCCCTGCATGCTCTGACTCCCTCCACAAGCATATGAAGGGAGTCATCGGAGAACCTGGGTGTAGCCCTCTGCTTCTGAGCAGAGATTGTCAGTGTTTGCAGCGCTCCCATGCTGTAGTAGACTGACAGCACTATGTTAGGTTAAAAATCAAACCTAATGTGGCCATGGTCCCTTTAAATATGTCATGAATGATGTTACCACACCTGCTCCATTTAATTGGGCTGGGTAACTTGATAGGCGGCTTAATAGGTAAGTTAATTTTCAACAGCGGGATGGAGCTAACACCGAGGTTGTGACCCACCATAGCGACTGCCTGCACCGGACCCGCCAAGGTAGACAAAATTCCAGCCGTTAAGTCTGTTTCTCTCTCCAGAGATGCTGCCTGACCAGCTGAGTACTTTCAACATTTTATGTTTTTATATCAGATTTCCAGTATCTGCAGTATTTTTGCTTTTGTACTGATAAATAGTATGCTTTACTAGGCTAAACTGTCTAACTAGATCTTGTTTGTGTTCATTTTTTTGTGACCAATTGTGCATCATAGTGTCTGGAAAAGATTCAACTAGGCAACTGAAGATTAAACTGAAGGAGCGGGGGTGGAACACTCTCTTGGTGCTGTGACAACTCATCAGGAAACTGATCATGGGAGCTGCCATAGCCTTGATTAATATTTATGCCTGGTTTTAGGCCTGGTAAATAAAAATTGCAAACTTTGGTCAGAAATAGAAAGAAAAAAATAAAAGTAAGCATTGGCAGCTATCCAAAAGCTATGCTCTATTACTGGAAGGAGTGAAAGCGATTGAAGGTAAGGTAACTTAAATTTGAAATGCTCTACTTAGAAAATGCCCTCAGGCAGTCTAGCAGCTTCAATGTTAGTGCATTGGACTCCTGACAAATTCAAACCCAGTCAAAAATAAAACATTCTCACTTGATCTTTTTTCGAAAGGTTGACTATTTTTAGTCGGCCGTATGAAGGGAAGGAGGAAAAGCCATTTATTTCCTTCATCATGCATTGCCTCCTGCTGGATCAACGTGGGATAGCACTGAGAATTAAATAAAAAGAAAAAAACTGTTAGCACTAAATCCGAAATAAGAACAGGAAAGGCTAGAAATACACAACAGGTCAGTCAGCATCTGCACAGAGAAAAGACAAAGTTATAATCTTCTGAGTGTACCCTTCATCAGAGTGGGTAACACTGAGACCTTCCACTTATAGGCTGAATTATCTTTGGATGTCGACAACACTATGGATGTTGGCAAAATGGGGCGGAGAGAGAAGAAATAGAGCACTTTTATTTTTAATAAAACTATTAAAAAAAGAGCTTGGAAAATCTGACATAATCACTTAAACTGAGTTGGACCAGCATGATTTAAAAAAAACACTTGCAGGGTGGTTAAGTTAGATGGAAAACAGACAGAATTCTTTGTCATACACTATACACTTGGCAGTTATATTTCCCTACTGACTGCCAAATTTTGTAAAACTGTTGCTAATAAAATTCATAAAATCTCTACCTGACATTCTTTAATGCTCCGCGTATGCACTGATTACCTTATGTTTACAGTCTTTTTGGTTTTATGAATGAAAATTAAAATTCAGTATAAAGTTTAGGATCATTTTTAAAGAAATAAAATCATAGGGCTAGAAACTCGCTGGGATACTGCCCCTCGCGAAGTTCAGAACAGGGGTGTTGAAGGGTTTTCAGTCTCGAGCGCTGGCATTCGCGCCGCTCGGCAATCTGAGTGTGACGGTACTGGAGGCACAGAGGAGGACCGCCTATGAGCATAGCTCCGGTGTGCAACGCCCCCGGTATCACCTTGCTTTCAAAACTTGTTTTGCGCTGAACCCGTAGCACCCCGTAGTGACACCGCCAGAGAAAGCTGGTGTGCAGAGCTGTCCCGGCGGCAGTGAGGGAAGGAATGACTGCATGAGGCAAGTGTGATTGTTTTTTTTTTCTTTTTGCGATTTAACTTCATTTCGGGTGATTAATATATCGGGAATGTTTTTTGTGTTTTTTGTTCTGATTTTATTTTTGCAGGCGATACAAAGCTGGTTATTTAGCTCGAGATATTCAGTTGCTCACCCACCCTAGCGCCCTAAGATAAGTGTGGAATGTTTCTCTTAGCGCTGTACACCACTGTCAGGACGCAGCCACTGAATTTATCCCAGTGCTAAATTTATCTACCGCCCGACATTAACACCTTGAAAAACCTTCAGCCTAATTTCCAGCAAGTAGAATCATAGAATCAAAGAATGGTTATAGCACAGAAGGTGGCCATTCAGCCCATCGAGCCCACACCATCCCACTCCCCCACTATTTCCCCATAGCACTGCAAATAATTTCCTTTATGTACTTATCCAACTCCCCTTTGAAAGTTGTGATTGAAGCTTCCTCCACCACCGTTTCAGGCAGTGCATTCCAGATCATAATCACTTGCTGCATAAAAATGTTGTTCCTCATGTCACCTTTGGTTCTTCTGCCAATCGCTTTATATATCTGTGTCTAGAGGTTATCGACCCTTCTGCCAATGGGAACAGTTTCTCTCTATCTACTCTGTCTAGACCCCTCATGATTTTGAACACCTTTATCAAATCTCCTCTGAACCTTTTCTGCTCTAAGGAGAACAACTTCAGCTTCTCCAGTCTATCCACGTAACTGAAATCCCTCATCCCCATAAACCATTCTTGTAAATCTTTTCTACATCCTCTCTAAGGCCTTCACAACCTTCCTAAAGTGCAGTGCCCAGAATTGCACAAAATACTCCAGTTGAGGTCAAACTAGTGTTTTATAAAGGTTCATCATAATGGCCTAGCTTTTGTACTGTGCCTCTGCTTATGAAGCCCAGGATCCCGTATGCTTTTTTAACTGTTTCTCAACCTGCCCTGCAATCTTCAACGATTTGTGTCACAGGTCTCTCTATTCATGCAACCCCTATAGAATTGTAAAATTTAGTTTATATTGCCTCTCCTCATCTTTCTACCAACATGTATCACTTTGCACTCTTCTCTGTTAAATTTCATCTGCACGTGTCCACCCATTTCACCAGTCTATTTATGTTCTCTTGAAGTCCATCTCAATCCTCCTCACTGCTCACTACACTTCCAAGTTTTGTGTCATCTGTAAATTTTGAAATATTGCTCTGTTGACCCAAGTCTAAGTCATTAATATATATCAAGAAAAGCAGTGGTCCTAGTACCGACACCTGTGGAACACCACTGTATACCTTCCTCCAATCCAAAAAAACAACATTTCACCACTACTCTCTGTTTCCTGTGACTTAGCCAATTTCTTATCCATGCTACCACTGTCCATTTTATTCCATAGGCTTAAACTTTGCTGTCAAGTCTATTATGTGGCACTTTATCAAACACCTTTTGGAAGTCCATGTACACCATATCAACCACATTGCCCTCACCCTCTCTTTTACCTCATTAAAAAACTAAATCAAGATAGCCAAGACTTGCCTTTAACAAATCCGTGCTGGCTTTCCTTAATTTATCCACACTTGTCCAAGTGGCTGTTAATTTTGTTCCGGATTATCATTTCTTAAAGCTTCCCCACTATCAAGGTTACATTGACTGGCCAGTAGTGGCTAGGTTTACCCTCACACCAATTTTTGAACAATGATGTAACATTTGCAATTCGCCAGTTCTCTGGCACCACCCCGATATCTAAGAAGGATTAGAAGATTCTGGCCAGTACCTCTGAAATTTCCACCCTTATCTTGCTCAACATTCCAGAATGTATCCCATCCGGTTCTGGTGACTTATCAACTTTAAGGAAAGTCAGCCTTTCTAGTATCTCCTCTTTATCAATTTTTATCCTATCCAGTATCTGAACTACCTACTCTATCACTATGACTTTGGCAGCATCTTCTTTCTTGGTAAAGACAGATGCAAAGTATTCATTTAGTACCTCAGACATGCCCTCTGCCGCCATGTGTGGGTCTACTTATTAGCCCCTAATAGGCCCCACCCCTCCTATTACTATCTGTTTATTAGTTTTATGCCAATAAAATACTTTTGGATTCCATTTTATGTTAGCTGCCAGTCTATTCACATGCTCTCGCTTTGTCCAAGAAACATGGAAACATAGAAAATAGGTACAAGAGTTGGCCATTCGGCCCTTCAAGCCCGCACCATCATTCAATCAGATCATGGCTGATCTTCACCTCAGTAACCCTTTCCTGCTTTCTCTCCATAATCCTTGATCCCATTAGCCGTAAGGACCATGTCTAACTCCCTCTTGAATATATCCAACGAACTGGCATCAACAACTCTCTGCGGGAGAAAATTCCACAGGTTAACAACTCTCTGAGTGAAGAAGTTTCTCCTCATCTCAGTCCTAAATGGCTTAACCCTTATCCTTAGACTGTGTCCCCTGGTTCTGGACTTCCCCAACATCGGAAACATTCTCCCTGCATCTAACCTGTCCAGTCCTGTCGGAATTTTATATGTTTCTATGAGATCCCCTTTCATCCATCTAAACTCCAGTGAATACAGGCCCAGTCGAGCCAGTCTCTCCTCATATGTCAGTCCTGCCACCCCGGGAATCAGTCTGGTGAACCTTCGCTGCACTCCCTCAATAGCAAGAACGTCCTTCCTCAGATTAGGAGACCAAAAATGAACACAATATCCCAGGTGAGGCCTCACCAAGGCCCTGTACAACTGCAGTAAGATCTCCTTGCTCCTATACTCAAATTCCCTAGCTATGAAGGCCAACATGCCATTTGTCTTCTTCACCACCTGCTGTACCTGCATGTCAACTTTCAATGACTGATGTACCATGACACCCAGGTCTCGTTGCACCTCACCTTTTCCTAATCTGCCGCCATTCAGATAATATTCTACCTTTGTGTTTTTGCCACCAAAGAGGATAAGCTCACATTTATCCACATTATACTGCATCTGCCATGCATTTGCCCATTCACCTAACCTGTCCAAGTCACTCTGCAGCTCTTAGCATCCGCCTCACAACTCACACCGCCACCCAGCTTAGTGTCATCTGCAAGCTTGGAGATATTACACTCAATTCC
This sequence comes from Pristiophorus japonicus, assembly GCF_044704955.1. Lineage (NCBI taxonomy): Eukaryota > Metazoa > Chordata > Chondrichthyes > Pristiophoridae > Pristiophorus > Pristiophorus japonicus. Next base: position 89,287,491 of record NC_091981.1, read on the forward strand.
TTCATCTAAATCATTGATGTATATTGTAAATAGCTGGTGTCCCAGCACTGAGCCCTGGGGCACCCAACTAGTCACTGCCTGCCATTCTGAAAAGGATCTGTTTATCCCGACTCTCTGCTTCCTGTCTGCCAACCAGTTCTCTATCCACATCAATATATTACCCCCAATATCATGTGCTTTAATTTTGCACACCAATCTCTTGTATGGGACCTTGTTGAAAGCCTTTTGAAAGTCCAAATACACCAAATCCACTGGTTCTCCCCTGTCCACTCTACTAGTTACATCCTCAAAAAATTCTAGAAGATTTGTCAAGCATGATTTCCCTTTCATAAATCTATGCTGACTTGGACCGATCCTGTCACTGCTTCCCAAATGCGCTGCTATTTCATCTTTAAAAATTGATTCCAACATTTTCTCCACTACTGATGTCAGGCTAACTAGCCTATAATTACCCATTTTCTCTCTCCCTCCATTTTTAAAAAGTGGTGTTACATTAGCTATCCTCCAGTCCATAGGAACTGATCCAGAGTCGATAAACTGCTGGAAAATGATCACCAATGCATCCACTATTTCGAGGGCCACTTCCTTAAGTACTCTGGGATGCTGACTATCAGGCCCTGGGGATTTATTGGCCTTCAATCCCATCAATTTCCCTAACACAATTTCCTGACTAATAAGGATTTCCTTCAGTTCCTCCTCCTAACTAGATCTTCGGTCTCCTAGTATTTCCGGAAGGTTATTTGTGTCTTCCTTCGTGAAGACAGAACCAAAATATTTGTTCAATTGTTCTGCCATTTCTTTGTTCCCCATTATAATTTCACCTGATTCTGACTGCAAGGGACCTACATTTGTCTTCACTAATTTTTTTCTCTTCACCTATCTATAGAAGCTTTTGCAGTCATTTTTTATGTTCCCAGCAAGCTTCCTTTCATACTCTATTTTCCCCTCCTAATTAAACCCTTTTCCTCCTCTGCTGAATTCTAAATTTCTCCCAGTCCTCAGCTTTGCTGCTTTTTCTGGCCAATTTATATGCCTCTTCCTTGGATTTAATACTATCCTTAATTTCCCTTGTTAGCCTCGGTTGAGCCACCTTCCTCATTTTATTTTCACTCCAGACCAGGATGTACAATTGTTGAAGTTCATCCATGTGATCTTTAAATGTTTGCCATTGCCTATCCACCATCAACCCTTTAATATCATTCGCCAGTCTATTCTAGCCAATTCACTTCTCATATCATCAAAGTTAACTTTCCTTAAGTTCAGGACCCTAGTCTCTGAATTAACTGTGTCACTCTCCATCTTAATAAAGAATTCTACCGAATTATGGTCACTCTTCCCAAGGGGCCTCACACAACAAGATTGCTAATAGTCCTTTCTCATTACACATCACCCAGTCTAGGATGGCCAGCCTCTAGTTGGTTCCTCAAAATATTGGTCTAGAAAACCATCCGTAATACACTCCAGGAAATCCTCCTCCACCGTATTGCTATCAGTTTGGTTTGCCCAATCGATATGTAGATTAAAGTCGGCCATGATAATTGCTGTACCCTTATTGCATGCATCCCTTATTTCTTGTTTGATGCTGTCCCCAACCTCACTACTACTGTTTGGTGGTCTGTACACAACTCCCACTTGCGTTTTTTGCCCTTTGCTATTCCACAGCTCTACCCATACAGATTCCACATCATCCAAGCTAATGTCCTTCCTTACCATTGCGATAATTTCCTCTTTAACCAGCAACGCTACCCCACCTCCTCTTCCTTTCTGTCTATCCTTCCTGAATGTTGAATACCCCTGGATGTTGAGTTTGCAGCCTTGGTCGCCCTGGAGCTATGTCTCTGTAATGCCAATTATATCATATTCGTTATTAGCTGCCTGCGCAGTTAATTCGTCCACCTTATTACGAATAGTCCTCGCATTGAGGCACAGAGCCTTCAGGCTTGTCTTTTTAACACACTTTGCCCCTTTTAGAATTTTGCTGTAATGTGGCCCTTTTTGCTTTTTACCTTGGGTTTCTCTGCCCTCCACTTCTACTTTTCTCCTTTCTATCTTTTGCTTCTGCCCCCATTCTACTTCCCTCTGTCTCCCTGCATAGGTTCCCATCCCCCTGCCATATTAGTTTAACCCCTCCCCAACAGCACTAGCAAACATTCCCCCCAGGACATTGGTTCCGGTCCTGCTCAGGTGGAGCCCGTCGGTTTGTACTGGTCCCACCTCCCCCAGAACCGGTTCCAATGTACCAGGAATTTGAATTCCTCCCTCTTGCACCATTCTTCAAGCCACATATTTATCTTAGCTATCCTGCAACTGCTACTTTGACTAGCACGTGGCACTGGTAGCAATCCTGAGATTACTACCTTTGAGGTCCTACTTTTTAATTTAACTCCTAGTTCCCTAAATTCAGCTTATAGGACCTCACCCCTTTTTTTTACCGATATCGTTGGTACCTATATGCACCACGACAACTGGCTGTTCACCCTCCCCTTCCAACATGTCCTGCAGCCGCTCTGAGACGTCCTTGACCCTTGCATCAGGGAGGCAACAGGGTGACCACAGAAATGTCTATCTATTCCCCTTACAATAGAATCCCCTATCACTATAGCTCTCCCCCTCTTTTTACTGCCCTCCTGTGCAGCAGAGCCACCCACGGTGCCATGACCCTGGCTGCTGCTGCCCTGCCCTGGTGAGTCATGCCCCCCCAACATCATCCAAGGCGGTGTATCTGTTTTGGAGGGGGATGACCGCAGGGGATCCATGCACTACCTTCCTTCCACTGCTCTGCCTGATGGTCACCCATTCCCTATCTATCTGAGTAACCTTTAGCTGCGGTGTGACCAACTCACTAAATGTGCTATTCACGACATCCTCAGCATCGCGGATGCTCCAGAGTGAATCCATGCGCAGCTCCAGTGCCGCATTGCAGTCTGTCAGGAGCTGCAGCAGGATGCACTTCCTGCACATGTAGTCATCAGGAAACTGGAAGCATCCCTGGCTTCCCACATAGCACAGGTGGAGCATGACACGTGTCTGGGCTCTCCTGCCATGACTTAACCCTGAATTAATTTAATTTGGCAACAATGTCAAAGGTTACCTACTGATAAAGGAAAAGAAAAAGAAGAAAAACTTCTCACCAATCACCAGCCAATCACTTACCCACTTGGCTGTGATGTCACCCTTCCATTTCTTTTTAATTCTTTTTTGCCTTCTCTACCTGCACAGGCTGGCATCCTCGACGACTCACCGCTCCTCTGACGACGTTGGGCCTTTTACAGGCCTCCCCCGGACTCCCGAGGCTCCTCGACGACTCACCGCTCCTCTGACGACGTTGGGCCTTTTACAGGCCTCCCCCGGACTCCCGCGCCTCCTCGACGACTCCTCGACGTCCTGCCCCCTGATTTCCTTTTTCACTTTCCCTCTGAACTTTCTATATTCAGCCTGGTTCTTACTTGTTTCTCAATCTGACATCTGTCCTACTTTTTCTGCTTCATCTTACACTCTATCGCTTTCGTCATCCAGGGAGCTCTGGCTTTGGTTTCCTTACCTTTCCCCCTCATGGGAATGTACCTCGACATACCCAAACCATTTCCTCTTTAATCGCAGCCCAATGTTCGATTAAAGTTTTGCCTGCCAATCATTGATTCCAATTTACCTGGGCCAGATCCATTCTCAACCCACTGAAATTGGCCGTCCTCCAGTTAAATATTTTTACTCTAAATTGCTGCTTGTACTTTTCCATAACTAATCTAAACCTTATGATTCTATGGTCACTGTTCCCTAAATGTTCCCGCCCGGGATTGCGGTGGGCCAAGGTGTTCGAGACGCTGGCGGCGTCCAGGGATACGGGCCCCATTCCGAGATGACTGCGTCACTACTTCCCTGCAGTGCTCCAGGTGTGGTCCAGGTTGTGTGTATCATGGGAGTACATCGTGGGACTCCTGCCCAGTGGCGACACTGAGAGAGCAGTGGCTCCAGCCCAGCGGAGACACCGAGAGAGTAGGGGCTCCAGCCCAGCGGAGACACCGAGAGAGCAGTGGCTCCAGCCCAGCGGAGACACCGAGAGAGCATGGACTCCAGCCCAGCGGAGACACCGAGAGAGTAGGGGCTCCAGCCCAGCGGAGACACCGAGAGAGCAGGGGCTCCAGCCCAGCGGAGACACCGAGAGAGCATGGACTCCAGCCCAGCGGAGCTCCAGGGACACCAGCCGCGCCCAGACCACCGACACCAGCACCTTCAGGCCGGCTCGCCTTTCACCTTCAGCAGGATATCAACCAGAGACGTGGCCCAACCTCAGCAGCTGAGCCGGAGACTGACTGTATCCTTCTGCCCCTGACTGAAGGGACCCCATGCCGACCGCTTCTGTCCCTGGCCGAAGGGGTTCTGTACCGGCCGCGTCTGTCCCCAGCCGAAGGGACTCTGTACCGGCCCGGACCAAAGGGACTCTGCACCGGATTCAGGGGGCGTCTGGCCGGTCGAGGGGACTCCGGTACGACCTGCCAAAGGGACTCGAGGACGTGGGGCCGGCCGAAGGGACTCCAAGGCCGGTGTTCAATCCACTGAAGGGACCCCAAGGCCAGTGCTGAGCCAGCTGAAGGGATTGAGGTGTGGCGTCATCTCATACACCCAACCAACTTTTAACTATTTTTTAAATTTTAGCCAACTTTTAAACTTATTAAACAATTTGGAAGAACTTTAAAAACTTACATTTGAGACTCTCAACCGAAATACTTTTAAATATCTATTATTAACTTACATCTCTGACTTTTAACAACTTTTCGAAACTTCTTAAAACATTTTCACAACTCTTTGAAACTTTTGAAATAAATTGGGAACCTTTATCAACTTTTAATCTTTTAAAATACCTTTGGAAGTCACCTTCCTAATGCCTGCCCCGCAACCTAGCCTCGGGCCATCTACCATCAATGGCGTTACCCAGTGCCGAGCTTGCGGCCAACACTTCGCCGTAGGCAATTAGGCTTATCGAGCTGTGCCTGGTCTCCAGTTGTCTTGGACCCCCTTGCCACTGGACCAAGGCCTTGCTCAGCTAAGCGCGGTCGGTTGCCGATGTGCAGCGGCCACCCCACGTTAAAAGAACTCACGCACAGGCATCTTCCACTCCATCAGTATCAAGTTCGGGACCTGGAACATCAGAACCATCAGGGACAATCCCAACAGCAACAGGCCGGAACGCCGCACCGCCATAGTTGCCCTGGAACTCAGATGTTTTGATATTGACATCGCCGCCCTAAGCGAGACCCGGCGGGCAGGGGAAGTCCATTTGAAGGAACATGGTGGAGGTTACACTTTCTTCTGGAAAGGGAAACCAGAGACAGAACGCCGCCTTCATGGAGTCGGCTTTGCCGTCAAGAATGAGCTGGTCGACCGCCTCAAAGACTCCCCCTGTGGGGTCAACGAATGCCTAATGACTCTCCATATCACCCTATCTTGGAACCAATGTGCCACAGTCATCAGTTTCGTATGCCCCCACACTCAAGGCAACGGATGAGGCTAAAGAGGGTTTTTATTCCAACCTTGAGACATCCTTGCCCTGTGTCCCCAGGGGCGACAAATTGATCCTCCTGGGTGATTTTAATGCCAGGGTTGGCAAAGACACAGCCCACTGGGGAGGCGTAATTGACAGAGAAGAGGTAGGGAAAGCCAATTCCAGCGGTACCCTACTCCTGACAAAGTGTGTCGAACATGAACTCTTCATTACCAACACCCTGTTCCGTCAGAGTGACAAATACAAGGCAACGTGGCAACACCCTCGCTCCAAACACTGGCACCTGCTTGAGTATGTCATCGTCCGAGCCAGGGATCGCAAGGATGTGCGCATCACACGCGCCATGACAGGAGCTGACAACTGCTGGATGGACCACCGCCTAATCCAATCCTTTATCAACATTAACATTGCCCCAAAGCAGAGGGGACAGCAGAAACAGTTCCGCAAAAAAGTTAATGCCGGAGCACTTCGAGACCCAGCTAAGAGAGCCCTATATAGCCAGCATCTCACAGCCAATCTGGCGTGCCTTGATGACCCTGAGATGCTGAATCCCCATTGCGCTTGGTCTGCCCTCCAGGCCTCTATAACCAGTGCCTGTGAAGAGACACTTGGTCACTCAACCAGAAAACATCAGGACTGGCGTGATGAAATATCAGGAGATCGAAGAACTAATATATCGCAAGCGCAAAGCATTTCTGAGCCTCAAGCAACAGCCCAACTCGGGAGCTGCAAAACAACATGATAGACAGCTCAAGGCTCAGGTCCAACAAAAAACTCAGGATCTAAAGAACAGGTGGTGGATGGAGAAAGCACAGGAGATACAACTGGCTGTTAGCCACGATATGCGAGGATTCTACACTGCAGTTAAGGCTACCTACGGTCCAAACTCCCAAGGCCCCACTCCACTCCTGGCCAAGAATGGGGAAACACTCATCAAGGACACCGAGGCTGTCAGGGCCCGATGGAAGGAGCACTTTGAAGATCTCCTCAATCAAGACTCTGCCTTTGATTCAAGTGTTCTCGATTCCATCCCGCAGCATGCCACCCACCACCAACTCAGTGAAACTCCAATGTTGCATGAGGTTGGCAAAGCCATTAAACAGCTTAAGAACAAGGCTATGGGTGCAGATGGAATCCCTGCTGAGGCGATAAAATATGGCGGAGAGGTGCTGTTGGCATAGATACATGACCTCATCTCTCTCATTTGGAGGGACGAGAGCATGCCGGGAGATCTCAGAGCTGCAGTGATTGTGACCATTTTTAAAAAGGGGGACAAGTCCAACTGCAGCAACTACAGGGGAATCTCCCTGCTTTCAGCCACTTGGAAAGTTGACACTCGAGTTCTCCTCAACCGTCTTCTCCCTGTGGCCGAGGAGCTCCTCTCGGAATCATAATGCAGATTTTGTCCCCTACGGGGCACAACAGACATGATCTTTGCAGTGCGCCAGTTACAGGAAAAATGCAGGGAGCAGCGCCAGCCCTTATACATGGCCTTTTTCTTACAAAGGGCCTTTGACACTGTCAACCGTGAGGGTTGCGTTATCACTCCAACCCTCTTCTCAATTTTCCTCGCCGCCATGCTCCACCTCACAATCAACAAGCTCCCCGCTGGAGTGGAATAAAACTACAGAATCAGTGGGAAGCTGTTTAACCTACGCTGCCTCCAGGCCAGGTCCAAGATCAACCCAACCTCTGTTGTTGAGCTGATGCCTGCATATGTGCACATTCAGAGACTGAACTCCAGGATATAGTCAATGTATTTACTGAGGCATATGAAAGCATGGGCCTTACGCTTAATATCTGTAAGACAAAGGTCCTTCACCAGCCTGTCATCGTCGCACAGCACTGCCCTCCAATCATCAAGATCCACGGCGCGGCGCTGGACATCATGGACCATTTCCCATATCTCAGGAGCCTCTTATCAACAAAGGCAGACATTGATGCGGAGATTCAGCATCGCCTCCAGTGTGCCAGCACAGCCTTCGGCTGCCTGCGGAAAAGAGTGTTTGAAGACCAGGCCCTCAAATCTACCACCAAACTCATGGTCTACAGGGCTGTAGTAATACCCACCCTCCTGTATGGGTCTGAGGCATGGACGATGTACAGAAGGCACCTCAAGTCGCTGGAGATATATCACCAATGATGTCTCCGCAAGATTCTGCAAATCCCCTGGGAGGGCAGGCGCACCAACATCAGTGTCCTCGACCAGGCTAACATCCCCAGTATTGAAGCACTGACCACACTCGATCAGCTTCGCTGACCAGGCCACATAGTTCGCATGCCAGATATGAGACTCCCTAAGCAAATGCTTTATGCAGAGCTCCTTCATGGTAAATGAGCCAAAGGAGGACAGTGGAAACGTTATAAGGACACCCTCAAAGCCTCCCTGGTAAAGTGCGCCATCACCACTGACACCTGGGAGGCCCTGGCCGCAGACCTCCCGAGGTGGAGAAAGTCCATTCGGGAGGGCGTTGAGCTCTTTGACGCAAGGAGCATGAAGAGGCCAGGTGCAGGCAGCGGAAGGAGCACGCGGAAAACCAGCCCTACCGACCCCTTCCCCCAACCAATGTCTGTCCCACCTGTAACAGAGTCTGTGGCTCTCATATCGGACTGTTCAGCCATCAAAGAACTCACTTTGGGAGTGCAAGCAAGTCATCCTCGATTCTGAGGGACTGCCTATGAGGAAATGTTCCCCTACTGACAATTGCTCCACCTCATTCCCCAGATCCAGGCATGCCTCCTTCCTCATTGGACTGGAAATGTACTGATCAAGAAAGTTCTCCTGAACATACTTCAGGAATTCTTCCCCCCTTTCTGCCCTTTACACTATTTTTATCCCAGTCTAAATTAGGATAATTGAAGTCCTCCATTAGCACTATTCAAAATTCTTGCACCTCTCTGTAATTTCCCTGCAAATATGCTCCTTTATATCATTCTCATTAGTTGGTGCCCTTTTGAATACACTTAGTAGTTTAATGGTATCTCTATTGTTTACTAACTCTAATCAAATAGATTCTGTCTTTGACCCCTCCAGGATATCCTCTCACTGGCACTGAAATATACTCCTTAATCAACACTGCCACCTTACCTCTTTTCTTTCCTTCCCTATCATTCCTGAACATCTTATATCCAGGAATATTTAGTACCCAATCCTGCTCTTTTTTGAGCCAGGTCTCCGTTATCGCCACAATATCATATTCCCTTATGGCTATTTACGCCTGCAGCTCACCAACCTTATTTACCATGCTTCATTTACACACATGCACTGTAAACCTATCTTAGACCTTCTTGTATTCTCTCTTAGGCTGATCCTACCTAATTCCATACTATTTCTTACTCTAGTGCTATCTGTCCTTCCAAATCCTTTGTGCACCTTGTTTCTCCTTTCTAATACCTCCTGGTGCCCATCCTCCTGCCAAATTAGTTAAAACCCTCCCTAACAGCAGTAGCAACCCACCCGCTGTCCCCTCCCCGCCAGGAGGATATTGGTCCTGGCTCTTTGAGGTGCATCCCATCTGGCCTGTACAGGTCCCACCTCCCCCCAGAACCGGTCCCAATGTCTTAAGAATCTGAATCCCTCCCTCCTGCACCATCTCTCCAGCTATGCATTCATCTGCTCTATCCTCTTATTTCTATACTTACTACATCATGGCACCAGGAGCAATCCAGAGATTACTACCTTTTGAGGTTCTGCTTTTTAATCTCTTTCCTCACTCCTAAAAGTCTGCCTGCAGGACCTCATCTCTCTTTCTATCTATGTCATTGATACCAATATGGACCATGACCTCTTGCTGTTTACCCTCCCTCCTCAGAATATTCTATAGCTGATCAGTGACATCTTTGACTCTGGCACCAGGGAGGCAACATATCATGCTGGAACCATAACTGCGACTGCAGAAATGCCTGTCGGTTCCCCTAACTATTGAATCCCCTCTCACTATTGCTTTCCCATTCTTCCTCCTCCCCCATTGTACAGCTGAGCCACCCGTGGTACCATGGACTTGGCTCTGGCTGTACTCCCCAGTGGAACCATCACCCTCACCCATATAGTATATCAGTTAAAGAGATGCAATCAGGGGATTCCTGCACTACCTGCTTGGTCTTCATGCCTGTCTGGTAGTCACCCATTTTCGCTCTGCCTGCACACTCTTATGCTGTGGGGTGACCACCTTCCGAAACCCGGAGCTTGAAGCTCCTCCAGCTGGCGACACTTCTGACACATGTGGTTGTCCAGGACACATGAAGTGACCTGGAGTTCCCACATGGCACAAGATGTGTGCTTATGATTGGTAACATACAATAAATAGAATAAGCAGGCTTCAAACAAAAGCTAGGAATGTAAGTTTTACAAATTGGTCCATTTTAGGGGTTTGTTTAAAAAAGCCCTGAATTTGACACTTAAGAGCAATTTAAGTTAACAGAATCATAGGGCCTGAACTTGGTGGAAGCTCGGTTCCACCCAAGTATCGCTGAGATACCTGATGGTGCTTTGGGTGAGAGTTTTGTAAAAATGTCCTTGAAAGACCACCCGGTGGCAAAAAGGGACTTATGCCGTGAATCTGGGCGGCAGCGGGCGGGAGCTCCCACTCTCGGCGGCAAATGTAATCCTCGCCAAAGTGCCACTGAGGATTGAGTCGGGCTCAGGGAGGGAAAGCACATAAAAATAAAAATTTACCCGAAAACTAAAAAAAGCACTGGAAGATCTTCATCCATCCACATAAATTGCTGAAAAAAAAATAAAAGAAGTTCACTAACCTTTTTTTACAAGTCTTCATACTGACTGGTGGGGTTAGATCTGCCTCCACGCAGTGGTCCTTCCCCCTGCTGCCGCCGACTCCCGCCCGGAGGAATCTGTCAGCTCGGCAGGCGGGAGGCTTGTGGAAATGGGCACCGAGGGGAAACTGCCACAAAAACTCGGCGGCAGCAGGCGGTAAGGCCACCAAGTTCGGGCCCATAGAATCATGAAACAAAAAGGGAGGCCATTCAGCTCATCATGCTTGTGCTGGCTTTCTGAGTTACCAATTAGTTCCACTTCCCTGCTTTTTCCCCATAGCCCTGAAAAATGTTCCTTTTTAGTTTTTATCTAATTCCCTTTTGAAAGTTACTATTGAATCTGCTTCCGCCATCCTTTCAGGCAATGCATTCCAGATCATAATAATTTTACTGAGTAAAATAATTCTCCTCATCTCTGTCCTCTGGTTACCAACCTCCTGCCAGTGGAAATAGCTTCCACCTATCTTTTCTATCAAATAATCTACAGTTTTGATCAGATATAAAGAAAATTACAGCACACATTTGAACAAGGGAAAATCACACATGGGGCTGGATTTTTGGCTTTTGAGATTTCGGGGCCATAATGATGGTGGGGCGATCCTGATACTGCCTGGAAAAAGTTTGCGCCTTCGTCTGCAAATTTCGGCAAAGACCGAGGTTCTATGATCGGGGGCACTAAATCAGGCATTACACAAGGAACTCTCTGTGCTCCAGCTGAAAATTGCGGCGTTAAAAAAGGTTGCCATTTTGCATATGCGCAGACGTGTCTCAATTTTCCCCGTCACAGTCGGGACTTTAGGGCGTGGCACTTTCCTGCGCGCATGTGCAGATGACCCGACCCACCTCTGCGACTTCAGCACAGATGGTGCATCAAGAGGACAGGCAGCATGCCAGAAGATTTTCTGCTGAGGCCTTAGTGCAGGCTGTCGAAAGGAGGTGGTCTACACTCCATCTGGTTCGGGGAGGGAGGCCTTTGCTCAGCATTTTCAAGAGGATCTAGCGGGAAATCTCACAGGAGGTGTCAGCAGCAGACAGGATGGCCAGAACTGGCACACAATGCCACAAGAAGTTCAACGACCTCACGAGGATCATCAGGGTGAGTACCCTTCACATTTATGTAGGCCTACCATGCTTCCAAGATCAATGTCTCATGCAATGTCTTTGATGGAACTGCCCCTTCTCAATCTGTTGCAGGCCATGAGTTGCAGAATGCTGCAGAAAGCTGCAGGCTCACTTCTCCAGCCATTGCCTCTGCATTTAGGATGCACCTGCACCTTGTACCCTAATCATTGTCAAGCCTACTCACATTCCATTCCCGCTGCTTATATGCGTTTCATTAACATCACACTATGCTACCTGTTTCTCACCTACTCCCAATTTTTGAAAAACCTCACTCAACAGCCACACAGATTGTGGTGAAGACATTTGCATATCTACAAAGTGGCAGATATTGAACTATGTAACGCATACGTGGCGCAACATGAGGTTGACCCTTTCTGAATATTTCTTATTGTTCCTATTGCAGACCAAGCTCTCCCATAACTGATGGGAGCAATGGTGTACCGGAGGCGGACAGCCTGAGTTGCTGGAGCTCGCGGATGTGGAGCAGCGAGTCTTGGCCCTCATGGATATCCCAGTTTGAACAGTGGCCGGGGGCGATGCCGAGCCCCCTTCGGGTAGTTAGGGTATGTAAATGGAAGACGTGACTGATGTGACTTCATTAATCCCAAATATGAAGTGGTTTAGTCTCTTTACATATCCAAGGCCACCTTCCTGCTATCACCCTGCCCTCTCCCCTGCTGCTAACCACACCTCTGTTTTTTTCTGCTTACAGTTGATCTGCCGCAAATATGACAGCCTTCTCACAAGCCATCTACATCTGGCAACGAGGGGGAGGATGAAAGTATGCTGCCTGAGCCTCACAGCCCAGCAGTCACTCCATCTGCTGATTTACATCTGGGGATGAAATAGATTTCCTGGGGTTTGAGGACTCTGAGTATCCTGGCACCAGTGGCCTACAGCAACATTGAGCAGGAGGGGAAGCTCAGAGGCCAGCTCCCCAGAGGATGAGTCGGCACAGTAGTGCTGCTGAACAACAGACAGATATGGACCTGGACTTGGTGGCAATGTCCAGGGAGAACACAGAGATGCACCACGAGCTCATGGCTGCATTGGGTAGGATCCCCGAGAGCATCAATAAACTTGCTGCAAATGTTGCAGAGGCTGCCTCACGCATTGTCCCTGCATTTCAGGACTCCAGCAAGGCCATTCCTGCCCACTCACAGAGGCAGGTGGCCTCCAGCAGCAACAGTGGTGTGATAGAGTGTGTGGTGCATTCCATTGATCACATCGCAGTACCGATCACATCGCAGGCACAAGCTACACTTCAGCTTGATGATGTCATTCGGTTCCTGGCTGGTGCCAGCCTTTCTGTCTTCCCCACTGTCCAACGGGGAAGTGATGATGCCGAAGCAGGCCAGCAAGTCGTGGTGACACATCATGCTCCAGATGCTGAGGCCCAGACCCATCTGAGTGTGAGTGGTTCCCAGGAAATGGAAGATTTCCTCAGGATGATAACATTTTGGCTCCCACCACTGACTCTCCCACCATGCACCTTATGCAGTCCACACCAGAGCCATCAGAGACTGCTTCCACCGATAGTGTGGTACAGCAGTTCGTAGCCAGCCTTTCGCGGCCAGAGCTGCTCCAGGATGTAGTCATGCGCCATCTGCACTGTCTGCCCCCCTAACACAGCAGCCCTCAAGCAGCCTTGCTGTGGGCACTAAGGCCTCATTGAGGAGGAGCAGCAGACATGGGAGCGGAATGAAAGGAAGGGGGGAAATAGCAGGGCACGCCCATTAAGGGGTGGCACAACCGTGCACAGGCACATTGCTTATATTATGAGGATGTCTGTAAATAGTTGTTTGTGAGAAATGCACTTGTTGTTCAGTTACTTGTCATCATCATCCTAGACAGTCCCTCAAAATCAAAGAGGACTTGCTTCCACTCTAAAAGTGAGCTCTCAGGTGACTGTACAGTCCAATACGGGAATTCCAATCTCTGTCACAGGTGGGATAGAAAGTCGTTGAAGGAAAGGGTGGGTGGGGAGTCTGCTTTGCAGCATGCTCCTTCCGCTGTCTGCATTTGGTTTCTGCATGCTCTCGGCGATGAGACTCGAGATGCTCAGCGCCCTCCCAGATGCTCTTCCTCCAGTTAGGGCAGTCTTGGGCCAGGGAGTCCCAGGTGCTGGTGGGGATGTTGCACTTTATCAAGGAGGCTTGGAGGATGTCGTTGAAACATTTTGTCTGCTCACCTGGGGCTTGTTTGCCGTGTAGGAGTTCCGAGTAGAGCACTGGCTTTGGGAGTCTCGTGTCGGGCATACGGATGATGTGGCCTGCCCCACGGAGCTGGTTTAGTGTGGTCAGTGTTTCGATGCTGGGGATGTTGACCTGATCGAGAACACTGACGTTGGTTCATCTACCTTCCCAGAGGTTTTTCAGGATCTTACTGAGGCAGCATTGGTGATACTTCTCCAGCGTTTTGTAGTGTCTACTGTATATGGTTCACGTCTCTGAGCCATATAGGACGATGGGTATCACTACTGCCCTGTAAACCATAAGCTTGGTACCAGATTTGAGGTCCTGGTCTTCAAACATTCTCTTCCTCAGGCACTGGAGGCAGTGTTGGACCTCATCATCGATGTCTGCTCTTGATGATAGTAGGCTCCTGAGGTATGGAAAATGATCCACGTTGTCCAAGGCCACGCCGTAGATTTTGAGGACCAAGGGGCAGTGCGGTGTGGCGGGGTCAGGTTGGTGGAGGACTTTTGTCTTACGGATGTTTAGTGTAAGGCCCATGCTTTCATGCGCCTCGGTGAAGATGTTGACGATGGCTTGGAATGTGCACAGAAGCAAGCGTCATCCGCTTACTGTAGTTCGATGACAGAGGATGGGACGACCTTGGATCTAGCCTGGTGGCGACGAAAGTTGAACAGGTTCCCATTGATTCTATAGTTTATTTCCACTCCAGCGGGGAACTAAACTATAGTTACTTGTAGCAGAACGCTGTCTATTGTATTGATGGTTTTGATGGTTTATTATATCATTTGTTGTTGCTGGGAGGTATTGTTTGTTACATGTTTCGATAAAAATGTCACTTTGACACTTTGCTGCTGGTGCCGTCTGTATCATTCCAAAGCTCAGCGTAGATGTGCCTTTATGGTGGCACATAGCTTGGCCAGTATTAGAGGCATCCCTCAGCTTCCTCCATTCAAGCAAACTGGTCCATTATGAGCTAGCGATGTGCGGCTCTTGCTCCGGCACCATCTCTACGCTGCCTCTCCCGTGAATAGGGTGGCTATGCAACCGGTGCCTCAGTGCCTACAGCTTCATCGTCCTCATCCACCTGAGGTGGGCCTGCAATCCACACTGGCAATGCCTGGCCCCTCATGATGTGTAGCATGCAGCACACCACAATTAATTCGGAGACCTATTGATGTGAGTATTGAAGGTTGCCAGACCGGTCGAGGCATCGGAAGTGCTGCTTGAGCACCCCAATTGTCTGATCGACAATGTTGCGGGTGGCTACATAGTTCTCAATGTAGTGCTGCTCGGCTTCTGTGGTGGGGTTGCGGAGAGGGGTCATGGGCCAGGTGGCTTGACCGTATCCTTTGACCCCGAGCAGCCAGCCACACCCGTCCCTTTGTCGTTGAAATATTCATGAGGTACTGCTCTCACGCAAGATGAAAACATCATGTCTGCTCTCTGGATAACGGGCATTAACTGCGAGGATGCGGCGCATGTGGTCGCAGAGCAGCTGAATGTTTAGGGAGTGGTATCCCTTTCAATTTCTGAATAACTCTGCGTTGTTGAATGGTGCTCACAATGCCACGTGTGTGCAGTGAATGGCTCCTTGAACCCTCAGGAAGCCTACAATTGTGCCAAACCCACAGGCCCGCTTATTCTGGCGCTCCCTGCTCATTGGGAATTTTATGAATTCAATTCTGCGGGAGTACAGATCCTTTGTAACATGCCGAATGCAGCGATGTGTAGTGTAGTGAAAGATGCTGCATATGTTCCCTGCTGCTACCTGGTAGGAGAAATCAAGTGCCACAGTCACCTTCACTGCGACAGGCAGCGCAGTCCTGTTGGTGCTGGTAGGCTGTAGGTATGACTCTAGGAGCTGGCATATCTCTGCCAGCAGTTCCTTTCGGAAGCGCAGCTATCTCACACACTGCTCCTCAGAGAGCTGCTGGTATGGGCATTGGTACCTGTAAACTCGTGGGAGGTAAGCCCTCCTCCCCAGACTTCTTCAGGCTCTCTTCATCTGTGGCCCGACATGGCCAAGGGACCTTCTTCTAGCTTGACACCGCCTGGCAATAGCATGTAGCATGATATGTTAGCGAACGAGTAATGTCCCCATTAAATTCTCTTACTGATCTTGTAAAGACACTGTAATGGCAGATAAAACTGCTGCTTTCAAGTCAGAGTTTCACACAGCATGCTGTGCACAACTGTTGCAGTCAATGTGACCTGTGATGTAGGATCCTCCTGTGTCCATTTAATTAAGCCACCAATATCGCCTGCTGCATCCTGGGAATGCCTGTTTTTCAGAGGTTTCCTGGGGTGGGCACTTAATGAAGCATTAGGGCTGAATTTTGCATCCGGGGCACTAGCGGTGCACTGTATGACAATTGACGTCATGATCTCAGTGAAACTGGAGGGCGGGGCAGTAATTGTTTGCGCCGCCGCAAACCATTAGCCGAATTTTCCAGCCGGGCGGTAAAAGCTGGATGCCTGGCATTATGCCATTTCCCCTCCCTCTGGGCTGCAAAAATGAGGTACAACCAAACCAAAAATCCAACCCCTCATCCCTCTTACATTTTGTGAATCCGGCTACAGGTTCGCTGCTTTCAAAGTTTGCTGGTGAACTATCAGTTGAGGTTTGTTGCTGGAACCATTGTTTATCCTTTAATATATTTTGGTCTGGGGAGAGGGAATGATTGTATCCATGTCCTTTAATGAACTTATTGGGAAGGGGTTGCATTCATCTTCATTGGTGATCTAGAAGCGGTGGGGGGGGGGGGGGCGGTGGTTAGATAACCTTTAATGGTTTAGTTGGTAAGCATGCCACCAATCCCTGGAATCTGAAGGAGAATATCTAGGTGCTTCTAGTCGTCTGGCAATGATATAACCTTGGCTTCAAACTGGGATGTCAGCCTTGGCTCAGTAGTAGCGCTCTCACGTTGAAGCCGACAGTTTTTGGGTTCAAACCTCACTGCTGGATCTAAGCACAAATTCTAAGCTGACACCTCAGTGGCATGCTGGCTTTCCGATGAGATGCAAAACCAATGCCCTGTCTGCTTGATCAAGTGGATGTAAATGATCCCATGAGCAAGTGTAGGGCATACTTCCAATGTCCTAACCAGTATTCATCCCTTAATCAATAGACTAAAACAGCTTAACTTGTTCATCTAATTGTTGCTTATGTGATCTTGGTCTATGAAGCATCAGCAACCACTCATCAAAAAGTAATTTATTTTCTGAGAAGTACTTTGGATAACCTGACATTGGGAAAGGTACTGTATAAATGCAAGTTTTTTCTATTCTTCTTAGCATAATGAGTGCAAGCCATCACCAGAACTAGCATGATGATGCCAGGGAAACCTCTTTTACCGGACTGACATGGTCTTCCCCAGTCTGACAATGGTCATTCTGATGAAGAGTTACACCATTATATTAGTCTGTCTTTCTTTCAGCTCTAACTGTTGCACATTTATAACATTTTTCTGTTGATATTTCATGTTTCCAACATTAGTGGTTTTCTTTATACCTGGATCTTTGCGACCATTATTTGATATAAATAGAGGTTTATAATATAGAAACCAGGCAATATCACACACATTTTGTGATCTCAAAGCAAGTATAGGCAGTTTCCATGTAGTGACTAAATTGAAGTACCTGAATATAACCATAATAACTTTCTTTTCTCACCTACCAATTTATTCAGTGAAAAATTGGAGTTTTACAGGTTTGAACCAAATCAAACCTCGTTCTCTCATCTCGGTCTGGTACTGTTGCTTGACAGAGGGCAGAGTTAACATGCTGCATTTAATGTGTTAGTATAATAAATGGTATGACCCTTAACTGCTACTCAAAAGGATTTTTTTTGTTGCAAGGCTTGGCATTTGAAACAACAGCTTAAGGCAAAAAGATAGTGTGCTGTCTTTGTGACATCAATCTAAGAATGAAAAGACGTGAGCAGTTCTAAACAGGAGTGAAGTCTTCGGTACCTTAACTCCACACAACTGTATTTGTCTAAATTTGATGTGACACGACTTCATGCCGAATTCTTTTCTTTGCTTTATCCCTAGACAAATAATGTCTTGCACTCGGCATGCTCCCTGCACAATATCAAACCACTGCAGTGATCCAGTACTTGGAACATTTGACCTTTTAATTTCAAAAATCTGGACTTGCCAATTGGCCTGCCTGTCACCTGCTGTAGAGTGAGGGCAACAGGGTGCTTTTAGCAGCGAGGGTAATAAATTGGTTATTGCTGTGCTCTTTGACATTGCAGTGAAAGATTGCTGAATTAAACAAGCAAACAGTTTCTATGGAAAATTAATCCCCCCAGCGCCCCCCCCCCCCCCACGCACCCCCCACCGCCCCCGATTATGCTCAGCCTATGAATTCATTCGTCTTCCATATAAATTCTTTTTTTATTTAAGGAACTAGAATTTCCATAACTTCTGCCAAGAGGGCCACAAAAAACGCATGAATGCATTCTTTGCATGAGTTACGGATATCAGATTAAACATGATTTTTTTATAAATGGTATGAGAGTACTTTATATACTAGCAACATTGTCCCAGATTGCATCATTTACTGCTTCTAATATTTTACAATTTATTTATGATAAAGACTTGAATTACCTTTGATGTTCATTTACCCATAAACACAGAGGCATACAAATGAACTACACTATGAACACTAAATCACACGGCAGCAGACTGGAGACATTATATGTCTCAGTGATTTAGATCAGGGCAGAATTACCTTTAAGCACAATTAGCCTCTCATTTATCTGTCGTATGTCGCATTTAATTAATAAAAACTAGTATTTATTTCAGCTGTAGCTACGCCTGAACAGGAACAGCATGTTCTGCAATAAGAAAATCTATCATTTTATCCTTGATCTACTCCAGCTGTGCACTTGGAATAACAGTAACTGTGAGAGAACCATTAGTGCAGTGATTTCTACCCGAATCTTATGTCTTCATTCAGTAAATGGGCAACTCAATACACGAATACGCTCCAGCTGTAAATATGGGATGAAATTTTTATTTAACCTCTAAAAAGTAAGCAGCGAATGCCTGGAATTTATTTTTTAATCTATAATGTCACCGTTTCAACCCCCCCGCAACCCTCGCCGCCCCCCCGCTCCTCCGCATTTCTCTCCTATAAACAGCTGGCAGAGCTTTACTGTTTGATGTAGTGCTCATGCTCAGTCCCGTATTAGCTGGTATCAGTAGTGGGCTGAAACTGTCCAAGAATGCTTTTATGGAAATAATGAGAGGCTTCTCCAGAAGGCCAGATATCTAAGAGCATCTTTTGTGCATGTCATATATGTAACCACAATGTAACACCACTGTATTACAGTATACACACAAGCTAGATGCACACCTTGACCACAAGTGGTGAACTTGTGGGAGACACTCCTTACCTGATCTCCCAGGTATATAAATGAAGGTCCCACGCAGGGTCATCACTTGTGGAGTGCTGTAAATAAAGAGTTGAGGTCACAAAGTGACCTTGTCCCCAGAATGTGCCTCGTGTGGTTTCATGCAGTAGAGTAAGGACTTTACAGTGCAAACCTTTTTTAACAATTTCTTTTGTACACTTACATGGATCTTAGTTAAGGACTATCAATTTGATAGGTGCCAAGATAGCGTGTCTCAGCTAGGCGGTTACAGCGACCAGTGCTACAACTGGTCTTAAGTGCTGAACATAAGAACATAAGAGGCTGCAGGGTGACTTGGACAGGTTAGGTGGGTGGGCAATTGCATGGCAGATGCAGTATAATGTGGATAAATGTGAGGTTATCCACTTTGGTGACAAAAACATGAAGGCAGAATATTATCTGAATGGCGGCAGATTAGGAAAGGGGGAGGTACAACGAGACCTGGGTGTCATGGTACATCAGTCATTGAAGGTTGGCATGCAGGTGCAGCAGGCGGTGAAGAAGGCAAATGGCATGTCGGCCTTCATAGCTTGGGGATTTGAGTATAGGAGCAGGGAGGTCTTGCTGCAGCTGTACAGGGCCTTGGTGAGGTCTCACCTGGAATATTGTGTTCAGTTTTGGTCTCCTAGTCTGCTATTGAGGGAGTGCATTGAAGCTTCACCAGACTGATGCCCGGGATGTCAGGGCTGACATATGAGGAGAAATTGTATTGACTGGGCCTGTATTCACTGGCGTTTAGAAGAATGAGAGGGGATCTCATTGAAACATATAAAATTCTGACGGGACTGGATAAGTTAGATGCAGGAAGAATGTTCCTGATGTTGGGGGAGTCCAGAACCAGGGGTCACAGTCTAAGGATAAGGGGTAAGACATTTAGGACCGAGATGAGGAGAAACTTCTTCACTCAGAGAGTCGTTAACCTGTGGAATTCTCTTCCGCAGAGAGTTGTTGATGCCAGTTCGTTAGATATATTCAAGAGGGAGTTAGATATGGCCCTTATGGCTAAAGGGATCAAGGGGTGTGGAGAGAAAGCAGGAAAGGGGTATTGAGGTGAATGATCAGCCATGATCTTATTGAATGGTGGTGCAGGCTCGAAGGGCCAAATGGCCTACACCTGTACTTATTTTCTATGTTTCTAAGAACATAAGAAATAGGAACAGGAGTAGACCATACGGCCCCTCGAGCCTGCTCCGCCATTCAGTAAGATCATGGCTGATCTGATCATGGACTCAGCTCCACTTCCCCACCTGCTCCCCATAACCCCTTATCCCCTTATGGTTTAAGGAACTGTCTATTTCTGTTTTAAATTTATTCCAGCATCCACAGCTCTCTGACGCAGTGAATTCCACAGATTTACAACCCTCTGGGAGAAGAAATTTCTCTTCATCTCTGTTTTAAATGGGCGGCCCCATATTCTAAGATCATGCCCTCTAGTTCTAGTCTCCCCCATCAGTGGAAACATCCTCTCTGCTTCCAGCTTGTCAAGCCCTCTCATAATCTTGTATGTTTCGATGAGATCACCTCTCATTCTTCTGAATTCCAATGAGTTGAGGCCCAACCTACTCAACCTTTCCTCATAAGTCAACCCCTTCATCTCCAGAATCAACCTAGTGAACCTTCTCTGAACTGCCTCCAAAGCAAGTATATCCTTTCGTAAATATTGAATCCAAAACTGCACAAGGTATTCCAAGTGTGGCCTCACTAATACCCTATATAGCTGGAGCAAGACTTCCCTGCTTTTATACTCGATTCCCTTTGCAATAAAGGCCAAGATACCATTGGCCTTCTGGATCACTTGCTGTACCTGCATACTATTCTTTTGAGTTTCATGCACAAGTACCCGCGGGTCTCGCTTTACTGCGGTACTTTGCAATCTTTCTCCATTTAAATAATAACTTACCCGTTGATTTTTTTCTGCAAAGGTACATGACCTCACACTTTCTGACATTATACTCCATCTGCCAAATTTTTGCCCACTCACTTAGCCTGTCTATGTCCTTTTGCAGATTTTTTTTGTCCTCCTCACACATTGCTTTTCCTCCCATCTTTGTATCATCAGCAAACTTGGCTACGTTACACTCAGTCCCTTCTTGCAAGTCGTTAATATAGATTGGAAATAGTTGGGGTCCCAGCACTGTTCCCTGCGGCACCCGAGTTACTGGTTGCCAACTAGAGAATGAACCATTTATCCTGACTCACTGTTCTCTGTTAGTTAGACAACCCACTATCCATGCTAATATATTACCCCCAAACCCGTGAATTTTTATCTTGTGCAGTAAACTTTTATGTGGCACCTTGTCAACTGCCTTCCAGAAGTTCAAATACATCACATCCACTGGTTCCCCTTTATCCACCCTGTTCGTTACATCCTCAAAGAATTCAAACAAATTTGTCAAACATGACTTCTCCTTCATAAATCCATGCTGACTCTGCCTGACCGAATTTTGCTTTTCCAAATGTCCTGCTACTGCTTCCTTAATAATGGACTCCAACATATTCAAAAGCACAAATGTTAGGCTAACTGGTCTATAGTTTCCTGCTTTTTTCCTGCATCTTTTTTAAAATAGCGGCGTTACATTTGCAGTTTTCCAATCTGCTGGGGCGTCCCCAGAATCCAGGGAATTTTGGTAAATTACAACCAATGCATCCACAATCCCTGCCGCTACTTCTCTTAAGACCCTTGGATGCAAGCCATCAGGGCCAGGGGATTTATCTGCCTTTAGTCCCATTATCTTACTGCGTAACCACCTCCTTAGTGATTGTGATTGTGTTAAGTTCCTCCCCCGCTATAGCCCCTAGACTATCCATCGTCGGAATATTTTTAGTGTTCCCCAACACTGATACAAAATGTTTGTTCAGAGTTTCTGCCATCTCCAAGTTCCCCATTACTAATTCCCTGGTCTCGTCCTCTAAGGGACCAACATTTACTTTAGCCGCCTTTTTCCATTTTATATACCTATAGAACCTCTTGCTATCTGTTTTTATATTTTGCGCTAGTTTACTTTCATAGTCTATCTTCCCTTTCTTTATCATTTTTTAGTCGTTCTTTGCTGGCTTTTAAAAACTTCCCAGTCTTCTGTCCTCCCACTGAAGGGCTCCTGCTTCTAACAGCTGTCCAGTAATGTGTGCCAGATCGTGAGAACACATGTGAATGTCGGGTAAGGATCGTCAAATAACTCGCCATCCAGGATCACACATGATGAATGGTTACATTCTGTAGAGTCACCCTCAGCTATAAAGCCACAGCATCATGTACTTAGGAGAGGGGTGGACAACTGGAAGAAAAATATTTGTCAACAACTAAATCTATTAATATATGCTATTGATGTTTAATCTTTGTATAACCTGGCACATTGTTATACATTATTACAGCAAATAGTAAAAAATATAGTTATTTTTTTCAATTGTAAAAAATCTATATTTTTTCCTTACTATTCATTAAAAGGCAGGAGAAATATTTCTGCATTTTGCTATAATTTCACTGCATGTAGTGCACAGAGTAAATTTTCCCCAAGAGTTTGCAAAAGTCTTCAGACCTCTTGAAAAACCTGGACTGCATCAAAAGAAATAAAGATATGTGCATTCTTTATTTAGTTTCCAACAGAGCCAAACTTGTGTACATCAAATAATAAACATACACAATATGCGGACAGGCTTTATTGTGCAGAAGGGTGAGTGATTTGTACTTTCTTTGGCACTTCAACATTGACTTACAGGGAAAATATTTAAACAGACAAGTTCTAATTGGCCTTTGGGCACTGCACTAATTAATAATCAAAAGTATCTTACAGATGGTTCTGCTTATATTTCTAGCAATAAATAACAGGACTAAATTCAAATATATTCAACGGTAAACTTATTTTTAATTGACATGTGGGTTAGCCAAAGGCTTTTAAGCTCATCCAACTCGATTATATTAATGAAGCAATGCAGTTCAGTCTCTGATTATGCTGAATATGTGGAGAATTAAACTATTCTGAGACTTTATATTAGGTCACTCCTATTGGCTGGATATCAGTGAGACATTCTTAACAAATTGATCATACTAAAAAGAAAATGCAAAATATTAAACCTTTATAAGTTCATCTGGAATGAGCATAAATGTTTTAGAAAGCAAGCCCCTGTAAAGAATTGTGATTAAACTTCATATTATAGAATTTTTTACTTTATTGCTAATGTTGTATCTAAATAGGAAGTACTGATGACATCACTTAGTTGAAATATTAAGATCATTGAAACACTCTGGGATAATTGACTGTGTTTATTGTATTGACTGGTAATTCAGATTCCTTTTGTTGTCAGACTTATAACATCTTCAAGGTATTTTTGACAATGATATTATGCATACTCAATTAAACAAGACTATTCAAAAAGAGCAAAATAACATTTTTTAAATTAACTGTGAAATCTTTTCAATTTATTTCAGAAAATGATACTGATATTGAGACTTGTACAATAAGACCATATCTTGAATTCATGGCAATGATATAGAGGTTGCCTATATTAATTATAAATGTATTTTAATTGTCATTGTCGAATGGGTTGAACCTATGCTGAAAAACTGAAAAATCTCAGCATTTTTCATGTTTTCTTTAGATTTTTTGTTTCTGAATGCATATTTTAAAAGTATTTTTTCATATATGTGTATTTTTAGGTGAACCTTTGTGCACATCAAGGTACATGATGCCAATATTATAGAATGGGGCAATTCTGCAAATTGAGCACCTTGGAATAGCATCAACTGAAGAACACAAGGGCCAGGAAATTGGAACCATTTGTACCAGCCGTTAAAGCTGGGTTGGATGAAAAGCGGGTGGCCACATCGCTTCCAGCGCGGAACTCGGTGATCGCCATTTTGTGCAGGTCAGCAGCGCTGCCATTGCCTATGCTCTCTTTACATATTTGAATGGTCCAGATCGTGACGTCAATCGATGTGCCAATAACAGAACCTTGGAGTAGTAATGGCAGGACCATTGCTCATTAGGTGTTGTAAGAACCTGTACCAAAATGAACGTAGCATGCATGATAATACAAGTGCAGTTCATTTAAATATTTATGTGGCACTCCCTGTTACACATGTCACATTGGAAGTGCCACGAGTTGGGGCAAGAATGTTGGGCGACAGCAACCAGTGAAGAGTTGCTGTCAACCTATAGAGTGCCGCAATTGTTTGGCAAATGTAACTGCTTTGGTACACAAAAAACATGTTTTTGTTAGAAGCCATTCAACTAATATGGAGCAAATAAGGGTGGCTCTCCTGGAAACAAAGTACCAAGCTGAAAGCCACATGTTTTTCTTTGCTGCCTTATCTTTCAGCATCCATTCCAAATGGACACTGTGCATCTGGAATGATGCTGAGAAACTGCAGTCATGTTATGGAGAAGCCCCTAATTATTAGCAAGCACTGAGTTGATTGAGTGTACACTCGGCCTCGAGCCTCTGCAGTACAAAACACAGGCAGCTGGTGGCAGATGTGCTGAAGTGTAATAGACACCTACCATCCTCATCATCATAGGCAATCCCTCAAAATCGACGAAGACTTGCTTCCATTCCAAAAATAAGTTCTCAGGTGACTGTACAGTCCAATACAGGAATTACAGTCTCTGTCACAGGTGGGACAAACAGTCATTGAAGGAAAGGGTGGGTGGGGAGTCTGGTTTGCCGCCGCTCCTTCCGCTGTCTGCGCTTGTCCTCCGCATGCTCTCGGCGACGACACTCGAATTGCTCAGCGCCTTCTCGGATGCTCTTCCTCCACTTAGGGCGGTCTTGGGCCAGGTATTCCCAGGTGCCGGTGGGGATGTTGCGCTTTATCAAGGAGGCTTTGAAAGTGTCCTTGAAACGTTTACTCTGCCCACCTGGGGCTCGTCTACCGTGTAGGAGTTCCAAAGAGAGCGCTTGCTTTGGGAGTTTTGTGTCGGGTATGCGGATGATGTGGTCCACCCAACAGAACTGGTCGAGTGTAGTCAGTGCTTCGATGCTGGGGACGTTGGCCTGATCTAGAACACTGACGTTGGTGCATCTATCCTCCCAATGGATTTTCAGGATCTTGCAGAGGCAGCATTGGTGGTATTTCTCCAGTGCTTAGAGGTGTCTACTGTATATGGTTCACATCTCTGAGCCATATAGGAGGGTAGGTATCACTACAGCCCTGTAGACCATAAGCTTGGTGCCAGATTTGAGGTCCTGGTCTTCGAACACTCTCTCCCTCAGGTGACCGAAGTGCAATAGGCACCTACCATCACATTATTAGCCACAGTTCTATATATGGCCATGAAACCACTCTTACAGTACAATTCTCATTACCCTGTCTGTTTTGGAATCCATTGTTTTTATGTGAAATATTATTGAAAGTATATTGATTGCCTATTGTTGACCTTGATTTTGCAAATTGTGCTGAATCATTCAAATGCTCTTGAGAATTTCAGTGCATTCTATTATTTTTAAGGGAAAGAACAAGTCTGAAGATCTATTTTGTGACACATCGATAGGAGCTTTTAGATGGGTATCATTCCAACATGACAGTATTAATAAGCATAGAAATAGAAGTGTTTTTCATTCATACCGTCACATGCATTTCCTGTAGTCAAAGTAAGGTTTTTTCATGTTATTTATTACATACATGGAGAGGCACACACTCCACAACATGATTTTATAAGTCATGTACCTCAGCTGCCTGTGTCAGTGCGTGTCTTCCCAGGAAGGAAGTTGAATGTGTGATAAGGGGATTACAAACCGATTTAAATGTATAAAGGTAGGATTAGTTTTCAAAGTCCGACATCTCAAACTATGCATTTTAGAAAGTAATAATTATATTAGGAATTCTAATCCAGGAAGGATAAGATTAGATATATCATTAGTAGACAGTAAAAGTAGTTGTAGGTATAAATGTTAATTGAAGTGAATCGCGACCTAAGGTCCAATGAGTAGCAAAGTATTCAGGCTTTGAAAGTGATTTGTAACTGCTCAGATATGTTGAGAAACTGACATTTTCACTGCCTCCAGGAATTTTTATGCAAAATTGCAGTACAATAGTTAGGCAGCAAATTGTGCGACAAGAGTAGAAATTAGTAGCAGTTATCGCAGGATGTCACACTGCAGGAAAAAATCAGTTACCTTACAAATCTGGAACTCTTTATATGTGAACAACCAAAGGATTCCTTATTAAAACTAGTATTTTCACTGCTTGCTTGTCAATGAACTTCTTTACCAATTATATTAAAAGTCAAATGTTGATTTTGCTCTCTTGTGTTATCAATTCAACTTATGTCTGAGGAAATGGTTACAGAAGTTTAACAATAGTAGAACAAAAGAATTTTACCATTTTACAGTTCTACGAACCTTAGAACACTGGGACTCATTAGCTTTCAGAATGGAAAAATTAAGCTGTTAGCATGGGGATCCATTTAAAAAGCACGATACTCTTGACCCACAGTACCTAGTTCAACTTTTTTTCCATATTTTACATCATAAATAATGGATTTGAATCCACCTTCAGTCTTATTTTTGTGTCATCTCATTGCTGAAACAGTAACATCACTGAGCTACTGCTCAATCTCCATTGATGGGCACTGTAACCCTGCTGCCCTACCCTGAAACCATGGAAAACTGGACAAGTTCATCCACATTACAGGCAACTACCAGACAACTGCTAATCATTGAGATTATAATATTCAAGGTTATCTCTGTCATGCAGCGGTTAAATGATAGTGTTACCAAATACGTTTCTGCTTATTCACAAGGCACATGGAGATATGAGTCCGCACACCAGAATCGCAGTCAACAATGTTCTTTAGAACAATATTGGGCCTGAAATTACGGCCTCACTGTGTTCATATGGAATATGTATGGACCCAGCGAGGCCCCACAAAAGTTTTAGTTATTTGTCCATCCCTTGCCCAGTGTATGTCTTTAAAACTCTTGGACCTTGTAAAAGCAGGCGCATCGCCTACTTTTACCAGCGTAAGAGTTTTAAAACATATTAAAAACATATAAAAATAAAATTTTAGAACACATTTTTATGTTAAAACCCTGTCCACTAAGGTAAGTTTAGTTTAAATGCCAATTACAAACACTTAAAAAAAAATCCAAAAAACATATTTTTTCTAACACATTTCATTAATTTTAATTTAAATTAATGTTAAATATGTGAGCTGTTTTTTTTATTTTTTATTTGTGTTTGGGTGGGGGGTGTGGGGCTTCTCATTCATAATAATGAGAACTCCTACTTACGGAGATCCCATTATTATGAATGCAAATACTGTACCTTCATTGACTGTCCAGTGCCACGTGACTCCAGCTTCTCCCTCCGTATCTCCAAGACGTGAATGCACTCTGATGCCTCAGACCGGAATCACTATAGGACGCAGGAGCAAAAGGTAGGTGCAAATCTTTTTTCTTACTTTCAGGCGAGCGCCTGTGGGAAGCCCAGAACCGGGATTTCAGGCCACAGAGATTAGTGGGAAAGCAGGTTGCGTAGAGGACACAGAGAGGCTACAAAGAGATTTAGATTGGTTAAGCGAATGAGCTAAGGTTTGGCAGATGGAATACAATGTCGGAAAGCGTGAGGTCATCCACCTTGGAAAAAAAAACAGTAAAAGGGAATATTATTTGAATGGGGAGAAATTACAACATACTGCGGTGCAGAGGGACCTGGGGGTCCTTGTGCATGAATCCCAAAAAGTTTGCAGGTGCAGCAGGTAATCAGGAAGGCAAATGGAATGTTGGCCTTCATTGCAAGAGGGATGGAGTACAAAAGCAGGGAGGTCCTGCTGCAACTGTATAGGATATTGGTGAGGCTGCACCTGGAGTACTGCGTGCAATTTTGGTCACCTTACTTAAGGAAGGATATACTAGCTTTGGAGGGGGTACAGAGATGATTCACTAGGCTGATTCTGGAGATGAGGGGGTTACCTTATGATGATAGATTGAGTAGACTGGTCTTTACTCGTTGGAGTTCAGAACGATGAGGGGTGATCTTATAGAAACATTTAAAATCATGAAAGGGATAGACAAGATAGAGGCAGAGAGGTTGTTTTCACTGGTCGGGGAGACTAGAACTAGGGGGCACAGCCTCAAAATACGGGGAAGCCAATTTAAAACCGAGTTGAGAAGGAATTTCTTCTCCCAGAGGGTTGTGAATCTGTGGAATTCTCTGCCCAGGGAAGCAGTTGAGGCTAGCTCATTGAATGTATTCAAATCACAGATAGATAGATTTTTAACCAATAAGGGAATTAAGGGTTACGGGGAGCAGGCGGGTAAGTGGAGCTGAGTCCATGGCCAGATCAGCCATGATCTTGTTGAATGGCGGAGCAGGCTCGAGGGGCTAGATGGCCTACTCCTGTTCCTAATTCTTATGTTCTTATGTACTTAAAATATTTATATTGTTGGCAAATAATGTGCTTGGTATTGACTAATGTACTTTCTCAGTCACTACTGTGTAATAATGCCAACTTGTATCATGTGTTGAATAACCAGATCATTAACCTCTAATACATATTAGCATTGTTTACAATCTGGTCATTCTCCAGTACAATGGAAAGACAATGGCAGGAATCCTGTAAAAGATGTTGGAATTATCAAAGCATTTTTAATTCATAGAATAGAATATCAGTTTGTTGGCACATCACTTTTGCCCTTAAACATAAACATATTGTTTTTCCTTCATTTTCCTTGGCTGGCTATTCCCCAAATCAGTAACACTATCAGTAACTGGAAATTGGACATTTTGTGAGCTTGTTTAATCAACATTTATTACCTTTTATTTGTATCTTAAAAGCTTTGGGCTATGTGACATCTTCAACTAATGGCACGGTTGAATCTAAATATGAATACTTTAGTTAAATTGAAACTAAAGATTTTAGAGAATAATTGAACCAAAACCGAATTTGCTGCGCTTCAACAGTTGCCTGCTTTATATTTACATACGAGCATTTTGCTTGAATTAGCCTACTTGTCATGTCGACTTTGCTTAATGTCAACATTTCTTCCATTGAAATTCTGCTCAAAAGATTAACAGAACACATGCAGTAGGATGGTGTAGTTTACCACAAACCTATGGCAGCACACAGAACAGTAGCATGCAGGTTTATCAAGTTTCCAGTTTGTTGTGGGAAAAACACCACTCAAAGTCACTTCTAATCCATGATACGAGAATTCTTTAATACAAGCATGCAGGGGAGAGCATTCGGCATCCCGAAGTCAAGTCCCAAAGTCTCTCAACTTATACAGCGGTTATGGCAATATATTTATACACAATGAAGTGGAAGCGAAACTCGACAGTTGATAAGTTAAAAGCTTACGTGATCAACTACGGAGCAACTGTCAATTGTTAATTACGTAAGCTTGCAGAAAATGTATTCTGTTATCTCAACTATATTATGTTTGCCCATTGCCTCTGTAACAAGGTTTTATCTTTACCCATTGCCTTTGTAACAAGGTATCATGAAATGTCTTTACACCAACTGTTACTTATTAACTGCTGACACAATACTCCTGTCTGTTTTGGCCAAACTTCCCATCATGCCTTGTAACATAGCTATAGGGCTAAAGCCTCCACTTTTGTGCTTATCACCCAAAAATGGGCGTTATTTCCAGCATGGGCGTTAAAAAAGGGTTTTGAGATCGCCGGCTTCTCGCCATTCTCAAATCACCTAGTTTCCATTTTTGAAAATGGCCGTTACCGCGAATTATATCAAATGGGCTGTATCGTTAAATGTTTTTGACCTTCTGCCGTAAAGTATGGCTATCCTTAGCAACGGCATGGCAATGCTCGATTCCTGCGATTCAGGAGGTCAAGGGTCATCATGACATGCGCAGAAGAGGAGACAGAGAGAGAAGGAGCTCAGAGGGATTGAAAGCATGTGTGGATGTGGTGTGTGCTTGTCTGAATGTTGTGGGAGGAACAATGGAGATTCACCAGTAGCAAAAAGCCTATTAAGCACCAAGGACATAGTTGGTATCGAGCTTACCCCTTTAACTTCCTCCCCTGTGTTCTGGTTTGTCTTTATGAGAGATGTACCCGTGCTAAACGCCATTGCGAAATCATTAAGCACCCCTCGCCTCTGCCTCCCCAGACTAATGTTATCGTACACTCCCCTATCATACAACTTTTCCCGACTCACATTACCGTAACTGAGTTCAAAGAATTGCTGGAACTTTTCTTTAATTAGGGCCTCATACAGCTGCTCAGTTTCTTTTGGACACGACTCGGGCAGATGTACCCCGGTTAAGTTTAAAATGACCGACGCGACCACGTAATGCACCCCCTAGAATAAAACCTTCCTGGTCAGGACTAAACCTAAACCATTATCTGGGCCTGGTGTGATGGCGGGACACCTAACGTCTGTTGCCTGTATCAGTGGGACTGTGGACAAGGGCTTCCTCTTGTGTGCACAAGCTCCATGGAATTTATTGTGTTGGGAGGGTCTGGGATTACACAGGAGTCCATACACCGATCCCATCTGATCCTAGCCCTGTTGTCCTGCCATTGCCTCGAAACGGCAATTGACACACCTGCTGGGCAGATCCGTTCCGACCACCACTTACACACATAAATTCCCTGTTCCTCCTTCCACCACTTGTCCCAGCACACTTCCACTCCCCCCTGTGTCCCCGTGATCTGTCGGTACGTATCGTTCCCTAGTCTCTCCCAGTCCGCTGTATGGTTCCCCGTGTCCTGACTCAATTTCCTGAGCCACCACCACCGTCCCAGGGGAATGTGCCCTTGCACTTCAAGCATACGCGCTTGCCCTCGGTCACCCTAACCCATGTGGCTGTGACCTTCAGTCTGGGGCATGGTATGGAAGCCTCCCCGTATGTGAACCCAGCGTGGCTGGAGTATTTCGGCGAATTCAACCCCAGCCACCCTGGCCACCGTCCCTCATGGAAGTAGGCTGCCATCCCGTCCGTGTCCCCTGTCCTACCCCACTGTGTCACGGTGGGTCCATTCCCCCCAATACAGTCGTAGAAGAAAGACAACTCGGCATCCCCTCTCCTGCTGTGCCCCGTTCCGGCTAGCATCCAAATCATGCTCAGTCTCAGGACTGTCTCCATTCCGTCCTCGGCTTCCTGCAAAACAAAACTAACAAGCACCTTGCTGTGAGAGGGTCTACCTCCACAGGTCTGGCTTCATTACAACTACCCAAAACACTTTAAAAGAAAAATATGTACAATACTACCCGAGTTGCCAGGTGGCCCTGCTAGGGTGCCTCTTGCTTAGGCCTTTTAAGGCTCCTGGTTGACGTGTAAGGAGGCGTCCATGGCGCCCTTGGCCATGGGATCCTGCTGCTCCTTCTTCCAGCCCCCACCACAGGGTCCTCGCTTTCCCAAAATATGGGAGGAAGGCACGCGTCCACCATGCTGTTTACAGTGCCCTGGTGTTTCTTTCCTTTTCTTACCCTTTCCCCCGAGTTAAACCACTTTGTGCACCTTGGAAGTTTAACCTTGCAGTATAGTGGATAAGGCAAGCCCCATGGTTTAGAAACATAGAAACATAGAAAATAGATGCAGGAGTAGGCCATTCGATCCTTCAAGCCTACATCACCATTAAACAATTCCATAATCTTATTGAATGGCGGTGCAGGCTCGAAGGGCCGAATGGCCTACTCCTGCACCTATTTTCTATATTTCTATGTTTCTAAACCATGGGGCTTGCCTTATCCACTCCACTGTAAGGTATCATATACAGTGGCTCAAACGTCTCTACACGAACCGTAGATTCGGACCATCACCTGGTCCCCTACCTTCCACTCGTGCGTTCTCTGGGGCTCGAGCAGCAACCAATTACTCCGGTGCTGCTTCCCCATGTTACTGGCTGCCTGCCAATGAATCTGCTTCAACCTCTCGTACAGATTCTTGACAAGCTTATCCCGGTTTACTTCTCTCAATTGACCTACGGTGAGAACCGGTGCCAGAACATGGGTGGGCATGTGCATGACCCCCCCCAACCCCGCCCCCCCAGCCTCCAGTCATGAGCTCATGCGGGGAGTACCCTGTGCTCCTGGAGAGGCTGGCTCGGACCCCCATCAAAATTAATGGCAGGGCCTAATCCCACTTTTTTGGGTATAGCCCTGTTTCCTTCCGCATCCTTTCTTTGATGGTCGGATTAAGTCGCTCCACAACCCCCGATGTCTGTGGATTGTGAGCCACATGCCATTTACCCTCTATCCCCAGAACTTAAAAGTGGCCTGCATGACTTGCCCCGTGAAGTAGCTCCCTTGGTCGGACTCCACAAACTGTGCCGGTCCCCACCTGGAGAACACTTCCCTGACAAAAATCCTTGCCGTTACCAACACCATGGCAGATCGGAAAGGGAAGGTTTCCACCCTCTTGAAGAAAATGTCCACAAGGTCCAAACAGTACTTGTAACCCCCCTTTGTGGTGGGCAATGGCCCGATGCAATCGACTTGGAGAGACTGCCATGGTCCCGCTGCCCTTCTTGTGTGCCTCATGGGAACCTTCCTATGTTGCGGATCAGGGTTGTTCGCCGTGCACACCAGACAGTCTGCGCAAAAATCGCTGACATCCTCCCTCAGTTGCGGCCACCGGCCTGCCTGTTCTACCCTTTGCCAGGCAGTCTCCGGCCCTGGGTGTCCCGCTTCTGGGCTCCCATGGGCCAACTGGAGGAATTCCCTCTGGTACACTTCAGAAACTATCCACTGACCCTTAACAAGCATCCCATCCTTTACGGTGATGTCCGCTACCCCGAACGGATCTTCGACCTTCTGGTCCTTAGCCAGCTGTTCCAGGACGAACTTGAGGATGGAATCCCGTGCCTGGACTTGCCTCAATGCTAAAGCCAATGCTACCCCTGCAATCCCTGGTATCCCCCCTTTGTTCCGGATCCCTGCTACTGGGCTGGACCCGTATGGATACCAAAAAATTCCTTCCTTGGCTCCCGCCTTAGCTAACTTGTCTACCCTTTAGTTGCCTTCCCCTCTGGGCTCTGTTTTAGAGTGAGCCTTTATTTAGTGGATGTAATGACATCCTGGGGTCCCTAAGACCTTTCTCAGCAACGGTGCTGTTGCTAAGGGCTTCCTGTCTGCAGATCTGAAACCACGATGAGCCCAGATGGCCAAGTATTCAGTACATAAATTGCACCTAAATATGGAATCCGAGCAGATGGTGTATGGGGCCAGGAACTTGTCGGCGTGGGTATCGACCAACACCAATGCCGACAGTTCGGTGTGCTGGGCGCTCAGGGTGCTCAGGAGTTTAATGGCCCTTGCTATCCCAGCTGTAGGTTCATAAATCCCGCACCTGGTGAAACGCTCCACGTCCACTACCGAACTAGACCTGTCGACATAGATCTCGCGGCCCGTTGGGTGTAACCCGGCCCTCATAGAAACATAGAAACATAGTGAATAGGTGCAGGAGTAGGTCATTTGGCCCTTCGAGCCTGCACCACCATTCAATAAGATCATGGCTGATCATTCACCTCAATACCCCTTTCCTGCTTTCTCTCCATACCCCTTGATCCCTTTAGCCGTAAGGGCCATATCTAACTCCCTCTTGAATATATCCAATGAACTGGCATCAACAACTCTCTGTGGTAGGGAATTCCACAGGTTAACAACTCTCTGAGTGAAGAAGTTTCTCCTCATCTCAGTCCGAAATGGCTTACCCCTTATCCTTAGACTATTCTGGACTTCCCCAACATCGGGAACATTCTTCCTGCATCTAACCTGTCCAGTCCAGTCAGAATTTTATAGTTTCTATGAGATCCCCTCTCATCCATCTAAACTCCAGTGAATACAGGCCCAGTCGATCCAATCTCTCCTCATATATCAGTCCTGCCATCCCTGGAATCAGTTTGGTGAACCTTCGCTGCACTCCCGCAATAGCAAGAACGTCCTTCCTCAGATTAGGAGACCAAAACTGAACACAATATTCCAGGTGAAGCCTCACCAAGGCCCTGTACAACTGCAATAAGACCTCCCTGCTCCTATACTCAAATCAAATCCCCTAGCTATGAAGGCTAACATTCTATTTGGTTTCTTCACCTGCATGCCAACTTTCAATGACTGATGAACCATGACACCCAGGTCTTGCTGCACCTCCCCTTTGCCTAATCTGCCACCATTCAGATACTATTCTGCCTTCGTGTTTTTGCCACCAAAGTGGATAAGCTCACATTTATCCACATTATACTGCATCTGCCATGCGTTTGCCCACTCACCTAACCTGTCCAAGTCACCCTGCAGCCTTTTAGCTTCCTCCTCACAGCTCACACTGCCACCCAGCTTTGTGTCATCTGCAAACTTCGAGATATTACACTCAATTCCCTCATCCAAATCATTAATGTATATTGTAAATAGCTGGGTACCTCACTAGTCACTGCCTGCCATTGTGAAAAGGACCCGTTTATCCTGACTCTCTGCTTCCTGTCTGCCAACCAGTTCTCTATCCATGTCAGTACATTACCCCCAATACCATGTGCTTTAATTTTGCACACCAGTCTCTTGTGTGGGACCTTGTCAAAAGCCTTTTGAAAGTCCAAATACACCACATCCACTGGTTCTCTCTTGTCCACTCTCCCAGTTACATCCTCAAAAAACTCCAGAAGATTTGTCAAGCAGGATTTCCCTTTCATAAATCCATGCTGACTTGGGCCGATCCTGTCACTGCTTTCCAAATGTGCTGCTATTTCATCTTTAATAATTGATTCCTACATTTTCCCCACTACTGATGTCAGGCTAAGCGGTCTATAATTACGCTGTGAGCGCTTTATGACCCAATGCGTGGCAAGGAGATGACTCTCGCAATTGGAATATCCCCGTTCTACATCCGTGAGGACTCTTGATGAGAACACCATGGGCCTCAGCTCCTGGAGCAGCACCGCACTCAAACGATCCCCGCTGGCTGCTACTTCCAAAAAGAAGTCCTCCCCACCATTAATCACCCCTAATGCAGATGCCATCTGCTGGTCTCCCTTGAGGTGATTAAATGCTGCCGTGCATTCCCCATCCCACTCCCATCTGACTCCCTTGCGGAGGAGCCGAAGCAGAGGGGCTGCCGTGGTGACGTAATCTTCAGTGAAATCCCTGCAGTACCCATGAGCCCCAGGAAGGATCTCACTCCCGTCACGGTTGTGGGGGCTGGTAACTCCTGTACTGCTTTCCGTTTGGCCTTGTCTATAGCCCTTTCCCCAGCCCTCATGGTCAGCCCGAGGAATTTTACTTCCCTCTGATCGATCTGAGCTTTCTTAGGATTGACCTTGAACCCTGTCTCTCTCAGCAGCTCCAGCAGCTCAGCCAGCAGCGGACCATGCTCCTCCCCCTCATCGGAGAACAAAAGCAAATCGTCCACATACTGCACCAACTGCTGGGGTCTGCTGAAACCCTTTAAGGCGTCTGCCATACATTGGTAGAATATGGAGGGGATGTTATGAAAACCCTGGGGAAGGCATGTCCATGTATACTGCTGTCCTTTAAAAGTGAAGGTAGACTTGTACTGGTCTTCCCGTTTCAGGGGAATTGACTAAAACCTGTTTGAAATGTCCAGCCCTGTAAATGTGGTTGCGGTTGCTGGAACACTCCCTATCAGATCAGCTACAGCCGCGACTGTGGGTGCGCAGGCTGGGATATTTTTGTTGAGCACCCGATAGTCCACGGTGGCTCTCCATCACTGGTCCGGTTTCCTAACCGGCCAAAGTGACGAGTTCACGTGTGTGGCTATGGGCCTCAACACTTCCCGTGCTACCAGGGATCCCAGTGCTGTCTCCAAGTCGGCCTCTGCCTCTCTGGGGAAACCGTACTGCTTCTGTGGCCGTGACATGGGGGGTCCTCTTGTACTCAGACTTCCTCCCCTGTCACCCGACCACAGTCGTGCTTGTGTGTGGTGAACGATGCGAGGTTGTCCCACACATACGCCTGGTACTTGGCCGGGGTAGTATTGACCATTTGCTCTAGGTCGTAACTCCCCTTCGGCTTTATGGTA
Organism: Pristiophorus japonicus; assembly: GCF_044704955.1. Classification (NCBI taxonomy): domain Eukaryota; kingdom Metazoa; phylum Chordata; class Chondrichthyes; family Pristiophoridae; genus Pristiophorus; species Pristiophorus japonicus. Next base: position 89,323,441 of record NC_091981.1, read on the forward strand.
CACCTGTTGCCTTTTCCTTCCCCTTTCCTTGGGATCACTACAACTTCTTTCTCCTTATCGGAACCCACTGCTCCCCAAATGCAGTGATTCCTCAAATCCACTATAATCCTGTGGGCTAACATAAAGTCGGCCCCTAGGACTCCTGACCCTGACTGCTCCCAATTTAGTAGGACGCATTCCCACCTGGCGTGGAGGGATCCTAAATCTATGGCTAATGGCCTGGACATCACCCCCGCCTGCTCGTTCCCAGTGAACCCCACAAGACTGAATGGAACCTTGCTGGACCAGGGTGAATCGGTTGGGTTACTCGCATGGATCACCGTGCTTGAAGCTCCAGTGTCCACCAAATACTTCCCCTCCATCTTCTCCACCCCCATCCTCACGCATGGTCTACTCCACTCAGCGTATGTGAGCGAACACAGGTACTCAGGCTGGGTGCGTGCTAGTCAGGGTGTTGGGATTACCGGAGCGGTCGGGATTTCCCTGCTCACAGCAGCGTCTACCCTTCCCTGCTCTGGCACAAAAACTGTCCGAAGGGCGGCCACCAGAACATCAAATTGTTCCGCGGTCGGTCCCTTCGCCTCGACAGGTTTCGTCGTAGGCACTGGAGGAACCACTTTGCCTTGTCCTTCCTCGGGCTGAGCAGTCTCTCCTCCAGTGTCCCATCTGCCCACACCTGAAACACGTCCTAGCCTTCCCTGCACTAACCCATTCCTGACGCCATTCCTTTTTACTAGCCTCAATGGTCTTCATTTTGTGTACTTTGCCCATACTTGGTTTGACCTCCTCCTCTGAGCCAGTTTTAAAGACCAGGCTCAGGTGACGGAGCATTCCGGCGTCCGTATTCGCAAGGTCCTTGGAGTCAAACCAGGCCTCCGCTTTTATCCTCATTCATGGCAAGGTGTTTGCCACGAGGATCCTGAGGCAATGGTTTCTCAGCCCCCCCGCAACTGTGAGCTGTCAAGCACTCCACCCGTGGCCATTTCGTAGATGGGCCAGAGCCTGTCCGCGAATGCCAGTTGCAGTGTCCTCTCTACCCTAGAGAATGGACTGCCCTGGGTATGACCCATGGCTCTTAGGATTTCCTCCTTTAAGCCGGCCAGGGTCCCCTGTCCCCGTTTGGTCTTGGCAGACAGGGCCTGATACAGTTTCCCATCCAGCAACAGCTTGTGAGCCTCGGCCTCACTACACCCGTTAATCCCCTCAACCTGGTCCACCTCGGTGAAGTGAACTGAGGGGTCCCCTTCTTTCTTTAACTTGGGCACCCCCGAGATCATATTCTGTGCTGCAGGGTGGTGAACGGAACCACAAAACCGCTTTGCAGCATGCCCTGACCCGTGCTGTCTATGGGCGGGCCGAAATTCTGCTGCCGTATGGGTCACATCGGTCCCTTTGGCGCTTCAAGCGGTGGTCAGATGTCCCTACCCTGCCCCCAATCCTCGTTATCTTCTCCTTTCTCTTCGCAGTCCACCCGAGCTTCCCCTGGGGCCATCAAGCTAACCATGCCTTTGGCATTGGCGAGAGCTTGAGTCAAGCTTTGGATTTTTCTTGGCAGGGCTCGTGATTCCTACTCTCAAACCCCCGACTGCTAACTGCCCTGTAAGTTGTCTTAATATCTCTCAGTTGCCCCTCAAGCCCGTCAACTTTACCTGTTAAGTGGACGTTCTCCTCCCATACAGCCTGCTCGTTGAGCTTGGCCTCGGTGATCTGGCATTGCAGGTCCTCTCCAGTGTTACGGGAGGTTTCCTCCTGAGTACGCCTTTCCTGCCTCTCCTCGCGTAACTCATCCACTAATCTGTTCTCCACTGTAGCTCTTGCGGCTGACTGCTCCTCTGACTCTTGGAGCTCTGCCTTAAGCTTACCAACCTGTTCCCTGAGCAGCTGGACTTGCTTCTGAAAAGATAGGAGCCAAATGGTCTTTGCTCTTGCCTTTTTGTGCTCCTTACCCCCTGTCCACTCAGCAGCTTTGTCCTCAGAACTCTCAGCCCACAACAGGTCTAACACCCACTGTTGTGTTGCATTAACTTTTCCGAATACGTACGAGGAAATTCTATCCTCCATTGCCGATCTCTTGACTTTGAGATCTTCCATAACTATCTGTTCATTCAAATACAAATGTCCTGCCACTGGTCGCCAGATTCTATAAGTGGTTTTGCCCTTGGTGGTTTCAAATCACCCCCCTTACAACAGTTCTAGACACCGGAATTATAGTAGTGAACAGGAATACACAGTTATAGCCAGATCTTTCGGTCTCAACCGTCACAATGCTTTTATTCAAGTTAAAGCACACACCTGCACTCAGTAAACACACACCTAGGTGGTGCAAAACAAACAAACACAATGCAACACACAACCCTGGCCCATCTGAACAGGCCCCTAACACGAAGTACCCATGATTAAATACACCCCGGCTCGGATTCAAAAATGCACCACCGAATCTGTCCAACAGAATTGTGTATATGCTTACGATCCATGAAAAAACCTCTCCACTTAAACCCCTGAGGCTTGGTTGGGACACACGACACCCCTTCACACTATCCGGTGGTCTTAAAGATGCGTGGGCTCACCAATTGCTCACGCAACAAATGCTCACCAATTACCCCTCTGGCTTACTCGCTGCTTCTCCCGATGAGGCGTATCTTCTGGGTCTGTGCCAATCTGTGTTATTCAAGTCCAGTCTCAAGGTCAGCTTCCTAGTCGAAATAGCGAGGCTCTCTTTGCTCGTAGATGGTGTTTCTTCTCTCCATCCCAGATGGAGTGCTCAGTCCTTGTGCGTTGAACAAAGCGAGTAAGCGTAGAAGAGAAGAGAGAGAGCGAGCGATGGCAGCCGAAACCTGCTACTCTTATACCTGCAAAATGCTTCTTCTCGTGCCAAAAGTTCAACTGTCCTTCGCCTGAGGCAGAACAACTGAAAGAGAAAAATCATGTCTTCAGCCTGTTCCTTTGCTACTGGGCTGTTTCCTCGATAAGGCTCCAACAAGTCTGGCTGGTTGAAGAGCTTCCTTTTTGTCTTGAGCACCGACCAATCTCTCACTGATTGCATGACAAAGGGCCCTGTCCATCAACCATCTTCCTGCGATTTCAGCCGTTGATATCTGCCCATTTAATGTTTATTCCTATGAGATATGTTTGGACTTGTCTCACATCAGGCTGCCTGCTTCTCTGCAGTAACAGCAAATGTGTCCAAGCGATGTCCAAAACTTAAGTCCAAAAGTATAAGCTTTTGCTATCGATGTTTTCGCCAAATTTTTACAATATTGGCGCTTAATACTCTTGCTAACATCCTCTATTAACTTTGCAGAGCTTAGATACATGTTCAGCAGCACGAAGGACCCCCCTTTACTGCTATTTAAAGCGATCATCAACAACTTACATGTTAGTTGCTGGTTGAATTATTTTGTCTGCTGCTATGATTCTACATGTATTTAGTACTTACTATAGTTGTTTCAAGTTGCAAAAGTAGACAGGGAGTGGTGTGGCAGGTGCTTAAGGACATTTTGCTGACTTCAAGGCTTCTGCACAAACCAATTGCTGCCAGACGTAGATGCACTAGTCGGAATTCCCCTTGGAAGGCAGCAGGACTTGGAGAACAAGCAGAGGCTATGCAGAGCAGGACAAGCTGCTAGAAGAGGGAGGAGGAGGAGGGGTGGAATGGCTCTCAGCAGGAGGCCATTTCCTTCCAGGGTGTTCAGGGAGCAATTCTCTTACCTGAACCTCAGCAAGGAACAATGTGTATGATGCCTGCGCTCAGTAAGGACATCCTCACTGAAATCTGCCACGTGCTGCAGCCACAACTGCAAGGACCGCATTGCCAGTGGCTGTGAAGGTAACAATTAAGGTGGCCAGGGCCATGAACTTTTATGTGTTGGGCTCCTTCCGGGCAGGCGCTGGAGATATTGTCAACATCTCACAGTTTGCCATCCACTGTTGCGTAAGTTAGGTCACTGAGGACCTCTATGCAAAGAGAGCTAACTACAGTGCAAGAGACCAGCAGTCAGAGCAAGCACATGGCTTTGCTAGGATCGCAGACTTCCCCATGGTGCAGGGTGCCATTGACTGCACGTACATCACTTTACGGGTGCCGCATGCCAACTCTGCCATGTACCGGAATCAAAAGGGATTCCACTCCCTCTGATGTGTAACCACATGCAGCGAATCATGCAAGTCAATGCCTGGTATCCTGGCAGCAGTCATGATGCCTTCATTGTGTGGCAGTTCGCTGCAGCTGAATTTCAACCACGGGTGGCTACTGGGCGACAAGGGCTATCCACTGATGACATGCCACATGACTTCTGTGCGTAACCCACGCACAAGTGCACAGCATTTACGCATTCACCAACAGTCCCACACGTTCCCTTCCCTCTGTTACTGACCATCACAGTGTCCATTTGGCCACAATGCAAAAATAAAAGCTGATACAAAATAATCATTCCAAACCAAATTTATATATCAAATCATGCCATATTATATACAAACATCAACTAATCACCATTGTGCTTTCCCTTAGTGTCTGTCTTTCATGTTCCTTTATCAACGCCAGTGCTCCTATGCAGTGCTACTGCAATTGTAGCAGCATGGCTGGTGGAAAGCTGCTGAGTTTCAATGGGGGAGACTGCCGATGGCCTTGGAGGATGACTTTGAGCAGCTCTGGGGTTAGAAAGCCTGGCTGTGGACCGCACCAGCTTAGCATGGGCGGCAGCAGTCTAGGTTGGCTGGTTGACAGGCAACAGCATGGGCACTGGCGGAGTGGCAATGGTGAGAAGATGAATGCTGTCATCCTGAGAGAGGACAGCAGATTCGTACTCCATGGAGCCACTGCCACTCCCCCAGGGTGGCACCTCAGCAATCTTATTAATCTGTTGGAGGACAGATTGCTAGACTGTTGTGACACTCTGCAAACCCCTTTGATCACTGTAATCCACACCCATGATGACAGCAGTCTGAATGTCCACTGTAGCACTCAGAAGTTGGGTGGCTTCTGCTTGTGTTGCAATGGAAGGTGAGACATCGGCCATCAGAGGATGCCTCATGGTTCGGTTCATCAACTTCAGCTGCTTCATCAATGACCTTCCCTCCATCATAAGGTCAGAAGTGGGGATGTTCACTGATGATTGCACAGTGTTCAGTTCCATTCACAACTCCTCAGATAATGAAGTAGTCCGTGCCCACATGCAAGTAAGACCTGGACAACATTCAGTCTTGGGCTGATAAGTGGCAAGTAATTTTCGCGCCACACAAGTGCCAGGCAATGACCATCTCCAACAAGAGAGAGTCTAGCCACCTGCCCTTGACATTCAATAGGATTACCATCGCTGAATACCCCATCATCAACATTCTGTGGATCATCATTGACCAAAAACTTAACTGGTCCTGCCACATAAATATTGTGGCTATAAGAGCACGTCAGAGGCTGGGTATTCTGCTGTGAGTGTCTCACCTCCTGACTCCCCAAAGCCTTTCCACCATCTATAAGGAACAAATCAGGAGTGTGATGGAATACTCTCCACTTTCCTGCATGAGTGTAGCTCCAATAACACTTAAGAAGCTTGAGGCAAAAGCCATCCGCTTGAATGGCACCCTATTCACCGCCTTAAACATTCACTCCCTCCGTCACCGATGTACTGTAGCTGCAGTGTGTACCATCTACAAGATGCATTGCAGTAACTTCTTCGGCAGCACCTCCCAACTCGCAACCTCTACCACCTAGAAGGACAAGGGCAGCAGGCGCATGGGAACACCACCATCTCCACGTTCCCCTCTAAGTCACACACCATCCTGACTTGAAAATATATTGCCGTTCCTTCCTGGGTCAAAATCCTGGAACTCCCTCCCGAACAGCACTATGGGAGTACCTGTACCTCACGGACTGCAGCGGTTCAAGAAGGTGGCTCTTAGGGATGGGCAATAAATGCTGGCCTTGCCAGCAACACCCACATCCCAGAAACAAATAAAAAAAAATGTGTGCTAATGGAGTTGAAAAAGATGGGCTTAAACTTTGCACAAAGCCTTGTGCCAAATTGGTGCCGAATGCCTCCATGATCCTTTACATTGCACACAGGATTTCTGAAGGCTTCCCAAAGCACCAAGCATTTTATTGTGCATAGTCATCAGCCTTTTTCCACAGCCCGTCCCACTGAAGTCCTCAACTGAGCCCTCTGCAGCAGAACTCATGCGTGACCTTGCCCTCCGGTGAGCTGGCAGCTATGCCATCCCTACCCCCTGCTCTGCCTGCCAGCCATTCGTGCCTGGTGTCTCAACTCGTGCAGGTCCCGTTCTATGTTATCCACTAAATTACACACAGTGTCAGTATCTGAGCTGGTGGCTGCGAGTGTGAAATTAGGTGACGGTGCATCTTCATCATTATTGTTTTCTTGCTGTTCCTCCGCTACCTGGCCAGTTTGCGCTTTTTGGGTATCTGAAAGCAGAAAGGCACAAGGATAGCGTCCTTGGTTCTTCAACTATGTTGCTCAAAGTAAAGTAGTCGGATGTTAATTTTTCTGCCTCTGTGATCCTACCTTGGCCCTCAATGTTTTGCCTTTGTATGGAACTTTGTCAACCTGTCTGAGAACTGACAGTAATGGACACTAAGAAGTTGTACGGCTCAGACCTATGGTCGTTCTGGTCAGGCAATCAGCATTCTGCCACTCACAGAATTAGGTCACCTGAGAGAAAAGAACAGAAAATTCTTTATTCAAGTTTGCTCACCCTTTTAAAAGAAACACAGGAAAACCCAGGATTTGTAAGAAATATGGTTTGTAAAATAAGATGCAATTTGTAAAACTAAATATTTTCTTTGCTTGGCTTCCCACACCAGTTACTGCTTGTTAAAAATGCTGGTTTCTGATCTAGAAATGAGGGGACTACTCCTCTGTGAATTTCCTCTTTAACAAATCTTGAACTTGTTAAATTTGTTTTGATATAAGAATTTTGAAACTGTGGCTTTGAAGTAAAGCATATCCGCAAGTGTCAAGCGCGATACTGCCTGTATATCTAAATCCCGATAAAGTGCGCGATTTTAACTGATCTATCTCAACAAGGGATGTCAGAGACACTTGTTTCTTAAAATCAAACCTCTTTCTAAATTTCATGCTTAACAGACCCCTGCAGGGTGAGCTTCTTCAGAAAATGCCCTGATAGGTTTATAGATAATATATATATATATATAGTGATAGGTTTATATATACACACACAAAATATATGAACATCTCTCATTTTGAAAGTAAGAGGGTAACTCAAGTGTGTGTGTACGTTCATGTATTTAAGGAAAACGGTATAACTTTTGCAACTAAAATCTAAGATACCACAACATATATTTATTACTGAAAAATGTCCCTGTAGACAGTAGTACAGAAATACTGCCATGATGAAAAATTGACTGTAATATTTTACGGGAGATAGGAATCAGAGTGAGCTGGCAGGCAGTGGTGATTTACAACTTCTGAAATTAGTTGACTATTTGTTGGGGAAAGATTTATCATTCTGATGAACTTTACAAGATTCTTTCTTTTCCAGAAACAACAACACAGGTATTTAACCTGCTCCATGTCAACTCCTCTCGGAAAAAAGACATTCTTTTTTTAAGGAGTAAGTGCAGATGTGTTTATTTTGAAATTATCCTAAATGACCATGCTATCTTTTTCCAATTCTAAATGTAAGGTAGCCACATTCCAGCATCTGATTAATGATAGATTAAGTTCATCTGAAGGTTACTTGTTCAGACAAAAAATGGCTATCTGGATTATCCACACACTGTTTCTCAGCAATATGCAGTGCTACATTCTGTGGCTGCAAAATAATGAGATCACAGGGAATTCCTGAAAACATTAGAAACATAGAAACATAGAAAATAGGTGCAGGAGTAGGCCATTCGGCCCTTCGAGCCTGCACCGCCATTCAATAAGATCATGTCTGATCATTCCCTCAGTACCCCTTTCCTGCTTTCTCTCCATACCCCTTGATCCCTTTAGCCGTAAAGGCCATATCTAACTCCCTCTTAAATATATCCAATGAACTGGCATCAACAACGCTCTGCGGCAGGGAATTCCACAGGTAAACAACTCTCTGAGTAAAGAAGTTTATCTTCATCTCAGTCCTAAATGGCCTACCCCTTATCCTCAGACTATGTCCCCTGGTTCTGGACTTCCCGAACATCGGGAACATTCTTCCCGCATCTAACCTGTCCCGTCAGAATCTTATATGTTTTTATGAGATTCCTCTCATCCTTCTAAACTCCAATGTATAAAGGCCCAGTTGACCCAGTCTCTCCTCATATGTCAGTCCAGCCATCCCTGGAATCAGTCTGGTGAACCTTCGCTGCACTGCCTCAACAGCAAAAACGTCCTTCCTCAGATTAGGTGACCAAAACTGAACACAATATTCCAGGTGAGGCCTCACTAAGGCCCTGTACAACTGCAGTAAGACCTCCCTGCTCCTATACTCAGATCCCCTAGCTATGAAGGCCAACATACCATTTGCCTTCTTCACCGACTGCTGGACCCGCATGCCAACTTTCAATGATTGATGAACCATGACATCCAGGTCTCGTTGCAGCTCCCCTTTTCCTAATCTGCCGTCATTCAGATAATGTTCTGTCTTCGTGTTTTTGCCCCCAAAATGGATAACCTCACAATTTATCCACATTATACTGCATCTGCCATGCATTTGCCCACTCACCTAACCTGTCCAAGTCACCCTGCAGCCTCTTGGCATCCTCCTCACAGCTCACACTGCCACCCAGTTTAATGTCATCTGCAAACTTGGAGATATTACACTCAATTCCTTCATCTAAATCGTTAATGTATATGGTAAAGAGCTGGGGTCCCAGCACTGAGCCCTGCGACACTCCACTAGTCACTGCCTGCCATTCTGAAAAGGACCTGTTTATCCCAACTCTCTGCTTCCTGTCTGCCAACCAGTTCTCTATCCACGTCAGTACATTACCCCCAATACCATGCACTTTGATTTTGCACACCAACCTCTTGTGCGGGACCTTGTCAAAAGTCTTTTGAAAGTCCAAATACACCACATCCATTGGTTCTCCCTTGTCTACTCTGCTAGTTACATCCTCAAAAAATTCGAGAAGATTTGTCGAGCATGATTTCCCTTTCATAAATCCATGCTGACTTGGACCAATCCTGTCACTGCTTGCCAAATGCGTTGCTATTTCATCCTTAATAATTGATTCCAACATTTTCCCCACTCCTGATGTCAGGCTAACCGGTCTATAATTACCTGTTTTCTCTCTTCCTCCTTTTTTAAAAAGTGGTGTTACATTAGCTACCCTCCAGTCCATAGGAACTGATTCAGAGTCGATAGACTGTTGGAAAATGACGACCAATGCATCCACAATTTCTAGGGCCACTTCCTTAAGTACTCTGGGATGCAGACTATCAGGCCCGGGGGATTTATCGGCCTGCAATCCCATCAATTTCCCTTACACAATTTTCCACTTAAAAATGATATCCTTCAGTTCCTCCTTCTCACTAGACCCATTGACCCCCTCGTATATTCAGAAGGTTATTTGTGTCTTCCTTCGTGAAGACAGAACCGAAGTATTTGTTCAATTGCTCTGCCATTTCTTTGTTCTCCATTATAAATTCATCTGAATCCGACTTCAAGGGACCTACGTTTGTCTTCAATAATCTTTTTCTCTTCACATATTTATAGAAGCTTTTGCAGTCAGTTTTTATGTTCCTTGCAAGCTTCCTCTCCTACTCTATTTTCCCCCTTTTAATTAAATGGTGGCAGGCCTTCAAATGAACATGTGCAATGCCACTTTCCTCATGTCACCCTACCCCCTCCCCTGCTGCGAACCACACGTCTGTTGTTTTCTACTTGCAGATGACAAGCCACAATTGCTGCACCTTCAAGGGAGCCCTGTACATCTGGCCATGGGGGAGACAATGAGGGAGGGAAAGAGAGTGTTCTGCCTGAGTCTCAGAGCCCACCAGTCTGGCCTCATTACATCTGGGGACGAGGCGAATTTCCCGGGGTTTGTGGAGTTGGAGGCCGCTGGCCCCAATCGCGTTCAGCAACGCAGAGCGAGAGGAGATTCTCACAGGCTAGCTCTCCGGAGGGTGAGTCGGCAAAGTTGGTCTGCTCAACGACAGGCAGATAGGGAATTGGACTTGGTGGAAATGTCCAGGGAAACCACAGGAATGCACCGTGATGCTTATGGATTTATTGGGACGGATCCCAGAGAGCATCGACTAGCTTACTGTGACTGTTGCGGAGGCAGTGTCACAGGTTGCCAGTGTGACTTGGGAGTCCAATGATTCCATCATTGCCCACACACAGAGGCTGGTGGTCTTGAGCAGCGACAGTGGCATTCCAGAGTGTGTGGCACATGCCCTTGATCACATCGCAGACTCGGGCACATCGCAGGCACAAGCTTTGCTTCAGCTTGGTCAAGTGATGCAGTCGATGTCTGATACCATACTGTCTGCATTCCCCACTATCCAATGGGGAAGAGATGGTGCCGAAGCAGTCCAGCAAATTGTGAAGACACATCAAACTCCGGATGCTCAGGCCCAGGCCTAGCCCCGTCGAAGAGTCAGTGGCTCCCAGGAAATAGAAGGTGCTGTCCTTCCTCAGGATGACAGCATTCTGGCTCCCACCACTGACTCACCAACCATGCACCATACACATTTGAAACCCTAGCCACCAGTGACTGCTCCCGCCGATCACGAAGCACAGCAGTCCGCAGCTGGGCCTTCCAGGTCAAGAGCTGGTCTAGGATATCCTCAGACGCCATCTGCATTGTTTGGCCCCCCAACACAGCAGCCCTCTAGCAGCTTTGCTGTAGGCACTGAAGCCTCATTGAGGAGAAGTAGCAGGTATGGGAGGGGGTTGAAGGGAAGGGGGTCAGGGGGGTGAAAGTATGGATAAGATCCATTAAGGCCTGGCACAAGTTGGTGCTCAGGGATGTATGTAGCATTGTAAAAATTGTACATAGTTGTGTGATAACAATTGGCTCACATTGAATTGTCTTGCTGCAAAAAGCAATGTTGTGTTCAGTTACATTTTGTTTACAGCCGGAAGCAGTTTTGTGTTTATTTACATTTACTTTAACCTCATCCTCCTTCTCCTCCTCCTCCTCCTCCTCCTCCTCCTCCTTCTCCTGAGGTGGTCCTGCAATCCCCATTGGCAATGCCTGGCTCCTCAAGATGGCTAAGTTGTGTAGCATGTAGCACACGACAATATATTCGGAGACCTGTCCAGGCATTGAAAGTACTGCTTCAGCACGCCAATTGTCTGTTTGATGATGTTGTAGGTGGCTGCATGGCTCTCATTATAGTGCTGCTTGGCTTCTGTGGTGAGTTTCCGGAGGGGGCCAGGTAGCCAGGCCACATCCTATGTCACTGATCAGCCTTGTCTTTGTTGCTGAAACCTTCATGAGATACTGCTCTTAAGTAAGATGAAAGCATCATGTTTGCTCCCTGTTATATATGCAGACTGTAGATATACTCTGTGTAATTACTGTATAGTTGCATAAGATGAAGACTTGTTTATCTGATGTACTGTCAATAAGGTTTACACTGTGTATATACATGCTGGCACCATTAGAGGGTGCAACTGGTGGAGACCAGTGTTTCCTGCCCTGGTGGCAGGGGCTGTATAAAAGGGGGGCCACCATGCGGCTGTCTCACTCTGAAGTTATCAATAAAGGGCCAAGGTCACTACAGTTTGAGTACTACACATTGCCTCGTGGAGTCATTCATAGGTACATTACAGACATAATATTCCCTGGATAGCAGGCATTCACTGAGAGGATGCGCTACCTGTGGTCACAAACCTGCTGTAAGTTTAGAGAATGGTATCTCTTTCAGTTTCTGAAGAACTCTGCATTGTGCAATGGTGCTCGTAAGGCAGCGTGCATGCAGTCAATGGCACCTTGAACCTTGGGGATGACGCAAATCATCCAAACCCTAGAACCCTCTCATTCTGGCTGTCCCTGCTCATTGGGAACTTTATGAAGTTCATTCTGCATGCATACAATGCTCTTGTAACCTGGCGAATGAGGCAAAGTGCAGCGTGCTGAGAGGTGCTGTATATGTCCCCTGCTTCTGCCTGGAAAAAGGCATAGAAGGCCATCATCGAAGGCAGCGTGGGGAAGCCTATACAAAGGCCCAGTGTGGTGAATCGGAGAGGCAGCGGGAGATCGAGCAGCATTGGAGAGGCGAGCGTGGGGAGGCCTATAAAGGCCAGCCGGTGCAGCTGCAGCAGGGGCAGAAGGCAAAAAAGAAGTAGAAAGAAGTCAAAAGGTGATGTCACAGCCAAGGGGATAAATGATTGGCTGGTGATTGGTAAGTAGTTTTTCTTTTCTTTTCCTTTATCAGTAAGTAACCTTTTGCATTGTTGTTGCCAAATTAAGTTAATCTAGGGGTTAAGTCATGGCAGGAGAGCTCGGACATGTGTTATGCTCCTCCTGTAATATGTGGGAAGACAGGGATGCTTCCAGTGTCCCTGACGACTATATATGCAGGAAGTGCATCCGCCTGCAGCACCTGACAGACCGCACTGTGGCACTGGAGCTGCGGGTGAATTTACTCTGGAGCATCTACAATGCTGAAGATGACATGAATAGCACATTTAGCGAGTTGGTCTTACCACAGGTAAATGATACACAGCCAGATAGGGAATGGGTGATCAACAGGAAGAGCAGTGCAAGGAAGGTAGTGCAGGGGTCCCCTGCGGTCATCCCCCTGAAAAACAGATACACCGCTTTGGGTACTGTTGAGGGGGATGACTCATCAGGGGAGAGCAGCAGCAGCCAAGTTCATGGCACTGTGGCTGGCTCTGCTGCACAGGAGAGCAGGAAAAAGAGTAGGAGAGCGATAGTGATAGGGGAATAGATAGGCGTTTCTGTGGTCGCAACCGAGATTTCAGGATGGTATGTTTCCTCCCTGGTGCAAGGGTCAAGGATGTCTCAGAGCGGGTGCAGGAAATTCTGAAAAGGGAGGGTGAACAGCCAGTTGTCGTGGTACATATAGACACCAACGGTATAGGTAAAAAACGGGATGAGGTCCTACGAGACGAATTTAGGGAGCTAGGAGCTAAATTAAAAAGTAGGACCTCAAAAGTAGTAATCTCAGGATTGCTACCAGTGCCACATGCTAGTCAGAGTAGGAATCGCAGGATAGCGCAGATGAATACGTGGCTTGAGGAGTGGTGCAAAATGGAGAGATTCAAATTCCTGGGACATTGGAACCGGTTCTGTGGGAGGTGGAACCAGTACAAACCGGATGGTCTGCACTGGGCAGGACTGGAACCAATGTCCTAGGGGAGTGTTTGGTAGTGCTGTTGGGGAGGAGTTAAACTAATATGGCAGGGGGATGGGAGCCTATGCAGGGAGATGGAGAGAAATAAAAAGGAGGCAGAAGCAAAAGATAGAAAGGAGAATAGTAAAAGTGGAGGACAGAAAAACCCAAGGCAAAAAACAAAAAGGACCACATTACAGCAAAATTCTAAAGGGTCAAAGTGTGTTAAAAAGACAAGCCTGAAGGCTCTGTGCCTCAATGCAAGGAGTATTTGGAATAAGGTGGAAAATTAACTGCGCAGATAGCAGTTAACGGATATGATGTCATTGGCATCACGGAGACATGGCTCCAGGGTGACCAAGGCTGGGAACTCAACACCCAGAGGTATTCAACATTTATGAAGGAGAGACAGAAAGGAAAAGGAGGCGGGGTGGCGTTGCTGGTTAAAGAGGAAATTATTGCATTAGTAAGGAGGGACATTAGCTTCGATGATGTGGAATTGGTATGGTTGGAGCTGCGGAATACCAAAGGGCAGAAAACGATAGTGGGAGTTGTGTACAGACAACCAAACAGTAGTAGTGAGGTTGGGGACAGCATCAAACAAGAAATAAGGGATGCGTACAATAAAGGTACCACAGTTATCATGGGTGACTTTCATCTACATATGATTGGGCTAACCAAACTGGTAGCAATGTGGTGGAGGAGGATTTCCTAGAGTGTACTAGGGATGGTTTTCTAGACCAATATGTCGAGGAACCAACTAGAAAGCTGGCCATCCTAGACTGGGTGATGTGTAATGAGAAAGGACTAATTAGCAATCTTGTTGTGCAAGGCCCCTTGGGGAAGAGTGACCATAATATGGTAGAATTCGTTATTAAGATGGAGAGTGAGACAGTTAATTCAGAAACTAGGGTCCTGAACTTAAGGAAAGGTAACTTCGATGGTTTGAGGCGTGAATCAGCTAGGATAGACTGGCAAATGATACTTAAAGCATTGACGGTGGATAGGCAATGGCAAACATTTAAAGATCACATGGATGAACTTCAGCAATTGTACATCCCTGTCTGGAGTAAAAATAAAACGGGGAAGGTGGGTCAACCGTGGCTAACAAGAGAAATTAAGGATAGTGTTAAATCCAAGGAAGAGGCAAATAAATTGGCAAATAAAAAAGCAGCAAAGCTGAGGACTGGGAGAAATTTAAAATTCAGCAGAGGAGGACAAAGGGTTTAATTAAGAGGGGGAAAATAGAGTATGAGAGGAAGCTTGCTGGGAACATAAAAATTGACTGCAAAAGCTTCTATAGATGTGTGAAGAGAAAAAGATTAGTGAAGACAAATGTAGTTCCCTTGCAGTCGGAGTTGGTGAATTTATAATGGGGAACAAAGAAATGGCAGACCAATTGAACAAATACTTCGGTTCTGTCTTCATGAAGGAAGGCACAAATAACCTTCCGAAAGTACTAGGGGACCGAGGGTCTAGTGAGAAGTAGGAACTGAAGGATATCTATATTAGGTGGGAAATTGTGTTAGGGAAATTGATGGGATTGAAGGCCAATAATCCCCGGGGCCTGATAGTCTGCATCCCAGAGTACTTAAGGAAGTGCCCTAGAAATAGTGGCTGCTTGGGTGATCATTTTCCAACAGTTTATCGACTCTGAATCAGTTCCTATGGACTGGAGGGTAGCTAATGCAACACCACTTTTTAAAAAGGGAGGGAGAGAGAAAACAGGGAATTATAGGCCAGTTAGTCTGACATCAGTTTTGGGGAAAATGTTGGAATCAATTATTAAGGATGAAATAACAGCACATTTGGAAAGCAGTGACAGGATCAGTCCAAGTCTGTATGAATTCATGAAAGGGAAATCATGCTTGACAAATCTTCTCGAATTTTTTGAGGATGTAACTAGTAGAGTGGACAAGGGAGAACCAATGGATGTGGTGTATTTGGACTTTCAAAAGGCTTTTGACAAGGTCCCACACAAGAGATTGGTGTGCAAAATCAAAGCACATGGTATTGGGGATAATGTACTGATGTGGATAGAGAACTGGTTGGCTGACAGGAAGCAGTGAGTCGGGATAAACGGGTCATTTTCAGAATGACAGGCAGTGACTAGTGGAGTGCTGCAGGGCTCAGTGCTGGGACCCCAGCTCTTTACTATATACATTAATGATTTAGATGAAGGAATTGAGTGTAGTATCTCCAAGTTTGCAGATGAGACTAAACTGGGTGGTGGTATGGGCTGTGAGGAGGAAGCTAGCAGGCTACAGGGTGACTTGGATATGTTACGTGAGTGGGCAAATGCATGGCAGAAGCAATATATTGTGGATAAATGTGAGGTTATCCACTTTGGGGGCAGAATCACGAGGGCAGAATATTATCTGAATGGCGGCAGACTAGGAAAAGGGGTGGTGCAACGAGACCATGGGTGCCATGGTTCATCAGTCATTGAAAGTTGGCATGCAAGTACAGCAGGTGGTGAAGAAGGCCTTCATAGCTAGGGGATTTGAGTATGGGATCAGGGAGGTCTTACTGCAGTTGTACAGGGCCTTGGTGAGGCCTCACCTGGAGTATTGTGTTCAGTTTTGGTCTCCTAATCTGAGGAAGGACGTCCTTGCTATTGAGGGAGTGCAGCAAAACTTCACCAGACTGATTACCGGGATGGTTGGGCTAACGTCTGAGGATAGACTAAATCAACTGGACCTTTATACGCAAGAGTTTAGAAGTATGAGAGGGGATCTCATAAAAACATATAAGGTTCTGACGGGACTGGACAGGTTAGATGCTGGAAGATTATTCCCGATGTTGGGGATGTCCAGAACCAGGGGACACAGTCTTAGGATAAGGGGTAGGCCATTTACGACTAAATGAGGAGAAACTTCTTCACGCAGACAGTTGTTAACCTGTGGAATTCCCTGCCGCAGAGAGTTGTTGATGGCAGTTCATTCGATATATTCAAGAGGGAGTTAGATATGGCCCTTAAGGCTAAAGTAATCAAAGTCTATGGAGAGAAAGCAGGAAAGGGGTACTGAGGGAATGATCAGCCATGATCTTATCGAATGGTGGTGCAGGCTCGAAGGGCCGAATGGCCTACTCCGGCACCTATTTTCTATGTCTATGTTTCTATGTTTCTATCACCACAGTCACCTTCATCTCAATGGGCAGCGCAGTCCTATTGGCGCTGGTAGGCTGTAGGTCTGCCTGTAGGAGCTGACATATCTCTGTTAGCACTTCTTATCGGAAGCGCAGCCTTCTAATGCACTGCACCTTAGAGATGTGGAGGTATGAGCAATGTTCCCTGTAAACCCATGTATGGTAAGGCTTCCTCCCCATATGTCTGCGACCTCTTCAAAACCTTTTCCCAACATGGCCAAGAACCTTTCTTCTAGCTTGAAGCTGCCTGCCAATAGCCACCAGCATGATACGCTGACGAACTAGTATTGCTCCTATTGACATCTCTCACTGACCTTGTAAGCGAAGTGTCATGCCACATAAAAGTGCTGTTTGCAACTCGGAGCCTCATGTGCAACCATAGCAGTCATTGACAACTGTGATATAAGATCCTCCAGCCTCCCTTTAAATATGTCGCCAGTAGTGCCTGCTACACCGTGGGACCGCCTGTTTTGTTCAGGCATTTCCTGGGGTAGTCGTTAAATGATGCGTTAGGGCTGAAAGTTCCATCCGGGGCACAAGTGTAGCCTTGCACAACGATTGACATCAGAATGACGCTGAAAACGGAGGGCGGGGCAGTAAGTTTTTGCTCTGGCACAAACTAATAGTCGAATCTTCCAGCTGGGCGCTGCATCCTGGATGCGTGGAACCACGCCCAGGAACAGCATTTAACGCCCCACCTGGGTGCTAAACGAGGTGCAAAATAGCCATAAATCTATGTTCAATACTCTCACACACATTTAGTTTCAGGGAGCATGTCCAAAATAGTGAGCAAGGCTCATCTCACTATAAATGCAGTGCACTAGTGCGCCATTGGAAAATAGTTGTCGAAAATATATTCAATAACATGCGCTTAATTTCCTCTGTTAGCACTTTTGTGTAAAATTTCTTCACGTGCCAATTTAAAACATTTGGTAGCCTGTTTATTTTGAATATTTAATGGCTCTCTTACAAAAGTACACAAAGAAACTTTACACAGATGCATTATCCATATTACTATGAAAGGAAACTAAGACTGCAGACTTTTTGTAAAGATAGACTGGGCAATATTTGTGTGCAAACACACAAAAATGTTGAGATGAAATTTATTTCTCCACTATTTTAATGAAAGCATTAATTCATTATTGCATAGAACAACCTCATCCCAAGAGAGTTCTGATGAAGGGTTACACCTGAAACATGTTGCTCAATAGTGTCCTCACCTCACATCCACAAGTGTTCACTTCAATAAGCAGTTCCCGGATAGTGATCAGGCGCACGCACCTTGGACAAATTTGTTGTCCTCCACAACTGGCTGTGAGATCAATTGTTGCACCTGCACCACTGCGGTGAGATCAAAGAACTCACACAAAGATTGAGGCCTAGAAATTTGGGTGCTCCCCGTTTGGGGGACGGTAACACACGAGAGGCGCAAGATTTGCACCAGTCACAGAAGTCTCGCCCCTCACGATAAGTTGGGGTTACTGTCCCCGAAAGGAAGTGGAGCGCTAAATCAAGCGCTCTACTTCCTGTCTAGGGTGGTAGCGGGTCACACAGCTCAACAGCACTACGTACTGGGCTGCGAAGCACTGCCACGCAGGAGGGGCTCTTCCCTGAATTGAAGGGAAGGGCCCAAGCTGCATACACTGCACCGGGGAGCGGGGAGCGGGGGGTGCTGCATGATCAGCCAGGCATTCAAGCAGAGTGCCGGGCTGAGCAATTGAGGCACTGACCCCATGTCCAAAGTCGCAGCGGTGAGGAAAGATAAAACAGACATTTTTTTGACGAGCAGTCGGTCACCTCCCCTTTAACTTTTGCCCCACTAGCGGCCGACCGCCCAGTACGTGTCCCTGAGGCTATCACTGCCATCGCCCGTTGCAGCTTCAGGGGGTGATATCCAATTTAGGTTCCGGGGCGTAAATGGGACGATGCGTACGACAATGACGCCACCATCTTTAGGCGCAGAAGATCAGGGTGCAGCACCATAGTGCCACCGCTAAACTCCCGCTGAATGTAGCGGGCATTATTAGCGGCATCGCGCCCATTTGCAAAGTCATTTGTGGGGATGCTAGCGGGAGGAGAAAATGACCTCAATTTGGCCCCCTAAAACTTGCGACCTTCCTGGTCTGTATGGCTCAGTTACTCACTGGATAAACTCTCTAGGGAAGGATTTCAACTCCCTCATCCTAATGGGAACTGGATGGTACAGGAGTTAAAACAAAAGCTGTAGACTTGCTGTGTGTTTTCTGCCCTGCCACCATCTTTGTGCCCCTGGTTTAATGAGTAGATGAGGTGCCCATCTGACTAATGTGAGAGCCTCAAGAGCACTTTTAAATCAGGGTCCTAATACAGATAGCACCCCAAAGCCATATTTATAGCCTATTAGGTGGTGTAACCAGCATTGATGTCCTACTCTGATGTTTTACATTGATGTAGAACATCAATCAGCCAAGATGTGGAGGCCCTCAAAGCTAGTTGAAAACATTGGCCCCGATTTTAAGTTTGGGACAGGCTGGGAGCGGGGGTTGTTCGCTTGGAAACTGCAGAAGTATGTTCAGTATGCCTGTCAATAGCTTTTTAACTCAGCCATCTCATTATCATTTTACTTCCGGATTTCCCATCCAATGAGCAGCAGCAGGAGTAATGTTGACCTGCACGATGCGATCTCAACTCTTGTATTTAAAGGGACACTCCAAACATGCAATTTTAATGATTTGGACTTGGCTGTCATAGAACTGAAAGTGTCAGAATGGAGCCCAGACGAGCAAAGGATGCACCCTGTTTCAGTGACGCCTTCCTGATGTGCTTATGGGAGAGAGATACTCCTCCCTAGCAACAGGAGGAAGAAGTCTGCAGCTGAGATCAAGAAAGCATGGTTGGAGGCAACGGAGGAGGTCAGCTGCAGGAGAATTGAGCCACGCTCCTGGATTTAGTGCAGGAAGCCCTTTAATGACATAATCAGGTCACTCCGCCTTCTCAAACCTACTCCATCACATCAGTCCTCATACCCACTTATCATGTAGGTGCACCCACCCTCTGTGTCTCTGCACTTCCTCACATTCCCATCTATCCATCCACCCCTGACACTCACCCTCATCATTATGCATTTTCATGCCTGTCCCTCGTCCCTCATAGTCACCCTCAAAAAATTCATTCCATCCATCGGCTGAACAAATGTCATTGCACTCACTCATATGTCTGTTCTTTCACTCCTTGCAGGAGAAGAAGATGACACAATTTTTAAAAAGCATCCACATGTCATATGTCACAGTCACGTTGACTTGATTTCAACAGGGAGTAAAATATGATCATCTTCATATTGATAACTTGCAACATTTTTACCTTGCCAGAAGCAATTCATATCTTCTATCTCCCACAGGGCCTTCAGCGTACAGCAGGAGCTGGTGGACGTGGCGGGCGATCAGTCCTCAGAGGAGCTGAGTCCTTCTGAGTGAGCACCAGACAGTCTGCACCTGGGCAGGACTGGAACCGATGTCCTCGGGGGAGTGTTTGCTAGTGCTGTTGGGGAGGAGTTAAACTAATATGGCAGGGAGATGGCAACCAATGCAGGGAGACAGAGGGAAACAAAAAGGAGACAAAAGCAAAAGACAGAAAGGAGATGAGGAAAAGTGGAGGGCAGAGAAACCCAAGGCAAAGCACAAAAAGGGCCACTGTACAGCAAAATTCTAAAAGGACAAAGGGTGTTAAAAAAAACAAGCCTGAAGGCTTTGTGTCTTAATGCAAGGAGTATCCATAATAAGGTGGATGAATTAACTGTGCAAATAGATGTTAACAAATATGATGTGATTGGGATTACAGAGCTGTGGCTCCAGGATGATCAGGGCTGGGAACTCAACATCCAGGGGTATTCAACATTCAGGAAGGATAGAATAAAAGGAAAAGGAGGTGGGGTAGCATTGCTGGTTAAAGAGGAAATTAATGCAATAGTTAGGAAGAACATTAGCTTGGATGATGTGGAATCTATATGGGTAGAGCTGCAGAATACCAAAGGGCAAAAAACGTTAGTGGGAGCTGGAGGTGCATCGCCCTCATCACCCTCCTTCTCCTCCTCTTCTTCCTTTTCCCCCTCTGAATCATACGAGGAGGGTCTGAGTTCTTCGTCTTGTTCCTCCTGCAGGTCCAAGCCTTGCTGTTGCACAATGTTGTGCAGAATGCAGCAAACCATGACCATTCAGGAAACCCTGGCTGGTGCGGCTGAAGGGCGTCTCCAGATCAGCATGCCGATGGCCTGTTCAATCATACATCTGGTGGTGATATGGCAGTCATTGTAGCGCTGTTCGGGTTTCTGATGTATTCCATGAGCCAAGTTTTCAGCAGGTATCCCTTGTCACCAAGCAGCCATCCCTTAAGTCTGCTTCCAGATGCGAAGAGATCAGGGAACTTGGAATGCCACAGGATGAAAGCACCCTGGCAGCTCCCCGGGAATCATGTGCACACTTGCACAAAGATCTTTTTGTGGTAACATACCAGCTGCACATTGATGGAGTGGAAGCCCTTACAGTTGGCAAATACTCCTGATGTGGGGGCTGACTGGGAGATTTTGGATATGTCTGTGGCAGCATCCTAGACTGATCCGGAGGCAAAAACGTTGACTTTTACAGCCACGGGTTATGTGTGATCACCAGGTCCAGCAGGCAGCAGATCTTCTTCTCAGAGGCTGCAGATTTCTGCCGCCACCTGATGTAACATCCTGAACCTCCTGAGACTCTGCTGTTCAGATATATCACAGAAACTGAGCCTCTGCCTGTAGCCCCCATGTCGCGGGTAGTGCTTCCTCTGAACTGCACCTCTCTGCTGGTCGCCTCTCCGCTGGTTGCCTCTCTGTTGCTGCCGTCTCTCCTGTGCAGCTACAGGTCTGGGACCAGCAGATGCTGTTGCTGGTCATCAGGATCCTCATCTGAGGTCCAACCTAAGGCAACATAAGCGGCACTCATCCTGATGTGATGGAGCAAACCTCCAAAGTGTAGAAAGTAACCTCACAACAAAAGTACATTGAACAAATCCTTTTCTATAATGAGGTTAGAAAGCACCTGTTAGTGCTGAGTATTTATTGCAATATTTCCATGAGTTCTAATCAGCCCCCTCAATTGCCACTATCACTGGCGAGTTTCAGGAAGCCCAGGAAACCCATGGAACCAACGTTAAACTCAAAAGTGTGTTGCAATATCGCTCTAATTGAGGTAATTGGCAACCTGCCTCGCCCAAGGGGGTTGCACGCATGCAGCCTAACGCACTCGAGTGAAATGCTGAAGTCGACAGGTTGGAGCAGGCTTCCCGACGAGCTGTCAATTTTTTCATTTTTAACCTCCCATCCGCTCCCAAACCCACGCACTCATCCATATTAAAATTCAGCTCCTTATTGTTTTAGAGCCAGTTGCTCCTCCAAGCCCCACATATATAATGTGTGCCAAAGCTGGCGGACTTTGGGCAGCCGCAGGTTTCACAAAGGCAGCTGGATAGGCCCTGCCATGAGCCGCTCTGCCGAACGCCGAATCAATCGCATTTACATTACTTGCCGAGGTTCCGTTCTTCAACACTATTTGCTTTAGACTCCTGTCCGTCGTCATACATGATTGAGCAATCTGGATGGCCCATTTTAAATTCAACTCCTCCACTTCCAGACGTTTGCGCAGGATCACCTCGTGGTTGATACCGATAACAAAGAAGCTCCCCAGCATGTCAGCCAACACCGTCCTTAATTTGCACGGTCCCGCTAGACATCTCAGGTCAGCAACGAATTCCGCCATGCTCTGGTCTCCGATCGAACATGTCTATAAAATCTGTATCTCGAGATGATGATGCCGTCGTCTGGTTTGAGGTACTCCCGTACCAATGTACACAACGACTTATATGTTTTCTCTGTTGGATCACTAGGCATGAGTAGATTCTTTATCAGACCGTAGATCTTTGAACCGCACACAGTGAGGAACACGGCCCGGCACTGATCTGCATCGTCGACCCCCTTCATTTTGTTGGCCACGAAGTAATGGTTCAAACGGCTCACAAAGTCTGCACAATCTTCTCCCTCCATGAATCTTTCTAAAAATCCAATCGTGCTCGTTTTGAAAATAAAGGTTCTTGTATTCTTGTCATCAAATGTTGTGTATGCAATAAAGGTTCAAACTGAGTATTGTTCAACTAAGCAAGGTACAACCTTGGCTCTGCTTTATTTAGGCCCAAATTGCCTGACTAACAAAATGGCTGCCTTTTTATACCTGAGTAGCACCATGTGCATGCTGCTAAGTGGCCTCCAACAATGACACTATATGGTGGCTACAAACAGAATGTACATACATGACAATGTCAATATCTGAACAAACATCTTATCATACTGTGGACGATTGGAATTTACTTTAGGTGTCTTAGTGGGGACACTCATTGTT
The DNA here is from genome assembly GCF_044704955.1 of Pristiophorus japonicus. NCBI lineage: Eukaryota > Metazoa > Chordata > Chondrichthyes > Pristiophoridae > Pristiophorus > Pristiophorus japonicus. The sequence continues at coordinate 89,346,251 of NC_091981.1, forward strand.
TGTGAACAATCGATGTAATACAGATAGCTATTGGAATGGGGCCTGTCATTTCTCAGCCTCTCTTGATGACCACGCACATGCTGCAGACTCGAAATGGAGAAGATATATTCGACAGCATCATGTGCCCAATGGAAGACGTGCCAGACTGTTGAGGAGGACCAGACGTTACACTCCCCACACATACAGGGAGAAGCAGTCTTACCTCAACTTGTCCGACACTTGCAGTGCCATGCTCCAGGACCACTGGGAGCCCTCTGCCACCAGTGTTCCTGGCTACCAGCTCCAGGGCCTCCTCCATCCCTTCCATGTTATATCTTATTTGTTGGACAAAAACTCTGTGCCAACTACTTTCTTGGTGCTTAGTAGGCTTTTTGCTGCTGGTGAATCTCCCTCGTGCCTCCCACAACAACCAAACAAGCACACACCACACCCACACACGCTTTCAGTCCCTCTCTGCTCCCTCTCTCTCTGTCTCCTCTTCTGTGCATATAATGATGACCCCTGACCTCCTTAATCACCAGAAACGAGCGTTGCCATACCTTTGCTAAGGATGGCGACACTTTACGGCAGAAGGTCAGAGAGATTTAACGCTAACGCCCATTTCAGATCGCTCGCGGTAACGCCCATTTTTAAAAATGGAAACTAGGGAGTTTGAAAATGGGCGATAATCCGGTGATCTGAAAATCCATATTTACTGCCCACGCTGGAAATAACGCCCATTTTTGGGCGATCTGCACAAAAGTGGAAAATCTAGCCCATTGTTACCATCAGGACATGGCAGGAAGGCAACAGAATCTGAGGGGATAAGTTAGTGGCCTACTTTTAACTGCCCCCCTGCTCGGTTTCCACCAGACAGGGAGAGTTAAAATTGTGGCTCAGTTGACTGTGGCGGTGTGTGTTGACTGGGAAGGTATATGTACATATATTGGCCAGGATTTTGTGGTGCTGATGACGGCTTTGAAAAGGTCCCACAAATTCTGGGTTTCCGTATGCGCTGCACATGCCCAAAAAAACAAAACATGCAATCTGTCAAGGTTCGCCTTGACAAATCTACTGCACTGACCCAAAAATCACTTTCGCTGGCGTAGAGTTGGGCTATTTGCCCAAGTACTTCCCAGTAAATGCCCACGAAACCCTTACACCTGGTGAAAGCTGGCGTAGGGCCTGCTTTGACCAGTGTAAGGTTTAATATTGTAAGAGAAAAATTTGGCATTAGGTGTTCCAGCGGGACAAGGGTTAAAATGCTGGTTCCTGCACTGACCCATAAGGAGGTAAAAGGCCTTTCTTCTTGGCCTTGTACATTCCAGCACCAAGGCTCCAGAAGGTACTGTTATGGGTTGGGATACCAGATAATATTCCAACAAGAAATATCAATATGAGAGAACCTAAACAGACCGCTGATAAGGCCTTGTGAAGAGGCCCGAGATAGACTTCATGGCACCAAAGGAAATGTATAACAAATTCCATCCTAATGATACCATTCTGGGTACGGTCTAAGATGGTCACAAGATCATGGCCCGTCAATCAGAGCTCATGACCTGTCAATCCGAAGTAGTACCGATAAGGTAGTCCAATTAGAGAAGTATCACTGATAAGGTAGTCCAATTAGAAATCTCGGGAGGTCTTGCCCGGGAACGGAGGGGTTTTTGAAATGTTTAAAAGTTGTATGATTGTGCTTTTCGGGGAGCATCTCCACTCACAGGCGGCTGTGATGAGAGGTGTTCCCGGACGTTCATAATAAAAGATCGTTATACTTTGCCAACCGTCTCTGTCTGCTAACTTCGAGAATTTCTACATGGGCTGGGGCAAGCGTCAACCCTCTATATCAGTGGGCCCGCTCGTGGGAAAAGAAGCCTTCCCGTTCTCCCCTCAACAAATATAAATTTTAATTGAAAAGTAAAAAAATCACGTACAAACATTTAAAATTAGTTTATATAAATCTTGGCCTGGATTAAAACGTTTAAAATTATTTTTCAAAAAATTAAATTTTTATTGTAATTGCTTTATTGAAGGGCTTTTTAATATAAAGTGAAAATGGGAACATTTATTTTTATTGCAGTTGTATAAATTATTTAATTAGTTGGGGATCCCTATTATACTTTTGGGGAATGCGTTTGTAGCATTTCAGGAATCCTCTTTTCTGATTGGAGAACCTGGCCCATGTAATCCCAAGCATGCTTCCGAACTGTCTGCGTCACTCGGATCCATGGGCCTTTATGCAGGCGTATGCCTGACAGCCCAGGAACCAAAGTCTTTGAAGCCCAGGAGCTTGAAAGTATGTGAGGATTTTTTTATCCAGTCCGAGGCATACATAAGAACATATGACCATGAGAAATAGGAGCAGGAGTAGGCCATACGGCCCCTTGAGCCTGCTCCGCCATTCAATAAGATCATGGCTGATCTGATCATGGACTCAGCTCCACTTCCCCGCCCACTCCCCATAACCCCTTATCCTCTTATCATTTAAGAAACTGTCTATTTCTGCCTTAAATTTATTCAATGTCCCAGCTTCCACAACTCTCTGAGGCAGCAAATTCTACAGATTTACAACCTTTGAGAGAAGAAATTTCTCCTCATCTCAGTTTTAAATGGGCAGCCTCTTATTCTAAGATCATGCCCTCTAGTTCTAGTCTCCCCCATCAGTGGAAACATCCTCTCTGCATGCACCTTGTCAAGCCCCCTCACAATCTTATACGTTTCGATAAGATCACTTCTCATTCTTCTGAATTCTAATGAGTAGAGGCCCAACCTACTCAACCTTTCCTCATAAGTCAACCCCCTCATCTCCAAAATCAACCTAGTGAACCTTCTCTGAACTGCCTCCAAAGCAAGTATATCCTTTCGTAAATATGGAAACCAAAAATACTCGAGAGTTACACCTCCAACCGCATATTCTGGTCTATTATGTTTGCTTCTAGGGAAGCCTGAATTGTATAGTGACTTCACCAACTGCAGTTCAGCTCTGAAAACCCCAGGTCTAAATTTAGCTAACTGACAATAAGGTTCTACTGATACTTCATGTGTCAAATAACAAAGTCTTTCTTCTCTCTGGACCCATTCAGTCCCTGGATAGAACTGTAAGTTTTCTAAAATGTTATTGAACAGGTTTGTTAACTATTAGTCCAATATATACATAAAAACAGAGCAAGACATATTTCAAATTCAGACCACTCAGACGCAAATAAATGTAGCGAGAGATATAGTTGGAAATATGTTGAGGAAAGAAAGATTTAAAAAATTGACATTGAAGAGAAAGTCAAACTTTTGTACAACAGTTATGGTGGCACAGCCTAAACAGGTTTTGAAAGAAAAGTGACCGTTTTGTAGACTGAATGTCAGGCTTCATGAGAAGCAATATGTGTAGAACGATTGTTAAAAATTTATTCAGAAGTTGGATGAGACGCTTTAGAGTAGAATGGAGTAGAAAACAAAAAAAAGTGATTAATATAAATTGATTTTTCCAAGTTTATTTGCTTTAGGTAATAGAAGGAATGCCCGAGATCTTGCTGAGCTGATGCCACGAGATGTCCCAACTTATCATGATGTTCACAGCAAGTTCACAACAGGGTAAACTCCATTTAGAAATTTATAATTCAATTAGGATCATTCTTCTTGGAGTGAGAAACTCGACTGGGAATTGGTCCAGTGAGTCGGGTTTCATTGTTTTACAGAAGGGTTTCTTCACTGTCTTGGGCTCCCTCTTGTGTTTCAAAAATAATTACAAGATATGGAATTTTCAGATCTGCAGAGCTGATTTGAAGTGAGAAGGTAGGACAGGAGATGTTAATTTATTTTCTAATAACTGAGCAATAAATACATTAATTAATAATTGAGCTACACAATTTAGTTTTCTTTCCATTCCCGAGATGTAGGTGTCTCTAGCAAGGCAAGCTTTTATTGCCCATCCTCAGTAGCCCAGAGAGGTAGCATTGGGCCTTCTTCTTGATACAACTGAGTAGCTTGCCAGGGGACATCAGAGGGCAGTTAAAAGTCAACCACATTAACATTATCTAAATATTGGGCACAGGTTCTGCAAATTTGTTCTTTTATTATTTCTTTAGCATTCTATTTGTCTTACAAATTCCAAGTTTTTAGTCAATTGTTTAGGAATGATGCATGATGCATTTTAACTGTGTAAATGAAAGCTGTGTGATGTGAAGTGAAATGTACAGTTGAATGGAAAGTGTGAAATTGAACCTACTGAAATTTTGGAGTTCTGGGAATTTACTTTTATCTTTAACACTAATTTGCTTTGTGCATCTTTTGCCCACATGTTTTCCAATACTTTCATTTTATTTTTACCTGAATGCCTACACATTGATCTGTGTAAACCAGATGTTACCATGGGCGACTTTAATCTACCTATAGATTCGGCTAACCAAACTGGTAGCAATACGGTAGAGGAGGATTTCTTGGAGTGTATTAGTGATGGTTTTCTACACCAATATGTCGAGGTTCCAACTAGGGAGTTGGCCATCCTAGACTGGGTGTTGTGTAATGAGAGGCGACTAATCAGTAATCTTGTTGTGCAAGGCCCCTTGAGGAAGAGTGACCATAATATGGTAGAATTCTTCATTGAGATGGAGAGTGACACAGTTAATTAAGAGACTAGGTAATTTCGATGGTATCAGTCGTGAATGACTAGGATAGACTGGCAAATGATAATCAAAGGGTTGACGATGGATAGGCAATGGCAGACATTTATAGATCACATGGATGAACTTGAACAATTGTACATCCCTGTCTGGAGTAGCAATAAAACAGGGAAGATGGCTCAACCGTGGCTAACAAGGGAAATTAGGGATAGTGTTATATCCAAGGAAGAGGCATATAAATTGGCCAAAAAAAGCAGCAAACCTGAAGACTGGGAGAAATTTAGAATTCAGGAGAGGAGGATAAAGGGTTTAATTAGGAGGGGAAAATAGAGCATGAGAGGAAGCTTGCAGGGAACATAAAAACTGACTGCAAAAGCTTCTATAGATATGTGAAGAGAAAAAGGTTAGTGAAGACAAACGTAGGTCCCTTGCAGTCAGAATCAGGTGAATTTATAATGGGGAACAAAGAAATGACAGACCAATTGAACAAATACTTTGGTTCTGTCTTCACTAAGGAAGGCGCAAATAACCTTTCGGAAATACTAGAGGTCCGAGGGTCTAGCGAGAAGGAGGAACTGAAGGATATCCTTATTAGTCAGGAAATTGTGTTAGGGAAATTGATGAGATGGAAGGCCGATAAATCCCCAGGGCCTGATAGTCTGCATCCCAGAGTACTTAAGGAAGTGGCCCTAGAAATAGTGGATGCATTGGTGATCATTTGTCAACATTTTATTGACTCTGGTTCAGTTCCTATGGACTGGAGGGTAGCTAATGTAACACCACTTTTTAAAAAAAGGAGGGAGAGAGAAAACAGGAATTTATAGACTGGTTAGCCTGACATCGGTGGTGGGAAAAATGTTGGAATTAATTATTAAAGATGAAATAGCAGAGCATTTGGAAAGCAGTGACAGGATCGGTCCAAGTCAGCATGGATTTATGAAAGGGAAATCTTGCTTGACATTCTTTTAGAATTTTTTGAGGATGTAACTAGTAGAGTGGACAAGGGAGAACCAGTGGATGTGGTGTATTTGGACTTTCAAAAGGCTTTTGACAAGGTCCCACACAAGAGATTAGTGTGCAAAATTAAAGCACATGGTATTGGTGGTAATGTATTGACTTGGATAGAGAACTGGTTGGCAGACAGCAAGCAGAGAGTTGGAATAAATGGGTCCTTTTCAGAATGGCAGGCAGTGACTAGTGGGACCCCAGCTATTTACAATATACATTAATGATTTAGATGAAGGAATTGAATGAAATATCTCCAAATTTGCAGATGACACTAAGCTGGGTGGCGGTGTGAGCTGTGAGGAGAATGCTAAGAGGCTGCAGGGTGACTTGGACAGGTTAGATGAGTGCGCAAATGCATGGCAGATGCAGTATAATGTGGATAGTTGTGAGGTTATCCACTTTGTTGGCAAAAACAGGAAGGCAGAATATTATCTGAATGGTGACAGATTAGAAAAATGGGAGGTGCAATGAGATCTGGGAGTCATGGTACATTAGTCATTGAAAGTTGGCAAGCAGGCACAGCAGGCGGTGAAGAAGGCAAATGGCATGTTGGCCGACATAGCTAGGGGATTTGAGTATAGGAGCAGGGAGGTCTTACTGCAGTTGTATAGGGCCTTGGTCGGGCAACACCTGGAATATTGTGTTCAGTTTTGGTCTCTTAATCTGAGGAAGGACGTTCTTGCAATTGAGGGAGTGCAGCGAAGGTTCACCAGACTGATTCCCGGGATGGCAGGACTGACATATGAGGTGAGACTGCATCGACTGGGCTTGTATTCACTGGAGTTTAGAAGAATGAGAGGGGATCTCATAGAAACATATAAAATTCTGACGGGATTGGACAGGTTAGAGGCAGGAAGAATGTTCCCAATGCTGGAGAGGTCCAAAACCATGGGTCGCAATCCAAGGATAAGGGCTAAGCCATTTAGGACTGAGATGAGGAGAAACTTCTTCACTCAGAGAGTGGTTAACCTGTGGAATTCTCTGCCGCAGAAAGTTGTTGAGGCCAGTGCGTTAGATATATTCAAAAGGGAGTTAAATATGGCCATTACGGCTAAAGGGATCAAGGGGTATGGCGAGAAAGCAGGAAAAGGGTACTGAGGTTGAATGATCTGCCATGATCTTATTGAATGGTGGTGCAGGCTTGAAGGGTTGAATGGCCTACTCCTGCACCTAATTTCTATGTTTCTATATTTCCAGCATTCTTTCTACAGAATCACTTACCATCTGTAGAATTAAGGAAACCCGAGTATGGGGAATTTATATTAACAGAAAATGCTGGAAATACTCAGCAGGTGTGGCAGCAGCCGTGGAGAAAGAAACAGAGTTAAGTTAACGTTTCAGGTCAATGACCTGATTCTGCTGAGTATTTCTAGCCTTTTCTGTTTTTATTTCAGATTTCCAGCATTTGCGGCATTTTGTTTTTGAAATTTATATTATGCTTGTCTAATTCTAAATGATGCAAATTATCTTGCAACTCATAATTTAAACTATTGTATGAGTTACTCTTCACATGTGATCTGCATTTATAAGAGATTATGGGGCGGATTTTCCGATCCTTTGGGCACCATTTTTTACCCCGGATCGGTGGCAATGGTGGCCGTGAGGCCTTCTGGATGGGTGGTCAGCCTCCAATGCCCCGCGAGGGTTTTCGAGTCCCGTGTTGCGGCGGCGCAGAGCAGTACTGCCCCAGCCGGTGTGCAACGCCCCTGCTTGCGACACCATCCTGTTTTTCAACTCTCGCCTGACCCGTATGCCCCGTGGCGCGCCTTGCAGTGACCGTATGGGAAAACGGGGGGTCCAACCTATACTGACTGCAGAGAGGTAAGTAATCCCATCATAAGGTAAGTGTGATTGTTTATTCTTTTAATTTTTTTTGCGATTTATGTTCTGGTGGTGTGGGCTACGTATTGGGACTGTTTTTGTGGGGTTTATTTTAGTTTTTTATTCTTCCCAGGCACCTCTTGGAGTGATCCCTGCCAGCTCTTTAGCTCGGGATTTTCCCATGCTAACGCCCGAAGAGAGGTGTACAATGCCTCCCTTAGCGCTGCACCCAGATTTAGAACCCAGCTGCGCAATTTTGATGACTGAGGCGCAAACTGTTCCTGGGCGCAAACTTTACCGCCCCACCGCCATTACCGCCCTGAAATCACCAAAACCGAAAATCCAGCCCTTAAGACCTTAGTATTACTTTTAGTTAGTAACTAGTTAGAACCGTCATATATGGTTAGTTAGAAAAGGAAAGGAAAGGACTTTATTATTGTCATATTAGCTTCTAGATAGATTTTCTATTAGTTATCTGGCATAATTTGCTGACATAGTAATTCAGGAAATATTATTCCATCTAGTTCAGGGGTGACCAAGTTATGCACATGAGTACAATTCCATTACCATCTCCTTTTGCCTTGTAGAATCATACCTTTTGTCATTTAATCTCTCCTGCCTTCCATTCTATCACAGACCTTCCCTTGTGTTCTTTCCTCCTCTCCTCCTTTTCGTGCTCCTCAACTTGCTTAAAACCTGTTACATCTGTAACATTTTCCAGTTTTGACGAAAGCTCATCGACCTGAATCATGAGCTCTGTTTCTCTCTCCACAGATGCTGCCTGACCTACTGAGTATTTCCAACATTTTCTGTTTTTAGTTCAGATTTCCAGCATCCGTAGTATTTTGCTTCGGAGTGACATCTGCCAAAGAATCAGAAGCTACCAGAAGCTGCACAGAAGCATTCTGTGCATAACTGTCAGATCACAAATTTAAAAAAATAACGTTCACAACAGATGGGGGTCTGTGTAAAAGACAACTCCAGCAGTTTTTCCCTTGTTGGAAATAATTTAATTCTAAAGAAATGCAACTAAAATTAAAAACGGGCATCATTTTCCCATTGGCAATTTGATTTATAAACATGCGACTAAAAAATAAACACTAAGTAATCAGGCGATTGTTTTTTTTCCTCCGACTCACCTGGTTTTCTGAATTCCAAAAGGAACTCCTTGAAATTGTTTCACTTCCATTGAGTGACCAGCCCAGGTCAGATGTTGACAGCAGCTTCAGACTCTATTGAGTTACAATGAGCTGCTTGTTAATTTCAGGTTGACATTGAACGCTGCGCGATGACTGCTAGTAATCAGGCTGCATAATGGCAATCAGGTCATTTATAAAATGGAGTGGAAAAATATCCGTCACTCTTTCTTCTAGAAGATAGGCACTTCTCTAAATTTGCTTCTTTATTCCTCATTTTGGGAAGTCTGGCGGCAACAAACAAAAAATAACACTGGAACTGCGCATGCGCAACTACTTATGATTCGTTGGCAACAGATGTGTCCATTTTGCTTTTGTACAAATCCAGAATTAATTTCTAACATTTCAGGAGGTTTAGGGGTCTTTAAAGAGAAGTGGCTCAAAAAAAGGCCTCAACACATGACATTGTTAAAATATTCAGCCATTCAACCCAACAGGTCAATACGGGTGTTTATGCTGCACATGAGCCTCCTACCACCTTACTTTATCTAACTCTAGCAACATATCCTTCTATTTCTTTCTCTTTCATGTACTATTCTAGCTTCCCCTTAAATGCTTCTATGCTATTCCCCTCAACTACTCCATGCTGTAGTGAGTTCCACATTCTAACCATTCTCTAGCAAAGATTCTCCTGCATTCCTTAATGGATTTATTGGTGTCCATTTTGTACTTCTGGCCCCTAGTTTTGGAATTCCCCACAAGTGGAAACATCCACTCAACATCTACCATATTGAATCTGTTCAGAATTATAAAGAACTCTATCATCTCATCTGTTAATCTTTTCTTTTCTTGAGGAATTTGTTTAAAAATTCAGAAATTGTTTATGGGGTGGAGTATTTCCAGATATAACAAAAAGCAGTTTGAATGTATTTCAGTGGAGTCGATTTCCTCAGCTGTTTGCTGCTGTTAAAAACCTCAAATTAGGGTTGGTGGCCTTACTGCCCCATTACCACTAGTGATGCAGTCTGCTCCATATGAAAAGGGTCTACTATCAAATGTACATAGCGTCTGCCTGCTTCAGGCAATAAGCCTTTTGTAATATGGTCCTAAGTCGTAAAAAGAACCCTGATTGCCATTTTAGGTCAGAACTGGTTAGAGCCATGCACACTCTGATCAGTTCCACTGGCATTGGAACCAAAGAGGCCTGCTAAAGGTAAGTGCCAAATTATGTTTGTGGGCCCCTGAGAAGCACTGATGCCTCACCGGGGCCCACAAAAATAATCTGGGAATCTGCTGCCTCAGGATCTCCCTTCACCCCCCTGCAATTTAATGTGCCGCTGGCCAACTTGGTTAAGCTAATAAATATTTCAGGCCATCTAAATGCCAAAACTACTAGTCTTGTGTGTTGCATTCAATCTGTTTACAGTGGTTAGATTAAATGCAAGTTGGGGTTTTTGTAGCAGCCACCATTCAGTTGATTTTGAAAGCTAATTCACTGAGGCCTCAATCTGGCGGGCTGCATCAGGAAGCCTGTTTGGCGCCACACAGCTTGCCTGTCAGTTTTAAATGAGGCTGGGGCTTCAAATTCGCGGGGGCCACCAGAATGGGCAGCTGACTAGGGTGTTCCACTGGTCAGACACCCAAAAGTAAAATAGACATAATTTTGTGTAACATAATGCTTTTGGTGTCAGCCTCCCACCCAACATCATTTCTAGCAGCATTATTCAATCAGCCTTTACACTTAGGAACTTATTTGAATGAAACGTGAAGAATGAACAGAGAACTAAAAATAACAAAGCAGCAGTTATCAGTTGAGAGCATTAAACATGGGCACACAGAGTAAATTTTTGTCACTTGTTCTAGAGCAGCTTCTGTTTTCATTTAGATTTTATAGGTGCAAAATTAATAGATTTGATATTTGAAGCCATCTGTGTGTTATATTGACAGATTGGTTCACTGTGCAGCTCTTTACTTCAGTAATAACGCTTACGACCCTACTGGGAAGCAACTTGGAAATAGACTACCTTAGGGTGCAATCAAGCATCTTAGCCACTCCCAGGAGCAAACAGTGAGCTGTGTCATGAGCTCATGTAACACAGGAATGCCAGCTAAAGATTTTTCTGGTAAGTGATACCTTTTACAGATAAACCTAAATTTGAGGCTGATTGCATGTATATGAACATATCATTTACAAGAGCACAAGAACATCATAAAAATGAATGAAATAGCCCTCAAAACCAACTGGATGGTGGCTGCTGCAAAAAGCCTTGACTTGCATTTAATCTAACCACTGCAAACATGTTGAATGCAACACACAAGACTGGTAGTCTTGGCATTTTGATGGCGTAAAACATTTATTAACTTAATCCTCTAAGCATCTAAGTTACACAAAAACCTCTTTAACATCCTGTAAATATACAGATATATTCAAAACAAATACAGTGCTAATCCTATTAAGTAGTCTTTAACAGATCAGTTTTTATACCTATTGTATTATTAAATAGAGAGACCGCACATATGTTTTGCTAAATTGTTATACTGATGTTAATATAAATTTATGATGATTAAAACCAGAATATTATGCAGTTTTTAAGTTTCTGAATGAATGGGATCTGTGGTCTAGGAGTGTGAGGCTGTGAGTCAAGTGGTTCTGTCACACAGAATCATCAAGAGCAGTCACATTCTGAAAGTTCATTCACTGGTGGCTATTATCTTCACTGCCTATAAAAAGGAGAGTGCACATGCAATGCTTTGTATGCATCCTGAAGAGTTAAAATCAGTAGAGGGTTTCTGATAGTGTTTCTTTCTCGTCATTTTTATAGTTAATCCTGTATGTGCAGCCAAACAAAGGCCACTGTCCATATTGGAAGAATGTCCACCGGGATATACAGATCAGTGTCAAATTTTGTTTGGTATCGCTCCTGTGAAGTGCCTTGGGATGGTTTACTATGTTAAAGGTGCTATATTATTGCAAGTTATTGTTGCTGGATGGCAAAAATGATAAAGAATATCCATCCTTAATGTGCCACACCTTTTCATGGTACTGTATTTTATAATCTGAAATCAAGACAAAAGCAATGACGTTACTAAGTAATTACTTCCTATCTGTTTTTTTTAACCGACAAAATACTTTGTTGCACTTCAAAGAAGCAAAATGGGACTCAAAGGCATGCTGAGACTGTTAAGTCTATCTCATTGTTTACATAGCCTATTTAGACCATATCAAATAGATATTATCTCTTGTATTGGAAAAGTTAAAATAATCTATTCTTCCCAGAACCTGATCAAAAGGTTTTTTTTTCATGGCAGTAGGTGAGCAAGCTGGCTTAGCCTTAACATTACATCATTATAAGTTTGCTCTGCTGGCTTCACTGCCACAGACTCACAGTTCTGGCCTATGAGGCATTTGATTCCTTGACATCAGGTTTATTTTCTAAACCTACAGTTTGATATTCCAGCACTTAATTTCAGTGTGGAACTAAATCACAGAAGCCATAATATGTCAAGTGATCCCACTTGCAGGGAAAACAGTAAGTAATGAAAAACCTATGATTGCTTTTCTGTCCCACCAAATGACAGTTATCACCTCAATGACCCGCTCCGGGCGGACCCATCTGAAAATGACACGCTAAGGGATAACGTCATCTAACAGGGTAGTTACAAAAATCAATACAAAACCCATTTCAAAGATACTCAATGTAAGAGTCCTGGTGGAACGTTCATTTATTGAATAGGCCTGAGGAAAAACAACTTTTTTTGATATACGCATTACTTCCAAAGTGAAAGAATTTGTAGGTAAGCAATAATTGTATTTTCTGAATTTTCAATTTATTACTTTGGGTCTTCATAACTCTGTCCATTTTTCAGAATCTAATGTTCAGATGTCTGCCTCAGCCTTATTATTAACTCTAGTGTGAATGGTCTGGTCAAATAGTAATCGCATTGAAAACACTAACTAATTCACAGTTAGGATTTTCAATATTTCATCATTTGTTTTTCTTGTTCACAAACCCATACAGAGCTGTTGGGCTTTCAATTGACAAAACTATTAAATGCAGAATTGGAACATTTCTATTCAAATTCCAGAAATTGTGACATTTAAAAACCTCAGTCTTGTTCCTCTTGCCTGATTTTTTGCAGTTATCTATGATGAGTGGCTCTGAAGAAAAAGGTTAGTAAAGTTTGCATAAATACTTTCTACTTGAAAATTTCTTGCAACTAAAAATGTCAAATGTTTAGAAAATCATCTAGCAAAACTTGTCATTTTAATGCAGTTTATATTACATTCATTTTTAATTGAAAAGGCTTATTTTTACATTTTGCTTGATAGTGCACAGCAAGTTCTGAATGACTTACATGGAAATAGCCAGGTATGGATCAAATTAATAATGCGGATATTACAACTGAAGCCTTCCACTCAGCCAACATTGTTCCTTGACTAAAAATGTCCATGTTTCATAATTATATATTGAAAAGATGAGCGAAGCAGTGATTTAAATTCTTTCTGCCGTTAGGCTGTAATATAAATATCATACATTATAATGTAGGATGGAAAACATTTGCTGCGTAAATGATCAATGGTGAAAGAATACTATTTGCACATTTCAGGCACTTATATAAATTTTTTCCTCAGTGATGCAGGTGCAATACCAGTCTGCACCAACCAATTTTGATTTTGCAATTTGTGTTGGAAATCACTCCGCCATTCAGAATTGCAGCAGTATTTTTGCACCAGTAATAGAAAAATACGTTACTTTATCAGCTTATTCAAAGGACAGTAAGAATAAGGAAATGTTTTATGGCTCGGCATGTTTGTCTACTTCTGTTGCATATTACTGAGCAATAAAGGCTTGCAGAAAATAATCTTTTCTATGAATTTGATAGCTAAAAATGACTTGTAGTACTCAAGGGGTTAACATTCCATGTGAGTCTGTGCCACACAACACTTATTCAAGCTCTCTTACCTTCTCTCCATACTATCTTATTCCAGTTTAATTCATAGTATTCATTGGGTAGATTTATTTGAAGTAGATGTTTTTTGGAAAGAGGAACTCACCTGCAGTGCAGCGTCTGACATTTCTAGCTGATACTGCATTGATGGCAAATGACTCGAGTAGTTACGAGTTTCTTGTTAGTCAACCACTGCAAAATCGAACCAAGGTTTTGATGGTTGCTCAATCACTGAACAAACATGTATTGTTCTGAACTATGATAATCGTGTAAATTTGTCCTCAGAATCAGAAGAATGAATACTTCACCTTCTCCAAACCCAACCTACAAATAGATTTTCTTTTTATGAAGATGTGACAACGGAAGGACTTGGAGCCTTCAGTATAAAAAGCAAACATAATCTGGCCCACCATTTTAACCCAATACATGTATATGTTCTGTACAGTTACTTGCACTGTCTCGTTTACTCCAACAGCTGCACGGTTAACTACACTTGTCACAGACCCAGAAACTGTTACGATCCCATTTTTAGGAATTTCAACAGGACAGTAATGGAGAAATATCTTAGACCAGCTTGTGAATTTTGTGCCTTGTAACATTTCAGTTATGTTTAAGTTACTTTAGCCTGTAACTTTGGGTGACAACCCCCATTAGTTGAGTGTGCACAAGCAGAACCTCTATAACAATTCATGCAAGCTTTAGAGCACATGGTAATGGCCTGTCAGTCAATACTGCTGATATATCATTGAGCAAAGATACACAGAATTAAGGGTTGCAGGGCTCCTGGAATAAAATATTCCAACAGAACAAAATACAAATATTCTGATCCCCATTATTCACTTTGCATTTAAGATAATATTTATAAATTACTTTGCTGGGATGAGAGGGTTGTCCTATGAGGAGAGATTAAGTAGACTGGGCCTATACTCTCTGGAGTTTAGAAGAATGAGAGGTGATCTCATTGAAATGTATAAGATTCTGAGGGGGATTGACAGGGTAGATGCTGAAGAGTGATTGTTTCCCCTGACTGGAAAGTCTAGAACTAGGGGGGCATAGTCTCAGGATAGGGGTCCGGTCATTTAAGACTGAGATGAGCAGGCGTTTCTTCACTCAGATGGTCGTGAATCTTTGGAATTCTACTCCAAAGTGTTGTGGATGCTAAGTTGTTGAGTATATTCAAGGCTGCAATAGATAGATTTTTGGACTTCAGAGGAATTAAGCGATATGGGGATAAGGCAGGAAAGTGGAATTGAGGTCAAAATCAGCCATGAACTTGTTGAATGGTGGAGCAGGCTCGAGGGGCTGTATGTCCTACTCCTGCTCCTATTTCTTATATCCTTATTTAATCCTGGGCAACATCAAAGTTGAGCCCAATTCTGTCCTTAGCTAATGCCCACAGATATACAGTTCTGCTGGATCATTACATGACAATCAAGAACAAGAATCCTCGCCATTCCTTATTAATGGTCCAACTGAGATCAGCAGACCCAAAACTCAGATTGTGTGCCTTCTACTTGTGGTTCAGCTGCTCACCAGATAAACTCGCCGAGTGGTCAGGGAAGCTTTAAACCATTTTTTCCTACAATTTTTTCAAAATGAATTTTAACATTTCCTCTCAGTGTTTCACCTGTTATGATACATATTTCTCATCTACTATGACAATCAAACTGAATACTGTATTTGATCCTTGTTTTATATATATTATGGAAGATCAGAGGCAAAGCAAAAATAAAGATTTCCACTGTCATAGATTGCAAAATATTTGTAACCGAGAATGGAATCAGATGCTTGCCCTGGTAAATCATCATACTCTTGAGTAATACAGCCCATGAAATTACAGTATGTGGAGATTAGCTTAAACCCTCTGTATGCAATTCCTCAATCCCTATTTTAACCAAGGAAACCCTCAAAGCCTCCCTGATAAAGTGCAACATCCCCACTGACATCTGGGAGTCCCTGGCCAAAGACTGCCCGAAGTGGAGGAAGTGCATCCGGGAGGGCGCTGAGTACCTCGAGTCTCATCGCCGAGAGCATGCAGAAATCAAGGGCAGGCAGCGGAAAAAGCGTGCGGCAAATCAGTCCCACCCACACCTTCCCTCAACGACTATCTGTCCCACCTGTGACAGAGACTGTGGTTCTCGTATTGGACTGTACAGCCACCTAAGAACTCACGTTAAGAGTGGAAACAAGTCTTCCTTGATTCCGAGGGACTGCCTATGATGATGATGATGATTTTAACCACGGTAATAGAGTGAAATGATTAGAATGGGGAATTCTCAGCCACAAACCATTGTTGAAACAGAATCCATATATTCTTTGAAATAAGGCAGTTGCTTAAAAAAGAATATTAAAGAGGAGTGAGCAGGAAAGTGGGCTTCGATTAGATGGCTCACGTGGAGAGAAAATATGGTGCAAATGGTATGGGCCAAATAGTCCGTTTCTGTGTTATAACATTCTTTTATTCTATGAGTATCATTCTTTGGCATTTCTCAAGAATTCTAAAGGGACGTGTTTGATTTCGGATTGGCATTTTATGAATATTGGAATATAGGAACAGGAGTAGGTCATTTAGCCCCTCAAGCCTGCTCCACCATTCAATGAGATCATGGCTGACCTGTGACCTAACTCCATATACCCGCCTTTAGCCCATATCCCTTAATACCTTTGGTTAACAGAAAGCTATCAATCTCCGATTTAAAATTAATAATTGATCTGGCTTCAATTGCCGTTTGCGGAAGAGAGTTCCAAATTTCTACCACCCTTTGGCCGGTATCTTACTAGACCCGTGAGTGCGTATTTGGAGGCAGGCCCGCTGTCAAAATGGCCCTGATTGACAGCAGGGTGGAATTCAGCTCTGAGCCCGTCTCCTTCTGAATTTCTCAAGTGCTGGCTCTGCCTGCAGTTTGCAGACCTGGCATTAAATGACGTGTCAGGCAATTGAGATAGGAAAGAAGCTGCTTAAAGCTATTTAAGCAGCATTTTACCAGGTCCTAACCACTTTACCAAGTTTTTTACAAATTTTCCGTCCTTCGGGGACCACGTCACGTATTTCTGTTGGGTTCTCAACAACTCTGAATTGGTTTGACTAGTTGACAGCTGCAGAAGTGGTATAAAAGCTACCATTTCACAGCTGTTCAATTTCCACTGTTAGAAGCTGGAGCCTTCAGGATTTGGAATTCACTTTTCAGCTTTATGGAGGTTAGAAAGGGGAGAAATTGGGTGCATTTGCGCCTTCCATTAGCGCCCACGACAGGGAGGAAATGAATTTGTGACTGGGCATGGCACCGCTGACGACTCTCGTTAAACTTCGTGGGTATTTAGCACAGTGCTACGGCATTGCGTCACGATCTCCTGCACCCGGAGATCATGACGTCATCGTTTACGCATCGCCCAGTTATCATCCCAGTACCTAAATTTGGTTTCGACCCCTGTAGGTGCACCAGGCGATAACAGCAACAGCTCTGGGGCAAAATTTAAAGGGACAGTGGCCGCCTGCTGCTGAAAAAAAGCTCCCATTTCGCTTCCCGCTCCATTGTCAGGGTCGGTGCCGTGATCGCTCAGCCCAGCATTCTGCTTGAGTGCCAGGATGATGGCGTAGCACACACATTCCCCAGTGGTCCAGGTAGATGGGTTCCTATTATGCAGAGTATGCAGCTTGCGCCCTTCCCTTTAATTCAGGGAAGAGCCCCTCGTATGCGAAAGCGCTGCGCAGTTCAGTGCATTGTGCTGATGAATCATATGTCCTGCTCCCCCCGCCAGGAATGAAATGAAGTGGAATGCTTGAATTAGTGCTCCATTTCCTTTCGGGGGAGGTAATCGCAATTTATCATGAGGACCAAGACTTCTGTACCTGGCACAATGTCCTGCATCTCATGAGTGTTACCGCCCCCAAACCAGGCAGTACCCAATTACTAGGCCCAAGTGTTTGCCGTGAACTCTCTATCTAGTGTCACCTCCTTGGAGCAACCTCTCTCACCATTGACAGATCACTTCTGTCACCTCAACTTTAACTGCCATCTATTCCAGTTGCATCGGTGCCTAGAAATAATCTCATTTTGGCTCTCAGAATCCCACCACAATCAGCCCCAACACCAACATCACTAGGCACACCAGCACAAAACTTCTCCACAATCACCTGATGCTGCACAGGATACAGGACATCCACACTCAACCTCCTCGCTGCCCGGGATGACAGGGATGACCTCACAATGGCCTGATTTACTTCACTTGATACTGTTCATCCTGGCTGCCACATGATGCGCCAGGTTGGCACCATCTCAAACCAATACCATAAAGCATCCAAGGTTGCTTTCCTTGGAGCAATGAAGATTGAGAGGAGATTTGATAGAGCTGCTTAGGTCTGAATGGAGTAGATAGAGAGAAACTGTTCCCATTGAGGCCAATTCACTAAATATATTCAAAAAGGAGTTAGATGTAGTCCTTACTACTAAGGGGATCAAGGGGTATGGCAAGAAAGCAGGAATGGGGTACTGAAGTTGCATGTTCAGCCATGAACTCATTGAATGGTGGTGCAGGCTCGAAGGGCCGAATGGCCTACTCCTGCACCTATTTTCTATGTTTCTATGTTTCTATGACAGAAGGGCAGAGAAACAGAGGATACAGATTTAAGGCGATTGGCAAAAGAACCAAAGGCGATATAAGAAAAAACTTTTATATGCAGTAGTTAAGATCTGGAATGTACTGCTTGAAAGGCAGAATGGGATTGAGTGTGGCTTTGTAGTAACGCTTTGTGATCCACTAAGATCATTGAAAGATTTGCGCCAATGCAGCCAGGTCCTCCTGACAACATCTCTGTTGTGCCCTCCTGCAAAATGTGCAACTAGGGGACATTGGTCTCTTCCTCCCATTGGAAGGGAAGAGAATCTCCCTGCCTGCTGTGACTCCCTGCATAAGCATTTGGAGGGAGTGATGGGAGAGACTGGGTGCAGTCGTGGACCTTTGTGCAGTGCTTGTCAGTGTTTGCATCACCTCAATGCTGCAGAACACTGACAGCACAACTATCAAAATGTATGGGGCATGGTCCCTTTAAGGAAACTGGCTGATGATGCGTCATCAGATGATATCATCAGAACCACTTCCTTTTAACTGGCTGTGAAAATCACGGAGCGGACTTAACAAGCCCAATCTAGGGAAAGTCATGGGGAATGCTGACATGGAGCCAGGAGCGGGGTCGCTGCCCACCACTGATATTGCTCGCCTCCCTCCCACCTCAGTAGGAAAAGTCGAGTCCTTTGTGCGTAGAAATGTTTCCTAATTTCACTCTTGCTAGGTCTGGCTCTAATTTTTAGATTTTGCCCTCGAGTCCTAGAATCCCTTGGCAGAAATAATAGAAAAGCAAATTATAATTTAAATGGAGAAAAATTGCAAAGTGCTGCAGTACAGAGGGACCTGGGGGTCCTTGTGCATGAAACACAAAAAGTTAGTATACAGGTACAGCAAGTAATCAGGAAGGCAAATGGAATGTTGGCCTTTATTGCAAGGGGGTTAGAGTACAAAAGCAGAGAAGTCTTGCTACAACTGCACAGGGTATTGTGAGGCCACACCTAGAGTACTGCGTACAGTTTTGGTCTCCATATTTAAGGAAGGATATACTTGTATTAGAGGCTGTTCAAAGAAGGTTCACTAGGTTGATTTCGGAGATGAAGGGGTTGACTTAAGAGGATAGGTTGAGTAGATTGGGCCTATACACATTGGAGTTCAGAAGAATGAGAGGTGATCTTATTGAAACTTATAAGATTCATTGAATGGCGGAGCAGGCTCGAGGGGCCGTATGGCCTACTCCTGCACATATTTCTTATGTTCTTACGTTCTTTTAATGAGGGGCTCGACAAGGTGGATGCAGAGAGGATATTTCCATTCATAGGGGAAACTAAAACAAGGGGACTTAGGGCCCAAGTTTCCACAAGAAAAAAAACGGGCTCCCCTCCGAGCTGGGCGCCCGTTTTTCGCGCCTAAAACGGCGCCTAAAAAAATCCTCGGTATTCTCCACCTACTTGCAGGTCCTCTGGCTCTCGGCGCAGCCAGCACGAGCTGTGGGGGGGCGGAGCCAGGTCCCTGCGCTGAAAACAGTGCCGGGACCTCTGCACATGCGCGCTACAGTCGGCACGCAAGTGCAGTAGCTCCAGGCGCCGAACTGTGTGGGAGGGGCCCGAAGCACGCAGCCCCTAGCCCTGGCTGAATGGCCTCACTGGGGCTGCGTGAATAAGGCTCCTCCCACGGCCAGCTCCTGCTTCCCCCCACCCCCCCGCCCCCGACCGGACCCGACACCCGCTCCCCCCCGTGCCTCCGGACCAGACCCGACACCCGCTCCTCCCCCCCGCCGACCAGACGCGACCCGACACCTGCTCCCCCCACTCTCTTCCTCCCCCTCTCTCCCTCCCCCTCTCTCTCTCTCCCTCTCTCTCTCTCCCTCCATCCCCCTCTCTCTCTCTCCCTCCCCCTCTCTCTCTCTCCCTCCCTCCCTCTCTCTCTCTCTCTCTCTCTCCCCCTCCCGCTCAGCAGCACGAACGGCTGCAGAATTCTCCCTGGCTGAAGCACTTTCACACAGGTAGGAAGATGGTTTATTTAATCTTTTCTTGGATTATAAATGTTTATTCAGGTTGGATTTATTTGTATAATATTTGTAGAAGTATAAATAAGGATTTATTGTAGAATTTAATGAGTTCCCATCCCCCCCCCTCCCCCCGCACCTCGTTCTGGACGCCTAATTTGTAACCTGAGCCTGATTTTTTAATGTGTAGAATAGGTTTTTTCAGTTCTACAAAAATCTTCACTGGCTCCATTCTACTTTAGTTTGGAGTACGTTTTCACTGTGGAAACTTTCAAATCAGGCGTCAGTGGCCGGACACGCCCCCTTTTGAAGAAAAAATTCTGTTCCAAAGTAGAACTGTTCTACCTGACTAGAACTGCAGAAAAAAAAATGTGGAGAATTGCGATTTCTAAGACAGTCCGTTCTCCACCAGTTGCTCCTAAAAATCAGGCGCAAATCATGTGGAAACTTGGGCCCATTGTCTTAGAATAAGCAGCCACCCATTTAAAACTGAGATGAGGAGAAATTTTTTCTGTCAGAGGGTTTTAAATCGATGGAATTTTCTGCACCAGAGAGTTGTGGAGGCTGGGTCATTGAATATATTTAAGGCGGAGATAGACAGATTTTTTAGCGATAAGGGCATAACTGGTTAAGGGGAGCGGGCAGGGAAGTGGAGCTGGGTCACATCAGCCATGATCTTATTAAATGGTGGAGCAGGCTCAAGGGGTCAGGTGGCCGACTCCTGCTTCTATTTCTTATGTTGTTATGTTCTTATTAAGTGAGGGGTAGCCTTTGCGGTTATGGAAAATCTCAGGATTGTTAGACGGCGCTCGCAAAGCCACGTGCGTGCAGGCGAAGGCG
Source organism: Pristiophorus japonicus (assembly GCF_044704955.1). NCBI lineage: Eukaryota > Metazoa > Chordata > Chondrichthyes > Pristiophoridae > Pristiophorus > Pristiophorus japonicus. The sequence continues at coordinate 89,367,172 of NC_091981.1, forward strand.
CCCTGCATTATGGGGAAGCCCGCTATTATGAATACTTTGTGTCTGTTTTCACAAAAGAGAGGGGTGATGCAAACATTGTAATCAGGGAGGATGAGTGTGAAATATTAGATTAAATAACCATAGTGAGAGCAGAAGTATTACAGAGTTTCGCAGCTTTGAAAGTAGATAAATCCCCTGGCCCGGATAAAAGGTATCCCTGTTTGTTAAGAGAAGCAAAAGAGGAAATAACAGAGACTCTGACCATCATTTTCTAATCCTCTCTGGCTACAGGTATGGTGCCAGAGGACTGGAGGACTGCTAATGTGATAGGTACCCTTGTTTATAAAGGGAGAAAAGGATAGACCGAGTAATTACAGGCCAGTCAGCCTAAATTCGGAGGTGGGAAAATTATAGGAGAAATTTCTAAGGGACAGAATAAATCTTCATTTAGAAAGACACGGATTAATCAAGGACAGTCAGCATGGATTTTTGAAGTAAAAGTCATGTCTGACTAACTTGACTGCATTTTTTGAGCAGGTAACAAGGAGGGTCGATGAGGGCAGTACATTTGATGTAATGTATATGGATTTTAGCACGGCTTTTGATATGTTCCCACATGGCAGACTGGTCACAAAAGTAAAAGCCCATGGGATCCAAGGCACAGTGACAAATTGGATCCAAAATTGGCTCAGAGGCAGGAAGCAAAGGGTATTGGCTGATGAGTGTTTTTGTGACTGGAAGGCTCTTTCCAGTGGGGTTCTGCAGGACTCACTATTAGGTCCCTTCCTTTTTGTGGTATATATCAATGATTTAGGGGGTATGATTAAGGAATTTGCAGATTGTCATGTATGTACTTTTGGGATCACTAACCACTAGATGGTATCACTGATGGAGGCCATTGGGCTGCATGCACGTGTGTGCAGCCCAAGTATGAAAGACCAGCCATTTTATATATTAGTCACTTTGGGCCATAATAAAGCAGAGCCAAGGTCATACCTCTTGGAGTTCAACAGTACTCAGTCTAACAGTTATTACTTACACAACATTTGGCGACGAAGCAACAAGAATCTTTGCATGCAAAAATGAGCACAATTAGATTGTTGGAGCGATTTGTGGAAGGAGAAGATTGGGCAGACTTTGTGAGCCATTTGAGCCAGATCTTCGTGGTCAACAAAATGGAGCAGGTCGGTGACGCAGATTGGTGCCGGGCAGTGTTCCTCAAGATTTGCGGTCCAAAAATTTATGGTCCGATAAACAATCTACTCCTGCCTGTGAGTGCAACAGGGAAGACATATGAAGAATTGTGTACACTGGTACAGGACCACCTTAAGCCAGACGAAGGCATCATCATCTCGAGATACAGATTTTGCATGCACATTCGCTCAGAGGGCCAGAATGCGGCGGAATTCGTTGCCGACCTGAGACCTCTAGCGGGACCATGTAAGTTCGGGGCTGTGTTGGCAAACATGTTGTGGGACTTCTTTGTAATCGGCATCAATCATGAGGTGATCCTGCATAAACTACTGGCGGTGGAGACGTTGGACTTGAAAAGGGCCATCACGATCGCTCAGTCATGTATGACGAAGGATAGAAGTCTAAAGCAGATATCAGCGAAAAATCGAAATTCGGCAAGTACTGTAAATATGATTGATTCAGCGTTCAGCAGAGTAGCACATGGGAGGGCCTACCCGACTGCGTAAGCGAAACTTGTGGCTGCCCAAAGTCCGCCAGCGGGAATGCATCCGATTTCTCCATGTTGGCATTGTGGGGGAAATCACCGGCATCAGCAGTGTCAATTTAAGCAATATAGTTGCAAAGGATGTGGAGCATCTCCAGCACAAGTGTCCGCAGATGAGCAAGCGTGCTGCAACACACCACGTGGAGGATGATGGTCCGACTAGTGTGGATCTGGATACGCAATCCGAGATACCAGAGCAGGAAGTGTATGGATTGTACTCGTTCCTAACTAAGAGCAAACCAATAATGATCAACGTAAAATTTAATGGGGTGCCAGTATCGATGGAACTGGACATGGGCGGGGGTGAGTCAATCGATAATGAGCCAGAGGGCATTCGACAAGCTTTGGGATATTAAGGCTGTGAGGCCCAGGGTGAGTCAAGTCAATGCCAAGATGTGCACGTACACCAAAGAACTCATAACAGTGATTGGCAGAGCCACAATTAAAGTGTCGTATGATGGTGCATTTCAAGAGTTACCGCTATGGATTGTCCCAGGCATGGCCCAATCAGATACGATTGGAACGACATCAAGGTGTTGTCGTCGGAGAAAGATACATGTGCCCAAGTACTGAGCAAGTTCCCCTCGCTGTTCGAACCAGGCATCAGCAACTTCATGGGAGCCAAGGTGCAGATCCACGTGGACTCGGATGCAAGACCCGTCCATCATAAAGCTCGGGCAGTTCGTATATGATGAGGGAGAAGGTCGCGATCGAACTGGACAGACTCCAGCATGAAGGGATCATATCACCGGTTGAATTTATTGAATGGGCCAGTCCCATTGTTCCTATGCTGAAAAGTGATGGCAGTTAGAATCTGTGGAGACTACAAGGCTATGATCAACAGGGTTTCGAAACAAAATCAGTACCCGTTACTGAAGGCTGATGACTTGTTTGCAACACTAGCCAGGGGGAAGTGGTTCACCAAACTGGACTTGATGTCGGCCTAGATGACACAGATGTTGGTCGAGACATCGAAGAGACTTACGTGCATTAACACGCATAAAGGACTGTTCATTTATCACAGGTGCCCTTTTGGAGTTCGCTCAGCTGCAGCCATATTTCAGAGGAACATGGAGAGTCTCCTGAAGTCCGTTCCCAGAACCGTCATGTTCCAAGATGATATCCTGATTACTGGTTGTGACTCCGAAGAACATCTGAACAATCTGGATGAGGTTCTACATCGTCTGGACAAAGTGGGACTCAGACTGAAATGTTTGAAGTGTGTATTCATGGTACCAGAGGTCGAATTCCTGGGGAGGAAAATAGCTACTGATGTCATCAGGCCCATGAACGCGAAAACCAAGGCCCTCAAGAATGCACCCAAGCCACAGAATGTGACGGAGCTGCGTTCGTTCCTGGGTCTACTCAACTACTTCGGTAACTTCCTACCTAAATTGAGCACCTTATTAGAACCACTGCACATGCTGCTAAGAAAAGGCGACAACTGCGAGTGGGGTGTATCTCAAGACAGAGCTTTTGAGAAAGCCACTAATCTGCTTTGCTCTAACAAGCTGCTGGTACATTATGACCCAATAAATGTTTAGTATTGGCCTGTGATGCTTCATCATATGGAATTGGTTGCGTACTCCAACAAGATAATAAGTCGGGTAAACTTCACTCAGTCACGTATGCTTCAAAAAGTTTGTCTAAAGCAGAAAGAGCCTACAGCATGGGAGAGAAAGAAGCTCTAGCCTGTGTGTTTGGGGTTAAAAAGATGCATCGGTACCTGTTTGGTCTTCGGTTTGAACTGGAGACAGATCACAAGCCACTCATTTCACTATTCTCTGAAAACAAAGGTATCAATACCAGTGCTTCATTCCATATCCAGAGGTGGGCGCTGACATTATCCACTTATGATTATGTCATTTGCCATAGACCTGACACCGAGAATTGTGCTGATGTTTTGAACCGTCTGCCATTGCCCACACCGGAGGTAGAAACGCCACAACCGGTGGACCAGTTGTTAGTTACGGATGTTTTTGAGAATGAAGGAACCCCTGTCATGGCTCAAGAAGTTAAGACCTGGACCAGCCAGGACCCGATTTTATTGGTGGTGAAGAGTTGCATCCTCAAAGTTGATTTGTCTGCCATACCCAAACAAATGTGAAGGAGACCAAACCTTACATTCGTTGCAAAGACAAACTGTCTATCAAGTCGGATTGTATACTGTGGGGCAATCATGTTGTTATGCCCAAGAAAGGGAGAGAGAAATTTGTACGTGAGCTACATAGCATATATCCCGGCATTGTAATGATTAAAGCCATCGCCGGGTCTGGAATTGACTCTGAGCTGGAATCATGTGTGCAACACTTGCATGTAGCTCAGCAAAGCACCAGTGGAATCCCCGCTGAGTCTGTGGTCATGGCCGTCCAAATCATGGTCCAGGATCCAAATAGACTTTGCAGGTCCCTTCCTGGGGAAGATGTTTTTAGTTGTGGTGGATGCATATTTGAATTAGATAGAGTGTATAATCATGTCATCCAGCGCATCCACAGCTACCATTGAGAATCTCGGTGTCATGTTCACGACACATGGTCTGCTTGACATTGTTGTTAGTGACAACGGATCGTGCTTCACCAGTCAGGAGTTTCAAGAGTTCATGAAACTCAATGGTATCAAACATGTAAGGTCAGCATCGTTCAAACCTGCATCCAATGGGCAAGCAGAACGTACTATCCAAATCATAAAGCAGAGTATGAAGCGAGTATCCAAAGGGTCACTGCAGACCCACCTGTCATGCATCCTGCTTAGTTACAGGACAAGATCACACACGCTTACTGGGGTCTCGTCTGCTGAACTAATGATGAAGAGAGGTCTTAAGACCAAGCTGTCTCTTGTACACCCTGACTTGAATAATCATGTTGAATATAGATGACAAAGTCAGCAAAGGTATCACGATCGTGCAGCTGTGTCAAGTTATATTTCTGTAGATGATCCTGTATATGTTCTGAATTATGGTCAGGGTCCTAAGTGGATCGCTGGTACTGTCATGGCCAAGGAGGGCAACAGAGTATTTATGTCAAGCTCAAAAATGGGCAAACATGCAGGAAACATATGGATCAGACAAAACTGCAGCACACAGACGAACCGGAACACTCGGAGGAAGAGACAGTCGACGACCAACCAACCTACCCCCAGTCATCAGAGGACTCAGAGGTCATCAATGAATTGGAACTTTCAATCACTGACATGTTCAATGAAAATGGACTTTCAACCCCTAACATGGCCATTGCCACTCCCTCCAGGTCAGCCACCCAGCCACCGGTCACAACAGACTCTGAACACTCACCCAAGGCTGGAGTTGAACTGAGACAGTCAACCCGGGAGCGTAAAACACCAGACCATCTCAATTTGTAAAAGATTGTGTTAATATCTCAGAGGGGGGTATTGTCATTTATGTACATTTGGGATCACTAGCCACTGGATGGTGTCACTGTTGGAGGCCATTTGGCTGCACGCACATGTGTGCAGCCCGAGTATAAAAGGCCAGCCATTTTGTATATTAATCACTTTGGACCGTAATAAAGCAGAGCCAAGGTCATACCTCTTGGAGTTAAACAGTACTCAGTCTAGCAGTTATTGCATACACAACACAGATGATACAAAAATTGGCCATGCGGTTGATAATGAAGAAAAAAGTTGTAGACTGCAGGAAGATATCAATGAATTGGTCAGGTGGGCAGAACAGTGGCAAATGGAATTCAATCCGGACATGTGTGAGGTAATGCATTTGGGGAGGGCTGACATGGCAAGGGGATCCACATTAAATGGTAGGACACTGAGAAGTGAAGAGGAGCAAAGGAAGCTTGGATTGCATGTCCACAGATCCCTGAAGGTAGCATGACAGGTAGATAAGTTGGTTAAGAAGTCATATGGAATACTTGCCTTTATTAGTCGAGGCATAGAATACATGAGCAGGGAGGTTATGCTTGAACTATATAAAATACTAGTTAGGCCACAGCTAGAGTACTGTGTGCAGTTCTGGTCAACACATTACAGGAAATATGTGATTGCACGAGAGAGGGTACAGAGGAGATTTACGAGAATGTTGCCTGGAATGGAGAATTTTAGCTATGAGGAAAGATTGGATAGGCTGGATTTGTTTTCTTTGGAACAAAGGAGGCTAACCAGAGACCTTATTCATTGTGTATAAAATTATGTGGAACCTAGATAGAGTGGATAAGAAGGATTTATTTTCCTTAGAAGAGGGGTCAACAACCAGGGGGTATTGATTTAAAGTAACTGGTCGGAGGTTTAGAGGAGATTTGAGGGGAAATCTTTTCAACCAATTGGTGGTGGGGGTATGGAACTCATTGCTTGAAAGGGTGGTAGAGACAGAAACCCTTACCACTTTTAAAAAGTACTTGGATGTGCACTTGAAGTGCCGTAACCTACAAGGCTACGGACCAAGAGCTGAAGAGTGGGATTCGGCTGGATAACTCGTTGTCGGCCGATGCTGACACGATAGGCCGAAATGGTCTTCTTCCATGCTGTACATTTCTATGATTCTATGATTCTATATCCTACTGCTGGTGTGGTCCCCAGAACTGCTCACAGTACTCCAGGTGTAGTCCAACCATGATTTTGTACAGCTGCAGCATAAATTCTACTCCCTTGTTTTCTAGTCCTCTAAACATAGAGGCCAGCATTCCATTAGCCTTATCAATCACTTTCTGTACCTGGTCATGATATTTTAATGATCTATGTACCTGGACCCCCAAATCTCTTTGGATCTCCACTTTTTTTTAGTCTTGCACCATTTAGTAACTATCCTGTTCAGGTCCAAAATGGAAGACCTCTAATTTGCCTACATTGAAATCCATTTGCCACAGTCTTGCTCATTCACTTAATCTACCAATATACCTTTGCAATGTTATGCTTCTGTCTACACTGCCGAGAATTCCAATATCTTTTTGTCATCAGCAAATTTGGATATTTGACTTTCTATGGCATCATCTAAGTTGTTAATTAATACTGTGAATAGATGAGGTCGAACAGAGTTCCCTGCGGACATCACTAGTTAACTCCTCCCAAGTTAAGTACTACCATTATCGCTACTTCCTGTTGCCCGCCGCTCAGCCAATTTCCGAACAAGGTCAATAATTTGCCCTCAAATAGAAACATAGAAACATAGAAATTTATAGTGCAAAAGGAGGCCATTTCAGCCCATCGTGCCCATGCCGGCTGACAAAGAGCCTCACGGCCCTCAGTCAGCAGCCCTGAAGGTTACATATAAACCCATGAACAATGAACAATTGAGCATCCAGCCCAAACAGTCTGCCCCACCCAACCGCGATACCCCATGCATTGCAACATTTTACACTCCACCCCACCCGGAGCCACGCGATCTCCTGGGAGAGGCAAAAGAACAGATAAAAACCCAGGCCAATTGGGGAAAAAATCTGGGAAAATCTCTCTCCGACCCTTCCAGGCGATTTAAACTATTCCAGGAGATCACTCTGGTTGTATTAGATTCCCTGAAGTACTTATCATTGTGTCTGCGCCAACCAACAAGAGGTTATCCAGTCTAATCCCACTTAACTGCTCTAGGTCCGTAACCTGCAGGTTACGGCAATGCAAGTGCATATCCAAGCACCTTTTAAATGTGATGAGGGTTTCCGCCTCCACCACCCTTCCAGGGAGTGAGTTCCAGACCCTCACAACCCTCTGCGTGAAGAAGCTTCCCCTCAAATCCCCTCTAAACCTTCCACCAACCACCTTAAACCTATGCGACCTCGTAATTGATCCTTCCACCAAAGGAAATAGGTCCTTGCTATCCACTACATCAAAGCCCCTCAAAATTTTATACACCTCAATGAGGTCTCCTCTCAGTCTCCTCCATTCCAAGGAGAACAAACCCAACCTATCCAATCTGTCCCCATAGCTAAAATTCTCCACTCCAGGCAGCACCCTCATAAATCTCCTCTGCACCCTCTCCAGTGCAATCACAACCTTCCTTCCTATAATACGGTGACCAGAACTGCACGCAGTATTCCAGCTGTGCCTTAACCAGTGTATTATACAATTTAAGCATAACCTCCCTGCTCTTGTATTCTATGCCTCAGCCAATAAAGGCAAGCATTCTGTATGCCTTCTTACCCACCTTATCCACCTGGCCTGCAACTTTCAAGGATCTGTGGAAAGCACTCCAAGGTTCCTTTGCTCATCTACACTTTTAAGTGGCCTACCGTTTCATGTGTATACCCATTCTTTATTAGCCCTCCCCAAGTGCATTACCTCATACTTCACTGAATTAAATTCCATTGGCCACTGTTCTATCCCCTAACTAGTAGATTGCTATCCTCCTGCAGTCCATGAATTTCCTCTTCATTATTAACAACACAGCCAATTTTAGTGTCATCTGCAAAATTCTTAATCATACCCGCTATATTCAAATCTAGATCATTGATGTATACCACAAAAAACAAGGGACACAGTACTGAACCCTGTGGAACCTCACTTGAAACATCCTTCCAGTCACAAACACTTCCATCTACCATTACTCTCTGCTTCCTATCTCTAAGCCAATTTTGGATCCAACTTGCCACTTTGCCCTGGATCCCATGGGCTTTTACCTTCATAACTCACAACAAAAATATATCCCAATGAGAAGGAAAGACTGTAATAGAAGGGATAACCATCCTTGGCTAACTAAGGAAATGAGGGATGGTGTCAAATTGAAAATAAGGGCATACAAGATGGCCAAGACTAGTGGGGGCTCAGAGGGTTGGGATATTTTGAAAAGCCAGCAAAGAACGACTCAAAATAATGATAAAGAGAGGGAAGATAGATTATGAAAATAAACTAGCATGAAATATAAAAAGAAATAGTAAGAGTTTCTACAGGTACTTAAAAAGGAAAAGAGTGGTTAAAGTAAATGTTGGTCTCCTAGAGGACGAGACTGGGGAATTAATAATGGAGAACAGGGAAATGGTAGAGACGTTGAACAAATATTTTGTATCGGTCTTCATGGTCAAAGACACTAAAAACATCCCAATAGTGGAGAATCAAGGGGCTACAGGGAGGGAGGAACTTAATACAATCACTATCACTAATGAAGTAGTACTTGGTAAAATAAGGCAGACAAGTCCCTTGAACTTGATGGCTTAAATCCTAGCGTCTTAAAAGAAGTGGCTGCAGAGATAGTGGATGCATTGGTTGTAATCTACCAAAATTCCACGGATTCGAAAACCACAAATGTAACGGCCCTATTTAAAAAAGGAGGCAAACAAAAAGCAGGGAACGATAGACCAGTTAGCCTAACATCTGTCGTTGGAAAATGCTGGAGTCCATTATTAACAAAGCAGTAGCAGGACATTTAGAAAAGCATGATTCAATCAAACAGAGTCAGCATGGTTTTATGAAAGGAAAATCATGTTTGACAAATTTGCTGGAGTTCTTTGAGGATGTAATGAGAAGGATGGATAGGGGGAAACCAGTGGATGTGGTGTAGTTAGATTTTCAGAAGGCATTCGATAAGGGGCCACATTTGAGGTTACTGCACAAGATAAAAGCTCACGGGGTTAGGGCTAATATATAAGCATGGATAGAGGATTGACTAACTAACAGAAAACAGAGAGTTGGGATAAATGGGTCATTTTCCATTTGGCAAACAGTGTCTAGTGGGGTAAGGCAGGGATCGGTACTGGGTCCTCAACTATTTACAATCTATATTAATGACTTGAATGAAGGGATCGAGTGTAACGTAACCAAGCTTGCTGATGATACAAAGATGGGTAGGAAAGCAAATTGTGCAGAGGACACAAATAATCTGCAAAGGGATATAGACAGGCTTATTGAGGGGCAAAAATTTGGCAGATGGAGTATAATGTGGGAACATGTGAAGTTATCCACTTTGGCAGAAATGATAGAAAAGGAAATTATAATTTAAATGGACAAAAATTGCAAAGTGCTGCAGTATAGAGGGACCTAGGGGTCCTTGTGCGTGAAACACAAAACATTAGTATACAGGTACAGCAAGTAATCAGGAAGGCAAATTAAATGTTGGCCTTTATTGCAAGGGGGATAGAGTATAAAAGCAGAGAAGTCCTGCTACAATTGTACAGGGTATTGTGAGGCCACACCTAGAGTACTGCATACAGTTTTGGTCTCCGTATTTAAGGAAGGATATATTTGCATTGGAGGCTGTTCAGAGAGGGTTTGCGAGGTTGATTCCAGAGATGAGGGGGTTGATATGAAGATAGGTTGACTAGATTGGGCCTATACACATTGGAGTTCAGAAGAATGAGACATAATCATATTGAAACATATAAGATAATGAGGGGACTCGACAAGGCGGATGCAGAGAGGATATTTCCCCTCATAGGGAAAAAAAAAACTAGGGGAAATGGGGCAAGATTTTCCATTATTTTTGCATGCATAACACCCACTTAATGTCCATTTTAACACTGAAATTAGGTTTAATACCCAGATATTGCCCATTTAGCCACAAAATGGAAACTGACACCCATTTTTTGGACACTTATTGCCGAGCGTTACTTCCGGTATGTACGTAACGCCGGGAAAAAATAATACCGCTCGCCCACTTTTTTGGGGCGGAATCATCAGAATGGGCGAGACCAACACCCATAATATTGCCCAGCATTATTCTCGGCACGTAATTAATGCCGGGATTCAATAATACCGCTCGCCCAATTTTTTTGTCGTAAAGGTCAAATTTACCGAAACTAATGCCCAGGAGATCGTCCAGCTTCATTTTCACCACCTCGCACACATCTCGCCCACAATATTGCTCACCCAAAACACCGCTCTGAAAAAGTGGAACTATTCTGAACTAATCAAAATGGTGTGGACGTCATTTTTCAAATCGCAGGTCGCTTCATTGAAAAGGCTGCTTCAACTTCGTGGGAGTTTGGATTGACTCTGGAGTTCTTCTCAGGTAAAGTGACCATCTGAACAGACATCTTTTCCGACTGTGACCAATTGGGTTTTACTGTAGGTGTCTTTTAGTGTTGAAATTATTGCTTCTGAACAATCGGCATTACACTTTTATTGAAATGGGGCAAGCCATTTCTCAGCCTGCATCGATTACGACAGAGATGCTGCAGAGTGCAAATGGCACAACGTCTAATGCACACCATTATGTGCCCAATCTAAGATGTGCCAGACTGAGGAAGAGATCCAGGCCATACACACCCCGCACTTACGGGGAGAAGAGATCTTACCTCGATGTGTCCAAGAACATCGGAGATATTCCTTCGGAGACTGCGCGTCCACAAGTGGTGATCACTGAAATAGGCTCGCTAATCAGGGCAGACCTGCAGCCTGCCATTACCTTCAGGACATCACTGTCCGTCAAAGTCAAGGTCACCACATCCGGTTCCTTTTGGGCCTCCGTGGTCGACACTTCCTCTCTGTCTCACCATGCCACACATTGCTGCATTAGTCAGGTCACGGAGGCGCTGTACGCACGTAGGATGCACTTTATCAGCTTTCCCATGACCACGGAGCTCAGACTGACAGGGCTGGAGCATTCTACCACATTGCAAAGTTCCCCAAGGTGCAGGGAGCAATACAGTGTACTAACATCGCCATGCGGGCACCTTCTCAGGACCAGAGATTTTTTGCAACAGAAAAGGATTTCACTCCGTGAAGGTCCAACTAGTTGTCGACCACAACCAGATAATAATGGCAGTGAATGCAAAATGTCCGGTCAGCTTCGATGAGGCTCACATCTTGCAGAGAGCACTGTCTCTGACATGTTTAAGAGTCAGCCACAAGGACAATGCTGGATGCTTGGTGACAACCGATATGGCCTAGCCACCTGGCTGATGACCCCCCTGCGTGACACGCACACCAAGGCCGAGAAGCGATACAATCAGAGCCACAGAGCCACACGCAATGTGGTCCAGAAAACAATAACTGTGCTTTAGCAGCGCTTTTTGTCATGTATCTTACATTATTATATATAACTGTATCCTAACATGCTATACATGACTGTAATAAGATATGACCTGTAACCACCAGCATACCTTACCACCAGGGGTGCACTTGCAAGAGACAGGTATATAAGGACAGGTCTCAGGCAAGTGCAGCATTCCAGAGCTGTGAAATAAAGGTGCAGGTCCAGAATTACCTTGACTTCACTACATGCCTCATGTGAATCTGTACTGAGGGGACAGGACTTTAAACTTTTGATGACTGGACCACTCAGAAGTGGAGCTGCAATACAACCCTGAGCAAGTAGCTCAATTCATGGTCGTGTGCTCCATGCTTCACAACCTGGCTATCAGGAAGGGACATGAATTGCCAGAATGGACTGATGGTCCACCTCAGTAGAGAGAGGAAGAGGATGACGAGGGGCTGGATGCTGACCTCGGGCCAGACAATCAGGCTGACTATGCAATCATGCCCACACCCCCCTCCAGACCGCAGGAAAGGCCCGTGGTGGCCTGTGCAAGACTCTTACGTCAGGAGCTCATAAATGAGCAATTCTCCTGAAAGAACGTTGCTGTAATTGACAAAGCTGACACACTGCTGTGTGTGTGCAGCTCAGACATCAATGGTGGGCATCACCTTGGTGCCAGTTAAAATTTAAGTTGATTCAAGTTAAGTTTAATGATACCCTTTCATGGTAAGGAATCACCAGTGTGTAATGGTCCAGCCATCTGAGACAATGCGCAACACGGTTATGTTGAACTAAAAACGTTTAATATGACTATTGGTCCGAAATCATAAGTATCATGGGCAAAAAAAACACACCCCGACCCCACTTTTCCGACCATTGGCATCAATCAAATGGTCAACAAATCCAGCAACACAGAACACAAATGCAGAGCAGGAGGGTAACTCCCTCCCCCCATACATTTCAACAAATTGCATACACTGAGATGGAGATATAACACAGCCATCCCCTGCGGACATGCACCTCACTTTCCTTCCTCCCCTCCCCTTCTTCTCCCCATCTCTACCCCTTCCCCTTCTCGCTCCACGACGCCTGGCCGAGGAGCTCCTCAGGTGGTGCCTCATTGTGGGGATGAGCCGGTGGTTCAGGAGTGGGGGATGCTGAGGTGAGAACATTCTCTGATCCAGAAGCAGGATCTAGGTCCTGCCTCTCATCTGTCATTTGCAGTGGTGGTGTAGAATCTAGGGGTGGAGTGCCACACTCCGGAACCACTGGCAGGCCTGTGCCAGCAGTGTTCCTGGCTATAGCCTCCAGGGCCTCCGCCATCCGCGGAACGTACTCAGTCATGGTGCCGGAGATACTAGGCAGCTGTTGGAATATGCCCCCCAAAACTTTGAGGATCTGGTCACCTTTGTCTACAATTCTCCTGGACAACTTTACCGTCTCTCTGCTCTCGTCTGGCACTCATGAACCAGACCTGCCGCGTCCACGAAACCTCCACGGGGTCGGCACTGTCGTGGGGACAAATGGGGTGCCCTGTGGCGACATGCTTGGGCCCGGTACCTCAGAGTGGCGGCGAGAATGGCCGGAGGAGCACTAGATGGCCTTGGGGTGGAATGCCTTCTGGAGCCTGGCGATGCAGATTCCTCAAAGTCGCGCTCCTATCTGAAGAGAACGGACCCAGCAGATTGATGGGTGAGAATCGGACCTCCTCAGCAGCAGATGTAGGATCGTCCGCCGAGTCCGGCCCCGCGCCCCCACCTTCTGGCCTCTGTGGTCTTGCCTTGGGCTGCGCTGCTGGCTGAGCTGAAAAACACAAATGAAGTTATTAGAGGAGAAGGGGATGCCATGGTCACAAGGTGAATCCAGCGCTACACACAGCATATGCACGACAAAAGCACCACTGCTCTCAAAATCATTACAGATATCACATTTCATGACCATCAACACATTCTGCATTGCAATGATTTTCATGAGACCAGCATTATTTATAGGACAATTTTAGAAACATCTATCATATATTATTGTTCGGATATGAGTGGGTGTGGCATCAAATGACTTTAGGTCACGCAATGGTGTATACTTTACTCACGTTGCATCACTTCAGGGTCTGCCGCTGCTTGCATGGCCATCCCATGGTACCTCCCCATGAGTGTGAGCACCCGCTCCTCCATCTCAGTGATGCCACTGGTGATGATGGCGCCCCCCACTCGTTCGCCTTTGCTCGGACCTAATTGTTGATAGCTTCTTCTGTCAAAGGTAACAGGACGGCATGGTATGAGATCATTGCGTGATATCATTGCTAGGTACTGTCACAGAGACTGATACAACACATAACCGACAGATGTAATCATGATTATTTTGATAGTTATCATTCTTTACTGAAAGACATCCACCGTGACCGCAGGCTTTGAGTACAACATTCCCGGAATAAGTGAAACACCGCACATCTGATAGTCACTCATGACTCTTACAAATAAAATTATATAAATATATAAGTACATGTAAATAAATGTAATACTTATTCTTGCGGATCCAACAAGGTCGTTACATCGCTTGCGGCATTGGTTGCCCTCATACACCTCCTTGGTCGCCGACGAAACCACCTCTGCTATCTCAGCCCATATCTTCTGGTAGGCCTTTGGGGTGGGCTTCCCACACCTTCCCTGTGTCAAATCACCCCAGCATGACTCGACCTCCTGCAGAAGGGAAGCATTTGCCTCATCCGAGAACCTCCTCGCTCTTTTATGCCCTCCAATGTGCTCCTTTCCCAGCTCACTGCTCTTGCCAGCATCAGTCTCCACAGTGTTCTGTGTCACTTCCTCCTCTCCCTCAATTATAGGCACCAAATTTGGGAAAATATCTGGCTGGTAACAGCTAATTTTTTTTCTCAATTTGCTATAAAGCTCAAAACTCTCCCTCCTTCCTCCCAAAGCAGCCACACCACACCCACACACGCCTTCACTCCCTCTCAGCTCCCTCTCTCTCTGTCTCCTCTTATGCGCATGTCATGATAACCCTAGACCTCCTGAATCGCGGGAATCGAGCGTTACCATGCTGTTGCTAAGGACGGCGACACTTTACAGCAGAAGGTCAGAGACATTTAACGCTAACGCCCATTTCATATCGCTCGCAGTAACGCCCAATTTTAAAAATGGAGACTCGGGACTTTGAAAATGAGCGACAAGCCGGCGATCTGAAAATCCATTTTTACCATCCACGCTGGAAATAACGCCCATTTTTGGGCGATCTGCACAAAAGTGTAAAATCTAGCCCATAGTCTGAGAATAAGGGGCCATCCATTTAAAACTGAGATGAGGAGAAATTTCTTCTCTCAGAGGGTTGTAAATCTTTGGAATTCTCTGCCCCAGAGAGCTGTGGAGGCTGGGTCATTGAATATATTTAAGTTGGAGGAAGACAGATTTTGGAGCGATAAGGGAGTAAAGGGTTATGGGGCGTGGGCAGGGAAGTGGAGCTGAGTCTATGTTCAGATCAGCCATGATCTTATTGAATGGCGGAGCAGACTCGAGGGGCCAAATGTCCTACTCCTGCTGCTACTTCTTATGTTCTTTTATTCTTTTGACCAGTCTACCATGTGGGACCTTATAAAAAGCTTTGCTAAAGTGCATATATGCTACATTATACACACTACCCTCATCGACCCTCCTCATTACCTCCTCGAAAAATTCCATCAGGGTAGTTAAACATGATTTTCCCTTAACAAATCCGTGCTGACTGTCCCTGATTAATCCTTGACTTTCTAAATGTAGATTTATCCTGTCCTTCAGGATTTTTTCCAATAATTTTCCTACCACTGACAGGCCTATAATTATCCGGCCTATCCCTTTCTCCCTTCATAAACAAAGGTACCACATTATCAGTCCTCCAGTCCTCCGGCACCATGCCCGAATCCAAAGAGGACTGGAAAATGATGTTCAAAGCATCTGCTATTTCCTCTTTTGCTATGCTGACAGCCTGGGATGCATTTCATTCGGGCCTGGGAACTTACCCACTTTCAAATCTGCTAAACCCTTAATACCTTCTCTCTCATTATGTTTATTTCATCCAGAGTTTCACACTCCTCCTCGATAACAGTATCTACATTGCTCCTTTCCTTCGTGAAAACAAAAGCAAAGTAATTATTGAGAAGCATACCCTCTTCTTCCGCCTCCACACACAGATTACCCTCTTGGTTTCCAATAAGCCCTACATTTTCATTAGTTATTCTCTTGCTCTTAATATATTTATAGACCATCTTTGGGTTTTCCTTGATTTTACTTGCCAAGAATTTTTCATGCTCTCTTATAGCATTGCTAATATCCTTTTCAATTTCATCTCGAAACTTCCTATATTCCTCCAGAGATTCTATAGTATATAGCCATGGTATATGACATAAGCTTCCTTTTTTTTCTTTATCCTCCCCTGTAGATCCCTAGACATCCAGGGGGCTCTAGAATTTTTATTCCCACTCTTTTTCTTTAAGGGCACATGTTTGGCCTGAGCCCTCCAGATCTCCTCCTTGAATGCCTCCCACTGTTCCGACACTGATCTACCCCCAAGCAGCTATCTGTGGCCAAATCACCTCTCAACTTAACAAAGTTAGCGTTTCCCCAATTTGGGATTTTTATTCCTGGTCTATCCTTGTCCTTATCCATACCTACCTTGAATCTGACTGAATTATGGTCACTGGCACCCAAGTGCTCTCCCACTGATACCCCTTCCACCAGCCCAGCTTCATTCCCCAAAACTAAATCCAGAACCGTCCCCTCCCTTGTTAGGCTTGTTACATGCTGACTAACAACATTCTCTTGAATGCATTTTAGGAATTCCGCACCCTCTACACCCTTCACACTATATTTGTCCCAATCAATATTTGGATAGTTAAAATTCCCTACTATTACTACCCTATGCCTACATATTTACTCTTCTATCTCCCTCCCACTGTTTGGGGGTCTATAATACTCAGCAGTATGATCACCCTTTTTTTATTTTTCAGTTCTACCCATAAGGCCTCATTTGATGATCCCTCTAACATATCCTCACAGCTGTAATAGTTTATTTAATCAATACCGCAAACCCCCCTCCCCACCCTCACCCCACCCATTTTGTATCCCGTCTCTGTCCTGTCTAAAAATCCTGTAACCAGGAATATTGAGCTGCCAAACCTGTCTCTCTTTCAGCCATATCTCTGTAATGGCTATAATGTCCACCTGAGCTCGCAGCTTTTCCGCCATATACCATCGAGCACTTACTAATCCTTGTTTCCTCTGTCTTACAAATTCACTTTCTACATTCTTGCTTTGCAATTTCAGCTTTACTTCCTTGCCTATTGAATTTGTTCTCAGGTTCCCATCCGTGGGCTTCGACCTCAATTATCACTTATGTAGGACTTTATCAAATGCCTTCTGTAAGTCCATATAAATAACATCCATGGACATTTCCCGTCCTTTACTTTGGTCACCTCTTCAACAAATTCAATCAAGTTTATCAGGCATGACCTACCTTTCACAAATTCATGATGGCTGTCTCTGATTAAGTGAAAATGTTCGAGGTACTCACTCACCTTATCCTAAATTATAGACTCCAGCAATTTCCTGACAACAAATTTTAGGCTAGCTGGACTATAATTCCCTGGTTTTCCTCTCTCATCATTTTTAAATAGTGTAGTGACGTGCGCAATTTTCCACTCTAATGGAACAGTTCCTGAATTGAGAGAACTTTAGAAGATTATAGTTAGGGCATCTGCAATGTACTTACCGACTTACTTTAAAACCCTGAATGGAAACCATCTGGTCCTGGGGATTTGTCACTCTTTAGTGCCATTGTTGTTCATTGCTGTTATTTTATTTACATTAATTTTATTGAATGCCTGTTCCTGATTAAGTTTCCTTGGGATCCCGCTCCTCTATTGTTTTTTAATCTTGTTTTTTAATCTGTTTTTCTTGCCATTTGTGGCAAGAAAAGGCTTATCTACTATTTCAACACATAGCTTCCTCCGGTGTTGAAAAGATCTTTTTTAGAATTTCTCCCACACACTTGACTGAGAAACATTGAATAGTTCCAACAAATAGGAAGCAATAGAGAGAATGTGCTCCAAATTCAGAGATAAGTGTCTTTATGTGCCATTGTGAAATTTTTACCTCTTCCAAACATTTAATTTGAAAACTCTTTTTAAAAATGTTCTTCTATCCTCCCCTGAAGGTAGTGACTCACACCGGACTGTGACCCCATGGGTTTCATGGACTCGCCACTACCTCGCCAAAGTTACCGTTCTTCATTTGAGTGCCCAGACAATGAGGGGGCGAAATTGGGTGCCTTTGCGCTTCCCATTCTAACGGGGCATAAATGGCTTTTCAACCAGGTATGCCGATGACATCGACACCGACCATATTTGCTGAGAGTTCTGCTACGGCGTTGTGCCCCGATCTTCTTCGCCTGGAGATTGTGACGTCATCGCCATGCGCATCACCCCTAACCCAAAATTACCTTCCACCCGCTACAGCAGTGCCGGGTGAAAACACTGACCACTGCAGGAGGCAGGCATCAGGAGGCCAGCTGCTTCAGGGGTGATGCTTGAAGGCGAGTTGGCCAAGGAATATAAAAAAAAAAGTTACCTTTTTTCTTCCAGCCTTTTACACGGGTTCCTGCCCACGATCAATCAGTTCTCTGCTTGAGTGCCAGGCTGATCAGGCAAGATTGTGGCTGCCATCGTTGTCCAAGTATGTTGTTTTTATTTTGCAGGGCCTGCAGCAATGGTCCTTCCCTTTAAGGGAGTGAAGAAGCCTTTTAATGCGGCAGTGCTGCGTGGCTCAGTGTGCAGTGCTGCTGAAATCACTACCACACCGACAGCCGATTGCGCTCCGAGAAGGAAGTGGGCACCTGATTTAGCACTCCACTTCATTCTTAAAATCGTTAGCACCTGGCACTGACATTTCAAACTTTTAAAAGCTGATGCCCCAAATGGAATGATAGTGAATTTCTCCCCCTTAGTGTTTGTAGTGTCTCTGTACCTTGTTACAAACTCACACGAGGCATGTACATATTAGACACGGTCACTCTGTGACCTTCATTTTATTCCCAGGACCAAAGAGTGCTGACCCTGGGTGGGACCTCCCCTTTTATACCTAGAAACCTAGGTGAGGAGTGTCTCCTGCAAGCTCACCCCCTGTGGTCAGGGTGTGCACTTCAAGAGTACAGGTACAGTGTGCATGAGTTATAGTTACATAACTATTGTCATTGCAAGATGGTGAAATACATGACATCAACTTGAGTCTTTTAGTTTCAGAGGTTAAGTCCATCGGGTCGTCGACACTCCCTCGTAGAGCGCCGCAGTTGTGGCTCTGGTGGCTGAGCCTCAGCACACGTCTCTGTCACTTGAGGTGATTCCGGCAGGGACTGTGCATGCTGAGGGCTGTCTTGTTGCTTGTACACTGGCATAGGTGTGGCTGCTATCTCATCATGCTCTTCTTCCGGTTCCTCCATGTCTGCACAGAACCTTGTCTTTACTTGGTCCAAGTTTTTGTGGCATATCTGCCCATTGTTTAATCTGACCACCATGACCCTGTTTCCTTCTTTGCCAATTACGGTGCCCTCAAGCCATTTGGGTCCCAAAGCATGGTTAAGAACAAATACCGGGTCATCTATTTCTATACACCTCCCCCTTGAGCCTCGATCATGGAGTTCGGTTTGGGACTGGCGCTTGCCCTCAACAATGTCTGCCAGGTCTGGATGAATGAGGGACAGCAGCGCCTTGAGCGTGCATTTCATGAGGAGTTCCGCTGGCGGGACTCCCATGAGCGAGTGTGGCCAGGACCTATAGGCCAGCAGGAGGCGCGATAGGCGGTACTGAAGGGAGAGGCCTTGGATGCGTAGCATGTCCTGCTTTATGACTTGGACCGCCCGTTCCGCCTGGCCATTGGAAGCCGGCTTGAACGGCGCTCTCCGGACGTGCTTGATCCCATTGCCCGACATAAACACCTGGAATTCATGGCTGGTAAAATACGGGCCATTGTCGCTGACCAAGATGTCCGGCAAGCCGTGGGTCGCGAAAACTGTACGCAGACTCATCCACTGTGATGGATGTCGTGTACGAGTTCAATGTGATGCAATCGATCCATTTCGAGTATGCATCGACTACGATCAGGAACATTTTCTCTATGAATGGGCCCGCATTGTCTACGTGAATACGTGACCATGGCCTGGTGGGCCAGGGCCACGGGCTGAGTGGAGCCTCCCTGGGGGCATTGCCCAGCTGGGCACACGTCGTGCACCTGTGAACCCAGTGTTCCAGGTCTGAGTCAATCCCCGGCCACCATACATGTGACCGGGCAATGGCCTTCATTAACACGATGCCAGGGTGCTCGCTGTGGAGTTCCCTGATGAACGCTTCCCTTCCTTTCTGGGACATGACTACCTGGCTGCCCCATAACAGGCAGTCGGCTTGGATGGAGAGTTCATCCAGCCGTCTCTGAAACGGCCTGACTTCCTCTGTGTGCGGGCGCCCAATTCCCAGTCAGGACACATTTCTTTATCATGGATAGGAGGGGGTCACTGTTGGTCCAGAGTTTGATCTGTCGGGCTGTGATGGGGGAGCCTGCAGTGTCAAAAGCCTCTACGGCCATGACCATCTCAGCGCTCTGCTCCGACGCCCCCCTTGGTGGTGGCCAGTGGGAGCCTGCTGAGTGCGTCAGCTCAATTTTCGGTGCCTGGCCGGTGCCGTATGGTGTAGTCATACGCAGCCATCGTGAGGGCCCATCGCTGTATGCGAGCTGACGCGTTAGCGTTGACAGCCTTGCTGTTGGACAACAAGGATGTTAACGGCTTGTGGTCCATCTCTAGCTTGAACTGTCTACTGAAAAGGTACTGGTGCATCTTTTTCAGACCGTAAACACACACGAGTGCTTCCTTCTCGACCATGCCGTATCCTCGCTCTGCCTGGGAGAGCGATCTGGAGGCGTAAGCCACCGGTTGGAGTCGGCCGTCATCGTTACCCTGCTGCAATATACACCCAACCCCGTAGGATGATGCATCGCACGTTAAAACCAGTTTTTTACAGGGGTCATGCAAAGTCAACAGTTTCCTGGAACACAGCAGGTTCCTTGCCTTATTGAAAGCCTGTTCTTGACAATCCCCCCAAAACCGTTCACAACCTTTATGGAGGAGCATGTTTAACGGCTCCAACAATGTGCTTAAGTTCGGCAAAAAGTTTCCAAAATAGTTCAAAAGTCCCAGAAATGATCGCAACTCTGACGTGTTGCCAGGCCTGGGCACCCGGCGAATCGCCTCAGTTTTTGATTCAGTGGGCTGGATCCCATCTGTGGCAACCCTCCTGCCCAGGAACTTGACCTCTGGGGCCAAAAACACGCACTTGGCCTTTTTCAGCCGCAAGCCGACCCGATCCAATCGGCGTAGCCCCTCCTCCAGGTTGTGGAGGTGTTCCTCAGTGTCTCGACCCATTATAAGGATGTCGTCTTGGAATACGACTGTTCCAGGGATGGACTTGAGCAAGCTTTCCATGTTTCACTGAAAGATAGCCGCTGCCGAACGAATGCCAAACAGGCACCTGTTGTAGACAAATAATCCTTTTTGCGTCGTAATGGTGGTCAGAAGCTTGGAATCTTCTTCCAGTTCCTGAGTAATGTAGGCCGAAGTGAGGTCCAGCTTCGTGAACAGCTTTCCACCTGCCAGCGTGGCAAAGAGGTCCTCTGCTCTCGGGAGCGGGTATTGGTCTTGCAGCGACACTCGGTTGATGGTGGCTTTGTAGTCGCCACAAATCTAACCGAGCCATCTGCTTTGAGGACGGGAACGATGGGACTTGCCCAGTCACTGAATTCAATGGCTGAAATTATGTCCTCTCTGAGTAGCCTGTCCAATTCACTTTGAATTTTCTCACGCATCACGTACAGCACCGCTCTGGCTTTGTGGTGCACTGGTCTGGCGTCCGGAGTGATGCGTATCACTACTTTAGTGCCCTTGAATGTACCGACACTGGGTTGAAATAGTGACTTGAATTTTTGCAAGACCTGCGAGTATGAACTTCGCTCAACGGATGAAATGGCATGCACATCCCCTCCATTTCCAATTCATCTCAGCTAGCCAACTCCTCCCCAAAAGCGCGGAGCCATTTCCTGGAACAATCCAGAGTGGCAGCCGGTTATGTGATCCATTATGCGTTACCACCAAGTTTGCACTGCCCAGCACTGGGATGATCTCTTTGGTGTATGTACGTAGCTGCGTCTCAATGCGTTCCAGTTTGGGCCTGCTAGCTCTGTGTGGCCATAGTCTCTCAAACTGTTGGGCACTCATGAGTGACTGGCTAGGTCCCGTATCCAGCTCCATGTGCACCGGGATGCCATTCAGTAAGACTTTCCTCATCATGGGTGGTGTTTTAGTGTATGAGCTGTGGACATCAGCCACATGAACTCTCTGAACTTCCGCATCCATGGTTGTTCCCAGGCCTCATCCTGCATTGAAGACCCCTCGTCTGGTTCCTCTGTCTCGCAGACTAGCCTCGCTACTGCCTTTTTGCACATCCTGGCCAAGTGTCCACTGACATTACAAATCCTACAGATATAAAACTGGAACCTGCAGCTTTTGGCAGTGTGTCTACCCCCACACCTCCAACATGAGCTGAGAGTGCTGTTAACAAAAGGACTATTCTCATGCATTCCTCTCTGATGGCCCGTTTGGCTGTTTCTAAGCACTCTGAATGGTCCCATCACGGGATGCATTGTTCCTCGTGATGGCGTGAATTGCCGATCCCCTTTCCATTGTCCCTGTTGCGGGCCCACCCTGGAGCTTGTTGCTGCCCTGGCGGTGTCGAATTGCCCTTGCCTGCCTGCCTGGGCGGTGTAGAATTGCCCTTGCCTGCCTGCAGGGTTCTGTATCACTTTTACAACATTAACTCCCTGGTTCATCGCAACGTTAAAACCAGGGCTGTGTGCGTAAATTAGCTTGGTCTCCTCTTCCCCTGCCATAAATGTCTGAGCTATCAACACCGCTCCTTCTAAAGTCAAGCCCTTAGTCTTTATGAGCTTCCTGAAAATGCCGGCATGATTAATGCCCTCGATGAAAAAGTCCCTTAACATCTCCCCCCTGCAGGCATCAGAGAACTTACAGAGACTGGCCAAACGCCGCAGTTCCGCCATGAAGTCTGAGACGTTTTGACCCTCCTGACGCCGGTGAGAGTAGAACTGGTGCCGGGCCATGTGTACGCTACCTGCCGGCTTGAGATGCTCACTGATCAGCTGGCTGAGCTCTTCGAAGGACTTGTCCGCTGGCTTTTGGGGTGCGAGCAGGTGTTTCATCAGCGCATATGTCTGTGGATCACAGCTGGTCAGTAGATGCGCCCTCCGCTTGTCAGCCACTGTCTCATCCAGCCAGTCCTTTGTGACAAAGCTCTGCTGGAGTCTTTCCACAAAATCATCCCAGTCCTCACCCACACAGTAGTGTTCCTCTGTGCCACTGGTGGCCATCTTCGTGGTTTGGTGATTTCCATTTCTCGTTGCCAGATGTAGTGTCTCTGCACCTTGTTACAACCTCACACGAGGCATGTATATATCAGACACGGTCACTCTGTGACCTTCACTTTATTCCCAGGACCAAAGAGTGCTGACCCTGGGTGGGACCTCCCCTTTTATACCTAGAAACCCAGGTGAGGAGTGTCTCCCGCAAGCTCACCCCCTGTGGTCGGAGTGTGCATTTCAAGGGTACAGATACAGTGTGCTTGAGTTACAGTTACATAACTATTGTCATTGCAAGATGGTGAAATACATGACAGTGTTGGCAGACTTATCTACCACGGAGTGAATCACAGCTGAGCAAAATCATATCCTCACATGAATTCTTATTGGTCGAGATTGTCCAGGAGGGTGAACCCTGAGCAAATTTTCCCTTTCCCATCCTAGAGCTGCTGAAAGCAATTGTGTACTGACATTGCTATAATGGATGAGATTAGCCAATTCAGCACACAGTGTGAATGGAACATGGTATGTTTCTGGTACATCCAGCTCAGTTCCACACTGGGTGATCTATTTAGCATCTGAACCGTCGATGAACTGAGCAATTTTTTAAAAAACATATAAGAAAAATAGTCCGTGCCGGCTCTCTGCAAGAGCACTTCAGCTAGTCTCACTCCCCAGCCCTTTCCCTGTAGCCCTACAATTTATTTTTTCCTTCAGGTACTTATCCAATTCCCTTTTGAAAGCCACGATTGAATCTGCCTCCACCACCCTCTCAGGTGGTGCCTTGTACATGGCCTTCGTTGACCTTTGACACCATTAACCACGAGGGACTATGGAGCATCCTCCTCCATTTTGGCTGCCCCAAAAAGTTTGTCACCATCCTCCGCCTGCTCCATGACGACATGCAAGCCGCGATCCTGACCAATGGATCCACCACAGACCCAATTCGCGTCCGGACCGAGGTCAAGCAGGGCTGCGTCATTGCGCCAACCCTCTTCTCGATCTTCCTCACTGCAATGCTCCAGCTCACACTCAACAAGTTCCACACTGGAATGGAACTAAACTATAGAAGCAGTGGGAACCTGTTCAACCTTCAAATCCTCCAGGTTAGACCCAAGACCATCCCATCCTCTTTCGTCGGACTACAATACGCGGACGACGCTTGTGTCTGCTCACAGAGACTGATCTCCAAGCCATCGTCAACATTTTCACCGAGGCGTACGAAAGCATGGGCTTTACACTAAACATCCATAAGACAAAGGTCCTCCACCAACCTGACCCCGCCACACAACACTACCCCCCCAGTCATCAAAATCCACGGCGCGGCCTTGGACAATGTGGACCATTTTCTATACCTCAGGAGCCTGCTATTGGCAGACATCGACAATGATGTCCAACACTGCCTCCAATGAGCCAGTGCAGCCATCGGTTGCCTGAGGAAGAGAGTGTTCGAGGATCCGGCCCACAAATCTGGCACCAAGCTTATAGTTTACAGGGCTGTAGTGATATCCGCCCACCTGTATGGCTCAGAGACATGGACTATATACAGCAGACACCTCAAATCGCTGGAGAAATACCACCAACGATGTCTACTCAAGATCCTGCAAATCCCAGGGATGATGGACGCACCAATGTCAGTGTTCCCGATCAGGTCAACATCCCCAGCATCAAAGCACTGACCACACTCGACCAGCTCCGTTGGGCGGGCCACATTGCCTGCATGCCCGACACAAGACTCCCAAAGCAAGCGATCTACTTGGAACTCCTATACGGCAAGCGAGCCCCATGTGGGCAGAGGAAACGTTTCAAGGACCCTCAATGCCTCCTTGATAAAGTGCAACATCCCCACCGACACCTGGGAGTCCCTGGCCAAAGACCGCCTTAAGTGGAGGACGAGTACCTCGAGTCTCGTTGCCGAGAGCATGCAGAAAACAAGCGCATGCAGCAGAAGGAGTGTGTGGCAAACCAGACTCCCCACCCACCCTTTCCTTCAACGACTGTCTGTCCCACCTGTGAGAGAGACTGTAATTCCTGTATTCAACTGTACAGTCACCTGAGAACTCACTTTTAGAGTAGAAGCAAGTCTTGCTCGATTTCGAGGGACTGCCTATGACGATGAGGTGTATTCTCGATCCTAACTACTTGCTGCATAAAATAATTTTTTCTCATGTCACCTTTGGTTTTTCTGCCAATCACCTTAAATCTGTGCCCTTTGATTTTCGACCTTTCCGCCAATGGGAACAGTTTCTCTCTATCTACTCTGTCTAGACTCCTTTTGATTTTGAACACCTCTATCAAATCTCCTCTGCTCTAAGGATAACAACACCAGCTTCTCCAGTCTATCCATCTAACTGAAGTCCCTCATCCCTGGAACCTTTCTTGTTAATCTTTTCTGCACCCTCTCTAATGCCTTCACATCCTTCCTAAAGTGCAGTGTCCAGAATTGGACACAATACTCCAGTTGAGGCGAAACCAATGTTTTATAAAGAATCATCAAAACTTCCTTGCTTTTGTACTTTTTGCGGTCGTCGGGGGGGGGGGGTGGGTGAAATTGCGTTGCGCCATTTGGGGGCGGTAACATCTGGGAGGCGGGACATTTTGCGACAGGCGTGGAAGTCCCATCCCACGCAGTTAATTCGGATTACCACCCTGAAAGGAGGTGGAGTACAAAATAACGGTAGTGGGGCGGATGGGTCGGAAGCAGGGTGCTCGTCTCCACAGCGCTATACACTGGGCCATGTAGCGCTGCCGCGTAGGATGGGGGCTCTTCCCTTAATTAAAGGGATGGATCAAAGCTGCAGTAATGTACCATTTAGTTTATATTGCCTCTCCTCATTCTTCCTACCAAAATGTCTCACTTTGTATTTTCCAGCATTAAATTTCTGCCACGTGTCCGCCCATTCCACCAACCTGTCTATGTCCTCTTGAAGTCTATCACTATCCTCCTCACTTTAAAAATGTCATGTATCTCACATTACTGTATATAACTGTATCTTACCATGCTATACATGAATGTAACTGGATATGACCTGTAACAATAAGCATACCTTACCACCAGGGGTGCACTTGCAGGAGACACTCCATACCTGTCCCACTGAGGTATATAAAGGGAGGTCTCAGGCAAGTGCAGGACTGGAGAGCGGGAATTAAAGGTGCAGGTCCTGAGTGACCTTGACTTCAGCATGTGTCTCGTGTAAGTCAGTAGAAACATAGAAACATAGAAACATAGAAAATAGGTGCAGGAGTAGGCCATTCGGCCCTTTGAGCCTGCACCGCCATTCACCCTGATCACCCACCCCAGCATCTCCCCCCATGCCCCCTGCACAACCCCCGACCCCCCCAGCCGCAAGGACCACATCCAACTCCCTCCCAAACACATCCAATGAACTGGCATCAACAACTCTCTGCGGCAGGGAACCCCACAGGCCAACAACTCCCCGAGTGAAGAAGTCTCTCCCCATCCCAGCCCCAAACAGCCCACCCCTCATCCCAAGAGCGTGCCAACCCCGGCTCCGGATCCACCCAACACCGGGAACACTCCCCCCGAAACCAACCCGCCCCGTCCCGTCAGAATCCTTCCTAAATGCCGAACACCCCCGGATGTCGAGCCCCCAGCCCCGGCCACCCCGGAGCCACGCCCCCGCGACACCAACCACACCACATCCACCAACCGCCACTCGCGCAGTCAACCCGTCCACCCCACTCCGAACACCCCCCGCACCGAGGCACAGAGCCCCCAGGCCCGCCCCTCCAACACACTTCGCCCCCCCAGACCCTCGCTGCAATGTGGCCCCTCCCGTCATTAGAGTACATTAGAGTCAGGACTTAACAGAAAAAGTTATCCAATTAGTCTTACTTGTCTTCTCTTTCCCCATAGCTCTGCAAATTTTTCATTTTCAAGTATATATCTAATTCCCTTTTGAAAGTTATGAATGAATCTGCTTCGACGACCCTTTCAGGAAGTGCATTTCCGATCACAATAACTCGTTGCGTAAAAAGAATTCCCCTCACTTCCACTCTGGTCCTTTTGCTAATTATCTTTAATCTGTGTCCTCTGTTTATCAATCTTCCTGCCAGTGGAAGCAGTTTCTCCTTATTGACTGTATTAAAACCTTTCATAATCTAACACTATGAAAGGGAATATTCCTTGCCTAAATTCCAGGCAGCGCTTTATATGCTCAAAGCATATCTTAAAGGTGGGAAGTGGTGTTTCTTGTTGGTTGAGAATGTGGTGATGATTGATAGGGCTAGATTTTACATGTTTTTTGCATGCATAATGCCCACTTAATGTCCATTTTACTGCTGAAATGACATATAATGCCCAGATATCGGCTATGTAACCACAAAATGGAAACTGACACCCAATTTTTGGACACTTATTGCCGAGTGTTACTTTTCCCATGTGCATAATGTCAGGAAAAATTAATACTGCCCGCCCACTTTTTTTGGGCGGAATCATCAGAATGGACGAAATCAATGCCCATAATATCGCCCAGCGTTATTTTCCACACATAATTAACACCGAGATTCAATAATACCGACTGCCTACTTTTTTTTGTCGTAAAGATCACATTTGCCGAAACTAACCAGGAGATCAACCAACGTCACTTTCACCACCTCGCACACATCTTGCCCACAATATCGCTCGCCCAAAACACTGCTCAGAAAAAGTGGAACTGTTCTGAATGAATCACAGCGATGTGGGCACCATTTTTAAAATCGCAGGTCGCTTCATTCAAAAGGCTGCTTCAACTTCGGGAGAGTTTGGATTGACTCTGGAGTTCTTCTCAGGTGAAGTGACCATCTCAACAGACATATTTTCAGATTCTGGACAATTGGGGGTTTACTGTAGGTGTATTTTAGTGAGGAAATTATTGCTTCTGATCAATCGCTATTATACTTTCATTGCAATGGGGCCAGCCATTTCTCAGCCTGCATCGATTAATATGCAGATGCTGCAGAGTGCAGATGACTCAATGTCTGATGCACATCATTATGTGCCCAATTTATGATGTACAAGAATGAGGAGGAGGTCCAGACCATACACACCCCGCACTTACAGGGAGTAGAGGTCTTACCTCGACAAGTCCGAGCGCACCTGCCTTCGGAGACTGCGCTTCCAAAAGGTGGTGATCAATGAAATATGCTCATCAGGCCACATGTGCAGCCTGCCATCAGGCCATCAGTGTCAGTTGAGGTCAACGTTGAACTCTCTTTCTACACGTCCAGTTCCTTTCGGGCCTCTGCGGTCGAGATTTTACCTCTGTCTCACCATGCCACACATTGCTGCATTAGACAGGTCACGGAGGCTATGTATGCACGTAGGATGGGCTTTATCAGCTTCCCCATGACCACGGAGGCTCAGACTGACAGGGCTGGAGCATTCTACTGCATTGCTATGTTCCCCAGGGTGCAGGGAGCCATATAGTGCACTCACATCGCCATGCGGGCACCTTCTCAGGACCAAGAGTTTTTTCGTAACAGAAAAGGATTTCACTCCCTGAAGGTCCAACTAGTTGTTGACCTCAACCAGATAATAATGGCAGTGAATGCCAAATGTATGGGCAGCTTCGATGAGGCTTACATCCTGCGTGAGAGCGCTGTCTCTGACATGTTTAAGAGTCAGCCACAAGGACAATGCTGGATGCTTGTTGACAACTGATATGGCCTAGCCACCTGGCTGATTACCCCCCCTGCATGACACCCACACTGAGGTCGAGAAGCGATACAACCAGAGCCACAGAGACACACGCAATGTGGTCCAGAAAACAATAACTGTGCTTAAGCAGCGCTTTAGATGCCTGGAGCACTTAGGAGGGGAGCTACAATACAACCCTGAGCAAGTAGCTAAATTTGTGGTCATGTGCTCCATGCTGCACAACCTGGCTATCAGGAGTGGACAAGAATTGCCAGAAGGGACTGATGGTTCACCTCAGGAGAGAGAGGAAGAGGAGTATGAGGGGCTGAACGCTGACCAAGGGCCAGACAATCAGGTTGACTATGCAACCATGCCCACGCCCCTCCAGATCGCAGGAAAGGGCCCGTGGTGGCTACATAGCTGCAAGACTCTGAAGTGAGGAGTTGATAACTGAACGATTTGCCTGAAAGAACGTTGCTGTGAGTGACAATGCTGACTCACTGCTGTGTGTGTGCAGCTCAGACATCAATGGCGCCCATCAACTTGGTGCCAGTTAAATTTTAAGTTGATTGATGTTAAGTTTTATTTATCCTTTCATGTTAAGGAATCACCAGTGTGTAATGGTCCAGCTATCTGAGACAATGCGCAACAAGGTTATGTTCAATAAAAAAAATTTTATACCAATATTGGTCTGAAATCATAAGTATCACTCCCAAAAGCACCCCAGCCTTGCCCACACCCCACTTTTTTGACCATTTACATCAATCAAATGGTCTACATGTCCAGCAACACAGAATACAAATGCAAAGCGGGGGGTGGCCCGCTCCTCACATACATTACAACAAATTGTATATATCCAGATGGAGATATAACACAGCCATCACCTGCAGACATGCATCTCATGTCCTCCCCCCTCCCCTTCTTCTCCCCAACTCTACCCTTTCCCCTTCTCGCTCCACGCTGCCTGACCAAAGAGCTCTTCAGGAGGTGCCTCATTGGGGGGATGAAGGCAGAGGTGGTGGTTGCACGGGTACGGAAGCGAGGGGTGCCAAGGGGGAAACATTCTCTGATACAGAAGCAGGATTTCGGTCCTTGCCCTCATCTGTCGTTCGCAGTGGTGGTGCGGAACCTAGGAGTGGAGTGCGCGTTCTGGGACCACTGGGAGGCCTGTGCCAGCAGTGTTCCTGGCTATCGCCTCCAGGGCCTCCGCCATCTGCGGAATGTACTCGGTCATGGTGGCCAGCTGTCGGGATATGCCCCCCAATGCTTTGCGGATCTGGTCACCAACATCTACAGTCCTCCTGGACAACTGTACCATCTCTCCGCTCTCATGTGGCGCTCGTGGACCAGACCTGGCACGTCCACGAGGCCTCCGTGGGGTTGGCACCGTCCTGGGCCAAATGAGGTGCCCTGTGGCATGGTGCTTGGGGCCGGTACCTCTAAAGTGGAGGTGGGAATGACCGGAGAAGCACTAGATGGCCTTGGGGTGGAATGACTTCTGGAGTGTGGTGATGCAGGTTCCTCGAAGTCCACGCTTTCATCCGCAGAGAACAGACCCAGCGGATTGACGGCCGAGAATCGGAGCTTCTCAGCACCAGATTTGGGATCATCCGGTGAGTCCGTCCCCGCACCCCCACCTTCTGGCCTCTGTGGTCTTGCCTGGGGCCGCACTGCTGGCTGAGTTGCAAAACACAAATGAGGTTATTAGAGGAGAAGGGGGTGCTAGTGTCACAAGGTGATTCCAGCGCGACACACAGCAAATTCACGACAAAAGCACTACTGCTATCAAAATAATCACAGACATCACATTTCATGACGATCAACACATTCTGCCTTGCAATGATTTTCATTAGGCCAGCATTATTTATAGGACAATTTTATAAATCATCTATCATATATAATTGTTCGGATATGAGTGGGTTTGGCATCTATTGACGTGACATCACGCAATGGTGTCAGCTCTACTCACGTCGCATCACTTCAGGGTCTGCAGATGCTTGCATGGCTGTATGGGTGTGCTTCTCTACGAGTGTGAGCACCCTCTCCTCCACGTCAGTGATGTCGCTGATGACTGGTGGCCCCCCACCCATTCGCCTCTGCATGGTACTCATCATCGATAACTTCTTCTGTAAAAGATGACAGGACAACATGGCATTAGATCATTGCATGATATCATTGCTAGGTACTGTCACAGAGACTGATATAACACATAACCGACAGATGTAAACATGATTTTTTATGATAATTATCATTCTTTACCTAAAGACATGAACCGTGAGTGCAGGCTTTGAGTACAACATTCCCGGTAAAAGTGAAAGACCTCACATCACCTTGAGGTTTTGGTTGCCCTCACGCACCTCGTTGGTCACCGACGAGACCACCTCTGCTATCTCGGCCCATATCTTCTGGTAGGTCTTTGGGCTTCCCACGCCCTCCCTGTGTCAAATCACCCCAGCGTGACTCAACCTCCTGCAGGAGGGAGGCATTTGCCTCATCTGAGAACCTCCTCGCTCTTTTGCATCCTCCAATGTGCTCCTCTCCCAGCTCACTGCTCTCGCCAGCGTCTGTCTCCACAGCATGCTGTAACACCTCCTCCTCTTCCTCCATTATAGGCCAAATTCGGGCAAATATCTGGCTGGTAACAGCTAATTTTTGTTTCCCTATTTGCTCTAAAGTTCTAAACCTTCCCTCCTTCCTCCCAAAGCAGCCACACCACACCCACACACGCCTTCAGTTGCTCTCAGCTCTCTCTCTCTCTCTGTCTCCTCTTCTGCACATGTCATGATGACCTTTGACCTCCTGAATTGCAGGAATCGAGCGTTGTCATGCCGTTGAGTCCCACAAAATATTTCCACTCTTGTGTAGTATAATAGTGGAAGGGCTGTGAAATTAAAGTAACAATACCGAGTAGGAAAATACATCATCTTGTGCATTGGCAAACCATATTGATCAGGATGGTTGCAGCTTATTCCCTGGTTTATGCTGAATTAGCTTATCTCAACCAGAGCAGTAAGGGTGCTACATTTGGAATAAGTTGCCATCAACATCAAAGCAGCATTCAACCCAGAATGGCAGCAAGGGCTCTAGCAAAACATAGGTTAGTGGGGGGGTCAAAGGGAAAACCTTCCAGTGGCCGGAGCCATAATCAAAGGAAGAAGGTCATGTTAGAAGCCAATCATCATAGCACCAAGACATCACCGCAAGAATTCCTCAGGGAGCTACCTCTCCCTGTCCTTCATGGTACCACCATCATTGAGTCCCCCACCATCAACATCTTGGGTGTCACCACTAACCAGAAGCTTAAATGGATCAGCCATATCAGCACTGTGACTACAAGAGCAGGGCAGAGGCTGGGTACTGTGCAACAATTGACACATCTCCTGACACCCCTCAATACCTTTCAATCACCTGCAAGTTTCAAGAAAGGAGGGTGATGGATTAATCACCACTGGCTTGATTGGGTG
The DNA here is from genome assembly GCF_044704955.1 of Pristiophorus japonicus. Taxonomy (NCBI): domain Eukaryota; kingdom Metazoa; phylum Chordata; class Chondrichthyes; family Pristiophoridae; genus Pristiophorus; species Pristiophorus japonicus. The sequence goes on from NC_091981.1 coordinate 89,399,318, forward strand.
CAGCCACAACAACACTTAAGAAGCTGGACATCAAGTAAGACACAGCAGTTTGCTTGATTGGCATCCCTCTCACAAGGGTCAATATTCAATGCTCCATCACCAGCGCACTGTGGCTGCAGTATTCGCTATTTACAAGCTGCACTGCTGCAACTCACCAAGCTTACTTTGACAGCACCTGCCTCTCCGATGACCTTTATCGCCAAGAAATACAAGTGGTCATGTCGTGGGAACACCAGCTCTGTATGTTCTTCTCCAGTCACACACCATCTTGACTTGGACACATATTGCCATTCCTTCATTGTCGCTGGGTCAAAATACTGGAATACCTTACCTAACACAATTATGAAAGCACCATCAGCACATCGACTTCAGCAGTTCAAGAAGATGGCCCAACATCACATTCTCAGGGCATTTGGATGGGTAATAATAAGAATGTGTACTTTTCACCATCATCTATATCCCAGGAACAAATAAAGAAAAGCAACCCTGAATTAAGAATATTAATATTATCAGCCAGGTATCATGTTCCTGATTATTATTCATTGTCTTCTATGAAAGGCTTGTGTGAATGCTTAAGCTGACGATGGAATCGGGCTTGGTGTTGATAGCTCACATAGTAAGAAATACCCTGGCGGGTTGCTGGTGTGCGCGGATCTGTACCCTAATAAACCAGTGTGTGCAGGAGAGAAAAGCAAAGCAATTTGGAAGAGAAAAGTAAATGAATGTGACATTATCAATACAAGATGTATTGTCTCACACCATCTTATAGCTCATTTGGTGGTTACAGCTGCTATTCTTTTGTTATACCAGCACACCTGACATTGGAATATTATCTTACTTCATTAGCCTCCCTGCCATTGTTCTATCCTCTTCTCCATCCCGATGGGAAAATAAACAACCAAAGCAAACAAAAGCAGCTGTTAGGATAACTGAACTGTACAGATTCTATGGTTCTTGCGATTGACAGGGCATATATCATCACACTGCACCTCAGCTCACTGAGAGACTGCCCTCTTTGATATTTCTAATTCTTTTAAACATTGGGCTATGCAAGCCTTATCTTGCCTGCTTTCACAGGGGGGAATTTTAACCTAAAAAAACTGGGTGGGTTGGGGTCAGGTGGGAAGTTAAATTTAAAACAGATCTGAATCCTGACCCCAACCCACCTCCAACCCGCTCACTTCCAGTTTTACTGGAGGCAGGATGGGCGGGGGGGCGGGGTGGTGGGGGAGGGGGTGGTGGGCAGGGTGGGCAGCCAACCTGCTCCCAAGAGGTGGGTTGTCAATTTAAATATTATAATGTGGCTGGAAACCATTGATTTAAGCTCCATTTTGAATGTAACTGCAGCTGGTCGAGTTTTGCAGGCCACATAAAACCCGTCAGCTAAAGTAAGGTGAGAACTGCCCTTTACACTTCCCTCTTGGTTCCTGCAACCCTGCCTAAACCCCTCTTCTCCTCCAGCCCCCGATCTGCTGCTCTGGTCCCCGATTATTGGCAACCTCTCCACCCCCCACATTCACCTCTGACTCCTCCCCTGCTCCTCCGATCATTCCGTAACCGCCACCCCAGCAGCTTCTGGTCCCCAATATAGCATTCCAGCCCCCCCTTATTGCTGAACCCCCTGCACTTCTCCAACCCCACCTGCCAGGCTTCCGATCCCCCCTGTTCTTTGATACCCTGTTTCCCGCTCCACAAGACCTTGCCCCCCCCATGTTTCTCCTGGCCCCCTGTACTCCTCCTGGCTCTCTGATGATGCTACTAACACCCCCACTTGTCCTCCAGCCCCTAATCTTTTCTTTTGGCTCCTGGTAACCACGAACTGTCAAGCTGAAATCGATCAGCAAAATTGGACCTCTTGTGTCCTCAAGGCACGACAAGAGGTAGTGCACCGGTCTTAATGAAAATGAAGATTCGCCAGCCCGGATGTATGCATCAGGCCTATTGTGAGCCTGGGGGGGTGGGGGGTGGGGCGGGGGAGTGGGGGGAGGGGGTGGGTGGGTTGGAGTGAGCAGTAGCCAGCAATGACCTGCAGTTTTTGTTTAACCAGGAATATAACATCATAAGAATTAGGAACAGGAGTAGGCTGTTCGGTCCCCCTACGCCTTCTCTGCCATTCAATAAGATCATGGCTGATCTTCTGCCTCAACTCCAATTTCCTGCAGTATCCCTTTATTCCTTGATTTCCTTAATATCCAAGAATCTATCAATCTCTGTCGTGAATATATTCCAAAGATTCACTACCCCCTGAGTGAAGAAGTTTCTCCTCTTCTAGTCCTAAATGGCCGAGCCCGTATTCTGAGACTGTGACCTCGTGTTCTAGACTCCCCAGCCAGAGGTAAATCCTCCTTGCTACTAACCTGTCAAGCTCTGTAAGAATTTTATATATTTCAATGAGATCACCTCTCATTCTTCTAAACTCTCGAGAATACAGAGCGTGTGCATGCAGCTGCCACACTGGACCATTCAGCATCCATTTTTCACTTGGAAAATGGGTACTATGAAATCCAATTTTTAGGCTGTTGTATCTTGACTTTTTCTAGATCTGTATGATTTGAAACAGAAATTAACAGTGAGATATATATTTTTTTCATCCCAATGAGTACACAAGAGAGAAATCATGAAGTTGTTTTGTGAGAAACTAGAAAAATTGAAGAAACTCCCTTGGGTTTATGGTATTGAAGAGTCATTTAATTTATTTGGTTTTATGACAGTTCAATGAACCTTTAAAACGTTCATGAACTATTCCCCAACCAGGAGTGGCATGAAGACACTTCATTTGACATGACATGAAGATTGTTGTGGTGGTTGGAGGTCAATCATCACAGCCCAGGATATCACTGCAGGCATTCCAAAGGGCAGTCAGTGTCCTGGGCCCAACCATCTTCAGCTGCTTCATCAATGACTTTCCCTCCATCATAAGGTCAGAAGTGGGGATATTCGCTGATGACTGCACAGTGTTCAGTGCCATTCGCAACTCCTCAGACAATGGAGTAGTCCATGCCTGCATGCAACAAGACCTGGATGACATTCAGGCTTGGGCTGATAAGTGGCAAGTAACATTTGCACCACGCAAGTACAAGGCAATGACTATCTCCAACAAGCAAGAGTCTAACCACCACCCTTGATATTTAACGGCATTACCATCGCCGAATTCTCCACCATCAACATTCTGGGGGTCACCATTGACAAGAAACTTAACTGGACTAGCCACATAAACACTGTGGCAACAAAAGTAGGTCAGAAGCTGGGTGTTCTCCAGTGGGCGTCTCACTTCCTGACTTCCCAAAGCCTTTCCACTATCTACAAGGTACAAGTCATGGAATACTTTCCACTTGCCTGGATGAATGCAGCTCCAACAACACTCAAGAAACTCGACACCATCCAGGACATAGCAGCTTGCTTTACTGGCAGCCCATCCACCACCTTAAACATTCACTCCGCCATCATCGACATACCGTGGCTGCAGTATGTACCATCTCCAAGGTGCACTGCAACAATTCACCAACGCTTGTACGGCAGCACCTCCCAAACCCGTGACCTATACCATCAAGAAGGGCAAGGGCAGCAGGTGCATGAGAACACCACCACCTCTAAGTTTCCCTTCTGACTTGAAAGTATATCGCCGTTCCTTCTTCGTTGTTGCATCAAAATTCTGGAACACCCTCCCTGTAAAGTCCTTACTCTACAGCATGAAACCACACAAGGCACATTCTGGGGACAAGGTCACTCTGTGACCTCAACTCTTTATTCACAGCACTCCACAAGTGATGACCCTGTGTGGGACCTCCCTTTAAATATCTGGGAGATCAGGTAAGGAGTGTCTCCCACAAGTTCACCCCTTGTGGTCAAGGTGTGCATCTAGGTTGTGTGTATACAGTAATACATTGGTGTTACATTGTGGTTACACACATGACATCACTTCCCCCCCAAAGTCTTGTTAGGATCATAAGTTTAGTCTTTCAGATGGTCTACGCTCCCTCGTGGAGCGCCGCAGTTGGGGCTCTGGTTGTTGGAAACTGACGTGAGTGTCTGTCACCTGTGGTGATTCTGGCCTGTCCGGGCTGACTGCAGGGACTGCGCATTCTTCTGATTGCTCTTGTTGCTCCTTCAATGGCGGTGGTGTGAGCTCCATCTCATGGTCTTCTTCACGTTCCTCCGTGTTGATGCTGAACTTTTTTTTACTTGGTCCAGATGCTTACGGCATATCTGACCATTGTTGTGTTTTACCACAAGGACCCTATTCCCCTCTTTGTCAATTACAGTGCCCTCAAGCCATTTGGGCCCCATGGCGTGATTGAGGACGAATACAGGATCATTTATTTCTATACATCTCCCCCTCGAATTGCGGTCATGGTATTCGTTCTGTGACTTGCGCTTGCCCTCAACTATATCGGTTAGGACTGGGTAAATGAGAGACAACCGGGTTTTGAGTGTCCGTTTCATAAGTAGCTCTGTGGGCGGGACTCCCGTGAGCGAGTGTGGTCAGGATCTATAGGCCAGCAGGAGGCGCGACAGGCGGCATTGTCGGGAGGGTCCTTGAATCCTGAGCATACCTTGCTCAATGATTTGGACCTCACGTTCTGCCTGGCCATTAGAGGCCGGCTTGAACAGTGCAGTCCTGACGTGGTTGATGCCATTGCCCGACATAAACTCCCAGAATTCGTAGCTTGTGAAGCATGGGCTATTATCACTAAGCAGGATGTCCGGCAAGCTATGGGTTGCAAAGATCGCACGTAGGCTTTCCATGGTGGTGGATGACATGCATGAATTCAGAATGATGCACTCGATCCATTTTGAGTACTCATCTACCACAATAAGGAACATCTTTCGCATGAATGGGCCCGCGTAGTCAACGTGAATGCGTGACCATGGCCTGGTGGGCCAGGGCCACTGGCTGAGCGAGGCCTCCCTGGGGGCATTACCCAGCTGGGCACACGTCGTGCACCTGCGAACACAGTGTTCCAGGTCAGAATCAATTCCAGTCCACCAAATGTGTAACTGGGCAATGACCTTCATCAGCACAATGCCTGGGTGCTCGCTGTGGAGTTCCCTGATGAATGCCTCTCTGCCCTTCTGGGGCATAACTACCCGGCTGCCCCATAGTAGGCAGTCGGCTTGGATGGAGAGCTCATCCATCCGTCTGTGGAACGGTCTGACCTCCTCAGGGCATGCTCCGTGTGCGGGCGCCCAATCCCCAGTCAGGACACATTTCTTAATCAGGGATAGGAGGGGATCTCTGTTTGTCCAGATATTGATCTGGCGGGCTGTGATGGGGGAGCCTGCACTGTCAAAGGCATCGACAGCCATGACCATCTCAGTGCTTTGCTCCACTGCCCCCTCAGTGGTGGCCAGTGGAAGCCTGCTGAGCGCGTCAGCGCAATTTTCAGTGCCGGGCCGGTGCTGGATGAAGTAGTCATAAGCAGCCAGCGTGAGAGCCCATCGCTGTATGCGGGCTGATGCGATGGCCTTGAAAGTCTTGCTGTCTGACAACAGGGATGTTAATGGCTTGTGGTCCGTCTCTAATTCAAACTTCCTACCAAAGAGGTACTGATTCTTTTTTTTTACTCCATAGACACATGCGAGTGCTTCCTTCTCTACCATCCCATATCCCCGTTCTGCTTGAGAGAGCGATCTGGAGGAATAAGCCCCAGGCTGTAGTTGACCCTCAGCATTGCCCTGCTGCAACACGCACCCAACCCCATAGGACGATGCATCACATGTCAGAACCAATTTTTTACAGGGGTCGTACAGGGTCATCAACTTGTTTGAACAAAGTAGGTTTCGCGCCCGATCAAAAGCCCGTTCCTGACAGTCCCCCCAAAACCAATCGCAACCCTTACGCAGGAGCACGTGTAGCGGCTCCAACAATGTGCTCAAGTTCAGCAGAAAGTTCCTGAAATAGTTCAACAGTCCCAAAAATGAATGCAACTCCAATGTGTTGCAGGGCCTGGGTGCTCATCGAATCGCCTCTGTTTAGAATTCGGTAGGCCGAATCCCATCTGCAGCAACCCTCCTGCTCAGAAACTCAACCTCAGGAGCTAAGAACACACATTTAGACTTCTTGAGTTGCAGGCCTACCCGGTCCAGTTGGCGTAGCACCTCCTCCAGGTTGTGGAGGTGTTCCTCGGTGTCTCGATCCGTGATAAGGATGTCGTCCTGGAATACGATTGTTCCAGGAATGGATTTAAGCAGGCTTTCCATGTTTTGTTGAAAAATCGCAGCCACTGATCGAATGCCAAAAGGGTACCTGTTTTAAACGAACAGTCCCTTGTGCGTGGTGATGGTGGTCAGTAGTTTGGATTCGTCGGCCAGTTCCTGGGTCATATAGGCTGAAGTGAGGTCCAACTTGGTGAACAGCTTGCCGCCTGCCAGCGTGGCGAAGAGGTCCCCCACTCTTGTAGGGACACCCGATTGATGGTGGTCTTGTAGTCGCCACAGATTCTGACAGAGCCATCCACTTTTAGAACGGGAACGATGGAGCTCGACCACTCGATGAATTCAACAGGCGAGATGATGCCCTCTCGCAACAGCCGGTCCAATTCGCTCTCGATTTTCTCCCGCATCATGTACGGCACCGCTCTGGCTTTGTAGTGCACTGGCCTGGTGTCCGGGGTGATGTGTATTACTACTTTGGTGCCTTTGAAAGTCCCGACGCCAGGTTGGAATAGTGAATCGAATTGTTGTAGGACTTGTGAGCACGAACTTTGCTCCACAGATGACATTGCATGAACATCCCCCCATTTCCAGTTCATCTCGGTTAACCAGCTCCTTCCCAACAGTGCGGGACCATTGCCCGGGACAATCCAGAGCGGCAGTCGATTCACTAACCCGTTGTGTGTGACAGCCAATATTGCACTGCCTAGCACCGGAATGATTTTTTTAGTGTAAGTCCGTAATTGTGTCTCAATACATGCTAATTTGGGTCTACTGGCTTTAAGTGACCATAGCTTGTCAAATTGCTGAACGCCTATGAGTGACTGGCTGGCCCCAGTGTCCAGCTCCATGTGTACTGGGATGCCATTTCATAAAACCCTCATCGTCATTGGTGGCGTTTTGGTGTATGAATTGTTCGCCGCATGGACCCGCTGAACCTCGGTGACGATCGATTTGCCCCCAAAAGTCATCCTGCCTCAAAGGACCCTCTTCTGGTCCCTCTGCCTCATATATTAGTCTGGTTGCAGGCTTCCTGCACATTCGAGCTAAATGGCCACTGAGATTGCAGTTTCTGCAGACAAACTGTTAAAATCTGCAAGATCTAGCTGAGTGTTTTCCCCCATACCTCCAGCATGAGTTAAAATTTCCATTGTTGGGTTCAAAGGGACTGCTCTTAAGTACCCTATTAGTGGGTGTCAATGGCCCCATCCCGGGCCACATTGTCCACTGTAATGGCGTGAAAGTCCGTTCAGCCTGCCATTGTCTCTCTTGGAGTCCTACTCTGGGGTCTATTGCTGCCTGGGGAATGTCGGACTGCCCTTGCCAGCCAGTGGGGTTCTGAGTCGCATTGATGATGTTGACTCCCTGACCCATCGCCGCGTTAGAGGCAGAATTGTGCGCGTATATTATTTTCGTCTCTTCCTCACCCGCCATGAAATTTTGAGCTAACAATGCTGCCGCTTCCAAGGTCAAATCCTGGGTCTCAATTAGTTTGCGGAAAATTCCCGCGAGACCGATGCCCAGGATAAAGAAGTCCCTTAGCATCTCCCCCCTGCAGGCGCCTGTGAACTTACAGAGGCTGGCCAAACGCGTGAGGTCCGCTATGAAATCCGGTATGCTCTGTCCTTCACGACGTCGGTGGGTGTAGAATCTGTGTCGGGCCATGTGTATGTAACTCGCCAGTTTGCGGTGCTCCCCGATCAGTTTGCTAAGTTCTTCAAAGGTTTTGTCCGATGGCTTTTCGGGTGCTAGTAAGTCCTTCATGAGCGCGTAAATCTTTTGTTCGCAGCTGGTCAAAAGATGACCCCTTCACTTGTTGGCTGCTGCATCCCCCAGCCATTCTTTCGTGACGAAGTTTTGCTGAAGCCTCTCGACAAAATCGTCCCAGTCTTCCCCAACACAGTACCGTTCCTCTGCACTACCAGTGGCCATTCTCGTGGGTCGTGAGTTCCCATTTCTCGTCGCCAATGTAAAGTCCTTACTCTACAGCATGAAACCACACGAGGCACATCCTGGGGACAAGGTCACTCAGTGACCTTAACTCTTTATTCACAGCACTCCACAAGTGATGACCCTGTGTGGGACCTCCCTTTATATACCTGGGAGATCAGATAAAGAGTTTCTCCCACAAGTTCACCCCTTGTGGTCAAGGTGTGCATCTAGGTTGTGTGTATACAGTAATACAGTGGTGTTACATTGTGGTTACATACATGACACTCTCCAGAATCATTGACGTAATAATACTGCTCTCTTACTCTTTGCTCATAACTCCAGGCTCTCTACTTCCAATAGTCCCCTCCCTGCTTCCCTTCACTCTCCTATACTTACTGCACCGTCTTTGCTACACCTCCTTCTCCTTATACACACACATTCACCACTATTGCAATCTTAACTTCCCCACACCGTACAATTTTCACACGATATACCAACTGTTCATCCATGACATGCACATTCTCTAAGCACCTCACAAGACTGTCACTAACATACTTCCTTTTTTCTTGCAGCAGAAAATTATGCACGACCTGCACCAGAAAGTTATGCACGACCTGCACCAAGTGATTGCCACTGGAGAAGGTCGAGCCCACCTGTGCACACCCTTTCCTGTAGAGGAAAACTTGCTGGCCATCACGGTCAGGGGAGAGTCATGGCCGGGGCAAGTGGCAATACTAGAGGAGATGTTGTACAGGGTTTCTTCAAACCTTATCCTCTTTTTTTCCTTCTTACTTCTATCTCACCCTACACACTCTGCATAGCAAATTGCAGCTGCTTTCACCAGCCATTTCTCTCTTTGCTCTCCTTTCCCATGAAAAGCTAACCCATGTCACTCTCTTTCAATTTAGGTGTTGAAAATGTGGAGACACCTCTGCCACTTCAGAAAGTGGAGTCCAGTCTTTCTGAAGATGCACCATTACTCAAATCTGGCCCTATCAAGCATCAGCTCAGAAACTGGCACCATGCTTACTTTAGAAGTTTAGGCTAGAGGAGGGGTTTTCACGTGATGAATCACCAGCCATAAGTCTACTGGAGCTAAGGGAGGCCAATAGGATGCTACAGGTGCCAACTTGCAGGAAGGCAACATCACATTCTAGGTCTGTTGTAGAATACTCAGATGCTCAATTTGAGGGCCCAGGCTTCTGAAGAAGGCTGATGGGCATACACCAAAAAATGCTGGGTTACACTGCACAGTCAGCCAGCAAGCACGCGCACAATGACTCAGAGCATGAAAGAGTCCAGCTCAAACTTGTTTCAGGGCTTTGTGCTGAGCATGGGGACCATTCTGCCCAATATCAAAAAAGGATCTTACACCAAGTGTAGGACCCTTATTTAAATATTTTAATGAATGTTAAACATACTACCACCATGCACTGGATGCCTATAGAGCTCTCTGAGCCAATATGTGACAGGGTGGAGGGGGCAGCGGAAAAGAGCATGTTCCAGTGTGAAATGAATGCCCGCCATATTGGATGCTTAGGTGCCACTATTGTGCCTGGACAATAGGTCCCGTTCCAACAAAATTCTAAGCCAGTATTTCTGTGGAATAAGATGATCAATTAAATTAATTCAAATGGTTAAACTGAAGTGTTTCATTGTTGATCAATCAGTCTCATTTCCAGCTTTCTTTGTATAACAAATGCAAAGTTGGTATTCTTACCATTCCAAAATACTCTGAGATCATTTGTTACTATTTATGCAACTTACACCTTCAGCTGCAGCATTGGGACTATTTGATACATACTGTCTTAACTTCAGCCACTCTCCAAAATTCTCATATCTGTGGCTCATCTGTAGATGAAAACTAGCATGGAGAGGTAGTTTATCCTCAGTCAAATCAAAGATTGTAACTAGATGTTAAAGATAAGCTGAATGGGGTGCCAAGTTTAAAAAAATAATGTTTAACTAAAATCGTCTCAGCATATTTATCACATTTACAATTTGTTTTCCAAGAATATCTTCTGATTTGTTAGATATCCCTGTTTACTTAACCGAATCTCAGCTTTTTAATCTGTAGCTGTTAAAACATTAAACTTGTTGCAGTAAATCATTGCTTATATACCTTTGTTTATTCTGGGATTTATTGCCCATCCTTAATTGCCCTTGAGAAGATGGTGGTGAGTTGCCTTCCTGAACTACTGCAGTCTGTGTGGTGATGGTACTCCCATAGTGCTGTTAGGGAGGGAGTTCCAGGATTTTTAACCCAGGGATGCTGAAAGAATGGCAATATAGTTCCAAGTCAGGATGGTGTGTGGCTTGGAGGGGAAACTTGGAAGTGATGGTGTTCTCATGTGCCTCTTGCCTTTGTGGTAGAGGTCACAGGTTTGGGTGGTGCTGTCAGGGAAGCGTTAGCGAGTTGCTGCAATGCATCTTGGAGATGGTACACACTGCAGCCTCGGTGTGCCGGTGGTGGAGGGAGTGAATGTTTAAGGTGGTGGATGGGGTGCCAATCAAGTCGACTGCTTTGTCCTGGATGATGCTAAACTTCTTGAGTGTTGTCAGAGCTGCACACATCCAGATAAGTGGAGAGTATTTAATCACACCCCTGACTTGTGCCTTGTAGATGGTGGAAAGTCTTTGGGGAGCCAGAAGGTGAGTCACTCGCCACAGAATACCCAGCTTCTGACCTGCTCTTGTAGCCACAGTATTTATGTGGCTAGTCCAGTTAAGTTTCTGGTCAATGGTGACCCCCTGGATGTTGATGATGGGAGAGTCAGCGATGGTAATGCCGTTGAATGTCAAGGCGGTGGTTAGACTTTCGCTTGTTAGAGATGGTCATTGCCTGGCACTTGTGTGGTGCAAATGTTACTTGTTACTTATCAGTGCAAGATTGAATATCTTCCAGGTTTTGCTGCATTCGAGCATGGACTGCTTCATTATCTGAATAGAACTGAACACTGTGCAATCATCAGTGAACATCCACATTTCTGAACTTATAATGGCGGGATAGTCATTGATGAAGCAGCTGAAGATGGTTGGGCCTCGGACACTGCGCTAAGGAACTCCTGCGTATGTGCCACTTGGTAGCACTATTGATGACGCCTTCCATCACTGAGCTTGGACTGATGGGGCGGCAATTGGCCAGATTGGATTTGTCCTGCTTTTTGTGGACAGGACATACCTGGGTAGTTTTCCACATTGTCGGGTAGATGCCAGTGTTGCAACTGTACTGGAACAGCTTGGCTAAAGCTGCAACTAGTTCTGCAGAACAAGTCTTCAGCTCTACAGCCAGGATGTTGTCGGGGCCCATAGCCTTTGTTATATCCAGTGCAATGCGCTCAGCCATTTCGTGATATCACATGGAGTGAATCGACTTGACTGAAGATTGGCTTTTGTGATGGTTGGGACGTCAGGAGGAGGCCCAAGATCGATCATCCACTCGGTACTTCTGGCTGAAGATGATTGCAAACGCTTCAGCCTTGTCTTTTGCACTCACGTGCTGGGCTCTGCCATCTTTGAGGATGGGAATATTCATGGAGCTTCCTCCTCCCGTTAGTTATTTAATTGTTCACCACCATTCATGACTGGATGTGGCAAGACTGCAGAGCTTTGATTTGATCCATTGTTTGTGGGATTGCTTCTCTCTATAGCATGCTGCTTCCGCTATTTAGCCTGTATGCAGTCCTGGTTTGCAGGACTGTAAGTTGCTGTGGGAAAACATATAATGAATGATTTTCATGCATGTGCAAATAATTGATAAAATATTTTATTTTATTTGATTTAAAATAGCAATGAGAATTGATAACATGCAGTTGCAAGGATTGGGTTGTGTGGTAAACTAAGGATGCAACAGGTAGATGCAGAGAGGCTGTAATGGGAATGATTCAGACACATGTCTGCCAAAAGTTTGCACTGGCTTGTGTCCAAGTTCTCATCCACATGAAATCCAACTCTGAGATTGGTCCAGTTTGAGATGGCAGAGAATTTTTCTGAGTTAACATTAAGATCTATATAACCACAGCAAGTAATATTTTTCTTGATTGTAGTGATCCTATTTCCTCTCATTGGAACATAATGTTATAATGAAGATAACGAACACACTACTGGAAATAGATCTTCAACTTTATTGTAACTTCAACAACTCCAGCAAACTAAACACAGAAATTTACAGTCCTGAAGAAATCTCTGCTCCTTGCTGCAGAAAAAGACTAGTTTAATATGTTACTGCAGCCAGCAAGCTGAACTGATGAGTTCCAGACTCCCCAGAGCCAGTCCTTTTGTTCTGCAATTATCTGTGCAAATATGCATATAATGAAATCAGGATGTATTTTAATTAACACCAGGCTGCACAGTTGAAGATTTGGCCAATTTGATCATTTGTATTCGAATTTAATATATCTGAACGCTCAACGTCAACATTTGGTAAATCTGATCCTTTTATATTAGAAGTTAACAAATCTGAACATTTGCATCTGGATTTATTGAACCTCAATATTTTTATCAGCATTTTGTAAATCTAATTATCCTCCTCCCCCACCCTCACCCCATTTTAGGATTTAGTAAAACTGCACACTGAGGTCATTATTTAATGAAACTGAAAAAGAGTCAGACTTGCATTTACTTAGTTTAAAAATGAGATATTGATTTCAGAAATGAAGAGATTTGGTTTTTATTATGCTAGTGATAACAGTGCACTAATATTTTAATAGAGGATTTTAACTGCAAATATGTTCAGATAGTTGATTAATCAAGGATTTACTTAATTGGATACAAAAAGATTTGCACAAGAAAATACAACTTTCTTGCAAAGAAACTATTAACCTACATGTAATTTTATTATTTTGAGAGCAATGATATTTAAGGATAGCAATTACTCTTTATAATGCTTAATGGGGTAGAATTTCCATTGGACTGCGCATTCGGCAAAAGAAGCATTAACGCATTTTTAAAATACAAGAAACGAGCAGACCAAGGAAGGTCATACAAAATTGTTAAGCATTTTTCCACTAATATTGCCAACAGTAATTTCTAGCCTTTACTGTTTATTGATCACTAATTATAAGACAGAAGTAAAGGAACCTGTAGAATTGCGGGTGCTCGCATAGGAGCATTATCATTAAATTCTAGCTCAAAGAAATGCTTATGAGCAGGTCTTATGATCATTATGAATGGAAAAAGCCATGCGAGTCCACCATAGCTTTTCTAGTTGTGATAATTTTGAACAGGTTCTGTCTTTAGAGCATACATATCATAGACCATTTGGATAGAGCATTTAAGCAATGGATGGACCTAATCAAGTAATAAGTGACAAAGTCACGCGTTGTAAAAAAACAAATGAAGAAGCACATGCGTGAAAGACATGAAAATCCAATCCAGGTCCTTTATAAATAGAGAAAGATCAATGTGAGTTTTCTCCCATAATGGTACGGTGTTCAGATCACTTATGGAAGCAACTGATGGCACTAAACCTGTAAAATTATCTATGGCAGATCTGAATTTGTAGCAATTATTAATTTTTAATCAGCCACCATGGAGTCAAGTTTTGGCCTGAGTTGCTCCTTTTTCTTGGAGCAACTGGTTTAGAAATTGCAATTCTTGGCATTTAGTTTGCTCCAGTTCTAGTCAGTGAGAACAGTTTCATTTTTGAAAAGATTTTTTTTTCAAAAGGGGGCATGTCCGGCCACTTACGCCTGCTTTGAAAGTTTAGGCAGTTAAAAATTTACTCCAAATTAACTTAGAATGGAGTAAGTGTAGATTTTTGTATGCTCAAAAAAGCCTTGCCTACACTTTACAAATCAGGCGTAGGTTACAAATTAGGCGTAGGGAACGAGGTGGGGGGGAGGGGGTGGGTGGAAGGGAAGTAATTAAATTCTACAAGCATTCAACAGTCTTACTTAAACAAATAAAGAGTCATCCTGACTAAAAAATTATAAACAATGCAAAGACAAAATATTGAATATTCCTACCTGTGTGAAGCAGCAGCAGCCTTCGAGCTGCGGTGCTTCAGGCAGGCCTTCCTTCCCTGTAGGAGACAGGGGCGGCGTCAGTGGCTCGACGGCAGCCGAAGACACAGCAAGCAAGCAGCCTTCGAGCTGCGAGGGAAGTTGAGGCCATTCAGCCACGGGATATAGGCGGCAGCAGTGGCTGATGGTGGCCGAAGACACAGCAAGCAGCCTTCGAACTGCGAGGGAGACTGAGGCCATTCAGCCAAGGACCGGGAGAGGCAGCCAGATAGCCAGTTTGAAACTTAAATTTGCAGAATGGGTGCTGCCTTGTCAACACCAGGTGATTTATTCAACAGTGCTGCTAAAAGCACACCTTCAGACACATAAAAATCACCAAAATTCAATCCCTAGCCTTTCCAGGGGACAAATCAACACTTTTCTTTAAGTCCCTTTAAAAATGGCCGAGTGCCAATGTTTCTGGGCTACTGCGCATGCGCGCACTCCAACATGCACGCGCAGGGCTGCTGGCACGATGTTGCCTCATTTAATTTAGCCCCGCCCCCCCTCCACTTGCAGAATCGGCGTGCCTCTGTTGCTCCGCCCCCCGCTGCTGTGTGCGCACCGCACCGAGCTCCCAGGGACGAGCAAGGAGCCCGAGAATTGAGAGGTATTTTTCTGTCGCACTTTTAGGTGCGAAAAACGGGCGCCCAGGCGCGGCCCGAAACTTGACCCCCATTAGTGGACAAAAATGAATGGGCCAGCGGACACGCAATGATAGTAAGTGGAAAAATGCTTGCAGCTTGTCAATCCTGCTGATAGTATGAACTGTGATATTATAAAGCATGCTATTCAAGTTTCTGATTTACCACCTAAAGTGTACTGGCAGAAATTTAAAAAACTAGGAAAGAATCCAGACAATGGGGACAATTTTCGCCATCATTGAGCGCTGTTTTTTTGACGCACGGCGATTTTTTTGGAGTAATCGGTATTTTGAAATTGTCCATAAAGTTTGAACGCGACGCTGACTGTCAGCATCAGATTTTTTTGTGCCAGATATTTTGCCTCTGGCCTGCGTTTAAAAAGGATTCCACGTCGTTTCTAACCATTTATCCCAGTTTCCCCAACAACGATTTTTTTCAAAACGGAGCAGAGTGACCTTAGGTACTGTTCTAAAAAACCCTACCTTAACTTAAGGAAATCGGCATTCAGGCCCACTGCAATCCCTGGCCAAATGGCCTCCCCGCTCCTGGCCCGTTGCAAAATGTAACTTCACTCCTCGCAGTGTGATGGGAATTGATAGGGTAAATATTATCAGCACAGGCTTGGAACTGGTGCCTGGAGAAATTGTTATAGTTTCAATTCAAATACCTGGATTGAAGTAAAAACATGTGCATGTATGGGGGGGGGGGGGGGGGGGGGGCGGGGTGGTTCCACAAAAGCTCCCCTGCCTGTGTGAAGAAACCTCTGTTTCTTCCATAATTCTCCCCATTTTATGTCATTGCATCGATTTTGTGTTAGCAGAATGGGAGATGGGTGATTCTTTGGAGCTGAAACCATGTTCAGTTTATGTCAGGTCACGCTACGAAATTACCCCCTCACATCCTGGCATCGGACTTAAACCTATAAATGAAAACATTCTTATCCACTCACACCTGGTTAACAAAAAGAAATCCTGGCCTCCTGGTCATTTTTCAGACAGTTATTCGGTAAAAGCACTAATGAGCTTTGTTATGTCTTTAATTCTCTTATGAATGACTCCACGAGGTTTAGTATTGTACTTGAGCTGTTGTGACCTTAGTCCCATTTATGGTAACTCCAGAGTGAGGCACAAGCATGGTGGGCAGCCTTTTATACTGGGCCCTGCACACCTCTGCAGGTGACCTTCAGGTCTCCCACTGCAGTGCCCTCTGGTGGCACAACTTATGTGATTATACACTTAGTATACATAGTCTACATACATGACATCACTTCCCCCCAAGTCTTTAATGCAAATTGACTCGTACATTGACGGTGCCCTGGGTTTTGCTCTTCCTGGTTGACCATTGGAGGGTTGCTTCTAGCTTGCGTGGGTTGGTAGTGAGATTTTTTGCCAGTGGAGGTCCACGTGGTTTCTGGTTGTGAGTCCATGACTACTCCATTCTCCCCCCCCACACAGAGATCATGCTAAAGGCCCGTTACATGCAAATTGCATTCAAGTGCATCACATGGGTTTTACATTTATATCTTGGTACATTTGTTGGGTGGATTCCAAGTGTGTTTTTTTTTGTGTGGTACATTTACATGATCAGTACAGGTATATCAGTAAACAAGGAACGTCTAGTTCCAGCACGGCCGTATGAGATCTGGGTTGTCTGGTGGTGGCACAGTGCCCCATGCTAGTGGGTCTGTGGGCAAGGTGCGATCATTTTGCTCGAGATGCCGGAGCTCAGGGCTCTTGCTGTTACTCCTAGTGTCGGGCAGGCCCAAAGGCAGCAAAGGTGTCTGTGACCTCCCTGTCCTTTTCGTTTGCACAGTATCGCTGCTGCTCCCTGGGAAGCGGTCCTGAGCGAGTGAGCATTTCATCTAACCGTCGGTGGGGCTGCCTCGTCTTGTCTAGCAGTTCGCAGAGGACTGCTGACTCGCTTTCCTTGAGGGCACCGTTGTAAGCACTCTATAGTTTGGGACCCTGGCTGGTCCAGGTCCCATTCGGAGGAGCCATTGCGGGTGACCGCTCGCTCTTGGGCATTGCCGTGGTGGCAAGTGGGTTTCTGGGCTGCGCCTTTTCTACCCGGGTGGTGGGCGACGGTAGCCGACTGTGAGCATAGGTGCAGTTTACTGTTTCTGGCCCATGGCGATTCATGCCATCGAGTGCCTGCAATGTTCAACCTATCTGAGGCAGGGTATCGCTACCGGTGCTACTGCTGTCCGGGGATCGTTTACTCTGCAGCTTGTCTACTTCTGTCAACTGTGGGGACACTTTATGATACATCATTCTGGTCCCGGGGATGCAGGCTACAGCATTGGGTAGCCCGCTGGACCTGTATACGACCGTTAGGTGTTCTCTTGCTACATTGGCTGATTGCAATTTGCACCCGACATCGCTCAACAACATTTTGCTCGTTACCGCTGGACTTTTACATTGGTTACCAATTTCAAGCAGTTCATTCAAAAATGGCGGGCTGCTGGCCTCCTTTAAAATGGCCTTACTACTTTTATCCCAATCGCCTTCCTTGCGTGGAACCATGTGTCGTTGCTCCATTAACGCTGCATCTCATGGTTTGGACGCCATCTTTTCCCTGTCCATGATATCGACTGCCGTGATCTTCTTTCCCAGGAATTCTGCCACTCAAGCTGGGAAAGCGCCCCCAGATCCAATCTTCCTCCCCAGGAGTCGCGCCACTGAAACCGGGAAGGTGCGTTCGAGTCGTCTCGACCGGATCATCACCACGCCATCGTGGAAGTTGACCATCTGTGCCTCGGGGGCTGCGCGGGTCTGTTCTCCGGTGCCTGGTCCAACCGAAGGTGGGGGCTTGCTCTACCTCTGAGCACAGGAGATCGCTGGAGGGATGAAGTCTTCCCAGTTCCAATGAATCTTCCTCATCCATCTTCTTCCAAGTAGCATTGGTCCATCACCTGAAACAATCCACAACGGTAAATTGTGCACCACGCCATCATGGGATACACTTACATCCGCACTACCAACAACTGATATCAGTTCCTTGGTGTAGGTGCACAGCTTTGCCTGACCTGGGACCAGCTTGGGTCATTCAGCTTGATCATTCCATAGCCTCTCAAAGGCTTCCTGGCTTATTACTGACTGACTCACCCCTGTCCACTTCCATGAAGACTGGAACGCCATTTATCTTGACTTCCATTATCACTGGAGGACAATCTGTGGTGCAGGTATACACTCCATACACTTCGTCCTGGGACTGAGCTGCCTCTCTAGCCATCTCCTCGTAATCTGCGCTGGATTCACAGCCATCTGCTGACTCCTCTTCCACGTGGTGAGTCACAGCTCTTTTGCACATTCGCTGGAGGTGGCCCTTTGTGCTGCAGCCTTTGCACACATAGACTCTGAACCGACACTGATGAGCCCTGTGATTACCTCCACAACGCCAGCATGGTGCTACTCGACTTACGTTTGCACCCCTTGGCAGACTCTGAGTTTAAGGACTCGGGGGCCTGTATGCTCTGCCCTGGGCAGATTCACATTCAACAGTTCTGCCTGTGAAAGGCGCCATTCTATTTACAGTACTTGCCGAGTTTGAGTCCTGAGAGTGAGTCGTCATCTGCTTGGAGCTGCAGCTTCAGGTCATGAACGCCTGGCTGATGCTGATGGCCTTCTGCAGAATGATAGTGGTTTCGACAGACAGTAGCCTGTGAAAAAGGGTCTCATGACCGATGCCAATTACGACGACGTCCCACAATGCATTGGCGAGAAATGCGCCGAATTCACACGGTCCTGCCAGCCTCCTGAGGTCGGCAGGGTACTTCGTGATTTCCTGGCCCTCGGTGCAGCGGTGTGTATAAAATCTATGCCGGGCCATGAGGATGCTCTCCTTCGGTTTGAGTTGATCCTGAATTAGCACTTTCAGCTCCTCGTATGACTTAGTCATTGTTTTCTCTGGTGCAAGCAAGTCCCTGACAAGGCCGTAAACCGTGGGCCCACAACTGGTCAACAGGATAGCCCTGCGCTTATCTGCCAGCGTGGCCGGATCATCGCCTGCCAGGTCGTTTGCTATGAAATATTGGCCGAGCGGCTCCATAAAGGCTTCCAATCTTCACCCTCTGAGAACTTTTCTAATGCACCAACGTTAGTCATTTTTGCGTGAAAGTTTGTAATCTCTCACCAGTTGTTATGTCTTTAATACTCTTATGAATGACTCCACAAGGTCTAGTATTGTACTTGAGCTGTTGTGACCTTAGTCCCATTTATTGTAACTCCAGAGTGAGGCACAAGCATGGTGGGCAGCCTTTTATACTGGGCCCTGCACACCTATGCAGGTGACCCTCAGGTCTCCCACCGCAGTGCCCTCTGGTGTCACACTTATGTGACTGTACAGTTAGTATTCAATGGTCTGAAAACATGACAAGCTTTGATTGCCATTATCAGCGAGTCAGTGTATCGCTGAGGCTATGCTTCTTTCCCACACTGTTACACACTACATGCTTTTTTTTATTAGCCGTAATATCATAATGAGGGATTACAAATATTAACTGAATTCACTTTGAAAAAAAATCCTCTTCAAACTCCTTGGGGGGAAAAATAATTCTGGTTGCTGTGTGTTATATTCCAGTTTATTTATGTCCTTTTTTTACAGTGCAAGCGCAGAGATGTTTCGCCGCACACGACAAGCTCCGCCCACAGAATTGTCTTCGGGTAGCGCGGTACTAAAAATAACTTTTGTTTTGTGGAAACTACCGTTTTGGTTTTTTGCCGCAAACGGGGGGAAAAAATTATACATTATCGTTATGTGGACGCCAAAAATCGTGAAGGTGGAGAATAGGGGCCATTAATGTTGATAGAGAAATAGTTATCCAACTCAAAGACAAGTGTCAGAAAGCCTTTAAAGCAAAATGTAGCAGATTACTATTTAGTGCTAGGGGGACACATTTTTGGAAAAAGTTTCAAATGATTTAACAATCTGATTACTTGATCAGGAGTGTAAACTCTGGAGAAACTAGGCGGCCGAAATTCACCCTCGCCGAAAAATATTGATTGGCCACTGCGGTCGGATGTGTTTCCCTCCCTGAGCCACATTCAGCTCGTGGGCCGGGGGGGGTGGAATTGAGTGGTGCGCACTTCCGCCGGAAACAGCGGGGTGAAGCCGCAGTAAAGGTAGATTTTCAGTGGTGACTTCAGCACCGTGTGGGCCTCTGAAAAGTGGCCAGGCCTGCGAAACTTGGGCATAAAAAGCTAGGATTTTTCCTGGCAGTGCCCCCACGAGCTTTTCCAGTCAGTGCACAAATGGGACACCGCTGGAGTTTTTTTGCGATCGGGTCCGTTTGGTAGGGAAATAGTTTTAGTAATTTTAGTGTTTTTATTTCAGATTCCAGCATCCGCAGTATTTAGCTTTTGATAGATGTATTAATTATTAATGTTTTTATTTCAGAGTCCAACTGTCATATATTCAACTGTCATTGTACTCCATGTACAAACTGACCTAAGTTGTACACCGTGAAAACACTGACCACGAGGTGGTGAAATTGTGGGAGACACTCTTAACCTGGACTTTCAGGTATAAAAGGGGAAATTGCACCCATCTTCTCCACTTCAGTGCTGGCTAATAAAAGTTACTGATCACAGAGTGACCTTCTCTCTAGTATGGGCCTCATGTGCATTTATACTGTATAGTAAGGACATAGAAACATAGAAACATAGAAAATAGGTGCAGGAGTAGGCCATTCGGCCCTTCTAGCCTGCACCGCCATTCAATGAGTTCATGGCTGAACATGCAACTTCAGTACCCCATTCCTGCTTTCTCACCATACCCCTTGATTCCCCTAGTAGTAAGGACTTCATCTAACTCCTTTTTGAATATATTTAGTGAATTGGCCTCAACAACTTTCTGTGGTAGAGAATTCCACAGGTTCACCACTCTCTGGGTGAAGAAATTCCTCCTCATCTCGGTCCTAAATGGCTTCCCCCTTATCCTTAGACTGTGTCCCCTGGTTCTGGACTTCCCCAACATTGGGAACATTCTTCCTGCATCTAACCTGTCTAACCCCGTCAGAATTTTAAACGTTTCTATGAGGTCCCCTCTCATTCTTCTGAACTCCAGTGAATACAAGCCCAGTTGATCCAATCTTTCTTGATAGGTCAGTCCCGCCATCCCGGGAATCAGTCTGGTGAACCTTCACTGCACTCCCTCAATAGCAAGAATGTCCTTCCTCAGGTTAGGAGACCAAAACTGTACACAATACTCCAGGTGTGGCCTCACCAAGGCCCTGTACAATTGTAGCAACACCTCCCTGCCCTTGTACTCAAATCCCCTCGCTATGAAGGCCAACATGCCATTTGCTTTCTTAACCGCATGCTGTACCTGCATGCCAACCTTCAATGACTGATGTACCATGACACCCAGGTCTCTTTGCACCTCCCCTTTTCCTAATCTGTCACCATTCAGATAATAGTCTGTCTCTCTGTTTTTACCACCAAAGTGGATAACCTCACATTTATCCACATTATACTTCATCTGCCATGCATTTGCCCACTCACCTAACCTATCCAAGTCGCTCTGCAGCCTCATAGAATCCTCCTTGCAGCTCACACTGTCACCCAACTTAGTGTCATCCGCAAATTTGGCGATACGACATTTAATCCCCTCGTCTAAATCATTAATGTACAGTGTAAACAGCTGGGGCCCCAGCACAGAACCTTGCGGTACCCCACTAGTCACTGCCTGCCATTCTGAAAAGTCCCCATTTACTCCTACTCTTTGCTTCCTGTCTGACTACCAGTTCTCAATCCATGTCAGCACACTACCCCCAATCCCATGTGCTTTAACTTTGCACATTAATCTCTTGTGTGGGACCTTGTCGAAAGCCTTCTGAAAGTCCAAATATACACATCAACTGGTTCTCCCTTGTCCACTCTACTGGAAACATCCTCAAAAAAATTCCAGAAGATTTGTCAAGCATGATTTCCCTTTCACAAATCCATGCTGACTTGGACCTATCATATTACCTCTTTCCAAATGCACTGCTATGACATCCTTAATAATTGATTCCATCATTTTACCCACTACCGATGTCAGTCTGACCGGTCTGTAATTCCCTGTTTTCTCTCTCCCTCCTTTTTTAAAAAGTGGGGTTACATTGGCTACCCTCCACTCCATAGGAACTGATCCAGAGTCAATGGAATGTTGGAAAATGACTGTCAATGCATCCACTATTTCCAAGGCCACCTCCTTAAGTACTCTGGGATGCAGTCCATCAGGCCCTGGGGATTTATCGGCCTTCAATCCCATCAATTTCCCCAACACAATTTCCCGACTAATAAGGATTTCCCTCAGTTCCTCCTCCTTACTAAACCCTCCGACCCCTTTTATATCCGGAAGGTTGTTTGTGTCCTCCTCAGTGAATACCGAACCAAAGTACTTGTTCAATTGGTCCGCCATTTCTTTGTTCCCCGTTATGACTTCCCCTGATTCTGACTGCAGGGGACCTACGTTTGTCTTTACTAACCTTTTTCTCTTTACATATCTATAGAAACTTTTGCAATCCGTCTTAATGTTCCCTGCAAGTTTCTTCTCGTACTCCATTTTCCCTGCCCTAATCAAACCCTTTGTCCTCCTCTGCTGAGTTCTAAATTTCTCCCAGTCCCCGGGTTCGCTGCTATTTCTGGCCAATTTGTATGCCACTTCCTTGGCTTTAATGCTATCCCTGATTTCCCTTGATAGCCACGGTTGAGCCACCTTCCCTTTTTTATTTTTACGACAGACAGGAATGTACAATTGTTGTAGTTCATCCATGCGGTCTCTAAATGTCTGCCATTGCCCATCCACAGTCAACCCCTTCAGTATCATTCGCCAATCTATCCTAGCCAATTCACGCCTCATACCTTCAAAGTTACCCTTCTTTAAGTTCTGGACCATGGTCTCTGAATTAACTATTTCATTCTCCATCCTAATGCAGAATTCCACCATATTATGGTCACTCTTCCCCAAGGGGCCTCGCATAACGAGATTGCGAATTAATCCTCTCTCATTACACAACACCCAGTCTAAGATGGCCTCCCCCCTAGTTGGTTCCTCGACATATTGGTCTAAAAAACCATCCCTTATGCACTCCAGGAAATCCTCCTCTACCGTATTGCTTCCAGTTTGGTTAACCCAATCTATGTGCATATTAAAGTCACCCATTATAACTGCTGCACCTTTATTGCACGCACCCCTAATTTCATGTTTGATGCCCTCCCCAACATCACTACTACTGTTTGGAGGTCTGTACACAACTCCCACTAACGGTTTTTGTCCTTTGGTATTCTGCAGCTCTACCCATATAGATTCCACATCATCCAAGCTAATGTCCTTCCGAACTATTGCCTTAATTTGCTCCTTAACCAGCAATGCTACCCCACCTCCTTTTCCTTTTATTCTATCTTTCCTGAATGTTGAATACCCCTGGATGTTGATTTCCCAGCCCTGATCATCCTGGAGCCACGTCTCCGTAATCCCAATCACATCATATTTGTTAACATCTATTTGCACAGTTAATTCATCCACTTTATTGCGGATACTCCTTGCATTAAGACACAAAGCCTTCAGGCTTGTTCTTTTAACACCCTTTGTCCTTTTAGAATTTTGCTGTACAGTGGCCCTTTTTGTTCTTTGCCTTGGGTTTCTCTGCCCTCCACTTTTCCTCATCTCCTTTCTGTCTTTTGCTTTTGCCTCCTTTTTGTTTCCCTCTGTCTCCCTGCATTGGTTCCCATCCCCCTGCCATATCAGTTTAAATCCTCCCCAACAGCACTAGCAAACACTCCCCCGAGGACATATAATTGGTGACGAGAAACTAGGATTTAAACCACGCGAGCATGGCCACTAGCAGCACAGAAGAAAGGTACTGTGTTGGTGATGATTGGGACGACTTTATTGAGAGACTACAGCAAAGTTTTGTCACTAAGGAATGGCTGGGACAGGTTTCGGCCGACAAACGCAGGGCTCATCTCCTGACAGTTTGTGGATCCAGGACATACTCCCTGATGAAGGACCTTCTAGCGCCAGAGAAGCCGGCGGACAAGACTTTTGAAGAGCTCAGTAAATTGATTGGGGAACACTTTAATCCGGCGAGCAGCATGCATATGGCAAGACACCAGTTTTACACGCACTGGTGGCAAGAAGGGCAAAGCGTTCCCGACTTCGTGGCAGACCTCCGACGACTGGCGAGCCTATGTAAGTTCCCAGATACACGTATTGCGGAGATGCTGCGAGACTTTTTTGTTGATGGCATCGGGCACGCTGGGGTTTTCAGGAAACTGATTGAGACCAAAGACTTGACCTTGGAAACGGCGGCTTTGATGGCCCAGACATTTATCTCAGGGGAGGAAGAGACCAGAATTATGTTTGATAAAAATCTTGGTTTAAATGCAGCAAATAGACAGGGAGTCAACATTGTTAACGCGGCACACAGTTCTCCAGGCAGACAGGGGCAATCGGACATGCCCGAGCATGTAGTCGAAGCCAAAGGGGGAATTCAACAGAGACAATGGCTAGCTGACTGGCGATTCAGGCCATCGCAAGGGACAATGCGGCCAGTAATGGGGCCATCAACACCTGTCAATGGTGCATTTAAGGACAGTTATAGAGACAGTCAGAGACGATCGACTGGTAATGGATCTTTTGTTTCAAACAACAGCTCATGTTGGAGGTGTGAAGGCAAACACACAGCCAGAGTTTGCAGGTATCAGCAATATACCTGCAGAAATTGCAACGTTAGCAGTCACTTGGCACGTATGTGCAGGAAGCCTGCAGCCAGGTTGATGTACGAGGAGGACGGGCCTGATGTAAGCCCTATGAGGCCAAATGGACACTGGGGGAAATCACTGGAAGCTGAAGTTCAGCGAGTTCATGTGGAGCACATATACAGTTCATACACCAGAACGCCACCGATAATGATGAAAGTGCTCCTCAATGGCATCCCAGTATCAATGGAGCTAGACACGGGGGCCAGCCAGTCCCTGATGAGTATCAAACAGTTCGACAAGTTGTGGGCGTCCAAGGCCAGGAGGCCAAAATTATTGCAATTGACGCACAGCTGGACATATACAAAGGAGATCATTCCGGTGCTAGGCAGTGCCATGGTAGTCGTGACCCAAAAGATTCGGAGAACAGGTTGCCACTCTGGATTGTCCTGGGGGATGGTCCCGCACTGCTGGGGAAGAGTTGGCTTGCTGTCATGAACTGGAAATGTGGCATGTCAATGCAATTTCTTCTGTGGAGCGAATATCATGCTCACAGGTCCTGGACAAATTTGACTCACTATTTCATCCCGGCATTGGCACTGTCATGGGGACCAAGGTAGTGATTCACATAAGCCCGGACGCCAGGCCAGTACACCACAAGGCCAGACCGGTGCCGTACATGATGCGGGGAAAGATAGAAGGCGAATTGGACCGCCTGCTGAGGGAAGGCATCATCTCGCCAGTCGAATTCAGTGACTGGGCGAGCCCGATTGTGCCGGTGCTCAAGGTGGATGGGTCGGTCAGGATATGTGGTGATTACAAGGCCACCATCAATCGGGTGTCACTCCAAGACCAGTAACCGCAACCGAGAACGGAGGGCCTCTTTGCGACGCTATCCGGTGGCAAACTTTTTTCAAAATTGGACCTGACCTCAGCTTACATGACCCAGGAGCTGGTGAGTAAGTCAAAGAAGCTGACCACCATCATGACACACAAGGGGTTGTTTGAGTACAACAGATGTCCATTTGGGATTCACTTGGCCGCCGTGATCTTTCAACGAAACATGGAAAGTCTCCTCAAGTCGATTCCAGGGACGATGGTTTTTCAAGGCGATATCCTCATCACGGGTTGCGATAATAAAGAACACCTCCACAACCTGGAGGAGGCGCTACGCAGACTGGACCGGGTAGGTCTGCGACTGAAAAAGACGAAGTGCGTCTTCCTAGCTCCAGAGGTAGAATTCCTGGGGATGAGGGTAGCAGCACACGGGATCAGTCCAAAACGGAAGCGATCCAGAGAGCACCCAGATCCCGTAACACGACAGAGCTGCGTTCGTTCCTGGGGCTCCTGAACTATTTTGGTAACTTTCTTCCCAAATTGAGCACGCTGTTAGAGCTGCTACACGTGCTCCTACGCAAAGGTCACGAATGGGTCTGGGGGGACAGCCAGGAAAGGGCTTTGGATAGAGCATGCAATTTGTTATGCTCCAACAAAAAGAAACTTGTTTTAACGTGCGATGTGTCGTCCTATGAGATGGGATGTGTGTTGCAGCATGTGAATGCCAATGGTCAGTTACAGCCGGTAGCTTATGCCTCCAGAAATTTGTCCCAGGCAGAAAGGGGCTACAGGATGGTAGAAAAGGAAGCGCTTGCATGTGTATATGCTGTAAAAAAAAATGCACCAGTACCTGTTTGGCAGGAAACTTGAGCTGGAGACAGATCACAAACCCCAAATGTCCCTTTTGGCCGACAACAAGGCCATAAATGCAAATGCGTAGGCCCGTATACAGAGGTGGACACTCACATTAGCCGCCTATGACTATACATTTCGGCACAGACCGGGCACTGAAAACTGCGCCGATGTACTCAGCAGGCTCCCACTAGCCACCTAGCCACCACCGAGGGGGCAACTGAGCATGCTGCTGAGATGGTCATGGCTGCTGAAGCTTTTGAAAGCGAAAGTTCACCTGTGACAACCCGTCAGATCAAAGTCTGGACAAATAGAGACCCGCTACTGTCTTTTGTCAAGAAATGTGCCCTGAATGGGGACTGGGAGCCATGTACGGGGCATGCCCTGAGGAATTGAAACCATTTCACAGGCGCAGGGATGAACTCTCGATTCAGGCCGATTGCCTACTATGGGGAAACCGAGTAGTCATGCCCCAGATGGGCAGAGAGGCATTCATCCGAGAAACCCACAATGAGCACCTGGGCATTGTCATGATGAAGGCAATTGCCAGGTCACACGTTTGGTGGCCAGAGATAGATGCAGACCTGGAACTTTGTGTTTGCAGGTGCCACACACGTGCCCAGCTGGGCAATGCGCCCAGGGAAGCCCCCCTTAGCCCCTGGTCCTGGCCCGCCAAGCCATGGTCACGCATCCATGTGAACTACGCAGGTCCTTTCATGGGAAAATTGTTTTTGGTTGTAGTAGACGCCTACTCCAAATGGATCGATTGTGACATTCTCAATTCAAGCACATCCTCTGCCATGGTAGAAAGTTTACGGGCAATGTTCACCACCCATTGGTCAGCGACAATGGCCCGTGCTTTATAAGCATTGAATTCTCGGACTTCATGGCAGGAAATGGTATCAACTATGTCAGAACGGCACCGTTCAAGCCGGCCTCAAACGGCCAGGTGGAACGAGCAGTGCAGATAATCAAACAGGGGATGCTCAGAATCCAAGGGGGTTCCCTACAAAGCCGTTTATCATACCTCCTGTTGGCCAATAGATCCCGACCACACTCACTCACAGGGGTTCCACCCGCAGAGCTGCTAATGAAAAGGACGCTCAAAACCTGGTTATCCCTTATATACCCCACCATGAAAGAAATTGTTGAGAGCAGGCGCCGGCCACAATGTGACTACCATGACGGGAATGCGAGGGCGCGATATATTGATGTCAATGACCCTGTCTTTGTCCTCAACTATGCTGCAGGGCCAAAATGGCTCGCAGGCACTGTGATTGCCAAAAGGGGGAATAGGATTCTGGTAGTTAAACTTACCAATGGACAAATCTGCCGTAAACATGTGGATCAAATAAAAAGGAGGTTCAGCAACCCCATAGAAGAAGCAGAAGAAGAACACGATGTAGAGTTTACTCCACCACAGGTGACTGAACACCGGAACTAAGTGGAGGAGAGCCCAGTCACTCTGGGCAGTCCGGACAGGCCTGAGGCAAAGCAAATAGCAGACACTCAGGCCAGCGCCCAACAACCGGAGCCCCAACTCAGGCGCTCTACAAGGGAGCATAAACCACCAGAGAGACTTAACCTGTGATCCCAATAAGACTTTGGGGATGAGGTGATGTCATGTATTCAGTTGTCATTGTAATCCATGTATAAACTGATCTAAGTTGTACACCGTGAGAACACTGACCACTAGGTGGTGAACTTGTGGGAGACACCCCTAAACTGTACTTTCAGGCATAAAAGGGGAAGCTCCACCCATCTTCTCCACTTCAGTGCTGGCTAATAAAGGTTATTGATCACAGAGTGACCTTCTCTCTAGTATGGGCCTCGTGTGCATTTGTACTGCATAGTAAGGACATATCATCAGTGAAGGAAGATTTTGAGCGGTGACTTCAGCAGCGTGTGGGCCACTGAAAAGTGGCCAGGCCAGTGAAATTCAGGCATAAAAAGCTAGGATTTTTCCTGGCAGTGCCCAAAGAGCTTTTCCAGTCAGTGCACAAATGGGACACCGCTGGAGTTTTGTTGCGATCGGGTCTGTTTGGTAGGGAAATAGTTTTATTAATTTTAGTGTTTTTATTTCAGATTCCAGCATCCACAGTATTTAGCTTTTGATAGTTTTATTAATTCTTAGTGTTTTTATTTTAGATTCCAGCATCCGCAGTATTTTGCTTTTGAAATAGTTTTATTAATTGTTTTGGCTCCATTAAATCTGCTGAGTGTTGCTCAGAGATTTTCACATATGTTTGTGGAACTTTCAGGTCTGACTCATTAGTGGAGGTTTGTGTGCTGCAGAGACTTGCTTGGTAGGGTTCATCCTGAGGATGGGAGGAGTGTTTGGAGGACAACACCTGCTCAGAAGCATGGTGGCACTCAGGAGAAGTTGTCGCCATCAGCACCGTGCAGAGAGGCAGCGGGCAAGGGAGGCAGCAGCCTTGATTCGTTCATTCTGCACCAGACCAGTGTGCCCACTGTCTTCATCGGCACGAGTCCTGATTGTGGTTGGCTACTTGGGGACAAGGGATATCCCCTGTCCACTTGGCTGCTCACTGCTCTGTGGAATCCCAGGACAGCACCAGAGCATGCATACAATGATGCTCATTGTGCCACCAGGTGTATCATCAAGCAGTGCATAGGCATCATAAGCAGAGGTTCCGGTGCCTGGACCGCTCTGGTGGCACCTTGTAGTACTCTCCTCAATGGGTCTCCATAATTGTCGTGGTCTGCTGCATGCTGTCCAACTTGGCCATCGTGAGCAGACAGCCGCTGGAGGTCGAGCCAGCAGTACCACCTGAGGAAGAGGAGGCGCAGGAGAAAGAGGAAGAGGTGGAGGATCCTCGTTGCCTCAGAGCTAGGAGGCGTCGACCCATTGCCATCCTGGAAGGGCTGAGTGCAGACTGGCCAGCACCTTCCTGGGAGGGTGCATCCTCACATATATGGAGGTGCCTGACACCTCCCCTGCAATCTCCCTCCATGCATTATGTACTGGCAGTGTGCCAGGTCTCCCCACGTCAAGAAACAGTATTCTTCTGTTGCCCTCCACACTGTCCATCAGTGTCTCCAGCTCGATATCAGTAAATCTGTTGGCTCTCCTTGGACCTCTTATGCCAGCTAACCTTCCACAACCTCCTTCCAAACTCCTTCCAAACTCCTTCCCTCCCTCAGGCCTTTGCTGCAAACCCTGGCCGCAGCTGGCTCTTTAGAAGCCCTTATCTGCATGCTGAATTTCCCAGTGGTCATCGCGCTCAAATTAAGACAGCCGCCCATTGCTGAAAAATCTACTTTGGAAGGGTTCATTAGCGTTGGAATGCATTTTTTCGCTTTTGGAGCTGAATATGGGGTGGCCCAGCTCCGAAAAGTTGTCCGCCGTAATGGCCCCAAAAAGGCGAGGAGTGCACCAGCTTTCCAGCGGCATTGAATTTTGGGCCCGAGATATAGTCTGGAGCTGGCCTTTTAGAAATTTTACGATGGAAACCGAGAAGCAACATCAGTTTGGAAGGTATGAAACAGTCAATTATGTAATGACTGCTGATGTAGATAGCTTGACTCCGTACCTTCCCCCAGATATGCTGTATGGGAGTCATGTAAGTATGTCTCGCAATAGTACATGGTGGCCTAGTGAAGGACTTCCATTATGTAAAAGCCAGAGTTGCCTGAATTCTGGGTCCACAGATGTGTCCGCAGTCCGCAGTCAAAGTTTGGTTGGAATACTTTCAGGTCACGGAAATGAGAGTTTATTCATCCATGCTGTTTGATGTTTTCATAGGAGATTATAGACAATTTTCTGGAAGGTTGAATTTAATGACTAGAGCAGGGAGCTGCAGAAGTCCCGAACTGAGTTGCATAAGCTCTCAGGCTCTCCACACCTTAAAAATCTCTGAGGGTTAAGACTATTTCAGGAGGAGGGCTTTCTGGGTTGACTGCAAGTACATACAGGTGGGCAAGGTGGTAACAAGTGGCAGGTATAATAGAGCTCTTTAGTGGACTACTCCAACTAATGGACTACTGATATAATAACTATTGATGTAATAACAATAAAGACCATGTGGCACAGATCAGTTGGGAGCCATGTTGTGAGCTGAGTGTGTGCTTAGCTATGTCTCAAGATATCAGAGATTAGCGATGAGGATGGGATATTTGGATTCCATAGCTGAAATTTTTGTTGGTGGATACTCCTGCCAACCAATGGAGAGACTTTGAGAGGTTCTTTGTTTTGTAAAACAGCTAAAAATCCAAGGTAAATTTCAAACACAATTGGCTGAACTGTTGTTGTTGCCAGAGTTTAGATGGCCACACCTATGGCAATAATAGGGCAATTGGGTGAATTCCATCATGACTGAGAGACTTTCAGAGTGTATGTGGAGAGGCTAGAAATGTTTTTCATCGCGAAAATTGTAATGTATGTAACTATGTAATACTTGCCACCAGAGGGTGCGACTGTTGGAGTCCTAATGGTCACCTGCACACACGTGCAGGGCCAGTATTTGGCTGCCATGTTGTTTAGTCACTCTGGAGTTGTAATAAAGAAGACGAAGGTCACACGAAGTATAGCTCACAGTACTCAGCCTCGTGGTGGTCCTCTATACACAACAAATGGCAATGAGTAAAAGATATGAACCTTCACGCAACCATGGCTGCTGTTGGAATATTAGAGAAGTTTGTAGAGGGAGACATGAGACCAGGGTCGGCTAGAGGCCTACAAGAGGCTGCGAGAGGCGTCGGGAGGTGCGTCGGAGAGACGTGAGTCCGGGGTCGGTGAGAGGCCTAAAAAAGACCGTGAGAGGCGTCGGGAGGTGCATCGGAGAGTCGTGAGTCCGGGGTCAGCGAGAGGCCTACAAAAGGCCCAGCTTGTGCAGCTACAGGGAGAGGACAAAAAATAAGTAGAAAGAAATAGAAAGGTGACGTCACAGCCAAGGGAGTAAGTGATTGGCTGGTGATTGGTGAGTAGCTTTTCTTTTTTCTTTATCAGTAAGTAACCTTCAGCATTGTTGTTGCCAATTTAAGTTAATCTAAGGGTTAAGTCATGGCAGGAGAGCTCGGACATGTGTTATGCTCCTCCTGTACTATGTGGGAAATCAGGGACACCTATGGTTGCGGAATTGAAGCTGAAGGTGGATTCACTCTGAAGCATCCACGATGCTGAGAATGACGTGAATAGCACATTTAGTGAGTTGGTCTTACCGCAGGTAAAGGGTCCACAGCCAGATAGGGAATGGAAGACCAACAGGAAGAGCATTGCAAAGAAGGTAGTGCAGGGATCCCCTGCGGTCATCCCCCTGCAAAACAGATACACCGCTTTGAGTACTGTTGAGGGAGATGACTCATCAGGGGGGAGCAGCAGCAGCCAAGTTCATGGCACCGTGGGTGGCTCTGCTGCACAAGAGGGTAGGAAAAAGAGTGGGAGAGCAACAGTGATAGGGGATTGAATTGTAAGGGAAATAGATAGGCATTTCTGTGGCCGCAACTGAGACTCCAGGATGGTATGATGCCTCCCTGGTGCAAGGATCAAGGATGTCTTGGAGCGGGTGCAGGACATTCTGAAAAGGGGGGGTGAACAGTCAGTTGTCATGGTGCACATTGGAACCAATGACATAGGTAAAAAAAAGGATCAGGTCCTACGCGACGAATTTAAGGAGCTAGGAGCTAAATTAAAAAGTAGAATCTCAAAAGTAATAATCTCGGGATTGCTACCAGTGCCACATGCTAGTCAGAGTAGGAAGCGCAGGATAGCTCAGATGAATACATGGCTTGAGCAGTGGTGCAGGGAGGGATTCAAATTCCTGGGGCATTGGAACGGGTTCTGGGGGAGGTGGGACCAGTACAAACTGGAGGGTCTGCACCTAGGCAGGACCGGAACCAATGTCCGAGGGGGAGTGTTTGCTAGTGCTGTTCGGGAGGAGTTAAACTAATATGGCAGGGGGATGGGAACCAATGCAGGGAGACAGAGGGAAACAAAATGGAGACAGAAGCAAAAGACAGAAAGGAGATGAGTAAAAGTGGAGGGCAAAGAAACCCAAGGCTAAAAACAAAAAGGGCCACTTTGCAGCAAAATTCTAAAGGGTCAAAGTGTGTTAAAAAGGCAAGACTGAAGGCTCTATGCCTCAATGCGAGGAGTATTCGGAATAAAGTGGATGAATTAACTGTGCAGATAGCAGTTAACGGATACGATGTGGTTGGCATCACGGAAACAAGGCTCCAGGGTGACCAAGGCTGGGAACTCAACATCCAAGGGTATTCAACATTTATGAAGGATAGACAGAAAGGAAAAGGAGGCGCGGTGGTGTTGCTGGTTAAAGAGGAAATTGTAAGGAAAGACATTAGCTTGGATGATGTGGAATCAGTATGGGTGGAGCTACGGAATACCAAAGGGCAGAAAATGCTAGTGTGTACAGACCTCCAAACAGTAGTAGTGATGTTGGGGAGGGTATCAAACAGGAAATTAGGGGTGCATGCAAGAAAGGTGCAGCAGTTATCATGGGTGACTTTAATATGCATATGGATTGGGCTAACCAATCTGGAAACAATACGGTGGAGGAGGATTTCCTGGAGTGCATAAGGGATGGTTTTCTAGACCAATATGTCGAGGAACCAACTAGGGGGAGGCCATCTTAGACTGGGTGTTGTGTAATGAGAGAGGATTAATTAGCAATCTCGTTGTGCGAGGCCCCTTGGGGAAGAGTGACCATAATATGGTGGAATTCTACATTAGGATGGAGAATGAATCAGTTAATTCAGAGACCATGGTCCAGAACTTAAAGAAGGGAAACTTTGAAGGTATGAGGCATGAATTGGCTAGGATAGATTGGCAAATGATACTTAAGGGGTTGACAGTGGATGGGCAATGGCAGAGATTTAGAGACCGCATGGATGAACAACAACAATTGTACATCCCTGTCTGGCGTAAAAATAAAAAAGGGAAGGTGGCTCAACCGTGGCTATCAAGGGAAATCAGGGATTGTATTAAAGCCAAGGAAGTGGCATACAAATTGGCCAGAAATAGCAGTGAACCTGGTGACTGTGAGAAATTTAGAACTCAGCAGAGGAGGACAAAGGGTTTGATTAGGGCAGGGAAAATAGAGTACGAGAGGAAGCTTGCAGGGAACATTAAAATGGACTGCAAAAGCTTCTATAGATATGTGAAGAGAAAAAGGTTAGTAAAGACAAATGTAGGTCCCCTGCCATCAGAATCAGGGGAAGTCATAACTGGGAACAAAGAAATGGCAGACCAATTGAATGAGTACTTTGGTTCGGTATTCACTAAGGAGGACACAAACAACCTTCCTGATATAAAAGGGGTCAGAGGGTCGAGTAAGAAGGAGGAATTGAGGGAAATCCTTATTAGTCGGGAAACTGTGTTGGGGAAATTGATGGGATTGAAGGTAGAAAAATCCCCAGGGCCTGATGGTCTGCATCCCAGAGTACTTAAGGAGGTGGCCTTGGAAATAGTGGATGCATTAACAGTCATTTTCCAACATTCCATTGACTCTGGATCAGTTCCTATGGAGTGGAGGGTAGCCAATGTACCCCCACTTTTTAAAAAAGGAGGGAGAGAGAAAACAGGGAATTATAGACCGGTCAGCCTGACATCGGTTGTGGGTAAAATGATGGAATCAATTATTAAGGATGTCATAGCAGCGCATTTGGAAAGAGGTGACATGATAGGTCCAAGTCAGCATGGATTTGTGAAAGGGAAATCATGCTTGACAAACCTTCTGGAATTTTTTGAGGATGTTTCCAGTCGAGTGGACAAGGGAGAACCAGTTGATGTGGTGTATTTGGACTTTCAGAAGGCTTTCAACAAGGTCCCACACAAGAGATTAATGTGCAAAGTTAAAGCACATGGGATTGGGGGTAGTGTGCTGATGTGGATTCAGAACTGGTTGGCAGACAGGAAGCAAAGAGTAGGAGTAAATGGGTACTTTTCAGAATGGCAGGCAGTGACTAGTGGGGTACCGCAAGGTTCTGTGCTGGGGCCCCAGCTGCTTACATTGTACATTAATGATTTAGACAAAGGGATTAAATGTAGTTTCTCCAAATTTGCGGATGATACTAAGTTGGGTGGCAGTGTGAGCTGCGAGGAGGATGCTGTGAGACTGCAGAGTGACTTGGATAGGTTAGGTGAGTGGGCAAATGCATGGCAGATGAAGTATAATGTGGATAAATGTGAGGTTATCCACTTTGGTGGTAAAAACAGAGAGACAGATTAGGAAAAGGGGAGGTACAACGAGACCTGGGTGTCATGGTACATCAGTCATTAAAGGTTGGCATGCAGGTACAGCAGGGGGTTAAGGAAGAAAATGGCATGTTGGCCTTCATAGCGAGGGGATTTGAGTGCAGGGGCAGAGAGGTGTTAGTACAGTTGTACAGGGCCTTGATGAGGCCACAACTGGAGTATTGTGTACAGTTTTGGTCTTCTCACTTGAGGAAGGACATTCTTGCTATTGAGGGAGTGCAGCGAAGGTTCACCAGACTGATTCCCGGGATGACGGGACTGACATATCAAGAAAGACTGGATCAACTGGGCTTGTATTCACTGGAGTTCAGAAGAATGAGAGGGGATCTCATCAAAATGTTTAAAATTCTGACGGGTTTAAACAGGTTAGATGCAGGAAGAATGTTTCCAATGTTGGGGAAGTCCAGAACCAGGGGTCACAGTCTAAGGATAAGGGGTAAGCCATTTAGGACCGAGATGAGGAGAAACTTCTTCACCCAGAGAGTGGTGAACTTGTGGAATTCTCTACCACAGAAAGTTGTTGAGGCCAATTCATTAAATATATTCAAAAAGGAGTTAGATGTTGTCCTTACTACTCGGGGGATCAAGGGGTATGGCGAGAAAGCAGGAATGGGGTACTGAAGTTGCATGTTCAGCCATGAACTCATTGAATGGCGGTGCAGGCTAGAAGGGCCGAATGTCCTACTCCTGCACCTATTTTCTATGTTCCTATGTTTTTATGATTGGGAAGCCTTTGTCGAGCATCTCGAGCTGTACTTCGTGGCCAACAAGCTGGAAGGATGCACTAACGCGGCCAAGCGCAGAGCGGTTCTCCTCACCGACTATGGGCCTAAAATATACGGCCTCATCAAGAATCTGCTCGCACCGACAATATCAACAGAGAAGGAATATACAGAGTTGTGCACACTGGTTCGGGATCACCTCAAGCTGAAGGAGAGTATCCTCATGGCCAGATATCGTTTTTATACGCACCATCGCTCTGGGGGCCAGGACGTGGCGGATTATGTCGCCGACCTGAGATGCCTTGCAGGACCTTGCAATTTTGGAGCTGCGTTGGGACAAATGCTGCGGGACTTTTTCGTGCTGGGCATCAACAACGAGGTCATTCTTCGAAAGCTGCTGGCTGCCGAAACCCTAGACCTGAGCAGGGCCATCACGATCGCCCAGGCATGCATGGCCACGGACGATAACATCAAACAGATATCTTCTCAACATCGAAGCTCATCGGCAAGTACTGTGCATAAAATGACGTCGCTAGCAGGCCAAACTGCATATGGCAGGGCCTATACGTCTGCGGCTGCAAGACCTGTGATGACTCACAGTCCGCCATCGGGGGTGAATGTGAATCCATTAGCACCGTGTTGGCGCTGTGGGGGTAATCATCGGGCCCATCAATGTCGATTCAAGCACTGCGTGTGCAAAGGCTGCGCAACAGTGGGGCTCCTCTAGCGAAGGTGCAAATGTGCTGCGACACACCACGTGGCAGAGGATGATCGATCCGGCGCAGATCACGCAGCACAGGCAACTCAATCCGAGGGAGAAGTGTATGGGGTACATACCTTCACAACCAAGAGCCCTCCTATGATGCTGACAGTCAAATTAAATGGAGTTCCAGTATCCATGGAGTTGGACATGGGTGCGAGTCAGTCAATAATGAGCCAGAAGGCTTTTGAGAAACTGTGGGGCAATAAAGCACAAAGGCCCAAACTGTACCAGATTAATGCAAAGCTGCATATCTACACCAAAGAGCTCATACCAGTTATTGGAAGTGCGGCAGTGAAGGTATCGTATGATGGAGCTGTGCATGACCTATCATTGTGGATTGTTCCAGGTAATGGCCCAATGCTATTCGGCAGAAGCTGGCTAGAAAAGATTAGATGGAATTGGAACAACATCAAAACATTATCTTCAGTGGATGACGCCTCGTGTGCTCAAGTGCTGAGCAAGTTTCCCTTGCTATTTGAACCAGACATCGGCAACTTCACAGGCGCCAAGGTACAGATCCATCTAGGCCCCGATACACGGCCCGTCCATCACAAGGCTCGGGCTGCTCTGTACATGATGAGGGAGAAAGTCGAGATTGAACTGGACAGACTCCAACGTGAAGGAATCATATCACCAGTCGAGTTCAACGAGTGGACCAGTCCAATTGTTCCGATGTTGAAAAGCGATGGCACAGTCAGAATCTGCGGAGACTACAAGGTAACGATTAACCGAGTCTCACGACAGGACCAATACTTGCTGCCCAAGGCGGATGACCTGTTCGCAACGTTAGCGGCGGGGAGGAAGTCGTTCACCAAGTTGGACCTAACCTCCACCTACATGACACAGGAGCTGGCTGAATCTTCGAAAAGACTGATGTGCATCAACACACACAAAGGGCTGTTTTTTTACCACAGGGATTTGGTCGGCTGCAGCCATTTTCCAGAGAAACATGTAGAGTTTGCTGAAATCTGTTCTGCGCACCGTTGTGTTTCAAGATGACATCCTGATCACTGGTCGTGACACCATCGAACATCTACACAACCTGGAAGAGGTTATAAGTTGCCTAGACAGAGTGGGACCCAGGCTGAAATGCTCTAAGTGTGTTTTCCTGGCGCCAGAAGTTGAATTTTTGGGGAGAAATATTGCAGCTGACGGCATCAGGCCCACGGACTCAAAGACAGAAGCCATCAAGAATGCACCCAGACCACAGAATTTGACGGAGCTGCGTTCGTTCCTGGGACTCCTCAACTATTTCAGTAACTTTCTACCCGGGTTGAGCACGTTGTTAGAGCCTTTGCACATGTTGCTACATAAGCGTGATGACTGGGTTTGGGGTAAATCTCAAAGCACAGCCTTTGAGAAGGCCAGAAACCTACTATGTTCAAATAAGTTACTTGTATACTATGAACCATGCAAACGTTTAGTGCTAGCTTGTGACACCTCATCGTACGGAGTCGGCTATGTGTTGCAGCAAGCCAATGTATCAGGCAACCTCCAATCAGTTGCATACGCATCTAGAAGTCTGTCTAAGGCTGAGAGAGCCTATAGTATGGTCGAGAAAGAGGCATTAGCATGTGTAAATGGGGTTAAGAAAATACGCCAATATCTATTTGAGCTCGAACCTGACCACAAACCGCTCATTTCGCTGTTTTCAGAGAGCAAAGGTATAAATACCAATGCTTCGTCCCGCATCCAAAGATGGGCACTAACATTATCCGCTTATGACTATGTTATCCGCCACAGAATAGGCACTGAAAACTGTGCCTATGCCCTCAGCTGGCTACCATTACCCACCACTGGGGTTGAAATGGCGCAGCCCGCAGACTTGCTACGGTCATGGATGCATTTGAGAGTGAGGGATCACCCATCACAGTTTGCCAGATCAGGAGCTGGACCAGCCAAAATCCTGTGCTATCATTAGTAAAGAGTTGCGTCCTAAATGGGAACTGGTTGGCCATTCCAGGGTAAATGCAAAATTTAATTAAACCGTTTCACCGACGCAAAGATGAAATGTCAATCCAGTCGGATTGTCTCTTCTGGGGTAATCGCGTGGTTTTGCCCAAAAAAGGCTGGGAAACATTTATACGCGACCTACACAGTACCCACCCAGGCATTGTCATGAAGGCAATTGCCAGTTCGCATGTTTGGTGGCCCGGCATTGACCTCGGGCTTGGAGTCATGTGTGCATCAGTGCAATACTTGCTCGCAACTGAGCAATGCCCCAAGGGAGGCTCCACTGAGTCTGTGGTCATGGCCCTCCAAACCGTGGTCCAGGATCCACGTAAATTTTGCCGGCCCCTTTCTAGGAATGATGTTTTTAATAGTTGTGGATGCTCACTCCAAATGGATTGAATGCGTAATCATGTCATCCAGCGCGTCCACAGCTACCATTGAAAGCCTCCGGGCCATGTTCGCCATCCATGGCTTGCCCAACATCCTTGTCCACGTTAATGGACCATGTTTCACCAGCTCGGAATTCAACAAGTTTATGACCCGCAATGGCATTAAGCATGTCAGGTCTGCTCCGTTTAAGCCCGCGTCTAACAGTCAAGCAGAGCGGGCAGTACAAACAATCAAGCAGAGCATGAAATGCGTGATGGACGCCTCCCTGCAGACCCCACATGTCTCGCATTCTACTCAGTTACCGTACGTGACCCCACTCATTCACCGGGGTCCCCCCAGCAGAATTGTTAGTGAAGAGTGCCCTCAAAAACCAGGCTCTTAATGATCACGTGGAAACCCGGCGACACCGACAGAACATGTACCACGATCGCACGGCTGTTTCAGGTGAAATTGATGTTAACGACCCTGTGTTTGTCCTGAATTACGGTCCTGGTCCCAAATGGGTTGCTGGCACTGTTTTGGCCAAGAAGGGAATAGGGTGTTTATAATCAAACCGTTAAATGGCCAAACGTGTAGAAAGCATTTAGATCAGACCAAATTGCAATTTACTGACAACCAGGAACGACTTGAAGAGGACATCACCATCCACGATCCACCAACACACATCCAACCAGCAATCGACCTCGCTGTCAATCACGAGAATGAGCCCACCTGACAGTCTGGTCAGACCAGCCGCGGTGCAGTGCAGCAAAGGTCCAGCCAACTTAGACGATCAACCAGGGAGCAAAGGGCTCCGGATCACCTCAACTTGTAAATAACTTATACCGAAGACTCTGGGGGGAGTGATGTTATGTATGTAACTATGTAATACTTGCTACAGAGGGCGCGACTGTTGGAGTCCTAATGGTCACCTGCACACATGTATAAAAGGTTGGCTGCCATGTTGTTTAGGCACTCTGGAGTTGTAATAAAGAAGGCTAAGGTCACACTAAGTTTAGCTCACAGTACTCAGCCTTGTGGAGTTCTTCTATACACAACAAAAAGTATTGTTGAAGTCCCCAATGATGTAAACCGTAACCGGGCAGTTTTAGGAAACGGGTTATTTTCTTGACTGAAGCAAGCTTCGAGGTGTATGAAACCATGAAAAGGGTGCTTCTTCCCATCAAACCGAAGCTATACACTACTGCAAGAGATTCAGCACTACAGTCCTGAGCCCTTGGAAATTGCTGAAAATTATCGTTTTGAAACACGTAATTAATTTAATGACGAGGGTATCAGTGAGTAATTGGAGCTTTAAATTCACTGTCATTTTGGAAACTTCCAGGATTGAGCTTTGCGTGACCGCTTTGCTTGTGGGTTGAATAATGAATGATTCAGAAGTAAATTGTTGACAAACCCTAACTTGACTTTTGTTTCAGCTTGTCAATGGCTGACCAATACACATGAGAATTTTGTGCCATTTCCAGTCATCAGACAACCGAGGTGAATCGGCTGCAGGCTAAAAGTAAAAGGCAGTTGGGCCCCAAGGCCTCAGCAACTGGCCAAGGTAAGAGTACATTCAAGTCATGCTGTCGGTGCCTAGGACAACACCTTGCTCAAAGCTGTCCATATATGAAGGCAGAGTGTATTTATTGCAGGAAAACTGGGCATCTTGCAAAGGCGTAACAACTGAAGAGTATTCAGACTTTCAGTGCTATAAGTAGAAATCGACAGACACTACATAGCATTGAAAAGAAGGAACAGGATGAGGAGTTACTGGAGATTCATGTCATAAGGCGCACAAATGTATCCAACAGCGATTCGCGAAGTATTGACATCCAAGTAGATGTCATAGGAACCAGGATATCCATGGAAATCGCCACGGCTGCATCCGTGAGCATAGTACTAGAATCGCTATATCACAACAAGTTGTGTGATTTTCAACTAGAGAACTCGAAGATAGAGCTGCGAGGCTACTAAGGGAGAGCAAATCTCTGTTGTAGTGGTGAAATACAAGGATCAGTTTCAGAGCTTGCCTCTCATAGTAGTGGCGGGTGACAGACTGCCTTGATAGGTAGAAATTGGTTGGGATCACTGAAGCTGGATTGGTATGAGATTTTTCGGGTGGGAAGTGAAATTTGCATCGAAAGATGACGTCATCAAGCAGTATCCAAAGTTGTTCCACGAAACAGGTAGTCCAATCCAAGACTTCAAGGCGAGTGTCAGAATACAGAAGATTGCAAGACCAGTTTACTGCAAGTCACATCTGGCACCATACACACTCAATGAGAAAGTTGAGCAAGAACTCAAAAGACTAGAAACTGAGAACATTATCTCTGAGGTAGATCAATGTAATTGGGCTACACCCAGTGTTGTTGTACCTAAGTCAGATGGTAAGGTAAGGTTGTGTGGTGATTATAAAATAACCATAACCAGGTTCTAGAGTGTAATCTATCCAATACATTGTTAATGTAGAAGATTTGTTCACGAGTGACAGCTCACAAGTGTGAGATGTTTCAAAACTTATTGGAGTACTTAGGGCACAGAGTAGACAAAGACGGTTTATATCCAAACAAGGGAAAGCTGGATACAATTAGAAATGCAGCCACTCCAAAGAATGTCTCTGAACTTCGATCATTTTTGGGTCTTTTGAACTATTATGGGAAATTCCTCCCAAATTTGGCTACAATGTCACATCCACTGATTGGGCTTTTGAGAAAACAGGTCCATTGGAAGTGGTCAAAATAATGCAACACGGCATTCAAAGAGTGTAAAAGTCAGTTAGTAGAGAGTATCGTGTTAGGTCACTATGACATATCTAAGGAGATCAAGCTAGCGTGTGATGCCTCTCCATATGGAGTTGGGGCAGTGATCTCTCATGTACTAGTTAGTGGGGAGGAGAGAACACTCTCTCAGTGCCAGTGAGCGGAATTATGCGCAGATTGAAAAGGAAACCTTGGCATTGATTATTGGGGTCAAGAAGTTTCACAAATACTTGTTTGTTCATAAATTTACCACAGTTATGGACCATAATCCCCTGACAGCAATTCTCCATCCAAAGTCCTCAGTTCCAACTTTAGTTGCAGCCTGAATGTAGAGATGGGCTTTTTGTCACATTATACATATGACATTGCGTACAGACGACCAGCTGATCACATTAATGCTGATGCTAGGTCCAGGTTGCCATCCCCATCATAAGTTAACACCCAATAGGGAAGAAGTGTTCTATTTTTCATACATTGATGAGCTGCCAGTCAAAGCTGAAGAGATTGGTAGGGTAAACAAACGTGACCCAGTTATGTCAAAGGTGTATGATTACATAGAAAATGGATGGCTAAACCAGGTATCCGAGGAGGAGATTCATCCTGCATTCGTAGGAATTCATTTTCAGTGGATAAAAATTGTATCATGTGAGGAGCAAGATTGGTTATCCCAAATAAGTTCAGGTCTAAACTGTTAGGTGATTGTCATGACCAACACCTGGAAATGTGCTTGATCAAAAGTTTTGCATGCAGTTACTTATGGTGGCCAGGTCTTAATAAAGAGATAAAGTACATTGTCAGTCAGTGTACGACACGTCAATCGGTGAGCAAGAAACCACCATCAGTACCATTACAGCCATGGATATAAGCTCCCCAGGTGTGGCAAAGGTTATATGTAGATTTTGCTGATCTAGACGGATAGCAAATGTTTATAGTGATACTTAGTCATTCGAAATGGGTAGAGGTGTTACCAATGCAAACAATAACAACAAGTAAAACACTACACAATTTGCAAAGATTGTTTTCTTCATATTGCCTCCCAGAAAAAATTGTGTCTGACAATGTGCCGCAATTTTTTGAGAAGAATTTGCACAGTTCATGAGCAGAAATGGTGTGAAGCATACCAAAATTCCACCATACTATCCTGCTTCAAATGGCGTAGCAAAGTGCACAGTACAAATTGAAAAAATTGCCCTCATCAAGCAAACGTTGGATCCAAATCCAAGGAAACGGCAGTTGTCATTGGACCACAAACTGCCAAATTTTCTGATTATTTATCGGAATACTCCTCATACCACCACTGGTAGAACACCAGCAGAGTTGTTTCTCAAATGGAAACCACGAACCAGGGTCTCGTTTTTAAAGCCAAACTTGGCACAGTCAGGAGAAGAGAAACAATCAAGGCAGAAAGAGAGTCCTGACAGAGGTAGATTAAGAGAGAGAAGTGTGAAGTTGAACCAGAAGGATAGAGTGAAGAACCATCACCATAAATGATTAAAGTGGTTAGCAGGAAGTATAGTAATGATATGTGGCCTTCACACATATTTGGTCAAGATGTTTGATCATGGAAAGGTTAGGTTCATTCACATTGATCATATTTTACCTACAGATTTGGAAGTAGTTGAAAGTTGGGATGATTCGATTTATTCTAATATGTCAGATAGTCTGGTTACAAGTAGAGTACCGGTAGCAAATCCTACATCAGATGTACCAGAAACAAGTCCAGGATAAAGCCAGAATTTAAGTCTGAGTCCGAGTCAGGCAGACACACTCTGAAGGTATAGAGAGTCCAAAGATATGTCAAGTTCAACCCTTGGACAAAAACTCTCCTCAGGCTCAGCCTAAAATGAGTCAAAGTCCTTAAACAAGTTTGGAAAATTCTGTTCAAGAACAAAGGTATCCCCTTCAAAACAGAAAACCAGTGGTTACGTTTGATTTCTAAATATGGAAAAATAAGTTGATATATTTTGTTGTGTATACCATGCAAGTTATGTATAATGATTATTTTGTTATGATTAACTTCTTCAATAAGGAGGGATAAATTTAATAGAGCTTTTAGTGGACTACTCCACCTAATGTACTACTGATGTAATAACTACTGATGTAGTCACAATAAAGGCCATATTGCACAGTTCTGTTGGGAGTCATGTTGTGAGCTGTATGTGTGCTTAGCTGTGTTTCAAGATATCACAGCAGCCAAATAATTTTGGGGTTCACAATCTAGGAACGCCTGAACAGTACAAAACAAGAAGGCTGGAAGAGGTGTAGCTAGCTCACTGCACCCAATGGCTCATGAAAATACAGATAGATGACTCATCCATCACCTCAATGACTGAATTTCAAAAGGCACCATACCCTTGGGGAGAGCGTTTAGTCACGTGGGGTGGTGGGGGGGGGGGGGGGGGAGGGGTTGGGGGAAGGGGACGGTGCATAAATTGTTTGAACAGCAGGCTGTTTATTTTCTACCTTGTCCAGATGGTGTATGGCCATGCAAAGGCAGCGTGTTGTGGAACCCATGAGCAGCATTGAGC
Organism: Pristiophorus japonicus; assembly: GCF_044704955.1. Taxonomy (NCBI): domain Eukaryota; kingdom Metazoa; phylum Chordata; class Chondrichthyes; family Pristiophoridae; genus Pristiophorus; species Pristiophorus japonicus. The sequence continues at coordinate 89,442,754 of NC_091981.1, forward strand.
TATTATCCTGTGATGAAGCTGAGGCTGAACAGTGGTCCTGCCCTACAGGCAGCTTGGAGTCCAGCAGATGGTGCACAACTCGTGAAACCATAGTTGACACAAGGGGTCACATGTACCAGGCATAGAGGTGGCATGCCTTTCAGGCTGGTTTTCTTGGGCTCCTGAGGTCTGGGAGGATCGGTGGCAATGGTGACACACCTAGTGAGGTGTGTGTGATCTTCACGATCGAATCTTCTGGATCACGTGGAGAACCTATGCTGAGGGAGGAAGATATGGGATGGTTCAGTATTTTTGGGCCAATTTTCCACAGAAAGTATTTTGTAAAAAGAATATGTAAAAGCATGGTGCATTCAGACAAGTTAAAACAAAAAGTTGAGACAATGAATAGCTAACATGCTAATGAGTTACCTTTGATGTTGTTTCCATATAAACTATAAATAATAAGCAACTTGTTAGCTTGTTTCAACAATCAAAAAGCACCTCACACCCATTGGATTGAAAAGTCTTTGAACCCTTTTGGGCTGTCAACTGGGAGATAAAATGGACTGGGTTCTGCGGCCAGCAAGGACCGATTGGTTATACTTGTACTTGCCCGTTGACTTTCTATGGACTTTTCACTGGAAGTTTCTGTCAACAAATCATCCAAAAAGCACAGCACCCTCTACAAGGCATCTGAGACTTAAGTGATCAGGGAAAGCAACCAGGAAATGTAAGTTTGAATAATTAATTCAATATAAAATCATGTACACAAAACAAAATAAAGAGAGGGAAAGAAAGGTTGGATTAAGAGAAAGAGGGGAAGAAATTCAACACCACCCGAAACGGGTTGCACCGACCACTTCTGATGTGTTTTCACCACCGTTGTGGATGAGGTGCATGAACTTCAGCTCTTTGGCATTTTTTTGGAGTGGACCAGAAGTTGGTCATACTGGGGGCGGAAATGCGCCAATGAGCACTCTAGAGGGGCGGAAGTGGAGGCGGGATGGATTCTCCGCCACTGTCAATCATCAGCCTGGTGCTGATGATGTCATGACGCGTGTGTGTCACCACGTCTCCCCCCTTCACTTAAAGGGGAGAACCGCTGCGAGCTCTGCGATTATTTTAGTTAGGTCCACTGGGCCACCAGGGAGGATTTTGGCCTGGCCAGCGGCATGGCAACCAAGAGGGGGTGCCAGGCTGCCTGTTGGCGGACCAGCCGAACCCAGGGGCATAATTGACATGCCGACCTGGCAGTCGTTCGACATAAAAATAAAATGGTGGCCACGGCAGTGCGCCCTCCCCTTGAATACATGTCGTACACATTTCAAACACAGTGCACCGACAGAAGAAGCTGTCGGGGGCACCGCTCGGCAGCCTGAAGATTTTTGTTGCTGAATTTTATGGAGGTGTGGGAGATCGGCAGTGCGCTCTTTGATGACGCACTTTGGAGGGGTCAGCAGCAGCGGGCAGAAGTGGGGACCATCGGAAAAATCAACTGTGTGAATTTTGCTGGCGGCGGCCATTCAACCGCAAAGCGGCGGCCACTCGCCCCTATCGCTTGACCGCCGCTTTCCAACAGTACGATGCCTTTTCAGGAGGCTGAGGTTTGGCGCAGAGTGTCAGCCATGGCTCAGTTGGTAGCACTCTCACCTCTGAGTCAAATGTTTGTGGGTTTAAATCCCACTCCACAGACTTGAGCACAAAAATCTAGACTGAAACACCAGTGAGTACTGAGGGAGGGCTGCACTGTTGGAGGTGCCGTCTTTTGGATGAGCCATTAAATTAAGTTGAAGTCTGCTCTCTCAGCTGAATGTAAAAGATCCCATGACACTTGTTATATATGTAAACCTGTAAATATCATGTCTAACCACCAGAGGGCTTATCAACTGGAGTCCCAAGGGATCCCACAATCCTTTGGGAGCACCTGTATATAAGGAGGCCTCACAGGCTGGAGAGGCACTCTGAGATCTGTAATAAAGGACTACGGTCACACCTTACTTTGAGCTTACAGTATCTAATCTGACTCTTTATTCAAGACATAACAACACTATTTCAAAGAAGAACAGGGGAGTTATCTCCAGTGTCCTGGCCAATATTTATCCGTCAATCAATATCACTAAAACAGTCAGAGCTTGCTGTGTGTAAGTTGGCTGCCATGTTTCCTACGTTACAACAGTTAAGTACACTTCAAAAGTGATTCATTGGCTATAATGTGCTTTGGGAGGTCCTGATGTCATGAAAAGTGCTATATAAATGCAGGCATTTCTTTATTTCTTTATAAAACAGATGGAAAAATAGTTTAAATAAAACATTAATTTAAATTTGTTTTTAAATCTCCAGCAATAATTAAAATCTGAAGAAAAGAAACTCCATACTTGTAAGAGTAAATTTTCAGTGCAAGAGAGGTTGCAATAATTAAGACATCATCATGCTGTTAAAAGCATACATAAACTGGACTGGATAAGGTCTAACTTTTTCTGGTGAGTTTAGTGAGTGCACATCAGGTAAGTACAGCAACTTCACGCCATTCAATGTATTTCAATGCTGAGTCTCTCAATGAAATAGTGTTATCGTACAGCTTCTGGAGGACAGCAACTTCCTGATTTATGCATTTAACTGTGCTTGTGTGGTCACCGGAAGTTGCAATCTGATTTACACATTAATAATGGTGAGCGCTGTTCGCCTCACTGTTGTATTTATTGCAAAATTGGTCACTTCGAAGCTGACCATAAATTCTGGGCTAATATTTATATTACTTACGTTTTATCTAATTTTTCCTTAAATCCCTCAACTATTCCTTGCGGTAGCGAGTTCCACATTCTAACCACTCTTTGGGTAAAGAAGGTCCTCCTGAACTCCCTAATAGATTTATTAGTGACCATCCTATATTTATGGTCGGCAGTTCTGGTTGCCCCCGCAATTGGAAAGATCTTCTCTATAACTATCCTACAAGTTTAACATAACTTTTCTGCTTTTCAATTCTATCCCTCCAGAAATTAACCCCAGTGCTTATTCTGCTTTTTTATGGCCTTATTAACCTGTGCTGCTACTTTAAGTAATTTGTATATCTGCACCCCCCAGATCCCTCTGTTCCTCTACCCCATTTAGACACTTGGGGGTGGAAATTGCGTACTGCCCCGCAAAAGTATTGCCGGGCGCTACCCAAAACTCAGCTTTGCTCTAGAACTTCTGATTTAGCGCTTCAGGAGAGAAGTGGAATGCTAAATCAAGTGCTACCACTTCACTTGGAGCGCTAAACCAGGCAAGAGGGGCGATAGCGGCAGAGCATTGCACAATGTCCAGGTACCGGACTCACAGGCTCTTTCCCTCCTTTAAATGGAAGGGCCACAGCTGAGGGCGCTACAAGGAAACGGATCGACTGCTCAGCGATGGCACCTGCGATCCACAACGATCAGCACCAAGCACTCTAACAGAGCGATGGGCTGATCAATCGTGGCAGTAGAAAAATTGAAAAACGAGCACAGAGGGTTGAAAAAAATGTTTCTGCCTACCTCACCAGCAATCCCTTTAAGTACTATTCCCCAAGCACCGGCCAACCTCACAACACCTCCTGCAGCTGCTGGGGTTGATGCCTGGCAATGCTACAGGGGACGGAAGCAAATTTAGGATCCGGATCGGTACTGGGGTGCTGCGCACCGGATGATGTCATGATGCCAGGGTGCCAGGATTAAAGACATCTCCTAGTGGCTGGAGAAGAACTTGGAGTGGAAGGGGGAGGATCCAGTTGTCATGGTTCACGTAGGAGCCAACGACATCGGTAGAACTAGGAATGAGATTCTTATGAAAGGGTTTGAGGAGCTAAGCTCCAAATTAAAAAGCAGAGCCTCAAAGTTAATAATCTATGGATTGTTACCTAAGCCATGCATCAATTGCTATAGGGACAAGCAGATTAGAAAGTTAAATGAGTGGCACATAGAGTGGTGTGGGAGTCAGGGGTTTTGCTTCATGCAGCACAGACACCAGTACTGGGAAAGAGGGAGCTGTTCCGTTGGGACGGGCCCCATTTGAACTGGGCTGGAACCAGTGTCCTGGCAATTGAATAACTAGGACAGCAGACAGGCCTTCAAACTAATGAAGGTGAGCTGGGAGCATTCGGGAAAGAGTAAATTTAAAAGCAGCAAGAGAAATGTGAAGGCTATAGAGCAGAGCAGAGTTTTGGGTAAAAATAAGCAGAGTGGGTCAGGAAGGGACAGAGAGAGTAGCAAAGGTAATGGGGCATCACTGACTAAAGTGACACCAGGGAAAAATAGGAAAAAGTCAAAGCTAAAGGAACTATGGGCTAGAACCTCTACTTTTGTGCTTATCGCCTAAAAATGGGCATTATTTCTGGTGTGGGCGATACAAAAGGGTTTTCAGATCGCCGGCTTCTCACTCATTCTCAAAGCACCTAGTCTTTATTTTTGAAAATGGGCATTACCACGAGCGATATGAAATGGGCAGTAGCATTACATTTTTTTGACCTTCTGCTGTAAAGTGTGGCTGTCCTTAACAACAGCATGGCAACGCTCGATTTCGATGATTCTGGAGGTCAAGGGTCACCATGACTTGCGCAGAAGAGGGGAAAGAGAGAGAGGGAGCTCAGAGGGGCTGAAGGCATGTCTCGGTGTGGTGTGGCTGCTTCGGGAGGAAGGAGGGAGACTTTAGAGCTTCACAGCAAGTAGGCAAACAAAAATTAGCTGTTACCAGCCACATATTTGCCCGAATTTGCCCTATAATGGAGAGAGAGGAGGAGGCATCACAGCACGCTGTGGGGACTGATGTTGGCGAGAGCAGTGAGGTGGGAGAGGAGCATATTGGAGGGCGCAAAAGAGCCAGGAGATTCTTGGACGAGGCAAATGCCTCCCTCCTGCAGGAGGTCGAGTTACGCTGGGGTGATTTGACACAGGGAGTGCGTGGGAAGCCCATCCCAAAAGCATACCAGAGGATATGGATTGAGATTGCAGAGGTGGTCTCGTTGGTGACCAACGAGGGTCGTGAGGGCAACCAATGCCACAAACGATGGAACGACCTTGTGGGATCCGCAAGAGTAAATATTACATTGATTTACATGTACTTATGTATTTATATAAGTTGATTTGTAACAGTCATGAGTGACTATCAGCAGATGTGAGGTCTTTCACTTTTACAGGAAATGTTTTACTCAAAGCCTGCGGTTACGGTGTACGTCTTTAGGTAAAGAATGATCATTTTCATAATAATCATTATTACATCTGTTGGTTATGTGTTGTAAAATTCTCTGTGACAGTACCTAGCAATGATATCAGGCAATGATCTCATGCCGTGTCATCCTGTCACCTTTTACAGAAGAAGCTATCGACGATGATGTCCGTGCTGAGGCGAACGGGTGGCAGGCCACTAGTCACCTGCGACATCACTGAGACGGAGGAGTGGGTGCTCGCACTCGTGGGGAAGCACCACCAGACAGCCATGGATGCAGCTGCAGACCCTGACGTGATGCCACGTGAGTAAAGCTCATACCTTTGCATGATGTGAAGTCAATAGATGCCACACCCACTCATATCCGAACAATCAGAGAGATGATTTCTAAAATTGTCATAGAAATATTAGTGGCCTAATGAAAATCATTGCAATGTTAAAGTGTTGATGGTCGTGAAATGTGATATCTGCGATGAGTTTGAAAGCAGTGGTGTTTTTGTCGTGCATATGCTGTGTGTAGCGCTGGACTCACCTTGTGACACCAGCACCCCCTTCTCCTCTAATAGCCTGCATCGCCACGCTCCAGAAGCCATTCCACCCCAAGGCCATCTAACGTTCCTCTGGATATTCCCGCCTTCACTCTGGGGGTACTGGCCCCAAGCACCTAGCCACAGGGCACCCTATTTGTCCCCAGGACATCGCCAACTCCACGGCGGTCTCGTGGACGTGGCAGGTCTGTTCCATGAGCGCCACATGACAGCAGACAGATGGTACAGTTATCCAGGAGGACAGTAGGCATTGGTGACCAGATCATCGAAGCATTGGGGACATATCCCGACAGCTGGCCACCATGATCGAGTACATTCCGCGGATAGCAGAGGCCTTGGATGCGATAGCCAGGAACACTGCTGGCACAGGCCTCCCAGTGGTCCCGGAGCACGGCACTCCACCCCTCGGTTCCGCACCACCACTGCGAATGACAGATGAGAGCAAGGACCAAGATCCTGCTTCTGCATCAGAGAATGTTGCCCGCTCGGCATCTCCCGTTCCCGTACCTGTGCAATCACCACATCTGCCTTCATCCCCCCAAATAAGGCACACCCTGAGGAGCTCCTCGGCCAGGTGCCATGGAGCGAGGAGGGGAAGGGATAGAGGTGGGGAGAAGAAGGGGAGGGGGAAAGGAAAGTGAGGTGCATGTCCACAGGTGATGGCTGTGTTATATCTCCATCTGGGTGTATGCAATTTGTTGTAATGTATGGGGGAGGGGACCACGCTCCTGCTGTGCCTTTGTATTCTGTGATGCTGGACATGTTGAACATTTGACTGATGTCAATGGTGGAAAAAATGGAGTGTGGGCGGGGGTTGGGTGTTACTGCCTGTGATACTTATGATTTCAGACCAATGTTGGTATAAAACATTTTTTGTTGAATATAACCTTACTGCGCATTGTCTCAGATAGCTGGACCATTACACACTGGTCATTCCTTAACATGAAAGGGTTAAATACAACTTAACATCAATCAACGTAAACTTTATCTGGCACCAAGGTGATGGTCACCATTGATGTCTGAGCTGCACACACACAGCAGTGTGTCAGCATTGTCACTCACATCAACGCGCTTTCAGGTAAATCATTCAGATATCAGCTCCTCACGTAAGAGTCTTGCAGCTATGTAGCCACCACAGGCCCTTTCCTGCGATCTGGAGGGGGTCGTGGGCATGGTTTCATAGCCAGCCTGATTGTCTAGCCCTAGGTCAGCATCCAGCCCCTCATCGTCTTCTTCCTCTCTCTCAACAGCCACACTGCTGTTGTTCGTTCAGAACAGTTCCACTTTTTCTGGGCGGTTCTTTGGGTGAGCGATATTGTGGGCGATATGTGTGCGAGGTGGTGAAAGTGACGGTGGGTGATCTCCTGGGCGTTAGTTTCGTCAAGTGTGATTTTACGACAAAATTGCACCTTGGCGTTAATTCCGTGCGGAAAGTAACGCTCGGTGATATTATGACCGTTGATTTCGCCCAATCTGATGAATCCGCCCAAAAAAAGTGGGCGGGTGGTAATATTTTTTCCCGGTGTTAAGCACATGGGGAAAATAATGCTCGCCTATAAGTTTCCTAAAAATGCCCATCAGTTTCCATGTTGTGCCAAAATGGGCGATATATGGGCATTATACATAATTTCAGCAGTAAAATGGGTGTTAAGTGGGCGTTAAGCATACAAAAAAAGTGGAGGTTCGAGCCCATGAACGGAATGTGTGAAGCATTCGCAACGAAATAGATGAATTAATAGCGCAGGTAGAATTTAATAGGTTTGATTTAATAGCCATTACGGAGACATGGTTGCAAAGTGACCAAGGTTGGGAACTAAATATTCCAGGATACTTAACTTTTAGAAGAGATAGGCAAAATGGAAATGAAGGAAGGGTAGCCCAGATAAGAAAGGTTGGGATAACGTCAGTAGAGAGAAAGGATCTTAGCTCAGGAAATGAAGAAGTAGAATAAGTTTGGTTGGAGCTAAGAAACAGCAAGGAGCAGAAAACATTGGTGTTGTTGTTGATAGGCCCCCAAACAGAAGTGGTAATGTAGGGCACAGTATAAATCAGGAAATTAGAGGTGCATGTAACAAGGGTAATACAGTAATCATGGAGGACTTAAATCTACATATAAACTGGACAAGCCAAATATACAGTAATAGTGTAGAGGACAAATTTATGCAATATATACAAGATGAATTTCTAGATCAGTATGAGGAACCAACTAGGGAACAGGCTATTTTAGATCTAATATTCTGCAATGAAAAAGGGTTAGCTAATCACCTTGCAGTAAAGGGGATTTTAGGGAGCAGTGACCATAATATGATATAATTTTATATTGAGCTTTAAAGTGATTTAGTTAAATCTGAAACTAGGGTCTTAAATCTAAACAAATAAACTACATCGGTATGAGGGGCGAGTTGGCTAAGGTAAATTGGGAAACGACATTGATGGTTGACAAGCAATAGATAGCATTTAAATAATGAATATATAATTTAAAACAAACATACATTCCTTTAAGGCACAAAAGCCCCACTGGAAAAATGATCCAACCATGGCTAGCAAGAGAAGTTAAAGATAGTATTAGATCAAAAGAAGAGGCTTATAATGTTGGCAAAAAGATCAGTAGTTCTGAGGATTGGGAAGATTTTAGAATTCAGCAAAGGAGGAACAAGAAATTGATAAAGGAAGGGAAAGTAGAATATGAGAGTAAACAAGGAAGAGACATATAAACAGACAATAAAAGCTTCTATATGTATGTAAAAGGGAAAAGATTAGCAAAATAAATGTGGGTCCCTTACAGGCTGAGACAGGAGAAATTATAATGGGGAATAAGGAAATGGCTGAGAAATTAAACAAATAGTTTGTGTCTGTCTTCACGGAAGAAGACACATAAAAACTCCCAGAAATTGTGGAGAACCAAGTATATAGCAAGAATGAGGAACTGAAAGAAATTACCATTGGTATAAAAAAAAGGACTGGAGGAATTAATGGGACTGAACGCCAATAAATCCCCTGCATCTGCATCCTAGGGTTTTGAAAGAGGTGGCTATAGAGATAGTGGATGTATTGGCTGTCATCTTCCAAAATTCAATAGATTCTAGAATGGTTCCCACAGATTGTAAGATAGCTAATGTAACCCCGCTATTTAAGAAAGGAGAGAGAGAGAAAATGGGGATCTACAGACCAGTTAGCCTGACATCAGTCATAAGGAAAATGCTAGAATCCATTATTAAGGACGTGATATCAGGGCACTTAGGTCTCAAGTTTCAGGCCACGCCAAAAACGGCGCAGCCCGGACCTGGACGCCCGTTCTTCGCGCCACAAAGTGCGCCTAAAAAAAACTTATCTATTCTCTGGCTCCCTGCAGGCCCTCTGGAGCTGGGTGCAGTGCAGCACGAGCTGTAGGGGGCGGAACCAAGTCCCTGCACTGAAAACAGTGCCGGGACCTCTGCACATGCACGCTACAGTGGGCACGCATGCGCAGTAGGTCCAGGCACCCAAAACTGTGGGAGGGGCCCGAAGCACGCAGCCCCTAGCCCTGGCCGAACGGCCTCACTGGGGCTGCGTGGATAAGGCTCCTCCCACCTGACCGGATCCAACTCGACCTCTGCTTCCTCCCGCCCCCCCGCTCTGGTGACCCAAACTCCGCTCCCCCCCTCCGATCCGACCCGACCTCCGCGCCCCCCCCCCACCGCGACTCTCTCTCTTCACCCCCTCCCCGACCTCCGCGACTCCCCCCCCCCGGACCTCTGCGACTCATCTTCCCCCCCCCCCGGACCTCTGCGACCCCCCCCTCCCCGAGACCCGACGCCACCTACCTGTAAATCCAGCCCGAAGTCTTGGGCCCGGCCGCTCAGCCTTCTCTCTCCCTTCTCTCCCTTCTCTCCCTTCCTTCCCTCCCTCCATCCTCTCTCCCTTCTCCCCCTCTCCCCCCCTTCTCCCCCTCCTCTCCCCCACCCTCCCCCTCCTCTCCCTCCTCTCCCCCTCCTCTTCCCTCCTCCCCCTTCTCTCCCACCCCTTCTCCTCCTCTCCCCCCTTCTCTTCCCCTTCTCCTCCCCTTCTCCTCCCCCCTTCTCCTCCTCCCACCCCCCCACCCCCCTCCTCCTCCCCACCCCACCACCCCTCCTCCTCCCCAACCCCCTTCTCCCGCTCCTCCTCCCCCCCACCTCCCCCCGCTCCCCCCCACCCCTCCTCCTCCCCCCCACCTCCCCCCGTGCTCCCCCCCCACCCCCCTTCTCCACCCCACCTCCCTTCTCCCTCTCCCCGCCACCCCCCATCTCCCCCTCCCCCTCCCACCCCCCTTCTCCCCCTCCGCCTTCTCCCCTTCCCTTCTCCCCCCCCACCTCCCTTCTCCCCCTCCCCCTTCTCCCCCTCCCACCCCACTTCTCCCCCTCCCCTCGCTGTCAGAAACACAGACACTGATAGACAGAGAGTGAGAGACACACAGACAGACAGACAGAGAGATAGAGACACTGACAGAGACACACTGCGGGGGCCATCCCAGCATTCTGTTGGAGGACTCCCGGTGCTGCCGTCGGTAAGAAGAAAATGTTTTATTTATTGATTTTTTGAAACATTTTTTCTTTTTTATTAATTTTTTTGGATTGATTTATTGGTTGATTTATTGATGTATTTATCATTTATTATTAATGATGGCTCTTTATTTGTAAAACTGAAGTGTGTAATGTTTGCAAACTTCCCTTTAAACCCTAGCCGCCCCCGCCTTTCCCTTGTAACCTACGCCTGATTTTCTAAAGTGTCGACAAGGTTTTTTCGAATGTACAAAAATCTTCACTTACTCCATTCTAAGTTAGTTTGGAGTAAGTTTTCACTGCCTAAACTTTGAAAACAGGCGTAAGTGGCCGGACACGCCCCCTTTTGAAAAAAAAATTCTGTTCCAAAGTGAAACTGTTCTAACGGACGAGAACTGGAGCAAACTAAATGCCGAGACTTCAAATTTCTAAGATACTCCATTCTAAACCAGTTGCTCCAAAAAATCAGGAGCAACTCAGGCCGAAACTTGGCCCCATAGAAAATAATAATAGGATTGGGCAGAGTCAACACAGATTTATGAAAGGGAAATTATGTTTGACAAATCTGTTAGAGTTTTTTGAGGTTGTAACTAGTAGAATAGATAATGGGAAACCAGTGGATGTGGTGTATTTGGATTTTCAGAAGGCATTCAATAAGGTGCCACACAAGAGATTATTAAACAACATTAGGGCTCATGGGATTGGGTGTAATATAGTAGCATGGATTGAGGATAGGTTAATGGACAGAAAACAGAGAGTCGGAATAAGCGGGTCATTTTCTTGTTGGCAGGCTGTAACTAGTGGGGTGCTGCAAAATTCGGTGCTTGGACCCCAGCTATTCACAATCTATATCAATGATTTGGATGATGGGAGCAAATGTAATATATCCAAGTTTTCTGATGATAAAAAGCTAGGTAGGAATGTAAATTGTGAGGAGGATACCAAGAAGCTTCAAGGGGATATAGACAGGCTAAGTGAGTGAGCAAGAACATGGCGAATGGAATATAATGTGGAGAAATGTGAAGTTATGCACTTCGGTAGGAACAATAGAAAAGCAGAGTATTTTTTAAATGTTGAGAGATTGGGAAGTGTTGGTGTTTAGAGGGACTTGAGTGTCCTTGTACATGAATCACTGAATGTTGTTAACATGCAGGTACAGCAAGCAATTAAGAAAGCAATGGTATGTTAAGAACATAAGAACATAAGAAATAGGAGCAGGAGGAAGACATTTGGCCCCTCGAGCCAGCTCCGTCATTTAATAAGATCATGGCTGATCTGATTGTGGACTCAGCTCCACTTCCCTGCTCGCTCCCCATAACCCTTTATTCCCTTATCACTCAAAAATCTGTCTCTCTCCGCCTTTATTTGGCCTTATGTTGGACTTTATTACAAGAGGATTTGAGTATAAGGGTAAAGACATCTTATTGCAATTATACAGGGCCTTGGTGAGACTGTACCTGGAGTATTGTGTACAGTTTGGTCTCCTTACCTAAGGAAGGATATACTTGCCATAGAGAGAGTGCAACAAAGGTTCATCAGACTGATTCCTGGGAAGGGGGATTGTCCTATTCGGAGAGATTGAACAGACAAGGCCTATATTCTCCAAAGTTTAGAAGAATGAGAGGTGATCTCATTGAAACATACAAAATGCTTACAAGTCTAAACAGGATAGATGCAGGGAGGATGTTTCCTCTTGCTGAGGAGTCTAGAACCAGGGGTCACAGTCTCAGAATAAGGGGTCGGCCATTTAGTATTGAGATGAGGAGAAACTTCTTCACTCAGAGGGTGGTGATTCTTTGGAATTCTCTACCCCGGAGAGCTGTGCGGATTCAGTCTTTGAGTATATTCAAGACAAAGATCGATAGATTTTTGAATCTTAAGGGAATCAAAAGATATGGGGATAGTGCAGGAAAGTGGAGTTGAGGAAGAAGATCAGCCATGATCTTATTGAATGGCAGAGCAGGCTTGAGGGGCTGAATGGCCTATTCCTGCTCCTAATTCTTATGTTCTTATGTTTTTATGATCTACGGGGTGCAAGAGATTGTGGTGTTAAGGTTTATCACTACTGCTAACCTGCAAGGGAAGTTCGCGGGCTTCAGTACTCTCTCGCGCGCCCGGTCGGAAAGCCGGTAGCGTCATATTATTGCCCCCGGAGGCACTAATGGGAGGCACAATGGATGCCAATTTCTCACCCTTACTTTGCAAGGAATATGTGGCCTCCTTATTCTTCCTACGAAAATGTACTACCTCACACTTACCGATATTGAGGTATATTTGCCATTTAAACACGCATTCTGCAAGTTTATTAATGATTTTTACCAGGCATAAGAGTTTTGTGGGCATTCGCTGGGAAGTAGTTGTGCAAATAGCCCAACCCTGCATCAGTGAATGTCCATTTCCTGTGCATTCATATGATCTGTCAAGCTGAAACTTGATAGATCGCAAGTTTCGGGTTTGCACATCGCTTACGGAAACCTGGAACTTGCGGAGTACTATTTCGAAAATCCGGGCCATTATTTCCGCTATTTCTGTCATTACCTGTGAGTTTTACATTCTACCTTACATAAACTTGAGGTGATCAAAAACTTGGCTTCCCGTGGCCTAACTCGCACCAAGTCCCGTTCACCCATCATCCCTGTGGTCGCTGACCTACATTGGCTTCCGGTTAAGCAATGCCTCGATTTAAAAATTCTCAAGCTTATTTTCAAATCCCTCCATGGTCTGACCCCTCCCTATCTCTCTAATCTCCTTCAACCCCACAACCACCCAAAATATCTGTGCTCCTCTAATTCTGCCCTCCTGAGCATCCCTGATTATAATTGTTCAACCATTAGTGGCCATGCCTTCTCTTGCCTAGGCCCTAAGCTCTGGAACTCCCTGCCTAAACCTCTCAACCTCTCTACCTCTCTTTCCTCCTTCAAGCCGCTCCTTAAAACATACCTCTTCAACCAAGCTTTTGATCACCTATGCTAATTTCTACTTATGAGGCTTGGTGTCAAATTTTTATCGCATAATTCTTGGGATGTTTCACTATGTTAAAGGTGCTCTAAAAATACAAGTTGTTGCTGTTGTTGTTGTTTATCTTGCGCATCACTTGATGACCCTATCTTCATCCTGATTTTTCTTTTGTTATTTATGCGTCTGTAGAATACTTTACTAATTCTTTCTATATTCCTTGGTAATTTAATTTTATAGTTTCTCTTAGCTTTCCTAAATTGTTTCTTTGACCTATTTCCTAACCTTTTCATACTTACTTTTGACATCCTCTCCTTTCTCAACTCTGGATCAGTTCCTATGGATTGGAGGGTAGCTAATGTAGCCCCATTTTTAAAAAGGAGGGAGAGAGAAAACAGGGAATTATAAACCAGTAGCCTGACATCTGTTTTGGGGAAAATGCTGGAATCAATTATTCAAGATGTAATAGCAGCGCATTTGGAAAGCAATGACAGGATCGGTCCAAGTCAGCATGGATTTATGAAAGGGAAATCATGCTTGACAAATCTTCTAGAGTTTTTTGAGGATGTAACAAGTATAATGGAAAAGGGAGAACCAGTGGGATGTGGTGTATTTGGACTTTCAAAAGGCTTTTGACAAGGTCCTACACAAGAGATTGTTGTGCAAAATTAAAGCACATGGTATTGGGGGTGATGTACTGACGTGGATAGAGAACTGGTTCGCAGACAGGAAACAAAGAGTGGGAATAAACGGGTCCTTTTCAGAATGGCAGGCAGTGACTAATGGGATGCCGCAGGGTTCAGAGCTGGGACCCCAGCTATTTACAATATACATTAATGATTTAGTTGAAGGAATTAAATGTAATATATCCAAGTTTGCAGATGTCATTAAGCTGGGTGGCAGTGCGAGCTGCGAGGAGACTGCAGGGGGATTTGGATAGGCTCGGTGAATGGACAAATCCATGGCAGATGCAGTATAATGTGGATAAGTGTGAGGTTATCCACTTTGGTGGCAAAAACAGGAAGGCAGATTATTATCTGAATGGTGACAGATTAGTAAAATGGGAGGTGCAACGAGACCTGGGTGTCATGGTACATCAGTCATTGAAGGTAGGCATGCAGGTACAGCAGGCAGTAAAGAAAGCAAGTGGCATGCTGGCCTTCATAGCGAGGGGATTTGAGTAAAGGAGTAGGGAGGTCTTACTGCAGTTGTACAGGGCCTTGGTGAGACCACACCTTGAGAATTTGGTGAGTATTTTGGTCTCCTAATCTGAGGAAGGACATTCTTGCTATTGAGGGAGTGCAGCGAAGGTTCACCAGACTGATTCCTGGAATGGCAGGACTGACATATGAAAAAAGACTGGATCGACTAGGCTTACATTCACTGGAATTCAGAAGAAGGAGAGGGGATCTCATAGAAGCATATCAAATTCTGAAGGGATTGGACAGGTTAGATGCAGGAAGAATGTTCCCGATGTTGGGGAAGTCCAGAACCAGGGATCACAGTCTAAGGATAAGGGGTAGGCCATTTAGGACCGAGATGAGGAGAAACTTCTTCACTCAGAGAATTGTGAACCTGTGGAATTCTCTACCACAGAAAGTTGTTGAGGCCAGTTCATTAGATATATTCAAAAGGGAGTTAGATGTGGCCCTTACGGCTAAAGGGACCAAGGGTTATGGAGAGAAAGCAGGAATGGGGTACTGAAATTGCATGATCAGCCATGATCATATTGAATGGTGGTGTAGGCTCGAAGGGCTGAATGGCGGACTCCTGCACCTATTTTCCATGTTTCTATGTTTCAATGTTGATTGTCTCTGTACTTATTGTATGCCTTTTTCTTTCATTTCAATTTTGTACTTACCTCGATATTCATCCATGGTGTTTCATTATTATCTAGTTCATTTTTATTTTTGCAGAGCAGGTACTCATCAACTGACATGAGCTTATCACAGAGAATATGGCCATCAGTGTATCTCAGCAAAAAATGTGTAAGTTGATTGCCACTATTCTTATGACCATATCATTCACTCATGTCATACTCCATGTTTCTGCCAATGGAGTTCTGGAGCTTTAGAGGCAGCTGTTTACCTCTCTGCATCCCAATCACAGTGACTACAGCACACTAGATTTCTAAGTCTTTGTTCTCATATTTAACCTCCAGGTAATGCCTTCCAATAATAGTTGTCCCAAATTTCAGAGTTCCCTTGTCAGTTATATAATTGATATCTGCCTTCTGTGTTGAGGAAGGAATGACAAACTGCAGTTTGTGGTGTGCCAGCCATAAAATGTCCAAGTGTAGTGGTGCATACCAAACTTACTACTAATCATACAAAAACATACGAAAAATGACGGACAGGTAAATACCATCTGGTCCATCAAGCCAGTCCCACACAATTGCGATACCTTGTGTATCACAACATATACATTCCACTCCACCCAAAATCATGTGATCTCCTGGGAGAGGCAAAAAAAATGTTCATAACCCAGACCAATTTGGGGAAAAAAATCTGGGAAATTCCTCTCCGACACATCTAAGTGATTGAAACTAGTCCAGGAGATCACACTGGCCATTAAATTCCCTGCAGTACCTACCTGCAGTAAGAGTTAATCTCCGCCACAGCCAGAAACAAATCCAGCTTTCACTTGAAGGAATTCAGTGAGATGGCATCCACTGCATGTTCAAGAGGTTTACTATTCCCTGTGAACAGAACCACCGTCTGACATCTAACCGAGATCTAGCCAGATACAACTTAAATTTGTGACACCTGGTCCTGCCTATCCTATTTAATTTAAATAAACATTTAGCTGGAGCCCTGACTATTCACTTCATTATCTTATAAACCTCAATCATATCCTCCCTAAGGTAAACAGTCCCAACTCTTTTATCTATCTTGATAAGTAAGATGCTTTAGACTTGCAATTAGTCTAGTAGCCCTCTTCTGCACCTTTCCAAAGCCTCAATATCACCCACTATGTGAGGAAACCAAAACTGGACACAATATTCTAAGTGCGGCCTGGCTGAGGTGTTGTACAAGGACAAAACAGTCCACCTCGTCTTATACTCAATTGTTCTATGGATACACCCTAACACCCTATTTGCTGTAGCTATCGCAGCACGGCATTGCTCGTGTACCTTTAAGGATGTATGCACTAGAATGTTCAAATCTCTTTCTATCTCCACCATCTTTAGTGCCTTTCCCTGGAGGGTGTATGAATGTTGATCATTGCCCTATCCACATGAATAACACTGTACTTATCTAAGTTATACATAATTTTCCAGTCATGAGTCCGGTCTCCCAACATATTAAGATCTGCCTGAATCAGACGAGTCTCTTCTACAGTTCTCGCACTCGCACAGATCTTGGTATCATCTGCAAATTTGCAAATTGTGCTGCCAACCCCTGAATCCAGATCATTAATAAAAATAGTAAAAAGCAACAGTCCCAACACTGATCCCTGTGGAACACCACTGATGACCGGTCTCCAAACAGATCCATATCCATCTACAACTAATTAGTGAAGACAAACGTAGGTCCCTTGCAGACGGACTCAGGTGAATTAATAATGGGGAACAAAAAAATGGCAGACCAATTGAACAAATACTTTAGTTCAGTCTTCACGAAGGAAGACACAAATGACCTTCTGGATGTACTAGGGGACCGAGGGTCTAGTGAGAAGGAGGAACTGGCGGATATCCTTATTAGGCGGGAAATTGTCTTGGGGAAATTGATGGGATTGAAGGCCAGTAAATCCCTGGGGCCTGATTGTCTTCATCCCAGAGTACTTAAGGAGGTGGCCCTAGAAATAGTGGATGCATTGGTGAACATTTACCAACAGTCTATCGACTCTGGATCAGTTCCTATGGACTGGAGGGTAGCAAATGTAACACCCCTTTTTAAAAAAGGAGGGAGAGAGAAAATGGGTAATTATAGTCTGACATCAGTCTTGGGGAAAATGTGGGGAATTAATTATTAAGGATAAAATAACAGCGCATTTGGAGAGCAGTGACAGGCTCGGTCCAAGTCAGCATAGATTTGTGAAAGGGAAATCATGCTTGACAAATCTTCTGGAATTTTTTGAGGATGTAATTAGTAGAGTGGACAAGGGAGAACCAGTGGATGTGGTGTATTTGGACTTTCAAAAGGCATTTGACAAGGTCCCACATAAGAGATTGTTGTGCAAAATCAAAGCACATGGTATTGGGGGTAATGTACTGGCGTGGATAGAGAATTGGTTGGCAGACAGGAAGCAGAGAGTCGGGATAAACGGGTCCTTTTCAGAATGGGAGGCAGTGACGAGTGGAGTGCCGCAGGGCTCAGTGCTGGGACGCCAGCTCTTTACATTATATATTAATGATTTGGATGAAAGAATTGAGTGTAATATCTCCAAGTTTGCAGATTACTAAACTGGGTGGTGGTCTGAGCTGTGAGGAGGATGCTAAGAGGCTGCAGGGTAATTTGGACAGGTTGGGTGAGTGGGCAAATGCATGACAGATGCAGTATAATGTGGATAAATGTGAGGTTATCCACTTTGGTGGCAGAAACACAAGGGCAGAGTATTATCTGAATGGTGGCAGATTAGGAAAAGGGGAGATGCAACGAGACCTGGGTGTCATGGTACATCAGTCATTGAAAGTTGGCATGCAGGTGCAGCAGGTGGTGAAGAAGGCAAATGGCATGTTGGCCTTCATAGCTAGAGGATTTGAGTATAGGAGCAAGGAGGTCTTACTGCAGTTGTACAAGGCTTTGGTGAGGCCTCACCTGGAATATTGTGTTCAGTTTTGGTCTCCTAATCTGCGGAAGGACGTTCTTGCTATTGAGGGAGTGCAGCGAAGGTTCACCAGATTGATTCCAGGGATGGCTGGACTGTCATATAAGGAGAGACTGGACCAACTGGGCCTTTATGCACTGGAGTTTAGAAGGATGAGAGGGGATCTCATAGAAACGTATAAGATTCTAACTGGACGGGACAGGTTAGATGCGGGAAGAATGTTCCCGATGTTGGGGATGTCCAGAACCAGGGGACACAGTCTTAGAATAAGGGGTAGGCCATTTAGGACTGAGATGAGGAGGAACTTCTTCACTCAGAGAGTTGTGAACCTGTGGAATTCCCTGCTGCAGAGAGTTGTTAATGCCAGTTCATTGGATATATTCAAGAGAGAGTTAGATATGGCCCTTATGGTTAAAGGGATCAAGGGGTATGGAGAGAAAGCGGTAAAGGGGTACTGAGGTGAATGATCAGCCATGATCATATTGAATGGTGGTGCAGGCTCGAAGGACCGAATGGCCTACTCCTGAACCAATTTTCTATGTTTCTATGGCCCCAAGTTTCCATACGCTACAAAACGGGCGCCCCTCCGAGCTGGGCGCCCGTTTTTTGCGCCGAAAAGGGCGCATGAAAAAAAAACGCGCGATTCTGAAGCGCTTTGCAGCTCCATGGCAGCTTGGCACGACGCCCAGGGGGCGGAGCCTACCACCCGCGCCGATTTTGTAAGTGGGAGGGGGCGGGTACCATTTAAATTATTTTTTTTCGTGCCGGCAACGCTGGCGCGTGCGCGTTGGAGCGTTCGCGCACGCGCAGTGTGAAGGAAACATTGGCACTCGGCCATTTTTGTAGTTCTTTGTAGCTGTTTAATTTTGAACATTTTTTAATAAAAGCACATTGCCCTTCCATGATCAGCACTGAGGCGTCCTGCAGCCTTCTCACTGTCCCCTCTCCCCCCCCGCCCTGCCGTCGGGAATGGCTGCCTCCTCCTCCCTGCCTCCCCCCCGCTGCGATCGGTCGGGCCCTCACTCCATCCTCCCCCCCTCCCCATGCCGTCAGGAATGGCTGCCTCCTCCTCCATGCCTCCCCCCCCGCTGCGGTCGGTCGGTGGGGCCCTCACTCCCTCCCCCGCCCCTGCCGTCGGGAACGGCTGCCTCCTCCTCCCCGCCTCCCCCCCCGCTGCGGTCGGTCAGGCCCTCCCTCCCTCCCGTTCGCGGGAACGACGCCACACCGCTGAGCTGACTGAACCTGCCTGAAGCACTTTCACACAGGTAGGAAGATGGTTTATTTAATCTTTTCTTTGCTTATAAATGTTTATTCAGGTTGGATTTATTTGTATAATATTTGTACAAGTATAAATAAGGATTTATTGTAGAATTTAATGACTTCCGTTCCCCCCCTCCCCCCCCCACGCCCACCTCGTTCCGGACGCCTAATTTGTAACCTGCGCCTGATTTTTTAATGTGTAAACAAGGTTTTTTCAGTTCTACAAAAATCTTCACTTGCTCCATTCTAAGTTAGTTTGGAGTACATTTTCACTGTGGAAACTTTGAAATCAGGCGTCAGTGGCCGGACACGCCCCCTTTTGAAGAAAAAATTCTGTTCCAAAGTGAAACTGTTCTAACTGACTAGAACTGCAGAAAAAAAATTGTGGAGAATTGCGATTTCTCAGATAGTCCGTTCTCCACCAGTTGCTCCTAAAAATCAGGAGCAAATCATGTGGAAACTTGGGGCCTATGTTTGTATGTTTGCCTTCATCCTGCCAGCCAGTTCTGTATCCAGCGCAATATATTTCCACTAATACCAAGGCTCCGATCTTATGCCTCTTGTGTGGCTTTCCTCATCCACTAACTTTGTAACTTCTTCAAAAAATATAATTAGATTTGTGAGACATGACCACTTTTTCTAAAGCCATGTTGGATGTCCCTAATATATCCTTCCCCATCCAAGTATTCATATATTGCATCCCTTATGATACTTTCAAGCATCTTACCTATGACTGATGTTAAATTGGTGGGCATATCGTTATCCAGGTCTGCCTTGTCACCTTTTTTAAAAATGGGGACATCATTAGCCTCCTTCCAATCAGTTGGAAACATTCCAGAGTGCAGTGAGCTATTAAAAATACAGGCCAGGGGATCGCACAGCACATGTCCCATCTCCTGGACGATCCTCAGGTGGATACCATCCGGCCCGGTTGCTCGCTCTATTTTTAATGTTGCTGATAACACTAGTATTGTCAAATTCTAATATTTGAGCATTATCTTCAAGGGTGAATATTAATGCAAAGTACTCATTTAATATTTCCGCCATACTCAGTGAGTCATTTGTAACCTGTCCTTGATCACCATTCAGTGGCCTAATACAGTCTTTGATAGTTCTGACTCTTTACATAACTAAAAAAAGCTCTTCCCATTAATGTCACAGTTGTCTATAATCTTTTTCTTCATTAGCCTTTTTGCTGATCTAATAGC
This sequence comes from Pristiophorus japonicus, assembly GCF_044704955.1. Lineage (NCBI taxonomy): Eukaryota > Metazoa > Chordata > Chondrichthyes > Pristiophoridae > Pristiophorus > Pristiophorus japonicus. The sequence goes on from NC_091981.1 coordinate 89,463,169, forward strand.
AGCCATAGTTTTCTTTAGTTGTTCATTGTATTGAACACTATTTATTTGATTGTTAAATTTCATTAATTTATAGAAACATTTCTGTTCACATCTTATTTGTCTTTGTACATACCCAGTCAGCCACCTTCGCTTTTTCTTAGCACATTTTCTTATATTGCTTTTGGGTTTTCCACATATTTAATCTTATCCTTAAAAACTTTCCATTTATATTGTAAGGGGGTGGTTTCTATGAGGGGGTCAGCTTCCCTTCTGACCAACTTGAGCGGTTCGAATCACTCCCACTCCCTTGGGTTCTAGACTCTGGATTTATTTGGGGGATGTGACAAAGTGCAAAGAACATGGTTTGATGCAAAAGAACTTTGATTTTATTACAGTCCAGAAAATTACAAACTTATAATTACTCGAACAAGAAAGTACAATGTCAAAACGTATTCAAACTTATTAAAGAACAATACCTTACATATTCAGAGGGGATTACAATAGCTTATAATAACACTAATGGAGAACAACACATTACATTCAAAGGGGGTTACAGAAGGATTACACCTCCCACCTCCCAATACCTAATTCTAGCTAGGTTGGACTCCAGAGCAGGCAGGGACTATGCTTAATAATCCTTTTGACAGTTAGCAGTAGATCGTGGTTTTGGGGTTTTCTGGATGTGGTAGGGTCTGATTGCCGTACCCCGAACATCGGAGGAGACTTCTTGCTGCGCAATCTTCAGTTGGGTTGAATCCGCTGATAAGGTAAGGCGCGTTTTGGATCTGTGGGGTAAGTGCCCGTTTTCTTTGGCTAGAATTAGGTTTCTACAGTCTTTTAGGTAATGTTTTACCCGTTGGTAGTTCAAGATTAGATTGCAGAGTGGAAACTTTTCAATTCTTCGGTTTTTCCCGTTGGAGTTTGTTTCGAGTTTGGCCGATCGCGGTGGTTTTCCGTTGTTACCACGTTGGTTGTGGTCGGTGGTTGCCGCGATGGTGATGTTCTTCCTTCCTTCAGGACTTCAGGACTTCGAGGCTAGAGAAGTTAGTTTCAACTATCGCGTTGGTTTCTCTCCTTGTCTTGATGACATACTCACAGTATAGCACCTGGTGTAGTATGGCATACCCTCTGTTGAAACAGGGGACCAGTTATGTGATTTAAGTGGTTCTAATCTTGGCGCCAAATCAGTTCAAAAGCTGTTGTTTAAATTTGGCGGGTTTGACTCTTCTTTGTAATATTTTGGCAGGCTCGTTAAAAGTTGATATGTTTTGGGTGGGTTGATGTTCGAAAACTGTTTCCTGATGGAAATATTAGCTTGGTAATTGCAGTGTCCTTTTGTGCTTAGTTTTCTGCATACAGGCTGGCTTGGGCCTCTTTGTGATGTATATGCTGAAGTGGTTTTCCAGTTTCAAGTTGAAGGTTAGCTATCTCTGGGTCATTTGTAATGTTAATGTCTCTTTGTAGAGAAGGATTCTCATATACCCATTTCTCCAGACAGGTTACTTTAGTCCTCACACCGAGGTAGTCTCACTAATCACGTTGTCTCCTGTTAGTTCTTTAGGCCCGCCCACAGCCTTGAATTTGTCTTGTAAAAGTTCAAAATTCTATTAAAGTTCGTCGTTTCTTCCATAAGCACTTTAGGGTTCCAAACTTTTCAGTAGATAGTCCCAAATTAAATTTTCTTTCGAGTGAGCCCAAACACAGGGTGGGCGGGGGTGGTTCTTGTGAATTTTTGCACCCTTTCAGTCCCCCCTGTTGACACTCCACACTCTTGAATATCAACAAGGTAAGCAAAATTCCTGCTCTCGAGAGTCAATCTTCCCTGCATTTATACTAGCTAAACATTACCCTGCATCCCCCGTTGAAATGCAGTGCAATTTACAGTCATTACAATTCGGATATAGCATAGAGGGGGTGCCCCTCCTTTACTCATTTTTTTCAGTAAAGTAACGGTATACAGTCAAACATAACTTTAAGTAAAATAAAATGAAAGCACATAGTAATACATTCTCAAGTAACATAAAGGTCCATAGTCAAACACATTTTAAGTTCAGTAAAATAAAGGTGCATAGTCAAAATATTTTAAGTAACACTCTTACAACACTCAATATTCTGCGGTTTACAGCAGGTAAATTCATACACAAATTAGACATGGTAATATAGTGTCACCCCTCCCTGCGCGATTCCCAAGTTCGGCCAAGGAGCATATAGCATCCTTTGCTGCCGGACCTGAAGGCCTCAGCATTTCACTCGGCAAGTGAGACACCATAAGTAACTAATAATCGCGACTTGACAGATAACTAAAGTGTGGGAAGTGACTCGGATCCAGACTGGGTCTTCTATATTTCTGAAAAGGTCCCACCAAGGCGGAATGGTGATCTCGAGAATCTTTTTCCCTATCTCAATTGTTTTCTGTTCTAGAGTATAGAAGTGTTTTTGTGAGATAATTACAGTTTTTAGCAGAAGGTAAGATGTTCGGGTAGAGGGGGAATTGCATAGCCAAAATGTACAATATAATCCTGCAGGTTTGTGATGTTTTCCTTCACAGTGAGGTGGACAGTGGAGGGTTCAGGAATGGGGACAATCTGTTCCTGGGCCACTTGAACTGATGCCTCAGGTTTGAAGCGAAAACTGCTGTCACTTACCGGACACCAGAAGTGTCCATGTTGGTAGTGGGGCGCACTGGTGGTGACACAATATGTCCCCCCCCCTGTGTATGTTACCTGTGGAGGGACATGGTCTTGTGTCATTACCTCCATGGTACAGTTAATAGGCTGTGCACCAGCAGCTTTAAACCCACACTGTGACTTTGAATGGGCACTCAAGTACTGGGGACACAGTATTAAGTGTGCACCCCGGCTCCGGCACCCGGAGAGGTCAGTACCTGTTACAGCGTGCTCCCACTTTATGACATAGGGTTGGGCTGCTGCGAAACGAATGTGTGCACCTCCCTGAATAACTCCAATGTTCTCCACCCGGTATACCGGTGCGGGTCGGGCTGTCCCACCCATGACCGGCATCCTTAATACGATTCCTATAATGGTGTGGTTAGATTTCCCACAGTCTACTGGTACAGGGTAGGCTTCAGAGGCTAGGCGGAGCTGGCACGGGCTTAGTGAATTGCTGTACGGGTGGAGGGCTGCGAGGTGCTTGTTACTGATCCAGGAGGGGACTATACCTTATTTTAAATCCTCCAGTTTGTTGCGGCCATCGCCCAACAACCATGCCCCACACAGTACACACACCTCGTTCTGTGCAGCCTGGTCCGAAGCATTCCTATCCTCCCATATGAGTGCATTCACTGTCTGTGCATGTTTTTCCAGCTCAGCCACTATTTATTTTAAATGGACCGTCATAGCCTGGTCCTCGTGTAGTTCTGAACCTACTACTGTATTCTCTTGTTTCAGGATTTTTCTCAATTGGTTCTTTAAACCGTTTATCTGTGTTTGTAGTTCTCTGTCATCTAAGCTATTTATTACAGAGGATGTTGGATTGTAGGTAGTGAAAACCTCATTTATGATTCCCCTTCTAGGTCTCCCCAAGCCCATGGTATCCCTAGCATTTAGGGTCTATAGGTCTGCTTTGTCTACATTTCCAAAGTCTAACTCATAACATTTCTTGAACATGTCTCTAAGTAGGGCCTGGTATAGCAGCTCTGTTTCCTTCGGACACCATGCAGGTAGGTGTATCTTGGTAAGATTTAAAATTACTGAAGCTACTGCATTATGTATCCCCTGGTATAGCACCTTTTCGGTCAATACCAATACTAATCCGTTCCCAGGTCCCTTGGTGGTGGTAGGACACCTTTCTATTACTGTGCGTATTGGCGGGGTTGTGGGCAGGGGTTTCTTAATGTGGGCTCTTAGTTCGATGTGTTAATTGGGAGTGGGGAGTGTGGGACTGCACACCCGTGTAGGCTAGAATCCCATCCCATTCCTTCCCATTGATCTTGCCATTGCCTGGCGAAGGCGATCGATATGCCTGGGGGACAAATACTCCCTGATCCGCACATGCAAACGTAAATTCCTTGTTTGGATTCCCACCATTTGACCCAACACACTTTTACTCCTCCCCGTGTCCCCGTGATGGTGCGGTACGTATCATTACCGAGTCTTTCCCAGTCCGATTCCTGGTCCCATGCGTCCTTGCTGAACTTTCTGAGCTTCCACCATCGTCCCAGGGGAATGTTCCCTTTGCAAGTCAAACATACACGTTTTCCCCCTGTAACACTGACTCGGGCAGTGTTGATCCGTATCCGGGTGCATGGAACTGAGGCCTCCCCGTAGGTAAAACCTTCCTGGCTGGAGTGGTGGGTAGAGTTAGATTCCAGCCACCCTGGCCATCTTTCCTCGAGGGCATATACCACGAGTTCTTCCACGTCTCGGGGGCCACCCCCGGTGGTTGCGATCGGTGCTCTTTCTCCTGAACACCCGTAGATGAGGGATTCTTCCACATCTCCTCGGTCGCCACTGCTCATCCCTATCAGGGCGAGCAGAAATAGGATCCTTCTCATGCTGCTCTCTTTCCTGTAGGGGCACAGAAAACAGATTGTCTAGCCCTGAGAAAGTTCTCTGGGGGACCGAGTTCCAATTTGGGCTCATAGTCTTTAATTGACTGGCTGTCTTATTCAGTTCCTTGTGGACTGATGTCTGCTGCTAACTTATATCTCACAGCCATTTTGCTTGTTATCTCACCGGTGCTTCTCTTAACAGTTATACTGGTAGATTCTTCTTACTCCTGGGTAGTACCCGGCCTGTGTCTCTTTTAACAGCTGCACAGGTAGATTCTTTTCCTTACCCCAGTTAACTAATACATACATACTTATCGTTACACAGAATCTTACACTACTCTTAACTTATTCACTAAACATACTTAAACTCATATCGTACTATATATGTACATCTGCCACCCGTCTCCGGGTGGCCAGGTTAATTCCTGCCTTCTTTCTTTCCTCTTCTTTCGCTGGGTGTCCAGCGAGGTCGGTAATAGGTCCGTCTGAATCGCCGGACCCGGAGTGTCCTGACCGGAGGTGGGTTTGAGTCCCACACTATTGGGGGAACATCCCCTCCGGTGCTGCAGCACACCGTTCCTTTGCGGGTAGTTGCTTGATTCGTTTCTTCCCCTGGGGGTTCTGCCTGGCTGAGGGCTACGGACTGGGGACTCTCACTTGGTGGCTGGTCCACCGCTATCTCTTCTGAGGGTCCCTTGTTGCCAGAGGCTGCCAGCTGGGTGTCCCTGCTCGCGGGCTGGTCTCTGACCTTAGGTGCCCTTTTGCGGCTGGTCCCTCTCCCGGGGCTGAACCATTCAAATTGGACGCTGGTGACCATGGTGTCTTTGGCCGTGCTGTGTGGGGAGTCCTTCTTAAGGCTTCGGCTGCTCGGGGTGCGTCCGAGTCCCAAATGATTGGGGGGACAGCTCCTCCAGTAACACAGTCCACCGCTCCTCTCGGTACAGTCTGTGGGTCTGCCACATCTCCTGTGGGAATTCCACAGTCGGGAGCTGCTGGCTGGGGGTCCCTGTCTTTAGTACGGTTTACAGTTTTAGGCTGTCCCTTATGTTTAGCTGCTGCTCCTGGGTTAAAAAGTTTGCACTGATTTATGTGGAACCACTTTGTTCGACGAGGCAATTTTATGGCATAGACCATGGGGCTTGCCTTGTCGACAATGTGGTATGGTCCCATGTACAGTGCCTCAAAGACCCCTAATCTAGTGTAGTTCCTCACCATAACCTGGTCCCCTTTCTCCCACTCGTGGTGCTTGCGGAGTTCTAGCAACAGTCGGTTGCTCCGATGCTGTTTTCCCATGTTGTTAGCAGCCTGCCAGTGAATCTGTTTAAGGTGTTCAAACAGATTCCTGACAAAGCTGTCCCGGTTCGCTTCCCTCAGCTGACATTCCGTGAGTACCGGGGCTAACACATTGGTGGGGGTTCGCATGGCTCTGCCGGTCATGAGCTCATACGGTGAGTACCCTGTGCTCTTTGACTGGCTGGTCTGGATCCCCATGAGGACCAGTGGTAGGACCTCTACCCACCCTTTGGGTGAGTCCCCTGTCTCTTTGTGCAGCCTTTCTTTGATGGTACGGTTTAAACGCTCCACAGGCCCGGATGACTGCGGGTTGTGGGCGACATGCCATTTTCCTTTGATGCCGAGTACCTTAAAGGTCTCCTGCATCACCTGCCGGTGAAGTAACTCCATTGGTCGGACACTATTGTGGTAGTCCCCATCGAGAGAACACTTCTCTGACCAGGATCCTGGCTGTTCCCAGGGCAGTGGCTGTTCGGCATGGGAAGGCATCCACCCATTTAGTGAATACATCCACCACTACTAAGCAGTACTTGTTGCCTCCCTGGGCAGTGGGTAGGGGCCCGAAGTAATCGATTTGGATCAACTGCCAGGGTCCCTCTACCCTTCTGATATGTTTCATTGACACCTTTCTTTTCTGGGAGTCGGGGTTGTTGGTCATGCACACCAGACAGTTAGCACAGAACTCGCGGACATCTTCCCTGAGTCCTGTCCACCCCCCTGCCTGTTCCACTCATTGCCAAATGGTCTCAGGTCCGGGGTGTCCTGCTCTTGGACCCTCGTGGACCAGCTGGAGGCATTCTCTCTGGTGTTGTTGCGGTACTATCCATTGCTCCCCCCTGAACAGCATGCCTTCTTTAATGGCAATTGTTGCGCTGCCGTATGGGCCGTCTATCCTTTCCCCTTTGGCTAGCATGTTCAGGACAGTATTGAGGATGGGGTCTTGGGTCTGAACCGTTTTTAGGTCCGGGGGCAAAGCTATCCCTGCTTTCCCTGCCGTCCCAATCCTGCGCCTAACTGCTGCGATGGATCCTGTGTTGTACGGATCCCAGAGCTTGCCCGTGCGGGCCCCCTGCTTGGCCAACATGTCAGCCTGCTGGTTACCCTCGCTACGGGGTTCTGTGGTGGAGTGTGCCTTCACCTTATGTATATAGATATTCCCATCCTCCCCTACGGCTTTCATGATCTTCTCCAGTAGGGGATTAATTGCCAGGGGTCTCCCGTCCGTGGAGGTGTATCCGCGGCGGGACCAATTAGCCAGGTACTCCGTACACGAATTGCATATGAACATACTGTCCGAGCAAATCGTGTATGGGGTACGGAATTCTTCGTACATCACCGCGGACAGTTCAGTGTGCTGGGCACTCATAGTACTGGGGAGTTTAATCACCAGGGCAGTGCCTGCCTCGGGGTCATAAACTCCGCAGCCTGTGAGTCGTTCACCTGCAGATACCGTGCTTGAACTGTCCACATAGATCTCTCGGCCTGTGGGGTGTAACCTAGCCCAAAAGCCTATGTTAATTTCCCACACCCCTTCTACGGAACACCGGTGGGCTGTCCCTGGATAAATCATGTTGGCTGCGAGTCTTGACTCGCAGAAACCCTTTACTCTTAGGTCCATTTGAGAGAGGAACAGGGTCCAATGAGCAATGCAGGCACTGCTCACTGTCCTGTCCTTGATTCTCCCGTCCAGGAGCATTTCTGTGGTCGGGTCATGGGGTCCCCATCTATGCTAACCTCGACCCTGTTTGTTCTCCCACAGTCGTGTTTGTGAGTGGCAAAAGCTGCAAAGTTTTTCCTCACATATTCTTGGTATTCTATCGGAGTGTTACTGACCAGTGATTCAAGGTTGTAACCCTCCTTTGGCTTCATGGTGCACACCGTCCCTTTTCCCTGTTTTCCCGGGATAACCATCACCTCACTCTCCTGTCCCGTACTGACTGACCCCCAAAGACAGTGGTTTCTTAAATCCACTAGGATCCCGTGACCTAGGATGAAGTCAGCCCCCAGGGTCCCTTTCCCTTCCTGCTCCCACTTCATCAGTCCACTTGGCTTGGAGTGTACCTAAATGAATGGAGAGCGGAATGGAGAATGAGCCAGTCTGTTCAGTGCTTGTGAAACCCACCAAGCTGTAGGGGACCCCGTTAGACAGAGGTGAGGTGGCGGGGTTGGCTGCATAGACAAGGGTGCTTGAGGCACCGGTATCCAGCAGGTAAGTCCCTTCATCTTTTTCACTTCCATTTGAACGGTCGGTCTCCCCCACACATCATACTCGAGAGAACACAGGTGGACAGGCTGTGCCTGTCCTAGTCACGGTTTTGGTTGGGAGGGAGCAGATGGGATTTCGTTACCAGTGGCGGTGGCTACCTTCCCAGGATCATCTAACATGGCTCGGAGTGCGGTTAGAAAAGTATCGAATGAGTGGGGAGGGACTGGCTTATCTGTCTCGATTTTTTGGGCAGGGGCTGGAGAATTCTTTCCTGCACTACTCTTCCATGGATTTCTATAATCCTTTCTCCAGTGCCCACTCTTTCCGCACCCGAAGCAGGTACGTTTTGTATCAGAGGGGTTGCTCCACTCGTGGTGCCATTCCCTCTTATCTTGGCTAGGTCGGATTTCGTGAACCCTTCCTTTTTGTGGGTGCTCTTCTGTCCCTCTGCCGTTTCTGTAAGCTAGGGTCAGTTGCCTAAGCACTCCCTGTTCGGTGGCTTGGGGATCTCTTGGGTCGAACCAGGCCTCACCCTTGGTTCTTATTCTGGGTAAACTGTTACCTACTAGGTTTCGGAGCCAGTGGGCTAACTCGTCCGGGCTTAAGTTATCCCTGTCTATGTCCCCACTACAGGCCACAGTTGGACTGCGAAAGCCTGTGGGGTTTCCCCTGCAAGCTGCGCCATTTTCTCCACTCTGGAGAAGGGACTCCTGTCATTGCAGCCCATAGCTTCTAAAATGTCTTTCTGGATGGCAGCAAGTATTTTCTATCCTCTTTTGCTCTCAGTAGAGAGGGACTGGTACAGTTTGCTGTCTATAGATAGGAGGCACATCTTTGCCATTTCTGCATCATCACACCCATTAATATCCCCTGCCTGTCCCACTTCCACAAAGTGAACCGAGGGGTTTCCCTTTGGAGTTAGCTTTCCCAGGTGGCTTATCATAGCCCTAAGCTGGTGGGAAGTGTGGGGGACCACAAACTGACTTTCCAGGGGCCCTGGACCCCCGACACTGGTGGGCGGGCCAAACTTATGTTGCCGGATCGGGTACATTGGCCCTGGTTCTGGCTCTCCCTGTTCTGGCTCGCCTCCCTTTCCTCCCTGCAGCCAAGCCAAGCTGAAACTCAGTGCCACAGGTGGTGGTGGTTCACTATCCCTGTCTGCCCCGCAACTGATTTGCCCCTCCTGCACAGTTAGTGGCCAGGTAGTTTCCTCCTTCTCTTTCAGGTTTACCTGGGGCGTACCCGGGCTTAATAGGCATACCATGTCTTTTGCCTTGGAAAGAGCAAGGTTTAAACTTTTGATTTTTTGCTGGCAGGGACCGTGGTCTCCCGATTCAAACCCATTAGTGCTAGCTACTTTATACGCTGCATGCACATCTTTTAATCTTTCCTGGAGCTCTTTTACTTGCAAGGTGAGGCGAGTGCTTTCTTCCCTCAGTGACTTTTCATTACTTTTGGCCTCGGCAACCTGACATTGAAAATAGTCCTGACTGTTTTTAAACCTTTCCATTATCTGGGTCCTTTACTGTTTTAACTTATGGAATTCTCCTGATAATCTTTCTTCTGACATAAACCCTTTCCTGATAGTTCTCTGCACAATCCCATAACTCTGCCTGTAGTGTCTCATTCGTTTAGGAGTTGGACCTGTCACTGTGGACAGACCAACCAAATTGCCTTCTCTACTGCTTCTTTGTGATGTTTCCTTGCTGTCCACAAGGCTGCAACATCAGTTGGACGCTCAGCGTGCAATAGACTAAGCATCCATTCTTTAGTGACATTCACTTTCTTATACACGTAGGAGGAAATCATCTCTTCCATCTTGATTTTTGCCCCAAACCAGCACTCCCCACATCACATCCCTTGTACCAGAATCCTGCCGTGGTCGCCATTTTGTAAGGGAGTGGTCTCTATGAGGGAGTCAGGTTCCCTTCTGACCAACTTGAGCGGTTTGAATCGCTCTCACTTCCTTGGGTTCTCAACTCTGGATTTATTTGGGGGATGTGACAAAGTGCAAAGGACACTGGTTTGATGCAAAAGAACTTAAATTTTATTACAGTCCAGAAAATTACAAACTTATAATTACTCTAATAAGAAAGTACAATGTCAAAACTTATTCAAACTGATCAAAGAATAATACCTTACACACTCAGAGGGGGTTACAATAGCTTATAATGACTCTAATGGAGAACAACACATTACATTCAAAATGGGTTACAGTAGGATTACACCTCCCACCTCCCAATAGCTAATTCTAGCTAGGTTGGACTCCTGGGAAGGCAGGGACTATGCTTACTAATCCTTTTGACAGTTAGCCATAGATCGCAGTTTCGGGGTTCGCTGGATGTGGTAGGGTCTGCTTGCCATACCCCAACGTCGGAGGAGATTTCTTGCTGCGCAATCTTCAGTTGGGTTGAGTCCGCTGATAAGGTAAGGCGCATTTTGGATCTGTGGGATAAGTACCCGTTTTCTTACGCTAGAAATAGGTTTCTACAGTCTTTTAGATAATGTTTTACCTGTTGGTAGGTCAGGATTAGATTGTAGAGTGGAAACTTTGCGACTCTTCGGGTTTTTCCCGTTGGAGTTTGTTCCGAGTTTGGTCGATCGCGGTGGTTTTCCGTTGTTACCACATTGGTTGTGGTCGGTGGCTGCCGCGATGGTGATGTTCTTCCTTCCTTCAGGACTTCAGGACTTCGAGGCTGGAGAAGTTAGGTTACAACTGTCGCGTTGGTTTCCCTCCTTGTCGTGATGACATATTCGCAGTATAGCACCTGGTGTAGAATGGCATATCCTCTGTTGAAACAGGGGGCCAGTTATATGATTTCAGTGGTTCTAATCTTGGCGCCAAAATCCGTTGTTTAAATTTGGCGGGCTTGACTCTTCTCTGTAATATTTTGGCGGGCTTGTTAAAGTTGATATGTTTAGGGTGGGTTGATGTTCGAAAACTGTTTCCTGATGGAAATATTAGCTTGGTAATTGCAATGTCCTTTTGTGCTTAGTTTTCCGCATACAGGCTGGCTTGGGCCTCTTTGTGATGTATATGCTGAAATGGTTTTCCAGTTTCAAGTTGATGGTTAGCTATCTCTGGGTCATTTGTAATGTTAATGTCTCTTGTGGAGAAAGATTCTCGAATACCCATTTCTCCAGACAGGTTACTTTAGTCCTCACACCCATATAGTCTCACTAATCAGTTGTATCCTGTTAGTTCTTTAGGCCCACTCACAGCCTTGAATTTATCTTGTAAAAGTTCAACATTTTACTAAAGTTCATAGTTTCTTCCATATGCATTTTAGGGTTCCAAACTTTTCAGTAGATAGTCCCAAATTAAATTTTCTTTCGAGTGAGCCCAAACACCGGGGGTGGGGGGGAGGGGGGGCGGGGGGGGGGGGCGGGGTGTGGGGGGGGGGGGGTTCTTGAGAATTTTTGCACCCTTTCAATATTCAATATTGGTCGCATCATCACTGAGGAGGGTTAACCAATTTACCCATTCCAAATCATCTGCCATTTTGGAGAAGTTTGCTCTTCTGAAATCCGGTACGAGGTGTAGATTCTCAGTACCTGTAATTCTACTAGCCAATTGGATCCGTGTAATGTTGTGATCACTGTTGACCAGATGTTCCCCCACATGGAGGCCTGATACAAGATCAGGCTCACTACTAAACACCAGATCCAATATATGATTTTCCCTAGTAACTTCATTAACATGTTGAGTGAAGAAACAGTCTTGTATATTTTCAATACAAGGTGGCATTTTATATTAAAAGCATCAGTGATCTGTTTCCACAATAACGCATCATGTTCAAGTGTCTGACCTGGGAACCTATAAAAATTACCAATAATTAATCCCTGCCTGTGCACTTGGTCCACTTGAACCTAGCTTCAGCTGAGCCTGATGAGGCAATATCAAGTCTCTCTAGCTGTTAGATTGTCAATGATAAAAATAGCATCTCCACCTCCCCTTTGACCTATCTTATGCTTTGTGAAATCCTTTTGCCCTTTAGGTGAATTTCTGTACCATCATTGTCATCTAGCCATGTCTCAGAAATACACACCCTCATATGAGGGGATGTGGCAAAGAGTTGTGCCCTCCTAATGAGGTTGAATCATATTCTTGAATACTCGTGGACAGCTTTCTCCTGGGACTTGCAAATGGGTCGTGGGAAACCCTTCTGCTGTATGCTCAGGAGTTCTCAATCATGAAGGGCTTTGCTTTCATTGAAGAAAGACAAGGAAAATCAAAGTGTGCTTCACTCCTTCTCACCGCAGCCGTGTGTTCAGGCCAAAATTATCATTTGGATTAACCCTAATGCACCAGGACTCCCAGATATTGAAATTAATTAAACGGATGTTTCCTGTATTTTTAATCAATAAATTTGGGCTGCATTTGAGCATATACATAACAAACATTGCAGTACTTCAAAGTAATTCATTATATATGAGACACTTGGAATGTTTGTGAGAGACATGATAATATGAATGAAAAACTTTCTTTCCATAAATGCAACACTTTTATTCTTTGTTGTTTATTGTTGTGCTCAGTAATGACTTGCTGTCATAGAAGAGGTTATGGTGTTGTCATGGCTATGATCATAGGGACTATATTAATAGCATGGTTTCTGTCAAATTTCATTAATTAAGTTTACCATCTAAATGATTCATTGGTAGCAGTGTTTTTGCTAACGACAGTCTAGCAGATCTTTGCAGCATGTAAGAAAACAGCTAATTCACTTTAAATATGTCCTATGAGAAACAAAAATAGGCCTGGACATGATTGCAAGGACTGAATGAAGCAGCCTGTGCTATTCATGTTTAATAATACTGAATCAGCACCTCTTTAGATACAAAACATTAACTTGAAACCAAAAACATTCTGAACTGTAATATCGCTTTAATTCTCTGGTTGCTTCATTGACAGCTGCCATTTATTCAGTTAATATGCGTGTGCAAAATCCCAGGCATATAGCAATGGCACTGAGTTCCTGAGAAGCAAATGGAAAAAGAATAGTATTTGTAGACATTGCTTAAGGCAACCAAATGCATTCCATTAACAAATGAATTCAAAATCAATGGAACAATAGTATTTTTAATTCTTCCCTTGAAGTTTTATATTGGGATTGACAGAGGCCAAAAACCATACAACTTTGAAGTCACATTATAAAATCAAATAACTGTAAAAAAAACATTAAATTTAACTTTTCCTATTAAACATTCAATAAAAAGAGGTGTAAACACTTTAATGATTCCTGACAACTATCATTGCTGTTGGAACCATAAGAAATCTTGATTGTCTTCTTCAAAACTTCTGGTTGTGTCTGTCAGGCGCTTTTTGCATTTGATTATAATCCACAAAGCAGAATAGCTAATTCAAAAAACATGTTTCTCTGCAGCCACAGCATGGTAATTTTGATTCTTGCGCTCATTTTGCAGTTAAATATTTTGCAATTGGACTTCATTATAGCTGGTAGAACTGAATGGCTTCTGTAAAACCAGTGATTAGAAATGTTCAAAGAATATGCTAAGGAACTGTGACAAACAAAATACTGCCAAAATGCAATTAATTATAGCATACCTAGATTAAAATAAGAGCTGAATATGGTTTTTATTTGGTTTCAATTCCGTGTAACCCATCAAAAAGCTCGAGCGCTCTATTTAAGCTGCAGTTGTAACTTTTGAGAGCTGAAACTCCCAGTGTTCTTCCTGTGCCGCACTGAATGTATTTTTGTCCCCATGTTGTTGAACGGGATTGAACAGGTATTTGCAAGATTACATTCTTTTTTGGTACAAGTAGATGCGCTGAATCCACCTCCAACCTCGATGGGGACGGCAAACATAGATCAAGCAAACAATAATTCAAAGTAATCAACAGAGTGCATTACAAAAGAAATTTGTGGTTGACAAGCCTTTATCCTGAGTCCTGCAACAGGAGAAATAGCAGTTCAACCCGAATACCAATCAGACGATTTAATGCATTTTTGATGTACATTTAAAAGATTGACACTTGGCCACAGATGTACATGTGTTGTGTTGTTTATTGCAAGGATATGGCCTGCAGTAAACCTATTATAACATATCATCACACAGAACTTCCTAACCTCAAATAGGAAAAATTCCATCACACATTGCACTCGCAGATGTATTATAGAAACAAATTGTACTTGGAATTGAAAAGTCACAGTCTTATTCTGTCTAAATAAATACCTGCCACAAGGCTAAGTGTGAGAGCACAGAACTTCCCGAGTGATTTCACTGTATTATCAGCTTTGACATCAGTTGGGATTTCGGCTGTAGCAACTTGATTTTCTATGTAAGTATGGCTCAGAGGTATATACCACTGTGCATTAGGAAGGAAAAGCAAGACTTTATTTTCTAGAGCGCCATAATTTTCAAATTGTTCTGACACTGTGAGTTATTTGCATATTGAAACTAGAAAATGCATTGCTTACTAAGCAGGGGTTGAAATTCACAGTAATCCTTGCCAGATTGAAAACAAATTTCCAGATTTCCAGGTAGAAAATTTCCAGTGGGACTGTATCCCAGTGTAAGTGCCAGGATATACTCACCTGGATCCTCCAGCACTGATCCCAGCAAAATTAATGGTATCAGGAGGTGGTCCTTTAATTTCCATGGCAAAGCGGGGGTACCCGCGACACTAGGAGCATATCTGAGGGTGCATGCCCATTGAAGAGACTGCAATTTTCAGCAAAACTGTAGCCAGTTCGGAAAGAATTAAGCATTAAAATAATTTTAAAAACATACTGCCTCGTTCTTCAGTAGTTCAGGCTACGAGCTCAGTCTTTACCTGCCCAGGAGTGGACTACTCTAGACATACTGCTCCTGATCCTACGTCGAGTGTCTCTGAAGGCCTGGGACATGGGAAATCCCTACATTGAGAGACCCTGCCCACAGCCCCTCTTTTTTAAACAAAATAGCTGCAGGGATGTGGGCATCGCTGGCAAGGCCAGCATTTATTGCCAATTCCTAATTGCCCTTGAGAAGGTGGTGGTAAGCCTCATTCTTGAACCGCTGCTGTCCATGTGGTGAAGGTACTCCCACAGTGCTGTTAGGGAGAGAGTTCCAGGATTTTGAACCAGTGATGATGAAGGTACTGCAATATACTTCCATGTCAGGATGGTGTGTGTCTTGGAGGGGAACTTGGAGGTGGTGGTGTTCTCATGTGCCTGCTGCCCTTGTCCTTCTAGGTGATATAGGTCGCGGGTTTAGGAAGTGCTGCCAAAGAAGCCTTGGTGAGTTGCTACAGTGCATCTTGTAGATGGTACACACTGCAGCCACGGTACGTCGGTGATGGAGGATGTGAATATTTAAAGTCGTGGATGGGGTGCCAATCAAGCGGGTTGCTTTGTCCTGGATGGTGTCGAGTTTCTTGAGTGTTGTTGGAGCTGCACTCATCCAGGCAAGTGGAGAGTATTCCATCACACTCCTGACTTGTGCCTTGTAGATGGTGGAAAGGCTTTGGGGAGTTAGGAGGTGAGACACCCGCCACAGAATACCCGGCTTCTGACCTGCTCTTGTTGCCACAGTAGTTATGCAGCTTGTCCAGTTAAGTTTCTGGTCAATGGTGACCCCCATGATGTTGATAGTCGGGGATTCGGCAATGGTAATGCCGTTGAATGTCAATGAAATTATTAGGGATGAAATTAGTAGGGTCTTGTCAGGGGTAGGTGGAGGCTCTGAACCTTACAAGGCCCATGGAATTGCCCACGTAAGGCCAGTACTAACATATCCAGGTCCTTGTCTAATTCCAGCCCAATCCCATCAGAGTTGTGGTTGGCGGGCACTGCAATAGCTGAGGATTTTCAGCCCTATAATCACTGTCGATTTCACTAAATAACGTATCAAATATGCTGCACATGTGTAGTCAACCTCATCATATAAATAATAGTAGGCACTCCAGGTCAGGTGTAGTTCAACACTTCTTCAAACATGACCACACACCTCAAATATCAGCCTGGGAACTGAATTAAAACTGCCAAAACTGATTTTTACACATACACCTCAAAACCCCTTCTATCCAGGCTGGATTTAAGCCTGGGTTCCTCAGATGAAATTCGTTTGGATTTGACAAGCCTTCAAATGCACTTTTCATCAAGCACAATGGCATTATAGTATTGTAATCCTAACCTTACCCCTCTCCCAAAATATAAACAAAAACACATTCAACAAATTAGCTATAGTTTATATGTACTCATTTCACTCGTTTTCTGCATATAACCGGAAGCAATGACAGTTTTGAATTTCCATACACACAGCACAATTCTTGGAATTGTGCTCTATGCTTTGTTAGTAGTGTATCAATGACAAAACACACGTTGACTCAGTAATTTTGCCTTATTTGTCACAGGCACCATCTGTTACACCAGCAACAGTTCTGGTTAAGTAACTAAAATAATAATTTAAAAAATATATAAATAACAGTTGTCAGTTATTATTTGGCTGCACACACCCATCGTTTCTCTTTGAAAAGATTATTACATTTATCAATTAATTAGATGTTTCAAATATTTTTGTCAGTATGTGTTAATTTTTAAAACAATGGTCTTCAGAGGATTAGAAGGCACAGGTAAGTAAAATTGTCCAAATTTTGTTTCACAGGAAGAAAAAATTTTGTATGAAGTACAAATGAAATAAAGCCTTTCTTTATAATTGAGAAAAGCATTTGTGGTGATTTTCTGTTGAATCTGAGAAAGGTAAAATCCATTTTGCTTTTCTGCTTCTCTCAGGTACTCCAAAATGATGGTTGTATTCCCTAATCAAAAATTATTTTGGAGGCCTAATTTTAAAGAAAAGTCTAATTTTACCACAGTTTACATTTATATGCTACCTGAAGACCTGACACAGGAAGTTGAGAGCTTACCATTTCTGAGCCCTCCTCCAGTTGGGTTTGTTCTCTTGTATTGTGTCATCTTATCACTGAAGGCATGTAGTCTTGACATGTAAGTTGAAGGAGCACAGGCACAGTAACAGGCAACAAGCAGTAGTGTCAGCTCTTTTGGTAGCATGCTCACACTCTGAGTTAGACGGCCGTGGGTTCAAGTCCCATGCCAGAGACTTAAGCACACAAATCAAGGCTGACACACTTTTGCAGTGTTGCACCATCGGAGGTGCCTTCTTTCTGATGAGATGTTAACCTGAGGCCTTGTCTGCTCTCTCAGGTGGATGTAAAAGATCCCATGGCACTGTTTTGAAAAAGAGCAGAAAAGTTATTCCCAGTGTCCTGCCCAACATTTATCCCTCAATCAACATCACTTATCTGGTCATTATCACATCACTTTTTGTGGGAGCTGGCTGTGCACAAATTGGCTGCCATGTTTCCTACATTACAACAGTGACTGCACTTTAAAAGTACTTCATTGGCTGTAAATTGCTTTGGCACATCCGGTGGTCATGAAAGGCGCTATATATAAATGCAAGACTTTCTTTTTTATGTGCCTAACTTATAGCCTATCATGTGTGTCACTAACTGATCATGTATCATGCAGCCAGACTGTGTTATAATTATTTTATTTGTGAAGTTCATTGAAGGTCAGTGCGCCAAGGTTGTAAGTTGCAGCTTGAAGATGTACCCTGATGGAGCATAGGCATGCATGGTCAGCAAGGAAAGAGCAGCAAGATTATGTCTGGGATTGGCGTGGGCTATTGGGAAATGTGCAACAGGCTGACAGGCAGTACGTCATGGTTTGCATATTTGGGCCATCTACCTATTAAATTATACTGTTGGGTAGTTATACATTGACACTATCCTTACGATGTTTTCCATCTTCTACGAAATCTGTTCCCAGATCCTGTGAGTACTGTATACAGTCTAGTCACCAGCTCACACCAGTCACACCACACACACTTCCCTCCTCTGTGAAGAGTGTCATAGAATTCCAAACAAAGCAAACCTCCTACAGCTACACCTCCATTTGATAAGCCATCAAGGAGGGGGTTCAGAACATAAGAACATAAGAACATAAGAATTAAGAACAGGAGTAGGCTATCAAGCCCCTCGAGCCTGCTCCGCCATTCAAAAAGATCATGGCTGATCTGGCCGTGGACTCAGCTCCACTTACCCGCCCGCTCCCCATAACCCTTAATTCTCTTATTGGTTAAAAATCTATCTATCTGTGATTTTAATACATTCAATGAGCTAGCCTCAACTGCTTCCTTGGGCAGAGAATTCCACAGATTCACAACCCTCTGGGAGAAAAAATTATTTCTCAACTCGGTTTTAAATTGGCTCCCCGGTATTTTGACGCTGTGCCCCCTTGTTCTAGTCTCCCCAACCAATGGAAACAACCTCTCTGCCTCTATCTTGTCTATCCCTTTCATTATTTTGAATGTTTCTATAAGATCACCCCTCATCCTTCTGAACTGCACGAGTAAAGACCCAGTCTACTCAATCTATCATCATAAGGTAACCCCCTCCTCTCTGGAATCAGCCTAGTGAATCGTCTCTGTATCCACTCCAAGGCTAGTATATCCTTCCTTAAGTAAGGTGACCAAAACTGCATGCAGTACACCAGTTGCGGCCTCACCAATACCCTATACAGTTACAGCAGGACCTCCCTGCTTTTGTACTCCATCCATCTCGCAATGAGGGCCAACATTCCATTCACCTTCCTGATTACCTGCTGCACCTGCAAACAAACTTTTTGGGATTCATGCACAAGGACCCTCAGGTCCCTCTACACCGCAGCATGTTGTTATTTCTCCCCATTCAAATAATGTTCCCTTTTACTGTTTTTTTTTCCAAGGTGGATGACCTCACATTTTACGACATTGTATTTCATCTGCCAAACCTTAGCCCATTCGCTTAACCTATCTAAATCTCTTTGCAGCCTCTCTGTGTCCTCTACACAACCCGCTTTCCCACTAATCTTTGTGTCATCTGCAAATTTTGTCACACCATACTCTGGCCCT
Source organism: Pristiophorus japonicus (assembly GCF_044704955.1). Taxonomy (NCBI): domain Eukaryota; kingdom Metazoa; phylum Chordata; class Chondrichthyes; family Pristiophoridae; genus Pristiophorus; species Pristiophorus japonicus. The sequence continues at coordinate 89,482,074 of NC_091981.1, forward strand.
CTTCCAGGTCATCTATGTATATTGTAAACAGTTGTGGTCCCAGCACCGATCCCTGTGGCACACCACTAACCTCCGATTTCCAACCCGAAAAGGACCCATTTATCCCGACTCTCTGCTTTCTGTTAGCCAGCCAATTCTCGATCCATGCTAATACATTTCCTCTGACTCCGCGTACCTCTATCTTCTTCAATAACCTTTTGTGTGGCACCTTATTGAATACCTTTTGGAAATCTAAATACACCACATCCATCGGTACACCTCTATCCACCATGCTCGTTATATCCTCAAAGAATTCCAGTAAATTAGTTAAACATGATTTCCCCTTCATGAATCCATGTTGCGTCTGCTTGATTGCACTATTCCGATCTAGATATCCCACTATTTCTTCCTTAATGATAGCTTCAAGCATTTTCCCCATTACAGATGTTAAACTAACCGGCCTATAGTTACCTGCCTTTTGTCTGCCCCCTTTTTTAAACAGAGGCGTTACATTAGCTGCTTTCCAATCCGCTGGTACCTCCCCAGAGTCCAGAGAATTTTGGTAGATTATAACGAATGCATCTGCTATAACTTCCGCCATCTCTTTTAATACCCTGGGATGCATTTCATCAGGACCAGGGGACTTGTCTACCTTGAGTCCCATTAGCCTGTCCAGCACTACCTCCCGAGTGATGGTGATTATCTCAAGCTCCTCCCTTCCCACATTCCCGTGACCAGCAATTTTTGGCATGGTTTTTGTGTCTTCCACTGTGAAGACCGAAGCAAAATAATTGTTTAAGGTCTCAGCCATTTCCACATTTCACATTATCAAATCCCCCTTCTCATCTTCTAAGGGACCAACATTTACTTTAGTCACTCTCTTCCGTTTTATATATTGGTAAAAGGTTTTACTATCTGTTTTTATGTTTTGTGCAAATTTACTTTCGTAATCTATCTTTCCTTTCTTTATTGCTTTCTTAGTTATTCTTTGCTGTCGCTTAAAATTTTCCCAGTCTTCTAGTTTCTCACTAACCTTGGCCACCTTATACGCATTGGTTTTTAATTTGATACTCTGCTTTATTTCCTTGGTTATCCACGGCTGGTTATCCCTTCTCTTACCGCCCTTCTTTTTCATTGGAATATATTTTTGTTGAGCTCCTTAAAAGTCCTCCACTGTTCCTCAATTGTGCCACCGTTTAGTCTGTGTTTCCAGTCTACTTTCGCCAACTCTGCCCTCATCCCACTGTAGTCCCCTTTGTTTAAGCATAGTACGCTCATTTGAGACACTACATCCTCACCCTCAATCTGTATTACAAATTCAACCATACTGTGATCACTCATTCCGAGAGGATCTTTTACTAGGAGATCGTTTATTATTCCTGTCTCATTGCACAGGATCAGATCTAAGATAGCTTGCTCCCTTGTAGGTTCTGTAACATACTGTTCTAAGAAACAATCCCATATGCATTCTATGAATTCCTCCTCCAGGCTACCCCATGCAATTTGATTTGACCAATCGATATGTAGGTTAAAATCCCCCATGATTACTGCCATTCCTTTTTCACATGCCTCCATTATTCCCTTGATTATTTTCCGCCCCACCGTGAAGTTATTATTTGGGGGCCTATAAACTACGCCCACCAGTGACTTTTTCCCCTTACTATCTCTGATCTCCACCCACAATGATTCAACATTTTATTCATTAGAGGCAATATCATCTCTCACAACTGCCCTGATATCATCCTTTATTAACAGAGCTACCCCACCTCCTTTCCCTTCTTGTCTATCCTTCCGAATTGTCAGATACCCCTGTATGTTTAATTCTCAGTCTTGGCCACCCTGCAACCACGTTTCTGTAATGGCCACCAAATCATACCCATTCGTAATGATTTGTGCCGTCAACTCATTTACTTTATTTCGAATGTTGCGTGCATTTAGGTAGAGTGTTTTAATACTAGTTTTTAAACCATGATTTTTAGTTTTGACCCCTCCTGCAACCCCTTTATATTCATACATATTGTCCCTTACTATCACCTTGTGGTTTACACTTACCCCAGTGCTACCCTGCTCTGTTGCCTCCTGCCTTTTGCATTCTTTCTTGGTGTCCTGTTCATCTGAGCTCTCACCCACTCTAACTAGCTCAGAGCCCTCTCCTGGGTTCCGAATACTTCTCATCTTGAGTCACCGAGCTTTCAGGCTTGCCTTTTTATTACACTTTGACCCTTTAGAATTTTGCTGTACAGTGATCCTTTTTGTTTTTTGCCTTGGGTTTCTCTGCCCTCCACTTTTACTCATCTCCTTTCTGTCTTTTGCTTCGATCTCCATTTTGTTTCCCTCTGTCTCCCTGCATTAGTTCCCATCCCCCTGCCATATTAGTTTAACTCCTCCCCAACAGCACGAGCAAACACTCCCCCTGGGACATTGGTTCCGGTCCTACCTAGGTGCAGACTGTCCAGTTTGTACTGGTCCCACCTCCCCCAGAACCGGTTCCAATGCCCCAGGAATTTGAATCCCTCCCTGCTGCACCACTGCTCAAGCCACATATTCATCTGCGCTATCCTGCAATTCCTTCTCTGACTTGCTTGTGACACTGGTAGCTACTTTTGAGGTCCTACTTTTTAATTTAGCTCCTAGCTCCTTAAATTTGTCTCATAGGACCTCATCCCTTTTTTTACCTATATCGTTGGTATCAATGTGCACCCGACAACTGGCTGTTCACCCTCCATTTTCAGAATGTCCTGCACCCGCTCCGAGACATCCTTGACCCTTGCACCAGGGAGGCAACATACCATCTTGGAGTCTCGGTTGCGGCCGCAGAAACGCCTTTCTATTCCCCTTACAATTGAATCCCCTATCAGTATCGCCTCCCACTCTTTTTCCCGCCCTCCTGTGCAACAGAGCTAGCCATGGTGCCATGAACTTGGCTGCTGCTGCCCTCCCCTGATGAGTCATCCCCCTAAACAGTACTCAAAGCGGTGTATCTGTTTTGCAGGGGGATGACTGCAGGGGACCCCTGCAATACCTTCCTTGCACTGCTCTTCCTACTGGTCTTCCATTCCCTAGCTGGCTGTGGACCCTTCACCTGTGGTAAGACCAACTCGCTTCACGTGCTACTCACGTCATTCTCAGCATTGTGGATGCTCCAGAGTGAATCCACCCTCAGCTCCAATTCCGCAACGCAGTCCGTCAGGAGCTGGAGGCGGATACACTTCCCGCACATGTAGTCGTCAGGGACACCGGAAGTGTCCCTGAGTTCCCACATGGTACAGGAGGAGCATATCACGTGACCGAGCTCTCCTGCCATGTCTTAACCCTTAGATACACTTAAGTTGGCAACAACACTGTTAACAGGTTACTTACTGATATAAAAAATATAAAGAAAAGCTACTCACCAATCACCAGCCAATCACTTGTCCCTTTGGCTGTGACGTCATCTTTTGATTTCTTTCTACTTCTTTTTTGCTTTTTCTCCCGGCTGGAGTTGTACAAGCTCCGCCTCTGTAACTCACCACGCTGGCCTCTTGTAAGCCTCCCGACTCTGCTCCCGCCTCTCACCGACTGCCGCCTCTGTAACTCACCACGCTGGCCTCTTGTAAGCCTCCCGACTCTGCTCCCGCCTCTCACCGACTGCCGCCTCTGTAACTCACCACGCTGGCCTCTTGTAGGCCTCCCGACTCTGCTCCCGCCTCTCACCGACTGCCCCCTCTCCGACTCACCATGCTGGCCTCTTGTAGGCCTCCCGACTCTGCTCCCGCCTCTCACCGACTGCCGCCTCTGTAACTCACCACGCTGGCCTCTTGTATCATCAGATGTTACATCATTTCATTATTTGTCCACAGATTCCTTTTACTGCCTCCATATTTGTTTTGATATCTATTGTTTATTGCCATCAAACATAGAGCCTTTCGAAAGACCACCACCAACAACACTAACATGTATTTACATAGCGCCTTTAACATAGTGAAACATCCCAAGGCACTTCACAGGAGTATTATGAGACAAAAAAATTAACACCAGGCCAAATAAGGAAAAATTAGGGCAAGTGACCAAAATCTTCGTCAAAGAGCTAGGTTTTAAGGAGCGTCTTGATGGAGGAAAGAGAGGTAGAGAGGCAGAGAGGTTTAGGCAGGGAGTTCCAGAGTTTGGGGTCTAGACAACTGAAGGCACAGTCACTAATGGTTGAGCGATTATAATCAGGGGTGCTCAAGAGGGCAGAATTAGAGGAGTACCGACATCTCAGGGGGTTGTGAGACTGGAGGAGATTACAGCGATAGAGAGGGGCAAGGCCATGGAGGGATTTGAAAACAAGGATGAAAATTTTGAAATCGAGGTATTGCAATGTAGATCAGCGAGCACAGGGGTGATGGGTGAGCGGGACTTGGTGTGAGTTAGGACACAAGCAGTCGAGCTTTGGATTACCTCTAGTTTACATAGGTTAGAATGTAGGAGGCCAGCCAGGAGTGCATTGGAATAGTCAAGTCTAGAGGTAACAAAGGCATAGATGAGGGCTTCAGCAGCAGATGAGCTGAGGCAAGGGCAGACACAGGTGATGTTATGGAGGTGAAAATAGGCGATCTTAGTTATGCTGCGGATATGTGGTCGAAAGCTTACGGTGACAAAAATCTTCTCTTTGTGCTGATTCTTTGTAAACTTGCACTTATTTAAACCTGCAGACATTTTACAATTGGCAGTGCAAAGAAGGAAGAGGTTAGGAAAAGCAGGGTCAACTCATTCAACATTTCAATAGAGAGCATGCCTAGATGGCTGGCATCATGATTGCCAATGGTGGGGCAAAGGTGGTGGTGGGAGGGGCGATGCACTAGTGTGTTAGAGGAATGGAGAATGCGGCATAAAAACAGCACATGTAGGTTTTTTGTGAGCTGGGCTTCGCATTTCAAGAAAATATGGGGCTAGAATTTGCGGTGGGTATGATGGCGTTCTGTCAGAGTATGCTCTTATACCGCCTTTGAAATGGACCGCAAGGTTGGGATTTCCGCATGCTCTTCCCCTAAATCCCAAACTTGCGACTTAAAAGATCAGCTGCTCCGCCTTTGAAATCCCAATTGCTGCCGCAGAATTGGGCTAATTGCCCACCATCTGCCCAACAATTATGTGCGAAGTGGAATTATCCCCAGTGTCCTGCCCAACAATTATCCTTCAATCGACATAATTAAAACAGATTATCTGGTCAATATCATATTGCTGTTTGTGGGAGCTTGCTGTGCACAAGTTGGCTGTCGTGTTCCCTACATTACAACACTGACTACACTTCAGAAAGTATTTCATTGGCTGTAAAGTGCTTTGGGACAGTCGGTCGTTGTGAATGGCACTAAATACATCCAAACGATGCCTTGGAGCTTTTGAGGTATCCCCTTACGCTGATACAGGTGCAGCGTCGAAAATCCGGAGTTCCAGAATCCGGAATGTTCAGGAATCTGGACTCCGGACCGTAAAAGTGAAATTGTTCGTTTGCTTTGTCTACACATTTTATTGAAATCCTGGTTTTGAAGGTTTGTGCTGTCATTCTGCCAGTTTTTTTTTATCTGGGGCAATCTGAATTCAACCGATTCTAAATCCTAAATAAAGAACTAAATGTTAAACCTTAATTATGTTGTATCTCATTTCTTGATATTAAGGTGGAAATTTGGTGGCATCTCTGTTGTGGTGTTAACCCAGGCGGAGTGGTAATTTTAGTGCCTTGAAAAGGTTTGTGCCCTCCATCCAGAAATTCGTCAGAATCAGGCAAGGATCTGACAGGGGCACTAAATCAACCGTTGCACACTACAGCTGGGAGGCAATGGGGGTGGGGGGGGTGGGCGGCGATTACGAAAGGTTGGTCAATAAATTTGGCCGAACGCTAAGTCAGATCCCGGGAACAGCCAAGTCTTAAAGGCATGGCAACTCACGTTCGCGCATGCGCAGTTTCAGCTCCACAGAGTCTTGAGAGCGCGAAAATGGAGGAGCAAGGAGGACGCCAGCTTTTCGCCCGCTTCTCGCCCACTGCCCTTGATACCTCGCTGGAGGCAATGGAGAGTCGCAGGCGTACCCTCCAGCCTGGAGGGGGATGAATGCCAGCGTCTTGGGGTTGGAAAAGGTTCTGGAAAGAGGTGGCTGATCACGTTACAGCCTGAGCGTGGTGGCCACAACAACGACCCAATGTCGCCATACATTCAACCTTTCCATTCACCTTCCTACACTTACATGTGAACCTCACTCTCTCACACAATGTAAAGACTTTGTACTGCCTACCCATTCTCTATGTCTACCCGACCATGTTCCTCATTGCTGAAGCCAGCCTGAGACCTTGCCATCGCCTCACAAGACATGCCCTGCTCATCCAAGCATCTCTCACCTTCTAGCTCCTTACTCAGCCTGAGTACACCTACTAGCACCTTTCAACTCTTCATAAGCGGTCCCAGTCCTGAGCCTCATACTTACTGGTAGTTGCTTGTGCCGCAGACCCACCATTCATACATCCGTTGTGCGACGCCATGCAGCATGAAATGACGATATGCACACTTTGCATTGTGGGACTGGAGCTGCGCATGGATTCATTCTGGAGCATCTGCAATGCTGAGGATGTCGTGAATAGCATGTTTGTTGAGTTGGTCACACCGCAGGTAAAGGTTACTCAGGCAGAAAGGGAATGGGTGACCACCAGGCAGAGCAGCAGAAGGAAGGAAGTGCAGGGGTCCCCTGCGGTCATCCCCCTCCAAAACAGATATACAACCTTGGGTACTGTTGGGGGGAAGACTCATCAGAGGAGGGCAGCAGCAGCCAAGTCCATGGCACCATGGGTGGCTCTGCTGCACAGGAGGGCAGGAAATAGAGTGGGAAGAGCTATCGTGGTAGGGGATTCTATTGTAAGGGGAATAGATAGGCGTTTCTGCGGTCGCAATCGAGACTTCAGGATGGTATGTTACCTCCCTGGTGCAAGGGTCAAGGATGTCTCGGAGTGACTGCAGGGCATTTTGGAGGGGGAGGGTGAACAGCCAGTTGTCGTGGTGCATATAGGTACCAATGATATAGGTAAAAAATGGGATGAGGTCCTACAAACTGAATTTAGGGACCTGGGAGTTAAATTAAAAAGTAGGACCTCAAAGGTAGTAATCTCAGGATTGCTACCAGTGCCATGTGCTAGTAAAATTTGAAATAGCAGGAGAGTTAAGATGAATACGTGGCTTGAGGAATGGTGCAAGAGAGAGGGATTCAAATTCCTGGGACATTGGAACCAGTTCTGGGGGAGGTGGGACCAGTCCAAACTGAATGGTCTGCACCTGGGCAGGATTGGAACCAATGTCCTGGGGGGAGTGTTTGCTAGTGCTGTTGGGGAGGAGTTAAACTAATATGGCAGGGGGATGAGAATCTATGCAGGGAGACAGATGAAAGTAAAATGGGGGCAGAAGCAAAAGGTAGAAAGGAGATAAAGAAAGCTGGGGAGCAGAGGAATCAAAGGCAAAAATCAAAAAGGGCCACATTACATCATAATTCTAAAAGGACAAAGAGTGTTAAAAAAACAAGCCTGAAGGCTCTGTGTCTTAATGCGAGGACCATTCGTAATAAGGTGGATAAATTAACTGCGCAGATAGCTGTTAACGGATATGATGTAATTGGGATTAGGGAGACATGGCTCCAGTGTAACCAAAGCTGGGAACTCAACATCCAGGGGTAATCAATATTCAGGAAGGTAGATAGAAAGGAAAAGGAGGTGGGGTAGTGTTGCTGGTTAAAGAGGAGATTAATGTAATAGTAAGGAAGGACATTAGCTTGGATGATGTGGAATCTGTATGGGTAGAGCTATGGAACAACAAAGGGAAGAAAACACTCATGGGAGTTGTGTACAGACCACCAAACAGTGGTAGTGAGGTTGGCATCATACAGGAAATTAGGGATGCATGCAATAAAGGTACAGCAGTTATCATGGGTGACTTTAATCTGCATATAGATTGGGCTAACCAAACTGGCAGCAATACGGTGGGGGAGGATTTCCCGGAGTGTATAAGGGAAGGTTTTCCAGACCAATATGTCGAGGAACCAACTAGAGAGCAGGCCATTCTATACTGGGTCTTGTGTAATGAGAGAGGATTAATTGGCAATCTTGTTGTGCGAGGCCCCTTGGGGAAGAGTGACCATAATATGGTAGAATTATTCATTAAGCTGAGTATGACACAGTTAATTCAGAGACCAGGGTCCTGAACCTTAAGAAAGCTAACTTCGACGGTATGAGACGTGAATTGGCTAGGATAGACTGTCAAATGATACTAAAAGGGTTGATGGTGGATAGGCAATGGCAGACATTTAAAGATCACATGGATGAACTTCAACAATTGTACATTCCTGTCTGACGTAAAAATAAAACAGGGAAGGTGGCTCCACCGTGGCGAACAAGGGAAATTAGGGATCGTATTAAATCCAAGGAAGAGGCTTATGAATTGGCCAGAAAAAGCAACAAACCTGAGGACTGGGAGAAATTTAGAATTCAGCAGAGGAGGACAAAGGGTTTAATTAGGAGGGGGAAAATAGAGTATGAGAGGAAGCTTGCTGGGAACATAAAAACTGACTGCAAAAGCTTTATAGATATGTGAAGAGAAAAAGATTAGTGAAGACTAATGTAGGTCCCTTGCAGTCGGAATCAGGTGAATTCATGATAGAGAATAAGGAAATGGTAGATCAATTGAACAAATACTTTGGTTCTGTCTTCACTGAGGAAGACACAAATAAACTTCCGGAAATGCGAGGGGACCCGAGGGTGTTGCGAGAAGGAGGAACTGAAGGAAATCCTTATTAGTCAGGAAATTGTATTAGGGAAATTGATGGGATTGAAGGCCGATAAATACCCAGGGCCTGATAGTCTGCATCCCAGAGTACTTAAGGAAGTGACCCTAGAAATTGTGGATGCATTGGTAGTCATTTTCTAGCATTCTTTAGACACTGGATCAGTTTCTATGGATTGGAGGATAGCTAATGCAACCCAACTTTTTAAAAAAGGAGGGAGAGAGAAAAAATGGAATTATAGACCGGCTAGCCTGATATCGGTAGTGGGGAAAATGTTGGAATCAATTATTAAAGACATAATAGCAGCTCATTTAGAAAGCAGTGACAGGATTGGTCCAAGTCAGCATGGATATATGAAAGGGAAATCATGCTTGAAAAATCTCCTCGAGTTTTTTGAGGATGTAACTAATAGAGTGGACAAGGGAGAACCAGTGAATGTGGTGTAGTTGGACTTTCAAAAGGCTTTTGGCAATGTCCCACACAAGAGATTAGTGTGCAAAATTAAAGCACATGGTATTTGGGGTAATGGATTGACGTAGATCGAGAACTGGTTGGCAGACAGCAAGCAAAGAGTAGGAATAAACGGATCCTTTTCAGAATGGCAGGCAGTGACTAGTGGGGTACCGCAAGGTTCAGTGCTGGGACCCCAGCTATTTACAATATACATTAATGATTTGGACGAAGGAATTGAATGTAATATCTCCAAGTTTGCAGATGACACTAAGCTGGGTGGCAGTGTGAGCTGTGAGGAGGATGCTAAGATGCTGCAGGGTGACTTGGACAGGTTAGGTGAGTGGACAAATACATGGCAAATGCAATATAATGTGGATAAATGTGAGGTTATCCACTTTGGTGGCAAAAACAGGGAGGCAGAATATTATCTGAATGGTGATAGATTAGGAAAAGGGGAGGTGCAACGAGACCTGGGTGTCATGGTACATCAGTCATTGAAAGTTGGCATGCAGGTACAGCAGGCAGTGAAGAAGGCAAATGGCACTTTGGCCTTAATAGCGAGAGCATTCGAGTATATGAGCAGGGAGGTCTTAGTGCAGTTGTACAGGGCCTTGGTGAGGCCACATTTTGAATATTGTGTTCAGTTTTGGTCTCCCAATCTGAGGAAGGACATTCTTGCTATTGAAGGTGTGCAGCAAAGGTTCACCAGACTGATTCCCGGGATGGCAGGACTGACATATGAAGAAAGACTGGATCGACTAGGCTTATATTCACTGGAATTTAGAAGAATGAGAGGGAATCTCTTAGAAACATATAAAATTCTGATGGGATTGGACAGGTTAAATGTAGAAAGAATGTTCCTGTTGTTGGGGAAGTCCAGAACCAGAGGTCACAGTCTAAAGATAAAGGGTAAGCCATTTAGGTCCGAAATGAGGAGAAACTTCTTCACTCAGAGAATTGTGAACCTGTGGAAATCTCTACCACAGAACGTTGTTGAGGCCAGTTCGTTAGATATATTCAAAAGGGAGTTAGATGTGGCCCTTACAGCTAAAAGGATCAAAGGGTATGAAGGGAAAGCAGGAATGGGATACTGAAGTTAAATTATCAGCCATGATCATGTTGAATGGTGGTGCAGGCTTGAAGGGCCGAATGGCCTACTCCTGCACCTATTTTCTATGTTTCTATGTTTCTATGTTTCGCCATATTACTCGCGAGTACCCTGCTGCAGACACACGTGGCACACCAGCACCTGCGCAGACACTAACAACATTTTGCTTTTGTCATTGCTGGTCAAAGTTACACACAATCTGCGTGAGTTGGATCATCAGGGAGAGGGCCACCCCTACCTCCTGGACCTGAATGATGAGGAGGAGCGAGTGTCCGCCCTCATGGGCGCTGCAGTCATGGCAGTGGAGGGCGGAGAGGCAGAGCCCCCGTTCGACAGTGACAATATGGAATGAGATGGGCGTTTTGTGTGAGTCCTTTTAGCCTTGAGGTCACATGCGCTGCAAGATGTTGCAACAAAAATAATGATGCCCCCTACTTCTTGCCTTCCTGCCCCTCCCCAGCTGATAACCGGACTTCTGTTGCTTTGTGTTTACAGATGATGAGCCAGAAGAGCGCTATCCTGCTCATCAGCCAATGTCTTCAGACGATGGGGAAGATGAGGAGGAGGTGGAAATGCAGTGTGCCAGGACAGGGCAAGACATGCACAGTTGGACTGAGTGAGGACAGCACCTCGGTCGAAGAGTCTGTCTTCCCAAGGTTGGCTGAACCTGAGGCTCCTGACCCCAGTGGCCTGCAGCAATGCCCAGCGCGAGGGGAAGCTCGGGGGCCAGCTCTCCGGAGGGTACGTCGGCCCCTAAGTCCTGCTCACAGACAGCAGATGAGGACCTGGACTTGGAGGCTATGTCCAGGGATTCAATGCAGATGCACAACAAGCTCATGGGTACTTTGACGAGATCCCGCCAAGCAGTGATGCACTTGTGTTGAAAGTGGCGGAGGCTGCATCAACCTTGGCATTTGTGGTTCGGAGACCCATCGAGCCCATCCTCGGTTGATTACAATGGATGCTCGATGCTACAGGTGACCATGGAGTCCAAGCCATGGTGGTGTGGGCCATGGCTGATGTGGCAGTAGTCCTTGAGCGGCTGGCTGAAATCACTCTACACCTGCATTCAGCCATGTCATTAGCGCATGCTGGAAACAATGCACTGTCTGCTCTGATGCAGGATCAAATTGATGCCATGCAAGCACTGATTTCTGCCGTCTTGTCGAGGGCACCATCAGTCCAACGGGGAGGTAATGGTGTTGAAGTAGGACAGCAATCTGCGCTCCATCAGATTGCTCCAGATGCTGAGGCTCTGCCCTGCAGGAATGGCAGGCCATAGGTTGAGATGGAACATGATGTCCTCTCTCAGGAGGACATCATTCGGTCTCCCGACACTGCCATTCCGCCTTTGCACCCCAGCTATCCTACACTGCTGGGGTGCAAAGGCAGGATGGGACAGGTTTGCCGCACGCTCTTTCTACAGCCTGCGCTTGGTTTCTGCATACTCTCACCGATGAGACTCGAGGTGCTCAGCGCTGTCCCGGATGCACTTCCTCCACTTAGGGCGGTCTTTGGCCAGGTTCTCCCAGGTGTCAGTGGGGATGTTGCACTTTATCAGGGAGGCTTTGAGGGTGTCCTTGTAATGTTTCATCTACCCACCTTTGACTCGTTTGCCGTGAAGGAGTTCTGAGTAGAGTGTTTGCTTTGGGAGTCTCGTGTCTGGCATATGAGCAATGCGGCCTGCCCAGCGGAGCTAATCAAGTGTGGTCAGTGCTTCAATGCTGAGGATGTTGGCCTGGTTGAGGATGCTAATGTTGGCACGTCGGTCCTCCCAGGGGATTGGTAGGATCTTGCGAAGACATCGTTGGTGGTATTTCTCGAGCTACTTGAGGTGTTTACTGTACATGGTCCATGACTCTGAGCCATACAGGAGGGCGGGTATTACTACAGCCTTGTAGACCATGAGCTTGGTGGCAAATTTGAGGGCCTTCTCTTCAAACACTCTTTTCCTCAGGCGGCCAAAGGCTGCACTGGTGCACTGGAGACAGTGTTGAATCTTGTCGTCAATGCCTGCTCTTGCTGATAAGAGACTCCCGAGGTATGGGAAATGTTCCACGTTTTCCAGGGCCGCGCCGTTGATCTTGATGACTGGGGGGCAGTGCTGTGTGGCGAGGACAGGCTGGTGGAGGACCTTTGTCTTACTGATGTTTAGCGTAAGGCCCATGCTTTCGTACGCCTCAATAAATACGTTGACTATGACCTGGAGTTCAGCCTCAGCATGTGCGCAGACGACAGAGGTTGGGGTGGTCTTGGACCTGGTCTGGAGACGACGAAGGTTGAACAGGTTCCCACTACTTCTGTAGTTTAGTTCCACTTCAGCGAGGAGCTTGTTGACTGCGAGGTGGAGCATGGCAGCGAGGAAGATTGAGAAGAGTGTTGGGGCAATGATGCAGCCCCTGTTTAACACTGGTCCAGATGTGGATTGGGTCTGTAATGGATCCGTTCGTAAGGTTCATGGCCTGCATGTCATTGTGGAGCAGGCGGAGGGTGGTGATGAACTTTTGGGGGCATCCGAAATGGAGGAGGACGCTCCATAGATCCTCGCGGTTGACAGTGTCAAAGGCCTTTGTAAGTTCGAAGAAGGCCATGTATAAGGGCTGGTGCTGTTCCCTGCATTTTTCCTGCAGCTGTCGTGCTGTAAAAATCATGTCTGTTGTGCCCTGTAGGAGACGAAATCCGCATTGTGACTCCGGGAGAAGCTCCTCAGCCACAGGGAGAAGACGGTTGAGGAGGACTCCAGTGACTACTTTCCCAGTGGCTGATACCAGGGAGATTCCTCTGTTGTTGCCGCAGTCGGACTTGTCCCCTTTTTTAAAGATGGCTACGATTACTGCATCTCTGAGATCTCCCGGCATGCTCTCCTTCTTCCAGATGAGAGAGATGAGGTCATGTATTCACGCCAATCGTGACTCTCTGCCATACTTCGGTGCCTCAGCAGGGATTCATCTGCTCCCATAGCCTTGTTGTTCTTAAGCTGTCTTATGGCTTTTTCTACCTCGTGCAGTGCTGGGGTTTTACTGAGGTAGTGATGGGTAGCATGCTGCAGGATCGAGTCGAGAACACTCGAGTCAAAGGCAGAGTCTCGATTGAGGAGATCTTTGAGGCGCTCCTTCCAACGGGCCCTGACTGCCTCGGTGTCCTTGATGAGTGTTTCCCCGTTCTTGGCCAGCAGTGGGGTGGGGTCTTGGGTGTTTGGACCTTGACTGCGGTGGCCTTGACTGTGATGAAGAATCCTCGCACATCATGGCTGTTGGCCAGCTGCTGTATCTCCTGTGCTTTCTCCATCCACCACCTGTTCTTCAGGTCCCAGGTTTTTTGTTGGACCTCAGCCATAAGCCATCTGTAATGCTGCCTTGCTGCTCCCGAGTTGGGTTGTTGCTTGAGGCTCAGGAATGCCCTGCACTTGCAATCTATTAGCTCTTGGATCTCCGGGTCATTCTCATCAAACCAATCTTGGCATTTCCTGGTTGAGTGGCCGAGTGTCTCTTCGCAGGCACTGGTTATGGAGGCCTGGAGGGCAGACCAAGCGCTGTGGGCATTCTGCGTTTCGGGGGCATCAAGGCACGCCAGGTTAGCTGTGAGGCGCTAACTGTATAGGGCGCTCTTAATTGGGTCTTTAAGTGCCCCAGCATTGACTTTTTTGCAGCACTGCTTCTGCTGCCACCTTCGCTAAGGGGCTATGTTGATGTCAATGATGGATCAGATTAGGCGGTGGTCCATCCAGCAGTCGTCAGCTCCTGTCATGGCGTGGGTGATGCACACATCTTTGCGATCTCTGGCTCGGATGATGAAATAGTCGAGTAGGTGCCAGTGTTTGGAGTGAGAGTGTTGCCACGCTGCCTTGTATTTGTCCCTCTGGCGGAATAAGGTGTTGGTGAAAATTCATGTTTTAGACATTTTGTCAGGAGTAGGGTACCGCTGGAGTTGGCTTTCCCTACCCCCTCTCCGTCAATTACGCCTCCCCAGAAGGCTGTGTCCTTGCCGACACTGGCGTTGAATTCACTGAGGAGGATCAGTTTGTCGAGGTTGGAGTAAAAACCCTCTTTGGTGTTATCTGTCGCATCGAGTGTTGGGGCATACGCATTGATGACTGTGGCACATTGATTCCAGGATAGGGTGAGTCGGAGAGTCATGAGACATTCATTAACCCCGCAGGGGGAGTCTTTGAGGCGGTCAACTAGCTCGTTTTTGATGTCGAAGCTATCTCCGTGAAGGCGGTGTTCTTCCTCTGGTTTCCCTTACCAGAAGAAGGTGTAACCTCTGCCTTGTTCCTTGAGCTGGCCTTCTGCCCGCCGGGTCTCGCTTAGGGCGGCATGTCCATATCAAAGCGTCTAAGTTCCCAGGCAACTATGGCGGTGCGGCGTTCTGGCCTGTCGCGATTGGAGTTGTCCATGAGGGCCCTGAAGTTCCAGGTCCCGAACTTCATGTTAAAGGAGTGGAAGATGCCTGAGCATGAGTTCTTTTAACCTGTGGTGGTTGTTGCACACCGGCTACCACATGGGCTTAGCTGAGCGAGGTCTTGGTCCATTGGCAAGGGAGTCCAAGACGACTATGTTATGTATGTAAACTTGTATATGCCTTGTACAGCCACCAGAGGGCTCATCCCCTGGTGTCCCAAGGGATCCCACAATCCTTTGGGAGCACCTGTGCTTAAGGAGGCCTCACAGGCTGGCGAGGCACTCTGGAAACCTGCAATAAAAGACTAAGGTCACACTTTACTTTAAGCTCACAGTATCCAGTCAGACTCTTTATTCATACACAACAACTGGCGACGAGACATAGATGATGAACTTAACGATGCAGAGAACAGTGGGCATCCTGGAGAAATTCTCGGAGGGAGATGATTGGGAAACCTTCGTGGAGCGACTCGACCAATGCTTCATGGCTAATGAGCTGGAAGGAGAAGCGAACGCTGCCAAACGAAGGGTGAATTTCCTCACCGTCTGCGGGGCACCAACGTATGGCCTCATGAAAAACCTGCTTGCTCCAGCGAAACCCACAGAGAAATCATACGATGATTTGTGCACACTGGCCCAGGAGCATCTAAACCCGAAGGAAAACGTTCTGATGACGAGGTATCGGTTCTACACGACAAAAGGTCTGAAGGCCAGGAGGTGGCGAGTTATGTCGCCGAGCTAAGACGCCTTGCAGGACATTGTGAATTTCAAGGACATTTGGAGCACATGCTTAGAGACTTTTTCGTACTTAGCATTGGCCATGACGTGATACTTCGCAAACTTTTGACTGTAGAAACCCCAAAATTGAGCTAGGCCATAGCGATAGCCCAGGCGTTCATTGCCACCAGTGACAATACTAAGCAAATCCCTCAGCACACGAGTGCTGCTACAAGTGCTGTGAACAAAGTGATGTTGTTTTCAAATCGCAACGTACAGGGCAGGCCCCACATGCCTACAGCTGCACGTCCGCAGATGACTCAGAGTCTACCATCAAGGGTGATGAATGCAAGGCCATTAACACCTTGTTGGCGCTGTGGGAGTGATCATCATTTACATTCATGCTGCTTCAAAGGGTACGTTTGCAAGGGCTGTGGAACCCAGGGACACCTCCAATGTTTGTGTAGGCGAGCTGCAAACCCTGTTAATCCGGCAAACCACCATGTTGCAGAGGAGAACAGGCAGAGGTATATGGGTTGCACACATTTACCACAAAATGTCCCCCGATAATGCTGAAGGTTGAATTAAATGGACTCCCGGTGTCAATGGAGCTGGACATGGGCGCAAACCAGTCCATTATGAGCAAAAAGACTTTCGAAAAATTGTGGTGTAGCAAGGCCTCAAGGGCAGTTTTGACTCCCAATCGCACGAAATTGAGAACTTACACAAAGGAACTGATTCCCGTAATTGGCAGTGCAACTGCAAAAGTCTTCTACGGTGGAGCAGTGCTCAAGCTACCACTCTGGGTACCGGGCGATGGTCCCAAGCTCTCGGCAGGAATTGGTCGGGAAAGATACGCTGGAACTGGGATGATGTCCGAGTGCTCTCGTCCACTGACGACACTTCGTGTGCCCAGGTCTTAAAAAAGTTCCCTTTGCTGTTCGAACCAGGCATCGGGAAGTTCCAAGGAGCAAAAGTGCAGATCCACCTAATTCTGAGGGCGCGACCCATCCATCACAAGGCAAGAGCAGTACATGATGAGAGAAAGGATAGAGATCGAGCTGGACCGGCTGCAACGTGAGGGCATCATTTCGCCGATTGAATTCAACGAGTGGGCCAGTCCGATTATTCTAGTCCTCAAGGGCGATGGCACTGTCAGAATCTGTGGTGATTACAAAGTAACTATCAATTGTTTCTCCCTGCAGGATCAATACCCACTACCAAATACTGACGACCTTTTTGCTACGCTGGCGGGGGGAAAGATGTTCATGAAGCTGGACTTGACCTCGACCTACATGACGCAAGAGCTGGAGGAGTCATTGAAGGGCCTCACCTGCATCACCACGCACAAAGGTCTCTACATTTATAACAGATGCCAGTTTGGAATTCGATCAGCCGCGGCGATATTCCAGAGAAACATGGAAAGCTTACTGAAGTTGGTCCCGCGCACGGTGGTCTTCCAGGACGACATCTTGGTTACAGGTCGGGACACAGTCGAGCATCTGCAGAACCTGGAGGAGATTCTTAGTTGACTCAACCGCATGGGGCTCAGGTTGAAATGCTCGAAGTGCATTTTCCTGGCACCTGAAGTGGAGTTCCTGGGGAGAAGAATCGCGGTGGACGGCATCAGGCACACCAATTCGAAGACGGAGGCAATCGAGAACGCACCGAGGCCACAGAACGTGAAGGAGCTGTGGTGGTTTCTAGGACTCCTGAACTACTTTGGTAACTTCTTACCGGGTCTCAGCACACTGTTAGAACCACTGCATGTCTTACTGTGTAAAGGAGACGAATGGGTTTGGGGTAAAAGCCAAGAAAATGCTTTTATAAAAGCTAGAAAATTGTTATGTTCAAACAAGTTGCTTATGTTATATGATCCATGTAAGCGTTTGGTACTAGCATGTGATGCGTCATCGTATGGCGTCGGGTGTATATTGCAACAAACTAATGAATCTGGGAAATTGCAACCGGTTGTTTATGCATCCAGGAGTCTGTTTAAGACTGAGAGAGCCAACAGCATGATTGAAAAAGAAGCGTTAGCGTGCGTCTATGAGGTAAAGAAAATGCATCAATATCTGCTTGGGCTAAAATTTGAATTGGAAATGGACCATTAGCCACTAATATCCCTGTTTTCCGAGAGTAAGGGGATAAATACGAATGTGTCGGCCCGCATCCACAGATGGGCGCTCACTTTGTCTGCATACAACTACGCCATCCGCCACACGCCAGGCACAGAAAACTGTGCCGATGCTCTCAGTAGGCTGCCATTGCCCACCACGGGGGTGGAAATGGCGCAGCCCGCAGATTTAGTCATGGTTATGGAAGCATTCGAGAGTGAGCAATCACCTGTCACAGCCTGACAGATTAGAACCTGGATGAGCCAGGACACCTTACTGTCACTCGTAAAAAATTGTGTGCTTCACGGGAGCTGGTCCAGTGACCCAGTGGAAATGCAGGACGAGTTAAAGCCGTACCAGCAGTACAAAGATGAAATATCTATACAGGCAGACTGCCTTCTGTGGGGCAATCGGGTAGTGATCCCTATAAAGGACAGAGACACTTTCATCAGTGACCTCCACAATACCCACCCAGGCATCATAATGATGAAAGCGATAGCCAGATCCCACGTGTGATGGCCCGGTATCGATGCGGACTTAGAGTCCTGCGTGCACAGATGTAACACATGCTCGCGGTTAAGCAATGCATCCAGCGACGCGCCACTAAGTTTATGGTCTTGGCCTTCCAAACTGTGGTCCAGGGTCCATGTCGACTCTGCAGGCCCGCTTTTGGGTAAAATGTTCTTTGTGGTTGTAGATGCGTACTCCAAATGGATTGAATGTGAGATAATGTCAGCAAGCATGTCCGTTGCCACCACTGAAAGCCTGCGGGCCATGTTTGCCATGCACGGACAACGGGCCATGTTTTACCAGTGCCGAGTTCAGAGAGTTCATAACCCGTAACGGGATCAAACATATTACATCTGCCCTGTTCAAACCAGCATCCAATAGTCAGGCAGAGAGAGCAGTGCAAACCATCAAGCAGGGCTTGAAGAGGGTAACTGAAGGCTCACTGCAGACTCACCTATCCTGAGTTCTGCTTAGCTACCGCACGAGACCCCACTCGCTCACTGGGATTCCACCTACTGAACTGCTCATGAAAAGGACACTTAAGACAAGGCTCTCGTTAGTTCACCCTGATCTACATGAACAGGTAGAGAGCAGGCGGCTTCAACAAAGTACATATCATGATAGCCAAATGTGTCACGCGAAATTGAAATCAATGATCCTGTATTTTATTGAATTATGGACAAGGTCTCAAGTGGCTTCCCGGCATTATTGTGGCCAAAGAGGGGAGCAGGGTGTTTCGGCTCAAACTTTCAAATGGACTCATTCACCGGAAACACTTGGACCAAATCAAACTGATATTTGCGGACTATCCTGAACAATCCACTTTGGACCCTGCTTTCTTTGACCCCCGCCCCCCCAACATACACACCAGTGGCAACCGGCAAAACAGTTGGCCACGAAGGAGAACCCATCACCCACAACAGCCCAGCAGGACTCATCACATCAGGCAGCCCAGCAAGGCCAGCTGCACAGCAGCCCAGTGAGGGCCCAACAAATGATTCACCAAAACCAGCATTTGCACCGAGACGATCAACCAGAGAAAGAAAGGCCCCAGATCAACTCACCTTGTAAATAGTTACACTGTTGACTTTGCGGGGGAGTGTTGTTATGTATGTAAACTTGTATATACCTTATACAGCCACCAGAGGGATCATCCGCTGGAGTCCCAAGGGATTCGAAAATCCTTTGGGCATACCTGAACTTAAGGAGGCCTCACAGGCTAGAGAGGCACTCTGGAGACCTGCAATAAAAGACTATGGTCACACTTTACTTTGAGCTTACAGTATCCAGTCAGACTCTTTATTCACATACAACAGACTGGAGACCAGGCACTGCTCTATGGACCGAGTTGCCTATGGCGAGATGTTGGCCGCAAGCTCGGCTCTGAGTAGCACTCTTGATGGTAGGTGGTCCGAGGCTTGATTGGGGGCAGGCATTGTGAGCGACAGTCGCCGACTGGAGTTCAGAGTGGAAGGTCAGGGCGGTCACAGCCATGGTACTCACCACATGCTGGAGGAGGAGAAGAGGCCAGGTCACCAGTGGGGAAGGAGAGGGCCAGTCGTCGCTGAAGGAGGAGGGGAGGTCAACCACCGTCATAGAAGAGGAGACCCACTCGCCATTGAGGAGGAGGTCACCTGTGGGGAAGGAGAGGTCCAGCTGTCATTGAGGAGACCCAGATGTTGTTGTGGAGGGGAGAGGCCCATCTGCCATCGCTGAAGGGGGCCCGGTCGCTATTGGAGGGGTGGAGGCCCGATCGCCTGGTTGGAGGCTCAACTGGCTCACCAGGTGTTATCAGGGATCGAGGATCGGGTGAGGTAGGTGAGTCGATGCTGAGGACAGCAGCCCTCAAATGACCTTGTTGCAGGCACTGAGGACCCATTGAGGAGGAGCAGTAGGCGAGGGAGGGGGGGTGAAGCAGAGGAGCGGGAATTGCCGAAGCAAGACCCACTGATGAAAGGTGTGGCCATGGGCCCTATGTAGAAAATGTGTAAATGTTATACATGTTATATTATTTGAAGCGGCGGGTGTCCCATTTTGTTTTCTTTGAGGGGGGTAGGCTCTGTGTACATATGTGTGAAATCTTCTCTACGACATCACAATCACACAGTTACAAGATGGCTCTACAGCAACTTGTCAGGTGACCTAGTCACATGATGCTTTCCTTGTATTTACAGCAATGGCTGCATTAACATAGTAACCCACTAGGTGGAGCAGTAGCGCACTAGGGGAGCTCTCTATTACACTTCTCCTTCCTTAATGAAGAAGTAATCATAACAATATAATCATTATACATAACTTGCATGGTTATACATAACAAAAGATATGGAATTATTTTGCCATATTTAAAAATCAAACTTAGCCACTTGTTTTCTGTTTCGAAGAGGATACCTTCACTTTCAAACATAACTTTCCAAACCTGGTGTTGAACTTAGACTCATTATAGGCTGAGCCTAAGGAGAGTTTTCCTCCAAGGGTGACACTTGATTTACACTTGATTGACTCTCTACAACTTCAGACTGTTTGTCTGCCTGACTTGGACTCAGACTTAAAGTCTCCTGGACTTGTTTCTACTACATCTGATGCAGGATTTGCATCTGGTACTCTACTTGTAACAAGACTATCTGATGAGTCAGAAATAATTGAATCATTCCAACTTTCAACTCCTCCCACATCTCTAGGTAAAATATGATCAATATGAACAAACCTAACTTGTCCATGATCAAACATCTTGACCAAATATGTGCGAGGACCACATATCTTCACTATTCTTCCTGGTAACCACTCTAACCTTCTGCTTCAATTTCACACTTCTCTCTCTTACTCTACCTCTATCATGATTCTCTTTCTGTCTTGATTGTTTCTCTTCTACTGCCTTTGCCAAGTTTTGCTTATCAATGAGAATATGGTTCTTAGCTGTCATTTGAGAAACAACTGTGCTGTTGTTTTATCAGTAGTTGTATGAGGAGTATTATGATAAGTAATTAGAAAACTTGCCAATTTGTGGTCCAACGACAATTCTTTGGATTTGGATGTAAACCACCTTTGTCTACTCTGCACCCTAAGTACTCGACTGAGCCTTGAAATAACTTACACTTGTGAGAAGTCACTCATACTCTGTGCTTCTCTAGCCGTTTGAGCACTTCATTCAATATATTATTATGGATTTGCCTGTTTGGTGCTGAAATAAGTATATCATCTCAATAACATACTACCCCTTCAATGCCTTGCAAAATCTGGTTCATCATACTTGGAATATGGCGGGGCGGAAGACACTCCAAATGGTTACCTATTAAACAGATAAAAGCCTGGATGAGAATTTACAGTCAAGCATGACTTGGACTCCTCATCTAGCTCAAATTGTAAGAAGGCATTTGTCAGATCTAACTTTGAGAAGATCAGGCCACCTTTCAACATTGTGAACAAATCTTGGACATTTAGCAATGTATTAGGTAGATTATCCTCTAGAACCTGGTTTACTGTTACTTTATAATCACCACACAACCTTACCTTACCATCTGACTTAGTACAACAATGGGTGTAGCCCAATTATATAGGTCTATCTTAGAGATAATGTTCTCAGTCTCTAGTCTTTTGAGTTCTTGCTCAACTTTCTCCTTGAGTGTATATGGTATGGGACGTGGCTTGCAGTAAACTGGTCTAGCATCCTTCTGTACTCTGACACTCACCTCGAAGCCTTGGATTGGACTGCCTGTTTCACAGAACATCTTTGGATACTTTTTGATGACATCACCCCTCGATGCAAATCTTGTTTCAACATAAAAAATCGCATTCCAATCCAGCTTCAGTGATCCCAACCAATTTCTATCTAGTAAGGCAGGCTTGTTTCCTGCCAATACTAAGAGAGCCAAGCTCTGAAACTGATCCTTGTATTTCACCAGTATGATGATACGTCCTACCACAGGGATTTGCTCTCCTGTGTAGCCACGCAGCTCTATATTCAACTTCTCCAGTGGAAAATCACTCAACTTGTTGAGATATAATGATTCCAGTACTACGCTCATGGATGCATCAGTGTTGATTTCCATGGGTATCTTGGTTCCTGCAACATCTACTTGGATGACGATACTTCACGAACCTTTGTTAGGTACATTTGTGCCCTTGATGACGTGTATCTCCTCATCCTGTTGCTTTACTTCAATGCTATATACTCTCTGGGATTTCTACCTCTAACAATCAAAGTTGGTTTACTCTTCAGTCAACATGCCTTCGCAAGATGCCCAATTTTTTTGCAGAAGAAACACTCTGCCTTCACATTTGGACAGCTTTGAGCAATGTGTTATCCCAGGCACCGATAGCATGACTTCAATGCGTTGTTACCATGGTCAGTTGCTGAAATCTTGGGCCCAACTGCCTTTTACTTTTAACCTACAGGCAATTCACCTCAGTTGTTTGACAACTGGAAATGGTATGAAATTCTGGGGAATATTGGTTGGCGGTATCCATCGACATAGCTGTCTGACAAGCTAAATCAAAATTCAAGTTATGGGTTGTCAACAACTTTCTTCTGATTTCTTCATTTTCTATTCCACAAATAAAGTGGTCAATCAATGCTCGTCCTGAAATTTTCCGAAACGAAAGTGAATGGATAGCTTTTTTAAAGCTATAATGTACTCACTGATACTCTTGTCATGGAATTGATTTTGTGTTCCAAAAAGATAACTTTCAGTAATTTCCAGGGGCTCAAGACTGTACTTGCTTAGAATCTCTTTCAGTGGTGTCCTTTGGCTTGACTGGAACATACACCCCGAGGCCTGTTTCAGTCAAGAAAATAGCCCGTTTTCTTTCTAAAATCGCTCAGTTACGGTTTTCATCATCAGGAACTTCGATAATAATATTTGCGGTGGTAACATTTCCAGCCGCTCCACATACACTCTGAAAGTCTCTCGGTCATGTTGGAACTCACCCAAGTGCCCTATTATTTCACAGGCG
Source organism: Pristiophorus japonicus (assembly GCF_044704955.1). Taxonomy (NCBI): domain Eukaryota; kingdom Metazoa; phylum Chordata; class Chondrichthyes; family Pristiophoridae; genus Pristiophorus; species Pristiophorus japonicus. The sequence goes on from NC_091981.1 coordinate 89,505,083, forward strand.
CGGCCATCTGGACTCTGATAGTTCAGCTAAGTGTGCTTGTAATTTACCTTTGATTTTTAGCTGAGCTGCAAAACAAACAACTTCTCAAAGTCACCTTGTCAGTTGACTGGAACATCCAACAACAGAAATTTCAGCTAAGGAATGCGTTTATCCCATCCTCATCGCCAAATGTGATATCTTACTATAAGTTCACAAACGCACACTTACAAGATGGTTTTACAAGAGCTTGTCAGGTGACCTAGTCATATGATCCTTTTATTGTATTTACAGCAATGGCTGCATTACCACAGTAGTCAACTAGGTGCAGCAGTAATCCACCAGGTGGAGCAGTATTACAATATGTTGTAAATGTTATTCATCTGCTGTATTATATGAAGGGGCAGGTGTCCATTGTGTGTTCTTTAAGGGATAGTAGGAGCATGTGTGCACACTAGGTCCATGCAACAGAGCTTGGCCTCCAGTCATCTTGGTTAACCCTTGCCACTGGATCAAAACCTAGCTCTGTCAAGCCTGTGTGGTGGCTGGTGTGCAAGGCAACCCAATGTTCAAAGAATCAATGCAAAGGCATCTTCCACCCTTCAATATGTAATTCAGGACCTAGAATGTCAGGTCCCTTATTGAAACATCTGTAAACTCATCCCTCTTTGGTGTGGAAGTGGGTCATCCTCAGTAAGAGGGACTGCCGAATACTATACTATAGCTTTGAGGGGATGCGATCTGTGTGCGTATATTGTAAATGTTACTCATCTATTGTATTCTTTGAAGGGGTGGGTGCCCCATTGTGTGTTCTTTAGGGGGTGGGGCTTTTTGGGTTGTCTGAGGGAAGTGTTTGCAATAAAATGTAACATTGAACATTTCCTTCTGCCTCTGGTGTATGACTGTTGACTTTTAACGGAGTGGTGGCATTATCATGCAAAAATACACACTCGTTATTAGCTGCATTCCTCAGCACATTCCATTTAAAAGAAGCGTTCCTTTATGAGCCAACACCGAACATACCCTGCCATTGGTAACATTGGCATGCTGCCTCCTCCATGAATGCTGCTGGTCCTCGTCGTGTTGCTGTTAATTCAGGGCATCAACAGGCTCCTGTTCCTCCTCCTCCTCCTCCTCCTCCCCCTCCTCATGATCCTCCTGAGGTGGGCCTGCAATCCCCACTGGCAAGGCCTGGGCCCTCATGATGGCCAAGTTGTGCAGCATGCAGCACACACAATGAATAGTGAGACCTGTTGAGGGGAGTATTGAAGGCTGCCTCCAGAGCATTCCAAGCATCAGAATCGCTACTTCAGAACCCCGATATTCTGCTCTCTGATGTTGTGGGTGGCAGCATGGCGCTCATTGTAGCGTTCCTCCGGCTCTGTGGTGGGGTTGTGGAGGTGGGTCATTAGCCAGGTATCCAGGCCGTATCCCTTGTCCCCAAACAGCAAGCCTTGGCCTTGCCATGCGGGCTGAAATAGTCGAGGCACAGTGCTCTCCCGCAGGATAAAGGCGATATGTGGGCTTCAAGGCTAGCGAGTATTAATTACAAGGATGCGCTGCGTGTGGTCACACACCAGTTGCACATTTAGTGAGTGGCATGCCTTTCTGTTTTTGAAAACCTCTGCATTCTGGAATGGTGCTCGCAATGCCACATGCAATTGCTACTTGCGCCCTCGGGAAGCCCGCTATCCTGGCAAACCCATGTGCGCACTCATACTGTTTCTCCCTGGTCATTGGGAAGGTAATGATGTCCATTCTGTGTGTGTAAAGCGCCTGTGTGATGACCCAGATGCACCAATATGATAAGAACTGTGAGACGCTGCATATGTCCCCTGATGCGGCCTGAAAGGAGCCGAAGGCATAGAAGGTGAGTTCCACCGTGACCTTCACTGCGACAGGCAGCACAGTCCTGGTGACGATGTGAGGCTGCAGGTCTTCCTGCAGGAGATGGCATATCTCTGCAACAACCTCCTTTCGGAAGTTCAACCGGTATGAGCGTTGCTGCCGTTAAAGCCATGGTGGTAAGGCCTTGATATCTAGGGGCTCTCCTCCTTCAGCCACTGACATGGCCAACAGCCCTTCTGTCTTCATGATGCCTTGCTAGAGCATGTAGAATGTGATGCTGGTGAATAAGTAATGCCCCCATTAAAGTTTTAGAAATAAGTTTCTCTCAAGCTCAACTGATATGTCTATCTGCCATTGCACTGTCTGCTGGAAGCATTTCCTCATCTCATTAAGTAGCCACCAGTTAATGACTCTGCAAGCCTATACTGACTGATTTTCTAGCTGTTGTTCTTGGCAGCTGCAAAATGAGGCGGCTGTACCTAATTTTTCGACGGGACGCAAGCATGGGTGTTGCAACAGGATTGATGTCAGGATCGCACTGGTCGGCAGCATCCAGGCGCTACTGGTTTGTATCAACGGTGAGCTTCTAATGAATTTTCGGTCGGGGCGCTAAAGGCCGCGCTCCTGGTCGGTAACCTCTTAAATTCCCATTAATGCCCCCTCTGGCCATTAGAGAACCGAAAATCCAGCCTTTTTGGGGAGAAATTCAGTCGTGTCTCTGTTGCGGAATTAATCCAGGAGAAGCGGTACTTTTAGCGCCTTGAAAAAGTTTGCACCTCCTGCTGAGAAATTTGTTGGACTCAGTTGAAGTGCTACCGGGGTGATAAATCACCAGTTGCATACCAGAACTGGGGGGACGATAATGAAAGATTGGTCAGTATATTTTGTGAAACCTTTGAGGATATAACGAACATGGTGGATAGAGGTGTACCGATGGATGTGGTGTATTTAGATTTACAAAAGGCATTCGATAAGGTGCCACACAAAAGGTTACTGCAGAAGATAAAGGTACGCGGAGTCAGAGGAAATGTATTAGCATGGATCGAGAATTGGCTGGCTAACAGAAAGCAGAGAGTCGGGATAAATGTGTCCTTTTCGGGTTGGAAATCGGTGGTTAGTGGTGTGCCACAGGGATCGGTGCTGGGACCACAACTGTTTACAATACACAGAGATGACCTGGAAGAGGGGACAGAGTGTAGTGTAACAAAATTTTCAGATGACACAAAGATTAGTGGGAAAACGGGTTGTGTAGAGGACACAGAGAGACTGCAAAGAGATTTAGATAGGTTAAGCGAATGGGCTCAGGTTTGGCAGATGGAATACAATGTCGGAAAGCGTGAGGTCATCCACCTTGGAAAAAAAAACAGTAAAAGGGAATATTATTTGAATGGGGAGAAATTGCAACATGCTGCAGTGCAGAGGGACCTGGGGATCCTTGTGCATGAATCCCAAAAAGTTAGTTTGCAGGTGCAGCAGGTAATCAGGAAGGCGAATGGCATGTTGGCCCTCATTGCGAGAGGGATGGAATACAAAAGCAGGGAGGTCCTGCTGCAACTGTACAGGGTATTGGTGAGGCCGCACCTGGAGTACGAATGCAGTTTTGGTCACCTTTATTAAGGAAGGATATACTAGACTTGGAGGGGGTACAGAGACGAATCATTAGGCTGATTCTGGAGATGAGGGGGTTACCTTATGATGATAGATTGAGTAGACTGGGTCTTTACTCATTGGAGTTCAGAAGGATGAGGGGTGATCTTATAGAAACATTTAAAATAATGAAAGGGATAGACAAGATAGAGGCAGAGAGGTTGTTTCCACTGGTCAGGGAGACTAGAACTCGGGGGCACAGCCTCAAAATACGGGGGAGCCAATTTAAAACTGAGTTGAGAAGGAATTTCTTCTCCCAGAGGGTTGTGAATCTGTGGAATTCTCTGCCCAAGGAAGCAGTTGAGGCTAGCTCATTGAATGTATTCAAATCACAGATAGATAGATTTTTAACCTATAAGGGAAAAAAGGGTTATGGGGAGCGGGCGGGTAAGTGGAGCTGAGTCCACGGCCAGATCAGCTATGATCTTTTTGAATGGCGGAGCAGGCTCAAGGGGCTAGATGGCCTACTCCTGTTCCTCATACTTATGTTCTTATGTTCTTATGTAAAGGAGGGTTCCCCTCAGGGCGCCGACCGCAAAATCTGCCTCATGAATTTTGTTCTGGTCGATGAAAGTCAATTAATATGCATCGAGCTGGTGGTTCCTGGAACAAAGATGTTTTTTCCTGTTATTGCAGACTAGATGTGAGACTGAGTTTTAGTTATCACACAAAGATCAAGTGGAAAAATAACCAACACGGATATTGTCAGAGATTCCCTACATTCAAATTTAAGAACCTTATTCCTTTGTGTAACCTCCTTCAGCCCTTTACCAACCCCTCCCCCGCACTCTCCATTCCTCTAATACTAGAATCTTATGCATCCCACCCCCCACCACTACCTTAGCCCACGATTGGTAATCATGGCGTCAGCCAGTTATGTCCCATGCTCTTTAGTGACATGCTATTTGAGTTGACCCTGCTTTTCCCCATCTCTTCCTCCTTTGCATTGCCAATTATAAGAGATCTACTGGCAGAAATAAGTCCATAGAGGTACTCTGGGATATTTCCTTGCAAATTGCATGCTTGAAAAATTTTAAGCCAGACTATTTCCTCCACTGTCTATCCTATGACCCAAAGACAGACCTGCCACTTTAAGCATGCTCAGGTTTTGAAAGGCCTGTAGTTCCACTGTTGTTTCATGAGTCATCATCACAATGCACAAAAGGAGGTCTCAGGTCCTGCCCACAAAATGACCAGCAGATGCAAATGAGATCTGAGATAAAATATGGGCATGTGGCGTTGACATCAGGTGAAAATGCTATTTCTGTGCATTGCCCACACATTGTGCTAATTTCCCTGGGTCCCAGGATAATATAGATTAGAGGCGCTCTATGGCCAATATATAAAGGATAAATGCCATTCTAAAAAGGGATACGTTGCATCAGCCCAGCTGCTGGTGTGGATATCCTGATCCTTGTCTGGTTGGAAGTGGGAGTTAGTCAAACCCAGCTACCTGTATTTTCTTGCAAGGAATGTGGCCGACCAGCATATTCCCACATTTCTCCAGAAGTCACCTTTGGACTGGGGTGAAAAAATCTAATGGAAAATGCAATTTAGAGATAAAAAGAAAGATATCATAAATACACAAGAATAGTGAGACAGTTGCACAGAAACTTTCTCTGTAGACTTCACTTTGAGTCAAATAACAAATGTGGATATTTGCATATAGGCTGCACCTGAAATCTCTCACCTAGATAAAGAGGCCTTGTTTGCAACTTCATGCCTGTGTAAAATATGGGGAGTTCCCATTAACAGTTGGGCTCAGCAGGGCACTGCAGGTCAGAGCAATTACTTGCAGAAAGCTTCCCCCAGGGAATCATATCTAGTCAGGTTTATGGGAAGGTAAAGAAGTTGAAGTCCTGAAAGAGCCTGATTAGATGTGATAATCTGCTATTTATGTGTAATTTCTAAACAGCTAATTTGCAGGTGTTTACCCGAGCTAATAAATCACAACTTTGTGTCTCTATTCTCACCCATAGACCTGTCATTCATATGCAAGGCTATTTAAGTGACATGGAGCAAATAAAATAAATTTATGCTGCACCAATAACTCAGGCCGATATGATAAAGGAACCTCGTCTAATTTGTAATGAACTCTTGTGTCCTTTTCTTGCTTAAAATGATATTTTAACTTTATGTTTCTTGCCAGTATTTGCTCCCATAAGTCAGCACAGCGTTATGCTTATTTCCAGTTTGTATTTACTTTCCTTGTAAACACTCAGCTTCATGAAAAGTGCTATTAAAAGTCACAACAGTTATTGGTGCAACACCAGCAGCAGCAGCATCCACAACAGAAGCCTTCTCCTCAATGACCTGATGCTCTACCGGAGAGAGGGGGGCACCACCCGACTGCAGCACACCAGAGGCGATACCCCCAGTATAGGGTATACAGGCAGATGATCAGCTTCCTCAACATGTGCCAGGTTGTCACAGACATTTGTAGTTTGCTGGAACAAGACCTGCTGCCCAGAGGTCCTGGTGGACACTCCTTACTCGTGCTGTTAAAGTCACCACCGCCCTCAATTTCTTCATCTCAGGCTCTTTCCAGGGAGCTGGAGCAGATATTTGCGGAATCTCGCAGTCGGCCACCCTCAGATGCATCACCCAGGTGACCAAGACCATGTTTCAAAGTCAGCCAGTTATATCAACATTGCCACTGTTACTGAGCGGGCAAGCGATTTTGAAGGTGCAGGGCATCATCAATTGCACACATGTGACCATGAAGGCATCTCCTCATCACCCAGGAGTGTTCGTGAACCACAAGGGCTACTCTCTCAATGTGCAGCTCGTCTACAACCATAAAAAGATGATAATGCATGTGTGCGCCAGATTCCCTGGCAGCTGCCATGACTCTTTCATTCTGCACCAATCCACCCTCCCTCAATTCTTCACACCTCCAAACAGACTTACTGGCTGGCTGCTTGGAGACAAGGGCTATCTACTGAAGATGTGGCTCGTGACATCCTTGAGGAGGCCAAGTACTGAGGCTGAGGAGAGATATAATGAAAGTTACATCTCCACCAGATGTGTCATGGAACAAGCAATAGCCATGCTGAATATGTGCTTCAGATGCCTTGACAGATCTGAAGGAGCCCTTACTACACACTAGCCAGGATCTCCACAATCATCATCATCTGCTGTACACTGCACATCATAGTGCAGCAGCAATGATTGGAGCTGCATGAGGAGCACGGTACACAGCACACAGCCTCTTCAGAGGGGGAAGAAGAGGAGGAGATGGAGGGGCAGGTTGAAGACGAGGAGGAGGAAACCGAGGGGGAGATGGCACCAGCAGTGGCGCACATTGCATCCCAGGAGGCCTCGGATGACCTCACCATGGCCAGATTTACTTAACTTGCTCTAATGCACCTATTTGGCTCCCACATAAGAACATAAGAACATAAGAACATAAGAAATAGGAACAGAAGTAGGCCATACAGCCCCTCGAGCCTGCTCCGCCATTCAATAAGATCATGGCTGATCTGATCATGGACTCAGCTCCACCTCCCTGCCCGCTCCCCATAACCCCTTATCCCCTTATCATTTAAGAAACTATTTCTGTCTTAAATTTATTCAATGTCCCAGCTTCCACAGCTCTCTGAGGCAGCAAATTCCACAGATTTACAACACTCTGAGGCAAGAAATTTCTCCTCATCTCAGTTTTAAATGGGCGGCCCCTTATTCTAAGATCATGCCCTCTAGTTCTAGTCTCCCCCATCAGTGGAAACATCCTCCTCTGCATCCACTTTGTCAAGCCCCTTCATAATCTTATATGTTTCGATAAGATCACCTCTCATTCTTCTGAATTCCAATGAGTAGAGGCCCAACCTACTCAGCCTTTCCTCATAAGTCAATCCTCATTCCTCATCTCCGGAATCAACCTAGTGAACCTTCTCTGAACTGCCTCCAAAGCAAGTATATCCTTTCGTAAATATGGAAACCAAAAATGCACGCAGTATTCCAGGTGTGGCCTCACCAATATAGCTGTAGCAAGACTTCCCTGCTTTTATATTCCATCCTCTTTGCAATAAAGGCTAAGATTCCATTGGACTTCCTGATCACTTGCTGTACCTGCATACTATCCTTTTGTGTTTCATGCACAAGGACCCCCAGGTCCCGCTGTACTGCAGCACTTTGCAATCTTTCTCCCTTTAAATAATAACTTGCTCTTTGATTTTTTTCTGCCAAAGTGCATGACCTCGCACTTTCCAACATTATACTCCATCTGCCAAATTTTTGCCCACTCACGTAGCCTGTCTATTTGCCTTTTGCAGATTTTTTATGTCCAATATGCTTTTCCTCCCATCTTTGTATCATCAGCAAACTTGACTACGTTACACTCAGTCCCTTCTTCCAAGTCTTTAATATAGATTGTAAGCAGTTGGGGTCCCAGTACTTATTCCTGCGGCACCCCACTAGTTACTGGTTGTCAACCAGAGAATGAACTATTTATTCCGACTCTGTGTTTTCTGTTAGTTAGCCAATCCTCTATCTATGCTAATATATTACCCCCAACCCCGTGAACTTTTATCTTGTGCAGTAACCTTTTATGTGGCACCTTGTCAAATGCTGTACCAAGTTTCCCCCAGCCTCCAAAACACCATAAAACATCCCTACACCCTCTCACCCAAACCCCCAGTGCTCGGGGTTAAGTAATGTCTCACTGTTCACTTCAAGTGACAAAATACTTCCAAGTTTTGAGGCAAAAATGGACAAGACCCAAAAGTGGTGCAGAGAAAAACATTTATGTGTTATAAATATCTGAAACTTAACACTAACATTTTTGATACTTTCATATACTTACCCTTGTGCATCTACTATTGTGTCTTTTTTCTTTTTTGAGTGCTTCTACAAGGTGCAGGTTGCAGGTTGCTCACTTCCCTGCTGTGATTTGTCAGACACTTTTGGCAGACCTCCTCTGGGTTTTGGCCCCGCCAAAGTCTGCTCCTCATGCGACTGTGATCAGAAATGGCCTTAACTATGATTGACATGATGGGAGGCACATCGCAACGTGAGATGGCAAAGTCAAGGGGGTGGCTGTGAATATGGGTAGGGGAGTAAGTATGGAGGGAGAGAGTAAAGGCAGATAGGAGAGCAGTGAACTCAGGAGAGAGTGCATGGTGAGTTGAGATGAATGTTGAAATCACCGAGAATGAAAAGTCGCTTGGTGCAGAGCCTCAGAGAGGCAAGCAGTGAAGATATCTCGGTGAGAAAACTTTAATGGTACTTGGATGGGTGGTACAGAATGAGAATTTTAAATGAGAGGTGCGAGGGGTAGAAAAAGAAAAATGTTCAAAGCAGGAAAAGGTGCCAGAGGAGTTGGGGGCAGACCAAGCTGTGATTTAGAGATAAGGGCCACACCACCACCGCGGTGGTTTGGGTGGGGTAATTGGTGTAAGGTATAGCCAGGCGGGTAGGTTCATTTAGAGTGTCATCACTCCTCAGCCACGATTCTGTCGGACAATGATGTTGATGCAATCATCCACGATAAGCTCATGGATGGCAAGGGCCGTGTTCACAAATGAACAGACATTCTGTTGGGAAATGTGGAGATGCCCATGGGCAGAATCCATAGGGTCAGCATTGGGACGGGTGAGTAGGGCGGGATGGCGGTAGGAAAGGTAAGCCACAAGTTGGGGGGGAAGGTCAGCGAGAGAGTAGGATGGGGTATTTGGGGTTGCTATTCGTAAGGAGGCAGTGACAAGTGCCACAATGGGCTCTTTGGAGGATGCCAAAAGAGACACAAAGGGAGCCAAGCTGTAGGCTTATCTGGAAGGGTGTCAAAACACGCACTGGGAAACTCACAGCCAGATAATGTGGAAAGATTGGACGTCAAGGGACGTACAAGGTAGCATAAAGAAAAAAAGGGAGGCTTTAGACAGATACCAAGGGATGGAAACATAGAAGCATAGAAAATAGGTGCAGGAGTAGGCCATTCGGCCCTTCGACCTGCACCACCATTCAATATGATCATGGCTGATCATGCAACTTCAGTACCCCATTCCTGCTTTCTCTCCATACCCCTTGATCCCTTTAGCCGTAAGGGCCACATCTAACTCCCTTTTGAATATGTCTAACGAACTGGCCTCAACAACTTTCTGTGGTAGAGAATTCCACAGGTTCACAATTCTCTGAGTGAAGAAGTTTTACCTCATCTCAGTCCCAAATGACTTACCCCTTATCCTTAGACTGTGACCCCTGGTTCTGGACTTCCCCAACATGGGAAACATTCTTCCTGCACCTCAACTGTCCAACCCGTCAGAATATTATATGTTTCTATGAGATCCCCTCTCATTCTTCTAAACTCCATTGAATATAAGCCAAGTCGATCCAGTTTTTCTTCACATGTCAGTCTGGTGAACCATCGCTGCAGTCCCTCAATAGCAAGATTGTCCTTACTCAGATTCGGAGACCAAATCTGTACACAATATTCAAGGTGTGGCCTCACCAAGGCCCTGTACAACTGTAGTAAGACCTCCCTGCTCCTATACTCAAATCCTCTGGCTATGAAGGCCAACATGCCATTTGCCTTCTTCACCGCATGCTGTATCTGTATGCCAATTTTCAATGACTGATGTACCATGACACCCAGGTCTCGTTGCACCACCCCTTTTATTAATCTGTCACCATTCAGAAAATAATCTGCCTTCCTATTTTTACCAGAAACCTGGATAACCTCACATTTATTTACATTATACCGCATCTGCCAAGTATTTGCCCACTCACCTAACCTGTCCAAGTCACCCTGCAACCTCTTAGCATCCTCCTCACAGCTCACATTGCCACTCAGCTTAATGTCATCTGCAAACTTGGAGATATTACATTAATTTCCTTCGTCTAAATCATTAATGTATATTGTAAATAGCTGAGGTCCCAGCACTGAACCCTGCGGTACCCCACTAGTCACTGCCTGCCATTCTGAAAAGGACCCGTTTATTCCTACTCTTTGCTTCCTGTCTGCCAATCAGTTCTCTATCCACATCAGTACATTACCCCCAATACCATGTGCATTCATTTTACACACTAATCTCTCGTGTGGGACCTTGTCAAATGCCTTTTGAAAGTCTTAATACACCACATCCACTGGCTCCCCCTTGTCCACTCTACCAATTACATCCTCAAAAAATTCTGGAAGATTTGTCAAGAATGATTTATCTTTCATAAATCCATGCTGACTTGGACTGATCCTGTCACTGCTTTCCAAATGTGCTGCTATTACATTTTTAATAATTGATTCCAACTTTATCCCCACCACCAATGTCAGGCTGACCAGTCTAAAATTCCCTGAATTCTCTCTCGCTTCTTTTTTAAAAAGTGGGGTCACATTAGCTACCCTCCAGTCCATAGGAATTGATCCAGAATCTAGAGAATGTTGGAAAATGACCACCAATGCATCCACTATTTTGAGGGCCACTTCCTTAAGTACTCTGGGATGCAGACTATCAGGTCCTGGAGATTTATTGGCCTTCAATCCCATCAATTTTCCTAACACAATTTGCTGACTAATAAGGATTTCCGTTATTTCCTCCTTCTTGCTAGACCCTCGGTCCCCTAGTATTTCCGGAAGGTTTATTTGTGTCTTCTGTAGTGAAGACAGAAGCAAAGTATTTGTTCAATTGGTCTGCCATTTCTTTGTTCCCCATTATAAATTCACCTGAATCTGACTGTAAGGGACCTACATTTGTCTTCACTAATTTTTTTCTCTTCATGTATCTGTAGAAGCTTTTGCAGTCAGTTTTTATGTTCGCTACAAGCTTACTCTCATATTCTATTTTCCCCCTCCTAATTAAACCCTTTGTCCTCCTCTGCTGAATTCTAAATTTCTCCCAGTTCTCAGATTTGATGCTTTTTTTGGCCAATTTAAAGGCCTTTTCCTTGGATTTAACACCATCTCTAATTTCCCTTGTAAGCGATGGTTGAGCCACCTTCCCCGTTTTATTTTTACACCAGACAGCGATGTACAATTGTTGAAGTTCATCCATGTGATCTTTAAATTTCTGCCATTGCCTATACACCATCAACCCTTTAAATATCATTCACCAGTCTATCCTAGCTAATTCACGTCTCATACCATCGATGTTACCTTTCTTTAAGTCCAGGACTCTAGTCTCTGAATTAACTGTGTCACTCTCCAGCTTAATGAAGAATTCTACCATATTATGGTCGCTCTTCCCCAAGGGGCCTCACACAACAAGATTGCTAATTAATCCTCTCTCATTACACAACACCCAGTCTAGGATGGCCAGCTCTCTAGTTGGTTCCTCGACATATTGGTCTAGAAAACCATCCCTTATATACTCCAGGAAATCCTCCTCCACCATATTGCTACCAGTTTGTTCAGCCCAATCTGTACCCTTATTGCACGCATCCGTAATTTCCTGTTTGATGCCATCCCTAACCTCACTGTGGTCTGTACACAACTCCTACTAATGTTTTCCGCCATTTGGTGTTCCGCAGCTCTACCCATACAGATTCCACCTCATCCACGCTAATGTCCTTCCTTACTGTTGCGTTAATCTCCTCTTTAACCAGCAATGTTACCCCACCTCCTTTTCCTTTCACTCTATCTTTCCTGAATATTGAATACCCTTGGATGTTGAGTTCCCAGCCTTGATCACCCTGCAGCCATGTCTCCGTAATCCATATTACATTATATCCGTTAACAGCTATCTGCGCAGTTAATTCATCCACCTTATTATGAATGCTCCTTGCATTGAGATACAGAGCCTTCAGGCTTGCTTTTTAACACTCTTTGTCCATTTAGAATTATGTTGCAATGTGGCACTTTTTGATTTTTGCCTTTGACTTTTCTGCCCTCCACTTTTACTTTTCTCCTTTCTATCTTTTGCTTCTGACCCCATTTTACTTCCCTCTGTCTTCCTGCATAGGTTCCCATTCCCTTGCCCTATTAGTTTAAATCCTCCCCAACAGCACTAGCAAACACTCCGCCTCGGACATCGATTCCAGTGCTGCCCAGGTGCAGACTGGTTTATACTGGTCCCACCTCCCCCAGAACCGGTTCCAATATCCCAGGAGTTTGAATCCCTCTGTCTTGCACCATTCCTCAAGCCATGTATTCATCTTCACTATCCTGCTATTTCTACTCTCACGAGCATGTGACACTGGTCACAATTCTGAGATTACTACCTTTGATGTCCTAATTTTTAATTTAACTCCTAGCTCAATACTGCAGAAAGTCTAGAGGAGTATAGAAACTGCAGGGGTGCAATTAAGAAGGAAATTAGGAAAGCAAAGAGAGAGCATGAAAACATTTTGAGAAGTAAAATCAAGGAAAATCCAAAGATGATTTATAAGAACATAAGAACATAAGAAATAGGAACAGGAGTAGGCCATAGGGTCCCTCGAGCCTGCTCCGCCATTTAATGCGATCATGGCTGATCCAATCATGGACTCAGCTCCACTTCCCCGACCACTCCCCAAAACCCCTTATCTCCTTATCGTTTAAGAAACTGTCTATTTCTGTCTTAAATTTATTCAATGTCCCAGCTTCCACAGCTCCCTGAGGCAGCTCTGAGGCAGTTCTTGTAAATACATTAAGAGCAAGAGGATAAATAAATAAATAGTAGGGCCTATTAGACACCATAAAGGTAATCTGTGAGTGGATGTGGAAGATGTGGTATGGTTCTTAATGAATATTCTGCATCTGATTTCACAAAAGAGAGGGGCGATGCAGACATTGCAATCAGGAAGCAGGAGTGTGAAATATTAGATGCAATAAACATAGTGAGAGTGGAAGTAATAAAGGGCTGAGCAGCTTTGAAAGTGTTTAAATCCCTAGGCCCAGATGAAATGTATCCAAGGTTGTTAAGAAAAGCAAAAGAGGAAAAAGCAGAGGCTCTGACCATCATTTCCGAGTGCTCTCTGGCTTCAGGTGTGGAACCGGAGGACTGAAGGACTGCTAATGTTGTAACTTTGTTTAAAAAAGGAGAAAGGGATAGACCGAGTAATTACAGGCCAATCAGCCTAAACTCGGTGGTGGGAAAAGTATTGGAAAAAATTCTGAAGGACAGGATAAATTTTCAATCAGAAAGACAAGGATTAATCAAGGACAGTCAGCATGGATTTGTTAAGGGAAGGTCGTGTCTGACTAACTTAATTGAATTTCTTGAGGAGGTAACAAGGAGGATTGATGATGGTTGATGAGAGTAGTGCATATGATGAGGGTAGTGCATATGATGCAGTGCATATGGATTTTAGCAACGCTTTTGATAAGGTCTCACATGGCAGACTGGTCACGAAAGTAAAAGTCCGTGGTCTAGATTTTACACTTTTGTGCAGATCGTCCAAAAATGGGCATTATTTCCGGCATGGGCGGTAAAGGTGGGTTTTCAGATCACCGGCTTGTCACCCATTCTCAAAGCCCCTAGTCTCCATTTTTAAAATTGGGTGTTACCGCGAGCGATATGAAATGGGTGTTAGTGTTAAATCTCTCTTCTGCCGTAAAGTGTCGCCGTCCTTAGCAACGATTCAGGAGGGCAAGGGATATCATTACATACACAGAAGAGGAGACAGAGAGAGAGGGAGCTGAGAGGGAGTGAAGGCGTGTGTGGGTGTGGTGTGGCTGCTTTGGGAGGAAGGAGGGAGAGTTTCGAGCTTTATCGCAAATTGGGAAAAAAAGTTAGCTGTTACCAGCCAGATATTTTCCCAAATTTGATGCCTATAATTGAGAAAGAGGAGGAAGTGACACAGCACACTGTGGAGACTGATGCTGGCGAGAGCAGTGAGCTGGCAAAGGAGCACATTGGAGGGCGTAAAAGAGCGAGGAGGTTCTCGGACGAGGCAAATGCCTCTCTCCTGCAGGAGGTCAAGTCGCGCTGGGGTGATTTGACCCAGGGAGGGCATGGGAAGCCCACCCCAAAGGCCTACCAGAAGATATGAGCCGAGATAGCAGAGGTGGTTTCGTCGGCGACCAAAGAGGTGCGTGAGGGCAACCAATGCCGCAAGCGATGGAACGACCTTGTGGGATCCGCAAGAGTAAGCATTATATTTATTTACATGTACTTATGTATTTATATAATTTGATTTGTAAGAGTCATGAGTGACTATCATCAGATGTGAGGTGTTTCACTTTTACCTGGTGTAGCGCTGGACTCACCTTGTGACCCTAGCTCCCCCTGCTCCTTTAATAACCTCATTTTTGTTTTGCAGCTCAGCCAGCAGCACGTCCCAAGAACACAAAGGCCGGAATGTGGGAGCACGGAGCCGGACTCGGCGGATGATCCTACTTCTGCTGCTGAGGAAATCCAATTCTCGTCCCTCATTCCACTGGGTCTGTTCTCTGTGGATGAGAGCACCGACTTTGAGGAATCTGCATCACCAGGTTCCAGATGGCATTCCATCCCAAGGCCATCTAGTGCTCCTCCAGCCATTCCTGCCTCCACACTGGAGGTACCGGGCCCAAGCATCTCGCCACAGGATACCACATTTGTCCCCAGAATGGCGCCAACCCCGCGGAGGTTTCTTGGACGCAGCAGGTCTGGTCCATGAGCACCAGATGAGAGCGGAGAGATGGTAAAATTGTCCAAGAGAACTGTAGACATAGGTGACCAGATCCTCAATGCATTGGGGAGCATATCCCGAAAGCTGGTCAGCATCTCCGGCACCATGACTGAGTACATTCCGCGGATGGTGGAGACCCTGGAGGCAGTAGCCAGGAACACTGCTGGCACAGGCCTCCCAGTGGTCCCGGAGCACGGCACTCCACCCCTAGTTTCTGCACCACAACTGCCAACGACAGATGAGAGGCAGTGAGGATCAAGATCCTGCTTCTGGATCCGAGAATGTTCCCAACTCGGCACCACCCCTCTCCCTTACCCGTGCAACCACCGCCTCTGCTTTCATCCCCACAATGAGGCACCACCTGAGGAGCTCCTCAGCCAGGCGAGAAGGGGAAGGGGTAGAGGTGGGGAGAAGAAGGGGAGGGGGAAGGAAAGTGAAGTGCATGTCGCAGGTGATGGATTTGTTATATCTCATCTGGGTGTATGCAATTTGTTGTAATGTATGGGGGGAGGGGGACACCCTTCTGCTTTGCATTTGTGTTCTGTGTTGCTGGACATGTTGATCATTTGATTGATGTCAATGGTCGAAAAAGTGGGGTGGGGGTGGGGTTTTCTTGCCTGTGATACTTATGATTTCGGACCAATGGTCGTATTAAATGTTTTTAATTCAACATAACCTTGTTGCGCATTGTCTCAGATAGCTGGACTGTTACACACTGGTGATTCCTTAACATGAAAGGGTATAATTAAACTTAACTTGAATCAACTTAAACTTTAACTGGCACCAAGGTGATGCCCACCATTGATGTCTGAGCTGCACACACACAGCAGTGTGTCAGCTTTCTGAATTACAGCAACGTTCTTTCAGGCAGATCACTCATTTATGAGCTCCTGACGTAAGAGTCTTGCAGCTATGTAGCCATCACGGGCCCTTTCCTGCGGTCTGGAGAGGGGTGTGGGCATGGTTGCATAGTCAGCCTGATTGTCTGGCCCGAGGTCAGCATCCAGTCCCTCATCCTCATCCTCCTCTCTCTCCTGAGGTGGATCATCAGTCTCTTCTGGCAATTCATGTCCCCACCTGATAGCCAGGTTCTGAAGCATGGGGCACACGACCAAGAATTGAGCTACTTGCTCAGGGTTGTATTGTAGCTCCCCTCCTGAGTGCTCCAGTCATCTAAAGTGCTGCTTAAGCTCACTAATTGTTTTCTGGACCACATTGCGTGTGGCCCTGTGGCGCTCGTTGTATCGCTTTGGTGTGGGTGTCACGTAGGGAGGTCATCAGCCAGGTGGCGAGGCCATATCGGTTGTCACCAAGCATCCAGCATTGTCCTTGTGGCTGACTGTTAAACATGTCAGAGACAGCGTTCTTATGCAGGATGTGAGCCTCATCGAAGCTGCCCGTACATTTGGCATTCACTACCATTATTATCTGGTTGTGGTCAACAACTAGTTGGACCTTCAGGGTGAGAATTTCTTTTCTGTTGCGAAAAACCTCTGGGTCCTGAGAAGATGCCCACATGGCGATGTGAGTACACTATATTGCTCCCTGAACCTTGGGGAACTTAGCAATGCGTCAGAATGCTCCAGCCCCATTAGTCTGAGCCTCCATGGTCATGGGGAAGTTGATAAAGTCCATCCTTCTCGCGTACAGGGGCTCCATGACCTCGCTAATGCAACGATGTGTGGCATGGTGAGACAGAGGAAAAATGTCGACCGCGGAGGCCCGAAAGTAACAGGACACGTAGAACAGTGCTGCGGTGACCTTGACTTTGACAGACAGTGATGTCCTGATGGTAATGGCAGGCTGCAGATCCGCCCTGATGAGCTGGCATATTTCAGTGATCACCACTTGTGGAAGCACAGTCTCCGAAGGCAGGTGCTGTCGGACACGTCGAGGTAAGGCCTGTAAGTGCGGCCTTTGTATGATCTGGACCTCTTCCTCAGTCTGGCACATCTTAGGTTGGGCACATAATGGTGTGCGTTAGACATTGTGCCATTTGCACTCTGCAGCATCTGTGTCATAATCGCTGAGAAATGGCTGACCCCATTCCAATAAAAGTATAATGCCAATTGTTCAGATGCAATAATTTCAACATTAAAAGACACCTACAGTAAAACCCAATTGTCCACAGTATGAAAAGATATATGTTCAGATGGTCACTTCACCTGTGAAGAACTCCAAAGGTTAGGTTAGGTGAGTGGGCAGGTTAGGTGAGTGGTCAAATGCACAGCAGATGCAGTATAATGTGGATAAATGTGAGGTTATCCACTTTGGTGGCAAAAACAGGAAGACAGAATATTATCTGAATGGTGACAGATTAGGAAAAGGGGAGGTGCAACGAGACCTGGGTGTCATGGTACAGTCATTGAAGTTTGGCATGCAGGTACGGCAGGCGGTGAAGAAGGCAAATGGCATGTTGGCCTTCATAGCTAGAGATTTGAGTATATGAGCAGGGAGGTCTTACTGCAATTATACAGAATGTTGGTGAGGCCACACCTGGAATATTGTATTCAGTTTTGGTCCCCTAATCTGAGGAAGGACGTTCTTGTTATTGAGTGAGCACAGCGAAGGTTCACCAGATTGATTCCCGGTATGGCAGGACTGACATATGAGGAAAGACTGGATCAACTGGGCTTGTATCCACTGGAGTTTAGAAGAATGAGAGGGGATCTCATAGAAACATATAAAATTCTGACGGGATTGGACAGGTTAGAGGCAGGAAGAATGTTTCCATTGCTAGGGAGTTCCAGAACTAGAGGTCACAGTCTAAGAATAAGGGGTAACCCATTTAGGACCGAGATGAGGAGAAACTTCTTCACTCAGAGAGTGGTTAACCTGTGGAATTCTCTATCGCAGAAAGTTGTTGAGACCAGTTCGTTAGATATATTCAAAAGGGAGTTAGATATGGCCCTTATGGACAAAGAGATCAAGGGGTATGGAGAAAAGCAGGAAAGGGGTACTGAGGTTGAATGATCAGCCATGATCTTATTGAATGGCGGTGCAGGCTTGAAGAGCCGAATGGCCTGCTCCTGCATCTAATTTCTATGTTTCTATATTTCGATATTTCTATGTTTCCAGAGTCAATCCAAACTCCCCCGAAGTTGAAGCAGCCTTTTCAATGAAGTGACCTGTGATTTGAAAAATGGCGTCCACACCACTGTGATTCGTTCAGAATAGTTCCACTTTTTCAGAACTGTGTTTT
Organism: Pristiophorus japonicus; assembly: GCF_044704955.1. Lineage (NCBI taxonomy): Eukaryota > Metazoa > Chordata > Chondrichthyes > Pristiophoridae > Pristiophorus > Pristiophorus japonicus. The sequence continues at coordinate 89,523,276 of NC_091981.1, forward strand.
GGGCGAGCGATATTGTGGGCGTGATATGTGTGCGAGGTGGTGAAAGTGACGCTGGGTTATATACTGGGCGTTAGTTTCGGGAAATTTGATCTTTGTGACAAAAAAAAGTGGGAGGGCGGTATTATTGAATCTCGGCATTAATTACATGCAGAAAGTAATGCTGGGCAATATTATGGCCGTTGGTTTCACCCATTCTGACAATTCCGCCCAAAAAAAGTGGGCATGCGTTATTATTTTATCTCGATGTTATGTACATGCCGAAAGTAACGCTCGGCGCTAAGTGTCCGAAACATGGACGTCAGTTTCCATTTTGTGGCTAAATGGGTGATATCTGAGCATTACACCTCGTTTCAGTGTTAAAATGGACATTAAAGTGGGCATTATGCATGCAAAAATAATGAAAAATCTAGCCCTATGTCCCCTAGTTTTAGCTTACCCTATGAGTGGCAATATCCTCTTTGCATCCACCTTGTCGAGTCCCCTCATTATCTTATATGTTTCAATATGATTACCTCTCATTCTTCTGAACTCTAATATGTATAGGCCCAACCTAGTCAAGCATTCTTCATAAGTTAACTCGCTCATCTCCGGAATCAGCCTAGTGAACCTTCTCTGAACAGCCTCCAATGCAAGTATATCCTTCCTTAAATACGGAGACCAAAACTGTACGCAGTACTCCAGGTGTGGCCTCACCAATACCCTGTACAGTTGGAGCAGAACTTCTCTGTTTTTATACTCTATCCCCCTTGCAATCCAGGCCAACATTCCATTTGCCTTTGTGATTACTTGCTGTACCTTCATACTAACTTTTTGTGTTTCATGCACAAGGACCCCCAGGTCCCTCTGTACTGCAGCACTTTCCAAATTTTGTCCATTTAAATAATAATTTCCTTTTCTATTATTTATGTAGCAACATATCCTCTGCTTCGTCAAAAGACTGATTTTTGACATGATGACGATTAAGGAGAGAAAGCATTATTGTTGTTACCATTTTTCCAATGCCAGACAGGATGTGGAAAATTCAGGTGCTTCCTTGTTAGTCTGCTACTGCAAATTGAGGAAGCTCCAACTATTTTTAGTTACAACACACATTGGCAATCAGTACTTTTCCACTGAGTTGATTTCAGGAGTGCCTGCTGTTTTAGGGAAACCACCCCTGTGAGCCAGGCTACCTATAGAAAAGTAATTCAGTGAAGTAGAACATCAGTCATGGCACAGCCTCTGGCAATGTGAAATGAAGCCAAACCACCACTGCCTGAGTTGTGGGAACCTCCCCGTGCGCTTGCAGCTATGGGGAAAACAACTGATTTCTCAATATTTTGAATAACTTACTCTCTGTTCAACTCACTTTTCTTCTGTGCATCACTGCGCAGTGCTAAAGGTAAGTGGGCCAAAAAGCAACTGGATTGTTACATGGGGCTAGAACCGCCACTCTTTTTACATGCTTAACTCCCACTTAATGCCCATTTAACCGCTGAAATGATGTATAACGCCCATATAATCACCCATTTTGGCACAAAATGGAAACTGATGGGCTTTTTTAGGAAACTTATCGGCCAGCGTTATTTTCTAAATGTGCTTAACACTCGGAAAAAATATCACCACCCGCCCACTTTTTTTGGGCGGAATCAGTAGAATGGGCGAAATCAACGTCCATAATATCGACCAGCGTTACTTTCCGCATGGAATTAACGGCGAGATTCAATATGAACGCCCACCCACTGTTTTTTGTCATAAAGAGCATATTTACCCTAACTAGCGGCCATGGAGATCGCCCATCTTCAATTTCACCACCTCGCACACATATCGCCCACAATAATGCTCGCTCAAAAAGCCACCCACAAAAAGTGGAACTAACCGGAACGAACGCCAGCGGTGTGGCTGTCATTTGTTAAATCCCACTCTTGTACGAGGAGCTGATATCTGAAAAATTTGCCTGAAAGACAATGCTGACATATTGCTGTGTGTGTGCAACTCAGACATCAATGGTGCCCATCATCTTGGTGCATGTTAACGTTGACGTTGATTGATGTTAAGTTGTATTTAACCCTTTCATGGTGAGGAATCACTAGTGTGTAACGGTCCAGCTATCAGAGACAATGCACAACAAGGTTATGTTCAATAACTAAAGTTTAATACCAACATTGTTCTGAAATCATAAGTTTCACAGTCAATAACACCCAACCCCTGCCCACACCCCACTTTTTCCACCATGTACATAAATCACATGTACAACATGTCCAGCAACACAGATTACAAAGACAAAGCAGGAGCGTGGTCCCCAGCCCCGATACATTGCAACAAATTGCATACACCCAGTTGGAAATATAACACAGCCATCACCTGCGCACATGTACCTCACTTTCCTTCCCCCCTCTCCTCCTTCTCCCCACCTCTACCCCTTCCCCTCCTCACTCCATGGAGCCTGGCCAAGGAGCTCCTCAGGCGGTGCCTCATTGTGGGGGGATGAAGGCAGATGCGGTGGTTGCATGGGTACAGGAGCAGGGTTCCGAGGGACAACATTCTCTGAAGCAGAAACAGGATCTTGGTCCTTGCTCTCATCTGTCGTTCGCAGTAGTGGTGTGGAATCTAGGGATGGAGTGCCGCGCTCGGGGACGACTGGGAGGCCTGCGGCAGCAGTGTTCCTGGCTATCGCATCCAGGGACTCCACCATGCGTGGAATGTACTCGGTCATGGTGGCCAGGTGTCGGGATATGCCCCCCAGTGCTTCAATGAGCTGGTCACCAATATCTACAGTTCTCCTGGACAACTGTACCATCTCTCTGCTGTCATGTCGCGATCATGGAACAGACCAGCTGCGTCCATGATGCCTCCGCGAGGTCGGCGCCGTCTGGGAACAAATTGGGTGCCCTGTGGAGAGGTGCTTGGGGCCGGTACCTCCAGAGTGGAGGCGGGAATGACCGGAGGAGCACTAGATGGTCTTGGGGTAGAATGGCTTCTGGAGCCTGGCAATGCAGGTTTTTCGAAGTCCGCGCTCTCATCCATCGAGAACAGAACCAGCGGATTGACGGGCGAGAATCGGAGCTCCTCAGTACCAGATGTAGTAGGATCGTCCACTGACACCTGCCCCACGCCATGACCTTCTGGCCTCTGTCGTCTTGCCTGGGGCCGCGCTGCTGGCTGAACTGCAAAACACAAATGAGGTTATTAGAGGAGAAGGGGGTGCTCGGGTGACAAGGTGAGTCCAGCGATACACACAGCATATGCACCGACAAAAGCACCACCGCTCTCAAAATCACCACAGATATCAAATTTCATAACCATTAACACATTGTGCATTGCAATGATTTTCATTAGGCCAGCATTATTTCTATGACACTTTTAGAAATCATCTATCATATATGATTGTTCAGATATGAGTTGGTGTGGTATAGACTTTACATGACGCAATGGTGTAAGCTTTACTCACGTGGCATCACTTCAGGGTCTGCAGATACATCCGTCACTGTCTTCCCATGAAGTGTGAGCACTCGCTCCTCCATCTCAGTGATGGTGCTGGGGACTGGTGGCCCCCCACCCGTTCGCCTCTGCACGAACCTCATCGTCGATAGCTTCTTCTGTAAAAGGTGACAGGACGACATGTCATGAGATCATTGCGTGATATCATTGCTGGGTACTGTCGCAGAGACTGATAGATAGAAACAAAGAAACATAGTGAATAGATGCAGGAGTAGGCCATTTGGCCCTTCGAACCTGCACCACCATTCAATATGATCATGGCTGATCATGCAACTTCAGTATCCCATTCCTGCTTTCTCTCCATACTCCTTGATCCCTTTAGCCGTAAGGGCCACATCTAACTCCCTTTTGAATATATCTAATGTACAGGCCTCAACAACTTTCTGTGGTAGAGAATTCCACAGGTTCACAATTCTCTGAGTGAAGAAGTTTCTCCTCATCTTGGTCCTAAATGGCTTACCCCTCATCCTTAGATTGTGACCCCCGGTTCTGGACTTCACCAATACTGGGAACATTCTTCCTGCATCTAACCTGTCCAATCCCGTCAAAATTTTATATGTTTCTCTGAGATCCCCTCTCATTCTTCTAAATTCTAGTGAATATAAGCCTCGTCGATCTTGTCTTTCTTCATATGTCAGTCCTGCCATCCCGGGAATCAATCTGGTGAAACTTCGCTGCACTCCCTCAATAGCAAGAATGTCCTTGCTCAGATTAGGAGACCAAAACTGCACACAATATTCAAGGTGTGGCCTCACCAAGGCCCTGCACAACTGTAGTAAGACCTCCCTGTTCCTATACTCAAATCCTCTTGCGTTGAAGGCCAACATGCCATTTGCCTTCTTCACCGCCTGCTGTACCTGCATGCCAACTTTCAATGACTGATGTACCATGACACCCAGTGACAACGCATAACCGACAGATGTAATCATGATTATTATGATTATTATCATTCTTTACCGAAAGATGTACACCGTGACCGCAAGCTTTGAATAAAACATTCCTGGTAAAAGTGCAAGACGTCACATCTGCTGATAGTCATTCATGTCTGTTACAAATCAAATTCTATAAATACATAAGTACATGTAAATCAATGTAATACTTACTCTTGCGGATCCCACAAGGTCATTCCATCGTTTGCGGCATTGGTTGCCCTCACGCACCTTATTGGTCGCCGACGAGACCACCTCTGCTATCTCGGTCTATATCCTCTAGTAGGCCTTTGGGGTGGGCTTCCCATGTGCTCTCTGTGCCAAATCACCCCAGAGTAACTCGACCTCCTGCAGGAGGGAGGCATTTGCCTCGTCCGTGAACCTCCTGGCTCTTTTGCGCCCTCCAATGTGCTTCTCTCACTGCTCTCTCCAGCATCAGTCTCCACAGCATGCTGTGATGCCTCCTCCTCTCTCTCCATTATATGGCAAATTTGGTCAAATATGTGGCTGGTAACAGCTAATTTTTGTTTGCCTACTTGCTATGAAGCTCTAAAGTCTCCTTCCTTCCTCCCTAAGCAGTCACATCACACCCAGCCCTCAATCCCTCTGAGTTCCCTCTCTCTCTGTCTCCTCTTCTGCGCATGTCATGATGACCCTTGACCTCCAGAATCATGGGAATCGAGTGTTGCCATGCCATTGCTAAGGACGGCCACACTTTACGGCAGAAGGTCAAAAGAAATTTACGCTACGGCCCATTTGATATCGCTCACAGTAACGCCCATTTTCAAAAATGTAAACAAGGTTTTTTGAGAATGGGCGAGAAACTGGCGACCTGAAAACCCTTTTTTAATGCCCACGCCGGAAATAACGCCCAGTTTTGGGTGGTAAACACAAAAGTAGAGGTTCTAGCCCATAGTGTTTTGAATTATATTACAAGAAGAAAATTGTATTTATACAGCATGTTTATAGATCATGTTTTTCGGATGTTCCTGAGCAGGTAACTGTAGACTAGTCAGCTTAACGCCAGTTGTGGATAAGATTCCAGAGGCCTTGATTATAGAGTAAAATGAATGCTAAAATTAACAGCTAGAAAGACGCAAGTTAGTTAAGAACAATCGGCGAGAATTTGTAAAAGGTTCTCTCTGATTAATTTAACAATGTTTTGTGAAAAACTAGCGGTGTGTATTGATAAAGGAAATGGATGTTGTGTGTATGGATTTCTAAAAGTAATTTGATAAGGTGCTGCTTTAAGTTGATAGAAAATAGCCAGGGAAACCCTTCGGCCAGGGATAGGAGCGGGCCAGCGTCGATTTCTTTAAGTGTAGGTAAGGCTTTTTCAAACAGTGTTGTATGCGTCTGTGCGTGGTTTCCAAAAGAAGTTATTGGGGAAAGTGGCCTTATAGCCAGAAAATGCGCGTAAACTGCGTTTTAGCGTACACCAGCGCCAGAATGTATAGTGCCAAACATTCTGGCGCTGTTTGTCAGTGCCGGCGCCCCTACATTGGGGAAACTTTTCACTGACCTTCAACGCCAGAAAAATCGCTGGGCGCTGAAAAACGTCGGCCAGTGCTCGGCAAAATAGGAGCCTAGGTCCCTTGCTTTTTGTGGTATATATCAATGATTTAGACTTTAATGTAGCGGATATGATTAAGAAGTTTGCAGATGATACTAAAATTGGCTGTGTGGTTGATAATGAAGAAGAAAGCTGTACACTGCAGGAAGATATCAATAAATTGGTCAGGTGGGCAGAACAATGGCAAAGGGAATTCAATCCGGACAAGTGTGATGTAATGCATTTGCGGAGGGCTAACAAAGCAAGGGAATACACATTAAATGGTAGGACACTGAGAAGTGTAGAGGGACAAAGGGACCTTGGAGTGCATGTCCACAGATCCTTGAAGGTAGCAGACCAGGTAGATAAGGTGGTTAAGAAGTAATTCAGAATATTTGCCTTTATTAGCCGAGGCATAGAATACAAGAGAAGGGAGGTTATGCTTGAACTGTATAAAATACTAGTTAGGCCACAGCTAGAGTACTGCATGCAGTTCTGGTCACCACATTACAGGAAAATGTGATTGCACTAGAGAGGACACAGAGGAGATTTACGAGAATTTTGCCTGGACTGGAGAATTTTAGCTAAGGAAAAAGATTGGATAGGCTGGGTTTGTTTTCTTTGAAACAGATGAGGCTGAGGGGAGACCTTATTGAGGTGTATAATATTATGAGGGGCCCAGATAGAGCAGATAGGAAGGACCTATTTCCCTTAGCAGAGGGATCAACAACCAGCGGGCATAGATTTAACATAATTGGTAAGAGGTTTAAAGGAGATTTGAGGGGAAATTTCTTCACCCAGAGGGTGGTGGGGGTCTTGAACTCACTGCCTGAAAGGATGGTAGAGGCAGAAACCCTCACCACATTTAAAAAGTGCTTGGATGTGCACTTGAAGTGATGTAACCAGGGCTATGGACCAAGCTCTGGAAAGTGGGATGAGGCTGGATAGCTCTTTGTCAGCCGGTGCTGACACGATGGGCCAAAATGGCCTGCCTTGAGCACAAAAAATCTAGGCTGACAGAGCACTGCACTGTCGAAGGTGCCGTTTTTCAGATGAGACATTAAACCGAAGCCCTGTCTGCTCTCTCAAGTGGACATAAAATATCCCATGGCACTATTTCGAAGAGCAGGGAAGTTATCCCCAGTGTTCTGGCCAATGTTTGTCCCTCAATCAACATAACAAAAAAAACAGATTATCTGGTCATTATCATATTGCTGTTTGAAGGAGCTTGCTTCTCTGCAAATTGGTTGCTGCATTTCCGACATTACAAGAGTGACTACACTCCAAAAGTCCAGTGGTCATGAAAGGCGCTATATAAATCCAAGTCTTTATTTCTTTCTTTCCTTCCGTGCTGTAAATTTCTATGATTCTACGATTAGAATAGATATGTTCTGGTAGTAAATGGGGAATAGAGAGGAGACAATAGGAGGGAGTCCAGAGTTAAAGTCAGAGGTCCCGTGATGGGGCAAAGTTGACGGAAGTAGGATGGAGTCAGCTTGGAGCATCGACGAACTGCTGTCCAGGTTTGGAGACAGGTTTGGAAGGTGAGTGAGTCCAGAAGCTTTTTGAAGAGTAGAGCATCAGAGGACAGATTGCTGGAGGTATTTCCATGAGAATGAAGAGCCAGGCAGTATGCAGAATAGATGCAGGTCAGAAAAACGGTGACAAAATTGGAAGTCACCATAAGATCTAGAGGCGGTAGAGAAATGGACTTTGAAGCTTAGGAGAATTAAATTCTGGTCAGGAACTAGACTGTAGCTGAAGCTGAAAAACCAGTAGAACCAGTAGGACAGTCATAAGCTCAGCAGGTAACAGCAGCAGTGGGGGATGGCAGTGTAGGCTGGCCCGTGCTGCCCCTGGGCCCTCGCCTGTTCTGGGCCCCGAATTCGCGCCACTCCTGGGCCCCGATCACGTCCCACCACAGTCTCTTGCCGCTCCTTCGCCCCGATCTCGCCACTCCTGATGTGCCTGCACACACTCCAATCACCGACCTGGAGCTTGGTGACGTCCCTCTTCACTGCCGTTGCTCTCCTGCTCCAGCAGGTGCTGCTCCCTGGAGTGGTACGCTGCCACACTGCTCCTTCCGCTCCCCGGCCTGCTCTGATGGTGCTCGCAGGTCGGGGGCCGCACAGGTCCGTGTGCGCACTAGGTCCATGCAGCAGAGCAGGTCTGCAGTCATCTTGGTTAATCCTTGCTACTGGACCAAGACCTAGCTCTCTCAAGCCCTTGTGGTGGCTGGTGTGCAACGGTCACCACACGTTAAAAAAATCCAAGCACAGGCATCTTCCACCCTTCAAGATTTAGTTCAGACCTGGAATTTTAGGCCCATCATTGAAACACCTGTGAACTTTTTGACGTGGAAGCAAGTCATCCTCGGTTCGAGGGACTGCCTGATGATGGGGGATGGGCTGTAGGTAGACAATGTTACTTTATAACTTCCCAACACAATAGGTGTGAGGAATTTACTGCTTACTGAGAGAGTAATTATTTACTTAAATTAAAACAGAAATATTCTGCAGGTCAGGCAGAATCTGTGGAGAGAGAAACAGAGTTAACGTTTCAAGTTGATGACCTTTCATCAGAACTGCATTTTGGGCTAGAGTTTGGGTTAGAGTTAGGGTTTTGATGAAAGGTCATTGACCTGAAACGTTAACTTTATTTCTCTCTCCACAGATGCTGCTTAAACTGCTGAGTGTTTTTGTATCAGAGTTCCAGCATTTGCAGTATTTTGCTTTTGTAATTATTTGCATATTGTGTACTGTTTTTTGGAAAACAACTTCAGTGTCTTACCCATTATTAGTTGAACCAGTTTTTGTCTCAGTGCTCCCTCGCCCCTAACCCTAATCTTGTGTAAATACACTTTCTATCTTTAAAAATTCAACATTTAAAGGTAACTAATTTTCCAAATCATTTTTGTGGCAAAATATGTGGCCAATAAATTCTCAACACCTGACACTTGGAAAGTCACTCAGTTGTAACACAAATACTATGTTGAAGAAGGCCCACCACCACACTATCTCAAGTCAACTATGGATGGGCAATAAATCCTGTGAAAAAATAGAAAGAAAAATCAGCTCAATTCATTTCCGTGATGCTACTAATAACATCCTTCTGAAGAAAATGACAGAAAATCAATTGCCGCTGGCTATGTGCCAGCCTGCATGTGAGGAGGCAGTACCCTTGCACAGTATAAGAGTGGCTTTAGTTTTCCAGACAATATTCCCTACTAACACTGATCAAAAAATCTAAGAATGATTGTGTTAACTCCCCTAATAGCTTAGTGGATAATTGTACTGTATGTTATGGGATTGAGCCCGACAAGGCAGAAGGTTTCAGGATCAATTCTCTGACTTTGCTGAGTTAGCTGGTCTCAGTCTGGGCACCAGTTGGAATTCTACAGCTGAACAAGTATAAGGTATTGAATCCACTGCCTTATGATGTGCAATACCTGTCAACAAGGGTCAGTTGGTGGCATTCTTGCCTCTGAGCAAAACATTGGGATTCAAGCCCTTTCGTAGGACTTGAGGACATAATCTAGGCTGGCACTTGAGTGTGATAGTGAAGGAATGTTACATTGTTGGAAATATTGGGGGAGAAATTGAATACTGTCACACCCATTTATGAACAAAATTAGATTTGGAGGGACCAAATTGGGCAGGTGAATTCCATATTTCTGAGGTGCCTGCCTAAAACAGTCAGGACCCTTGAATATGCTAGACAGGGGCCTAATGCCTCTTTTAGGACCCCCCTGCCAAATTCCACATAAACTGGGTAGAGCATGTGCCACGCATGCCCCCTCCTCTTCAGTTTTTCTGGGCCTAAAGGAACCGCTGGAGATCGCTGAAGGACCTTGCAATGTTTGCATAAATAACAGAAGTATCTACACTTCAAAAGTAATTCATTGGAAGTGAAGTGTTTTGGGATGTCCTGAAGATATGATTAGTGGAGTTCATTCTTTTGTAAAGTTAGGCACAGAGCCGGGCTAAAAGAAGGGAAAAATCTGTCATGGTTCTCACTCCTGAGTGCTATCCAATGAGCTTTCTTAGAAAAGGTGCATGCATAGACATGACTGAGGACAGAATTGGGCTCGATTGTGATTACTATTGTATATGTAGGCACCTTTTGCAATGACAGGATATGGTACTTAAACTGTGTAGACTGTAGTCCTTTATTTGCAGCACCTCGAGTGAGGACACCAAGCTGTGAGTTTCCTTTTATGCTAGGTTACCTGCAATGTGAAGGTAACCCTTAGGTCTCCAGCAGCAGCACCCTCTGGTGTACAGGTAAGGTGTGTACAGTGTAAGGGTACATTCAGTGTTACAGATATCACATAACAATACAAGCATGCATATATAACACTCCCCCCTTTTTAATATCCTTATTGTCATGACCTGGGGAGGTGATCAGTAGTGGGCTATGGGAGGTTGTGGTGAGGGTTATGTGGGTGCCAGGTGTGATCCCTGTACTAGAGGCTGGCCTCATACGTTTCCCCCCCATCCCCTTACATACAGACCATCTGGGTGTACTTTTGTGGGATCCCTCAGAGGGGTAGCCACGGCAGCAGTGTATACTCTGTGATGTGGGTAATTGTGCGGTGGTGGGCAGGGCCACAGGACTGGGTGGGCTTCTTGTCCTCCAATTTGGATGAGGGCCTGGTCATCCCAGGGTTTGGCGGGGAAGCTGGAGGGTATTGGCCTCTCGCTCCTGGTGTTGGCCCTGGTGGCCAGGGGTTGTAGGGCTGGTTTGGTGCAGGTTGCCAGTGGTGGTGGCTGTGCTGCCCATTGACCACTGTCCCTGTAGTGGGTCTGCTCCCACTGGGTGTGTATGTGTCCTTCCAGGGGCATCACACTTGTTCCAAAGGGCCAGGCTACATGGTCTGGTAGCCAGCTGGACCTGGGGGTCTCCCACATGTGATTCCTCTAGCATTTGCATGGTTCCTGTAGAACCCAATGACCTTTAGCAGTGTCCTACCTGTATACATGACACCTTGGCTCTGGTCACACATAGTCAAGCCTACATTATAAATTACAGAATTTGCATCACTTTTTGGTGTCATGGTCTCACCAGACATGGTTACATTAGGCATTCAAAGTCTCTGTCATAATCATCAAACATAACAAGCTTGTTCTTAACCTTACTTATACAAGCATTCATCTCATTTGTCACATTAGTTACACCAGCATCACAATTCATGGTTACATTATCATACTTGCACTCTTTTATTGCATCTTTAGCTTTAAAGTCCTTGTCCTCATTGAGTTGAAACTGTCCCCTTAAATGTTTTTGGTTACCGGTCTTCTTTAAGGGAGCCTTCTAATCCGATTGGCCGTTCGGTGCCACGTATCACTCCTCCAACGCTGCCCCTCGTGATCTGGCCGCGGCCATTTTGTTTGCAGGTTCTGCTCCTCGTGGTGCGCCGCCATTTTCTGGCTCTCCTCCAGGTAGGCTGTGGTGGTCTTTTCTTCCTCAGCTTCGGCCATGGGCATCGGGAATCCACTTTTTTCGATGATGTTCGCCTCTTGGAGTCCTGCCCCGGCCCAGAAGGTGGCGTTTTCGGTCCTGGAGATTTAGCCGTAATGTTGTGGAGTCGTCACCGCACAGTTGAGCTGGACGGTGGGATCTCTGGATGCAGCAGTGGATCCATGTTTGATGTCGATTGCTGGAGCCTGGAGGCCTTCGCCACTTCGACCGACTTGGACGGGGTTCATCCAATTCCTTCCAAGCAGCGTGAGACCGTTGGCGGCTACAATCCACAGGGGGAGTTTGTTAAACACGCCGCCCTGGGAGACCTGAACGTCCTTGCTGCCAACGACCGGAATTTTACCTTTGGTGTAGGTGAGCAGCTTCGCTTGGACATGATGCAGTTTTGGTCGATTGGCGGGATTGATCCAAAGTTTTTCAAAGGTCATTTGGCTCATCACAGACTGGCTCGCCCCTGTGTCAATCTCAGTTGAAACTGGGACCCCGTCGATGTCTACTTCCATCGTCCATGGAGAACTTTCAGTGGAGCAGGTATGAATTCCATACTCTTCTTCCAGGTGTTGAGCAGCTTCACCTTCATCTGTGTCGGAGCCCCGGTGATCAGCCAACTCATCAGAGACGCGGTGAGTACAGCTTTTTCTGCACATTCTTTGAAAGGTGCCCTTTCTCATTGCAGCCTTGCATGCATAGTCTTTGTAGCGGCACTGGTGGGCCTTGTGGTTTCCCCCACAGTGCCAGCACAAGGTTTGTCCCATGTGGCAGACTCAGGGTTGCGGGACTCGGAGCAGCATTTCTGCCTTTAGAAGTATCCATGCGGTGCACTGCGCTCGCCGGTTTAGAGTCCTGGGTCAGTATTCGCCTGGAGTCGCTGGCCGAAACCATGTAGACTTGGCTCACTTGAATTGCTTTCTGCAGGGTGACTGTGATGTCGGCAGAGAGCAATTTGTGTAGGAAGCCTTCGTGGCCGATTCCGATGACAAATATGTCCCTTAGTGCTTCAGTAAGGTGGTCTCCAAAATGACACGGTGCAGCTAGTCTTCTTAAATGTGCAGCATACTTAGTAATTTCTTGGCCTTCGGGTCGCCGGTATGTGTAGAACCGGTGCCTGGCTGTGAGGATGCTTTCTTTTGGTTTTAGTTGCTCCTTTATAAGTGTTACAAGTTCCTCATAGCTTTTGATGGTTGCCTTCGCTGGGGCTAGCAAGTCCCTGATGAAACAATGGATGATGGGTCCACAACTGCTAAGCAGAATGGTCCTGCGCTTGTTCGGTACTGTAGCCGGTGTGTCCCCATCCAGGTCGTTGGCTATGAGGGAATGTTCCAATCTTTCTACAAAAGCATCACAATCTTCCCCATCAGTAAATAGCTGAAAGTTGCTGAGATTCGACATGCTGAGAATGTAGTTCGTGACCTCGTATCCTTGTCGCCAGTTGTAGTGTATGTAGGTACCTTTTGCAATGACTCCACAAGGCAGGGTATGGTACTTAAACTGTGTAGACTGTAATCCTTTATTTGCAGCTCCTTGAGTGAGGACACCAAGCTGTGAGCTTCCTTTTATACTGGGTTACCTGCAGTGTGCAGGTAACCCTTAGGACTCCAGCAGCAGCACCCTCTGGTGTACAGGTAAGGTGTGTACAGTGTAAGGGTATATTCAGTGTTACTGACATCACATAACAATACAAGCATGCATATATAACAAAATTACCTTTATAGCATGTTGACACTCAGATCTAGAAATTGCGTAGTGCCCCATTTGGTGCGCTAAGTTTTGCGGGAGTGCAAAGATATCGCTGGGCGCTGTGCAAGTAATGCTGACTCGAAGTTCCAGTTTAGCACTCCAGGAAGGAAGTGCAGCTCTAAATCAAGTACTACCACTTCCCTTGGAGCACTAAAGCTGGTAAGAGGGTCAGTAGCAGTTCAGCGCTGCACAATTCGAGTGCAACGGGTGGTGGGATCCGAGGCTCCTTCTCTCCCTTAAAGGGAAAGGCTGTTGCTGCAAGCTGTGCATTACAAGGATTTCCCTCATCGCCGATGACAGCCACAATCTGCGTTGATCAATCCCAAGCACTCTAACAGAGTGCAGGGCTGATCAATCACGGCAGAACAGAATGGAAAAAAGATCACCTCAGGGCTAAAAACAAATTTTTTATTTACCCGAGCGGCATCACCTTTAAATACTGCTCTTCAAGCGGCCAGCCTCCCTTACAACGCCTCCTGCAGCTGCCGGTGTTGACGCCCGGCGGTTCTGCAGGGGCGGAGCCGAAGTTTGCATCTGGGGCGCTACCTGGGAGCTGTGCAGCCGGATGATGTCGCAATCGCAGGGCACAGGAGATTGTGGCACGAGTGGTTACCACTGCCGCAAACCTCCACGGCATATTTGCAGGTGTCGGTACTCTCATCGCACCCGGTCACAGAGCCAGTAGTGCCCCATTATCGCCCCCCCCCCCCGCGGAGGCACTAATGGGAGGCACTAATGGCAAAGGAGACCAATTTCTCCCATTGTCTATGCTCACAAATGTATAGTGGCTACTTCGATGAGGTACGATAGGATTTCCGGAACCATTCACCAGCAAGGGTCAGTGGAGAGAAAAATGGAAAAAACAATCAAACAGTTTTGAAAACTGACAAAGTACATCACTTAGCATATCAATGTCTGCATTGTAATATGATCAGCAACCATACAGCACTGCTAGAAGGATCTTGGCCCTGAAATTTGGGCACAGCCAGTTTTGGCCACAGAGAATGGGGGAAGGATGGGGGAAAGGACATTCCCAATGACTGAATGGCAAGGCCCGAGGATCCCCAGATATTGTGCCATGGGCCTCATTATAATGGTGCTGGTGTGTCGTTAGAGCCATGACAAGCAATGCATTATTGGGCTGCGGTGAATGTCTCAACAGCTCTCAGGCAAGTTTCAATTCGAGGATCGAGGCCAGAATTAGGTCAGGCCAGGGATCTTGGCTGGAATCAGGACTGGGATTGTTGTCAAGTCCATGGTTCAGGTTGGGCAGGGAAGGGCAAGGGCCAGAGATTGGGGGGGAGTTGGGAGTCGGGGCCAGGTGTGGGAATAATGGGGGAGGGAACGGCGGCGATGGAGTGGGAGTGATGGTGATTGATACATTTAAGATGGTGTCAGCAGGCCAGGCTCCACATTCAGGTAATGTACTTATATTCTTGTTTGGGCCTAGCCAGTGATCCCGAGCCCTGGTTTCCCTGAGTGCAGCCAGCGCTGATGCTGGCTTCCTCAGGGCCAACCAATCTTGGAAAGGGGGGCTTCATACAGGCTTATGCAAATAGCCTCACACCTGTTTCAGGCAGGGATAAAGGGGGCATTTTTTTTGTCCTTACCCAATAGTTCGGGCAGCACACTTACAGTTGGAAATGTGCGCACGCTTCCTACCCACCATATTGGGCTTAGTAATCTGAGCCTGGAAAACAGGTGCTGCGCAGACCAAATTCTCAGCCATAACATTACATTTTAGCCGCAGTTAGATGACATTACTGCCAAGTCTTGATCCTTGTATTTTGTTATATTTTGTTGAGAACGGCAATTTAAATCAGCAGCTTGTGTCTGCTGTTGATTTTCTCATCAAAATTATTTTTCATATTTTATTTTATTAATTTTTTGTTGCAAATTGTTACTGTAAAAAAGATTAAATGTGATTTCAACAAAATGTCACGTCATAAACAGTTTCCATTGCTGCACTGGAGTGCAGTGATCCTTTTTAACAGCTGCTTTGATTTAATTTAAAAGTTATTGTAATTTAGTGCCTAATCCCATGAGGTGTCCTGGAGTTTAAATAGACAGGTCTCATTTCTTTACCTAATTTGTGTTGGATTTCATTTCGAATTGTGATTCAAGTGCGGTTGACTTTTTTCCAGTATAGTTACATCATGCTGTCAAGCTGTCAATCGCTGCAATCCTACTGACACTTTGACATCACTGGGGTGAAGTGGGCTCGTAGCCCTGCTAATGTAGAGTACTTTAGACTGCACTAAAAAAGCTAATTGCCCTGATTTTGTATTCAAATATATGTAGTTTCTTTTAAAATGAACAAAACAGCATAAAAATTCAATTTTCATCATATTTAAACCAAATGGCTGTGGAATCCTGCAACTTGAAATAAAAACAGAGCGAAGTGCAGGGATTTATTTTATATTGTAACAGTTGACATATGAAAATAATTTTGTACGGATCTAAAGTTTGATACCTTAAGTATGGATTAGGTGGGCCATAAACTCTCTGTAAATGATCGTTACAGAGCACACAGCCAGAGAAACAATGTTCCTTCTGTGGTATTTGTGGACATCAAAGGTTAAAAGGTAATATTATACTAGACTGCAAATGGAAGCTTTAAACAGGGATATCTAAATTCCACTGCTTTTTATAATCAAATCCTAGACTGTATTACCAGAAGACATGCCATTGTTTGGAAGTCAGGCATCAGGAGCAATTAATCAATAATTAACATTACAGTTAGCTCTGGGTATTTTTACTATTGTGCCTGGTTGTCTGGAACATAGAGGGGAGGGAGGAGCCTGAGAAGCGAAGGAAGCTAAAACACCAAACTGCAAATACATTTTTTAAATTGCTATATATTTTCCAAAGGTTCACTCTCCACAAAGCCATTAGCTAACCTGTCCTCAAGTGTTAGCTAGATATGACTACTATGAGTATTTTGCCAACTTAACTAGAGGCAGAGTCAGCAGTGAACTGTAATTTATAGCCAGAATCCTTCAACAGAAGGCAGCTGTTGTAATGCACTGTAAAGCAGATATATAGCATATATTTTTCTACCTGACTGTAATGTTGAATCCAAGAAATTAGAATGAAGTTAGAAATCCCCGAGACGTCAAGCACTGCCTTTTTAAAAATAATGAGCGGTAATTTCATTGGCAGAAATTCAGCTTCCCGTCTCTCTCCCTCGCTTTCCAGTACAGTATGTCGAGAGTTCACTGTTACAACTACTTTCTTATTATCATTGAATGCTTTCTGATTGACCTATAGCTGTAATAGTCAAGTTTTGACAGGCAGACACTGCAAGGTTGTCTGGTTAATCCAGACAATCTGCAGACTGAAGAAGAAGGACTGGTCTTGGAACAGTCCTCTGAGCTAATACCCAGTGCCTGCAGGAAGATATTGTCAGTCTATAGGACAAGTTATTTCAAAGGTCACTGTCTGAGACACAAAGTGTCAGAGAGTCAAGGATTTCAAGAAGAAAGTGGATAATAGAGTATCATTTACAAAGGCAGAACAAAACCTGGGAAGGTAGCAAGAAATGAGGAAGAAGGAAGTGAAAGGCCGAAAGCAAAATAAATGAATTGCATCAACATATAATTTAAAATGATCCAAGGTTTAACTTTTTTTCTGTTATTTATTAAGATGGTTTAAAATGTTTTACTCCTTGAGGTTGAAATTCTGCCTGAATGCTATTTTTGGTACACAGGTTAACATATTGGTGTAAAATTCCTTCGTGCTGTTTTCTAACAATTCTGTTAATCCACTTACATTAAGTGGTTTTGTTAAAATGCTGCACATAAGAATTTTGCATAATCATCATAACCTGTATGTTGCTCACTGGAATTTCAACCCCTGTCTTTGAACTTTGGGGAATGTTTTATTTTTTAACTGCGCTGTCCAGTAACATTTTTTTTACAATGAATTGCAAGGATTCTTAAGACGCATACATACAAGCTTGTATAAACTTTCAACATTAAACTAATACTCTTTGTAAAAACAGCAAGATTAATACTTTCTAAAAAATATTCTACTTTCTATTTATTTTCTTAGGTATATTGGTACTATATCCCCACAGTAATATCTATGAATTAATTTGGTAAAAGAAGGAGAGATATTTATTCAGTATGGTTATGATTCTCATAGTTTTAGAAACACGTAGTGAAGACTAAAGCAAACACAGAAGCTTATTGTGCTAATATAAATTATTTGATCGTTATCAGATAATTTATAGGCGATTGTATTCCTTGAAATGTTCTCATTGTTATTTTAATGCACTGAATTAATTCTCTCTTCACTCTCTATTCATTTTTTCTCATTATGGTGATGTGTTAAAAAAAAACTCCAGTCTGTGAATGTCATCTGCCTGTAGTGGCAGCTCAGTATAATGTTGCATTCCACTGGATAATGTGATGGTGGACACATACACCTGATCCATTTCTGTAAGATGAAGGACAGGAGTTTTCTTTTGTATGACGATGATCTAAATCTTTTTAGCATAAGAAATCAATGGACAGCCATTAAAGGTAATGAAATGAGATCAGCTTCTTCGATCTCTGTAAAAGATGGAAACTTAGCCAAATAAAGAGAGGTGGAGGAAGGAAAAAAGGAGAGAAGGAAAAAAGAAAGGAAGGAAAAGGGGAAGGGAAAGGAGCTTGTTATCAATGCTATATAATGGTCCTCATCTGAGAAGGAAGGGTTGGTGATAAGGTTTTGGAAATATAAATAATAAAATCAGAAAGTAAAATTAGACAGGGAAAAGAGAGGATAAAATTATGCCATTTAGTGGAATACATTATTAGATTACTTGTCTTTCTTTAAAGCGTAATTATAATGACAAGGATCATCTTGTGAGAGGTTTTTCAAAAACAAAATCATCTCTTCACAGAAAGGAAAAAATGGGCAGATATTGTAATTAATGAAGAGATATCAACCTCCTCTTCTCTACATCAGCAGTCAAGCCAGGAAAAGGCAGACATGGGCTGGAAATAAATTGTCACAAGGAGAGACAGAGGCAGGCAGAACCAGAAGCTAATTGGTTCCAGTTTAAAATAAACAGTCATAAAGCCTGAAGGCTCCTGTGTGGTTAAAGTAATGAAATGCTGACACTTTCTACCACTGAATATACACTTAAACCCCCTCCCCACCACCCCCGCCTCCCCCATTCATGGAAAATGTCCCCGATTACTGTTGTTTTTGAATTAGCAGCATCGCTTTTACATTTTACAATTAAATGCAACCTGATGTGTAGACACAGTGTTGTCCTGTTAATGTTAACTGAAGAATTTGAGCTGTGTCACGTAGCAAAAACACTGAGCAAAACCTGGTTGTGGGTGATTAAAGCAAAGAGCTTCAAATCCAGCTAATTATTATACCCAATCACAGGGAAGCATGGTAAAAAGGACATGTTCATTCGCACTTAATGTCACCTATAGCGGGTGATGAATATATAAAGGCTGAAGTCCTTTCCGTAAGGAAAACATTCCATGGCGGTAGGTGATGTGTATCTCACAGAATTCCCTCACATCATACTACAGCTTTAACCAGCAACTGAGACTATACTGCCCCCTGTTGATGTTTTCTACACATTGAAAAATGAAAGCTGCCTGCAGCACATCCAATCAGGGTTGGCTCTCTTCACAAGACGCTTAGGCGACTGACCTTGGCAATTAAAATATAAAATATCAAAGCTGTGCATCAAGTCTTTCTAAGGAAAGGTGATACCAGGGAAACTCAGTGACACTGTAAAAAAAGGCTATCTAAATTAGGAAAGTTCTACTGGAAAAAAAAAGTTTCTGGGGAATGAGACGGTGCCCTCAGTGAATAGACAATGTGGATAACATTGATAGGCAGAAAGATGTTGAATGAGGTCTGATTTCTTTGTAATGGCTGCAACTCAAAACGCTAATGTTATAAAATGACAGACTTGCAAGCAAACTAGCATACATTTCAGCATCAAGAACTGATATTAATTGTCTTTCTGTTTGAAACGACATCTTCAACACAGCTATAAGAATATTGTCATCTAATATATTTACATTCCTGAATTTTTTATTTTGGCTCCTGACTCAAAACGATTAAATCCATTTTAATGAGGAGATTGCTAATCTCAACAGGGATATTGATTGGATCAGAAATGGTTGTGACTGTTAATGCCTGGAGTTTTGTGCTGGTTTATTTCTTCATGATTTTCAAAAGCTTGAAATTACTTTTTTCTAAGCCATTATCTATTCATGCAGGCACTATGCCAAACACCCACTAGTTGTGGAGATTGTGATACATGAGGCCGGAATTTTCAGACTGGCTGAAAGAAGTACACTGGACAGGAAGGTCATTCTGTTGAAACATCGGCTTAGGAGGAAAGATGATCACAGCACCAGGGTCCATTCATCCTCAGTAACCCATGTAAGAAATAGTAATGATTCATGATTTATATTCATAAAATACTTTGCAACTCCCTACCATTGAGGGCAACAGTTATTTTTTGTTTTAACCGTTCAGCTAAATATTTTGGAAACAATGCTTGCGAGCTCGGCCCCACCAAAAACTCAGGCTCATTTGATTCTGTGTGTTAAAGGAAATCTATCAATCTATATAAAAGAACTTTGTGGAAATATTTTTTTTAAAAGGAGAATAGTTTAGGTGAACGCTTAAGGTCCAAAAACCAATAACATTGAAAAGAGTAGGAAATAGTACTGTTTCACTCCGAAATGGTTAGCCCTCCCTTCCACACGCACTCACCAACACAGCTTGACTGTAATTCTTGTGCAACAATTCTGAATCACTTTGTTAGACTCCAATATAGTTACTTTTAAACCAGCACAAGACACATTAAATCAGGCCCTGTGACCATTAGTGGAATATTGCATTGGAAAACAACATGAGGTTGGTTTGAATTTTAAACATGTTCTGAGATAGGCTGGCTACTGTTGTTAAAATATGTTCCAAGCATTTTAGGACTTTAGCAAGAACCAGCATATTCTAGTCAGCTGTTTAGGATTCACATTGGAAATAAAAATAAATTCTGTGGTGAGGTATTTTAAATAGTTGGATCTTAAGTGAAAAATTGAGAAGCATTAAAATTGTCCGCAGCCTAAATCACTGCAGTGGTGTACTTATTATCACAAGATGACTTTGCAAGCACTCTCTGGAACAGTCAATGGCTCTAGTCAGGAAATCTCATTAATATGTGGATTATTCCAGGTTTCTGTCCATGTTAAATTTAAATTTGTAGTTATTCAGGTCACTGGGCTGTTGCCACTCGATTTCCTTTTTGTTTAGTTAACACATTGTTTAGCTCTTCAGAGGCTGTTTCTGACCTGCATAATAAGCATTCCAAATGCACCACATTTATCCATGAATCCTGCTTACCCATAGCAACAAAAACAAATGTTTTCAAAAATGATGTTAAATACTGATGAATCCTCATTAAAAAAAAAACAAGAAAAAATTCTGGATAGTGAAATTGATTTACAAATTTCAAAATATTGTCCTGAGGAAAGCTGCTATCAATATGTCATTTGTATTAGTCAGTAGCTACTAGTTATAATAACTAATGATAATTAATATGCATCTATGATTCCTTTTGGAAAACCAAAACTGTGAATCTGATGTTAGAACTACTTGGGACAGAAATTGCCCCCTCTCCTGAAATGGGGTGCTCCCACCCCGTTTCGATGGTCTTTAACCACAGCTGCGTTAAGGGTCGACTCTTTCGTCAAATTCCGTTCTTTGTTTTTTTTTGTTTTGATCCAGAAGGCGGTGTAAATGGGGGCGGTGACTACACCTGAGGGGTAAAGACGCAGCGGTGACTGCAACTGAGGGGCAGAAGTGCAGAGTTACCGCCGCGATGACGTCATCACGGCACCACGCCACCATGGCTCTCCCCTTCAAATAAAGAGAGCCTTTGCGATTTTTAAACTTCGGTCCACTGGGCCACCAGGGAGGGTTTTGGCTGGGCCAGCAGTCTGGCACCCAAGAGGGGGCCCGTCCGAACCCGGGGGCATAATTGTTGGGCCAGCATGGCAGTCAGCCAACAAAAAAAACATGGCAGCAGCGGCAGTGAGCCCTTCCCTTTAACGGAAGCCGCACCATCACTGCAGAAGGCCACAACCTCACTGGACCACCGGGAAAAAACTTGTTTCCAAGGGGAATGTCACCGTCGGGGGATTAAATTGGCGGTGTGTACGGTGATGAAATGCTTAACACCAATCGGCAGCAGCAGAGCAGTAAGGGGGGGGAGATCGGGGCACTGTCGGAAAACTCGGGAGGGCAATTAGGTTAGCAACAGCCATTACATCAAAAATCGGTGACCACTCCACTCGGCAGCGTGGTCGCCGATTTGCGGTGGTAACATGCCTTAAGGAAAGGGGCAATTTTGGCCCTTCTGTCTCCTGTAAAGGGGTGGTGTCACCATACTGGGGCGGTTTCAGACAGGTCTAGGGGCCCAAAATTCAATATTGCTGTTTTTTGGCATTATTCCTATCAACGCTGTTTTTTTAGGCAAAAAAAAAATAAGGCTGAAGTTCCGCCAAAATTGTTTTTCATTTTGGCTCTGCGCAGAAATAGCTCCATTTTTTAGGATGGAGCTAATATTTTTTGCTGTAAAAATGACGTCCAATATGAACATGCCCAAGCATTTATGTTTCCAGGGTAACGCGAGGCACAATGGGAGGGAACAAGCTGTCTCTCTCCGGTTCCCGGGTGTGGGAGGAAGGGAACGTGGGCTGAGGGCTGCTTTTATATAATTATGTAGTGGGAGCTTTACTCTGTAGATAACCCATGCTGTACCTGCCCTGGGAGTGTTTTGATGCTGAAACGTAAACTCCCCGTCCGAGCCGCCGGACTCTGGCGACAGCTCACAAATGGCCCGCCGCGGCCGCCCCATCCCTAGCCAAATGGCCTGCCGCGGCCGCCCCATCCCTGGCCAAATGGCCTGCCGCGGCCGCCCCATCCCTGGCCAAATGGCCTGCCGCGGCCGCCCCATCCCTAGCCAAATGGCCTGCCGCGGCCGCCCCATCCCTGGCCAAATGGCCTGCCGCGGCCGCCCCATCCCTGGCCAAATGGCCTGCCGCGGCCGCCCCATCCCTGGCCAAATGGCCTGCCGTGGCCATCCCTCACCCTGGCCGAGCCGGAGGAATCAGTTGCCTTCAGTCCCTGTTGAGAGGTGAATTGGTATAGGAATAATTAAACTGTATCAAAGTAATTACGTAGCATAACTGACACAAATCAGCTACATACAGAATGATTTTGAAGTGTCAGTGGGCTGGAATTTCCAATAGCTTACCGCCCGGTTTCTGGGCGGTGTTGGCCATTGTGGGCGGTAATCAGGTGAGTGAAAATTTCCTTACCAGAGTATCGGCGGCAGTTTCAAGGTACCGCTGGGAGCGGACCACCAGCGTGCATCTTCCTGAGATCGCCCTGGTGCGATATTTGGCTGAGCGGTGACTCACGGGTAAGTTTTTAAAAAACGCCCACGAGGATCAGCGGAGCTGAGCGGAAGGTGATTAGCTCTTCAAGACAAAAGTTAGTAATTGTTTTTTTACTAATTATTTCTAAAATGTGTTGTGGTGATTTAGTTTGAAAGTGTCTTGGGAAATTTTTTTGATTTTTTTAGTTAATGTTTTTTGAAAAATTCTTTTTATTGTTTTACTGGTGTTAGGCCCAACCCGCAGCCTTGGGGTAAATTTTTATTGATTTAAAAATTTTTTCGCCATTTTGTTTACGAACCGCCCAATCGACCATAAATTGCACTTTTTCACCCAGAATGGGGGTGCAATGCCCATGTTTTTCGCTCGGTGATTTTTAATTTTTTGGGGGGACTTTTTCACCGGCGATAATCTTCCCCGTCTTAGCGGTCTTTTGGGTAGCGATCGGGTGCTGGTGGGCTGATAGGAAATTCTAGCCCAAAGTTTTATCACAGTAAATATTAAGTCCTAAAAATAAAATAACTTTATTTTATAATTAAGTAATTCAAAGCTAATATTGCATCGCCACATTCAATAGGAACAGATCAACACAACAAATCAAACCTAAGCCCAGGATAAATGGCCGAGGTCCTCCTGTTAACGTCGATTTTGATCGGACTCCGACTTGGTAAGGCAATGTTTTAAAAAGTGGTCCTTAGCGCTGTCCTTAAAAAAATCCTTATTAGCGAAACTTGCAAAACGGGCAAAAATGGTGTTATGTGTGGGTTTGACCGCAAGTGACATCAGATAAACGGTACTTAAAAAAAACAGCCGTTATCTGTTAAGGACGGCATTATACCATTGGCGAAACTAACAAAATCGCCTTAAATTAAGTTAGTTTCAAAAAACACCGTTAGCTCAAAATAAATGGAGCTAAATGGTGGTGATTTTTGGCCCCTATGTCCTTGAACAGCTTCAGTTCTGTATTGTTGATGATGATCCTCTTGCAGTGTGAACTTTTGTAGTTTGCTTTTATTCAAACTATGAAAAACACATTTTTATTTGTTGCATTTTAATGCTTGGACTTACATTGTGAAGATGCAGTGCAGTGAAACCCTACCTTTTTTTCTAGTTATGTTTCAGCATGTTGCTGATTCTGTCACTGCATCTTCTGACCTCCACAAAAACAATAAGACTCTGCCACTGCCTTTAAGGTTGCAGCCTTGCACCCAGCAGGAAATCAAAGTTAGTTGAATATCATTCGCCGGCAGCAGTAAATTCTAGCCCATCATATTTAATAACAATTTTAAACCAAAGTCCTATGATGGTTAGGAAGGCTATAAAGAGTTAATAGGGAATTAATTTGATGATTTATCATCAGATAACATCAAGTAGCTGCGACCATCCACATGTTATACCAAGGAAGGCATTAATCTAGGGTACATAATGCAGGATGTAAGGCTGGATGGATATTCTGGAGCTTTGTTTGATGTATCTTATGTTAAGGGGAAGGAGGGACTTTGCACAACTTTACTTTAGGAGTTTAAAGGCAGAAATCTCCGACACTCTGCACAACTAGCAGCGTCTTACCTATAGTAGGCAGCTTACTTGATGGGAAATAACAGGCATTGCACTCACGATTTTCACATAAGCTGCTTGCATGTTTGAGGCCTGTGAGAAGCATGGGATCGAGTAAAATTTGCACACACAAACTCCTGAGCTACTTTATATTATGCTTCGGTATCGACTTTCATGGCCCATATTTTTTGTAGCTGAAGATAAAACGGCTGGGCTTTAGATCATCAGGAAAACCTGCGCTTTCCTCCTTGAAGATGCTCCTTAAAACCTACCTCTTTGACCAAGTTCATCTGTCCTAATTTCTCCTTATGTAGCTCGGTATCAAATGTTTTTCATATAATACTCCTGCGAAGCACCTCGGGATGTTTTACTATGTTAAAGGCACTATATAAATAATACAAGTTGTTTTTGTTGGTGGTGTTAGTCGTGCCTTTCAGTGGGTTCCGCAGGGTTCAGTACTAGATCCTTGCTTTTCATGATTTAGACTTCAATGTAATCATGATTAAGAAGTTTGCAGATGATACAAAAATGAACTACATGGTTGATAGTGAGGAAGAAAGCTGTAGACTGCAAGAAGATATCAATGGACAGGCCAAGTGGGCAGAAAATTAGCAAATGGAATTCAATCCAAAAAAGTATGAGCTAATGCATTTGGGGAGGGCTTACAAGGCAAGGGAATACACAATAGGCTGGATTTTCGGTTGTCCATAGCCTCAGTTAGCGGCTAGAATGGGAGTAATGCGAGCATTAGAGCTTAGCGATTGGGCACGCAGCTTTTAGTGCCTGACTGTGGATAATCACTCCGATCATGACGTATTCCTGGTGCAACGCCCATGCTTGCGCCCCGGTCGCTAAATTCTGTTCTTGCGCCTCATTAACCGCCCTCCAGTAACAACGTCTGAAAAAACAGTCAGTACAGGCTTGCAGAGTCGTTAACTGGTGGCTACTTAAAGGGATGAGCAAGCGCTTCCCTCAGAGGTCACAGTCAGTGCAATGTTTACACAGAGCACGGTGCATGAGCCTCCGAGTTTGCAGCGGCAGGCAGACATAACAATTCAGCGTTAGAAAAAGCATTACTATGCCACCAGCACCGCATTGTACATACTCCAGCAAGGCAGCATCAACAGAGAAGGGCTGTTGGCCATTTCGGTGGCCAAAGGAGGACAGCCCTTAGACGTCGGTGAAGAAGGCCATAACCCCCACGGCTTCACCAACGGCAATGCTCATACCTGTCTGAGGAGCAGTGTGTCAGAAGACTGCGCTTCCGAAAGGAGATTGTTTCAGAGATATGCCTTCTCCTGCAGGCAGACCTGCAGCCTCATATCGGCACCAGGATTGCACTGCCCGTTGCAGTGAAGGTCATGGTGGAACTCACCTTCCATGCCTTCATCTCCTTCCAGGCTGCATCAGGGGACATATGCAGCTTCTCATAATTCACAGCACATCGCTCCATCTGAGACATCCAGCAGGCACTCCACATACGCAGAATGGACTTCGTTATTTTCCAGAGGACCAGGGAGAATGAGGATGAGCGTGCATGTGGGTTTGCCAGGATAGCGGGCTTCTCTAGGGTGCAAGGAGCAATTGCCTGCACACACGTGATCTTGCGAGCACCGTTCCATAATGCAGACCTATTCAGAAACAGAAAGGGATCCGAATTCCTAAATGTGCAACTGGTGAGCGACCACACGCAGCGCATCCTTGCAGTCAATGCTCGCTATCCTGGAAGAGCACATGATGCCTTTATCCTGTGGGAGAGCATAGAAACATAGAAACATAGAAAATAGGTGCAGGAGTAGGCCATTCGGCCCTTCGAGCCTGCACCACCATTCAATATGATCATGGCTGATCATGCAACTTCAATATCCCATTCCTGCTTTCTCTTCATACCCCTTTAGCCGTAAGGGCCACATCTAACTCCCTTTTGAATATATCTAAGGAACTGGCCTCAACAACCTTCTGTGGTAGAGAATTCCACAGGTCAGAAGTCTCTGTGTGAAGCGGTTTCTCCTCAGCTCAATCCTAAATAGCTTATCCCTTATCCTTAGACTGTGATCCCTGGTTCTGGACTTCCCCAACATCGGGAACATTCTTCCTGCATCTAACCTGTCCAATCCCATCAGAATTTTATATGTTTCTATGAGATCCCCTCTCATTCTTCTAAATTCCAGTGAATATAAGCCTAGTCGATCTAGTCTTTCTTCATATGTCAGTCCTGCCATCCTGGGAATTATTCTGGTGAACGTTCACTGCACTCCCGCAATAGCAAGAATGTCCTTCCTCAGATTCGGAGACCAAAACGGCACACAATACTCAAGGTGTGGTCTCACCAAGGCCCTGTACAACTGCAGTAAGACCTCCCTGCTCCTATACTCAAATCCTCTCGCTATGAAGGCCAACATGCCATTTGCCTTCTTCACCGCCTGCTGTACCTGCATGCCAACTTTCAATGACTGATGTACCATGAAACCCAAGTCTCGCTGCACCTCTCCTTTTCCTAATCTGTCACCATTCAGATAATATTCTGCCTTCCTGTTTTTGCCACCGAAGTGGATAACTTCACTTTTATCCACATTATTCTGCATCTGCCATTCATTTGCCCATTCACTTAACCTGTCCAAGTCATCCTGAAGCCTCTTAGTATCCTCCTCACAGCTCACACAGCCACCAAGCTTAGAGTCATTATACACTTAGTAGATGGCACAATTCATCACAATGAGGATGCAGAAGGAAGAATAGCTGGTACAATTGCCTGTTTACAGCTTAGAATAGTGAGAGGGAAGTTCATAGCAACACTGACATCACAGCATATAATCCCTTTTCAATCATAATTGAAGACAGAGAGAAAGGGATGAGAAAATTATGTTGCAATCAACAAAATAAAAAACAATTTTACTTCATAAAATCTTTGGCCCATTTGATTTGATCCTGAAACCAGTCTTACCATCTCCCCATTACAGCATTCTAATTGTTTCTTAAACTTGCCGATCATCATCTTGAACTTGTGCCCACTTGTTCTGGTGCCTTGGCATATGCAAACGTACCTTTCCATGATTATCTTCTCTATCCCCTGAACTACCTCTCTCTTTACAATCTCCTCTCTTGTTTTAGTTCCAAGCCCCAGTTTATCTAGTTGCTACTCACAGCTCGTCCTTCTGACTGCTCTGGTGTCAGCCTCATTTCTCTTACTGTCTTTAGGGTTGGATATTGCAAAAACCAAAACAATACAATCGTTGTCTGGCTTCTTGAATGCTTCTTCCCATTGACTTAGCTATCGGTTACATCGTTCAAAATCATTCCACTGATATTTCCTCACTGTTCGTTTTCCTCCCTTCCACCTTTCTTCCAGATCTATCAATAACCTCTCCAGCTCTTATCTTTCAGTTCTGAAGAAAGGCACAAGCCCAAAACATCAATTGTCTATTCTCAAAACAAATATTGGCTGCTACTACATGACTGTTTGTAGAGTTTGGTTGTTTCCCTAAATAATGATATTAAATGAGTGTAGTTCTTGGTTTAGGAATGTCTACATAGCCAGACCAAAGCTTACTCTGATGATTTATAATTTTTTTGTTGTAGACCTCTTCAAATATCTGAAAGACAGGGTAATCAACCCAAAGGAAAATAAAACCAAGAAAGACTTGCATTTATATCGCGCCTTTCGCAACCACTGGGCATCCCAAAGTGCTTTGCAGCCAATGAAGTACTTTTTGAAGTGTAGACAATGTTGTAATGTAGGAAATATAATAGGACTGTAACTGCAGAAACCATGATTATTAGTTTATCGTAAAAGAAATAATTTGCTAATAAGTTAACAAATAAAGCAAGTTGATGATTTCATGGACTTCTGGGTTAACCTGGTCGCACTGTGCCTCGATTGTTTCAGCCACCACGGCAAGGCCAAGGCTGGCTGCTTGGGGACAAAGGATATGGCCCAGACACCTGGCTAATGACCCCCCCCTTTGCAAACCCACCACAGAACCGGAGGAACGCTACAATGAGAGCCATGCTGCCACCCGCAACATCAGAGAGCAAACAATAGGGCTGCCGATGCCTGAACCGTTCTGGAGGCAGCCGTCACTATTCCTCTCAATGGGTCGCACTATTCATTGTGGTGTGCTGCATACAGCACAGCTTGATCATCATGAGAGCCCAGGTCTTGCCAGTGGGGATCACAGCCCCACCTCAGGAGGAGGCGGAGGAGGGGGATGAGGAGGAGGAGGAAGAGGAACAGGAGCCTGGCAATGCCCCCGAATTTACAGCAGCAGCTACGGAGGAGGCAGTCTGTCAATGTTGACGGCACCATAGCTATTTGGCAGCAGCTCATGAGGGAGCTCTTCGCTTAAATGGAGGTAGCTGAGGGATTCAGCTAATAATGACCGTGGATTATGCCATGATAATGCCACATCTCCGCCACAACTCCCCAGAGGCTGAAGGAAACGGTTCAACTAACATTTTATTTGGCAAACATGCCTCAAACAACCGCAAAAACCCCACATCCACCAATAAAATAAACTGGAGTACCTGCCCCTTCAAAAAACACAACAGATGCTGAAACTTCCCCCAAAAATATATAGTTCCCAGGGGGACATATTGATAACATTTCCCACGCCTCTGCCTTACCCCCCTCCATCGCCTACTGCTCCTCCTCCTCAATGGGTCCTCAGTGCCTGCAGCAAGGCCGCTTGAGGGCTGCTGTGTGTCTGAGGGAGACAGGACAGATGACCTAGCACGACATCCTGGATACACCTCTGGGCCTGGAAATCCCCGGCTGCTGACAGTACCGCCTAAGAATGGGCAGCACCAGTCTTAGATAGTTGGGTTGCAGACCGCGGCAGGTGCAAAGGGGGAATGGCAGTGGTGGGAGCCGGAATGATGTCCTCCTGAGAGAGGACATCCGGTTCCATCTCAACTGACTGGCTGCCACTCCCCGGGGCACAGCCATGTCATCTGGAGCAACCTGTTGGAGTGCAGATTGCTGGCCTACTTTGGCACCATTACCTTTCCATTGGACTGATGGGGACCCAGACACATTGGCAGCAGTCAGTGCTTGCGTAGCATCAATTTGACTCTGCATCAGAACAAACAGCGCATTGATGCCATCACGCACTGACGATATTGCAGAATGCAGGTGTAGCGTGGTCTCGGCCTGCTGTTCAATGGCTACTGCCACGTCAGCCATGGATCATGCCATCATGTCTGGGACCCCATGGTCACTTGTGGCATCCATCATCCATTGACATCTACCAAGGATGGGCTCGATGGGCACCTGAGACGCAAATGCAAACGTTGATGCGACCTCCACCACACTCCAAGCAAGTGCCACTACGCTCGACAGGGTCCTCGCCAATGCACCCATAGCTCATGGTGCATCTGCATTGACTCCATGGACATAGACTCCAATTCCATGTGCTCATATGTCTGTCTGTGAGCAGGACTTATGGACCAACTTACCCTCCAGAGAGCTGGCCCTCGAGCTTCCCCTCGCACTGGGCATTGTTGCAGGCCACTGGGGCCAGGAGCCTCAGCTTCATGCAACCCCAGGAAGATGGCCTGTTCTACCGAGGTTGTCTCCCCACTCACTTGCAATTAGGACGTGACACTGCTCCCCATCTCCTCCTCTTCATCTTCCCCATCGTCTGAAGACGTCCGCTCACGGGCAGGCTGGCGCTCTTCTGGCTCATCATCCGTAAGTACAAAGCAACAGAAGTGCGGTTATCAGCTGGGGAGGGGGAAAGGAAGCCAAGAAGAAGGGGGGCATCGTTATTTTGGTTGTATCATGTTGTAAGACATGTGGCCTCAAGGCTAAGGGGAGTCATGCAAAACGGCCACTTCATTCACATACAATCACTGTCGAGCGGGGGCTCTGCCTCCCCGCCCTCCACTGCCATGATTGCAGCGCCCATGAGGGTGGACGCTTGCTTCTCCACCTCGGTGAGGTGCTGGAGGTAGGGCTCACCTCCTCCACTACGATGCAGCTCGCGCATATTTTACGCAAGTCCGACCAACAATGACAAAAACAAAAAGTTGTTAGTGGCTGTGTAGGTGCTGATATGCCACATGTGTCTGCAGTAAGGTACTCACGAGTAATATGAGGCAGTGTGCATACCTGCATTCCACCCTGCGTGGCATCGCACAGTGGATGTGTGAACGATGGGTCTGGGGCGCAAGCAACTACCAGTAAGTATGAGGCTTAGGCCTGTAACCACATATGAAGAGTTGAGGCTCAGGCTGAGTAAGCAGCTGGAAGGTGAGAGACACTTTGATGGGCAGGGCATGTTCGGTGAGGCAAGAGAGATCTCAGGCTGGCTTCAGCAAGGAGGAGCATGGCCTGGTAGACATAGAAAATGGGTAGGCAATGCAAAGTCTTTATTTTGTGTGAGACAGTGAGGTTCAAAAGAAGACATTGGAAAGTGAATGGAAAAGCTACTCACCCTGACGATCCTAGTAAGGGCGTTGAATTTATAGTAAAATTGCGTCGCAGGTCTGGCCATCATGGCTGAAATGTTGTGTGTCACCTCTCTCCATAGCCTCGTTAAAATCCTAGGCGGTGGCCTTCGTCCCCCTCCAGGCTGGAGGGCATTCCAGCAATCTGGAGAGGGAAGATAACTGGTGTCTTCCTTGCTCCTCCATTTTTGCGCTCTGAAACATAGAAACATAGAAACATAGAAACATAGAAAATAGGTGCAGGAGTAGGCCATTCGGCCCTTCGAGCCTGCACCGCCATTCAATGAGTTCATGGCTGAACATGCAACTTCAGTACCTCATTCCTGCTTTCTCGCCATACCCCTTGAACCACCTAATAGTAAGGACTACACCTAACTCCTTTTTGAATATATTTAGTGAATTGGCCTCAACAACTTTCTGTGGTAGAGAATTCCACAGGTTCACCACTCTCTGGGTGAAGAAGTTTCTCCTCATCTCGGTCCTAAATGGCTTACCCCTTATCCTTAGACTGTGACCCCTGGTTCTGGACTTCGCCAACATTGGGAACATTCTTCCTGCATCTAACTTGTCTAAACCCGTCAGAATTTTAAACGTTTCTATGAGATCTCCTTTCATTCTTCTGAACTCCAGTGAATGCAAGCCCAGTTGATCCAGTCTTTCTTGATATGTCAGTCCCGCCATCCTGGGAATCAGTCTGGTGAACCTTCGCTGCACTCCCTCAATAGCAAGAATGTCCTTCCTCAAGTTAGGAGACCAAAACTGTACACAATACTCCAGGTGTGGCCTCACCAAGGCCCTGTACAACTGTAGCAACACCTCCCTGTCCTTGTACTCAAATCCCCTCGCTATGAAGGCCAACATGCCATTTGCTTTCTTAACCGCCGACTGTACCTGCATGCCAACCTTCAATGACTGATGTACCATGACACCCAGGTCTCATTGCACCTCCCCTTTTCCTAATCTGTCATCATTCAGATAATAGTTTGCCTCTCTGTTTTTACCACCAAAGTGGATAACCTCACACTTATCCACATTATACTTCATCTGCCATGCATTTTCCCACTTACCTAACCTATCCAAGTCACTCGGCAGCCTCATAGCATCCTCCTCGCAGCTCACACTGCCACCCAACTTAGTGTCATCTGCAAATTTGGAGATACTACATTTAATCCCCTCGTCTAAATCATTAATGTACAATGTAAACAGCTGGGGCCCCAGCACAGAACCTTGAGGTACCCCACTAGTCACTGCCTGCCATTCTGAAAAGTACCCATTTACTCTTACTCTTTGCTTCCTGTCTGCCAACCAGTTCTCAATCCACATCAGCACACTACCTCCAATCCCATGTGCTTTAACTTTGCACATTAATCTCTTGTGTGGGACCTTGTCGAAAGCCTTCTGAAAGTCCAAATACACCACATCAACTGGTTCTCCCTTGTCCACTCTACTGGAACCATCCTCAAAAAATTCCAGAAGATTTATCATGCATGACTTCCCTTTCACAAATCCATGCTGACTTGGACCTATCATGTCACCTCTTTCCAAATGCGCTGCTATGACATCCTCAATAATTGATTCCATCATTTCACCCACTACCGATGTCAGGCTGATTCCCTGTTTTCTCTTTCCCTCCTTTTTTAAAAAGTGGGGTTACATTGGCTACCCTCCACTCCATAGGAACTGATCCAGAGTCGATGGAATGTTGGAAAATGACTGTCAATGCATCCGCTATTTCCAAGGCCACCTCCTTAAGTACGCTGGGATGCAGACCATCAGGCCCTGGGGATTTATCGGCCTTCAGTCCCATCAATTTCCCCAACACATTTTCCCGAATAATAAGGATTTCCCTCAGTTCCTCCTTCTTACTAGGCCCTCTGACCCCTTTTATATCCGGAAGGTTGTTTGTGTCCTCCTTAGTGAATACCGAACCAAAGTACTCGTTCAATTGGTCTGCCATTTCTTTGTTCCCAGTTATGACTTCCCCTGATTCTGACTGCAGGGGACCTACGTTTGTCTTTACTAACCTTTTTCTCTTTACATATCTATAGAAGCTTTTGCAGTCAATTTTAATGTTCTCTGCAAGCTTCCTCTCATACTCTATTTTCCCTGCCCTAATCAAACGCTTTGTCCTCCTCTGCTGAGTTCTAAATTTCTCCCAGTCCCCGGGTTCGCTGCTATTTCTGGCCAATTTTTTATGCCACTTCCTTGGCTTTAATACTATCCTTAATTTCCCTTGATAGCCACGGTTGAGCCACCTTCCCTTTTTTATTTTTACGCCAGACAGGGATGTACAATTGTTGTAGTTCATCCATGCGGTCTCTAAATGTCTGCCATTGCCCTTCCACTGTCAACCCCTTAAGTATCATTCGCCAATCTATCCTAGCCTAATTCACGCCTCATGCCTTCAAAGTTACCCTTCTTTAAGTTCTGGACCATGGTCTCTGAATTAACTGTTTCATTCTCCATCCTAATGCAGAATTCCACCATATTATGGTCACTCTTCCCCAAGGGGCCTCGCACAACGAGATTGCTAATTAATCCTCTCTCATTACACAACACCCAATCTAACATGGCCTCCCCCTAGTTGGTTCCTTGACATATTGGTCTAGAAAACCATCCCTTATGCACTCTAGGAAATCCTCCTCCACTGTATTGTTTCCAGTTTGCTTAGCCCAATCTATATGCATATTAAAGTCACCCATGATAACTGCTGCACCTTTATTGCATGCACCCCTAATTTCCTGTTTGATGCCCTCCCCAACATCACTACTACTGTTTGGAGGTCTGTACACAACTCCCACTAGCATTTTCTGCCCTTTGTTATTCTGTCGCTCCACCCATACCGATTCCACATCATCCTAGCTAATGTCTTTCCTTACAATTGCATTAATTTCTTCTTTAACCAGCAACGTCACCCTGCCTCCTTTTCCTTTCTGTCTATCCTTCCTTAATGTTGAATTCCCAGCCTTGGTCACCCTGGAGCCATGTCTCCGTGATGCCAACCACATCGTATCCGTTAACTGCTATCTGCATAGTTAATTCGTCCACCTTATTCCCAATACTCCTCGCATTGAGGCACAGAGCCTTCAGGCTTGCCTTTTTAACACACTTTGACTCTTTAGAATTTTGCTGCAAAGTGTCGGGGAGGACGAAAACCCCCTCATTTTACCCAGAAGGAAAAGGGCTGTGCTGTGAATTGAAACCAATACGGTTTGACCTTGGCAGAGCAGTGATTGGACAGGGGAGGACACCGGAGGGCCAATGGTGGGACAGAGTCAGCCCGAAGCATAGGACTTTCAAGCCAATGGGAGAGCACTTGCTCGAAAACTGTGGGACTGACTCACAGCCATTATCGGGCTATTGTCTTCCCCATGTTTACACTATGGAAGGAAATTATGCAGACCTTCAGAAAACTAGGGAACCCAAAACAACACAATGGCTACAGGAGGCCAACGTAATCAACACCCACTCAAACCTTGAGTAGGTTAACATCAGTGGAAAAACCCGCAATAATCTAAAACTGCTGCATTTTTCAAAATCACAAAACCCACCAATGGGAAGAATCGATTTCAGCAGGAGAGGCGGACTGGATAATCTGGCTATAAAAATGAGTTTCTGATGTAGCATGGGTGCTTCCCTGCTCTCGTGATCCAACAACCAGCAAGCCTCTCGACACTGAAGGAAAACCAGTGTCCAAAGACACCGAAGATAGAAAAAACAAACCACCAGACTGCAGAATGCACAGTAGTGAGTATAACCTCTGGTCCACAGAACTCCCAACTCAGTTTGGCCAGGAAAGGTGGGAGGTTGGGCATTTTACTGCTAAACTTGTGTAAAGATTTTCATTGTGCCCGTTTAGTGGGATTTAGGGGGATTGTTTTATTGGTGTATTGCTGTTTGTTGAGATACACCTTGTCAAATAAATTTGAAGCCGAAGTTCCTCTTGGAATCACCTTGTCTCAGTTTTATTGTATTACATCTCCTGATCATGAGTCTTATGTCAGAACAGTGTAAGGGAAGCTAGGAGCGCCTCGAAAATGCTCAACTGTGTGTCACAGGCTAGGGCAGAAGGGGTTAGGAGTGTTTGACACTCACAGGTGCCTCACAGGCTAGGCATAAGCTGTGGGGACGCACGGGTCTCAAAACCCCCTACATAAGCTGTGGACACAGTCTCTCCAGGGATGGTCTTGCAGCACTCAGGGTACCTCACAGGCCAGGCATAAGCTGTGAGGGCAGAAGCCCAGAGAGAGACACCCAAGGCACAACAACACTCCCCGACAAACCCTTACAAAAGTGGCCCTTTTTGTTTTTTGTCTTGGGTTTCTCTGCCCTCCACTTTTACTCATCTCCTTTCTGTCTTTTGCTTCTGTCTCCATTTTGTTTCCCTCTTCCTCCCTGCATTGGTTCCCATCCCCTTGCCATATTAGTTTAACTCCTCCCCAACAGCACTAGCAAACACTCCTCCTAGGGCATTTGTTCCGGTCCTGCCTCGGTGCAGACCGTCCGTTTTATACTGGTCCCACCTCCCCCAGAACCGGTTCCAATGCCCCAGGAATTTGAATCCCTCCCTGCTGCACCACTGCTCAAGCCACGTATTCATCTGAGCTATCCTACGATTCCTACTCTGACTAGCACGTGGAACTGGTAGCAATCCCGAGATTACTACTTTTGAGGTCCTACTTTTTAATTTAGCTCCTAGCTCCTTAAATTCGTCTCGTCGGACCTCATCCCGTTTTTTACCTATATCGTTGGTACCAATGTGCACCACGACAACTGGCTGATCTCCCTCCCTTTTCAGAATGTCCTGCACCCGCTCCGAGACATCCTTAACCCTTGCACCAGGGAGGCAACATACCATCCTGGAGTCTCAGTTGCGGCCGCAGAAACGCCTATCTATTCCCCTTACAATTGAGTCCCCTATCACTATCGCTCTCCCACTCTTTTTCCTGCCCTCCTGTGCAGCAGAGCCAGCCATGGTGCCATGAACTTGGCTGCTGCTGCTCCCCCCTGATGAGTCATCCCCTTCAACAGTACTCAAAGTGGTGTATCTGTTTTGCAGGGGGATGACCGCACTACCTTCCTTGCACTGCTCTTCCTGTTGGTCTTCCATTCCCTACCTGGCTGTGGACCCTTTACCTGCAGTAAGACCAACTCACTAAACGTGCTATTCATGCCATTCTCAACATCGTGGATGCTCCAGAGTGAATCCACCTTCAGCTCCAATTCCGCAACGCGGTCCGTCAGGAACTGGAGGCGGATACACTTCCCGCAAACATAGTCGTCAGGGACACCGGAGGCGTCCCTGATTTCCCACATAGTACAGGAGGAGCATAGCATGTGTCCAAGCTCTCCTGCCATGACTTAATCCTTAGATTAACTTAAATTAGCAACAACAATGCTAAAGGTTACTTACTGATAAAGAAAAAAAAAGCTACTCACCAATCACCAGCCAATCACTTACCCCCTTGGCTGTGACGTCACCTTTCTATTTCCTTCTACTTCTTTTTTGCCCTCTCCCTGTAGCTGCACCGACTGGCCTTTTGTCGACCTCGCCGACCCCGGACCCACGCCTCTCCGATGCACCTCCCGACTCCTCTCACGGCCTTTTGTCGACCTCGCCGACCCCGGACCCACGCCTCGCCGACGCACCTCCCGACGCCTCTCACGGCCTTTTGTAGGCCTCTCGCCGACCCCGGACTCACGTCTCTCCGACGCACCTCCCAACACCTCTCATGGCCTTTTGTAGGCCTCGCTGACCCCGGACTCAGGTCTCTCCGACACACCTCCCAACACCTCTCATGGCCTTTTGTAGGCCTCTCGCCGACCCCGGACTCACGCCTCTCCGATGCACTCCCGACGCCTTTTGCAGCCTTTTGTAGGCCTCTCACCGACCTCAGACTCAGGTCTCTCCGACGCACCTTCCGACACGTCTCACAGCCTTTTGTAGGCCTCTCGCCGACCTCGGACTCACGTCTCTCCGACACTGTGGAGCTGGAGCTGCTCATGGGCTAACTTGGATTTTTCCATGATCTGAATCAGAGTTCGGTGCATGTGCAATTGATCCACAAATTTAATGACCAAACTTTTGTTAACGCTCCCTCCCAGCTTTGGTGTGCAACAGCTGATTTAGCGCCCCTGTCAGCTCTTCAACCGATTCTGCCAAATTTCTGGGCAGGAGGCACAAACTTTTTCAATGTGAATTAATGCCGCGACAGAGGCACTATCAAATTTCTCTCCCAATAAATGGTAGGATACTGAGAAGTGTAGAGGAACAGAGGGATGTTGGCGTGCATGTCCACAGATCCCTGAAGGTAGCAGGACAGATATAGAACATAGAATTGTTACAGCACAGAATGAGGTCATTCAGCACAGCGAGCCTGTGCCAGCTCCCTGCAAGAGCACTTCAGCTAGTTTCATTCCCCCACCCTTTCCCTGTAGCCCTGAAAAATGACTTCCTTCAGGTACTTATACAATTTCCTTTGGAACACCTCACCACCCTTTCAGGCAGTGCATTTTTTCCCATGTCGCCTTTGGTTCTTTTGTCAATCACCTTAAATCTGTCTCCTCTGGTTCTCCCCCTTAACCAATGGGAACAGTTTACTTCTCTCTACTCTGTCTAGACCCCTCGTGATTTTGAATACCTCTATCACATTTCCTCTCAGCCTTCTCATCATCATCATAGGCAGTCCCTCGAAATCGAGGAAGACTTGCTTCCACTCTAAAAATGAGTTCTCAGGTGATTGTACAGTCCAATATGGGAATTACAGTCTCTGTTACAGGTGGGACAGACAATGGTTGAGGGAAGGGATGGGTGGGGAGTCTGGTTTGCCGCACGCTCCTTCCACTGCCTGCGTTTGTTTTTTGCCTGCTCTCGGCCATGAGACTCGAGGTGCTCAGCGCCCTCCTGGATGCACTTCGTCCACTTCGGACGGTCTTTGGCCAGGGATTCCCAGGTGTCAGTGTGGATGTTGCACTTTATCAAGGCGGCTTTGAGGGTGTCCTTGAAATGTTTCCTCTACCCACCCAGGGCTCACTTGCCGTGTAGGAGTTCCGAGTAGAGCGCTTGCTTTGGGAGTCTTGTGTCGGGCATGCGGCCGATGTGGCCCGCTCAATGGCGCTGGTTGAGTGTGGTCAGTGCTTCGATGCTGGGGATGTTGGCCTGATCGACAACACTGATGTTGTTACGTCTATCCTCCGAGGGGATTTTCAGGATCTTGTGGAGACAGCATTGGTGGTATTTCTCTGGCGAGAAATCTTCTATCAACCTTCTATCAACCAGCTAGATAAGAAGGCATATGGAATACTTTATTAGCCGAGGCATAGAATTTGAGAGCAGGGAGGTTATGCTTGAACTGTATAAAACACTAGTTAGGCCACAGTTAGAGTACTGTGTAAAGTTCTGGTTATCACATTACAGAAAACATGTGATTGCACTAGAGAGGGTACAGATGAGATTTACAAGGATGTTGCCAGGACTGGAGAATTTTAGCTATGAGAAATGATTGGAAAGGCTGGGGTTGTTCTGGAGCAGAGGAGGCTGAGGGGAGACTTAATTTAGGTGTATAAAATTGTGACGGCCTAGATAGAATGGATAGGAAGGACCAGGGGGGATAGATTTAAAGTAGTTGGTAGAAGGATTAGAGGGGATTTGACGAGAGCTTCTTTCAGCAAAAGTCTGGTGGAAGTCTGGAACTCACTGCCTGAAAGCTTGGTAGGGGCAGAAATCCTCATCACATTTGAAAAGTAATTGGCTATGCACTTAAAGTGCTGTAACCTACAAGGCTATGGACCAAGAACTGGAAAGTGAGATTAGTCGACATAGCCTTTTTTCGGCCGGCACAGACACAATGGGATGAATGGCCTCCTTCTGTGCTGTAAATTTCCATGATTCTAGATATGACTCCAGCCAGCGGAGATTTTTCCCCCTGATACCCATTGATTCTAATTTTACTAAGGTTACTTGGTAACAGACTCGGTTAAATACTGCCTAAAGGTCAAGGGCAGTCATTCTCACCTCACTTCTGGAATTCAACTCTTTTGTCCTTGCTTGGACCAAGGCTGTAATAAAGTCTGGAGCTGAGTGGTCCTGGTGGAGCCCAAATTGAGCATCGGCGAGCGGGTTATTGGTGAATAAGTGTTGCTTGATAGCAGTATTAATGACACCTTCTATCAGTTTGCTGATGATTGAGAGTAGAATGATGGGGTGGTAATTGGCCGGTTTGGATGTATCCTGCATTTTGTGGAAAGGACATACCTGGGCAATTTTCCACATTGTCGGGTAGATGCCAGTGTGGTAGCTGCACTGCAACAGCTAGGCTAGAGATACGGCCAGTGCTGGAGCACAAGTCTTCAGCACGACAGCCGGGATGTTCCAGTCCTTGCTGTATCCAGTCTGTTCAACCATTTCTTGATATCATGTGGAGTGAATCGAAGGACAAACCAGAGGTTAGTTATTTTATACATTGGGAGTTGTGACTACAAAAGATACACGATTCCTATATTGCCACTCGTTCTATAACTAACTGACAAATCTGGAATTTTTTGAGGATGTAACTGGTAGAGTGGACAAGGGAGAACCAGTGGATGTGGTGTATTTGGACTTTCAAAAGGCTTTTGACAAGATTCCACACAAGAGATTGGCGTGCAAAATCAAAGCACATGGTATTGGGGGGTAAAGTACTGACATGGATAGGTTGGCAGACGGGAAGTAGAGAGTTGGGATAAACGGGTCCTTTTCAGAATGGCAGACAGTGACTAGTGGAGTGCCGCAGGGCTCAGTGCTGGGACCCCAGCTCTTTACAATATACATTAATGATTTAGATGAAGGAATTGAGTGTAATATCTCCAAGTTTGCAGATGACACTAAACTGGGTGGCGGTGTGAGCTGTGAGGAGGACGCCAAGAGGCTGCAGGGTGACTTGGACAGGTTAGGTGAGTGGGAAAATGCATGGCAGATGCAGTATAATGTGGATAAATATGAGGTTATCCACTTTTGGGGCAAAAATACGAAGGCAGAATATTATCTGAATGGCGACAGATTAGGAAAAGGGGAGGCGCAACGAGACCTGGGTGTCATGGTACATCAGTCATTGAAATTTGGCACGCAGGTACAGCAGGCGGTGAAGAAGGCAAATGGTATGTTGGCCTTCATAGCTAGGGGATTTGAGTATAGCAGCAGGGAGGTCTTACTGCAGTTTTACAGGCCTTGGTGAGGCCTCACCTGGAATATTGTGTTCAGTTTTGGTCTCCTAATCTGAGGAAGGACGTTCTTGCTATTGAGGAAGTGCAGCGAAGGTTCACCAGACTGATTCCCGAGATAGCTGGACTGACATATGAGGAGAGACTGGATCAACTGAGCCTTTATACTTTGGAGTTTAGAAGAATGAGAGGGGATCTCATAGAAACATATAAGATTCTGACGGGACTGGACAAGTTAGATGTGGGAAGAATGTTCCCGATGTTGGGGAAGTCCAGAACCAGGGGACACAGTCTTAGGATAAGGGATAGGGAATTTAGGACTGAGTTGAGGAGAAACTTCTTCACTCAGAGAGTTGTTACCCTGTGGAATTCCCTGCCGCAGAGAGTTGTTGATGTCAGTTCATTGGATATATTCAAGAGGGAGTTAGATATGGCCAATACGGCTAAGGGGATCAAGGGTTATGGAGAGAAAGCAGGAAAGAGGTACTGAGGGAATGATCAGCCATGATCTTATTTGAATGGTGGTGCAGGCTCGAAGGGTCGAATGGCCTACTCCTGCACCTATTTTCTATGTTTCTATGTTTCTAACACTTCCTTGTGGGAAAAAATCTAAAGGACAAAACTGTAAAAGATCAAAGATACAGTACATTTTTGGCCGACATTTTTATGATTCCATTCATCTCAGCAAAACCTTACAAATCAGAAACTGGGTACAGAACAAAGAAGTTTAAAAATTGAAATCTCTTAGGCATTCAGCTCACAACGACAAAACTTCATTGCTAGTTCGAATACGATGAATGCTATTCTATGGATCAATCAAGAATGCATATGTTTCATAAGAAATATACCCCGCTGGGTATGTTGTGAGACCTTTAAAGACATTTTTAATGTAATTTTCATTTATAATATGTAATTTTTGGAACATTTCTCATTAGGTGGGGTATGTACATACTTTAAGTGAATACCAGCTCAGTGAAGCATGAAGTCATGTTGTTTAATGTACAGGTAATTTGTAATTTGGGCATGGGCAGGGGACCGGAGGAGGAGAAGTCAAGACAAGCTATGACATATGAACGCAGTGATTATTCAGGTGACCTAATAGACAGCAATGCAATACGTGTGTGGTCTGGAAATATTTGTGTGTCCTTCAGTGGCATAACATTTGTGATAGAATATCCAATGGAAGCCGCGGTTAAGGATTTAAATTCATTAACACCTCAAACCGGGTGCGACTTTGGCGGTGCACAGCAACATTGGGGCCTGACAGAACTTGGCCAGCGTCAAGGCCTACAGGTAAGCCCATTGGGTGGGAGTCAATCAGAAGTGGGGAGGGGGGGTAGGCGGGGTTACTGCTGTTTTATGGAGCTATGAGGAGCATTCATGCTCCTTCCATCTACTTAAAAAGTAATGTTTAGTGAAATTTTGGGCAATCTCCAGCAGTCCCTTTAAGAAGTCAGAAATACAAGTCGTACTCCAACTAGTCGAAATGAATTTAGGAGTCTTGGTCTGAAAAAGATGCAGGAGCCTCATTTTAATATTAAAATTAGGTTTGTGATCATTTCATATCAGGTCAGGGCCGCCTAAAAAGAGACCTTGACCAATTTAGCAATGGCCCCAAAATTTAGCAATGGCCCCAAACACGCTTTCAGATTGGATGCCTGCTAAATTTGTTATCATTGTGACTGTTTCACGCCCATAAAATAAGCACAATGATTTTGAATATAGACTTATTAGCGTCCTTTGTAAAATTGCAACTGTATTGATTCAACAGCAGAATTTTAGGGCCCAAGTTTCCGGCCGCGCCTAAAATGGCGCAGCCCCAACCTGGACGCCCGTTTTTCGCGCCCGAAAGTGCGCCTAAAAAATACCTGCAGGTTCTCCGGCTCCCTGCAGGTCCTTTGGAGCTCGGCGCAGCACAGCACGAGCTGTGGGGGGCGGAGCCAGGTCCCTGTGCTGAAATCAGTGCCGGGACCTCTGCACAGGCGCGCTACAGTGGGCGCGCATGTGCAGTAGCTCCAGGCGCCCGAAACTGTGTGGGAGGGGCCTGAAGCACGCAGCCCCTAGCCCTGGCCGAATGGCCTCACTGGGGTTGCGAGGATCAGGCTGTACCTCCCTCGTCCAGCTCCTGCTCTGGCTCCAGCTTCCTCCCCTATTCAGCTGGCTCTCTCAACCCTCCACCCATCCCCCACACCCCCAGCTCCCGCTCCAATCCTCTCCGGACCCCCCCCCTCCAGCTCCCGCTCCGAACCCCACCCCCCCAGCTCCCGCTCCGACCCCCCCCCACCCTCAGCTCCCGGTCTGACCTCCCCCCCCACCCAGATCCGGCTTCCCCCGGCCACCTACCTTTAACTCCGGTCTGCTCCGCTCCCTCTTCCTTCGGCGGGGCTCGCCTGCCTGCCCGCCTGGCATCTTGCTGGCGGCGGGCCCCACCCGAAGTCTTGGGCCTGGCTTCTTCAAGTCCGCCGGGCCCGTTCAGCCTCCTCCCTCTCCTCTCCCTCCCTCCCTCACTCTCCTTTCCCCCCTCCCTCTTCACTCCCTCCCTCCATCTCCTCTCCCCCCTCCCTCTTCACTCCCTCCCTCCCTCTCCTCTCCCTCCCTCCCTCTCCACTCCCCTCCCTCCCTCTCCTCTCCTCACCCCTCCCTCTCCTCTCCCCCCTCCCTCCCTCTCCTCTCCCCCATCCCTCCCTCTCCTCTTCCCCCCTCCCTCTCCTCTCCCCCCTCCCTCCCCCTCTCCTCTCCCCCCTCCCTCCCCCCTCCCTCCCCCCTCTCCTCTCCCCCTCCCTCTCTCTCATCTCCCCCTCCCCTTTCTCCCTCTCCTCTCCTCTCCCTCTCCCTCCCTCTCCTCTCCCCCACTCGCCTCCCTCCCTCTCCCCTCCTCTCCCTCTCCTCCCCACCCCTCCCTCCCTCTCCCTCTCCCCACCCCTCTCCCCACCCCTCCTCCTCATCACCCTCCTTCCTCCTCCTTCCTCCTCCTCCATCCTCCTCCTCCTCCCCTCTCCCCTCCTCCACCTCCTCCTCCTCCTCCCCCTCCTCCTCCTCCCCTCTCCCTCCCCCATCTCCTCCCCCTCCTCCTCCTCCACCCTCCTCCCCCCTCATCCCCCCCTCCCCCCTCCTCCTCCTCCCCTCCCCTCGCTGTCAGAAACACATAGACACTGACAGACAGAGAGAGAGAGACACTGACACTGTCAGACAGAGAGTGAGAGAGAGACACACAGACAGACAGAGCGAGAGAGAGACACACTGGAGGGGCCCCATCCCAACATGCTGTTGGAGGGCTCCCAGTGATGCAGTCGGTGAGTAGAAACTTTTTAATTTATTGATTTTTTTATTTTTCTTGATTGATTTATAGGTTGATTTATTGATGTATTTATCATTTATTATTGACGATGGCTCTTTATTTGTAAAACTAAAGTGTTTAATGTTTGTAAACTTCCCTTTAACCCTCCAGCCCCCCATTCCCTACGCCTGATTTGTAACCTACGCCTGATTTTCTAAGTGTCGGCAAGGTTTTTCTGAGCGTACAAAAATCTACACGTACTCCATTCTAAGTTAGTTTGGAGTAAGTTTTCACTGCCTAAACTTTCAAAACGGGCATAAGTGGCCGGACACGCCCCCTTTTGAAAAAAAAATCTGTTCCAAACTGAAACTGTTCTAACTGACTAGAACTGGAGCAAACTAAATGCCGAGAATTGCAATTTCTAAGATACTCCATTCTAAACCAGTTGCTCCAAAAAAACAGGAGCAACTCAGGCCAAAACTTGGCCCCTTAG
Organism: Pristiophorus japonicus; assembly: GCF_044704955.1. Lineage (NCBI taxonomy): Eukaryota > Metazoa > Chordata > Chondrichthyes > Pristiophoridae > Pristiophorus > Pristiophorus japonicus. The sequence continues at coordinate 89,566,855 of NC_091981.1, forward strand.
TGTGCATCATTTAACATTTGGAACACAGCCTATCACACAAAATTATAGAGAAAGCTGCAAAACATTTCTGCACACAGTTCCAATGTGTGTTGTTATACTTATTTCCTCTTTCTTGATATAGAATTGTATCCCCTTCAAACTTTAGTACATCGCACCAAGATCAGTATCAATATTTCCACTGGCCAATGCAGCACATTCAAACTGAACAGGGAGTTTTCCCAGTGTATTCACCAAAATTTCTCCCTCGACCAAAGAAAGAACATGTAAACTGGACGTTAATCTCATTGCCATTTGTCTGATGTGGCTGCCTGTTGCTTTTGCTTAAAAGGATGTCTGGCCTAACCTTGTATGTAACATTAACAAACTTCCCAAAGTGATTAGAAAAGCAAAAGATGTAGAAAATCTATTAATGACTTGAAATGTGTGCTAAAAAGTAAAACAGCAGACGTTGAAATATTTCCGGCCAAAACAACTAAAACACAACAGCACCCAAAGAAGTAAACATTTGGCCAATGAAAATAATAATCAAGCATGTTAATTTTCTGGACCAGGGAAACAGATCAAGGGAGATTTTATGCTGTCCTGTGCTTAGTGAATTTGCATTTCTACATGCAGCAGGGGAAAGAAAAAAAGGTGAAGGCTTGTTGCACCAGGTCTCTGCCAACATTGCCCTGCCCATGGATTTCCTGGTAGATCTCTATGAAGAGTTTCTGGGCCTGTGTCTGTAGTAGCTGGCATTGTTATTTGAATGAGACAGAGGGGTATTTCTGGACTCCCGCCTCATCTTCCACTGATTCCACTCAGTTTAGAGCCTGCCCTGCATTCCAGTCAATGGATTGTCTGTGGGGGTCCTGGGGAGAGGCGAAAGACAGTGAGATAAGTTTAAACTTGAACACTTTTTTTACCCACTAGATGCTTTGAGGCACTTGAGACCTTCTGCTTCCTGATGGAGATGGCCCAATAGGGAGCTACAGGCCTGAGAGTCTGAGAGCTGCAGCTGTACACAGATTGGCCCTGCTTTTCAGGCGGAAGAATAAAAATCATGGCTCGTTGTCTGTTCTCTGGCATTTCAAGTGTGCTGCATCTGATGAAAGGTCCTTGACCTGAAACATTAACTATTTCTCTCTCCACAGATGCTGCCTGACCTGCTGAGTATTTCCAGCATTATCTGTTTTTATTCCACAATATTAATTGCCATGGTTAAAACAACTTAGCTAGCCAGGTAGGTTTAAAGAGCTTGGTTTGTATACTTTAGAGAAGCGTAGAGTCAGGGGTGATTTGATTGAGGTTTATTAAGGGATGAGATTGTGTTTACATGGACAAGTTACTTCAATTTGATAGGTTAGAGAGGGTCAGGAATCACTTTACAAGCTATGTAAATGGTTAGCTATTAGGCAGTCTTTTATTTCCTGGAGAATGGTAAACATGTGAAACAGGTTGCCCACTCATGTGGTGAATGCTGATTTGCTGTAGATCTTCATTCAAGTGAGAGATGGACCTGCTTTTTGGCTGGGGTGGAGATCATGTTATTCAAAAGGTAGGTAGCCTACAATATGTCAGATAATAACTCAAAGGCACGTTTGGAGTGGGGAGCGCGGGGGTCTGATATTGGATGTCAAACCCAGATGAAATTTCAGCGCATTTGTCCATGGCATTTTAACTCAATCACCGAATTATAATATAATCTGGATTTGGCATCAGTGGATGTGGTGTGGATCCACATGACGCAATCTCAAATCGAGTATTTAAGAGGTCAATCCAAAGATGAAATTTGGAGGAGTTGGGACGATTTGCATAGAGACAGCAATTGTAGAAGATGGACTCAGGATACATAAAGGCTGCATCCCGCTAGAACGCGTCGCTTGATGTGCTGCTGGGAGCAGTGAGGAGTCAGAGAGAGATACTCTTCCCCAGAATATAGAGGAAGAAACCTGCTGCTGTCACAAAGAGGGCATGGCTGGAGGTGGCCGAGGAGGTCAGCAGCAGCAGCTTTTTGCACACTAATGGATTCAGTGCTGAAAGAGCTTTAATGACCTAACCAGGTTAGGAAAGGTGAATACAGTTGCACATTCACCTATATCCTGGTGCGCGCATCATCCCAACCCCTCACTCTACCTTAGCACACCTACTCCATCATACATCACTCCTCACACCCACTTATCTTACAAGCGCACCCATCGTTCTCTTTCACACCCACACATCCCCATCTATCTATCTACCACTGCTACTCACCCTCATTCTTATGCAATTTGATGCCTCTCCCTGATAGTCACCCTCACCAAATTCATTACATCCCATTATATCCATCAGCTTCCGTTGCCATTACAGTCACTCATAGGTTTGTTCTTTCCCCTGTTGCAGGAGAAGAGAGTGCAAAACACTAGGGAGAGGGAAAGAGTCTCCACAGATTTTACAGTTAATAACTGCAGAGGAGTCACCTTCCACCCCACCAGCCTCCATATTCAAGTGATCATCCGCCACCATTTCTGCCACTTCCAGCGCAATGCTACCACTAAACATATCTTCCCCATTTCTCCCCTTTAAGCATACCGAAGGGACCATTCCCTCAGTGACACACTGGTCCACTCTTTCATCACCCCCAACATCAGCTCCCCTTCCTATGGCATCTTCCCATGCAAGTACATGACATGCAACATCTGCCCTTTCACCTTCTCCCTTCCCATCATCCAGGGTCACTAGCACACCTTCCAGGTGAAACAGCGATTTACTAGTATTTGTTTCAATTTAATATACTGTATTCAATGCTCATGATGGGGTCACCTCTACATTTGGGACACCAAATGCAGATTGAGTGATTGTTTTGCTGAACCCCTCTGTTCAGTTCGCAAGCGTGACCTTGAGCTTCCAGTCGCCTGCCATTTTAATTCTCTATCCCACTCCCACTATGACCTCTCTGTCTATAGCTTGCTACACTATTCCAATGAAGCTCAACAGAAACTATAAGAACAGCTCCTCATTTTTCAATTAAGCACTTTACAGGAAGTGGCACAGACTCAATAATTTCAGGTCATGACCACTGCTCCCATTATTTTGGAGAGCAATTGCTGGTAATAATTCTGCTGATCATTTAATTACCCCTGCCTTCCACCCTATCACAGACCTTCCCTTTTGTTCTTTCCTCCCCACCAGACCCCCTCCACCCCCGACTTTCTCTGACGTGCTTGCTTAAGACCAGTTACATCTATAAAATTTTGGAGTTCTGTTAAAAGGTCTGAAACATTATCACTGTTTCTCTCTCCACAGATGCTGCCTGGCCTGCTGAGTATTTCTGTTTATATTTCAGATTTCCAGCATCCATGGTATTTTGCCTTTGCGTTGAAGGGAGTATCCTTTGTAACCTAACAGCAACCACTTAAGTCTGCTTGCAGGTCCGAAAAGGTCAGGGAGCTTAGACTGCCACAGGATGAAAGTGTCATGGCAGCTCGCTGGGAATATGGTGCCCACCTGCATAAACCTTTTCTTGTGGTTGCACACCAGCTGCACATTAATCTCTTGCAGTTTACAAATGCACCTGGTTGATCTGGAGGTGCACAGATTGTCACCTGTGTGAAGTCAATGATGCCTTGCAACTGTGGGAAGCCAGCCAGAGTCGCAAACCTGAGTGCCCACTCATTCTGACTCGTGTCATCAAAGACGAAGTTGACATAATTTCCGTTCCTGGCAAACAACCCATCAGTGATCTACCGTATGCCTTTTGTGGAGCCAACTTGGATATCCTGAATATATCTCCAGCAGTGTCCTGGAAAGATCCAGAGGCAAATATCTTGAGTGCAGTGGTGATTTTGACTGTCACTGGTAATGTGCGGCCATCAGATCCAGCAGGGAGCAGGTCTTCTACGAGGCTGCAGATGTCTGCCACGACCTAACTTGACAACCTCAGCTTCTGGAAGCACAGCTCTTCTGTGAGGTCAAGGAGGCTGAGCCTCTGACTGTACACAGTGTTATGTGGGTAGTGCCTCCTGCGAGCTTGATCCCTCTGCTTCTCCCCTCTTTGCTGATCACCAGCAGGTCTCCCCACAGCAGGAAGTTGCTGCTGGTGATGGTCATTTTGCTCCTCATACAAGCTCCAATCTAATGCAGTCATGGCACCACCCATCTTGGATCTTGAGTACCATTTTCCCTTGGCCTTGCTGCAGCCCGCTCATCTCTGGTGCATCACCCAGTGCAGACCCCTCTTCTATACTTGCCTCTAACAAACATATAGTCCCAGTTCTAAGCTGGTGCCTGTGGGTGAGAGATGCAGTGATGTGGTGCTTTGCTGCTCCTCCTCTTCTCCTTCCTCACTGTCAGTGTGGGGCTCGGGCCAGGCTGCTCATGCAGTTGCTGATTATCTGGAAGCATGAAGTCATAAGACTCGCATTAAAGTGAGGGCAGGGGGGCAGGAATGGAGCAAGGAATGTCGATAGTATAAGTCGCTGGAAAGTGATAAAGATTTGTGGTGTGAGGTGGAAGTGGGATGAGAGAACAAGGGGATGAGGATACCGTTGTTGTCCCAAATGGGGTCAACTTCGCTAACGGCCATGGTGCCCAATACCTGCTGCCCAATGAGTTGCAGCATTCACTCCTCCAGGTCAGAGAGCTACTCGAGCTGAGCTTCACCCCTGCCTGTCCTCTGCTGCTCCTTCCTATTGTGTGTCATCGTGGCCTGCAAAATAAATGAATGTGGGTGAGTCAGAGTCCAGCTATGTGTCTGACTTATATGCCTGCCATTGTTGAATAGCTGTGATTGTAGGCAAGGCATGAGATGTGGATGAAAATTTGAGTAGGTGCACATGTTTGGTGGGTGAGTGGTGTGTGTGTGCTGCTTTGCGCAGTGCGTATAGATTGAGGTTCAGATGCTGATATGTAGGACCTGTTGAAGTTTGTACTCACTTTGACCACCCAGGTAGTTGAATTTCTTTCGCACTGTGTCAGGCTACGTTGCACCACACTACTGCCCAAGACGTTTTCTGCCACTTCCCTCCACATTGCCTTGAAGATCTGGGACAATGGCCTCATTGCACTGGCTGGGAACAGCGCTCCCTCCTTTGATGCATTGCAGCCCCCAATGCCTCGAATGTGACGTCTGTGGAGCAACGAGCTCTTTCCCTGGGATTGGGATTGGGATCAGCCATTGCCATTAGGGGATTCACTTCCTCGCAGGACGCCTTCAGATCCAGGAATGCTGAAAATGAGCAGCTGCACAATGATGCAACCTCCCTTTTAAGAGCTGGAATGAGCCAGTGTGAAGGATGGCAGGATCAATGCTGAATGCATTGCACTTGAACTTCGTTCGTGCTCTGCTGGTAGCACCCCTGAAGCGTCCCATTGAGGTCATTAGCGCTTGATTTAGTACCCTACTTCCTTCCTGGAGCGTTCAGAATTTATCCCCCTTAATGTTTGCTCCATGCCAACCATAGAAAACTAAGCAACTATATTTGAGCTCACACCAGCCTCTCTGCTCCCTCCTGAGCTTATTGCCTCATTGCAGTTTTCACAGTTGGCCACACCAGGCTTTAACCGAAGTCACTACTTTTATCTCAGCATGCACTCTTTACCCAAACCACTGCTCCGACACCAAACTGAAGAATTCCCTCCAACTAAGTTTTGGTTTTGCCCTAGAGTCTGATCTATTTTAACTGCTTTTCCTTCCCCATGATGCCAACCTTACACCCAGTTCATCAAGACCTCAACCTGGAACTACCGGAGCTTCAACTTTGACCTTTTATCTCAACATCAAACCCAGATATTTATAGCTTACATATATTGTAAATGGGTATTAATTCATGGGGCACTATGTGAAGAATTTAAGGAGCTAGGAGCTAAATTAAAAAGTAGGACCTCAAAAGTAGTAATCTCGGGATTGCTACCAGTGCCACGTGTTCGTCAGAGTAGGAATTGCAAGATAGCTCAGATGAATACGTGGCTTGAGCAGTGGTGCAGCAGGGAGGGATTCAAATTCCTGGGGCATTGGAACCGGTTCTGGGGGAGGTGGGATCAGTACAAACCGGACGGTCTGCACTTGGGCAGGACCAGAACCAATGCCATAGGAGGAGTGTTTGCTAGTGCTGTTGGGGAGGAGTTAAACTAATATGGCAGGGGGATGGGAACAAGTGCAGGGAGACAGAGGGAAACAAAATGGGGGCAGAAGCAAAAGACAGAAAGGAGATGAGTAAAAGTGGAAGGCAGAGAAACCCAAGGCAAAAAACAAAAAGGGCCACTGTACAGCAAAATTCTAAAGGGTCGAAGTGTAATAAAAAGGCAAGCCTGAAAGCTCGGTGCCTCAATGTGAGGAGTATTCGGAACCCAGGAGAGGGCTCTGAGCTAGTTTGAGTGGGTGAGAGCTCAAATGAACAGGACCCCAAGAAAGAATGCAAAAGGCAGGAGGCAACAGAGCAGAGTAGCACTAGGATAAGTGAAAACCACAAGGTAATAGAAAGGGACAATATGTATGAATATAAAGGGGCTGCAGGAGGGGTCAAAACTAAAAATCATGGTTTTAAAACTAGTATTAAAACACTCTACCTAAACGCACGCAGCATTCGAAATAAAGTAAATGAGTGGACGGCACAAATCATTACAAATGGGTATGATTTGGTGGCCATTACAGAAACGTGGTTGCAGAGTGGCCAAGACTGGGAATTAAACATACAGGGGTATCTTACAATTCCCGGAAATTGTAAGATCTTTGCGGAAAGATAGACAAGAAAGGAAAGGAGGTGGGGTAGCTCTGTTAATAAAGGATGATATCAGGGCAGTTGTGAGAGATGATATTGGCTCTAATGAACAAAATGTTGAATCATTGTGGGTGGAGATTAGAGATAGTAAGGGGAAAAAGTCACTGGTGGGCGTAGTTTATAGGCCCTCAAATAATAACTTCACGGTGGGGCGGACAATAATCAAGGGAATAATGGAGGCATGTGAAAAAGGAACGGCAGTAATCATGGGGGATTTTAACCTACATATCGATTGGTCGAATCAAATCGCATGAGGTACCCTTGAGGAGGAATTCATAGAATGCATACGGGATTGTTTCTTAGAACAGTATGTTACAGAACCTACAAGGGAGCAAGCTATCTTAGATCTGGTCCTGTGTAATGAGAAAGGAATAATAAATGATCTCCTCGTAAAAGATCCTCTCGGAATGAGTGATCATAGTATGGTTGAATTTGTAATACAGATTGAGGGTGAGGAAGTGGTGTCTCAAAAGAGCGTACTATGCTTAAACAAAGGGGACTACAGTGAGATGAGGGCAGAGTTGGCGAAAGTAGACTGGAAACACAGACTAAACGGTGGCACAATTGAGGAACAGTGGAGGACTTTTAAGGTGCTCTTTCATAGTGCTCAACTAAAATATGTTCCAGTGAAAAAGAAGGGCAGTAAGAGAAGGGATAACCAGCTGTGGATAACCAAGGAAATAAAGGAGAGTATCAAATTAAAAGCCAATGCGTATAAGGTGACCAAGGTTAGTGAGAAACTAGAAGACTGGGAAAATTTTAAGCGACAGCAAAGAATGACTAAGAAAGCAATAAAGAAAGGAAAGATAGATTACGAAAGTAAACTTGCGCAAAACATAAAAACAGATAGTAAAAGCTTTTATCGATATATAAAATGGAAAAGAGTGACTAAAGTAAATGTTGGTCCCTTAGAAGATGAGAAGGGAGATTTAATAATGGGAAATGTGGAAATGGCTGAGACCTTACACAAGTATTTTGCTTCGGTCTTCACAGTGGAGAACACAAAAACCATGCCAAAGATTGCTGGTCACGGGAATGTGGGAAGGGAGGACCTTGAGATAATTACTATCACTAGGGGGGTAGTGCTGGATAGGCTAATGGCACTCAAGGTAGACTAGTCCCCAGGTCCGGATGAAATGCATCCCAGGGTATTAAAAGAGATGGCGGAAGTTATAGCAGATGCATTCGTTATAATCTACTAAAATTCTCTGGACTCTGGGAAGGTTCCAGCGGATTGGAAAGCAGCTAATGTAACGCCTCTGTTTAAAAAAGGGGACAGACAAAAGGCAGGTAACTATAGGCCTGTTAGTTTAACATCTATAGTGGGGAAAATGCTTGAAGCTATCATTAAGGAATAAATAGCGGGACATCTAGATAGGAATAGTGCAATCAAGCAGACACAACATGGATTCATGAAGGGGAAATCATGTTTAACTAAATTACTGGAATTCTTTGAGGATATAACGAGCATGGTGGATAGAGGTGTACCGATGGATGTGGTGTATTTAGATTTCCAAAAGGCATTCGGTAAAATGCCACACAAAAGGTTACTGCAGAAGATAAAGGTACGCAGAGTCAGAGGAAATGTATTAGCATGGATCAAGAATTGGCTGGCTAACAGAAAGCAGAGAGTCGGGATAAATGAGTCCTTTTCGGGTTGGAAATCGGTGGTTAGTGGTGTGCCACAGGGATCGGTGCTGGGACCAAAAATGTTTACAATATACATAGATGACCTGGAAGAGGGGACAGAGTGTAGTGTAACAAAATTTGCAGATGACTCAAAGATTAGTGGGATAGCGGGTTGTGTAGAGGACACAGAGAGGCTGAAAAGAGATCTAGATAAGTTAAACAAATGGGCTCAGGTTTGGCAGATGGAATATAATGTTGGAAAATGTGAGGTCATCCACCTTGGGAAAAAAAAACAGTAAAAGGGAATATTATTTGAATGGGGAGAAATTACAACATGCTGCGGTGCAGAGGGACCTGGGGGTCCTGATGCATGAATCCCAAAATGTTAGTTTGCAGGTGCAGCAGGTAATCAGGAAGGCGAATGGAATGTTGGCCTTCATTGCAGGAGGGAAGGAGTACAAAAGCAGGGAGGTCCTGCTGCAACTGTACAGGGTATTGGTGAGGCCGCACCTGGAGTACGAGTGCAGTTTTGGTCACCTTACTTAAGGAAGGATATACTAGCTTTGGAGGGGGTACAGAGACGATTCACTAGGCTGATTCCGGAGATGAGGTGGTTACCTTATGATGATAGATTGAGTAGACTGGGTGTTTACTCGTTGGAGTTCAGATGGATGAGGGGTGATCTTATAGAAACATTTAAAATAATGAAAGGGATAGACAAGATAGGGGCAGAGAGGTTGTTTCCACTGGTCGGGGAGACTAGAACTAGGGGGCACAGCCTCAAAATACGGGGGAGCCAATTTAAAACCGAGTTGAGAAGAAATTTCTTCTCCCAGAGGGTTGTGAATCTGTGGAATTCTCTGCCCAAGGAAGCAGTTGAGGCTAGCTCATTGAATGTATTCAAATCACAGATAGATAGCTTTTTAACCAATAATGGAATTTAGGGTTACGGGGAAGTAGAGCTGAGTCCACGGCCAGATCTTGTTGAATGGCGGAGCAGGCTTGAGGGGCTAGATGGCCTACTCCTGTTCCTAATTCTTATGTTCTTATGTTCTTATGTTGCAAGGTGACCAAGGCTGGAAACTGAATATTGAGTGGTGTCTGCCATTTTGTAAGGATAGGCAGAAAGGAAAAGGTGCTGGGGTAGCTCTGTTAATAAAGGATGAGATCAATGCAGTAGTGAGAAATGATATTGGTTTAGAAGATCTAGATGTAGAATCAGTTTGGGTAGAGATAATAAATAATAAGGGAAATAAGTCACTGGTGGGAGTAGTCTATTGGCCTCCAAACAGTAGCTACACTGTAGGACAGAGTATAAATCAAAAAATAATGGAGGCTTGTAAGAAAGTTGCTGAAATAATCAGGGGTGATTTTAATCTACATATTGATTGGACAAATCAAATTGGCGAAGGTAGCCTTGAGGAAGAGTTCATAGAGTGTATGCGGGATAGTTTCTTGGAACAATACATTGTGGAACCAACCAGGGAGCAGACTATTCTAGATCCGGTAATGTGCAATGACCCTGGATTAATTAATGATCTTGTCGTGAAGGATCCTCTTGGGAAGAGTGATCATAGCATGGTAGAATTTCAAATTCAGTTTGAAGATGAAAAAACTAGATCTCAAACTAGTGTCCTGAACTTAAGTAAATGTAATTACAAAGGTATGAAGGCAGAGTTGGTTAAAGTGGACAGGGAAAATATAATAAAGGGTGAGACTGTAGAAATACAGTTGCAAACATTTAAGGTGATATTTCACAACTCTCAGCAAAAATATATTCCAGTGAGAAAGAAAGACTCTAAGAAAAGGATGAACCATCCCGGGCTAACTAAGGAAGTAATGGTATCAAATTGAAAACAAAGGCATACAATGTTGCAAAGAACAGTGGAAGGCCAGAGGATTGGGGAATTTTTAGAAATCAGCAAAGGGTGACTAAAAAAATGATAAAGGCAGAGAAGATAGCATATGAGAGTAAACTAGCAAGAAATATAAAAACAGACAGAGTTTCTACAGGTATATAAAAAGGAAGCGAGTAGCTAAAATAAACGTTGGTCCCTTAGAGGATGAGTCTGGCGAATTAATAATGGGTAACAGGGAAATGGTGGAGACTTTGAACAAATATTCTGTATCGGTCTTCACGGTAGAAGACACTAAAAACTTCCCAATAATTGATAATCAAGGAGCTGTTGGGGGGTGGGAAACTTAAAACAATCACTCTCACTCGAGAAAAAGTACTAGGCAAACTAATGGAACTAAAGGTGGACAAGTCCCCTGGATCTGATGGCCTGCATCCTCGGGTCATAAAAGAAGTGGTTGCAGAGATAGTGGATGCATTGGTTGTAATCTATCAAAATTCCCTGGCTTCTGGAGAAGTCCCAGTAGACTGGAAAATCACAAATGTAACACCCCTATTTAAGAAAAGAGGGAGACAGGAAGCAGGAAATTATAGATCAGTTAGCCTAACATCTGTCATTGGGAAAATGTTAAAGAAGTAGTAGCAGGACATTTAGAAAATCAAATTGCAGTCAAGCAGAGTCAGCATGGTTTTATGAAGGGGAAATCATGTTTGACAAATTTGCTGGATTTCTTTGAGGATGTAATGAGCAAGGTGGATAAAGGGGAACCAGTAGATGTTGTATTTGGAATTCCAGAAAGCATTCGATAAGGTGTCACATAAAAGATTACTGCACCAGATAAGGGCTTACAGCGTTGCTGGTAATATATTAGCATGGATAGAGGATTAGCTAACTAACAGAAACCAGAGAGTTGGGATAAATGGGTCATTTTCAGGTTGGCAAACTGTAACTAGTGGGGTGCGACAGGGATCAGTGCTGGGGCCTCAACTATTTACAATTTATGTTAATGACTTGGATGGAGGGACCGAGTGTAACATAGCCAAATTTGCTGATGATACAAAGAAAGGTGGGAGAGCAAGTTCTGAGGAAGGCCATAAAGAATCTACAGAGGGATACAGATAGGCTAAGTGAGTGGGCAAAATTTGGCAAATTGAAGTACAATGTGGGGAAATGTGAGGTTATCCACTTTGGTTGGAAAAATAAAAAAGAACATTATTATTTAAATTTGGAGAGATTACAAAATGCTGCAGTACAAAGGGATCTGGGGGTTCTTGTACATGAAACACAAAAAGATAGCATGCAGATGCAGCAATGAAGGCAAATGGAATGTTGGCATTTATTGCAAGGGGAATGGAGTATAAAAGCAGGGAAGTCCTGTTCCAACTATACAGGGCATTGGTGAGACCACAGCTGGAGTACTGCGTACAGTTTTGGTCTCCTTATTTAAGGAAGGATATACTTGCATTGGAGGCAGTTCAAAGAAGATTCACGAGGTTGATTCCTGAGATGAAGGGTTTGTCATATGAAGAGAGGTTGAGCAGGTTGGACCTATACTCATTAGAGTTTAGAAGAATGAGAGGTGATCTTATTGGAACATTTAAGATTCTGATGGGGCTGGACAGGGTAGATGCTGAGAAGATGTTTCCCCGCATGGGGGAACCTAGAACTAAATAGGGGGCATAGTTTCAGAATAAGTATCGCCCATTTCGGACAGAAATGAGGAGGAATTTCTTCTCTCGGAGGGTTGTGAATCTTTGGAATTCTCTAACCCAGGGACCTGTGGAGGCTAGGTCCTTGAATATATTTAAGGTGGAGATAGACAGATTTTTGAATGATAAGTGAGTCAAAGATATGGGGAGCAGGCGGGGAAGTGGAGTTGAGGCTAGGATCAGATCAGCTATGCTCACATTGAATGGCGGAGCAGGCTCGAGGGGCCAGGTGCCCTACTCCTGCTCCTATTTCTTATGTTCTTATGTTCATACATTTATATATACAAATTGAAATGCACATTTGTAGTAAATGTCCTGGTCTCGTGTGAACATTTTGTAACATTTTCTTCCTGTAACACTTCCCTAAAAAGGCTACCAAAAGAATTTGAAATAAAATGTGTAATCGATTTGAATGCTTGGGCTTTGTGCTGAAATACAGGGGGTAATTTTAACCCTCAAAAACGGGTGGGTTTGGGTCGCGTGGGAAAAAAAATGTTAAAAATTTCAAACACGACCCCAATCTACCTCAAACCCACACACTTCTGGTTTTAACGGAGGCGGAAAGAGGGGTGGGCAAACAATCCACTCCCAGGAGATGTGTCGGTCATTGAAACATTTTAAGGAGGCTGCGTACCTCTATTTTAACAAGGTTTCTATTTTTAACTCATGGCCGTGGTTCCCGGGCCTTGGGAAACCAGGCAGATAAAAGGTGACGAGAAGAACATAATCCTTCAGGTTAGTGCATTGCTTGTAGGCCAGTAGGAGAAAGAGTGTTTATTCCATCCTGTAAATTCTCCCCACCTCCTCAATCTCCACCGACACCCCCAATGCCCTGAAACCCCAAACTCCCCTAAACCCCCCATGATCACCAACGCCCCCACAATCACTGTAGCCCTCAATCACCGAACCACTTGATCACTCCTACCACCCTGCCCCACCCCCACCCCCCACGATCACTGACCCCCCCCCCCCCGCAGCATTGCGTCTGCTTCCCTAACTCCTCCATGATCACCAGCTCCCACAACCACGCACTACCCATTCCCTCCCACGATCTCTCCCCCCCCCCCACCACTAAAACTACCTGTTCCTCAGCTGAGTCATTGTGCCACAGCCTTCGCCATCTGACTGTCAATTAGTCTGGCTGTAAGGTGGAAACCTTGGGGAAAAAAATGGTCACATCCTATCAAAATATCCTTCTATTCTTTTCTCACTCATGTACTTATCTACCTTCCCCTGAAATGCATCTATGCTATTTGCCTCAACCATTCCATGTGACAGCAAGTTCCACATTCTCACCACTCTCTGAGTATGAAAGACATTCAAAGAATGAACTAATGGACAAAATAATTTTAAAAAGCTGTCTGACAGATGAATGTATGCTTTTTTGTTTGTTAGTAGTTAGAATCATTGAGGGAAATTTAGTGGGGCTGAAATTCAGGTCCACCTGGAATGGCTTTAAGACCGCCATTAGATCGATATTCAGCACTTTTGTTGATGATAATGATGAGCTGTCTGGGTGCGGAGTGGCGTTTGGATTGCAAGATTCACCTACTACTGATTTTCTCCTCATGAGCCAGCTGGTCCCTGGCCTTCTTAAATGTTTGCAGCTAGGCCCTGAGCAGGGAAGGCATTTGAGTTAAGGCCATGTCTACTGCGCCAGTAGGAAGGAAGGCAACCAGATTTTTGGATGCAGAACTGGAAACACTCATGGAGGCTGTGGAGGGAAGGAGGCGAGTCCTGTACCCCATACAGGCAGACCGACTCGGGAAGTTTTCACTAATGCCTGGAGAGAGATTGCAGTGAAGGTCTCAGCGACCTCCATTAATGACCTCACCCCCACCCAATGCTCCAAAAGGATGAACGACATCATTTGTCTGATGCAAGTGAGTACCTGTTACACCAACTGCTGACCTACCATCTGAGAGCCTCTCCTTCATCCTTCTCTATTTCCCACCTTCACTATATAGTCACTGAAGGAACATTTGATTGTTGAGGCTTGTATATATATGTGTGCATTCTCGCAATGGGGGTTCCCTTTAATGTCACAATTACAGCTGCATGTCAGGGACACACATTTGTGCACTCATTTCCGATGCCTCATGAAACTGCTACTTAGCAAGCATTCTTTGTTTTGCTGGTGGCGAGCCTGAGATAGAACTGCTCACTCCTTTGAAAGAGAGAAAGTCGAGGTGCTAGTGGGCAGAAATGCTCCCTTCGCTCTGGCCTCCGGTACTACGATCACGCTGTGGGCAGCATGGGTAAGTTAAGGCCTTCCTTTAATGCTATCTTTCCTTGAAAGCGCCAGCACCTACTGTGCATTTCCTTATGAAAGTGTGCTAATTTTCAGCCTGCAGGCATCAATTCTCTACCTCCCCCTCATGGCAGCCCTTGTGCCATTTATGCTTGCAGATGAGAGGCTGAGTGTGAGCCAAGGCAAGGGTCCTAGTGCTGGTGCAAGTGGGAGGGCAAGGCAGGATGACAGCCTTGAGGGCAGTGGCAGCTGAGGCCAGGGAGAGGCTGAGGAGGACATTGAGAGGCCAAGCCTGGAGGACGGCCAAGAGAGTAGTGACAGCCATGGCCGTTCTGACACCCTGCAGGAAATTGGGAGAGCAAGCCTGGACGACACTCTTGAGGCCACTCCATATGTTGGCGCGATGTCTGATGAGGCGGAGGAAGAGGGGGACACTGCTCGAAGCAACCCGTCACTGCTTCCTGCAGTCACACGCACCAGTTCAGGTACTGGGGATACGCAGTCAGATCAATTATACATAGCAGAGGAGTCGGCACTGGGTGTTGCACCGGGGCATAGTGGGCTGCAGCATGGTGACAGGCAAAGGGAGCCTCGGGTGCCATCTCTCTGGATTCTACTGAAGAGGATTCAGACAAGCCCATCGATGTTGGGGCTTATGAAAGATGGCTGGAGGCCATGCATTCCCAGATGTTGGGAGCAGTGGTAAGGGTGCTGGGCAGGCTGTCAGAAGTGGTCAGGAGCATGGAGGAGTCCATCTCACGCATTGTCGGCAGCTCTGCGCACACCATGGAACCCATCATTGCCAATGTGCAGACGATGGTGGACTCCCAGAGTGACGGTGCGGATCCATCTGTGATGCCGCGACTCGTTGGGGATGTGGCAGCTGCCATTACAGCGCAGGCGCAAGTGAACAAGCTTTGGAGAGGATGGCCGAGGCCTTGGAAGCTCAGAATGCTCATGCAATCTGGGCAACAGGCCATGGAGCATCTTACTGCTGTCAACTCTGGTGGCTTTGTCACTGTAACTGCTCTCATGCAATTTCAGCTGGATGCCACTCGAGACCTCAGTGTTGCCTTCATGGCTGGGTCCACCATGGACCACGGGGGACCTTCCAGTGTCGCGCCACACCAACCACCTGTGCTCCCTCAGATTGGTGTGGGTGGTGGTGTGCTGCCCACGGGGAGTGATGCAGGCTCCTCGAACCAGGATGATGATGACGATGTGCTCTCTCAGGATCACTTCATCTCTGACCCCAGGCCTGTCACTCAGCCATTGCCTCCAAGCATGGAGTCACCCGAGCCAAGGCCGACTGAACCCTCTGAGGAGGGTGCTGACCAGTCCGCAGCCAGTCCTTCCAGGGCCAGAGCTGGTCGAGGGTGTTCTAGAAGGACATCTGTGGCTTGAAACACAGCAGCCTTCCCAGACCCATGAGGCAGCCACAGGAATGACACTGCAGCATTGTAGCAGAATACATTTGCATAAGAGTGGTTATAAGGAGATTCACAAGGGTGAGAAATGATTATGTGTATTTTTTTGCACTTTTATTTATTCTGTAATAAATCTTTATTTTGTGTTCCCATATCTGGGCAATTATATCATTTGACTGTGGGCAATGATGTGTGAAAGGGCTCATTGGGATGGCCATGGAAATGCAAAGATGAAGGGTGATGGGCATTAACTCATTGGAAACGAGCAGCAGTGAGATGGGTCTGCACTTTCCTTGCCGGGTTGGAGTGGCAACGACCTGCATCTTGGCCCTCCTCCTCCTCCTCCTCCTCCTCCTCCACCTCCTCCTCCTCCTCCTCCTCCTCCTCGTGCACCTCCTCTTCCTCCTGCGCCTCCTCCTGAGGTGCTACTACTGGCTCGACCTCCAATGGCTGGCCTGTCATGATTGCCAGGTTGTGAAGCATGCAGCAGATGATGACGAATAGGGATACCCGCTCAGGCGAGTACTGCAGCACTCCTCCTGAGCGATCCAGGCAATGGGACCTCTGCTTAAGAATCCCGATGCTGTGCTCAATTATGCACCTGGTGGCTGAATGAGAGTCTTTGTTGGCATGCTGTGCAGCAGTCCTGGGGCTATGAAGGGGAGTCAGCAGCCAAGTGTACAGTGGATTTCCCTTGTCACCAAGCAGCCAGCCATAATCTTGGTTTGCGGCCAGGCACATTGGTCTGGCACAGGGTGAAGGCATTATGGCTGCTGCCAGGATACCGGGCATCAACTGCCACGATTTTGTACTGGTGGTCACACAACCAGCTGCACATTGAGGGAGTGGAAACCCTTTTGGTTCATAAGCGTCTCCGCATTGGATTGTGGCGTCCTCAATACAACGTGGGTGCAGTCTATGGCACCCTGAACCCTGGGGAACCCCACAATGCACACAAATCCAGTCTGCCACTCCATCTGCTTCTCCCTGTTCATTGGGAAATAAATTTATTCGAACCTTTGCTTGCAGAGAGCACCTGTCACTTGACAGATGGAGTGATGGGCGGAGAACTGAGAATTGATAGAGAACTGAGAACAGGTTAGAAAGAGCCTGTTGCATAAAAGCTTAGTGCAATGGTCACTTTGGTTGCGACGCTCAGAGCTGTCTTCAGCCTTGTCTGAGGCTGCAGATCTGGCCGCAGCAGATTGCACAGCTCCCTGAGGACGTCCTTCCTGAATCGGAGCCTGCGCAGCCATTGATCATCTGTGAGCAGCATGAAAGAAAGCTGTTGCCTGTAGACCCTTGCACAATAGGGCCTTCTTCCCCCAACTCTATGCAAGGCTCCACCTACGGCGGCTGGCTGATTGCCTTCTCCCTCATCCTCTTCATCCTCCTCGGCTTCTGCAGCCTGCTGCTGGCAAGCATCTGCCTTGTCTGCATCCTGCCTTCTTTGTATCTCGCCCATTATCTGGTGCGGGGGGGTCAGCGTACCTGTCCCTCCTCCTCATGCCAGGTCCTTCCTGGGCAACCTCTCTGCCTTGAGGTCTGTTGCCATTTCCATGCCCTTCTCTATGTTGGCCATCCATGTCTGCTGCCTCCCTTGCCCGCTACCTTTGGAACCATTGCTGATGGCGCCACCTTCTCCTGTGTGCCTCCCTGCCCGTGCACAATATGCATAAGGCTTTCCCCTGCTAGCATTGAGCCCATTGCGTCTGCAGGCTCAACCTTCATATTTAGGCCTCTGTATTCAATGCCAATATGATAAGGGCGAGTGGAAAGTTTTCAGATGTCCAAAAAAGTTTTATTTGTAAAAATGGAGATTCACGCAACACTCATTTGACCTCCACTGGCGGTCTTGAGCCGGCACAGAGCACCGACACAAAAAGCTGTCGGGGGCACTGACAGGCGGCAAGTCGACTTTTTAAAATGAATTTCGCTTCCAGGGCGGAGAGGCTGCAGTGTGCGCTCTGATGACGTCTTTTCGGGGCTGAATTCGGCCCCAACGTGTGTGAGTCATGGAAAGATATGAGCGTGACAAGAAGCCAGCTCCTACCCGTATGACGATAGACAAGCAATAGCTAGCATTTAAAGAATTAATACATTATTTACAACCAACATACATTCCTTTAAGGCACAAAAAACCCCACGGGAAAAATGGTACAACTGTGGCTAATGAGAGAAGTTAAAGATAGTATTAGATCAAAGGAAGAGGCTTATAATGTTGCCAAAAAGAGCAATAAGTCTGAGTATTGGCAGGACTTTAGAATTCAGCAAAGGACGACCAAGAAATTGATAAAGAAAGGGAAAATAGAATATGTGAGTAAACTAGCGAAAAACATAAAAACAGATTGTAAAAGCCTCTACAGGTATGTAAAAAAGAAAAGATTAGCAAAAGTAAATGTGGGTACCTTACAGGCTGAGACAGAAGAAATTATAACGGGGAATTAGGAAATTGCAGAGTAATTAAACAAATACTTTGGGCCCAAAATTCATCGATGTCCCGCCCGGTGCTGCCGAGGTTCCGCTGGAAATGGCCGTTTTCTGGGTGATTTCTCTGGAAAAGCAGGTCTGAGCTTGGCGGCAGTGGGCCAGCAATTGCACATCGGGCAGAAGGGAAGGTGGGAGGCAGCAGTGTGTTCGGGCAGCAATCGGGAGGGTGGGAGGCAAAAGTGTGATTGGGGTAAAAGGAAGATTTCTCTTCCTCGAGGTGGACTCGCTGATATAAGGTATCGACACCTGCCCTCTGTTTTGCGACCACGGATTCACTCAGACGAAAACTTCAGTTCAACCAGGTTTTATTCGAGCATGCAAGGGAAATGTTCCAAGGAACACTTCCCAGAACAACAGTTTGTAATGACATTTATTCATATTCTGAGGGGTGCAACCCTCCTCCAAAACCATCGATTGGTCTGCTGCTATCAGCGAAGTTACATTGATTTGTTGACTCTTATCAGACTAGCTCTGAGTTGTTCGTCCCTACCTGTCCATCTCACCAGCACATGTCCCACTTCTGGAATGTGTTATTCAATGATGTCACTTTGTCTCAGTTTCTCATGATGTGTGAAGTAACCTTGCTTCCCAGCGTTTGATATCTTGTTCCCCAAATACCTGCTTTCTTATCCTGTTCCCAAGAGAACTTTAGTCATAATGTCCGAGTTTCTCATGAGATACAGATGCTGGTTGCAATCTATGTTCCCAAATACTTTACTCTCCACTGTCCTTGGCAAATGTTGTTCTATACTGAATGTGTTGTTTCCATTGTTGATTACTTATGGTGGTTCATTAACCATCAGGCTTTGCAACCAAGCAAGTTTTGCTGCTTCCCCTTCTTAAAACCCATTCAAGCAAGTGTATAAGCATGCTTTACATACATAAACGAGTTTTACATACAATTACAATCGCTATAGAGACAGAGGAATTCCCGATTCCTCAGAACCTCCTACTACTGATAAGCCTTATAATTCAGTTCGGGTATCGGTTTTCCTCCCCTTACAGGGCAGCAATCGAGAGGGAGGCATCTATGTGATCGGCCAGCAATCGGGAGGGTGGGAGGGAGGGAGGCAGCAATGGAATTGGGCAACAATCGCATATTGGGTGGATGAGAGGGAGAGAGAGGTGGAGTGCATTGGGGCACATCGGCTGGGTGGGAGTACTGGTGGACATCACATCACGGCAGCCAGTCGGATTCTGCACCATATCAGTGGACCTGCTGGAAAGAAGTTAGATCAATGTTGCATTACTTTCTTGCTGATGGTGATGTTTAAATTGGATGTGATAAAACCGACTGAACTGTGTGCAAGCTAATGGAGGCTTTTTTGTTGCACCTTGTTGAAAGTCCTTCATTGAGAAGGCCAATGGCTAAGGGAAAATAATTATGAGTGACTGACAAGTGCTCTGCATCTCATATTTTATACATCCAAGCTGATTCATTAATTGTCTCGCACAATGTACTGCAATGTAACTGATGACCATATCATCTCAGAGGTGGCACTCCTCCATGTTTGGCCTTGCAAAAAGAGGGTTGAAGTGCAAGCCTTAAGGTCTGCCCTGCAACTTGGTAAACTAGAGTAATTGAATGGCAGCCTTCCTGCATTCATTGTTGTCTTGCGATGGCCGAATGACAGGACCCATTATACACTGCAGTCAGATATGGATGGGAAGATATTCTTGATGAAGCAGATGACCTGAGGGACAGATGTGTGATTGGCGTGACGCACCACAAATATGACATTAAAATGGCACATGCACAAACAGAGGGTCAACAATGTGTGTGTATTTACAAGTGCACAATGACAAACCATGACATAATATTATGACATTATACATACATTTAGACGAGGACGCAACACCCGCCCCTCTGCCTGGCACACCACCTCTCTTCCCCCCCTTGAAGAGATGCCTGATTTCCTCACTCTCCCCACGCCTACACGACGGAGTGACCCTCCCCTGCCCCTCACTGCCTTTGGTTCAGGAGGGCAGCTGGATGTGTGTAGACGTGTGTGTCTTGATGAGAATGTAGGGCGCGGGACCAAAAGTGCCGGAATCTCCTGATCCTCCACATCTGTGTGTCTTGAGGGTGTGGTATCAGGGGCTTGCAGCATGTGTGCAGAAGCCATCTCTTGTCTTATGGCCTCGATACTTTCTGATGTGCGCTCCAACAATGTGAGGAGGCGCTCCATCCTTTCATTGTGCTGCTGGGTGAATGTGGCAAAGCTAGCAGCTATCCCAGCCATGATCTACTGCATCTCGCAACCCACCTCCATGACGATGGTTGATAGCAGGATCATCTGGCTCAATAGAGCGAGCTGTCCTGCATCCACAGGTGGTTGCTCAATGCTGCTGGTTGGGGTGGCCTTGCTTCCCTTTGCACCACGGACTCTGCGCTTGCTTGAGCTTGCTTGAGTGGAGTCTGTTAGAAATCCCAGGAAATCTGAGCCCAACGCCTTACTCTGTGGTAGCACCGGATCTGCAGAAACATTTGTGGTTGGAACTGGCGATGTCCCACCAATGCCAATGCACGATCCTCCAGCCTGGTCAATTCCACCACATCTTGTGGGTCCCCTCCGGTTGCACTCAGGCTTGCCTGTTTGGCTGCTTGTTTTCTCTGCACAAAAAAAATTGCAGCCTTTACCCCCTTTGCTCATACCCCCCACACATGCTCCCATACACACACACACACACATTGCACGCACAAACATGTTGGCCTTGGACAGGAGGGGACAAATAAATTTGTGCTCACTTTAGCTGCCGCCACCAAATCGTTCCACCATTTGCGGCATTGGTCCCCATCCCACTCCATGTTCCCATTGCATTGACCATCTGACCTATATCCATCCAAAGGCATCGGTATTGGTTTGGTGGAGGCTTGCCACGCTCATCCCGGGTGAGTTCGCTGCACCTGCGCACCACCTCTGTCACTAGCTCCTCCAACCACGGAGCTCTGGACCTGGTTCTGGCAGTCTTCATTGATGCTTTCTGCCCACTCATTCTCTATGATGAGAGGAAGGGCTGCTCAAAAGTCTGGGTATAAATTTGTAGCACTGCCCCCTCTGCAACTCAGGCTGGTCCCTCTGCAATGCCACCTCTGCTCTCGAACCTCTAACTGCCTCCTCTCCTCTCGCTCTACTCTCTTCTCTGTATCATCTCTCTCTCTTCTCTCTCTCTCTCCTCTCTCTCTCCTCTCTCCCTCCTTACTTCTCTGTGTCCTCTCTTTCTCTTCTCTCTCTTCTCTCCTCTCTCCTCTCTTCTCTCTTCTCTCTTCTCTCTCTCCTCTCTTCTCTGTATCCTCTCTCTCTCCCCTCTCTTCACTCTCTCTCTCTTCCCTCTATCCTCTCTTCTCTCTTCTCTCCTCTCTCTTTCCTCTCTGTATACTCTGCTCTTTTTCTGTCTCCTCTCTCTCCTCTCCCTTCGCAGGGTCGATTGAGTGGTGTCCTTTTATGACCCTGAGCACTTCCTCAATTAGCGTGCAAGGGTCGCAAAAGGACTACAAACAGTCATCCCCAAAACTACAAAAAAAAGCGCCTAAATCCCGTGCATACGCAGCGGAGGCCCTCTGAAAAAACCCGAGTGGAGACGCATGACGCATTCTGATGACGCTGCCTGCTGAGTCCCGCTCCTGCCCACTCCCGCTCCTTCTGCCGCTCACGCAACAGTGATTAAAGTGGCTCCCGATGGGACCTGAAGGCAGCGGGTGCCAAAAACGGACCTCCTGCCCAGTGGCCGCCGAGAACATAAGAACATAAGAATTAGGAACAGGAGTAGGCCATCTAGCCCCTCGAGCCTGCTCCGAGCCAGATCATGGCTGATCTGGCCGTGGACTCAGCTCCACTTACCCGCCCGTTCCCCGTAATCCTTAATTCCCTTAATTGCCCATCAATTTCGAGCCCTTTGTGTGTGTTTTCACGGAAGGCACAAATAACCTCCCAGAAATAGTGGAGAATCTAGGGTCTAGCGAGAATGAGCAACTGAAAGAAATTAGCAATAGTAAAAAAATAGCACTGGGAAAATTAATGGGACTGAAAGGCAATAAATCCCCTGGCCTTGATGGCCGACAACAGGGTTTTGAAAGAGATGGCTATAGAGATAGTGGATGCATTGGTTGGCATCTTCCAAAAGTCCATAGCTTCTAGAACGGTTCCCACAGATTGGAAGGTATCTAATATAATCCCGCTATTTAATAAAGGAGGGAGAGAGAAAACGGAGAACGACAGACCAGTTAGCTTGACATCAGCAGTAGAGAAAATGCTAGAATCTATTATTAAGGATGTGGCAACATAGAAACATAGAAACATAGAAAATAGGTGCAGGAGTAGGCCATTCGGCCCTTCAAGCCTGCACCGCCATTCAATGAGTTCATGGCTGAACATGCTACTTCAGTACCCCATTCCTGCTTTCTCGCCATAGCCCTTGATCCCCCTAGTAGTAACGACTACATCTAACTCCTTTTTGAATATATTTAATGAATTGGCCTCAACAACTTTCTGTGGTAGAGAATTCCACAGGTTCACCACTCTCTGGGTGAAGAAGTTACTCCTCATCTCGGTCCTAAATGGCTTACCCCTTATCCTTAGACTGTGACCCCTGGTTCTGGACTTCCCCAACATTGGGAACATTCTTCCTGCATCTAACCTGTCTAAACCCTTCAGAATTTTAAACGTTTCTATGAGATCCCCTCTCATTCTTCTGAACTCCAGTGAATACAAGCCTAGTTGATCCAGTCTTTCTTGATATGTCAGTCCCGCCATCCCAGGAATCAGTCTGGTGAACCTTTGCTGCACTCCCTCAATAGCAAGAATGTCCTTCCTCAAGTTAGGAGACCAAAACTGTACACAATACTCCAGGTGTGGCCTCACCAAGGCCCTGTACAACTGTAGCAACACCTCCCTGCCCCTGTACTCAAACCCCCTCGCTATGAAGGCCAACATGCCATTTTCTTCCTTAACCGCCTGCTGTACCTGCATGCCAACCTTCAATGACTGATGTATCATGACACCCAGGTCTCATTACACCTCCCCTTTTCCTAATCTGTCACCATTCAGATAATAGTCGGTCTCTCTGTTTTTACCACCAAAGTGGATAACCTCACATTTATCCACATAAAACTTCATCTGCCATGCATTTGCCCCCTCACCTAACCTATCCAAGTCACTCTGCAGCCTCATAGCATCCTCCTCGCAGCTCACACTACCACCCAACTGAGTGTCATCCGCAAATTTGGAGATACTACATTTAATTCCCTCGTCTAAATCATTAATGTACAATGTAAACAGCTGGGGCCCCAGCACAGAACCTTGCGGTACCCAACTAGTCACTGCCTGCCATTCTGAAAAGTACCCATTTACTCCTACTCTTTGCTTCCTGTCTGACAACCAGTTCTCAATCCATGTCAGCACACTATCCCCAATCCCATGTGCTTTAACTTTGCACATTAATTTCTTGTGTGGGACCTTGTCGAAAACCTTCTGAAAGTCCAAATATACCACATCAACTGGTTCTCCCTTGTCCACTCTACTGGAAACATCCTCAAAAAAATTCCAGAAGATTTGTCAAGCATGATTTCCCTTTCACAAATCCACACTGACTTGGACCTCTTTCCAAATGCGCTGCGATGACATCCTTAATAATTCATTCCATCATTTTACCCACTACCGATGTCAGGCTGACCGGTCTATAATTCCCTGTTTTCTCTCTCCCTCCTTTTTTAAAAAGTGGGGTTACATTGGCTACCCTCCACTCGATAGGAACTGATCCAGAGTGTATGGAATGTTGGAAAATGACTCAATGCATCCGCTATTTCCAAGGCCACCTCCTTAAGTACTCTGGGATGCAGTCCATCAGGCCCTGGGGATTTATCGGCCTTCAATCCCATCAATTTCCCCAACACAATTTCCCGACTAATAAGGATTTCCCTCAGTTCCTCCTTCTTACTAGACCCTCTGACTCCTTTTATATCCGGAAGGTTGTTTGTGTCTTCCTTAATGAATACCGAACCAAAGTACTTGTTCAATTGGTCTGCCATTTCTTTGTTCCCCATTATGACTTCCCCTGATTCTGGCTGCAGGGTACCTACGTTTGTCTTTACTAACCTTTTTCTCTTTACATATCTATAGAAACTTTTGCAACCCGTCTTAATGTTCCCTGCAAGCTTCCTCTCGTACTCTATTTTCCCTGCCCTAATCAAACCCTTTGTCCTCCTCTGCTGAGTTCTAAATTTCTCCCAGTCCCCAGGTTCACTGCTATTTCTGGCCAATTTGTATGCCACTTCCTTGGCTTTAATACTATCCCTGATTTCCCTTGATAGCCACGGTTGAGCCACCTTCCCTTTTTTATTTTTACGCCAGACAGGGATGTACAATTGTTGTAGTTCATCCATGCGGTCTCTAAAAGTCTGCCATTGTCCATCCACAGTCAACCCCTTAAGTATCATTCACCAAACTATCCTAGCCAATTCATGCCTCATACCTTCAAAGTTACCCTTCTTTAAGTTCTGGACCATGGTCTCTGAATTAACTGTTTCATTCTCCATCCTAATGTAGAATTCCACCATATTATGGTCACTCTTCCCCAAGGGGCCTCGCACAACGAGATTGCTAATTAATCCTCTCTCATTACACAACACCCAGTCTAAGATGGCCTCCCCCCTAGTTGGTTCCTTGACATATTGGTCTAGAAAACCATCCCTTATGCACTCCAGGAAATCCTCCTCCACCGTATTGCTTCCAGTTTGGTTAGCCCAATCTATGTGCATATTAAAGTCACCCATGATAACTGTGCACCTTTATTGCATGCACCCCTAATTTCCTGTTTGCTGCCCTCCCCAACATCACTGCTACTGTTTGGAGGTCTGTACACAACTCCCACTAACGTTTTTTGCCCTTTGCTGTTCTGCAGCTCTACCCATATAGATTCCACATCATCCAAGCTAATGTCCTTCCGAACTACTGCATTAATCTCCTCTTTAACCAGCAATGCTACCCCACCTCCTTTTCCTTTTATTCTATCCTTCCTGAATGTTGAATACCCATGGATGTAGAGTTCCCAGCCCTGATCATCCTGGATCCACGTCTCTGTAATCCCAATCACATCATATCCGTTAACATCTATTTGCACAGTTAATTCATCTACCTTATTACGGATACTCCTTACATTAAGACACAAAGCCTTCAGGCTTGTTTTTTGAACACCTTTTGTCCTTTTAGAATTATGATGTAGTTTGGCCCTTTTTGTTTCTTGCCTTTGTTTACTCGGCCTTCCACTATTGCTTTTTACCTTTCTACCATCTGTTTCTGTCTCCATATTACTTCGCCCTATCTCGCTGCCTAGGTTCCCATCCCCCTGTCATATTAGTTTTAACACTCCCGAACTGCATTCGCAAATGTTACCCCGAGGACATCAGTTCCAGTCCTGCCCAAGTGCAGACCGTCCCTTTTGTACACGTCCCACTTCCCCCAGAACTGGTTCCAATGTCCCAGGACTTTGAATCCCTCCCTCTTGGACCACTACTCAAGCCACGTATTTATTCTAACTATCCTGCTTCCTCTACTCTGATTAGTACATGGCACTGGTAGCAATCCAGACTTTGAGGTCCTACTTTTTAATTTAACTCCTAGCTACCTAAATTCAGCTTGTAGGACCTCTTCCCGCTTCTTACCTATATCGTTGGTACCTAATTGTACCATGACAACTAGCTGTTCACCCTCCCTCTCCAGAATGCTCTGCAGCCGCTCCGAGACATCCTTGACCCTTGCACCAAGGAGACAACATACCATCCTGGAGTCTCGGTTGCGGCCACAGAAACTCCTATCTATTCCCCTTACAATAGAGTTCCCTATCACTATAGCTCCTAAATGGCTCGGTCCTAAATGGCTTACCCCTTACCCTTAGACTGTGACCCCTGGTTCTGGACTTCCCCAACATTGGGAACATTCTTCCTGCATCTAACCTGTCTAAACCCGTCAGAATTTTAAACGTTTCTATGAGATCCCCTCTCATTCTTCTGAACTCCAGTGAATACAAGCCCAATTGATCCAGTCTTTCTTGATATGTCAGTCCTGCCATCCCGGGAACAGGGCACTTATAAAATAATAATAGGATTGTGGAGAGTCAACACGATTTATAAAAGGGAAATCATGTTTGAATAATCTGTTAGAGTTTTTTGAGGTTGTAACTAATAGAATAGATAAGGGGGAACCAGTGATTGTGGTGTATTTGGATTTTCAGAAGGCATTCAATAAGGTGCCAAACAAGAGGTTGTTAAAGAAAATTAGGGCTCATGAGATTGGGAGTAATATACTAGAATGGATTGAGGATTGATTAATGGGCAGAAAACAGAAAGTAGGAATAAACGGGTAATGTTTGGGTTGGCAGGCTGTAACTAGTGGAGTGTCACAAGGATCAGTGCTTGGGCCCCAGCTATTCACAATATATATCAATGATTTGGATGAGGGGACCAAATGTAATATATCCAAGTTTGCTGATAATACATAGTTAGGTGGGAATGTAAGTTGTGAGGAGGATGCAAAGAGGCTTCAAGGGGATATAGAGAGGCTAAATGAGTGGGCAAGAACATGGCAAATGGAATATAGGGCTCAATTTTCCCCAGCCCGTTTTCTGGCGTATTGCCAGAGTTACGCCCATTTTCCTGGGCCAGAAAAGCACCAGAAATAATTTGCCAAAGTTTCCCTGATCTAAAATTTGAATTTGGTGCCGCACAGCATTTCCAGTCGCCTTGGGGGGTGGAGTCTGCTGTCTGCACCGAAACACGAAGGCACACCTTCTGCACATGCTCAGAAAAACAAGTTACGTTTTTGACGTCTTTCCAATGGACGCGCATGCTCGGCAAATGTACACCCACTGACATCCTTGGAAGAGAGAGTCGCTGCTTTGATGGGTCCTGCCTGGAAAAAAGGAATCAGTACTCCACAAGCTGGGCCCACACTCAAGGGAGAGGGTAAGTCATGCAAATTCATCGTGGTCCTTCAAATCAGCCTGCTGCCTGGCCTGCGATGTGTGAGCCTACTCATGCCACCCACCCTGCCCTCTCCTCTGCTGCTAACCATTTGACTGTTCTGCTATATTTTGCAGAACTTGAGGCCAACCCTGACGATGCAGAAGAAGATTCAGACGTGGAAGAGCCTGAAGAGAACATTTTCCAATCCATCCATGGGGGTGAGGGAGAGGGAGAGGGGATAATCATCATAGGCAGTCCCTCGGAATCGAGGAGGACTTGCTTTCACTCCCAAAGTGAGTTATTTGATGGCTGAACAGTCCGATACGAGAGCCACAGACCCTGTTACAGGTGGGACAGACATTCGTCGAGGGAAGGGGTCGGTGGGGCTGGTTTGCCGCGTGCTCCTTCCGCTGCCTGTGCTTGGCCTCTTCATGCTCTTTGCGTTGAGACTCAAAAAGCTCAACACCCTCCCGGATGGACTTTCTCCACCTCGGGCGGTCTGCGGCCAGGGTCTCCCAGATATCAGTGGCGATGTCGCACTTTAACAGGGAGGCATTGAGGGTGTCCTTATAATGTTTCCGCTGTCCTCCTTTGGCTCGTTTACCATGAAGGAGCTCCGCATAAAGCATTTGCTGAGGGAGTCTCATATCTGGCATGCGAACTATGTGGCCTGCCCAGCGAAGCTGATTGAGTGTGGTCAGTGCTTCAATACTGGGGATATTAGCCTGGTCGAGGACACTGATGGTGGTGCGCCTGTCCTCCCAGGGGATTTTCAGGATCTTGTGGAGACATCGTTAGTGATATATCTCCAGCGGCTTTGAGGTGCTTCTATACATCATCCATGCCTCAGATCCATACAGGAGGGCGGGTATTACTTCAGCCCTGTAGACCATGAGTTTGGTGGTAGATTTGAGGGCCTGGTCTTCAAACACTCTTTTCCTCGGGCGGCCGAAGGCTGCGCTAGCGCACTGGAGGCGATGCTAAACCTCTGCATCAATGTCTGCCCCTGTTGATAAGAGGCTCCCGAGATATGGGAAATGGTCCACGTTGTCCAGGGCCGCGCCGTGGATCTTAATGATTGGAGGGCAGTGCCGTGTGGCGGTGACAGGCTGGTGAAGGACCTTTGTCTTATGGATGTTAAGCGTAAGGCCTATGCTTTCATATGCTTCAGTGAATACATTGACTATATCCTGGAGTTCAGCCTCTGAATGTGCACAGATGCAGGCGTCGTCCGCATACTGCAGCTCACCGACAGAGGTTGGGGTGACCTTGGACCTGGCCTGGAGGCGGCGTAGGTTAAACAGCTTCCCACTGGTTCTGTAGTTTAGTTCCACTCCAGCAGGGAGCTTGTTGATTGTGAGGTTGAGCATGGCGGTGAGGAAGATTGAGAAGAGGGTTGGAGCGATAACGCAGCCCTGTTTAACCCCGGTCCGGACGTGGATTGGGTCTGTAATGGATCCGTTAGTATGGATCATGGCCTGCATGTCATCGTGAAGCAGGCGAAGGATGTTGACAAACTTTTGCGGGCATCCGAAATGGAGGAGGATGCTCCATAGACCCTCACAGTTGACAGTGTCAAAGGCCTTTGTAAGATCGAAAAAGGCCATGTATAAGCGCTGGCGCTGCTCCCTGCATTTTTCCTGCAACTGTCGCGCTGCAAAGATCATGTCTGTTGTGCCCCATAGGGGACGAAATCCGCATTGTGATTCCTGGAGGAGCTCCTCGGCCACAGGGAGAAGACAATTGAGGAGAACTCGAGCAACAACTTTCCCAGTGGCTGATAGCAGGGAGATTCCCCTGTAGTTGCCGCAGTCGGACTTGTTATTCTTCAGCTATTTTTGGCGTTGCCTACCTTGTGCAACGTTGGAGTTTCACTGAGTTGGTGGTGGGTCGCATGCTGCGGGATGGAGTCGAGAACACTCGAGTCAAAGGCAGAGTCTCATTGAGGAGATCTTCAAAGTGCTCCTTCCATCGGGCCCTAACAGCCCGGGAGGGGATAGAGCTGGATGAAGCTCTCACTGTTGTAGAGACTTTGGAGGAGATGCCGTTCATGGAGGTGACAGGCCCTTCCGTGACTAGTGGCTTGAGTGTTGGTGAGACATTCCATGGTTTAACACCCACCGAGGTTGCGGATCCCAGTGGTGGGGTGCAGCGAGGCACACCCATGGCCCCACTTCCGACATTGCGGGTCCCAGTGATGTGGTGCAGTGAGGCACACCTAGTGCCTCACCTTCTGAGGTTGCCAGTCCCAGTGGTGGGGTGCACCGAGGCACACCCAGGACCCCACTCTCCCAGGCTGCGGCTCCCAGTGGTGGGGTGCAGCGAGGCACACCCGTGGGGAGGAGGAGAAGGAGAGCTCGACCACGCACTCTTGAGGTGCAGGTTCTAACAGATGTGGTTCAGATAATATCATTGAGTGTGGAGAGCACTGACCTTACCTGATCACTTCTGGACGCCATCAGTGGGGTGAGTGATGAGGTAACGGGACTGTCGGGAGAATTAACAGCAATGACACAAGAAATGGGAACAATATCCGGGACCATCAGTGAGGGAATAGTGGTCATGATGGAGGGAATGTCAGAGGTAGTGCAAACCATGTCACTGGCCATGAGGGAGGGAATGTTGCAGGTCGTTGAGACACTGTCAGGACGCATGAGGGACGGCATGTTGGAGTTAGCTGCTGCAATAAGGGAACATACCCAGACCCTGCGCCCATTGACAGAATCAACTGTCACTCCCACTCCAATCCTCACACCAGCCTCTGAAGAGTCTAAAGCCGAGCCCTCCAACTTGTCGCCTGGGTCCTCCAACTTGCCGCCTGACGCCGACGCCCCTTTCCCATTCAAGAGATATGCAGTACCCGAGATGTTAGAAAGAATAAGCTTGGTACCAAGCCAAGAAACACTGCGCCACTGCCTGTGGGCAGGGGTGGTGGAGTGTCCAAGAACAACCATAGCGGGCGGTCTTAGAATAAGGGGGAGGAGAGATGGGTGCAGCCTTTCTTTGCTGCTGTTGTTGTTGTTGTTGTTGTTGTTATTGTTATTGTTGTTACTGTTGTAACTGTTCTCAAATTAAAAGTTTTTTGTAAGGTATGTAAATTTATAGTTTATAAGTGATCTTAAAGTTTTTAAGTGATCTTAAAGAGTGATCTTAAAGTAAAGTTTGATACAAGAATAATTTTATTAAAGTTAAGTTAAGTACATTGTAAACTTTTGAATAAAATATATTTTACATTAAAACTGAATCATGTTCCATGATCACAACACAACATTACGCAAAAGCTCCAAACAGTAAACATGTCCATGTGGAATAGTTGTCGCTGAACCCTCAGGCATCAGTAAAGCGTTCACGGATGAGCTGCTGGCACAAGGCTCGGGCAATTGTTAAAGGAGGACGATGGCCTGCCCTCCTCCGCCGTCGTGCTCCGGCCTTAGGCACTTGCAAGGCTTCCTCATCCTCATCGTCCTCCTTCTGCTCCTCCTGCTTGTCAGCTGTATCTTCCACGTCATTATCATCAGCCCCTCTCACCACAGGTGGGTATTCCACTAACAAGTACAGCCTGTAGTACACAACATTGAACTGACTGACAATCTCAGGGGAATACAGCAAGTAGCCTCCGGAGTGATCCAATCATCAGAATCGCTGTTTCAATATGCCAATGGTCCTCTTTATGATGCTGCACGTCGCAATGTGCGACATGTTGTATTGACGTCAGCTTCTGTTTGGGTTACGCGTAGGAGTGTCATGAGCCAGGTGGCGAGGCCGTATCCTTTGTCTCCCAGTAGCCAGCTCTGCCCTTCTGGCTGCTGCTACTGATACATGGCAGATATAACGCTGTCGCGTAGGATGAATGCATCATGGGTGCTCCCAGGGTATCTTGCATCGACTGACATTATATGATGCATGTGTCACACACGAGCTGCATGTTAATGGAGTGGAGGACTTTTCTGTTCCTGTACATCTCGGAATCCTCCAAAAGTGCTCGCAAGGCGATGTGGGTACAATCAGTGCAGCCCTGTATCTTTGGGAAGCCAGCAATCCTGGAGAAGCCCACAGCCCTGTCATGGCTTGCTTGGGCAGTCATGGGAAACTTTATAAAGTCATTCCTATGCGCATACAGTGCAGTAGTCACCTGGCGAATGCAGGCATGTGTTGCATGTTGAGAGATGGCGCACAAATCCCCAGTTGTAGCTTGAAATGATCCGGAGGCATAGAATGAAAGTGCAGCTGTAACCTTCACTTCAACTGACAAAGCATTCCTACTGATGCTTCGAGATTGCAGGTCTGCTTTGCCCAACTCACAGACCTCACTTACAAATTCTTTGCAAAAACCCAGCCTTCTGACACAGTCTGCATTATTCAGGTGGATGTACGAACGCCTATCTCGATATACCCGAGGTGGGTAAGGCCTCCTGCCCAGCATCCTACGGGCTCTGATGTTCCTGATGTGATAAATGTCTCCTATGCAGCACCATGATGCAGAAGGCTCGTACAAGGTATGGCATTGAAAGTATTGCCCCGTATTTAAATTTAACATTTGAAAGAAGCTCAAAATGGCAGGAAAGTAGGCAGGCAGGACAGGTTCACAGGTCTCTCTCTTCCCAAGGTCTGTATGGATGGATCACATCCAAAGGTCTTGTGACTTATCCTCTCTCCCCCCACCCCGCTTAACTAATTGGAGTCTTGTGACTTCCCTCCTACTCTCGCTCCCTCCCCCCACCCCCCACTACACTAAATGCAGTCTTCAGTGCAGAAGGCACCTCACTCCCCGGGCTCGAAGCCTTCCGATCGGCACCTCGCTCTCTCTCTCTCCTCCTGTCCCCGCGCCCCCACCCCCCGCCACCCCCCCACCACCCAAAGCTTGTTATGTAGCCAAGCCCCGAGCTGCTGTGGCTGGGCGCAGCCAAAGCTATGACCCTTCAGCCTTGCTTCAAGACATTCGGTGGTGGCGTGTGAGTGAGTAAAAAAATGTGAAAACTTCTGAAATCTAACAAATGTACACTTCTACGTTGTCAGGTCAAAAAAATGTTGAACTTTATTATAGTTCTTGACTCCCTCCAAAATCTTTGATTTAAAAACAATGGCGTCTTTCAGCGCAGATTTGTGAATGTGCGCTGGTTTTCTTGAGTGTCCAGAAGGTTTTTTGGGAGTGGCCTAGGAGGAAAAAATGTTGGCCAATCTATGACCAATTGAAAAACCCAGTGCAAACATGAGGGAACGCCCCCTTTGACATTAAAAAAAATTGGCCTAGAAAAATCGTAACTAAATCAGTTACGCCGGCAAAGTTTGAAAAAAATAAATTCGACAGAAAAATGGCGTGCGGCAAAAAAACTGTGCAAATGACCGGGGAAAATTGAGCTCATAATGCAGAGAAATGTGAAGTTATCCACTTTGGTTGAAAAAATAGAAAAGCAGAATATTTTTTAAATGGTGAGAGATTTGGAAATGTTGATGTTCAGAGAGACCTTGCACACAAATCACTTAAAGTAAACATGCAGGTACAACAAGCAACTAAGAAAGCAAATGGTATGTTAACCTTTATTGCAAGAGGATTTGAGTACAGGAGTAAAGACATCGTATTGCAATTATATAGGGCCCTGTTGAGACTGCACCTGGAGTATTGTGTACAGTTTTGGTCTCTTTACCTAAGGAAGGATATATTTGCCATTGAAGGAGTGCAACGAAAGTTTGCCAGACTGATTCTTGGGATCGGGGGATTTTCCTATGAGGAGGGATTGAGTAGATTAGGCCTATATTCTCTAGAGCTTAGAAGAATGAGAGGTGATCTAATTGAAACATACAAAATTCTTACAGGACTTGACAGGGTTGTTGTAGGCTGTGGAATCTAGAATCAGGGATCAGTTTCAGAATAAGGGGTCGGCCATTTCGGACTGAGAGGAGGAGAAACTTCCTCACTCAGCGGGTGGTGAATCTTTGGTATTCTCTAGCCCAGATGGCTGTGGAGGCTCAGTCTTTGAGTATATTCAAGACAGAGATTGATATATTGTTGAATATTAAGGGAATCAAGGAATATGGATCAGTGCAGGAAAGTGAAGTTTATGTAGAAGATCAACCATGATCTCATTGAATGGCGGAGCGGGCTCGAGGGACCGAATGGCCGACTCCTGCTCCTAATTATTTTGTTCTTATATATGCACCGACTTCTGCATTTAATTCCAGCACTTTAGGTTGCTTACGTGCAACCCCCTGGGGAGAGTCCGGTTGTCAATTTCAATATGTCAATAGCTCAATTCCAGCGATATTAACATGGCTTTTTGCAATTTAACTGTGGGTCTACAGGTTTCCCGGATAACTCGCCAGTAAAAGCGAGGTGACAACACAGCAGCAATTGAGGACATACAGGGAAATATGCCACGAAGTACTGACAGCTGCTTTCTTGCCTGCTTGTGTCAAAGGCTTTGTTCAAAGAATTTGTGCTGACAACTTTGGAGGTGTCATCAATAATTTGAAGGATTGTGTGTCTGATCTGCACTTTGGAGCACTGATCTATCAGATCAGCATGGGTGCTGCTTATGTCGTGTTACTTTTGACCTCAGATGAGGACCAAGATGACCAGCAGTAGCACAGCACCAGCCTGCTGCTCACAGACCTGCATCTCCATAGGAGCGAGGGATCAGCTGACAGATACAGCTTACTGGAGGCCAGACACGGCATACAGGTTTGCATGCAAAGGATCAGCATCCTCGACATGTCTGAACACCAGTTTCTCAGGAGACTCAGGCTATTGTGACAAGGTGGTTGCACACATCTGCAGCCGCCTAGAAGAAGACCTGCTGCTTGAGGGACCTGGTGGCCATGTTTTACCAATGGCTATCAAAGTCACCCAACTTCTTTGCCTCTGGCTCCTTCCAAGCCTCTGCTGGAGACATTTGCAGGATCTCGCAGTTGGCGGCCCACAAAATCACGGGTTTGCGGCTCTGGCTGGCTTCCCACACGTGCAGGGCATTATCGACTGCACAAATATGGAAATTACTGGCACTCCCAGATCACCCAGGACTATTCATCAATGTGAGGACTTCCATTCCATAAATTTGCAGCTGGTGTGCAACCACAAAAAAATGTTTACGCAGGTATGCACAGGATTTCTAGGCAGCTGCCATGATGCTGTCGTCCTGCAGCAGTCCGCCCTCCTTGAACTCGCAGCGTGATGCCGGAGGACTGGAGGACTGCTAATGTGGTACCCTTGTTTCAGAGTGGGGGTTCAGTAGGGTCACAACCATGATGCTCACCACGTGCTGGAGGAGGAGAAGGAAAGCTCCTGTCGTCGCTGAAGGAGGAGGTCGCCTGTGGCGAAGGAGAGGTCCAGCCGTCGTCGAGGAGTGAAGGCCCGCTGCCACTGGATGAAAAGGCCCGCCGGTCATGCAGGCCATAGTCCTTACCAATGGATCCATTACAGACCCAATCCATGTCCGGATCATGGTCAAGCAGGGCTGCGTCATCTCCCCAATCCTCTTCTCAATCTTCCTCGCTGCCATGCTCCACCTCATAGTTGACAAGCTCCCCACTGGTGTGGAACTAAACTACAGAACTAGTGGGAAGCTGTTCAACCTACGCTGTCTCCAGGCCACCCCAACCTCTGTCATCAAGCTACAGTACGAGGATAATGCCTGCATCTGCGCACAAAAAGAGGCTGAACTCCAGGACATAGTCGATGTATTTACTGAGGCATACGAAAGCATGGGCCTTACGTTAAACATCAGCAAGACAAAGGTCCTACACCAGCTTGTCCTTATCACACAGCACTTCCCCCAGTCATCAAGATCCACGGCGCGGCCCTGGACAACGTGGACCACTTCCCATATCTCAGGAGCCTCCTATCAACAAGAGCAGGCATTGACGACGAGAACCAACACTGCCTCCAGTGCGCCAGTGCAGCCTTCGGTCGCCTGAGGAAAAGAGTGTTTGAAGACCAGGCCCTCAAAACCACCACCAAGCTCATGGTCTACAGGGCTGTAGTAATACCTGCCTCCTGTATTGCTCAGAAACATGGACCATGTACAGTAGACACCTCAAGTCGCTGGAGAAATACCACCAGCGATGTCTCCGCAAGATCCTGCAAATGCTCAAGGAGGACAGATGCACCAACATTAGCGTCTTCAACCAGGCCAACATCCCCAGCATCGAAGCACTGACCACACTTGATCAGCTCTGCTGGGCAGGCTACATTGTTCGCATGGCAGGCATGTAAGGTTCGAAAATCCACGGCCGCATTTGAAACACCGTAAGGACAAGAAAACTAACATGGGATCGTTCCATACACTAAATGAACATTTTTGGCCAAGTAAAAGCAGGCTGGGAAAACGTGTGGGCGGATACAGACATCGTGGAGTCTGGCTCACAAGCGAGACCGAGGCACTGGCCAATGGGGGAAAAGTGCATTCTGGCAGGCCAATCAGGGGTCGAGTCGGGCCTGAAGTGGGGAAATCTTCAACCAATAAGGACTCCCCGGCCCAGTATGAAAATGACTTCCCCCCTCCCCCAAATCAAACTACGAATGTGGGCTATTATCTACCTAATTAATATGAACAATAGCTCTGAATCAAAACTATGAATCACTGCAGGAATGGCTCCTGACTCCCAGCACTATAACAAAAGACCCACAGACTTCCCGGCACCTATGTGCACTGAAACAATACCCTGGTCCTCACACCTGCATATACCTGTGACATCTTCTGATTAAATATTCAAAGCTATCTCCCTGTCCAAACTTACACAATGGACCACCCACTGGGTTTGAGCGCGAAAAGACCAGAACTGAATTGAATACAAATATAGGACACAGAACCACCAGAAAGACAATTGTGGAGAAAACAGTTGTGGAGAAAAA
This sequence comes from Pristiophorus japonicus, assembly GCF_044704955.1. Taxonomy (NCBI): domain Eukaryota; kingdom Metazoa; phylum Chordata; class Chondrichthyes; family Pristiophoridae; genus Pristiophorus; species Pristiophorus japonicus. Next base: position 89,602,761 of record NC_091981.1, read on the forward strand.
CAGTTGGAGAAAACAGTTTGGGAGAAAAGGAGTTTTTGGAGAAAAACAGTTGTGGAGAACAGGAGTTGTGGAAAAAGGGAGTTGTGGACCAAGAAGGAGCTGAGAGAGTTTTGCAAACTTTGATTTTGGTTGAGACTAAAAACCCACGAGTCAACCTCCTGGTTGGTAAGTGGCAGCAGGTGCTGCTGTTAGCCCTGAACACACTGGACAGGGTGAGAATAGCCGAAGCATCAGGCTGGGGCACACAGAGCTGTGCAGACCTGGACACCTGGTTCAATAACCTGGATTCACAGCTGTAGTCTGACAATAACCGAGAGGCAGATAGAAGAAACTTTGAAGAGGAAACCCGAACAACAACATAAAACCCACCCCAGAGGGACCCTGAGCTGAAATAAATGCTACAGAACCCCAGAGTTGATAGGATTGTGAGTATAGCCCAAACCCCCTCACACACTCAATTTAGGATAGGAATTGGTAGGACGGGTGGGAGTGGGAGATGTGGTTGTGTGTGAGTGGGATGTTTTAACCTCTTGTTTTCCCCTTCCCTGTTGCGAGATTTTTTGGGTTGTTGAATGAGATTTTGCTATTACTGCCATTTTATGATCTCTTCCTATGCCCTCTATCTTTGTGTTTGCTATTCTAGATAAACAACATTAGCCATTTTGTACTCTTACCCACTGTGTCTGGTGCCTCATTACTCACCCACCCTCATAAATCGCACGTACAGAACCCAAGGGGAGTGTGGATTCGAACCCACACCCTAAGCTCCCCTTACAGACACAATACTCCTAAAGCAAGCACTCTACTCAGAACTCCTTCATGGCAAACAAGCCAAAGGTGGGCAGCGGAAACGTTACAAGGACACCCTCAAAGCCTTCTTGATAAAGTACAACATCCCCACTGATACCTGGGAGAACCTGGCCAAAGACCACCCTAAGTGGAGGAAGCGCATCCGGGAGGGCGCTGAGCACTCATGTCTAAATGCCAAGAGCGTGCAAAAATCAAGCACAGGCAATGGAAAGAGCATGCAGCAACCAGTCCCACCCACCCCTTCCCTCAATGACTATCTGCCCCACCTGTGACAGAGACTGTGGTTCTCGTATTGGACTGTACAGCCACCTAAGGACTCATGTTAAGAGTGGAAGCAAGTCTTCCTCGATTCCGAGGGACTGCCTATGATGATGATGATGACCTTTGTTTAAGAAGGGAGAAAGGGATAGGCCGAGTAATTACAGGCCTGTCAGCCTAACCTTAGTGGTGGGAAAATTATTGGAAAACATCCTGAAATACAGGATAAATCTACATTTGCAAAAGTCAAGGATTAATTAGGACAGTCAGCACGGTTTTGTTAAGGGAAGATCGTGTTTGACTAACCTGATTGAATTTTTTGAGGAGGTAACCAGGAGGATTGATGAGGGTAGTGCATATGATATATTGTATATAGACTTTAGCAAAGCTTTTGATAAGGTCCCACATTGTAGACTGGTCACGAAGGTTACAGTCCATGGGATCCAGGGCAAAGGGGCAAGTTGGATCCAAAATTGGCTCAGAGGTAAGAAGCAAAGGATAATGATTGATGGATGTTTTTGTGACTGGAAGGGTTTTTGTGACTGGAAGGATTTTTCCAGTGGGGTACCGCAGGGCTCAGTACTGGGTCCCTTACTTTTTGTGATATACATTAATGATCAAGATTTGAATATAGGGAGTATGATTAAGACATTTGTAGATTATATTAAAACTGGCTGTGTGGTTGATAATGAAGAGAATAGTCATGGACTGCAGGGGGATATCAATCTACTGGTCAGGTGGGCAGAGCAGTGGCAAATGGAATTTAATTCAGAGAAGTGTGAGGTAATAAACTTTGGGAGGGCTAATAAGGAAAGGGTATATACATTAAGCGGTAGGCCACTTAAAATTGTAGATGAACAAAGGGACCTTGGAGTGCTTGACCACAGAACTCTTTTGGGAGGAAACTAAAACATTAATCCTTAAATCATGTCCCCCCCGATCTGGGGGGCATACCAAACATTTCCAAGGCCCTTTTTTTGTGTTTTTTTTTTGTGTTTTTTTTTAAAGTTTTTTTGGGCACTAAAATCATATATTTTTTTTTCTCCAAGTGCCCCCTATAAAAGGGGAGGGGGACATTAAAAACACCGGCAATTAAAACAAATTAAACTTTAAAACATAAAATCAAATTAAAATTTGGTTGCCGGGCGTGATGATGCACTCCAGTCCCTCTGGTGCCCACCTCCCGCGGAAGGCCACGAGCGTACCGGTGGACACCGCATGCTCCATCTCTAAGGACACCCTGGCGCGGATGTACCCGCGGAAGAGAGGCAGGCAGTCAGGTTGAACGACCCCCTCGACCGCCCGCTGCCTGGACCGGCTGATGGCACCCTTGGCTGTGCCCAGGAGCAGTCCTACGAGGAGGCCCTCGGACCTACCCACTCCCCTCCGCACAGTGGTGCTGGTGATATAATGGAGCAGTTTATACCCATTCACCCACCATCCCAGCCCACGGCTCGCACTCGAGTACTGCCGCCTGGAACACAGTGCGTCCCACCATCCCAGCCCGTGCCTCTCTCTCTAGCACTGCCGTCTGCAACACCGAGCGTCCCGCCGTCCCAGCCTGCGCCTCCTTGTGTAGTGGTGCCGTTTGGAACACCGAGTGTCCCACCGTCCCTGCCCGCGCCTCCCAGTGTAGTGGTGCCGCGAGGCAGACCCAGGCAGAGGAGAAGGAGATTGGAGACACGCTCTCCTGAGATGCAGCGTGCAACAGATGCGGCTCAGGTTGTGGCATTGGGTGTGGAGAGCAATGAGCTTACCCGATCACTCATCGGTAGTGTCAGTGCAGTGGGTGAAGAGGTGACGGTCCTGATGGGAGAAATAGCAGTAATGACATGGGAATTTAGGGAGGGAATGTCCGAGGGAGTGCAATCGATGGCACAGGCCGTCAGGGAGGGCATGCAAGTGACGGCACAGGCCCTCATGGAGGTAGCTGCTGCAATAAGGGCACATAGCCCAGCCAATCAAATGATACCCCCATGAGGAAGTGAACATTCACTGAGATATGGATGAGACATGGTTGCAGCCTTTCTTTGCTGCTTTTGTTCTTGTTCTTGATGTAACTGTAGTAGCGTTTTTCAAATTGAAATTGTTTTGTAAGTTTTGTAACTTTACAACTTAGAAGTGATCTTAGGGTTTTTACGTGATCTTATAGTGTAAATGCTCTCACTTTTTGTAACTTATTTAATTTTGTACCTAAAAGTGATCTTAAGAATGTAACATTTTTAACATTGATATTGTTCTGTAACTTTACAAGTTTATAAGTGATCTTAAAGTTTTTAAGTGATATTCAAAAGTCATATTAAAAAGTAAAGTTTGATACAAATATTTTATTACAGTGACATTATCTTTTCAATAAAATATTTTTTCATTAAAACTGAATCATCTTCCATTAACACAACACAACGTAGGAACAACTCCAAAGAATAAACATGTCCATGCGCAATAGTGGTCGCGGAGCCCTCAGGCATCAGTAATTGAAGCGTTCATGGATGAGCTGCTGGCGCAGGGCTCAAGCAATCGTTAAAGGAGCACGATGGACGGCCCTCCTCCGACCTCGTGCTCTGGCATCAGGCACTTGCGTGCTTTCCTAATCGTCGTCATCATCCTCATCCTGCTCTTCCAAAATACTATCATCAGGCACTGGACCCTCACGTGGGTCTTCTGGTTCCACTACCAGCTCCTGCTGCCTCATGATGGCTAAGTTATGGAGCATGCAGCACACAACTGACTGAGGAGAGTATTGCAAGTGGCCTCCGGAATGGTCCAGGCATCGGAAACGCTGTTTCAATATGCCAATGGTCTTCTCAATGATGCTGCGCCTCGTAATGTGCGCCATGTTGTATTGACGGTCAGCTTCTGTCCGTGTCATGCGTAGGGGCATCATGAGCCAGGTGGTCAGGCCGTACCCTTTGTCTCCCAGTAGCCAGCTCTGCCCTTCTGGCTGCTGCTCAAATATGTCAGATATAACGCTGTCGTGTAGGATGAACGCATCATGGGTGCTGCCAGGGTATCTCGCATCGATTGACATGATGCGCTGCTTGTCGTCACACACGAGCTGCACATTGATAGAGTGGAAACCTTTTCTATTCCTGTACTGCTCGTATTCCTCAACAGGTGCTCGCAAGGCTATGTAGGTACAATCAATGCAGCCCTGTACCTTTGGGAAGCCAGTAATCCTGAAGAAGCCCACAGCCCTCTCATGGATCGCTTGTGCGGTCATTGGGATATTGATGAAGTCATTCCTCTGCGGATACAGTGCAGCCATGACCTGGTAAATGCAGACATGTATTGCACGTTGAGAGATGGCACACAAATCTCCAGTTGTAGCCTGAAACGATCCCGAGGCATAGAAGTCAAGTGCAGCTATTACCTTCACTTCAACAGACAAGGCAGTTGGCCTTCTGCTTCTGGGCTGCAAATCTGCTCTCAACATATCACCGATCTCAACAACAACTTCTCTACGGAATCGCAGCCTTTTGACACAATCAGACTCGCTCATGTCCAGGTATGAGCGCCTGGTTCGATATTGCTGACGTGGGTAAGGTCTCCTGCCCATCAGCCTACGGCCTATGATGTTCCTGGTGCGGTGAGCTCCAATCAATTCTCTCCTATGCAGTGAATTGCTGGCGAACCATTGCATAATCTGTGGTGTTGACAATGCAGCACCCATTCTCCAATTACAAATTTAAGTTTCAAACTGGCTATCTGGCTGCCTCTCCCTATCCCCGGCCGAATGGCCTCAGCCTCCCTCACAGCTCGAAGGCTGCTTGCTGTGTCTTCGGCCGCCGTCAGCCACTGCCACCGCCCCTATCCCGTGACCGAATAGCCTCAGCTCCCCTCGCAGCTCGAAGGCTGCTTGCTGTGTCTTCGGCTGCCGTCGAGCCACTGACGCCGCCCCTGTCTCCTACATGGAAGAAAGGCCTGCCTGAAGCACCGCAGCTCGAAGGCTGCTTCCGCTTCACACAGGTAGGAATATTCAATATTTTGTATTTGCTTTGTTTATAATTTTTTTTCAGGATGGCTCTTTATTTGTTTAAGTAAGACTGTTGAATGCTTGTAAAATGTAATTACCTCCCTTCCCCCCACCCTAGCCCCCCCCCTCCCCCCTGTTCCCTACGCCTGATTTGTAACCTACGCCTGATTTATAAAGTGTAGCTAAGGTTTTTCTGAGTGTACAAAAATTTAGACTTACTCCATTCGAAGTTAGTTTGGAGTAAGTTTTCACTGCCTAAACTTTCAAAACAGGCGTAAGTGGCCGAACACACCACTTTTGAAATAAAAATCTGTTCCAAAATGAAACTGTTCTAACTGATTAGAACTGGAGCAAACTAAATGCCGAGAATTTCAATTTCTAAGATATTCCATTCGAAACCAGTTGAATTGGAGCAACTCAAGCCAAAACTTGACCCCATAGAAAATAGGTGTAGGAGCAGGCCATTCGGCCCTTCAAGCCTGCAACGCCATTCGATATGATCATGGTTGATCATTTAACCTCAGTACCCCACCCCAGCCTTCTCTCCATACTCCCTGATCCCTTTCGCCATAAGGGCCACATCTAACTCCCTTTTGAATATGTCCAACGAACTGGACTCAACAACTTTCTGTGGCAGAGAATTCCACAGGTTCACAACTCACTGGGTGAAAAAGTTTCTCCTCATCTCGGTCCTATATGGCTTACCCCTTATCCTTAGACTGTGTCCCCTGGTTCTGGGCTTCCCCAGCATCGGGAACATTCGTCCTGCATCTAACTTGTCCAGTCCCGTCAGAATTTTATATGCTTCTATGAGATCCCTCCTCATTATTCTAAATTCCAGAGAATATAAGCCGAGTCCATCCAGTCTTTCTTCATATGTCAGTCCTGCCATCCCAGGAATCAGTCTGGTGAACCTTCGCTGCACTCCCTCAATAGCAAGCACGTCCTTCCTCAGATTAGGAGATCAAAACTGAACACAAATTCAAGGTGTGGTCTCACCAAGGCCCTGTACAACTGCAACAAGACCTCTCTGCTCCTATAGTCAAATCCCCTTGCTATGAAGGCCGGCATGCCATTTGCTTTCTTTACTGCCTGCTGTACCTTCAATGACTGATGTACATGACACCCAGGTTTCGTTGCACCTCCCATTTTACTAATCTGTCACCATTCAGATAATAATCTGCCTTCCTGTTTTTGCCACCAAAGTGGATAACCTCACATTTATCCACATTATACTGCAGCTGCCATGCATTTGCCCATTCACCTAACCTGTCCAAGTCCCCCTGCAGCCTCTTAGCATCCTCCTCGAAGCTAACACTGCCACCCAGCTTAGTGTCATCTGCAAACTTGGAGATATTACATTCAACCCCTTCGTCTAAATCATCAATGTATATTGTAAATAGCTGGAGTACCAGCACTGAATGTTGCGGCACCCTACTTGTCACTGCCTGCCATTCTGAAAATGTTTATTCCCACTCTTTGCTTCCTGCCTGCCAACCATTTCTCCATCCATGTCAATACATTACCCCCAATACCATGTGCCTTAATTTTGCACACTAATCTCTTGTACGCTAAAACTCTAGAAGATTTGTCAAGCATGATTTCCCTTTCATAAATCCATGCTGACTTGGACCGCTCCTGTCACTGCTTTCTAAATGCGCCGCTATTACATCTTTAATAATTGATTCCACCCTCCTATATCCTCCTCTGTATGCCTCTTGACATCTAGGGGGCTCTAGATTTGGGAGTCCCACCCTTTTTCTTTGTGGGAACATATTTGCTTTAAATCATCACTATATCCTCGTTGAATGCCTCCCTCTGCTCTGACACTGATTTAACTTCAAGTAGCAGTTTCCAGTCCACTTTTGCTAAATCTCATCTCAGCTTAGTAAAATTGGCCTTTCCCTAATCAAGAACTTTTATTCCTGATCTATCTACATCCTTTTCCATAATGATGCTAAATCTAACTGAATTATGATCACTACCACCAATATGCTCTCCCATTGATACCCCTTCCGCCTGCCCATCTTCATTCTCTAAAACTAATTCCAGAACCGCCCTCTCTTGGGCTTGCTACGTACTTGATAAAAAAGTTCTCCTGAATGCATTTTAAGAATTCTGTCCCCTTTACACCTTTGACACTGATTCTATCCCAGTTAATGTTAGGGTAGTTGCAATCCCCTACCCTTACTGCCCTATTGTTTTAGCACTGCACATAAATTTGCTTACATATTTGCTCTTCTACCTCCCTCTGATTATTTGGTGGTCTATAGTTACCACAAGGAGGGCTTGCAGGCCAGAGTCTGTGGAATTATGGAACCTTCTTCTCTGTCCATGTGCATTATTTGGTTGTCTGTGTCAGTTGCTCCTGTAGTTGACATTTTTGATGCGTCTATCCTCCCAGAGGATTTGCAGGATCTTATGGAGGCAATGCTGGTGGTAGTTCTCCAGCGCTTTCAGGTGTCTACAGTTTATGGTCCATGTCTCTGAGCCATATAGGAGGGTGGGTATTACTACGGCCCTGTAGATTATAAGCTTGGTGCCAGATTTGAGGTCCTGGTCTTCAAACACTCTCTTCCTCAGGTGACCGAAGGCTGTGCTAGCACAATGGAGGCAGTGTTGGACCTCATCGTCGATGTCTGCCCTTGCTGATAGTAGGCTCCCGATTTCTGAAAAATGGTCCATGTTGTCCAAGGTCGCAACACATCAGTGTTCTTGATCAGGCCAACATCCCCAGCATCGAAGCGCTGACCACAGTCGACCAGCTCCGTTGGGTGGGCCATATCTACTCGGAACTCCTATACAACAAGCGAGCCCCAGGTGGCAGAGGAAATGTTTCAAGAACACCCTCAAAACCTCCTTGATAAAGTGCAACATCCCCACCGACACCTGGGAATCCCTGGCCCATGGTCGTCCTAAGTGGAGGAAGAGCATCCAGGAAGGCGTTGAGCATCTCGAGTCTCGTTGCCGAGAGTATGCAGGTACCAAATGCAGACAGCGAAAGAAGCATGCAGCAAACCAGACTCCCCACTCACCCTTTCCTTCAACCACTGCCTGTCCTACTTGTGACAGAGGTTGTAATTCCCGTATTGGACTGTACAGTCACCTGAGAACTCACTTTTAGAGTGGAAGCAAGTCTTCCTCGATTTCGAGGAACTGCCTATGATGATGATGACATTTTTGAAAAGTGACAGAGAAAGATTCATGAGGCAATTGAGTGAGTCAAGCACTGTTTCTTACTTATCTACCTGTCCCCTAGTTTGATACTGCAGTGTTCAGCCAGAATTGTTTTTTCATCGACACCAGTCTAATTTGCATGCACTCCAACAAATTACACCAGTTTTGTACAGGATTTATGCCAATGACTCCTCCAATGGATGTGCAACTGGTTGACCCAGGAAACTCTCTGAAAGTACTTCTCCAGGTCACCGCTGAGCACAATTCTTTTTTCTTTTGCTGCAAAATCAATGCAACTCACTGCACAGCAATTCTCGTCCCTCCTGTTATGCCTGCTGTACATTGGCTATATTTGGAGAATTATCTCTATCACAAAAATGTCCATTATCCTCAGAACCAATTCCTCCAATAAAACCGCCAGGCTGTTCATGCAAAAGGTGATTGTTATGTTCAGAATAACTGCACAAGACTGTATATTGTAAGCTCAAACTGTTGTGACCTTGGTCTCTTTAATGTAACTCCAGAGTGAGGAAGCAGCATGGTAGATGTCTTTTATACCTGCTAGCCCAGGGTGTGCAGGTGACCCTTGGGTCTCCCACACATGCAGCCCCTGGTGGCAAGTCTTACATATTCGTAATGTTTACGCACAGAACATCATTCCGCCCAAAGTCTTAGATCCAAGTTATTTACAAGTTGAGGTGATCCAGTGCTGAGCGTTCCCGGGTTGATCGCCTGAGTTGATGTCCTGGCATGGGTGAGTCGGTTGGATCATTGCTGCACTGCAGTGTGGCTGGTCTGATCAGACTGTTGGGCATGGTGGGTTCATAGAAACATAGAAACATAGAAAATAGGTGCAGGAGTCGGCCATTCGGCCCTTCTAGCCTGCACCGCCATTCAATGAGTTCATGGCTGAACATGCAACTTCAGTACCCCATTCCTGCTTTCTCACCATACCCCTTGATTCCCCAAGTAGTAAGGACTTCATCTAACTCCTTTTTGAATATATTTAGTGAATTGGCCTCAACAACTTTCTGTGGTATAGAATTCCACAGGTTCACCACTCTCTGGGTGAAGAAATTCCTCCTCATCTCGGTCCTAAATGGCTTCCCCCTTATCCTTAGACTGTGTCCCCTGGTTCTGGACTTCCCCAACATTGGGAACATTCTTCCTGCATCTAACCTGTCTAACCCCGTCAGAATTTTAAACGTTTCTATGAGGTCCCCTCTCATTCTTCTGAACTCCAGTGAATACAAGCCCAGTTGATCCAGTCTTTCTTGATAGGTCAGTCCCGCCATCCCGGGAATCAGTCTGGTGAACCTTCGCTGCACTCCCTCAATAGCAAGAATGTCCTTCCTCAGGTTAGGAGACCAAAACTGTACACAATACTCCAGGTGTGGCCTCACCAAGGCCCTGTACAATTGTAGCAACACCTCCCTGCCCTTGTACTCAAATCCCCTCGCTATGAAGGCCAACATGCCATTTGCTTTCTTAATCGCCTGCTGTACCTGCATGCCAACCTTCAATGACTGATGTACCATGACACCCAGGTCTCTTTGCACCTCCCCTTTTCCTAATCTGTCACCATTCAGATAATAGTCTGTCTCTCTGTTTTTACCACCAAAGTGGATAACCTCACATTTATCCACATTATACTTCATCTGCCATGCATTTGCCCACTCACCTAACCTATCCAAGTCGCTTTGCAGCCTCATAGAATCCTCCTTGCAGCTCACACTGCCACCCAACTTAGTGTCATCCGCAAATTTGGCGATACTACATTTAATCCCCTCGTCTAAATCATTAATGTACAGTGTAAACAGCTGGGGCCCCAGCACAGAACCTTGCGGTACCCCACTAGTCACTGCCTGCCATTCTGAAAAGTCCCCATTTACTCCTACTCTTTGCTTCCTGTCTGCCAACCAGCTCTCAATCCATGTCAGCACACTACCCCCAATCCCATGTGCTTTAACTTTGCACATTAATCTCTTGTGTGGGACCTTGTCGAAAGCCTTCTGAAAGTCCAAATATACCACATCAACTGGTTCTCCCTTGTCCACTCTACTGGAAACATCCTCAAAAAATTCCAGAAGATTTGTCAAGCATGATTTCCCTTTCACAAATCCATGCTGACTTGGACCTATCTTATTACCTCTTTCCAAATGCACTGCTATGACATCCTTAATAATTGATTCCATCATTTTACCCACTACCGATGTCAGGCTGACCGGTCTGTAATTCCCTGTTTTCTCTCTCCCTCCTTTTTTAAAAAGTGGGATTACATTGGCTACCCTCCACTCCATAGGAACTGATCCAGAGTCAATGGAATGTTGGAAAATGACTGTCAATGCATCCACTATTTCCAAGGCCACCTCCTTAAGTACTCTGGGATGCAGTCCATCAGGCCCTGGGGATTTATCGGCCTTCAATCCCATCAATTTCCCCAACACAATTTCCCGACTAATAAGGATTTCCCTCAGTTCCTCCTCCTTACTAGACCCTCCGACCCCTTTTATATCCGGAAGGTTGTTTGTGTCCTCCTCAGTGAATACCGAACCAAAGTACTTGTTCAATTGGTCCGCCATTTCTTTGTTCCCCGTTATGACTTCCCCTGATTCTGACTGCAGGGGACCTACGTTTGTCTTTACTAACCTTTTTCTCTTTACATATCTATAGAAACTTTTGCAATCCTCATGGTTGATGAGGTTGATTGCTGGTTGGGTGTGTGTGGGTGGAGCATTTATGGTAATGTCCTCTTCAAACTGTTCTTGGTTGTCAGTGAATTGCAGTTTGGTCTGACCCAAATGCTTTCTGCATGTATGTCCATTCAAAAGTTTGACAACAAACACTCTATTCCCCTCCTTGGCTAACACAGTACCAACAATCCATTTGGGACCATGACCGTAATTAAGAACAAACAGAGGGTCATTAACCTCAATGTCACGCGATATAGCCATGCGATCATGGTAAGCGTTATGCCAGTGATGCTGGTTTTCTACATGATCATTGAGATCCGAGTGGACTACAGATGCAGTATAATGTGGATAAATGTGAGGTTATCCACTTTGGTGGCAAAAACAGGAAGGCAGATTATTATCTGAATGGTGACAGATTAGTAAAATGGGAGGTGCAATGAGACCTGGGTGTCATGGTACATCAGTCATTGAAGGTAGGCATGCATACAGCAGACAGAAAAGAAAGAAAATGACATTAGAGTACTAAAAAAGGTAGCCATGGAATTAGCAGATGCATTGGTTGTCATCTTCCAAAATTCTATAGCTTATGGAACAGTTCCTGTAGATTGGAGGGTGGCAAATGTAATCCCAGTATTTAAAAAAGTAGGCAGAGGGAAAACGGAGAACTACAGACTTGTTAACCTAACATCAGGAGTAGGGAGAATGCTAGAGTCTATTGTAAAGGATGTGATAACGGCACACTTATATAATATCGACGGGATTAAACAAAGTCAACATCGATTTATGAAAGGAAAATCATGTTTGACAAACCTACTGGAGTTTTTTGAGGATGTAACTGATAGAATAGATAAGGGAGACCCAGTGGATGTAGTGTATTTGGATTTTCAGAAGGCCTTTGATAAAGTCCCACATAAGAGGTTAGTGTGCAAAATTAAAGCACGGAGGATTGGGGGTAATGTATTGGCATGGAGTGAAAATTGGTTAACTGACAGGAATCAGAGAGTAGGAATAAATGGGTCTTTTTTGTGGTGGCGGGCAGTGGGGTACCACAGGGATCAGTGTTTGGGCCCCATCTATTCACAATATAAATAAATGATTTGGATGAGGGAACCAAATGCAGATGACACTAAGCTGGGTGGCTGTGTGAGCTGTGAGGAGGATGCTAAGATGCTGCAGGGTGATTTGGACAGGTTAGGTGAATGGGCAAATGCATGGTAGATGCAGTATAATGTAGATAAATGTGAGGTTGTCCACTTTTGTGGCAAAACAGGAAGGCAGAATATTATCTGAATGGTGAATCAGATTAGGAAACGGGGAGGTGCAACGAGACCTGGGTGTCATGGTACATCAGTCATTGAAAGTTGGCATGCAGGTACAGCAGGCGGTGAAGAAGGCAAATAGCATGTTGGCCTTCATAGCGAGAGGATTTGAGTATAGAAGCATGGAGGTCTTACTGCAGTTGTACAGGGCCTTGGTGAGACGACACCTTGAATATTGTGTCCAGTTTTGGTCTCCTAATCTGAGGAAGGACTTCCTTGCTATTGAGGGAGTGCAGCGAAGGTTCACCAGACTGATTCCCGGGATGGCAGGATGGATATATGAAGAAAGATTGGATCGACTAGGCTTATATTCACTGGAATTTAGAAGAATGCGAGGGGATCTCATAGAAACATATAAAATTCTGACGGGACTGGACAAGTTAGATGCAGGAAGAATGTTCCCCATGTTGGGGAATTCCAGAACCAGGAGTCACAGTCTAAGGATAAGAGGTAAGCCATTTAGGACCAAGATGAGGAGAAACTTCTTCACTAAGAGAATTGTGAACCTGTGGAATTCTCTACCACAGAAAGTTGTTGAGGCCAGTTCATTAGATATATTCAAAATGGAGTTAGATGTGGCCTTTATGGCTAAATGGATCAAGGAGCAAGGATATCTTACTACAGTTATACAGGGCCTTGATGAGACCGCACCTGGAGTATTGTGTGCAGTTTTACCTAAGAAAGGATATACTTGCCATAGTGGGCATGCAGTGAAGGTTCACCAGATTGATTCCTGGGATGGCAGGACTGTTGTATGAGAAGAGATTGGGTCGACTAGGCCTATATTCACTAAAGTTTAGAAGAATGAGAGGGGATCTCATTGAAACGTATAAAATTCTGATTGGGTTGGATAGACTGGATGCGGGGAGGATGTTTCCCCTGGCTGGGAAGTCTAGAACAAGGGGTCACAGTCTCAGGATATGGTGTAGGAAATTTAGGACCGAGATGAGGAGAAATTTTTTCACTCAGAGGGTGGTGAACCTGCGGAATTCTCTACCACAGAAGGCTGTGGAGGCCAATTCACTGAATATATTTAAGAGGGAGACAGATAGATTTCTAGAAACAAAAGGCATCAAGAGGTATGGGAAAAAGCGGGAATATGGTGTTGGGATAGAGGATCAGCCATGATCATATTGAATGGTGATGCAGACTCGGAGGGCCGAATGGCCTACTACTGCTCCTATTATCTACGTTTCTATGTTGCTAGACCGAATTCTTGCCTTTATTGGCCGAGTCATAGAATACAAGCACAGGGAGCTTATGCTTAAATTGTATAATATTCTGGTTAGTCCACAGCTGGAGTACTGCATGCAGTTCTGGTCACCGTATTATATGAAGGATGTTGTAAGAATAAAAGTGTTTATTAATGATAAAATTGATTGTGTGTATGTGTAAATGTTAAAAAATGAGATTATACAGAAAGGCTGCAGTGTTGAAACAAAATGGAAGCTCACAGACTTCCAGACTGTCCTGTTTGTATATTGTCTTAATTGGAAATTGATTAATCTAATAAAGGGATGGCACTGGGTCCTCCAGACAGATATCTGTGTGAGGAGAGCCAATAAGGAACTGCCCTGGAACCAAGATCCAATCGTGCGGCTTTCTGAGGAACAATGGACTTAAGGGATATAAAAACTCAAGCCAAAGATTTCTCTGTCTCTTTTCTTAAGCACATGGCAAAAGGCAGGACCTTCTCTCTAGGGACAAAGGAGCGGGTCGTGTGCTTTGCCAGAGGGAAGTTGTCATTTATGTACTTTTGGGATCACTAGCCACTAGATGGCGTCACTGTGGGAGGCCAATGGGCTGCATGCACGTGTTTGCAGCCCAAGTACAAAAGGCCAGCCATTTTGCATATTAGTCACCTTGGGCCTTAATAAAGCAAAGCCAAGGTCTTGGAGTTAAACAGTACTCAGTCTAACAGTTATTGCATACATAACATTTGGCGACGAGGCAACAAGAACCTTTGCATGCAAAAATGAGCACAATTAGATTGTTGGAGCAATTTCTTAAAGGAGAAGATTGGGCAGACTTTGTGAGCCATTTGAGCCAGTTCTTCGTAGCCAACAAGATGGAGGAGGTTGGCGACGCAGATCGGTGCCGGACGGTGTTCCTCATAGTTTGCTGTCCAAAAATTTATGGTCTGATAAAGAATCTACTCCTGTCTGTGAGTCCAACAGAGATGACATATGAAGAATTGTGTACACTGGTACAGGACCACCTTAAGCCAGACGAAGGCATCATCATCTTGAGATACAGATTTTATACGCACGTTCGCTCAGAGGGCCAGAATGCGGCGGAATTTGTTGCCAACTTGAGACGTCCAGCGGGACCGTGTAAGTTCGGAGCTGTGTTGGCAGACATGCTGTGGGACTTCTTTGTAACGGGCATCAACCACGAGGTGATCCTACGTAAACTACTGACAGTGGAGACGTTGGACTTGAACAGGGCCATCACGGTGGCTTAGTCATGCATGACAACGGATAGAAGTCTAAAGCAGATATAAGTGAAAAATCGAAACTCGGCAAGTACTATAAATATGATTGATTCGGCATTCGGCAGAGCGGCATGCTGCAGGGCCTGCCCAATTGTGTATGCAAAACCTGTGGCTGCCCAAAGTCCACCAGCGAAAATGCATCCGATTTCTCCATGTTGGCATTGTGCAGGAAATCACCGGCACCAACGGTGCCAATTTAAGCAATATAGTTTGAAAGGCTGTCTGAGAGTGGGGCATCTCCAGCGCAAGTGTCCGCAGATGACACACCACGTAGAGGATGATGGTCAGACTAGCATGGATCCGGATATACAATCCGAGATACCAGAGGAGGAAGTGTATGGACTTTACTCATTCCTAATTAAAAGCAAACTGATAATGATCAACATGAAATTTAATGGGGTGCCGGTATCGATGGAACTGGACACAGGAGCGAGTCAATCGATAATGAGCCAGAGGGCATTCGACAAGATGTGGGATATTAAGGCTGTGAGGCCCAGGCTGAGTCCAGTCAATGCTAAGTTGTGCACATACACCAAAGAACTCATAACGGTGATTGGCAGTGCCACAATTAAAAGTGTCGTATGATGTTGCGGTTCACGAGTTACCGCTATGGATTGTCCCAGGCAATGGCCCAACACTGTTCGGCAGGAACTGGCTTGAAAAAGTCAGATGCGACTGGAACAACATCAAGGCATTGTCGTCGGAGAAAGATACATGTGCCCAAGTACTGAGCAAGTTCCCCTCGCTGTTTGAACCAGGCATCGGCAATTTTATGGGAGCCAAGGTGCAGATCCACATGGACTCGGATGCAAGGCCCGTCCATCATAAAGCTCAGGCAGTTCCATATATGATGAGGGCGAAGGTTGAAATTGAACTGGACAGACTCCAGTGTGAAGGGATCATATCACCGGTTGAATTTAATGAAAGGGCCAGCCCCATTGTTCCTGTGCTGAAAAGTAATGGCACAGTCAGAATCTGTGGAGACTTCAAGGCTACAATCAACAGGGTTTCGAGACAGGATCAGTACCCTTTACCGAAGGCATATGACTTGTTTGCAACACTAGCCGGGATGGAAGTCGTTCATCAAACTGAACTTGACGCCGGCCTACATGACACAGGAGTTGGTCGTGACGTTGAAGAGACTTACGTGCATTAACACGCAAAAAGGACTGTTTATTTACCACAGGTGCCCTTTGGAATTCGCTCAGCTGCAGCAATATTTCAGAGGAACATGGAGAGTCTACTGAAGTCCGTTCCCAGAACCGTTGTGTTCCAAGATAACATCCTGATCACAGGTCGTGACTCCGAGGAACATCTGAACAACCTGGAAGAGGTTCTGCATTGTCTGGACAAAGTGGGACTCAGACTGAAATGCTCCAAGTGTGTCTTCATGGCACCAGAGGTTGAATTCCTGGGGAGGATAATTGCTGCTGACAGTATCAGGCCCAAGGACACGAAAACCAAGGCCATCAAGAATGCACCCAAGCCACAGAATGTGATGGAGCTGCGTTCATTCCTGGGTCTACTCAACTACTTCGATAACTTCCTACCTAAATTGAGCACCTTATTAGAACCACTGCACATGCTGCTAAGAAAAGGCGACAACTGGGTGTGGGGTGCGTCTCAAGACAGAGCTTTTGAGAAAGCCACTAATCTGCTTTGCTCTAACAAGCTGCTGGTACATTATGACCCATGTAAACGTTTAGTATTGGCATGTGATGCTTCGTCATATGGAATTGGTTGCATACTCCAACAAGCTGATGAGTCGGGTTAACTTCTCCCAGTCACGTATGCTTCAAAAAGTTTGTCTAAAGCGGAAAGAGCCTACAGCATGTTAGAGAAAGAAGCACTAGTCTATGTGTATGGGGTTAAAAACATGCATCAGTACCTGTTTGGTCTTCGGTTTGAACTGGAGATAGGTCACAAGCCGCTCATTTCACTGTTCATGAAAACAAAGGTATCAATACCAATGCTTCATCCCGCATCAGAGGTGGGCACTTATGATTATGTCATTCGCCATAGACCTGGCACCGAGAATTGTGCCGATGCTTTGAGCCATCTGACGTTGCCCACACCGGATGTGGAAATGCCACAACCGGCGGATCTATTGTTAGTTATGGATGCTTTTGAGAGTGACGGAAACCTTGTCACTGCTCAACAAGTTAAGACCTGGACCAGCCAGGACCCGATTTTATCGGTGGTGAAGAGTTGCATCCTCAAAGGTGATTGGTCTGCCATATCCAAGCAAATGTGCGAGGAGACCAAACCTTACATTCGTCGCAAAGACGAACTGTCTATTCAGTCGGATTGTATACTGTGGGGCAATCGTGTTGTTATGCCCAAGAAAGGGAGAGAGAAATTTGTACGTGAGCTACATAGCACATATCCCGGCATTATAATGATGAAATCCATTGCCAAGTCTCATGTATGGTGGCCAGGAATTGACTCTGAGCTGGAATCATGTGTGCATCAGTGCCACACTTACATGCAGCTCAGCAAAGTACCAGCGGAATCGCTGCTGAGTCTGTGGTCGTGGCCGTCCAAACCATGGTCCAGGATCCATTGACTTTGCAGGTCCCTTCTTGGGGAATATGTTTTTAGTTGAGGTGGATGCATATTCGAAATGTATAGATTGTATAATCATATCATCCAGCACATCCACAGCTACCATTGAGAATATCAGTGTCATGTTCGCGACACATGGTCTGCCTGACATCGTTGTTAGCAACAATGGATCGTGCTTCACCAGTCAGGAGTTTCAAGAGTTTAAAAAACTCAATGGTATCAAACATATAAGGTCAGTGCCATTCAAACCTGCATTCAATGGGCAAGCAGAACGTGCTGTCCAAATCATAAAGCAGAGTATGAAGCGAGTAACCCAAGGGTCACTGCAGACCTGTTTGTCCTACATACTGCTGAGTTACAGGACAAGACCACACATGCTTACCAGGGTCTTGCCTGCTGAACTAATGATGAAGAGAGGTCTTAAGACCAAGCTATCTCTTGTACACCCTGACTTGAATAATCATGTTGAATATAGAAGACAAAGTCAGCAAGGGTATCACGATCGCGCAGCTGTGTCACGCGATATTTCTGTAAATGATCCGGTATATGTTCTGAATTATGATCAAGGTCCCAAGTGGATCACTGGTACTGTCATGGCCAAAGAGGGCAACAGAGTATTTATTGTCAAGCTCAAAAATGGGCAAACATGCAAGAAACATTTGGATCAGACAAAACTGCGGCACACAGATGAACCGGAACAGTCGTAAGAAGAAACAATCGTCGACCAACCAACCTACTCTCAGTCATCGGAGGACTCAGTGGTCATCAGTGAATTGGGACTTTCAATCACCGACATGTTCAATGAAAATGGACCTTCAATCCCTGACATGGCCATTGCCACTCCCACCAGGTCAGCCACCCAGCCACCAGTCACAACAGACTCTGAACGCTCACCCAAGGCTGGAGTTGAACTGAGATGGTCAAACCGGAAGTATAAAACACCGGACCATCTCAATTTGTAAAAGACTGTTTTAATATCTCAGAGAGGTGTATTGTCATGTATGTACTTTTGGGATCACTAACCACTAGATGGCGTCACTGTTGGAGGCCATTGGGCTGCACGCACGTGTGTGCAGCCCAAGTATAAAAGGCCAGCCATTTTGTATATTAGTCACTTTGGGCCTTAATAAAGCACAGCATCTTGGAGTTAAACAGTACTCAGTCTAGCAGTTATTGCATACACAACAGAAGTGACGTATACCTTTTTATAAATCTTATTGTTACATTGTATCTGTTGTAACTAAGTTGATCCGTAGACTAGCTGACGACTGCTGTTTCTCTGATAAGATGTGCATGTGTGTGTTTAATAAACTATTCTGAATTGTTTTAAAAGAATCAGTATTGCTGTCATTTTAATGCCAGAGATTTAGAAATCTTACAATGTGATTGCACTAGTGAGGGTGCAGAGGAGATTTATTAGGATGCTGCCTGGAATGGAGAATCTTAGCTATGAGAACAGATTGGATAGGCTGGATTTGTTCTCATTGGAACAGAGGAGGCTGAGAGGAGACCTCATTGAAGTGTACAAAATTTTCAGGGGCCTGGATATAGTGGATAGCAAGGACCTATTTCCCTTGGTGGATGGGTCAATTACAAGGGGGCATAGTTTTAAGGTAGTTGGTGGAAGGTTCAGAGGGGATTTGAGGGAAGGCTTCTTCACGCAGAGGGTTGTGGGGGTCGGGAACTCAGAGCCTGGAAGGGTGATGGATGCAGAAACGCTCACCACATTTAAAAGGTGCTTGGATGGGCACTTAAAGTGCCGTAACCTGCAGGGTTACAGACCTAGAGCTGGTAAGTGGGATTAGACTGTATAACCTCTTGTTGGCTGGTGCAGATACGATGGTAAGTACTACAGGGAACTGAACACGGCCAGGGTGATCGCCTGGATTAGTTTCGATAGACTGGATGGATCGGAGAGGAATTTTCCCCAACTTTTTTTCCCCAATTGGCCTGGGTTTTTATCTGGTTTTTGCCTGTCCCAGGAGATCACATGGCTCTGGTTGGGATGGAGTGTAGAATGTTTCAGTTTAAGGGATGTTGCAGTTGTGTGGGGTGGACTGGTTGGGCTGTGTGCTCTTTATCTTTCCGGCATTGTTCATTGTTCATAAGTTTATTTGTAACCTTCAGGGCTGCTGACCGAGGGCCGTGTAGCTCTTTGTCAGCTGGCGCGGACACGATGGCCCGAAATGGCCTCCTTCTGCGCTGTAGATTTCTATGTATCTATGTTTCTATGTTTCTATCTCGGAGCTAACTTACCGGCTGACTGCTTGGAGACAAGGTATACCCACTTAAAAAGTGGTTGATGACACTGGTGAGGAACCCAACCAATGAGGCCCAGGAGCCATACAATGAAAGCCATATGACAACTAGATGTGTCATTGAGCAAGCAATCGACATGCTGAAGATGCGGTTTGTTGTGTTCATACTCTGTTTTTTAATTGCACAAACTCTCACTTGACAGGCATTAGGACCCTGAGGGAACTATTCACAGTCGCTGTAAACATGCTGGTTTCAGGACATCATTTTGGGAGTTGCTATAAAGGACACAGTTAGTTACATTACTCCTGTTGCAGTTAGTCTGTTTATTTACGTACACAACATAATATGGCGACAAGGATGAATCAAATTAACTTCCTTACCTGCCTTACCTCTCCACACCCGGGGACTCTCCAATTCCATGGCCAAGATGGATAAAAGCTTTTCTACGTACATCACGTCGAGTGGGTTCGACGGCGACAATGTAACACTTATCCAATGCCTCACCACCGAAGGCCAATGCATCTTTGGCCAAATCGAAGACATGGAATCCTACGATAAAGCAGTAAGCGCCCTAGAGAAATAGTTTGGGCCAAAGAAACGTATCATGATGGATAGATTCAAATTTCATCAAAGGTGGCAAGGGAACGGTGAACTAATCAAACAGTATATCATTTCATTAACTGAACTGGCTGCTACGTGTAACTTTGGAGCACTCACAGAGGAAATGATCAGGGATCAAATTATTGAGAAAACAATGCTCCCCCGCATTCAGGAACACTTGCTAATGGAGGATGACAAAATGACATTCGGTAAAGCAACAATTTGGCCATCCAAATCGAATCAGCGCTTTCCAATTCAAAAGCAATCAGATCCCCTGCTCCCCCTGTGCAGCAGACTGTAGCTATAGCCCATGTGCAAGGAGTTTGTCTAAAGTGGAAATCACAGCAGAAACCAAGGCGAGTAATAAGCCACCCACTATGGATCGTGGGCCTAACTTCCACTGTTTTAACTGTGGGGACAAATCACATTCAGCGAAGAGTCCTAACTGCCCTGCACATGGGAAGAAATGCTCTGCATGTGGTAAAATGAACCATTTTGCTCGTGTCTATCACTCATCGCAGCATTTTCGTCAAGTGGACAACCCCGATAGTGATGAATCCAATATGGTTTACATCATTAGTGACATTTTCTAAATTGGTTCAGGCAAATTCAAGGACTGTGATGTAAACATTGATGGCACGCCCATCTGCCTCCTCATTGATCTTGGAACCAAAGACTCCATATTGAGCGAGGTTGTGTACAAAACCCACCTTACGCACTGTCAACTGCAACTTCTATTCTACATGCATACTCCGACTCCAAAATTGAGGTACTTGGGGTCAAATCTGTCCCGATATGCTACATGGACATAACACTGGAGAACGTTTCCTTTCATGTTGCGAAGGGACGAAGCCTCATGGGTGTTGACCTTTTTGACAAGCTTGGGTTCAAAGTTTACGACTCAACCGGCACACCTGTGTACATGGTGGACTTTGACAAGCAGTATCCCTCAATCGTCACAGGGTTTGGAGTGACAACAAAATTCTGCCATTGTTCCCACGTTGACCCTTCCGTCAAACCGGTTACACAGTGACTTCGCGGTTCGTGACCAAGTATCCGCAGAATTAACGTGACTCGAATCTCAGGGAATCGTTGAGAGCATCGACTCATCACCCTGGATCTCGAACTTAGTCATTGCTTGGTGTAAAAATGTGGAGATCCGCCTATGCATTGACCTGAAAGAGGTCAACAAGCCCATCATCCCCGACAAGTACCTCTTCGTACCATTGACGAACTGTCTTCAGAATTCCACGGCTCAATAGTTTTTACGAAACTCGACATGTGCTGCAGTTACCTGTAAATACCCCTAGCGGAGGACAGCAAACCGCTCACGGCACTCACGATGCATGATGGTCTGTATCAGTGTCGGTGCATGGCCTACGGACTATCTTCTGCACCAAGTGCATTTCAGAAGATTGTCACTATATGCTAGCAGGCGTAGAGGGAGCCCTCAACCTGCTTGACAATATTGTCGTCCATGAACGGACAATGGAAGAACATGAGCAGCGACTTCACGCAGTTATGGCTAGACTTGTTACACATAACATTACACTTAATGCCGATAAGTATACATTCGCTGCTGGAAAAATAAACTTCCTGGGCTATGGAGTCACAGCACAAGGTGCCAAGCCAACGCTTGACAACATTGCTGCGATCCAGCGAATGCAGGAGGCTACTAACGTCAAAGAACTTTCATCATTCCTAGGCACTTGCAACTTCTATCTGAAGTTCGTCCCACACTAGGCGCACATTGCCGAACCGCACCGCAAGTTGTTGCACAAGGACGTCCCTTGGCAATGAACAGATTCCCAGGCTCAGGCATTCACCACGCTTAAGGAGAAAATCACATCCCCTCCTATCCTTGCGCACTTTGATCTGAATGCCTGTAAGTACGACATCACGGACGCATCAGGCACTGCCATGGGTATGCTGTGCTCTCGGAATGGATTGACGGCCTGGAACGCCCAGTAGTCTTCGCCTCTCACACGCTCTCGTCTGCAGAATGTAAATACGCTATGGGGAACGCGAAGCACTCGCTTGCATCTAGGCATGTGAAAGCTTGCATATCTATCTCTATGACAGGAAATTTACCCTCTGTACGGATTACCAAGCGCTAACTACGTTACTCGCTACAACTGGATCTGGGCACAGACCACTACAAATCAGCCAATGGTCAGATCGACTTCATCAGTATAACTTTGATGTACAGTACATTGCTGGCAGTCGCAACCACATAACTGACATGCTCAGCCACTCGACACCTGCTATGGACTCTGGTGCTGAATTGTTCACAGATGACGACACATATGTCACGTTGATCATCACTCAGTCCATCAGAAACCTTGTCTCCTGCGACGAACTCAAAACCGAATCACAGCGTGATGTTGTGCTCCAGAACGTGCGCCACTTCCTCCAGACTGAGTGGCCTAAGCAAATTCCAGAAGAGCTGAAAACCTTCCACAGACTTCGCAAGGAATTTTCCATTTGGAACGACGGTTGCCTAGTTCGTGGTGATAGAGCAGTAATTCCCAAGTCGTTTCTGTTGTATATGGATGCCTGTTTACTGTGTGATGTCTGTAACACTGTTACGCAACACTGAATGTACCTTATACTGTACACACCTTACCTGTACATCAGAGGGTGCTACTGCTGGAGATCTAAGGGTTACCTGCACACTGCAGTAACCCAGTATGAAAAGAAGCTCACAGCTTGTGGTCCTCAATCGGGAGCTGCAAATAAAGGACTACAGGTCTACACAGTTTCAGTATCATACCCTGCCTCATGGAGTCATTTTCTAAAGGTATCTACATACACGTCAACTGGCGAGGATACGAGGTCACGAACTACACGCTCAACATGTCTAACCTCAGCAATTTTCAGCAATTTACAAAGGAGGAAGATTGGGCTGCTTTTGTAGAAAGATTTCTTTATAGCAAACGACCTGGATGAGAACACACCAGCTACATGACCAAACAAGCGCAGGGCTGTCCTGCTAAGCAGTTATGGGCCCTCCATTCATTGTCTTGTCAGGGACTTGCTAGCCCCAACGAAGACAACCACCAAAAGCTATGAGGAACTTGTAACACTCATACAGGAACAACTAAAACCAAAAGAAAGCATCCTCACAGGCACCGGTTCGACACTTACCTGAGGGCCAAGAAATTGCTAAGTATGCTGCACACCTAAGAAGACTAGCTGCTCTGTGTGATTTTGGAGACCACCTAAATGAAGCCCTAAGGGACATATTCATTATTGGAATCGGCCACGAGGGCCTCCTGCACAAGTTGCTCTCTGCTGACATTAAGGTTACCCACTGCAGAAAGCAATTCAAGTGAGCCAGGCCTACATGGTTTCGGTCGGCGACTCCAAGAGAATACTAATCCAGGACTCTAAACCGGCGAGCGCAGTGCACCGCATGGACACTTCAAATGGCAGGAAGGCTGCCCCGAGTCCAGCAACCCTGAGTCCGCCACATGGGGCAAACCAGATGGCCCCATGCTGGCGCTGTGGAGGAAACCACAGGGCCCACCAGTGTCGCTATAAATACTATGCATGCAAAGGCTGCAAAGAGAAAGGGCACCTCCAAAGAATGTGCAGGAAAAGCTGTACTCACCGCATCTCTAATAATTTGGCTGGTCACCCGGGCTCCGCCACAGATGAAGAAGAAGTTGCTCAAACCCTGGAAGAAGAGTATGGAATCTATACCTGCTTCACCGAAAGTTCTCCATGGACGATGGAAGTGGACATCGACGGGGTCCCAGTCTCCATGGAAATTGACACAGGGTCAAGCCAGTCTGTGATGAGCCAAACAACCTTTCAAAAACTTTGGATAAATCCCGCCAATCGACCGAAACTGTCTCCTGTCCAGGCGCAGCTCCTCACCTACAACAAAGGTAAAATCCAAATCGTTGGAAGTGGACGTCCAGGTCTCCCAGGGTGGCGTGTTGAACAAACCCCCTCTGTGGATTGTAGCCGGCGATGGTCCCACGCTGCTGGGCAGAAATTGGATGAACCCGATCCATATCAGGCAAAGTGGTGACAGCATCTGGTCTCCGGCAATCGAGCTCGAACATGGATCCATCGCAGCATCCGGAGGCTCCACTGTCCAGCCCGACGGTGCAGCGACGACTCCACAGCACCCCAGCGAAATCTCCAGGACCAAGGATCCAAACTCCACTTTCTGGGCTGGGGCAGTACTCCAGGAGGTGAACATCGATGAAAGAAGCGGTTTCCCAATGTCCAGGGCCGAACCTGTGGAAGAAAACACCACCACAGCCTACCTGAGGGAGAGGCAGAAGATGGCGGCCGAACCACGAGGAGCAGAACCTGTAATCAAAATGGCCGCTTCCATACCACGAGGGGCAGCGTTGGAGGAGCGACATGTGGCACCGAGTGGCCAATCAGACTGGGAGGCTCCCTTAAAGGGGACCGGTAACCAAAGACATTTAAAGGGACAGTTCCAACTATTTGTGTACAAGGACTTTAAAGCTAAAGATGCAACTAAAGGGTGCAAGTATGAAAATATATGCAATGTAACCATGAATTGTGATGTTGGTTTAACTAATGTGACTAATGAGATGAATGCAGGTGTCAGTTAGGTTAAAAACAAGTTCATTATATTTAACAATAAAGATAGAGCATGTGAAATGCCTAATGTAACCATGTCTGTTGAAACCAGGACACCCAAAAGTGATGCTAATGCTAGAATGTACAATACGGACTCGACTATGTGTGATCAGTGCCAAGGTTTCATGTATACTGGTAGGACACTGCCAAAAGACATTGGGTCCTACAGGAACCATGCTGATGCCAATGGAACCCCGCTGTGGGAAATCACCAGGCAGCAGGCTACCTGAACATGTAGCCTGGACCTTTGGAACAAATGTGATTCCCCTTGCAGGACACACACACACCCAGTGGGAGCACACCCACTACAGCGACAGTGGTCAATGGGCAGCCCAGCCACCACCAATGGCAACCTAATCCAGACCAACCCGAAAACCCCTGGCCACCAGGGCCAACACCAGGAGTTTGAGACCAATACCCTCCAGCTTCCCTGTTAAACCCTGGGATGACTTGACCCTCATTCCAATTGGTGGACGATTGGGAGAGCTCACTCAGTCCTGTGGCCCTGCCCACCATCCCACAACTACCCATATCACAGTGTATACACACCACCCACTGCTGCCATGGCTACCTCGCTGAGGGATCCCACAACAGTGACACCCACTTGGTCTGTGTGTGATGGTGGGTGTAAGCGTATGAGGCCAGCCTCAAGCAAGGGGGTCACACCTGGCAACCACATAACCCTCACCACAACTTCCCATAGCCCACCACTGATCACCTCACCTGGGCATGACAATAAGGATATGAAAAGTGCTTAGGCGGGAGTGTTGTTGTATAGTCATGCCTGTTTACTGTGTGATGTCTGTAACACTGTTATGCAACACTGAATGTACCTTATACTGTACACACCTTACCTGTACACCAGAGGGTGCTACTGCTGGAGATCTAAGGGTTACCTGCACACTGCAGTAACCCAGTATGAAAAGAAGCTCACAGCTTGTTGTCCTCACTCGGGAGCTGCAAATAAAGGAATACAGGTCTTCACAGTTTCAGTATCACACCCTGCCTCGTGGAGTCATTTGCTCAAGGTACCAACATACACGACAGCTTTAACAGCGCTTTCTCTCATTGGCACACGATCGACACCACTCATTGTCCGCATGAAGCAGAGATGTCGCGATTCAGTATGGTGGTCTGGGATTGAAACTCGCATTGAGGAGTTTGTCTCACACTGTGAAGCATTCAGTCTGAGCGAAAAGGCCACAAACATCCGACCAGCGCCAATGAAGCCACAAAGATCTTGGCAACAACTTCAGTTGGATATCTTCTGTCCAGTTGACACAGCAGCAGTGTTTCCTTGTTGTTGTACATGACCTGCATTCCAAATGGCCAGAAATCACTACAACAAGTTCAGTGACCTCATCAACAATCGTCACTATTCTGCAGTGTATATTCACGAAGTGGGGCCTCCCAGAGGTCATAATCACTGACAAAGGACCACAGTTTGTGTCCGACCAATTTGCAGATTTCCTCACTCGTCATACTATCGAGCATCATCTTACTGCTCGGTATAATCCTAAAAGCAACAAAAGTGTTGAGCGATTTAACCGCATCATCAAAGAGGGTTTGAAAGCCAACCTCGCAGCAGGCCAAACATTCGACGAAGTGGTTCAAACCATTCTCTGCACATACCGTTCAATAAAGCACTCGCTAACGGGGAAGACACCCGCTGATCTCATGATTGGACGGAATCTTCACTGGCTACTGGACATTCTCAAACCCTCAGCCAAACCTAGCACGAAGATAACTGCCATGTATTCAACCAGCATTGTAACCCTTGTATAATCTGACCTAAGTTGTACACTGTGAGAACAATGATCACTAGGTGGTGAACTTGTGGGAGACACTCCTAACCTGGACCTTCAGGTATAAATGGGGAAGCTCCATCCACCTTCATCACTTGAGTGCTAAGGAATAAAGGACAGGTCACAGATTGACCTTCTCTCAAGCATGGGCTTCGTGTGCATTTATACTGTGTAGTAAGGACGTAACAATGGCGACGAGAAACTGGGATTTAAACCATGTGAGCATGGCCACTAGCAGAACAGACGAGAGGTACTGTGTTAAGGAATGGTTGGGACAGAGATTCAACATTGTTAAAGCAGCACACAGTTCTCCAGGCAGACAAGGGCAGTCAGGCATGCCCCAACATGTAGTCGAACCCAGAGGGGGAGTTCGACAGAGACAATGGCAAGCTGAACGGCGATTCACGCCATTGCAAGGGACAATGCGGTCAGTAATGGGGCCATCAACACCTGTTAATGGCGCACTCAAGGACAGTCACAGGGGCAGTCAGGGATGATCGACTGGCAAGGGACCTTTTGTTTCCAACAACAGCTCATGTTGGAGGCGTGGAGGCACACACTCAGCCGGAGTTTGCTGAGATGAGCAAAATACCTGCAGAAATGAATGCTGGGGGAAATCACTGGAAGCTGAAGTTCAGCGAGTTCATGTGGAGCACGTACACAGTTCATACACCAGGACGTCACCGATAATGATGAAAGTGCTCCTCAATGGCATCCCAGTATCAATGGAGCTAGAAACGGGGGGCAGCCAGTCCCTGATGAGTATCAAACAGTTCAAAAATCTGTGGGCGTCCAAGGCCAGGAGGCAAAATTATCGCCGATTGAAGCACAGCTACGGACATACACAAAGGAGATCATACCGGTGCTAGGCAGTGCCATGGTAGTCGTGACCCACAAAGATTCGGAGAACAGGTTGCCACTCTGGGTTGTCCCGGGGGACGGTCCTGCACTTATGGGGAGGAGTTGGCTTGCTGTCATGAACTGGAAATGGGGCGATGTCAATGCAATTTCCTCTGTGGAGCGAGTATCATGCTCACAGATCCTGGACAAATTTGACTCATTATTTCAACCCGGCATTGGCACTTTCATGGGGGCCAAGGTAGTGATTCACGCGGACGTCAGGCCAGTACACCACAAGGCCAGAGCGGTGCCGTACGTGATGCAGGAAAAGATAGAAGGCGAATTGGACCGCCTGCTGAGGGAAGGCATCATCTCGCCAGTCGAATTCAGTGACTGGGCGAGCCTGATTGTGCCGGTGCTCAAGGCGGATGGTCGGTCAGGATATGTGGTGATAAAAGGCCACCATCAATTGGGTGTCACTCCAAGACCAGTACCCGCTACCGAGAGTGGAGGACCTCTTTGTGACGCTATCCGGTGGCAAACGTTTTTCAAAATTGGACCTGACCTCAGCTTACATGACCCAGAAGCTGGCGAGTGAGTCGAAGAAGCTGACCACCATCACGACACACAAGGGATTGTTTGAGTACAACAGATGTCCATTCGGGATTCGCTCGGCCGCTGCGATCTTCCAATGAAATATGGAAAGCCTCCTCAAGTCGATTCCAGGGACGGTGGTTTTTCAGGACGACATCCTGATCACGGGTTGCGATACTGAAGAACACCTCCATAACCTGGAGGAGGTGCTACGCAGACCGGACCAGGTACGGCTGCGACTGAAAAAGGCGAAGTGCATCTTCCTAGCTCCAGAGGTAGAATTCCTGGGGATGAGGGTAGCAGCAGACGGGATCAGCCCTACTGCTTCCAAGACGGGAGCGATCCAGAGAGCACCTGGACTCCGTAACACGATGGAGCTGCGTTCATTCCTGGGACTCCTGAACTATTTTGGTAACTTTCTTCCCAAATTGAGCATGCTGCTAGAGCCACTACACGTGCTCCTACGCAAAGGTCATGAATGGGTCTGGGAGGACAGCCAGGAAAGGGCTTTTAATAGAGCACGCAATTTGTTATGTTCCAACAATCTGTTAACACTATATGACCCATGTAAGAAACTTGTGTTAACATGCGATGCATTGTCCTATGGTGTCGGGTGTGTGTTGCAGCATGTCAGTGCCAAGGGTCAGTTGCAGCCGGTAGCTTATGCCTCCAGAAGTCTGTCCCAGGCAGAAAGGGGCTACGGGATGGTAGAAAAGGAGGCGCTCGCATGTGTATATGCGGTAAAGAAAATGCACCAGTACCTCTTTGGCAGGAAATTTGAGCTGGAGACAGATCACAAACCCCTAATGTCCCTTTTGGCCGACAACAAGGCCATAAATGCTAACGCATCGGCCTGCATACAGAGGTGGGCACTCACATTAGCCCCCTATGGCTATACAATTCGGCACAGACCGGGCACCGAAAACGGCACCGATGCACTCAGCAGGCTCCCACTAGCCAGCACTGAGGGGGCTACCGAGTATGCTGCTGAGATGGTCATGGCTGTTGAAGCATTTGGAAGCGAAGGCTCTTCTGTGACAGCCCGTCAGATTAAAGTCTGGACAAATAGAGACCCGCTTTTGTCTCTAGTCAAGAAATGTGTCCTGAATGAGGACTGGGCAGCCACATACAGGGCATGCCCTGAGGAATTTAAACGATTTCACAGGCGATTCAGGCCGATTGCCTACAATGGGGAAACCGACTAGTCATGCCCCAGATGGGCAGAGAGGTGTTCATCAGAGAACTCCACAATGAGCACCTGGGCATCGTCATGATGAAGGCAATTGCCAGGTCACATATTTGGTGGCCAGGGATAGACGCAGATCTGGAACTTTGTGTTCGCAGGTGCATCACGTGTACCCAGCTGGGCAATGTGCCCAGGGAAGCCCCCCTTAGCCCCTGGCCATGGCCCGCCAAGCCTTGGTCACACATCCATGTGGACTATGCAGGTCCTTTCATGGGAAAAATGTTTTTAGTTGTCGTAGATGCCTACTCCAAATGGATCGAGTGTGACATTTTAAATTCAAGCACATCCTCTGCCACGGTAGAAAGTCTACAGGCAATGTTCGCCGCCCATGGTCTACCAGATGTCTTGGTCAGCAAGAATGACCCATGCTTCACAAGCACTGAATTCCAGGACTTCATGGCAGGCAATGGAATTAACCATGTCAGAACGGCACCGTTCAAGCCGGCCTCAAACAGTGCAGATAATCAAACAGGGGATGCTCAGAATCCAAGGGGGTCCCCTACAAAGCCGCTTATCATGCCTTCTGTTGGCCTACAGATCCCGACCACACTCACTCACAGGGGTTCCACCCGCAGAGCTGCTAATGAAAAGGATGCTCAAAACCCGGTTATCCCTTATACACCCCACCATGAAAGAAATTGTCGAGAGCAGGCGCCAGTCACAATATGACTACCATGACAGGAATGTGAGGGTGCGATGTATTGATGTAAATGACCCTGTTTTTGTCCTCAACTACGCTGCAGGGCCCAAATGGCTCACAGGCACTGTTATTGCCAAAGAGGGAAATAGGATTCTGGTAGTTAAACTTACCAATGGACAAATCTGCTGCAAACACGTGGCTCAAACAAAAAGGAGGTTCAGCAACCCCATAGAATAAGCAGAGGAAGAACATGATATAGAGTTCACTCCACCACAGGTGACCGAACACCGGAACCAAAGGGAGGAGAGCCCAGCCACTGTGGGCAGTCCGGATAGGCCTGAGGCACCGCAAACAGCAGACACTCAGGCCAGCACCCAACAACCGGAGCCCCAACTCAGGCGCTCTACAAGAGAGCGTAAACCACCAGAGAGACTCAACCTGTGATCCCAATAAGACTTTGGGGGGGAGGTAATGTCATGTATTCAACGAGCATTGTAATCCATATATAACCTAACCTAAGTTGTACACTGTGAGAACAATGACCACTAGGTGGTGAACTTGTGGGAGACACTTCTAACCTGGACCTTCAGGTATAAAAGGGGAAGCTCCACCCACCCTCATCACTTGAGTGCTAAGGAATAAAGGACAGGCCACAAACTGACTTTCTCTCAAGCATGGGCCTCATGTGCATTTATACTGTATAGTAAAGACGTATCAATAACCACACTCACATCCCAGATTTCGGAACGCCAATGAAAAGTGAAGTCGTACACTGACACAAAGCGATGAGCTCAAAAACCCAATCGAAGAACGGAGATTGGGTCAGAGATAAGCACCCAAACTTGATTCATCATCTCGCAGCTTCACTTTTGCCTACAAAACAGATCGGATGAAAGTTCAGCCCTCAAACCTACAAGCTCAATGATGGATCTCGATGGAATGCTCGTAGACTGATCCCAACTCACAGGCCAACAGACCAGTAGGATAGAACAGAGGCATCGTTCTGTTTCCCAACTGAAAACCTCGATCAAATACTGCAAGCTCCACGCCGGTCTCAGCGTATCAGAACACAGCCTGGCTATCTCAAGGACTTTGTCTGTTCATAGACTATGTTTTCAGAAGGGGGCAAATATGTTGTGTTCATGCTCTGTTAGTTGCACAAAATCTCACTGGACGGGCATTAGGACCCTGAGGGAGCTATTCACACATTGCTGTAAACATGCTGGTTCATGTTGGTTTGGGGACACCTATTTGGGGAGTTGTTATAAGGGACACAGTTAGTTACACTTCTCCTGTTCCAGTTGGTCTATTTTTTACGTACATAACAACCTACTCCTGTTCCTATGTTCCTATGCGCCCTCAGACCGGAGCTTCCTCTGAGGAGTCGTCGTCCTCCTCCGGCTGGACATTTGGTATTGTTTGGGGGGCACTTGATTGACCCATGGGAGATGAATTAGATGTCTTATGATAAGAATGTTACATGCTACCTTATGTACATCATGATATTTCACTGGCTGCTGACATCAGTCACCATGAGTAACTGTTGTATGCCATGCGGCTGAATGAGATTTAATTCTGTCCCCCGTTCTCCGTCTCCCAGTGCCAACAGCTCTGCAACTCCAGAGATTGCTCGTACCTTCTCCTCTGATGGAGTCAAATTTGTGAATATTGGCGGGCCACCTTCAGTTCTCTGCCTCTCCCTGTTGTTGTGGGCTCTCTTCTCCTGCAAGGAGGAAAAGAAGAGAACTTTGAGTGAGAGTGATGGAACGGATGGGCTACACGATGGAGGGGCGTGACTTTAGCAAATGGCCTCGTTCTGTGGATTTACCTCCGATGATTGCATTAGGATGAGGGTGAGTTTCAGTGGTGGTTAGTCAGATGTGGATGTGAGTAGGTGCATAGGGAGAGAAGGATGAGTGCACTTGCAAGGTAGTGAGGAGTGATGTGCAGGGAGGGGTAGGCTTGGGGAGACAGAGTGATGGAATTGCGGTAACACGCACATCAGGATGTAGGTGAATGTGGCATTGCACACACCTATCTGGACCTCATGAGATCATTAAATCTTTTGCGACACTGCATCCACATCCTCCTGACTACATGACTGCTGCTGACCTTCTCTGCGATCGCTAACTATACACCCAATGAAGGGATGCAAAATTCACAAGAAACCCACCCCAGTGTTTGGGCTCATTCGAAAGGAAATTTAATTTGGGACTATCTACCGAAAAGTTTGGAACTCTAAAGTGCTTATGGAAGAAACTACGAACTTTAATAGAATTTTGGATTTTCAAAGACAAACTCAAGGCTGTGGGCGAACCTACGGAACTAGCAAGAGACAGTCTAATTAAGTGAAGCTACCTGGGTGTGAGGACTAAGTTAACTTGTCTGAAAGAATGAGTATTTGAAAATCCTTCCCCCACAAGAGACATTAACATCACAAAATCACCCAGAGGTAGCTACCCATCAACATAGGTCTGGACAACCATTTCAGCAAATACATCACAAAGAGGCCCAATCCAGCCTGTAAGTGAAAGACTAAGCACAAAAGGACATTGCAATTACCAAACTAATATTTCCATCAGGAACAGTTTTCGAACATCAACTCACCCAAAACATATCAACTGTTAACGAGCCCACCAAAATATTACAAAAAAGAGCCAAGCCCTCCAAAATTATACAAAGGATTTTGAACAGATTTGGTGGCAAGATTCGAATGTTGAGATCGTATAACTGGCCCCTGTTTTGAACAGAGGTTAGGTGGTTGCTAGGTAGCTACGAGGCTGCTACTACCTCAGATGCAATACTGCACCAAGTGCTATACTGAGAGTATGTCATCACAACAAGGAGAGAAACCAACGCGACAGTTGTAAACGAACTTCTCCAGCCTCGTAGTCCTGAAGTCCTGAAGGAAGGAAGAACATCATCATCGCAGCAGCGACCGACCACAGTCAACGTGGTATCAAGGGAAAAACAACCGCGATCTACTGTTAACTATCAAAAGGATTGATAAGCATAGTCCCTGCCTGCCCTGGAGTCTAACCTAGCTAGAATTAGGTATTGGGAGGTGGGAGGTATAATTTACTGTAACCCCCTTTGAATGTGTAGTGCCTGGTTCTTTATTAGAGTGATTTTAAGTTTGACCTTGTACCTTTCCTTGTATTGTCCTTTATTAGAGTGATTGTAAGTTTGGCCTTGTATTTTCTTACTAGAGTAATAAGCCAGTATTACCTTGACTGTAATAAAAACAAAGTTCTTTTGCATCAAAGCAGTGTCCTTTGCACTTTTGTCACACCCCTCAAATAGATCCAGAGTACAGAACCCAAGGGAGTGGGAGTGACTTGAACCACTCAAGTTAGTCAGAAGGGAACCTGACCCCCTCATAGAGACCACCCCCTTACACCTTTGTGTCTCTGGCTAGTCTTTTTCGGCCTTCCGCAGGGAAGAGGTCCTTCCTGTGCACTCTTACTTCCTGGACCAGCACTTCCAGGGAGGCATCTGAGAATCTTGGCACAGCATTCTGTCTGCGTGCCTCCACGACCCAATCAAATCTCAATATTATGCAGCAATTTGCAGCTCTTCAAAACACTCGGATCTCTCCGACAGCAACCTTGAAATGAGATTTGTGCAAGGCTGCTTTAAATAGCCACGCTGAAAACAAGTCATCGGTGACATCATCAGACCCACTCCATTTAACTGGGCTGGGAAACAGCATTACGCTTTCAATTGATGCATTTGAGTTAAACGCACAGTGCAGAAGATGCTGCTGAAAAGTTTGGGATGGCGACCTGCTGCACGGCCCTCAAGCACCTGCCTCGACACTCAGGTAAAGATTCCAGCCATCCTTTATTCTCCATTTCTAGCAAAATGAAAATGTATTCTTTTAGAATGGCTTGAATATTAAGAGGGGCATGTTATGTAGGCAGGGTGCAGAGTTTCAGGTAATCCGCCGCATGCTGTGGAGTTTTAACACCACAGCATGCATCTTTTAGCCCTCACAGGTTCCCTATGTAGAGGAACAGTGGGACCTTGGAGTTCATGTTCATGGATCCCTGAAGGTAGCAGGACAGGTAGATAAGTTGCTTAAGAAGCCATACGGGATACTTTCTTTGTTAGCCGAGGCTTAGAATACAAGAGCAGAGAGGTTATGCTAGAACTGTGTAAAACATTAGTTAGGCCACAGCGAGAGTATTGTGTACAGTTCTGGTCACCACATTGCAGGAAAGATGCAATTGCATTAGAGAGGGCACAGGGGAGATTTACTAGAATGTTGCCAGGACTGGAAAATTTTAGCTATGAGGAAAGGTTGGATAGGCTGAGTTTGTTTTCTTTGGAAACGAGGAAGTTGAGGGGAGATTTAATTGCGGTGTAGAAGTAGGCCATAACAAAATAATCATTATACATAACTTACATAAGAACATAAGAAATAGGACCAGGAGTCGGCCATTTGACCCCTTGAGCCTGCTCCGCCATTTAATAAGATCATGGCTGATCTGATCATGTACCCAGCTTCACTTCCCTGCCCGCTCCCCATAAGCCTTTATTCCCTTATCGTTCAAAAATCTGCAGATTTCTGCCTTAAATATATTGAATGACCCAGCCTCCACAGCTCTCTGAGCAGAGATTTCCACAGATTTACAACCCCCTGAGAGAACAAATTCCTCCTCATCTCAGTTTTAAATGGGAGGTCCCTTATTCTGAGACTATGCCCCCTAGTTTTAGTTTCCCCTGTGAGTGGAAATATCCTCTCTGCATCCATCTTGTCGAGCCCCCTAATTGTCTTATATATTTTGATAAGATCACCTCTCATTCTTCTGAACTCCAATGAGTATAGACCCAACCTAGTCAACCTATCTTCATAAGTCAACCCCCTCATCTCTTTAATCAACCTAGTGAACCTTCTCTGAACAGCCTCCAATGCAAGTATATCCTTCCTTAAATATGGAGACCAAAACTGCATGCAGTACTCCAGGTGTGGCCTCACCAATACCCTGTACACTTGTAGCAGGACTTCTCTGCTTTTATACTCTATCCCCCTTGCAATAAAGGCCAACATTTAATTTGACTTCCTGATTACTTGCTGTTCCTGCATACTAACTTATTGTGTTTCATGCACAACGACCCCCAGGTCCCTCTGTACTGCAGGACTTTACAATCTTTCTCCATTTAAATTCTCAGAAGGTTATACACAACAAACATATGGGGCCCAAAATTGATGAAGTCCTCCGCCCACCCAAGTGCTGCCCAAAGCACTGCCGATGGCCGCCAAGGTACCTAATGGTACTTTGGGTGGGGTTTTCATCAACAAGGGCCCTCAAAGGTCGGCGGGCAGCAACTGAGTGACTTACGCTGCCAAACTGGGCAGCAGCCGGCGGGAGCTCCCAGTCTCGGCAGCAAAGGCGTTTGCTACCCAAGTGCCGCTGAGGATGGAGTCAGGCCAACGGAGTGTCGAAGAGCTAAATAGCAAAAGCATAAAAAAAGCATCTGAAGACCTTCAGGGAACCCCATCCAGGTAAGTCCCTATAAAGAAAAAAAATTACAAGAATTGTACTAACCTTTTTTTCACCATCTTCCTACCTACCATCGGTGACAGACCAGTTTCCAGCCAGCAGTCCACCCCTGTTCTGCCGCTGACTCCCGCCCGCATGAATATCACAGCTCGGCGGTCACGAGGTCAGTTGTGCGACTCGGCTGTCCGCTGACGTCAGCGGGCATTCTCGGCGGCTCTCCCCTTCCGCCTGCTCCAGGCCACATCAAACGTGGCACTGGGCGGAACTATCAGATGAATGTTGGCAGCAGTGGGTGGCAGTCAGTTGCAGTAGGCGATAAGTTCTTCAATTTCGGGGCCATGGACTTATTTTTCCATATTTACAAATCAAACATAACCACTGGTTTTCTGTTTTGAAGAGGATACCTTCGCTCTTCAACAGAACTTTGCAAACTTGATGTCGAACTTAGACTCATTCTAGGCTGAGCCTGAGAAGATTTTTTCTCCAAGGCAACCCTTGATCTACATTCGTACTCTCTACAAATTCAGACTGTTTGTCTGCCTGACTTGGACTCAGACTTAAATTCTCACTTTCAGTTGGACTTGTTTTTGGTACATCTGATTTAGGATTTGCTACTGGCACTCTACTTGTAACAAAACTATCTGACTCATCAGAAATAATTGAATCATTAAAACTTTCAACTCCTTCCACACCTATAGGTATAATATGATTTATGGCAACTAACCTAAACTTTCCATGGTCAAACTTCTTGACCAAATGTGTGCAAGGGCCACATATCCTCACTACA
The DNA here is from genome assembly GCF_044704955.1 of Pristiophorus japonicus. Lineage (NCBI taxonomy): Eukaryota > Metazoa > Chordata > Chondrichthyes > Pristiophoridae > Pristiophorus > Pristiophorus japonicus. The sequence continues at coordinate 89,638,954 of NC_091981.1, forward strand.
CTTCTTGGGTAATCACTTTAACCATTTATGGTGATGGTCCTTCACTCTTACCTTCTGATTGAATTTCACATTTCACTCTCTTACTGTCTCAATTGTTTCTCTTCTACTGACTGTGCCAAGTTTGTCTTTAACAATGAGAACCTGGTCCATAGCTGTGGTTTGAGAAATAACTCTGCTGGTGTTCTATCAGTGGTTGTATGTGGAGTACTTGCGAGTTTGTGGTCAAACGACAGCTGCAGTTTTCTAGGATTTGAATCCAACATTTGCTTGATGAAGGCACGTTTTACAATTTGTACTTTGCGCTCTGCTGCACCATTTGAAGCAGGGTGGTACGGTGGAACGTTGGTATGTTTCGCACCATTTCTGCTCATGGACTATGCAAATACTTCTGAATAAAATTACGGGCCATTATCAGACATAATTTCTGCTGGGAGGCCATATGAAGAAAACGATCTTCGCAAATTGACTAGTGCTTTATTTGTTGTTATTTTCTGCATCGGAAACACCTCGACTTACTTCGAATGGCTATCAATCACAATGAACAATTGCTGTCCTTCTAGCTCAGCAAAATCTACATGTTACTTTTGCCACACCCTTGGAGAACATTTCAATGGCTGTAATGGTATTGATGATGGTTTCTTGCTTCCTGATTGAAATGTTGTACACTGACTAATGATGTACTCTATGGGCTAGAACCTCCACTTATGTTGCATGCTTAACGCTCACTTAGTGCCCATTTTACCGCTGAAATGACATATAATGTCAAGATATCGCCCATTTAGCCACAAAATGGAAACTGACAGGGATTTTTCGGAAACTTATCGGTGAGCATTACTTTCTCGATGTGCTTAATGCCAGGAAAAAATAATACCACCCTGCCACTTTTTTGCGCGGAATCATCAGAATGGGCAAAATCAACGCCCATAATATTGCCCAGTGTTAATTTTCGCACTGATGTAATGCCGAGATTCAATAATGCTGCCCGCCCACTTTTTTTTGTCGTAAAGAGCATATTTACTGAAACTAGCGGCCATGAGTTCGCCCAGCATCACTTTCACCACCTCGCATACATATTGCCCACAATATCGCTCGCCCAAAAACCAGCCCGGAAAAAGTGGAACTAACCGGAACAAATCACAGAGCTATAGACGCCATGTTCTACATCACATGTCACATCCTTTAAAAGGCTGCTGTGTTTCAATCTCGGAGGAGTTCAGATGTACTCTGGAGGTCGTTGGAGTTGATGTGAACATCTGTACAAACATTTTGACCATACTGTGACCGATTGGAATTGAATAGGTATCTTCGTCAGGACATTCATTGTTTGTGACCAATTGGCAAAAAACAGAGAGCTACTGCAATGGGTCTATCCTTTCTTACCCTCTCTTCATGACCAATTACATGCAGCAGACTCGAGATCGCCGAAGATATGCTCCACAGCACTATGTGCCCAATGTAAGACGTGCTAGACTGATGAGGAGGACCAGACATTACATCCACAAGCACAGGGAGAAGCAGTCTTACCTCAACTTGCCCGAGACCTTGCAGCCTGCCAGCACCATCAGTAATGCAATGTCTGTCGAGGTCAAAGTCACTGCGGCACTGTCATTCTATGCCTCGGATTCTTTTCAGGCCACAGCTGGTGACATTTGCGGACTTTCTCAGAATGCCACACATTGCTGCATTAGACAGGTCACTGAAGCCTTGTACGCATGCAGAAGGGACTTGATCAGCTTCCCTATGACCAGGTAGGTACAGAGTGAGAGGGCTTTAGGATTCTCCAGAATTGCAAACTTCCCCAAGGTGCAGGGAGCAATAGACTGCACGCACATCGCGATGCGGACACCTTTTCAGGGTGCAGAGGTTTTCAGGAAGCACAAGGGATTCCACTCCCCGAATGTCCAACTCGTTGTCGACCATATTGTGTTCCTAACACAAATGAGGCTGCACACAGGGAGGTTAAAGTAACAGTGACCTCAATCTTTAATAAGACTTTCCAGAGTGAGGAACAGGTCTTAGTGACCAGCTTATATACAGTGCTCCCAAGGGATGCTGGGATCCCTTGGGACTTCAGGAGATGCGCTCCCTGGTGGAGGAACATGGGAGTGCATGCTTTACAGATACACAACATCACTCTCCACCCAAAGTCAAAGTGAAAACTATTTACAAGGTGAGGCGGTCGGGAGCCTTTCTTTTCCTGGTGGACCGCCTCGGTACAAATGTCTATTCTGGTGTGTAGGCTGTGCCCCCGCTGGGCTGGCGTGTTGTTGGCCCTACAGGTCTGCTAGATGAGCCTGGCCTTGCTGGGCTGTTGGGCGTGATGTGTTCGATTTCCTGGTCCGACGTGGTGTCATTGATCCTTTGGGTCTGTGTTGTGGGCTCGAAAAAGGTGGTGTCTGCATCGGGGTGTTCAGGGCAGTCTGTGAACCGCAGCCTCCTTTGGTCCACGTGCTTTCTGCAAAGTTGTCCATTGTCGACTACAAACACCCTATTCCCTTCTTTAGCTATCATTGTGCCCGCGAACCACTTGGAACCATGTCCATAGTTTAGCACATACACAAGGTCATTCAGATCAATTTCCCGTGACATAGTGGCGTGACCATCGTTTACATTTTGTTGCTGCCGCCTGCTCTCTACCTGGACATGCCCTCTCCCCGTAACCCTTAATTCCCTTATTGGTTAAAAATCTATCTATCTGTGACTTGAATACATTCAATGAGCTAGACTCAACTGCTTCCTTGGGCAGAGAATTCCACAGATGCACAACCCTCTGGGAGAAGAAATTCCTTCTCAACTCGCTTTTAAATTGGCTCCTCCGTATTTTGAGGCTGTGCCCCCTAGTTCTAGTCTCCCCTACCAGTGGAAACAACCTCTCTGCCTCTATCTTGTCTATCCCTTTCATGATTTTAAATATTTCTATAAGATCACCCCTCATCCTTCTGAACTCCAATGAGTAAAGACCCAGTCTACTCAATCTATCATCATAAGGTAACCCCCTCATCTCCAGAATCAGCCTAGTGAATCGTCTCTGTACCCCCTCCAAAGCCAATATATCCTTCCTTAAGTAAGGTGACCAAAAATGCATGCAGTACTCCAGGTGCGGCCTCACCAATACCCTATACAGTTGCAGCAGGACCTCCCTGCTTTTGGACTCCATCCCTCTCGCAATGAAGGCCAACATTCCATTCGCCTCCCTGATTACCTGCTGCACCTGCAAACAAACTTTTTGGGATTCATGCACAAGGAGGGGCCGGCGCCTCACAACTTGAGCCGCCTCGGGGAAATCCTCTCCGTGCCTTTCAGTTCCGCGCGGAGGGGTTTCTTGTACGGGCTGCTCCTGCACACTCTCAACTTTGCCATCCTCGCCATGGCGTACCATCTTGCCGTCCGGAGGAGGCGGGGGTCCCCGATGGAGGGCACTCTACGCAGGGGTCCTCCCACTATTCATCGGGGACTTGGCCTGGAGGGTGGTGCACGGAGCAGTGCCGTGCAACAAATTTTTTAAGCCGGTTCACGGACTCCCAGGCCGCCTGCAATTTCTGCGGTCTGGAGGAGTCCGTGTTCCATGTTTTTATTGAGTGCACGAGGTTGCAGCCCCTGTTCCATTATTTGAAGGGGCTGCTCCTGAAATTCTGGCTGCACTTCAGTCCCACTCTCCTGATCTTTGGGCACCCTGTGCGGAGGGGAGCGGGTAGGTCCGAGGGCCTCCTCGTAGGACTGCTCCTGGGCACGGCCAAGGGTGCCATCAGCCGGTCCAGGCAGCGGGCGGTCGAGGGGGTCGTTCAACCTGACTGCCTGCCTCTCTTCCGCTCTTACATCCGGTCCAGGGTGTCCTTGGAGATGGAGCACGCGGTGTCCACCGGTACGCTCGCGGCCTTCCGCGAGAGGTGGGCACCGGAGGGACTGGAGTGCATCATCACGCCCGGCAACCAAATTTTAATTTGGTTTTACGTTTTAAAGTTTAATTTGTTTTAATTGCCGGTGTTTTTAGTGTCCCCTTCCCTTTTATAGGGGGCACTGGGGAAAAAAGGTGATTTTAGTGCCCCAAAAAAAAAACCCCAAAAAAAGAAAAACACAAAAAAAAAAAGGGCCTTGTAAATGTCTGGTGTGTCATCCAGGTCAGGTGGCACGGTTTAATGTTTTATGTTTTATAGGTAGACTCTAAAAGAGTTTCATGCACAAGGACCCCCAGCTCCCTCTGCATCTCAGCATGTTGTAATTTCTCCCCATTCAAATAATATTCCCTTTTACTGTTTTTTTTCCCAAGGTGGATGACCTCACACTTTCCGACATTGTATTCCATTTGCCAAACCTTAGTCCATTCACTTAACCTATCCAAATCTCTTTGCAGCCTCTCTGTGTCCTCTACACAACCCGCTTTCCCACTAATCTTTGTGTCATCTGCAAATTTTGTTGCACTACACTCTGTCCCCTCTTCCAGGTCATCTATGTATATTGTAAACAGTTGTGGTCCCAGCACTGATCCCTGTGGCACACCTCTAACCACCGATTTCCAACCCGAAAAGGACCAATTTATCCCGACTCTCTGCTTTCTGTTCGCCAGCCAATTCTCTATCCATGCTAATAAATTTCCTCTGACTCCGCGTACCTTTATCTTCTGCAGTAACCTTTTGTGTGGCACCTTATCGAATGCATTTTGGAAAACTAAATACACCACATCCATCGGTACACCTCTATCCACCATGCTCGTTATATCCTCAAAGAATTCCAGTAAATTAGTTAAACATGATTTCCCCTTCATGAATCCATGCTGCGTCTGCCTGATTGCACTATTCCTATCTAGATGCCCTGCTATTTCTTCCTTAATGATAGTTTCAAGCATTTCCCCACTACAGATGTTAAACTAACCAGCCTATAGTTACCTGCCTTTTGTCTGCCCCCTTTTTTAAACAAAGGCGTTACATTAGCTGCTTTCCAATCCGCTGGTACCTCCCCAGAGTCCAAAGAATTTTGTTAGATTATAACGAATTCATCTGCTATAACTTCCGCCATCTCTTTTAATACCCTGGGATGCATTTCATCAGGAGCAGGGGACTTGTCTACCTTGAGTCCCATTAGCCTGTCCAGCACTATCCCCCTAGTGATAATGATTGTCTCAAGGTCCTCCCTTCCCACATTCCCATGACCAGCAATTTTTGGCATGGTTTTTGTGTCTTCCACTGTGAAGACCGAAGCAAAATAATTGTTTAAGGTCTCAGCCATTTCCACATTTCCCATTATTAAATCCCCCTTCTCATCTTCTAAGGGACCAACATTTACTTTAGTCACTCTTTTCCTTTTTATATATCTGTTTTTATGTTTTGCGCAAGTTTACCTTTGAAATCTATCTTTCCTTTCTTTATTGCTTTTTTTGTCATTCTTTTCTGTTGTTTAAAATGTTCCCAATCCTCTAGCTTCCCACTAACCTTGGCCACCTTATACGCATTGGTCTTTGATTTGATACTCTCCTTTATTTCCTTGGCTATCCACGGCCGGTTATCCCTTCTCTTACCACCTTTCTTTTTCACTGGAATATATTTTTGTTGCGCACTATGAAAGAGCTTCTTAAAAGTCCTCCACTGTTCCTCAATTGTGCCACCGTTTAGTCTGTGTTTCCAGTCTACTTTAGCCAACTCTGCCCTCATCCCACTGTAGTCCCCTTTGTTTAAGCATAGTACGCTCGTTTCTGACACAACTTCCTCACCCTCAATCTGTATTACAAATTTAACCATACTGTGATCACTCATTCCGAGACGATCTTTTACTAGGAGATCGTTTATTTTTCCTGTCTCATTACACAGGACCAGATCTAAGATAGCTTGCTCCCTTGTAGGTTCTGTTACATAGAAACATAGGAACATAGAAAATAGGTGCTGGAGTAGGCCATTCGGCCCTTCTAGCCTGCACCGCCATTCAATGAGTTCATGGCTGAACATTCAACTTCAGTACCCCATTACTGATTTCTCGCCATACCCCTTGATCCCCCTAGACGTAAGGACCTCATCTAACTCCTTTTTGAATATATTTAGTGAATTGGCCTCAACAACTTTCTGTGGTAGAGAATTCCACAGGTTCACCACTCTCTGGGTGAAGAAGTTCCTCCGCATCTCGGTCCTAAATGGCTTACCCCTTATCCTTAGACTGTGACCTCTGGTTCTGGACTTCCCCAACATTGGGAACATTCTTCCTGCATCTAACCTGTCTAACCCCGTCAGAATTTTAAATGTTTCTATGAGGTCCCCTCTCATTCTTCTGAACTCCAGTGAATACAAGCCCAGTTGATCCAGTCTTTCTTGATAGGTCAGTCCCGCCATCCCGGGAATCAGTCTGGTGAACCTTCGCTGCACTCCCTCAATAGCAAGAATGTCCTTCCTCAGGTTAGGAGACCAAAACTGTACACAATACTCCAGGTGTGGCCTCATCAATGCCCTGTACAACTGTAGCAACACCTCCCTGCCCCTGTACTCAAATCCCCTTGCTATGAAGGCCAACATGCCATTTGCTTTCTTAACCGCCTGCTGCACCTGCATGCCAACCTTCAATGACTGATGTACCATGACACCCAGGTCTCTTTGCACCTCCCCTTTTCCTAATCTGTCACCATTCAGATAATAGTCTGTCTCTCTGTTTTTACCACCAAAGTGGATAACCTCACATTTATCCACATTATACTTCATCTGCCATGCATTTGCCCACTCACCTAACCTATCCAAGTCGCTCTGCAGCCTCACAGCATCCTCCTCGCAGCTCACACTGCCACCCAACTTAGTGTCATCCGCAAATTTGGAGATACTACATTTAATCCCCTCATCTAAATCATTAATGTACAGTGTAAACAGCTGGGCCCCAGCACCGAACCTTGCGGTACCCCACTAGTCACTGCCTGCCATTCTGAAAAGTACCCATTTACTCCTACTCTTTGCTTCCTGTCTGACAACCAGTTCTCAATCCATGTCAGTACACTACCCCCAATCCCATGTGCTCTAACTTTGCACATCAATCTCTTGTGTGGGACCTTGTCGAACGCCTTCTGAAAGTCCAAATATACCACATCAACTGGTTCTCCCTTGTCCACTTTACTGGAAACATCCTCAAAAAATTCCAGAAGATTTGTCAAGCATGATTTCCCTTTCACAAATCCATGCTGACTTGGACCTATCATGTCACCTCTTTCCAAATGCACTGCTATGACATCCTTAATAATTGATTCCATCATTTTACCCACTACCGATGTCAGGCTGACCGGTCTATAATTCCCTGTTTTCTCTCTCCCTCCTTTTTTAAGAAATAATCCCGTATGCATTCTATGAATTCCTCCTCCAGGCTAACCCGTGCGATTTGAGTTGACCAATCGATATGTAGGTTAAAATCCCCCATGACTACTGCCGTTCCTTTTTCACATGCCTCCATTATTCCCTTGATTATTGCCCGCCCCACCGCGAAGTTATTATTTGTAGGCCTATAAACTATGCCCACCAGTGACTTTTTCCCCTTACTATCTCTCATCTCCACCCACAATGATTCAACATTTTGTTCTTTGGAGCCAATATCGTCTCTCACAACTGCCCTGATATCATCCTTTATTAACAAAGCTACCCCACCTCCTTTCCCTTCTTGTCTATCTTTCCGAATCGTCAGATACCCCTGTATGTTTAAATCCCAGTCTTGACCACCCTGCAACCATGTTTCTGTAATGGCCACCAAATCATACCCATATGTACTGATTTGTGTCGTCAACTCATTTACTTTATTTCGAATGCTGCGTGCATTTAGGTAGAGTGTTTTAAACCTAGTTTTTAAACCATGATTTTTTGTTTTGACCCCTCCTGCAGCCCCTTTATATTTAGTGGCCCTTTTTGTTTTTTGCCTTGGGTTTCTCTGCCCTCCACTTTTACTCATCTCCTTTCTGTCTTTTGCTTTTGTCTCCTTTTTTTTCCCCTCTGTCTCCCTGCATTGGTTCCCATCCCCCTGCCATATTAGTTTAACTCCCCCCAACAGCACTAGCAAACACTCCCCCTAGGATATTGGTTCCGGTCCTGCCCAGGTGCAGACCGTCCGGTTTGTACTGGTCCCACCTCCCCCAGAACCTGTTCCAATGCCTCAGGAATTTGAATCCCTCCCTGCTGCACCACTGCTCAAGCCACGTAGTCATCTGCTCTATCCTGTGATTTCTACTCTGACTATCACGTGGCACTGGTAGCAACCCGAGATTACTACTTTTGAGGTCCTACTTTTTAATTTAGCTCCTAGCTCCTTAAATTCGTCTCGTAGGACCTCATCCCTTTTTTTTACCTATGTTGTTGGTACCAATGTGCACCACGACAACTGGCTGTTCTCCCTCCCTTTTTAGAATGTCCTGCACCTGCTCCGAGACATCCTTGACCCTTGCACCAGGGAGGCAACATACCATCCTGGAGTCTCGGTTGCGGCCGCAGAAACGCCTATCTATTCCCCTTACAATTGAATCCCCTATCACTATCGCTCTCCCAATCTTTTTCCTGCCCTCCTGTGCAACAGAGCCAGCCATGGTGCCATGAACTTGGCTGCTGCTGCCCTCCACTGATGAGTCATCCCCCTCAACAGTACTCAAAGCAGTGTATCTGTTTTGCAGGGGGATGACCGCAGGGGACCCCTGCACTATCTTCCTTGCACTGCTCTTCCTGCTGGTCTTCCATTCCCTAGCTGGCTGTGGACCCTTCACCTGTGGTAAGACCAACTCGCTGCACGTGCTACTCACGTTATTCTCAGCATCGTGGATGCTCCAGAGTGAATCCACCCTCAGCTCCAATTCCGCAACGCGGTCCGTCAGGAGCTGGAGGCGGATACACTTCCCGCACATGTAGTTGTCAGGGACACTGGAAGTGTCCCTGAGTTCCCACATGGTACAGGAGGAGCCAGGTGTGGTGCCAGAGAACAGGAGGACTGCTAATGTTGTACCTTTGTTTAAAAAGGGAGAAAGGGATAGACCAAGTCAACCTAACCTCACTGGTGGTAAAATTATTGGAAAACATCCTGAGGGACAGGATAAATCTTTATTTGGAAAGGACAGTCAGCATTTGTTAAGGGAAGGTCGTATCTGACTAACTTGGTTGAATTTTTTGAGTAGGTAACTAGGAGGGTCGATGAGGACAGTATATATGGATTATGGATTTTAGCAAAGCTTTTGATAAGGTCACAAAAGTAACAACCCATGGAATCCAGGGCAAAGTGGCAAGTTGGATCTAAAATTTGCTCAGAGGCAGGAAGCAAAGGGTAATGGTTGATGGGTGTTTTTGTGACTGGCAGGCTGTATCCAGTGGGGTTCTGCAGGGCTCAGTGCTAGGTCCCTTGCTTTTTGTGGTATATATCAATGACTTGGACATGAATGTTGGGGTGACACTAAAATAAGCTGTGTGGTTGATAATGAAGAAGAAAGCTGTGAATTGCAGGAAGATATCAATGTACAGGCCAGGTGGGCAGAACAGTGGCAAATGGAATTCAATCCGGATAAATGTGAAATAATGCATTTGGAGATGTCTAAAAAGGCAAGGGAATACACATTAAATGGTACGATACTGAAAAGTGTAAAGGAACAAAAGGACCTTGGAGTGCAGAACCACAGATTCCTGAAGGTAGCAGGCCAGGTAGATAAGGTGGTTAAGAAGGCATAAGGAATACTTGCCTTTATTAGTCGAGGCATGGAATACAAGAGCAAGGATGTTATGCTTGAACTGTATAAAAGACTGGTTAGGCCGCAGCTGGAGTACTGTGTGCTGTTCTGGTTCACATTACAGAAAAAATGTGATTGCACTGGAAAGGGTGCAGAGGAGATGTACAAAAATGTTGCCTGGAGTGGAAAATTTTGACTATGAAGAAAGATTGGAGATGCTGGATCTGTTTTCTTTGAAACAGAGGAGGCTGAGGGGAGACCTGATTGAGGTGTATAACATTATGAGGGGCCTAGATAGAGTGGGTAGAAAGGACCTGTTTCCCTTGGCAGAGGGGTCAACAACCAGGGAGCATAGATTTAAAGTAACTGGGGGGAGGTATAGAGCAGATATGAGGGGAAATATCCTTATTCAGAGGATGGTGGTGATCTGGAGCTTACTGCCTGAAAGGGTGGTAGACGCAGAAATCCTCACTACGTATAAAAAGTGCTTGAATGTGCACTTAAAGTGCCATAACCTACAGGGCTACGGCCCAAGAGCTGGGAAGTGGGATTAGGCTGGATAGCTCTTGGACGGCCGGCACGGATACGATGGGCTAAAATGGCCCCCTTCCGTGCTGTAAATTTCTATGATTCTATGGGAGAAGTTTTTAACGCCTTACTTCAGGTGCGGTCCCCAAATGTTGCCAGGCGGGAATTAAAATGAACCCCAGAAACTCACTGAGACTGTTGAACAGTAACTTGCCTGGGTACAATCTGGGACAACAAATCCACAGAATTTTATGCTACATGATGCGAGTATAATTACAAGAGAAAACAAACTTATTACAATATTATTAATATAAACAGTAAATTTTTCTCCTTTAACAGAAGTAACTTTAAGTATGGGAGAATTCCTGTTTTACATGACCCTATTTATAAGCCATCATCATCTATCCTAATGTATTATATATTGCCATGCAAGCTCTGGAAATATTTAGTGAGAGATGATGTCCGTATAAGAGTATCCTGATGAATATAAATCCAATCCCTTTTTATTGTTTTTATATTCAGACTCAAGCCTACAGGTGTGTGGAGTATGGTCCTACCAATCCTCATATCATCACCATTATTAGTCAAATTAATTAAACTATATTGATATATATATATATATGTTACACATTTTATCGAGGTGAGAAACCAATCAAACTAAGTTTATGAAATGTATCATCTGCTACAAAGCAAACCACAATATGAACTATCAATTTTATCCTTCTTCAGTTGCACCTTTCCCTCTGATCCACTCTGAGTAGATGATTTTCAAGACAAATATCAGTAAGCTTTGTCATTAACTACAGTGAGCAGTTGCAAATTTAAATTGCATCTCAAAGAGGGTGAACTCTGTGAGTGTTCTTTAAATTAAGACATAAAGCTCCTGTTTATACTTCCACCACCCAACCTTGGAGTAGGAAATGTTACACCTGTAATCAAACTTGCATGTACTATACAGCATCAAAATAGTAGACATTCCTGGCAAACTGAAAGTCATTAACACCTTTCTAAGGTGCACAAACATTTCTGAAACATTATCTTCTTGTGTCTAAACATAGCAGTGAAATTACAGGGTAGCTACATCCCAGGAATTCTTTTCATTACAAACTTCTGTAATGGAGTTGGGCAAATTAATGGAGATGAGGAATGTTGCCAACGGATCTGTTCGATACAAATCTCTAATAAAAGGAAACATGAGCAATCCAGGAAAGAACCAACATCAAATCAGAAATTACAAAGGAACACGAACACCTGGACCTCTAAGTGATTATGATAAAACAACTGCAAGCTGAAAACTAACGTGGGTGTTTTTGGCGCAGTTGTATGACATTTTTCTATTGTCTATATTAAAATAATAAATAATAAAATAAATATGATGTTTCTGTAAAAATAGCAAACGGAGGAATGTGATATGTATGCATTAAGCATTTGCAGGCGAATATTGCCCACATTAATTTCTAGCCTAATAAGTCACTTGTGTGTTCATCAGTTCAGTCCCTTGAATTTAGAAGGTGATCTGATTTAGAGGGGTGATCTGATCGAGGTATTTAAAATGACAAAAAGAATTCAAGAGGGTAAGTGAACAGAAATTATTTCCTCTAGTGAGGGAATTTAGAATAAGGGGGCACAATCTTAACATTAGAGTCAGAACATTCAGGAGTGAAATCAGGAAATATTTCTTCACATAAAGGGGAGTGGAAAATGGGAACTCGCTCCCCCAAAATGCTGCGGATGTTGGGTCAATTGAAACTTCCAAGACTGAGATTGACGGTTTTTTATTCAGTAAGAGTATCAAGGGATATGAAGCAAACTCAGGTAAATAAGATTGAGGTACAGATCAGCCACGATCTAATTGAAAGGCGGAACAAGCTCGAGGGGCTGAATGGCCTACTCCTTTTCCTATGTTAATAAGATCATAATCAAGATGTTTTACAGATTTACTAAACTTAACACATAGAGGAAAGTATTAGTTTACTAAATCAGATATTATAGTTGATGTGTCGGTTGAAGAATTGATTTTGACCATGCCTGCCTGATGGTAATGGGGCCAGCGGTGGTTAAAGAGGCAGTTGGGTGCTTGCTGCTGAAGTACCGATAAGATCGCCCCTACTGATATTTTAACTGTGCTGATTTTGGTATTGAGAAAGGCGCCGGCACAGGCTGGGTGTGGAGGGGTGCGAGGGTGGGCGGTAGCATGGGGAGCCTCGATAAAATGTAAAAGTTGCGGTCTGATGTTATCATTCTGACCCCGACTTGATTTGAACCCCGGGTTGCGCACAGTATCAGAGCTGTCAATAAAACCTGCCAGCAAGCAGCAAAGTGGTCTAAAGAAGCCCAGGTAAGTTCAAATTTGTAATTTGTTTAATTAAGTGCTCCTCCAGACCCACAAGAAAATTTGGGGCCTCCCCTGCCCTGGACTTCCCTCCCTTTCCCCCCCAGTGCAATTGCCTCCAGAACCTTCCCTCCACACCACTTACCTTTTGCCGGGGACCATATTGGGGAGAAATTGTCCCTCGTCCAGCCCGGAAGTCCTACCCCAGACGTTGAATTTGGCCATATGCCCATCAAAGGAAGCGGAGTGCTGTCTCTGGCACCCTTGTAACATGCTTCAATATTTTGGGTATGGTCTGTCCATTTGTTCTTTAAAATTGCAATCGGCATTGTCTGAATGTCAAAGGATCCTGATTTCGATACTAAGACTGGCTTCCTTCCTGATACAGGTAGTTAGTTGCTCCAGCTGTCCATCCAAAGGTCGAGAGCACCCCATTTATGGCAGCTGGCTACAGTTAAATTCAGTCTCACTGATTAACTATTGCTATACTGGCCTGTGAATTCCTCTCCTCAGTCTCTTGGGTTGCTACTACTTTACTTTGTTTCCTCTCTGTTTTGTTCTCACTCTCTTCGCTTCCCTATTCCTTTCTATTTGCTGGTCTTCTCTTTCTCTTTACTGCTTTCTTTCTCAACTAAAACAGAAGAGAATAAAAATAAGAAAGATGAAGACAACAGAAAGAACAAGAACAGCAAGAAAGCAAAGAAGCTCAGGGTAATTTTGTGGCCACTTTATACGTTTGCTGGAAATTAGGTTCTGTATAAATTTATGTTGATGAGAAATGCATTTGCTGCATTTAACTTGGGACTCCTATAGACATGGGAATTTCTGTAAAGGTGAAAGCATTGAGCATGTGAAAACTGGAAAATAACAAAGTCAAATTAATACAAGGACATTAAAGCTGTGGATTGAATTTTGGCATTGGTCAAGGCTATCTTTGGGAACGTGTGGTTTATTCCTCTCACCTGTGCTTATAAGGTCTTTGCTGCTACAAATAAACTAATATTATCAACTTTTAACTTAATGAAGCATAAAATTAAAGAGAGAGAGCATAACGTATTCTATGTACAATGTCAACGGCATGTGTTAATGCAGAGAACACTGATTCATTGCAGAATGCTGAAAAACCTTGATTTTAAAGGCTCAACTCCAATATTTGTGAGAGTGCTGCCAACCTTTAAACAAAAGATGTGCTTATAATCATAACCACGGCATAGAGCCCTTATGAAATACTTGTATTGGAAGTCATTTCCCTAATTTATATAGCTATTCATATGCAATAGTTGGAATTGTGTTATTGGAATTGGAATAACTCCTAGGGCTAGACTTTCCACTTCACATCGCTGGGCTAGTGCCCATATATCGCCCAAAAAGGCCTGCTATTGCCCATTTTGAATGAAAAGTGGAAAGTTGGGCCAGAACATCACCGAAAAATTGTCCCCCCAACTTTCGGCTCACATCGCAGAGGTGATCGCCCGCACATCGCCCAGCGTAACTTTCGACACATCGCTGGCACATCACCGGGCTGATTACTCACTGAGAACATCGCTGGAGAACAGTTGTTTTTCCCTGACCTTCCTCACAGAACTCAGCCTTACGGACGCCATTTTGAACGTCGGAGGAAGAGAGGAGGCTCTTAAACAAGGGTCTTATAATTTGTGAGTTATTTAATGATAGATCCACTCATATTTATACTTATATTTATATTTATATGTTTATTTATTTATATTTTATATTTTTTTGTACCAAGGGCATTTATAACAACAGTGATAGTGTTAATAGTGATGGGGCCTGTAGCTTCTCTACCATTACTTGTGTTGTGTGTTTAACCCCTTGCAACCTGTATTACACTACCACCAGAGGGCCTACCTGTTGGAGTCCCAGGGGATCCCAGCATCCCTTGGGAGCACGCTATATAAGCAGACCACCCACGAGGTACCTGCACTCTGGAGTCTCATTAAAGGAGCTAAGGTCACACATGCTCATTGTACACAGTACTCAGTTTCGTCCTTTATTATGAACGCATCAATTGGTGACGAGGTAACGAATGACCGCGTGAAAATGCAAAGAACAGTTGGTGTCCTGGAGAAGTTCTCAGTAGGGGATGATTTGAAAGCCTTCGTGTAGAGACTTGACCAATACTTTGTGACCAACGAGCTGGAAGGGGACGAAAACGTTGCCAAACAAAGGGTGACCCTTCTAACTGTCAGTGGAGCAACAACCTATGGCCTCATGAAGAAGCTCCTAGCTCTGGTAAAACCAACAGCTAAATTCTATGAAGAATTGTGTACGCTGGTCCGGGAGCATCTAAATCGTAAGGAAAGTGTTTTGATGGCGAGATATCGGTTCTACACGTGTCAACGGTCGGAGGACCAGGAAATGGCGAGCTATGTCGCCGAACTAAGGCGCCTCGCAGGGCATTGCGATTTTCAAGGATTCCTAGAACAAATGCTTAGAGACTTTTTTGTACTTGGGATTGGCCATGAGGTAATTCTTCGCAAACTATTGACTGTTGAAACTCTGATCTAAGTAAAGCATAACGAAAGCCCAGGCATTTATGTCCATCAGTGACAACACTAAACAGATCTATACCAGCAGAGTAAAGAAGTTTTGGCCAGTATTGTGCACAAAGTAACGTTGTTTTCGAGCAGGAATATACATGGCAGAATATACATGCCGGCTGCTGCTGCTTGAGCTCAGATGACCCAGAGTCCACTATCAATTGTTAATGCGAGGCAGTTAACGCCTTGTTGATGCTGTGGAGGTGATCATTGGCCCCAGCAATGCCGCTTCAAGCACTATGCATGCAACGATTGCAGAACAATGTGACCCCTCCAGCGAATGTGCAGGCGAGCTGCAAACTCTGCAAATCCTGCAAAACACCATGTTGCAGAGAAAGACAGATCCACTGCGGATCAGGCTGAATTGGAGACTCATACCGAGGAGGCAGAAGTGTATGGGGTACACACATTCACCACAAAATGTCCACCAATAATGTTGAAAGTTGAATTGAAAAGAATTCCAGTATCTGTGGAACTGGACACGGGTGCGAGTCAGTCAATAATGAGTAAAAAGGCCTTCGACAGGCTGTGGGGCAACAAGGCACACAGGCCCAAGCTCAGCCCCATTCACACCAAACTAAGAACTTACACCAAGGAACTAATCCCTGTAATTGGCAGTGCAGAAGTCAAAGTCTTTTATGATGGAGCAATACACAAACTCCCGCTGAGGATTGTGCCAGGGGATGGCCCCACGTTGTTTGGCAGAAGCTGGCTGGGAAAAGCCACTGGAACTGGGACGACATCCGAGTGCTTTCGTCCAGCGACGACGCCTCATGTGCCCAGATTCTGAGCAGATTTCCATCATTGTTCAAGCCAGGCATTGGAAGCTTCTCGGGGGCGAAAGTGCAGATCCATTTCGTTCTGGGTACGCGACCCATCCATCACAAGGCACGGGCGGTACCATATATGATACGTGAGAAAGTGGAACTTGAGCTGGACAGGCTGCAGCGCGAAGGCATCATCGCACCAGTGGAACTCAACGAATGTGCCAGTCCGATTGTCCCGGGACTTAAAGAGGACGGCACGGTCAGAATGTGTGGGGAATGTAAATTAACGATTAACCGTTTTTCACTACAGGACCAGTACCCTCTACCCAAGGCAGATGACCTATTTACGACCCTGACTGGAGGGAATATGTTCACCAAGCTGGACCTGACCTCGGCCTACATGACGCAGGAGCTTGAGGAGTCTTTGAAAGGCCTCACCTGCATCAACACGCACAAAGGTCTGTTCATCTATAACAGATACCCGTTCGGGATTCGGTCAGACGCGGCAATCTTTCAATGGAACATGGAGAGCCTGCTAAAGTCGGTTCCTCGTACCATGGTTTTCCAGGACGATATACTGATTACAGGTCGGGACACCATTGAGCACTTGAAGAGGTTCTTAGTCGGTTGGATCGCTTGGGACTCAGGTTGAAACGCTTGTAGTGTGTTTTCCTGGTGCAGGAGTTCGAGTTCTTGGGAAGAAGGATCGCAGCAGACGGCATCAGACCCACCGACACTAAGACGGAGGCCATCAAGAACGTGCCGAGACCACAGAATGTGACGGAGCTGCAGTCGTTCCTAGGACTCCTTAACTATTTCGGTAATTTCCTACCTGGGTTAAGCACCCTGCTAGAACCCCTGCATGCGCTACTGCACAAGAGAGACAACTCGGTATGGGGGAATTCACAAAAGGCTGCCTTTTAGAAAGCCAGGAATCTGTTGTGTTCCAACAAACTGCTTGTCCTGTATAACCCGTGTAAATAATTAGTGCTAACTTGCGATGCGTCGTCATACGGGGTTGGGTTGTGTTACATCAGGCTAATAAATCGGGGATTTTGCAACTGGTTGCTTATGCGACCAGGAGTTTATCCAAAGCCAAAAGGGCCTACAGCATGATTGAAAAAGAGACTCTGGCATGAATTTAAGAAAATGCACCAGTACTTATTTGGCCTCAAGTTTGAGCTTGAAACTGACCAAAAGCCACTCATATCGCTGTTCTCTGAGAGCAGAGGGTTGAACACTAATGCCTCTGCCTGCATCCAAAAATGGGCACTCATGCTGTCGGCATACAATTATGTAATCCGCCACAGACCAGGCACAGAGAACTGCGCTGCTGCTCTCAGTCGGCTGCCATTGTCCACCACCGGAGTGGAAATGGCACAGCCTGCGGACTTGATCATGGTAATGTATGCATTTGAAAATGAAAAGTCCCCCGTTACGGCCCGCCAGATCAGGACCTGGACCAGCCAGGATCCTTTACTGTCCTTGGTAAAAAACTGTTTCCTCCATGGGAGCTAGTCCAGTGTCCCAGCGGAGATGCAGGAGGCAATTAAGCCGTTCCACAGGTGCAAAGACGAAAGGTCCCTGCAGGCGGACTGCCTGTTGTGGGGCAATCGCATGGCATTGCCCAAGAAAGGCAGAGATACGTTCATTTGTGAACTGCACAGCACCCACCCAGGCATTGTAATGATAAAAGCCATAGCCAGATCCCATGTATGGTGGCCCGGCATCGACTCAGATTTAGAGTCATGCGTACGCCAGTGCAATACTTGCTCTCAGGTAAGCAATGCACCCAGAGAGGCACCGCTAAGTTTATGGTCGTGGCCCTCCAAACCTTGGTCAAGGATCCACATAGACTATGCGGACCCATTTTTAGGCAAAATGTTCTTTGTTGTCGTGGATGCTTACTCAAAATGGATTGAATGTGCAATAATGTCTGTAAGCACGTCCATGTCTGAAAGCCTATGAGCCATATTTGTCATGCACGGCCTGCCTGATGTCCTAGTCAGCGACAATGGGCCATGTTTCACCAGTGCTGAATTCAAGGAATTCATGACCCGCAATGGGATCAAGCATGTCACATCTGCCCTGTTCAAGCCCACATCCAATGGTCAGGCAGAACGGGCAGTTCAGACCATCAAGCAAAGCTTGAAACACGTGTCGGAAGGCTTCCTGCAGACCCGGCTATTCCGTGTGCTCCTCAGCTACCGCACCAGACCCCACTCACTCACCGGGATTCCCCCAGCCGAGCTGATCATGAAAAGGGTGCTCAAAACAAGGCTCTCTCTTGTCCACCCTGATCTCCATGATCACGTGAAGGGCAGGTGGCATCAACAAAGTTTATACCATGACCGCGCAAATTTGTCATGTGATATTGAGGTCAAGGGCCCTGTGTTTGTACTCAATTATGGACATGGTCCCAAATGGCTCACTGGCACGGTCATAGCCAAAGAGCGGAGTAGGATGTTTTAGGTCAAATTGGCCAAGGAACTAACGTGCAGAAAACATTTGGACCAAATCAAATTGAGGTTCATCAACAGCTAAGAACAACCTGAAGAAGACACCACCAACTTTGACCCTCCAACACAAACACAAGTGGCAACTGACATCACGGTCGACCACGAAGCCGAACTCACCATCCCCAGCAGCCTGGTAAGGCCGGCTGCCCAGCAGCCCAGTGAAGAACTGACCAAGCCACCCACACCCGCATTTGTACCGAGACGATCGACAAGGGAGCGAAAAGCCCCAGGTTGTCTCACCTTGTAAATAAGTGCACTATTGACTTTACGGGGAATTGATGTTATGTATTTAACCCCTTGCAACCTGTTACATTACCACCAGAGGGCCTACCTGTTGGAGTCCCAAGGGATCCCAGCATCCCTTGGGAGCATGGTATATAAGCAGGCCATCCACGAGGTACCCGCACTCTGGAGTCTCATTAAAGGAGCTAAGGTCACACTCGCTCATTGTACACAGTACTCAGTTTCGTCCTTTATTCTGAACGCATCAACTTGTAACCGCTCACATGCTGGCATCTGAAGTTGAGTTAAGTGAAGGGTTTAGTGAAAGGGCCAATCGAAGAGGTGGCAGACTAATGCGGAGGTGGAGGAGGAGAACGTACAACCGCCGAACGTACACGCACACACCTCATCCACACACGCTTTCAGTCCCTCTCTGCTCCCTCTCTCGCCATGTCCTCTTCTGTGTATGTATGATGGCTCTTGACCTCCTGAGTCACGGGAATCGAGCGCTGCCGAAAAGGCAATCTTACCTCACCTTGTCTGATAACGCATACCTTAGGAGGCTGCGCTTCCAGAAGGAGGTCATCGATGAGATATGCCAGCTCATTAAGGGGGATCTGCAGCCTACCAACACCATCAGGATCGCATGCCCATTGAGATAAAGATTACTGCAGCACTATCCTTCTATACATCTGGCTCCTTTCAGGCTTCAGCTGGCGACATCTGTGGTATCTCTCAGCATGCCACACACTGCTCCATTCGACAGGTGACTGAAGTCCTTTATGCTCGCAGGGTGGACTTTATAAGCTTCCCTATGACCAGGGAGGCACAGACCAAGAGAGCTTTGGGTTTCTCACGAATAGCAAACTTCCCCAAGGTGCAGAGAGCAATAGACGACGCACATCGCTGTGAGCACCTTTAAATGATGCGGAGGTGTTTTGGAACTGAACAGGATTCCACTCCCTGAATGTACAACTCGTTGTTGACCACAACCAAATAATCATGGCAGTAAATGCAAATTTTCCAGGCAGCATCCATGATGCACGCATCTTGTATGAGAACACTGTTTCTGACCTGTTTAAGGGCTAGATTTTACACTTTTGTGCAGATCACCCAAAAATGGGTGTTATTTCTGGCGTGCGCGGTAAAAATGGGTTTTCAGATCGCCGGCTTGTCATCCATTTTCAAAGCCCCAAGTCTCCATTTTAAAAATTGGACGTTACCGCAAGCAATCTGAAATGAGCGTTAGCGTTAAATCTCTCTGATCTTCTGCCGTAAAGTGTCCTCGTCCTTAGCAACAGCATGGCAATGCTCAATTCCCATGACTCAGGAGGTCAGGGGTCATCATTACATGCACAGAAGAGGACATGGAAGAGAGGGAGCAAAGAGGGACTGAAAGTGTGTGTGGATGAGGTGTGTGCTTGTTTGGCTGTTGTGGGAGGCACGAGGGAGATTCACCAGCAGCAAAAAGCCTACTAAGCACCAAGAACATAATTGGCAACGAGTTTTTATCCAACAAATAATATATAACATGGAAGGGATGGAGGAGGTCCTGGAGCTGTTAGCCAGGAACACTGGTGGCAGTGCCGTGCTCCCAGTGGTCCCAGAGCACGGCACTGTACCCCAAGGTGCTGCACCCTCATTGCCAGCGACACACGAGTGTCAGGAGCAACATCTTGCTTCTGGCTCAGAGCATGTTCCCACCTCGGGACCGTCCTCTCTCATATCCATCCAAGCAGCGGTTCTGCCGTCACCCGCCCCTCCCCAATGAAGCATCGCCTGAGGAGCTCCTCGGCCAGGCAGCTTTGAGTCAGGAGGGGAAGGGGAAGGGGTAGAGGTGGGGAGGAGAAGCTGGTTGAGTGGGGAGGGAAGGAAAGTGAGGTGCATGGCCGCAGGTGTTGTCTGGGGCATATTTTTAGGTTGCTGCTGCTATTTTGTTGGGATGGTCGGGGCAAGAGGGCTACCTTGTTGGTTTGCATTTGTGTTCTGTATTGCGGAAAATGGGGACCATTGTAATGATGTAAATGTGATAAATTTGTTGTGGGGTGGGGCGGGGTGTTTATTTTTACAGATATACTTATGATTTCAGACAAATGGTCGGATTAAATGTTTTTTATTTCACATAACCTTGTTGCGCATTGGCTCAGATAGCTGCACCATTACACACTGGTGATTCCTTAAAATGAAAGGGTATAATTACACTTAACTTGAATCAACTTAAACTTTAACTGTCACTAAGGTGATGTACACCATTGATGTATGAGTTGCACACACAGAAGTGTGTCAGCTTTTTAAATACCACCAATGTTCTTTCAAGCAAAGCGCTCATTTATGAGCTCCTGACGTAAGAGTCTTGCAGCCATGATGCCACCACAGGCCCTTTCCTGCGGTCTACAGGGGGGCATGGGCATGGCTTCAGCATCAGCATCCACCTCCTCATCCTCCTCTTCCTCTCTCTCCTGAGGTGGACTGTCAGACTCTTCTGGCAATTCTTGTCCCCTCCTGATAGCAAAGTTGTGCAGCATGCAGCACACCACGGTGAATTGAGCTACTGGCTCAGGGTGGTATTAGAGCTCGCCTCCTGAGTGGTCCAGGCATCTAAAATGCTGCTTAAGCAGTCCAATGCTTTTCTCGACGATATTGTGTGTGGCTCTGTGGCTCTCGTTATAAAGCTTCTTGGCTTCGTTGTGGGTGTCACGTAGGGGGTATCATCAGCCAGGTGGAGAGGCCATATCCTTTGTCACCAAACATCTAGCATTGACCTTGTGGTTGATTTGTAAACAAGTCAGGTACAGTGCTCTCACGCAGGATGTGAGCATCTTGGATGCTGCCCGGAAATTTAGCATTCATTGCCAGTATAATTTGCTGATGGTTGACAACGAGTTGCACATTCAGGGAATGGAATCCCTTGTGGTTCCTGAAAATCTCTGCATCCTGAAAAGATGCCCGCATCGCGATGTGCGTTCAGTCTATTGCTCCCTGCGCTTTGAGGAAGTTAGAATCCTAAAGCCCTCTCAGTCTGAGCCTCCTTGGTCATAGGGAAGTTGATAAAATCCATCCTGCATGTGTACAGGGCTTCAGTGACCTGTCTAATGCAGCAATGTGTGGCATGCTGAGATACACTGCAAATGTTGCCAGCTGTGGCCTGAAAGGAACCCAACGCATAGAACGACAGTGCCACGGTGACCTTGACCTCGACGGACGGTGCGGTCCTGATGGTGCTGGCAGGCTGCAGATCTCCCCTTATGAGCTGGCATATCTCATGGATAACTTCTTTGTGGAACCACGGTCTGCGAAGGCAGGTAATGTCGCATAAGTTGAGGTAAGACTGCTTCTCCCTATATTTGCAGTGGGGGGTGTAACGTCTGGTCCTCTTCATCAGTCTGTCACTCTTACATTTGACAGACGATGCTGTTGAGAGTACCTTCTGCCATCTCGAGTCTGCAGCATATGAGTGGTCATCAAGAGAGGGTAAGAAAGGACAGGCCCCATTCCAATAGCTATGTGTTTTCCACTGATTTCTCACAAAGAATGAATGTCCCCACAAAGACATTTAGTAAATTCCAATTGTCCACAGTATGATAAGATCAGATGTTCACATCACCTCCAAACACTTCCAGAGTACATCTGAACTCACCCAAGGTTGAAGCAGATTTAGAACATGGCGCCCATACCACTGTGAGTAGTTCCGATTAGTTCCACTTTTTCCCAGCGTTTTTTTTTTTTGGTGAGTGATATTATGGGCGAGATGTGTACGAGGTGCCGAAAGTCAGGATGAGTGAAAAACTGGACGTTAGTTTTGGCAAGTGTGATCTTTATGACAAAAAACAGTGGGCGGTCGGTATTATTAAATCTCGGCATTAATTACGTGCCGAAAGTAACGCTAAGCGATATTATGGGCATTGGAATCGCCCATTCTGATGATTCCGCCACTAAAAAGTGGGCTGACTGTATTATTTTTTCTCGCCGTTACGCACATGCGGAAAGTAATGATCGGCAATAAGTGACTGAGAAATTGGCCTCAGTTTCCATTTTGTGGCTAAATGAGCAATATCTGGGCGTTACACCTCATTTCAACGTTAAAATGGACGTTAAGTGGGCGTTATGCATGCAAAAATAATGGAAAATCTAGCCCATAGAGTCAACCACAAGGTCATGGCTGGATGCTGGGGGATAAAGGATATGGCCTTGCCAGCTGACTCATGAACCCCCTGCGTAATCCCCAGATGGAAGCTGAGAAGTGCTACAATGAAAGCAACATAGCCACATGCAATATCGTCGACAAGACAATTGGATGCTGAAGCAGTGCTTAAGATGCCTGGACCACTCTGGAAGCAGGCTACAATATTACCCTGAGCAGGTCGCTGAGTTTACTGTGGTGTGCTGCATATTGCATAATGTAACTATAAAGAAAGGACAACAATTGCCAGATGGGACTGTCGGTCCACCTCAGGAGAAATTGGAGACGGAAGAGGAAGACGAGGAGTAGGAGGATGATGAGGATCTAGGGGGAGACAATCAGCCTGGCGATGAACCCATGCCCCCACGTGCTCCCGCCGCAAGACTGGAAAGGCCCCGTGGGAGTTATGCAGCTGCAAAACTCTTGCATCAGCAACTCATAAATGAACGCTTTGCGTGAACTTATATTGGTGACGGTTACAGTGACAGTTGCAGTTGCGTTACATTTCATCCTTGCCTTGCCTGGCCTGGCCTGGCCATTGTTTTTCAAGAATTGTATTCATGTTATACCTTACGTTATTAGAAGGCAGTGCACAACAATTGTAAGATTTCAAATAAAATATTTTAATAATTTACAAAATTGTAAAATTATTGTTTTAAATAACACCCCTCCTGCCCCCCCCAACAGTCACCGAACAATAAAATTCAATAAACACCCTCCCACCGTCCCAACACCCCCAACATTCAACACATTTTTAATAATAACAACAACAATAACAATCCCCCCCTCCCTACCTACGGCCATGCTTCCCTCCAGGTCCTATACCTCCCCGTGTCCTAGGCCCCTGTTTTGATCCCAGAGTACATGCGCTTGTACGACTTGCAGTAGACGACCTCAAGGCATGCTGCTGTGGGGGTGACTGTGGCAGGATCCTCTCAGTGGGTGGTGGAGGAGAAGACATTTCTGACGAAACAACGTCCGAGCCAGAAGGAAGTTCTTCCTCCTGACTCGCATCTGTGCTGGCGTTTGGTGGGACTGCACCTTGGAGTCTCCCGTCACTACCGCATGTCGGATGGCATTGATGGTGGGAAGTCTGCTGGCCCACTGCCACAACTATGCGCTCGATACCCTCCGATATGTGAGCGGACATTGTGGCAATGTTCCCGTTCATCACTGTGAATGCCTGAAGGAGCTCTCGACTCAGGTCGACGCTCTCCCTGCACAGTGTAGCCAAGTCCTCCTTAGTACCTGCCCGTTGCAGCACCTGCCGACCTCGCTGACTGAACCTCCATGGGATCGGCGTGGGCACTGTTGCACGCATTGGGGTCGCCTGCTGCAGGCCACTTGCCACTTGGGCCTGATACTTTTTCCGTCGAAGCCGACAATGTGGCCGCAGGTACGACAGATGCCGGGATGCAAGGGACATCCTCCTTGGTCTCCATCTCCATCTCCTCCTCTGGCTCCGTGCTCTCCTCCTCACCACCCGTGGTAATAATCACCTGTAAGGGGACAGGTACAGGTGCGGCCTCCCTTTGTGCCTGCAGAGTTGGACCTGCAAAACACAATTGAGCTTATTGAGCTTATTAGAACTAAAGGGTACACATGATTCTTGCGCTGTGCTGGCATACGTCGGAGGAGCAACAATACTGCAATAATTGGGAACCGAGAGACGTTACATATTATTACAGCATGTGGTAGTACATCTATGTGGAATTCAGCCATGATCTTATGATGGCGGAGCAGGCTCGAGGGGCCAGATGGCCTACTCCTGCTCCTATTTCTTATGTTCTTATGTTGTTAACCTGAGAGTAGTACAGAAGCTGCATGCATAACATGACATTATTCATAACACAATTAATTGAACTACTTACTTGCCAAGCTAATATATATCAGATCAAATAGCATGAGAGTTTTGCTGCTGGATTGTGATGTTTGCAGTTGGATTGGAATCAGGTTTCAGCACTGAATATAGATACATGTGATTGCTTTTCATCCTGTACTTCTTACAAACTGTATAATGTCAGAAGAAATGCTGCTTTCGACATGTTCTCCAATCTGATCAGTTACTTCTTACAGGTCATTTATCACTTTTATATTTGGTCCAATGAGATTGAGCGTGTTGTTTACTTGAGACCCCTGGGTGGATGTGATGCTGTATCCCACCATGCTCAGGGATATATTGGTCAGGATACTGGAATGCTGCCTGCTCTGTGATTTAATATCAAGATTTATTTTATCCAAAATGGGCAAAAAACAAGTAGCTTCTTTGACTTCACATCTGATCAGAAAGACCTCAGGGGAAAAATGTCTTATTGATCAAAGATTGATTCTATTTTTAATAGCACTACTATGATATAATGTATATATATATATATAATTATCTAATTAGATATCTAATTTCCTGTTAAATTCCAGCTTCCTGTCGGGTGAACTGCATGTCAGAAGTATGTGAACTGTAACTCTAACTACCTACACATTCCTGCCATGTAGCATGCTTGGACACTGTTCAAATAAATGTAATTTCAGCCTCATCACAATAAAGTGGCAGCCAGAGGACCCCCATGCACAATGCTAATATCCAAAATAGTGACAAAAGGTATATATAATATGAAGAAAGGTATGATGGACTTATAAATTAAACACAATGGTAACATTAAAGAGCCAAAATTGTCCCTTTTTTTGTGCCCCGTTAGCATTTCCAGGAGGCGATAATAGAGCGCAATTGCCTTTTCGCCCAGGGCGGGCAGCAGCTGCACCTGGAGTGAAATTGCCCTGAGATTTTGGGGGGTGATTTGAAGTTTGCGCCACGCCCCGCAATTTGCACCCCGGTGAAGACATCATCGCCGTGCGCGCCAATCCCTCACCGCCCAGTGCCGACCCTTTTACGTCCCGCGGGGGAAATTGCCGATATGGAGCGGACATCTGCCCAGGGTGCTCCTTAAAGGGGAGACTGTGTGTGCCCCGGGCTGCCATTTCTTTTTGTCTGGCGGCTATTCCATCGGCCTGACAATAGTGGCCCTCGTCTCGACAGGGCCACTATCATGCAGCCTGGCAGCCCTCTTTGGATGCTGGGCCACTGGCTCGGTTGGGATTGTCCCTGGTGACCCACTGGTGGTCACCAAAGGGCCTGCAAAGTCCACAGCAGCCCTCCCTTTTAATTGAAGGGGAGGGGCATTGTGGTGCATCAATGCTACGCGGAGCATCCTCTTCAGCGTGGCGCTAACATCAGCACCATGCTGATACCTCGGGAGCACACCTGAAACGACGCAAAGCACCTGTGACAGTGCTCCACCTAGTTTGATGGACGCAAAAGGCAATTCCACGTCAGGGGCAGGACTTCTAGCTCGGGTGATAACTGTCCCGGGCCTGGAAGGTTACTGTTGTGTATGTAGAAGGAGTCAGACTGAACACTGTGAGCTCAAAGTAAAGTGTGACCGTAGTCTTTTATTGCAGGTCTCCAGAGTGCCTCTCCAACCTGTGAAGCCTCCTTAAATACCTGTGCATCCAAGGGATTGTGGGATCCCTTGGGACCCCAGGGGATAAGCCCTCTGGTGGCTGTACAGAGTAAATACAAGTCCACATATATAACAACACTCCCCCCGCCCCGCAAAGTCAATAGTGTAACTATTTATAATGTGAGTCGATCTGGGGCCCTTCTTGCCCTGGTTGATTGTCTCGGTGTGAAAGCTGGTGTTGTTGAATCATTTGTTGGGCCCTCGCTGGGCTGCTGTGTAGCTGGCCCTGCTGGACTGCCTGATGTGTTGGGCCCTGCAGGGCTGCTGTGGATGATGGGTTCTACTTCGTGGTCAACCGTGGTGCCGGTTGCCACTGGTGTGTTTGTTGGGGGATCAAAAAAGGTAGGTCCAAGGTGGGTTGCTCAGGATAGTCCGTGAATCTGAGTTTGATTTGGTCCAAGTGTTTCCAGTGAATGAGTCCATTTGAAAGTTTAACCCGAAACACCCTGCTCCCTTCTTTGGTCATGACAGTGCCGGGAAGCCACGTGGGACCTTGTCCATAATTTAATACAAGTACAGGATCATAGATTTCAATCTCACGTGACACATTTGCGCGATCATGGTATGCACTTTGTTGAAGCCGCCTGCTCTCTACATGTTCATGTAGATCAGGGTGAACGAATGAGAGCCTTGTCTTAAGTGCTCTTTTCAAGGGCAGTTCAGCAGGTGGGATCCCAGTGAGTGAGTGGGTTCTCGTGCGGCAGATAAGCGGGACTCAGGATAGGCGAGTCTGCAGTGAGCCTTCAGCTACCCTCAAGCCTTGCTTGATGGTTTGCACTGCTCTCTCTGCCTGACCATTGGACGCTGGTTTAAATGGGGCAGATGTGACATGTTTGATCCCATTATATAGAAACATAGGAAATAGATGCAGGAGTCGGCCATTCGGCCCTTCGAGCCTGCACCACCATTCAATGAGTTCATGGCTGAACGTGCAACTTCGGTACCCCATTCCTGCTTTCTCGCCATACTCCTTGATCCCCCTAGTAGTAAGGACTACATCTAACTCCTTTTTGATATATTTAGTGAATTGGCCTCAACAACTTCCTGTGGTAGAGAATTCCACAGGTTCACCACTCTCTGAGTGAAGAAGTTTCTCCTCATCTCGGTCCTAAATGGCTTACCCCTTATCCTTCGACTGTGACCCCTGGTTCTGGACTTCCCCAACATTGGGAACATTCTTCCTGCATCTAACCTGTCTAAACCCATCAGAATTTTAAACGTTTCTATGAGATCCCCTCTCATTCTTCTGAACTCCAGTGAATACAAGCCCAGTGATCCAGTCTTTCTTGATATGTCAGTCCCGCGAATCAGTCTGGTGAACCTTCGCTGCACTCCCTCAATAGCAAGCACGTCCTTCCTCAGATTAGGAGACCAAAACTGTATACAATACTCCAGGTGTGGCCTCACCAAGGCCCTGTACAACTGTAGCAACACCGCCCTGCCCTTGTACTCAAATCCCCTCGCTATGAAGGCCAACATGTCATTTGCTTTCTTAACCGCCTGCTGTACCTGCATGCCAACCTTCAATGACTGATGTACCATGACACCCAGGTCTCGTTGCACCTCCCCTTTTCCTAATCTGTCACCATTCAGATAATAGTCCGTCTCTCTGTTTTTACCACCAAAGTGGATAACCTCACATTTATCCACATTATACTTCATCTGCCATGCATTTGCCCACTCACCTAACCTATCTAAGTCACTCTGCAGCCTCATAGCATCCTCCTCACAGCTCACCCAACTTAGTGTCATCCGCAAATTTTGAGTTACTACATTTAATCCCCTCATCTAAATCATTAATGTACAATGTAAACAGCTGGGGCCCCAGCACAGAACCTTGCGGTACCCCACTAGTCACTGCCTGCCATTCTGTAAATACCCATTTACTCCTACTCTTTGCTTCCTGTCTGCCAACCAGTTCTCAATCCATGTCAGCACATTACCCCCAATTCCATGTGCTTTAACTTTGCACATTAATCTCTTGTGTGGGACCTTCTGAAAATCCAAATACACCACATCAACTGGTTCCCCCTTGTCCACTCTACTGGAAACATCCTCAAAAAATTCCAGAAGATTTGTCAAGCATGATTTCCCTTTCACAAACCTGTGCTGACTTGGACCTATCATGTCACCTCTTTCCAAATGCGCTGCTATGATATCCTTAATAATTGATTCCATCATTTTACCCACTACCGATGTCAGGCTGACCGGTCTATAATTCCCTGTTTTCTCTCTCCCTCCTTTTTTAAAAAGTGGGGTTACATCGGCTACCCTCCACTCCCTAGGAACTGATCCAGAGTCTATGGAATGTTGGAAAATGACTGTCAATGCATCCGCTATTTCCAAGGCCACCTCCTTAAGTACTCTGGGATGCAGTCCATCAGGCCCTGGGGATTTATCGGCCTTCAATCCCATCAATTTCCCCAACACAATTTCCTGACTAATAAGGATTTCCCTCAGTTCCTCCTTCTTTTAGACCCTCTGACCCCTTTTATATCCGGAAGGTTGTTTGTGTCCTCCTTCGTGGATACCGAACCAAAGTACTTGTTCAATTGGTCTCCCATTTCTTTGTTTCCCCGTTATGACTTCCCCTGATTCTAACTACAGGGGACCTATGTTTGTCTTTACTAACCTTTTTCTCTTTACATATCTATAGAAGCTTTTGCAGTCTGTCTTAATGTTCCCTGCAAGCTTCCTCTCATACTCTATTTTCCCTGCCCTAATCAAACACTTTGTCCTCCTCTGCTGAGTTCTAAATTTCTCCCAGTCTCCGGGTTCGCTGCTATTTCTGGCCAATTTGTATGCCACTTCCTTAGCTTTAATATTATCCCTGATTTCCCTTGATAGCCACGGTTGAGCCACCTTCCCTTTTTTACTTTTACGGCATACAGGGATATACAATTGTTGAAGTTCATCCATGCATTCTCTAAATGTCTGCCATTGCCCATTCACTGTCAACCCCTTAAGTATCATTCGCCAATCTATCCTAGCCAATTCATGCCTCATACCTTCAAAGTTACCCTTCTTTAAGTTCTGGACCATGGTCTCTGAATTAACTCTTTCATTCTCCATTCTAATGTCGAATTCCACCATATTGTGGTCACTCTTCCCCAAGTGGCCTTGCACAACGAGATTGCTAATTAATCCTCTCTCATTACACAACACCCAGTCTAAGATGGCCTCCCCCCTCGTTGATTCCTTGACATATTGGTCGAGAAAACCATCCCTTATGCACTCCAGGAAATCCTCCTCCACCATATTGCTTCCAGTTTGGTTAGCCCAATCTATATGCATATTAAAGTCACCCATGATAACTGCTGCACCTTTATTGCATGCACCCCTAATTTCCTATTTGCTGCCCTCCCCAACGTCACTAATACTGTTTGGAGGTCTGTACACAACTCCCAGTGACGTCTTTTGCCCTTTGGTGTTCGGCAGCTCTACCCAGATAGATTCCACATCATCCAAGCTAATGTCCTTCCTAACTATTGCATTAATCTTCTCATTAAACAGCAATGTTACCCCACCTCCTTTTCCTTTTATTCTATCCTTCCTGAATGTTGAATACCCTTGGATGTTGAGTTCCCAGCCCTGATCATCCTGGAGCCACGTCTCTGTAATCCCAATCACATCATATCTGTTAACATCTATTTGCACAGTTAATTCATCCACCTTATTACGGATACTCCTTGCATTAAGACACAAAGCCTTCAGGCTTTGCCTTTCTACCATCTGTTTCTGACTCCATATTACATCGCCCTGTCTCGCTGCATAGGTTCCCATCCCCCTGCCATATTAGTTTAAAGATTTCCGAACTGCATTAACAAATATTACCCCCAGGACATCAGTTCCAGTCCTGCCCAAGTGCAAACCATCCCTTTTGTACAGGTCCCACTTCTCCCAGAACTGGTTCCAATGTCCCAGGAATTTGAATCCCTCCCTCATGCACCACTGCTCAAGCCACGTAGTTATTCTAACTATCCTGCTCCCTCTACTCTGATTAGCACGTGGCACTGGTAGCAATCCAGAGATTACTACCTTTGAGGTCCTACTTTTCAATTTAACTCTTAGCTCCCTAAATTCAGCTTGTAAGACCTCTTCCTGCTTCTTACCTATATCGTTGGTACCTGCATGTACCACAACAACTGGCTGTTCACCCTCCCTCTCCAGAATGCTCTGCAGCCGCTCCAAGACAATCTTGACCCTTGCACTCGGGAGGCAACATACCATCCTGGAGTCTCTGTTGCGGCCGCAGAAACTCCTATCAATTCCCTTACAATAGAGTCCCCTATCACTATAGCACTCCCACACTTTTTCCCGCCCTTCTGTGCAGCAGAGCCACCCATGGTGCCATGAACCTTGCTGCTGGTGCCTTCCCCTGGTAAGTCATCTCACCCAACAGTATCCAAAACGGTATATCTGTTTTGGAGGGAGATGACCACAGGGGACTCCTGCATTACCTTCCTGCTTTTGCCTTGTCTCTTGGTCACCCATTCACTATCTGTCTTAACCTTTACCTGCAGTGTGACCAACTCACTAAATGTGCTATCCACAACATTCTCAGCATCGCGCATGCTCCAGAGTGAGTCCATCTGCAGCTCCAGTACCGTCATGCGGTCTGTCAGGAGCTGCAGCCGGACAAAGTATCCCTGATTTCCCACATAGCACAGGAGGAGCATGACACGGGTCAGAGCTCTCCTACCATGACTTAACCCTTAAATTAATTTACTTACTAAAATTTACTTAAACACCAAACAGCTACTTAGTATTTCGCTGCCAATTAAACCAATCTAAAAGTCAGTCTAAAAGAGAGTTATACTTACCAGTCGAACAGCCAACCACTTACCAGCTTGGCTGTGACGTCACTTCTCGATTTCACACCCCTCTATCTTTGTCTGCAGCTGGTTGGGCTGGTCTCTGGGCCCCCGTCTCCTACTCTCGCACTCCTTATCAGCTGCTCTAGTGTCAGCACTGGTAGGAAAAACAAGACAAAACAGCACCTACCACCACCACTTGTCCGAAATCACCCACTTACCAAACTCACGAATGCCACTCTATGCTGCTGCACTCCGTGCTCTGCACGAGCTGCCTCTTTTTAAACTGTATCTAGGTCAGATGACTCACTACTGGTCAGTCGTTTACAGAACTGGTTTTAACTAGCTGCTAATTGCCTCCTACTGGAGAGTTACCTTGTTTTTCTCTGCCTAAACCTGAAAGATTCCCAACTATTTAACATTTCCCCTATAAATTAAAGTGTTACTTACTTAGAAGTGACTGGCAATTGCCACTAACAATTTATTCCAGCCTCCAAATGGTTTAAAGAGAATAATCCTTAAAACTCACCCACTTACCAAACTCACTGGTAAAACATGGCCCGTTGTCACTCACCAGGACATCGGGTAAGCCATGAATGGCAAACATGGCCCGTAGGCTTTCAGTAGTGGCAGCGGACGTGCTAGCCGTCATTATCTCACATTCATTCCACTTGGAGTATGCGTCTACAACCACAATGAACATTTTACCCAAGAAACGGGCCTGCATAGTCGACGTGTACCCCAGACTGCAGTTTGGAGGACCAAGACCATAAACTTAGCGGCGCCTCCCTGGGTACATTGCTTAACTGCGAGCATGTATTACATCTGTGATCGCAGGACTCTAAGTCCGCATCGATACCTGGCCACCACACGTGGGATCTGGCTATCGCTTTCATCTTAACGATGCCTGGGTGGGTACTGTGGAGGTCATTGATGAAGGTGTTTCTGCCCTTCTTGGGAACCACTACTCAACTGCCCCACAGAAGGCAGTCTGCCTGTATAGACATTTCACCTTTGCACCGCTGGAATGCTTTATCTCTTCCTGCATTTCCACTGGGACACTGGACCAGCTCCCGTGAAGCAGACAGCTTTTGACTAGAGATAATAAGAGTCCTGACTTGTCCAGGTTTTGATCTGCTGGGCAGTGATGGGTGATTGCTCACTCTCAAATGCTTCCATAACCATGGCTAGATCTGTGGGCTGCACCATTTCCACCCCGGTGGTGGGCAATGGCAGCCTACTGAGAGCATCGGCTCAGTTTTCTGTGCCTGGCCTGTGGCGGATGGCCTACTTGTATGCGGACAACGTGAGCGCCCATCTCTGGATGTGGGCCGATGCGTTGATATTTATCTCTTTACTCTCGGAAAACAGGGATATAAGTGGCTTATGATCAGTTTCCAATTCTAATTTTAGCCCAAACAGGTATTGATGCATTTTCTTTATCCCATCGACACATGCTAACGCTTCTTTTTCAACCATGCTGTAGGCTCTCTCAGCCTTAGACAGACTTCTGGATGCAAAAGCAACTGGTTGCAGTTTCCTGAAATCATTAGCTTCTTGCAATACACACCCGACGCCATATGACGACGCATCACACGCTAGCACCAAACGCTTGCATGGATCATACAACACAAGCAATTTGTTTGAGCATAACAATTTTCTCGCTTTTACAAAGGCATTTTCTTGGCTTTTGTCTTAAACCCATTTGCCCCCTTTTCGTAGTGAGACATGTAGTGGTTCTAGCAGTGTGCAGAGTCCCGGTAAGAAGTTACCAAACTAGTTCAAGAGTCCCAGAAACGACCGCAGCTCCGTCACGTTCTGTGGCCTCGGTGCATTCCCGATTGCCTCCGTCTTCGCATTGGTGGGCCTGAGGCCGCCCGCCGCAATCCTACTTTCCAAGAACTCCACTTCAGGCACCAGGAAAACGCATTTTGAGCATTTTAACCTGAGCCCTATGCGGTTGAGTCAACTAAGAACCTCCTCCAGGTTCTGCAGATGCTCGACTGTGTTCCGACCTGTGACCAAGATGTTGTCCTGGAAGACCACTGTGTGTGGGACTGACTTCAGTCAACTTTCGATGTTTCTCTGGGATATTGCCGCCGCTGATCAGATTTCAAACAGGCACCTGTTTAAACAAAAAGACCTTTGTGTGTGTTGACGCAGGTGAGGGCCTTCGATGATTCCTCCAGTTCCTGTGTCATCAGATCTAGCTTCGTGAACGTCTTTCCTCCTGCCAGCATTGCAAATAGGTCATCGGCCTTTGGTAGTGGGTAATGGTCCTGCAGGGAGATACGATTGATAGTTACTTTGTAATCGCCACAGATTCTGATGCTGCCATCTCCCTTGAGGACTGGAACAATAGGACTGGCCCACTCGCTGAACTCGATCGGCGAAATGATGCCCTCTCGTTGCAGCCGGTCTAGCTCGATCTCTACCCTTTCTCTCATCATGTACAGTACTGCTCTCGCCTTGTGAAGGATGGGTCGCGCCCCCGAAATTAGCTGGATCTGCACTTTTGCTCCTTCGAATTTCCCGATGCCTGGTTTGAACAGTGAAGGAAATTTGTTTAAAACCTGGGCACATGAAGTGTCGTCAGCGGGCGATAACGCTCAGACATCGTCCCAGTTCCAGCGTATCTTTCCCAGCCAGCTCCTGCCGAGCAGCATGGGACCATCACCTGGTACCACCCAGAGTGGTAGCTTGTGCACCAATCCATCGTAGGAGACCTTTACGGTAGCACTGCCGATTGCAGGAATCAGTTCTTAGTTTCGTGCGAATTGAAGTCAAGACTTGCCTTGAGATCTTGTTGCACCACAACCTTTCGAAAGTCTTTTTGCCCATGATGAACTGGTTCGTGCCCATGTCCAGCTCCATTGACACTGGGAGTCCATTTAGTTCAACATTCAGCATTATCGGGGGACAATTCGTGGTGAATGTGTGCACCCCATTAACCTCTGCCTCCTCTATCTGAGGCTCTGGTACATCGTGATCCTCCGTGGATGTGTCCTCCTCTGCAACATGGCGATTTGCAGGTTTAACAGGCTTTGCAGCTCGCCTGCACACTCATTGGAAGTGTCCCATTGTTCCACAGCCCTTGCAAACATACACTTTGAATCATCATGAATGGAAATGATGATCACCCCCGCAGCGCCAACAAGGTGTTAATGGCCTTGCATTCATCACCTTTGATGGTGGAATCTGAGTCATCTGCAGACGTGCAGCTGCAGGTATGTGTGACCTGCCCTGTACGTTATGATTCGAAAACAACATCACTTTGTTCACAGTACTTGTAGCAGCACTTGTGTGCTGAGAGATATGCTTTGTATTATCACTGTTGGCAATGAACGACTGGGCTATCGCTCTGGCCTTACTCAAGGTTGGGGTCTCTACAGTCAAAAGTTTGCGAAGTATGTTTTCGTGGCCAATGCCAAGGATGAAAAAGTCTCTGAGCATTGCTCCAAATGTCCTTCAAATTTGCAATGTCCTGCAAGGCGTCTTAGCTCGGCAACATAACTTGCCACATCCTGGCCTTCAGACCTTTTATAGGTGTAGAACCGATACCTCGCCATCAGAACGCTTTTCTTTGGGTTTAAATTCTCTCGGACCAGTGTGCACAAATCGTCATATGATTTCTCCGTGGGTTTCGCTGGAGTGAGCAGATTCTTCATGAGGCCATATTTTGATGCCCTACAGAAGGTGAGGAGAATCGGCCATCGTTTGGCAGTGCTCTCTTCTCCATCTAGCTCGTTGGCCACGAAGTATTGGTCGAGTCGCTCCACAAAAGTTTCCCAATCATCTCCCTCTGAAAATTTCTCCAGGATACCCACTGTTCTCTGCATCTTTGTGTTCGCTATCTGTAAGTCATCGCCAGTTGTTGTGTATGGAGAGTCAGACTCTCCATACTGTGAGCTCAAAGTAACGTGTGACCTTAGTCTTTTATTGCAGATCTCCAGAGTGCCTCTCCAACCAGTGAAGCTTCCTTAAATACCTGTGCTCCCAAGGGCTTATGGGATCCCTTGGGACTGCAGAGGATGAGCCCTCTGGTGGCTGTACAGAGTAAATACAAGTCCACATGTATAACAATTACCACCTCTGGATGGGGCACAGGGCAATTTCAGCTCCTAAGAATTAAATTTTATACAAAAATTAAATAACTTACTAAGTTGTCATTGTAAGTCTCCTCAGTTTAGTGAAGTGATTTTTCTTTAACTATACAGACAAAATAAAACAAACCATTATAGAAACATAGTGTGGTGTATGTAGGCACCTTTAGTAATGACTCCACGAGGCAGGGTAAGATACTTAAACTGTATAAACTGTAGTCCTTTATTTGCAGCTCCTCCAGTCCCGACACCAAGCTGTGAGCTCCCTTTTATACCGGGTTATCTGCCATGTGCAGGTAATCCTTTGGTCTCCAGCAGCAGCATCCTCTGGTGTACAGGTAAGTTATGTGTGGTGTAAGGGTATATTCAGTGTAACATAACAGTATTACAGATTTCACACAACAAACAAGCATGATATATAACAACATTCCTCCCCCCCCGCTAAGCATTTTTAATATCCTTATTGTCATAACCTGGGAAGGTGATCAGTAGTGGGCTATGGGAGGTTGTGGTGAGGGTTGTGTGGGTGCCAAGTGTGATCCCTGTGCTTGAGGCTGACCTCATATGTTATCCCCCCCCCCCCCGCTCACACACAGACCATGTGGGTATCGCTGTTGTGGGATCCCTCAAGGGGGTAGCCACAGCAGCAGTCGATAGAGTGCATACACTGTGATGTGGGTAATTGTGGGGTGGTGGGCAGAGCCACAGGACTGGGTGGGCTCCTTGTCCACCAATTGGGATGAGGGTCAGGTTATCCCAGGGTTTGTCAAGGAAGCTGGAGGGTATTGGCCTCTCGCTCCTGGTGGCCAGGGGTTGTAGGGCTGGTCTGGTGCAGGTTGCCATTGGAGGTGGCTGTGCTGCCCATTGACCACTGTCTCTGTAGTGGGTCTGCTCCCGCTGGGTGTGTGAGTTACCTTCCAGAGGCATCACACTTGTTCCAAAGGTCCAGGCTGCATGGTTTGGTAGCCGGCTGGACCTGGAGGTCTCACACAGGGGGATTTCTCTTGCATTTGCATGGTCCCTGTAGAACCCAATGTCCTTTAGCAGTGTCCTACCTGTGTACATGACACCTTGGCTCTGATCACACATAGTCAAGCCTAACTTATAAATTACAGCATTTGCCTCACTTTTTGGGTGTCTTGGTCTCACCAGACATGGTTACATTAGGCATTTCACACTCTCTGCCATAATTATCCAACATAACAAACTTGTTCTTCACCTTACTAACCCATGCGTTCATCTCATTAGTAACATTAGTTACACCAGCATCACAATTCATGGTTACATTGCATACATTATCATACTTGCACCCTTTTGTTGCATCTTTAGCTTTAAAGACCTTGTCCTCATTTAGTTGAAACTGTCCCTTTAAATTTCTTTGGTTACCAGTCTCCTTTATAGAAGCCTTCCAATCGGATTTGCCGCTCGGTGCCACGTGTCGCTCCTCCAACGCTGCCCCTCGTGGTAAGGCCGTGGCCATTTTGATTTCAGATTCTTCTCCTCATGGTGCAGCCGCCACCTTCTGGCTCTCCTCAAGGTAGGCTGTGGTGGTCTTTTCTTCCATAGGTTCAGCCTTGGTCGTCGGGAATCCACTCCTTTCGATGGTATTCATCTCTTGGAGTCCTGCCCCGGCCCGGAAAGTGGAGTTTGGATTTTCGGTCCTGTAGATTGTTGTGGAGTCGTTGCCGCGCAGTCGACTTGGATGGTGGGATCTGTGGATGCAGCGGTGGATCCATGTTTGCTGTCGATTGCTGGAGCCTGGAGGCCGTCACTGCTTCGACCGACTTGGACCGAGTTCATCCAGTTCCTGTCCAGCATCGTGGGACCATCGCAGGCTATGATCCACAGGGGGAGTTTGTTCAACACACCGCCCTGGGAGACCTGGACGTTCACGCTGCCAACAACCGGGATTTTACCTTTGGTATAGGTAAGCAGCTTCGTTTGGACATGATGCAGTTTTGGTCGATTGGCGGGATTTATCCAAAGGTTTTCAAAGGTCATTTGGCTCATCACAGACTGGCTCGCCCTTGTGTTGATCTCCATAGAAACTGGGATCCCGTCGATGTCTACTTCCATCGTCCATGGAGAACTTTCGGTGGAGCAGGTATAAATTCGATACTCTTCTTCCAGGGTTTGAGCAGCTTCACCTTCATCTGTGTCGGAGACCCGGTGATCAGCCAACTCATCAGAGATGCGATGAGTACAGCTTTTTCTGCACATTCTTTGAAGGTTACCTTTCTCTTTGCAGCCTTTGCATGCATAGTCTTTATAGCGGCACTGGTGGGCCTTGTGGTTTCCTCTACAGCGCCAGCATGGGGCCATTCGGTTTGCCCCATGTGGCAGACTCAGGGTTGCTGGACTCAGGGCAGCATTCCTGCCTTTCAAAGTATCCATGCAGTGCACCGCGCTTGCTGGTTTAGAGTCCTGGGTCAGTGTTCACCTGGAGTTGCCGGCCGAAACCATGTAGGCTTGGCTCATTTCTGCAGGGTGACCATGATGCCGACAGAGAGCAACTTGTGCAGGAGGCCCTCGTGGCTAATTCCAATGACAAATATGTCCCTTATTGCTTCATTAAAGTGGTCTCCAAAAT
Organism: Pristiophorus japonicus; assembly: GCF_044704955.1. Classification (NCBI taxonomy): domain Eukaryota; kingdom Metazoa; phylum Chordata; class Chondrichthyes; family Pristiophoridae; genus Pristiophorus; species Pristiophorus japonicus. The sequence goes on from NC_091981.1 coordinate 89,676,731, forward strand.
CACATGGTGCAGCTAGTCTTAAGTGTGCAGCATACTTAGTAATTTCTTGGCCCTCGGGTCGCCGGTAAGTGTAGAACCGGTGCCTGGCTGTGAGGATGCTTTCTTTGGTTTTAGTTGTTCCTGTATAAGTGTTACAAGTTCCTCATAGCTTTTGGTGGTTGTCTTCACTGGGGCTAGCAAGTGCCTGACGAGACAATGGATGGTTGGCCCAGAACTGCTAAGCAGGATGGCCCTGCGTTTGTTCGGTCGTGTAGCCGGTGTGTCCCCATCCAGGTCGTTGGCTATAACGAAATGTTCCAATCTTTCGACAAAAGCATCACAATCTTCCACCTCTATAAATTGCTGAAAGTTACTGAGATTCGACATGCTGAGCGTGTAGTTCGTGACCTTGTATCCTCGTCGCCAGTTGTGGTGTATGTAGGCACCTTTAATTACCTTTATTAATGACTCCACGAGGCAGGGTAAGATACTTAAACTGTGTAGACTGTAGTCCTTTATTTGCAGCTCCTCCAGTCTGGACACCAAGCTGTGAGCTCCTTTTTATACTGGGTTACCTGCAGTGTGCAGGTAACCCTTTGATCTCCAGCAGCAGCACCCTCTGGTGTACAGGTAAAGTATGTACAGTGTAAGGGTTCATTCAGTGTTACATAATAGTGTTATAAACTTTACACAGCAAACAAGCATGCATACATACCACATAGAAACATAGAAAATAGGTGCAGGAGTAGGCCATTCGGCCCTTCGAGCTTGCACCACCATTCAATATAATCATGGTTGATCATGCAACTTCAGTACCCCATTCCTGCTTTCTCTCCATACCCCTTGATTCCTTTTTTGTACAAGCCTTGTTGTGAAAAGGCCTTGGAAGAAAGGAGACTGTGTAATGCAGTATCTTAGCACGTTCTTTTTTTAAAACCTAGGACTAAACTCATAAAATGAATGTCTCCTCCTTTTGGTGGATGTAAGAGTTATATGTGAAATTATTTGTAGGAGTTTTAGCCCTGCTCCTATCAGGCATGGTTCCATACTACAAACTGTACTCAATGTGCACAAATTGATGTTTAAATTGACAATCACATAAATGTGGCTTGTATTGTTCTGGCTCACAGGATTACCTCAAATTGTTGAGACAATACAGAGGAAACTTCACTATGCTGTGCTCCAATTAAACAGGGAAAGCTGATGCTGACACTGAGAACCAAAAGTGAAAAAATGTTCCTTTCCCCCACATCATCCCTTGTCCTGATAAGTGCAAAAATTTCACCATTAACTATGAATTGAAAGCAACCTCTGTAACATTGGGGTCCACATTAATCTCGGGACCTAATGTTAATTGCAGCTTTCAAAATAAGCACTTTTCTTTGTAAAAACAGCTGCAAAACACATTATGTGTGATTTCACTATTAAACAGAATTACAGACACATACATAGAGGGAGACCTGCAATTTGAAAAAAAATTCACCATGAGGTTCAATCTCTACTTAATAACTAGGTGCAGAAAAATATGGCACTGGACTAGTTAGTGCCCCTGGGCTAGAAAGATGAGAACCTCAGCCAGAGTTGCAGCTTCTGATCACTATCCATTCTGGGAGTGCAAGCAAGGATAGCAGTGGGCTCTGCATTGATGACTTCCCTGGCCTCGCAACCTAGGCCCAATTTTAACCTCTCGCATCTGATGAGAACAGGACGGGCAAGAGATTCAAATAGGGGCAGAGCAATATGAAATGGGCGGTAGAGAGCGGGAGCTCAGAGGGACTGAAGGTGTGTCTGGGTGTGGTGTAGCTGCTTTGGGAGGAAGGAGGGAGACTTTAGAGCTTCACAGCAAGTAGGCAAACAAAAATTAGCTGTTACCAGCCACATATTTGCCCGAATTTGGCCTATAATGGAAAGAGAGGAGGAGGCATCACAGCACGCTGTGGAGACTGACACTGGAGAGAGCAGTGAGGTGGGAGAGGAGCACATTGGAGGGCACAAAAGAGCCAGGAGGTTGTCGGACGAGGCAAATGCCTCTCTCCTGCAGGAGGTCGAGTCACGCTGGGGTGATTTGACACAGGGAGGGCGTGGGAAGCCCAGCCCAGCCCAAAGGCCTACGAGAAGATATGTGTCATGAATGTACATACTGCTTGTAGCCACCAGATGGTCATTGTTGGAAGCCACTGAGCAGCACGCACATGGTGCTGCTCTGGTATAAAAGGCCAGCCATTTTGTGAGTCAAGCACTTTGGGCCAAAATAAAGCAGAAGCAAGGTTGTACCTTGCTTAGTTAAACAGTAGTCAGTTTGAAACTTTATTGCACACATAACATTTGGCGACGAGAGTACAAGAACCTTTGTTTGCAAAATCAGTACGATTGGATTTTTAGAGCGATTCGTGGAGGGAGAAGATTGTGCAGACTTTGTGAGCCGTTTGAACCAACACTTCATGGCCAACAAAATGAAGGGGGTTGACGATGCAGATTGGCGCTGGGCCGTCTTCCTCACTGTGTGCAGTTCAAAGGTCTACGGTCTGATAAAGAATCTACTCATACCTAGTGATCCAACAGAGAAAACGTAGGAGGAGTTGTGTACATTGGTATGGGAGCACCTCAAGCCAGATGACGGCATCATCATCTCAAGATACAGGTTTAATACACACGTTCGATCGGAGGGCCAGAGCACGGCAGAATTAGTTGCTGATCTGAGACGTCTAGCGGGGCCGTGCAAGTTCGGGACGGTGTAGGCAGACATGCCGCGGGACTTCTTTGTTATCGGTATCAACCACGAGGTGATCCTACGCAAACTTCTGGCAGTGGAGGAGTTGGATTTAAAATGGGCCATCCAGATCGCTGAATCATGTATGGTGACGGACAGGAGTCTAAAGCAAATAGCGGTGAAGAACCGAACCTCGGCAAGTACTGTAAATGCGGGTGATTCAGCGTTCGGCACATGGCAGGGCCTATCCGGCTGCGTTTGCAAAACCTGTGGCTGCCCAAAGTCCGCCAGCGGGAATGTATCCGACTTCTCCGTGTTGGCGTTGTGGGGGAAATCATTGGCAGCAGCAGTGCCGATTTAAGCAATATAGTTGCAAAGGCTGTCTGAGAGTGGGGCATCTCCAGCGCAAGTGTCCATAGATGAGCAAGCAAGCTGCGACACACCACGTGGAGGATGAGAGTCAGACGCGCGCGGATCCGGATACGCATTCAGAGGAGAAAGTGTATGGACTGTACTCTTTCATAACCAAGAGTAAACCAATTTTGATTAATGTGAAGTTTAACGGGATACCGGTATCGATGGAACCGGATACAGGGGCGAGTCAATCGATCATGAATGAGAGGGCATTTAATAAGCTGTGGGATACTAAGACTGTGAAGCCCAGGCTGAGCCCTGTTAACGCCAAGCTGTGCACGTACACCAAAGAACTGATAAAGGTGATTGGCAGTGCACAAATTAATGTATCTTACAATGGTGCGGTTCACGAGTTACCGCTGTGGATTGTTCCAGGCAATGGCCAAATGCTGCTCGGCAGGAGCTGGTTGGAGAAAATCAGATGCGACTGGAATGACATAAAGTCGTTGTCATCGGAGGAAGATACATGTGCCCAAGTATTGAACAAGTTCCCCTAGCTGTTCGAACCAGGTATCAGCAACTTCACGGGAGCCAAGGTGCAGATGCACGTGGACTCAGATGCAAGACCCATCCATCATAAAGCTCGAGCAGTGCTGTATATGATGAGGGAGAAGGTTGAAATTGAACTGGGCAGACTCCAGCATGAAGGGATCATATCACTGATCAAATTTAATGAATGGGCCAGCCCATTGTTCCTGTGCTGAAAAGTCAGAAACTGTGAAGACTACAAGGCTACGATCCACAGGGTTTCGAATCAAGATCAGTATCCGTTACTGAAGGCTGATGACTTGTTTGCGATGCTAGCTGGAGGGAAGTTGTTCACAAAACTGGACGTGACGTCGGACTATATGACGCAGAAGTTGGTTGAGACATCGAAGAGACTTGCATGCATTAACGCGCACAAAGGATTGTTTATTTACCACAGGTGCCCATTTGGAATTTGCTCGGCTGCAACAATTTTCCAGAGGAATATGGAAAGTCTACTGAAGTCCGTTCCCAGAACTGTCGTGTTCCAAGATGACATCCTGATCACCGGTCGTGACTCCAAGGAACATCTGAACAACCTGGAAGAGGGTCTACTGTGTTTGGACAGAGTGGGACTCAGACTTAAACGCTCGAAGTGTGTCTTCATGGCACCGGAGGTCGAATTCCTCGTGAGGAAAATCACCGCTGATTGTATCAGACCTACTGAAGTGAAACCAAAGCCATCAAGAATGCACCCAAGCCGCAGAACGTGATGGAGCTGCATTCGTGCCTGGATCTACTCAACTATTTTGGTAACTTCCTACCTAAATTGAGCACCTTACTTGAACCATTGCTCATGCTCTTGAGAAAAGGCAACAACTGCGTGTAGGGCGCGTTGCTTGACAGAGCCTTCGAGAAGGCCACCAATCTACTTTGCTCGAACAAACTGCTGGTACATTATGACCCATGTAAATATTTAGTTTTGGCCTGTGATGCATCGTCATATGGAATTGGTTGCGTGTTACAACAAGCCAATGAGTCGGGGAAACTTCAACCGGACGCGTATGCATCCAAATGTTTGTCTCTAGCAGAAAGAGCCTACAGTATGGTAGAAAAAGAAGCTTTATCGTGTGTGTACGGTGTTAAAAAGATGCATCAATACCTGTTCGGCCTGAGGTTCGAATTAGAGACCGATGACAAGCTGCTCATTTCATTGTTTTCCGAGAGCAAAGGTATCAATACCAACGCTTCATCCCACATCCAAAGCTGGGCACTGACATTATCTGCCTATGATTATCTCATTCGCCACAGACCTGGCACAGAGAATTGTGTTGATGCTTTGAGCTGGTTGCCGTTGCCCACACCGGAGGTGGAAACGCCACAACCGGCAGATTTAATGTTAATCATGGATGCTTGTCACAGCTCAACAAGTTAAGACCTAGACCAGCCAGGACCCGATATTATCGGTGGTAAAGGGTTGCATCCTCAAAGAGGATCGGTCTGCCTTACCTAAGCAAATCTGCGAGGAGGCCAAACCGTACATTCATTGCAAGGACGAACTGTCTATTCAAGCAGATTGCATAATGTGGGGCAATCGAGTTGTAATGCCTAAGAAAGGGAGAGAGAAGTTTGTGCGTGAGTTACACAGCACACATCCTGGTATAGTGTTGATGAAGGCCATCGCTAGGTCCCATATATGGTAGTCACCGCTGAGTCTGTGGGCGTGGCCATCCAAACCTTGGTCCAGGATCCATGTAGCTTTTGCAGGTTCCTTCCTGGGCAAGATGTTTTTAGTGGTGGTGGACGTTTATTCGAAGTGGATAAAATGCATAATCATATCATCCAGTATGTCCATGGCAACCACAGAGAATCTCAATGTCATGTTCGCGACACATGGTCTGACTGACATAGTGGTGAGCGACAATGGGTTCTGCTTCACCAGTCAGGAGTTTCAGGAGTTTGCAAAAGTTAACGGCATAAAACATGTAAGGTCAGCACCGTTCAAGCCTGCATCCAACAGGCAAGCAGAACGTGCAGTACAAATTATCAAGCAAAGCATGAGGAGAGGAACCCAAGGGCCACTGCAGACCCGCTTGTCTTGCATACTGCTGAGTTACAGGACAAGACCCCACACACTCACAGGGGTCTCACCTGCTGAACTCATGATGAAAAGAGGTCTTAAGACCAAGTTATCTCTTGTACACCCAGATTTAAGTAATCATGTTGAATACAGAAGACAAGGGTACCACGATCGCCCAACTGTGTCACGCGAGATTTCTGTTAATGGCCCTGTATATGTGTTGAATTATGGTCAGGTCCCAAATGGATCGCTGGTACTGTCATGGCCAAGGAGGGCAACAGAGTATTTGTTATTAAGCTCAAGAATGGGCAAACTTGCACGAAACACATGGATCAAATAAAGCTGAGGCACACAGACAAGGCACAGCAGCCGGACGAAGAAACCGTTGATGACCAACCAACCTACCAGCAGCCTTCAGTGGACTCAAGGGTCATCAATGAACCTGGAATTTCCATCATGGACTTGTTCAATAAAAATGGATTTGCAATTCCTGACATGGCCACTGCTACCCCCAAACAAGTCAGCCATCCAGCCTCCAGCCACAACAGACTCCGCACATTCACCCAAGATCAAAATCGAGCTGAGACGGTCAACCCGGGAGCATAAAGCAACCTGTACAAGACTGTGATAAGATCTCAGAGGAGGGTATTGTCATATATGTACATGCTGTTTGTAGCCACCAGATGGTATCATTGTTGGAGGCCACTGAGCAGCATGCACATGGTGTTGCTCTGGCATAAAAGGTCAGCCATTTTGTGAGTCAGACAATTTGGGCTAAAATAAAGCACAGCCAAGGTTGTACCTTGCTTAGTTAAACAGTACTCAGTTTGAACCTTTATTGCATACATAACAATATGGACCGAGATAGCAGAAGTGGTCTCGTCGGCGACCAACGAGATTCGTGAGGGCAACCAATGCCGCAAACGATGGAACGACTTTGTGTGATCCGCAAGAGTAAGTATTACATTGATTTACATGTACTTATGTATTTATATAATTTGAGTTGTAACAGTCATGAGTGACTATCAGCAGATGTGAGGTCTTTCACTTTTACTGGGAATATTTTACTCAAAGCCTGCGGTCACGCTGCACGTCTTTAGGTAAAGAATGATAATTTTCACAATAATCATGATTATGTCTTTCAGTTGTATCAGTCTCATTCACGCAATGATCTCATGCCATGTCGTCCTGTCACCTTTTACAGAAGAAGCTCTCGACGATGAGGTCCGTGCAGAGGCGAACGGGTGGGGGGCCACCAGTCCCCAGCGACATCACTGAGATGGAGGAGCGGGTGCTCGCACTTGTGGGGAAGCACACCCAGACAGCCACGGACGCATCTGCAGACCCTGAAGTGATGCCATGTGAGTAAAGCTTACACCATTGCATAATGTAAAGTCAATAGCTGCCACACCCACTCATATCCGACCAATCATATATGATAGAAGATTTCTAAAATTGTCATAGAAATAATGATGACCTAATGAAAATCATTGCAATGCTAATGTGTTGATGGCCATGAAATGTGATGTCTATGATGACTTTGAGAGCGGTAATGCTTTTGTCATGCATATGCTGTGTGTCGCGCTAGACTCACCTTGTGACCTTAGCACCCCCTTCTCCTCTAATAACCTAATTTGTGTTTTTCAGCTCAGCTGCAGCGTGGCCCCAGGCAAGGCCACAGAGGCCAGAAGGTGAGGCGCGGGGCCTGACTCTCCGGACGATCCTACTTCTGGTGCTGAGGAGCTCCGATTCTCGCCCGTCAATCCACTGGGTCTGTTCTCCACAGATGACAGCGCCGACTTCGAGAAACCTGCATCGCCACGCTCCAGAATCCATTCCACCTCAAGGCCATCTAGTGATCCTCCAGTCATTCCCGCCTCCACTCTGGAGGTACCGGCCCCAAGCACCTCGCCACAAGTCACCCCATTTGTCCCCAGTACAGCGCCGACCCCACAGAGGTCTCATGGATGTGGCAGGTCTGGTCCACGAGCACCACATGAGAGTGGAGAGATGGTACAGTTGTCCAGGAGGACTGTAGACATTAGTGAATAGCTCATCGAAGCATTGGGGAGCAAATCCCGACAGCTGGCCACCATGACTGAGTACATTCCGTGGACAGCAGAGGCCCTGGATGCGACAGCCAGGAACACTGCTGGCACAGGCCTCCCAGTGGTCCCCGAGCGCGGCACTCCACCCCTAGGTTCTGCACCACCACTGCGAACGTCATTTGAGAACAAGGACCAAGATCCTACTTCTGCATCAGAGAATGTTGCCCCCTCGGCACCCCCTGCTCCCGTACCCGTGCAATCACCGCATCTGCCTTCATCCTCCCCAATGAGGCACTGCCTGAGGAGCTCCTCAGCCAGACGCCGTGGAGTGAGGAGGGGAAGGGATAGAGTTGGGGAGAAGAAGGGGAGAGCAGAGGAAAGTGAGGTGCATGTCTGCAGGTGATGGCTGTGTTATATCTCCATCTGGGTGTATGCAATTTTTTGTAATGTATGGGGGGAGGGGACCACACTCCTGCTTTGCCTTTGTATCTTGTGTAGCTGGACATGTTGAACATTTGATTGATGTCAATGGTGGAAAAAGTGGGGTGTGGGTGGGGGTTGGGTGTTTTTGTCTGTAACACTTCTGATTTCAGACCAATGTTGGTATAATTTTTTTTTTATTGAACATAACCTTGTTGCGCATTGTCTCAGATAGCTGGACCGTTACATACTGGTGATTCCTTAACATGAAAGGGTTAAATAAAACTTAACTTCAATCAATGTAAACTTTAACTGGCACCAAGCTGATGGGCACCATTGATGTCTGAGCTGCACACACTCAGCAGCCTTGTCACTCACAGCAACGTTCTTTCAGACAAATCGTTCAGATATCAGCTCCTCACGTAAGAGTCTTGCAGCTATGTAGCCACCACGGGCCCTTTCCTGTGGTCTGGAGGGTGTCATGGGCATGGTTGCATAGCCAGCCTGATTGTCTGGCCCGAAGTCAGCGCCAAGTCCCTCGTCGTCCTCTTCCTCTCTCTCCTGAAGTGGAGCATCAGTGCCTTCTGGCAATTCTTGGTCCCTCCTGATAACCAGATTGTGCAGCATCGAGCACACGACCACGAATTTACCTACTTGCTCAGGGTTGTATTGTAGCTCCCCTCCTGAGTGATCCAGACATCTGAAGCGCTGCTTAAGCAGTTATTGTTTTCTGGACCACATTGCGTGTGTCTCTATGGCTCTGGTTGTATCGTTTCTCGGCCTCGGTTTGGGTGTCAGGCAGGGGGGTCATCAGCCAGGTCTTTAAGCCATATCGGTTATCACCAAGTATCGAGCATTGTCCTTGTGGCTGACTCTTAAAGATGTCAGAGACAGTGCTCTCATGCAGGATGTGAGCCTCATCGAAGGTGCCTGGACATTTGGCATTCACTGCCAGTATGATCTGGTTGTGATCGGTGTAAAGTCCTGTTCCCTCAGTACAGATTCACACGAGGCCTATAGTGAAGTCAAGGTCACTCTGGACCTGCACCTTTATTTCACAGCTCTGGAATGCTGCACTTGCCTGAGACCTGTCCTTATATACCTGTCTCTTGCAAGTGCACCCCTGGTGGTAAGGTATGCTGGTGGTTACAGGTCATATCTTATTACAGTCATGTATAGCATGTTAGGATACAGTTATACATAATAATGTAAGATACATGACAATTGGCAACTAGTTGGACCTTCAGGGAGTGAAATCCTTTTCTGTTACGAAAATGCTCCGGGTCCTAAGAAGGCAGATGTGGTTGGAGACGTCAAGGTAAGACCTCTTTTCCTTGTACATGCGAGGTGAGTATGGTCTGGCCCTCCTCCTCATTCTTGCACGTCTTAAATTGGGGACCTAATGATGTGCATCACACATTGAGCCATCTGCACTCTGCAGCATCTGCATGTTAATCGATGCAGGCTGAGAAATGGCTGGCCCCATTGCCATGAAAGTATAATAGCGATTGATCAGAAGCAATGATTTCCTCACTGAAATACACCTAGAGTAAACCCCCAATAGTCCAGACTCACAAAATATGTCTGTTGAGATGGTCACTTCATCTGAGAAGAACTCCAGAGTGAATGCAAACTCCCTCGAAGTTGAAGCAGCCTTTTGAATGAAGCGACCTGCGATTTAAAAACTGGCAGTCACATCGCTGCCGTTCATTCAGAACAGTTCCACTTCTTCTGGGCGTCTTTTTGGGCGAGCGATGTGGGCGATATGTGTGTGAAGTGGTGAAAGTGATGGTGGGCGATCTCCTGGGCGTTAGTTTCAGCAAATGTGCTCTTTACGACAAAAAAAAGTGGGCGGTTGGTATTATTGAATCTCGGCGTTAATTCCGTGCCGGAAGTAACACTGGGCAATATAATGGGCGTTGATTTCATGCATTCTGATGATTCCACCCAAAATTAGTGGACTGGCGGTAATATTTTTTCCCAGCATTAAGCACATGGGGAAAGTAATGCTCGATGATTAGTTTCTTAAAAATGCCCGTCAGTTTCCATTTTGTGCCAAAATGGGTGATAAATGGGCGTTATACGTCATTTCAGTGGTAAAATGAGCGTTAAGTGGGCGTTAAGCATGCAAAAAAAGTGAAGGTTCTAGCCCAATGTGTTGAAGAAACTCCCACAGTGCTGTTAGGGAGGGAGTTCCAGGATTTTGACCCAGCATTGATGAAGGAATGGTGATATATTTCCAAGTCAGGATGGTGTGTGTCACTTAGAGGGGAACTTGTAGGTGATGGTACTCCCATGCACCTGCTGCCCTTGTCCTTCTAGGTGGTAGAGATCATGGATTTGGGAGGTGCTGCTGAAGAAGCCTTGGCAAGTTGCTGCAGTGCATCCTGTAGATGGTACACACTGCAGCCTTGGTGCACCGGTGGTGGAGGAAGTAAATGTTGGTGGATGGGGTGCAAATCAAGCGGACTGCTTTGTCCTGGATGCTGTCGAGCTTCTTAAGTATTGTTGGTGCTGCACTCATCCAGGCAAGTGAAGAATATCCCATTATATTACTGACTTGTGCCTTGTAAATAGTGGAAAGGCTTTGGGGAGTCAGAAGGTGAGACACTCGCCGCAGAATACCCAGCCTCTGACCTGCTCTTGTTGCCACGGCATGTATGTGGCTGATCCAGTTAGAGTTCTGGTTAATGGTGACCCCTCCAGGATGCTGATGGTGGGGATTCCGTTGAATATCAAAGGGAGCTGGTTAGACTTTTGCTTATTGGAGATGGTCATTGTCTGGCACTTGTGTGCCCCAAATGTTACTTGCCATTTATCAGCCCAAGCTTGAATGTCGTCCAGGTTTTGCTGCATGTGGACATGGACTGCTTCATTTTCTGAGGAGTTGTGAATGGAACTGAACACTGTGCAATCATCAGCAAACATCCTCACTTCTGACCTTATGATGGAGTGAAGGTCATTGATGAAGCAGCTGAAGATGTTTGGGCCTAGGACACTGCCCTGAGGAACTGCCGCAGCGATATCCTGGGGCTGGGACGATTGACCTTTAACAACCACAATCATCTTCCTTTGTGCTAGGTATGACTCCAGACAGTGGAGGGTTTTCCTCCTCATTCCTATTGACTTCAGTTTTACTAGGGCTCCTTGATGCCACACTCGGTCAAATGCTGCCTTGATGTCAAGGGCAGTCACTCTCACCTCATCACTGGAATTCAGAATTTGTCCATGTTTGGACCAAGGCTGTAATGTGGTCTGGAGCCGGGTGGTTCTGGCAGAACCCAAACTAAGCATCAGTGAACAGGTTATTGATGAATAAGTGTCGCTGGACAACACTTCGATAACACCTAGCTGATGATCACGAATAGACCGATGGGGCGGTAAAAGGCCTGATTGGACTTGTCCTGCTTTTTGTGGACAGGACATACCTGGTCAGTTTTCCGCATTGTCGGATAGATGCCAGTGTTGTAGCTGTACTGGAACAGCTTGGCTAGAGGTGCAGCTAGTTCTGAAGCACAAGTCTTCAGCACGACAGACAGGATGTTGTCGGAGCCCATAGCCTTTGCTGTATCTGTTATGTCTTTAATACTCTTATGAATGACTCCACGAGGTCCAGTATTGTATTGAGCTGTTGTGACCTTAGTCCCATTTATTGTAACTCCAGAGTGAGGCACAAGCATGGTGGGCAGCCTTTTATACTGGGCCCTGCACACCTCTGCAGGTGACCCTCAGGTCTCCCACAGCAGTGCCCTCTGGTAGCACACCTTATGTAACTATACAGTTAGAATACATGGTCTACATACATGACATCACTTCCCCCCAAGTCTTTAATGCAAATTGACTTTTTACACTGACGGTGACCTGGGCTTTGCTTTTCTTGGTTGACCGTTGGAGGGTCGCTTCTAGCTTGGGTGGGTTGATAGTGAGATTTGTTGCCAGTGGAGGTCCCCGTGGTTTCTGGTTGTGAGTCCATGACGACTTCATTCTCCCCCCCCACACAGACATCATGCTAATGGCTCATTACATGCAAGTTGCATTCAAGTTCATCACATGGGCTTTACATTTACATCTTGGTACATTTGTTGGGTGGATTACAGTTGCATTTCTTTTTGTGTGGTACATTTACATGATCAATACAGGTATCTCAGTACAGGTACACAAGGACAGTCTAGTTCCAGCATGGCCGGATGAGATCCGGGTCGTCTGGTGGCGGCGCAGTGGCCCATGCTAGTGGGTCTGTGGGCGAGGTGAGCTCATTTTGCTCGAGATGCCAGAGCTCAGGGCTCTTGCCATTACTCCAAGTAACGGGCAGGCCCAAAGACAGCAGATGTGTCTGTGACCTCCCTGTCCTTTTCGTTTGCACAGTTTTGCTGCTGCTCCCTGGGAAGCAGTCTGAGCGAGTGAACATTTCATCTAAGCGACGGTGGGGCTGCCTCGTCTTGTCTAGCAGTTCGCAAGGGACTGTTAACTCGCTTTCCTTGAGGGCACCATTGTGAACGCTTCCTAGTTTGGGGTCCTGGCTGGTCCAGGTCCCATTCAGAGGAGCGGTAGTGGGTGACCCTTCGCTCTTGGGCATTGCCGTGGTAGCAAGTGGGTTTGTGGTCTGCGCCTTCTCCACCTGTGTGATGGGTGACGGTAGCCAACTGCGAGCATAGGTGCAGTTTACTATTTTTTGCCCGTGGCAGTTCATGCCATCGGGTGCCTGCAATGTTAAACCAATCTGAGGCAGGGTATCACTGCCGGTGCTTCTGCTCTCCGGGGATCGTTTACTCTGCGGCTTGTCTACTTCTGTCAGCTGTGGGGACACTTCATGATACATCATTCTGGTCACGGGGATGCATACTACAGCATTGGGTAGCCCGCTGGACCTGTATACGACCGTTAGGTGTTCGCCCGCTACATTGACTGATTGCAATTTGCACCCGACATCGCTCACAACATATTGTTTGTTACAGCTGGACTTTTACATTGGTTACCAATTTCAAGCAGTTCATTCAAAAACGGCGGGTTGCTGGCCTCCTTTAAAATGGCCTTACTACTTTTACCCCAATCGTCTTCCTTGCATGGAACCACGTGTCATTGTTCCATTGTGCTGCACTTCGTGGTTTGGACACCATCTTTTCCCTGTCCACGATGTCGACTGCCGCAATCTTCTTTCCCAGGGATTCTGCCACTGAAATTGGGAAGGTGCCCTCGGATACAATCTTCCTCCCTAAGAGTCCTGCCACTGAAACCGGGAAGGTGCTTTTGGGTCATCTCGGCTGGATCATCGCCATACAGTTGTGATGAGTGGTCTGTGCCTCGGGGGCTGCTTGGATCTGTTCTCCGGTGCCTGGTCCAACCGAAGGTGGGGGCTTGCTCTGCCTTTGAGCACGGGGGATGTCGATCGCTGGAGGGATGAAGTCTTCCCAGTTCCAATGAATCTTCCCCATCCATCTTCTTCCAAGTAGCGTTGGTCCATCACCTGAAACAATCCACAATGGTAAATTGTGCAATGCGCCATCATGGAATACACTTACATCCGCACGACCAACAACGGATATCAGTTCTGTCATGTATATCACCATCTTGCAATGTCTATAAGTATGTAACTGTAACTCATGCATACTGTACCTGTACCCTTGTAATGCACACCCTGACCACAGGGCGTGAGCTCCTCAGCTGGGCTTCCAGGTACAAAAGGGGAGGTCCCACCCAGGATCAGTGCTCTTCAGTCCTGGGAATAAAGTGAAGGTCACAGAGTGACCGTGTCTGATATATCCATGCCTCATGTGAGTTTATAACAAGGTGCAGAGACACTACATCTGGCGACGAGAATTGGGAATCACCGAACCACGAAGAAGGCCACCCGTGGCACAGAGGAACGCTACTGTGTGGTTGAGGACTGGGACAACATAGTGGAAAGACTCCAGCAGAGCTTTGTCACAAAGGACTGGCTGGAAGAGGCAGCGGCTGACAAGCGGAGGGCGCATCTACTGACCAGCTGTGGTCCACAGATGTATGCACTGATGAAAGACCTGCTCACACCCCAAAAGCCAGCAGACAAGTCCTTCGAAGAGCTCAGCCAGCTGATCAGTGAGCATCTCAAGCCGGCAAGTAGCGTACACATGGTCCGACACCGGTTCTACTCTCACCGGTGTCGGGAGGGTAAAAACATCTCGGACTTCGTGGCGGAACTGCGGCGTTTGGCCAGTCTCTGTAAGTTCTCCAATGCATGCGGGGGGAGATGTTTAGGGACTTTTTCATCGAGGGCATTAATCATGCTGGCATTTTCAGGAAGCTCATAAAGACTAAGGATTTGACTTTAGAAGGGGCAGTGTTGATAGCTCAGACCTTCATGGCAGGGGAAGAGGAGAACAAGCTAATTTACGCATACAGCCCTGGTTTCAATGTTGCGATGAACCAGGGAGTTAATGTTGTAAAAAGGACACAGAACCCCACAGGCAGGCAAGGGCAATTCGACACCATCCAGACAGGCAGGCAAAGGCAATTCGACACCACCCAGGCAGCAACAAGCTCCAGGGTGGGCCTGCAACAGGGACAATGGAAAGGGGATCAGCAATTCACACCATCACGAGGAACAATACATCCTGTGATGGGACAATTAACACCCCCCATCAGAGTGCTTAGAAACTGCCAAAAGGGCCATCAGAAAGGAATGCCTGGGAATAGTCCTTTTGTGAACAGCAATCTCAGCTCATGTTGGAGATGTGAGGGCAGACACACTGCAAAAATCTGCAGGTTCCAACTTTACACCTGTAGGATTTGTAATGTCAAGGGACACTTGGCCAGGATGTGCAAAAAGGCAGTAGCGAGGCTAGTCTGCGAGACAGACGAACCAGACGAGGGGTCTGTAATGCAGGATGAAGCCTGGGGAACAACCATCGATGCTGAAGTTCAGAGAATTCATGTGTCCGACGTCCACAGCTCATACAACAAAACGCCACCCATGATGATGAAAGTCTTACTGAATGGCATCCCGGTGCACATGGAGCTGGATACTGGAGGATCCAGTCACTCATGAGCACCCAACAATTTGAGAGATGATAGCCACACAGAGCTAGCAGGCCCAAATTGGAACGCATTGAGACGCAGCTACCTACGTACACCAAAGAGATCATCCCAGTGCTGGGCAGTGCAAACTTGGTGGTAATGCATAATGGATCACAGAAACGGCTGCCACTCTGGATTGTTCTGGGAAATGGCCCCGCGCTCTTGGGGAGGAGTTAGCTAGCTGAGATGAATTGCAAATGGAGGGATGTGTATGCCATTTCATCCGTGGAGCGAAGTTCATGCTCGCAGGTATTGCAAAAATTCGAGTGACTCTTTCAATCCGGTGTCGGAACGTTCAAGGGCACCAAAGTAGTGATACACATCACTCCGAACGCCAGACCAGTGCACCACAAAGCCAGAGCGGTGCCGTACGTGATGCGTGAAAAAATTTAAAGTGAACTGGACAGGCTGCTCAGAGAGGGCATAATTTCGCCCATTGAATTCAGCGACTGGGCAAGTCCCATTGTTCCTGTCCTCAAAGCAGATGGTTCGGTTAGGATTTGTGGCGACTACAAAGCCACCATCAACCGAGTGTCGCTGCAAGACCAATACACGCTCCCGAGAGCGGAGGATCTTTTTGCCACGCTGGCAGGTGGTAAGCTGTTCACGAAGCTGGACCTCACTTCGGCCTACATGACTCAGGAACTGGCTGAAGAATCCAAGCTTCTGACCACCATCACGACATACAAAGGATTATTTGTTTACAATAGGTGCCCGTTTGGCATTCGTTCGGCAGCGGCTATCTTTCAGCGAAACATGGAAAGCTTGCTCAAGTCCATCCCTGGAACAATCGTGTTCCAAGACGACATCCTTATAACGGGTCGAGACACTGAGGAACTCCTCCGCAATCTGAAGGAAGTGCTACGCCGATTGGAACAGGTAGGCCTGCAGCTGAAAAAGGCCAAGTGCGTGTTTTTGGCCCCAGAGGTTGAGTTCCTGGACAGGAGGGTTGCCACAGATGGGATCCGGCCCACTGAATCAAAAACTGAGGTGATTGGCCGGGCGCCCAGGCCCGTCAACACGTCGGAGTTGTGATCATTACTGGGACTTTGAACTATTTTGGAAACTTCCTGCCAAACTTAAGCACATTGTTGGAGCCGTTACACATGCTCCTCCGTAAAGGTTGTGAATGGTCTTGGGGGGATTGTCAAGAACGGGCTTTCAATAAGGCGAGGAACCTGCTGTGTTCCAACAGACTCTTGATTTTGTATGAGCCCAGAGAAAAACTGGTTTTAACATGCGATGCGTCATCCTACGGGGTTGGGTGTGTATTGCAGCAGGGTAACGATGACGGCCGACTCCAACCGGTGGCTTACGCCTCCAGGTCGCTCTCCCAGGCAGAGCGTGGATACAGCATGGTCGAGAAGGAGGCACTTGCCTGTGTGTACGGTGTGAAAAAGATGCACCAGTTCCTTTGAGCTAGAGACAGACCACAAGCCGTTAACATCCCTGTTGTCTGACAGCAAGGCTGTCAACGCTAGTGCATCAGCTCGCATGCGGCGATGGGCCCTCACGGTGGCTGCGTATGACTACACCATACGGCACCGGCCAGGCACCGAAAATTGCACTCACACGCTCAGCAGGCTCCCACTGGCCACCACCGAGGGGGCGTCGGAGCAGAACGCCGAGATGGTCATGGTCGTTGAGACTTTTGACACTGCGGGCTCCCCCATCACAGCCCGCCAGATCAAACTCTGGACAAACAGGGACCCCCTCCTAACCATGATAAAGAAATGTGTCCTGACTGGGAACTGGGCGCCGGCACACAGGTCGTGCCCCGAGGAAGTCAGGCCGTTTCAGTGACGGATGGATGAACTCTCCGTCCAAGCCGACTGCCTGTTATGGGGCAGCTGGGTAGTCATGCCTCAGAAAGGAAGGGAAGCGTTCATCAGGGAACTCCACAGCGAGCACCCTGGCATCGTGTTAATGAAGGCCATTGCCCGGTCACACGTGTGGTGGCCGGGGATTGACTCAGACATGGAACACTGGGTTCGCAGGTGCATGACGTTTGCCCAGCTGGGCGAGGCCCCACACAGCCCGTGGCCCTGGCCCAGCAGACCATGGTCACGTATTCACGTGGACTATGCGGGCCCGTTCTTGGGAAAAATGTTCGCGATCGTTGTCGATGCATATTCGAAGTGGATCGAGTGCATCATATTGAACTCATGCACGACATCCAACACTGTGGAGAGTCTGCGTACAGTTTTCGCGACCCACGGCTTGCCGGACATCGATAATGGCCCGTGTTTTACCAACCATGAATTCCAGGAGTTTATGTCGGGCAATGGGATCAAGCACGTCCGGACAGCAGCGTTCAAGCCAGCCTCCAATGGCCAGGCGGAACGGGCGGTCCAAGTCATAAAACAGGGCATGCTACGCATCCAAGGACCCTCCCTTCAGTACCGCCTATCGCGCCTCCTGCTGGCCTACAGGACCCGGCCGCACTCGCTCACGGGAGTCCCACCAGCGGAACTCCTCATGAAATGCATGCTCAAGACGCGGGTGTCCCTCATTCACCCAGCCCTGGCAGACATTATTGAGGGCAAGCGCCAGTCCCAAACCGAACTCCGTGATCGAGGCTCAAGGGGGAGGTGTATAGAAATAGATGACCCGGTATTTGTTCTTAACCATGCTTTGGGACCCAAATGGCTTGAGGGCTCCGTAATTGGCAAAGAAGGAAACAGGATCATGGTGGTCAGATTAAACAATGGGCAGATATGCCGCAAACACTTGGACCAAGTAAAGACAAGGTTCAGTGCAGACACGGAGGAACCGGAAGAAGAGCATGATGAGATAGCACCCACACCACTGCCAACGCATGAGCAACAAAGACAGCCCTCAGCATGCACATTCCCTGCGGCCAGCCCGGACAGGCCGGAATCACCTCAAGTGACAGAGACGCGTGCTGAGGCTCAGCCACCAGAGCCACAACTGCGGCGCTCCACGAGAGAGCGTCGACCACCCGATAGACTTAACCTCTGTAACTAAAAGACCTAAGAGAGGAGGTGATGTCATTTATTTCACCATCTTGCAATGACTATAAGTATGTAACTGTAACTCATGCACACTGTACCTGTACCCTTGTAATGCATACCCTGACCACAGGGAGTGAGCTCCTCACCTGGGCTTCCAGGTACAAAAGGGGAGGACCTGCCCAGAATCAGCACTCTTCAGTCCTGGAAATAAAGTGAAGGTCACAGAGTGATATATCCATGCCTCGTGTGAGTTTGTAACAAGGTGCAGAGACACTACAAGTTCCTTGGTGTAGGTGCACAGCTTTGCCTGAACTGGGACCAGCTTGGGTCGTTCAGCTTGATCGTTCCGTAGCCTCTCAAATGCTTCCTGGCTCATTACTGACTGACTCGTCCCCGTGTCCACTTGCATGAAGACTGGAACGCCATTTATCTCGACTTCCATTATCACTGGAGGACAATCTGTGGTGCAGGTATCTACTCCATACACTTCGTCCTGGGACTGAGCTGCCTCTCTAGTCATCTCCTCATAATCTGCGCTGGATTCACAACCATCTGCTGACTCCTCTTCCATGTGGTGAGTCACAGCTCTTTTGCACATTCACTGGAGGTGGCCCTTTGTGTCGTAGCCTTTGCACACATAGTCTCTGAACCGACACTGATGAGCCCTGTGATTACCTCCGCAATGCCAGCATGGTGCTACTCGACTTATGTTTGCACCCCTCGGCGGACTCGGAGTTAAAGGACTCAAGGGCCTGTCCGCTCTGCCCTGGGCAGATTCACGTTCAACAGTTCTGCCTGTGAAAGGTGCCATTCTATTTACAATACTTGTCAGGTTTGTGTCCTGAGAGTGAGTCATCATCTGCTTGGAGCTGCAGCTTGAGGTCATGAACGCCTGGCTGATGCTGATGGCCTTCTGCAGAGTGACGGTGGTTTCGGCAGATAGTCGCCTGTGAAGAAGGGCCTCATGGCCGATGCCAATTACGAAGACGTCCTGCAATGCATCGGCGAGGGATGCGCCGAATTCACACGATCCTGCCAGCCTCCTGAGGTCGGCAGCTTACTTCGCGATTTCCTGGCCCTCGGGGTGCCGGTGTGTATAAAATCGATGCCTGGCCGTGAGGATGCTCTCCTTCAGTTTGAGTTGGTCCCAAATTAGCACTTTCAGCTCCTCGTATGACTTGGTCGTTGTTTTCTCTGGTGCAAGCAAATCCCTGACGAGGCCATAGACCGCAGGCCCACAACTGGTCAACAGGATAGTTCTGCGCTTATCTGTCAGCATGGCCGGATCCTCGCCTACCATGTCATTTGCTGCAAAATATTGGTCAAGCCGCTCCATAAAGGCACCCCAATCTTCACCCTCTGAGAATTTTTCTAATGCACCATCATTAGTCATTTTTGCATGAAGGTTCGTAATCTCGTCGCCAGTTCTTAAGTCTTTAATACTCTGATTAATGACTCCATGAGGTCTAGTATTGTACTTGAGCTGTTGTGTCCTTAGTCCCATTTATTGTAACTCCAAAGAGAGGCACAAGCATTGTGGGCAGTCTTTTATACTGGGCCCTGCAACCTATGCAGGTGACCCTCAGGTCTCCCACCGCAGTGCCCTCTGGTGGCACAGCTTTTGTGACTATACAGTTAGTGTACATGGTCTACATACATGACAGTATCCAGTGCGCTCAGCCACTTCTTGATATCATGTGGAGTGAATCGAATTGGCTGAAGCCTGACCATGGTGGTGGTGACCTCAGGAGGAGGCCGATAGAGATCATCCACCCGGCACATCTGGCTGAAAATGGTTGCAAATGCTTCAGCCTTGTCTTTTGCTCCGCCATCAGTGAGGATGGTGATATTCATGGAGCCTCCTCTTCCCATTAGTTGTTTAATTGTCCACCCACCATTCACGACTGAATGTCGGAGGACTGCAGGGCTTTAATCTAATCCATTGATTGTGGGATTGCTTAGATCTATCTATCTCATGCTGCTTCTGCTGTTTAGCATGTATGTAGTCCTGTGTTGCAGCTTCCCCAGGTTGGTACCTCATATTTAGGTTTGCCTGGTGCTGCTCCTGGCATGCACTTCTGCACTCCTCATTGAACCAGGGTTGGTCCCCTAGCTTGAAGGTAATGGCAGAGTGAGGGATATGCCGAGCCATGAGGTTACAGATTGTGGTGGAATACAATTCTGCTGCTGTTGAGGGCCCACAGCGCCTCATGGATGCTCAGTTTTGAGCTGCTAGATCTGTTCTGAATCTTTCCCATTTAGCATGGTAGTAGTGCCGCACAACACGATGGAGGGTGCATTCAGTTTGAAGATGGGATTTCGACTCCACAATGACTGCGGTGATCACTGCTACCAATGCTCTTATGGACAGATGCTGCATCTGCGACAGGTAGTTTGTTGAGGACGAGCTCAAGTTGGTTCTTGCTTCAGATTGGTTCTCTTGCCAACAGCTGCAGGACAAGTCTACAGATATGTCCTTCTGCGTTTAACTGCAGTGCGTTAGGCTATGTGTGAGCAACCCCCTTAGGAGAGGTGGGTTGTTAATTTCAATATGTTAATCGCTTATTTAGGTCAATATTAACACAAATTTGGAGATTTAACTGTGGGTGTACGGCTTCCTGGAGCTTGCCAGTGAAAGCAAGATAAGTTCACAGCAATAATTGAGGAGGCTGAAAAATTGACAGACAAATATTCTACTACTAAGTACTGAAACTTCACACCTGCTTTTATGCCTGATTGTATGAAAGGCTTTTGCCCACCTCCTGAGAGGTTACTTTCACAACTTTACAGATTACTTTCACTACTTTGGAAGAAACTGTCACTACTTCGGATGATTGTATGTATGTCTAATCTCCACCTTGAGGCTGTGATCTATCAGATTAATGTGGGTGCCGCTTATGCTGTTTTACTTTGGAATCTCAGATGAGGCCCAAGATGGCCAGCAGCATCAACTGCAGCAGCAACAGGAAGAGCAGCATTAGGAGCCCCAGGAGCAGGAGCACCTCCAGCAGCATCAGCAGGCGCAGCAACAACCTGCTGCTCCACTGGAGAGAAAGGATGAGTCGAGAGGTGCAACTCGCAGGAGGCCATATCCGCAGGCAGAGGATGAGCATCCTGAACATGTCAGAACACCAGTGTCTCAGGAGGCTCAGGGTCTCGAATCAGGGGGTTGCAGCCTGCTGGAAGAAGACCTACCGCCAAGTGGACCTGGTGGCAATGCGTTACCAGTGACTATCAAAATCAGCACCACACTCAAATTCTTTGCATCTGGCTCCTTCCAGGCCTCTGCCGGAGACATTTGCAGGATCTTGCAGTCGGTGACCCACAAATGCATAAGATCGGTGACTGGTGGCATGTTTGCCAGGGAAGGCAATTGCATAGATTTTGCCACCAATGATGCCAGTCATAATGAGAGGGCACTGAGGTTCACAGCTCTGGCTTGCTTCCCACAGGTGCAGGGTGTCATCGACTGCATGCATGTGGCAAGTAAGGCAACCCCAGGAGTATTCATCAACTGCAAAGGCTTCCACTCCATCAATGTGCAGCCGGTGTGCAAACTCAAAGATGTTTATGCAGGTATGCACCAGTTTCCGAGGCAGCTGCATGATGCTTTCCTCCTGCGCCAATCCACCCACCCTGATCTCTTTGCAACTTGAGGCAGTCTTATGGGCTGGCTGCTTGGAGACAAGAGATACCCACTTAAAATGTGGCTGATGACATCCTTGAAGAACCCAACCAATAAGGTCCAGGAGCGATATAATGAAAGCCATAAGACAACCAGGTGTGTCATTGAACAAGCTACCGGCATGCTGAAGATGCGCTTCAGATTCCAGGACAGATCTGGAGGCGCCCTTCAATATGCATCAACATTGCCCAGCAGCAAGGTTTGGTGCTGCAGGAGGAACAAGGCGCACAGCACAGAGCCCCAGATGATTCTGAGGAAGCCGAACTGAAGTGGTGAGAAGCCTTACACTATGCCATTATGCATCAAATGAAGCCCAGGGGGTTGGGGTGGTGGAAGCCGAACTGAAGGCAGGAGAAGCCTTACACTATTCAGCAAGCAGCATCAAATGAAGCCCGGGGGATGGATGGGGGTGTGGGGGGTCGGGGGTGGAGGTGGAAGCTGAACTGAAGGGATGAGAACCCTTACGCCATGCCACTATGCAGCAAGCAGCATCAAATGAAGCCGGGGTTGTGTTCCCGATCTAAGCAAGCCCATTGCGCATGCGCAGACTAGGGTGTGATCCATACTAGGACGTTGACCATGAGGAGAGAGAGAACAAAGAAACTTGTCCTGCCTGCCATTTTGAGCTTCTTACAAAGGTACAATTTAATAATGGGGGCAATACTGACAATGCCATACTCGTGCAAGCCTTCTGTATGATGGTGCTGCAGAGGAGACAATTGATTCGATGTCATCGCATGAGAAATCTCAGAGCACCTAATGTGATGAGAAGGAGGCCTTAGCCACATCGGGTATATATAGACAGGCTTTCATACCTGCACATGAATGATGCAGACTGTCTGAGAAGGCTGCATTTCCATAAAGAAGTTGTAACCGAGATCTGTGAGTTAGTAAAAGCAGACCTGCAACCTAGAAGTGTCAGGAGGACTGTTTTGTCAGTTGAACTGACGGTTACAGCTGCACTTTCATTCTATGCATCTGGATCATTCCAGGCCACAACTGGGGATGTGTGCTCCATTTCTCAACAAGCAACACATATCTGCATTCAGCAGGTGACTGCTGCATTATATGCCCAGAGCAATGACTACTTAAAGTTCCCCATGACCACCCAGGCAATGGTTGAAAGGGCTGTGGGCTTCTCCAGGATTGCTGGCTTCCCAAAGGTACAGGGCTGCATTGATTATACCCACATCGCCTTACGAGCACCTTTGAGGATTCCGAGATATATGGGAACAGAAAAGGCTTCCACTCCGTTAATGTGAAACATGTGTGTGACAACATGCGTTGTATCATGTCAGTTGATGCAAGATATCTAGGGAGCACACACGATGTGTTCATCTGACGAGAGAGTGCTATATCTGCCATGTTTCAGCAGCAGCCAGAAGGGCAGAGCTGGCTACTGGGAGACAAAGGGTATGGCCTCGCCACCTGGCTCATGACGCCCCCACACGTGTAACCTGGACGGAAGCTGACCGGGAGTACAACATGTCGCACATTGCGATGCGCAGCATAATAGAGAGGACCATTGGCATCTTGAAACAGCGTTTCTAATGCCTGGACCATTCTGGAGGCTACTTGCAATAGTCCCCTGAGATTGTTGGTCACTTCACTGTTGAGTGCTGCATGCTGCATAACTTAGCCATCATGAGGCAGCAGCACGTGATAGTAGAAGACCCACCTGAGGTGAGAGTGGCTGATGATGAGGAGGAAGATGGAGATGTCGAGGAGGATGAGGAAGCCATGCAACTACCTGAACCCGGAGCACGACGACGGAGAGGGCGGGCCATCGTGCCCCTTTAATGATTGCTTGAGCCTTGCGCCAGCAGCTCATCCATGAACGCTTTGCTGCCTGAAGGCTCAGCGGCAACTATTCCAAATGGACCATGTTTACTGTTTGGACCTGTTCCATAATGTGGTGTTGTGTTAATGGAACAAATAATGGAAATTATTCTTCTTTAATTCAAAAACTTGTATTAATAATGGAACAAATAATGGAAATGATTCAGTTATAATTTAAAATATATTTTATTCAAAATTTTACAAACATTTGTTTGTACTTAACTTAATTTTAATAAAAATATTCTTGTATCAAACTTTAAAGTTTTCAGTTAAGATCACTTACAAACTTTAACATCATTTACAAACTCTAGGATCACTTAAAAACTTTAAGACCACTTACAAACTTTTACATTTGTACATTTATATAATTTGCAAAAAACTTTAAATTTGAGAACAGTTACAATAGTAACAACAATAATAATAACAACAACAATAACAGCAGCAAAGAAAGGCTGCTCCCATCTCTCCTCCACCTTATTCTAAGACCGCCCGCTGCGCTTGATCTTGTTGACTCCTCCCCTGCCCGCAGGCGGTAGCACAGTGTTTTTCGGGTTAGTACCAAGCTTATTCTTTCGAACATCTCAGGTAATGCGCACTTCTTGATAGGGAGGGGGCAGCTGGTATGGTGGATGGCCCGGCTTGGGCCTCTTCAGAGGCTGGTCTGGGGATTGGAGTGGGAGTGGCAGTTGATTCTGTCAATGGGTGCAGGTTCTGGTCATGTTCCCTTATTGCAGCAGCTAACTCCGACATTCCCTCCCTCATGTGTCCGGACAGTGTATACCTGCAACATTCCCTCCCTCAGGTTCGCCGACATGCCCTCCCTCATGTTGAACAACAGTGTGTCAGCTACCTGCAACATTCCCTCCCTCATATAAACTGAGAGCGCATCAGCTACCTGCGACATTCCCTCCCTCATGGCCACCAACATTATATCCGTTGCCTGAGACATTCCCTCCCTCATGTTCTCGGATTGTGTTCCCATTTCTCGTGAGAGTGTTGTTGCTTCTCTCGACAGTCCAGAAAGCTCATCACCCACCTCACTGATGGTGTCCAGGAGTGATTGCGTAAGGTCAATGCTCTCCACATTCATTGCCATCATCTGAACTACATCAGTTATATCCTGCAGCTCAGGAGAGCACTGTCGAGCTCTCCTTCCTCTTCTCACCCTGGGTGTGGCTTGCTGCATCACACTGGAACCTGCAGCCTTGGACGATGGGGCCCTGGTGTGACTCACTGCATCCTGCTGGGATCCGCAGCCTCAGATGGTGGGGCCCTGAATGTGCCTTGCTGCACCCCACTGGAATCCGCAACCTTGGACTGTGGAGCCCTGGGTGTGCCTCGCTGCAACCTGTGGGGACCCGCAGCCTCGGATGGTGGGGCCCTGGGTGTGTCTCACTGCATCCTGTGGGGACCCGCAGCCTCAGATTATGGGGCTCTGGGTGTGCCTTGCTGCATCCTCTGGGGACCCGCAGCCTCGGATGGTGGGGCTCTGGGTGTGCCTCACTGCACCCCACTGGAATCCCCAAGCTCGGACTGTGGGAAACCATAGAATGTCCCACCAACACTCGCACCACTCAGGAAAGGGGCTGGCACTTCAATGAGTGGCACCTGCACCTCCTCCAAAGTGAGTATAATGGTGGGAACTTAATTCATCATCTCCCCCTCCCCCTGCCCCTCACCCCCATCCTCATGGTCTGGAAGGTGGGATTGGAAGATGTTCTCCTCTTTAGGCACGTCGGCATCTGAATCTTCTTCTGCATTGTCAGAATTGGCCTCAAGTTCTGCAAAATATCACAGAACAAACAAATGGTTAGCAGCAGAGGAGGGGGCAGGGTTGGTAGCATAAGTAGAGTCACACAGCGCAGGCTGATTTGAAGGACCATGATGAATGATTACATCAACCGAAGCGTAGCTGACGGAGACATCCCCATGAACCGAAGCGTAGCTAGCCCGCGCTGTACTGAACATTTAGCAAAGCCAGACTGTGGAATTTGATTTGCAGGACTTACCCTCTCCCTCGAGTGTGGGCCCAGCTTGTGCAGTGCTGGTTGCTTTTCTTCAGGCAGGACCCATCAAAGCAGCGACGCTTTCTTCCTAGGGTGTCAGTGGGTGCAGATTTGCTGGGCCTCCTCCTGTTCGAGTTCTTTCCCATTTTTTGTGTGCCACCTTCCTCTACAAAGATGAAAATATAACTTTTTAGAGAGGGTGTCTTTCTGTTGGATGGGATATGTACAGCTGGTCACTTGTACAATTGAAATTCTATTAAATAAATGAAATATTCCTTACACTAACTACGTGACCAAGGTCCTGCTACTTCTTTTTGCTCTGGCCTCCAGACCTCGGGGTGGTCATCATTGCACAGTAATCTTCTGCAAGTTGGTTCCAGAATTTCTTCATTTCTTTTGGTGAAACTTTTATGTGACCTCTGCTGGTGTCCAGCTCGTGCCATCTGGCCTCAATTACAGTAACCAGTGCCTCCACTTCATCCTCTAACAAATTCTTAGTCCTTGAGCCACATTGTATCTTGCATTGCAGCTCCAATTTTTCCAATGAGGATTAATGTTCTCACACACAACTGGCTCTTTAAAAATGGCCGAATGCAGACCAGGAGCTGTACTGGGCATGGGCATGTGTGCCCATAACAATCACGTCAAAAACGTCTTTTTGTTTCCCACGCATGCACAAAAGGGGCGGGCCATCGTTTTTTTCAGCGCAGACATTAGGCTCCCATCCCCCAACGCTACAGGAAAGGCTGTGCGGCGCTAATTTCAAAAAATAGAACGGGGAAACTTGCTACTTATTCTTTTGGAGTAGTTGGGGCTAAAAAAACAGGCATAGATCTGGCAATGCACCAAAAAACAGCATCGGAGAAAATTGAGTATGTTTTAATAGGGTTAAAAATAAACTTACCTTAATGAACAGGGTTTTAAATATGCAAATTATTGATAACATTTAATTTTTCTGTGTTTTAAAACTCTTAGGCTGGTAAAAGTAGGCTATATAACTGCTTTTACGAGGCGTAAGATTTTGAAGGACATTCGCTGTGCAGGAGTTGGGCAAATAGCCCAACTCTCCGCTCGCCGTTGTCCTTCTTCCGGCGATGAATGCACACTGTCAAAAGACATTTTGACAGATTGCCAATGCCGGTTCTCAGCCCATGCGCATCACACACCAAGAACTGCCATTTGTGAAGCTTCTTTGGGTGCGTACGCACAATGTATGTACCCGGAGAGGCCGCTTTTGATGGCCCAATATTTATGTGGCTCAAAAATGAAACAGAAATGTAATAATCTAACATTGTGCAACACATCCATGTGCATACTCTTGTACAACTACAAATGTTCCAACTCTTCTAAGCACATTTATGTGGTGCAACCCCTGTGGTTTCAGCAAAGGTAGAGGCAGGCTGCTCAGATCCCTGCTCTGACTGCTAAGATGTTCTTGGCCAATGTCCTCTAGATTTTGGAGCCCATGAGGGCCACGGCAAAGACTGCTCCACCTGCAACTGTGCAGGGGCAGACTCAGCCATCGGTACACAAGTTGGTATGTAGGGTACTGACTGAGGCCGGGGGGGGGGGGTGGTGTGGCAATGGGTAATAAGTGGAAGCACTTTGAGCTTAGTCCCCACTTCCATGCCCTCTTTCACCATCATCCTTCTCATTGCCCACCCGCACTTCCATGCCTGCAATAAACTGGAGAGCACTTTGCTGCAGATCAGTGGGGCGATGAACGGCCATGGCTGGTGTTTCATGAATCCTATTTAAGGTGACATTCATAGTATGCAAGCCATTGGTGAGGGACTGCATGCACTCGTTTCTTGCTACGTTTGATGCTCCATGCAGGTGGCTACTCTTTCCATGGACGAAGACATCATTGCAAAGACTTGCAACATCTTGCCGCTCATGTTTGAGACGGACCCCTCCAATCTCTCTGCAAGTGTGCACAGTGCAGCTGGAAAGCCTGCCAATACATTGCACATTCTTTGCTGATGCTCCAGAATTATCCTCTTCATTGACAGCCCCCGAAGTTCAGGATCTGCATCCAGCTGAGCAGAGTTTGGAGAGTCCTACAGCCTCTGACGCAGACTCTCCACTGCTGTCCCCGTCACCACCATCTGCTTTTGCTCACTGGTGATATGTGATTCAGCAGGTGAAAAGCCAACTATCTTCCTTATCGGTCAAACTGAAGTGTGAGTATCTGAGCTGGTACATGATCAGTGAGTGACCTCCTCTGAGGAGTTGTCATCGTCCTCCTGCACCACCTCCTGAGGGATGCTTGAAGGTATTATTGGAGTTTAAAGACGTGAATTAGAACTGTCAAGGTTAATTGATCATTATGCACATGATCATATTTCACTTGCTGCTAACATTAAGTCAACATCAGTGAGTGTTGTATGCATATGGATGCGTGATATTTAATTCTGTCACCAGATAGCTATGAGGTCATCATTTCCCCATCTCCGACAGCCAAGCACATCGAAATAACACTGATGTCCAGTGCCTTCTCTTCTGCAGCTGTCAATGGTGAGGTTGCTGGAGGGCCACCTCTGGTTCTTTGCCTCTCCCTGGTGTTCTGTGCTTTCTTTTTCTGCAAGGAGGGAAAGAAGGGACCTATGAGTGAGAGTAATAGCAGGTATTCGGGGTGACTATGAGGGAGAGGCATGATGTTGCTGATGTGGAGTATGACAAGGACATTCAACACAGGCTTGTTGTGGAGAAAATAATTGTTTAATTGCTTGATCAAGGGAGATACGGCTACACCAGTTCCTCAACTGAGTGGGTTACCAACCATTCTCGTTTGGACACATTCGGAGCTGTTTCTTTATACAAGATTTTTGCAAAGTCATCATTTACAATATCATTGGTCAGTCTCTTTCTATTGCGTGACATTTTTTTTTACTTTGTTACAGATTGTTTAATTTTAAATTTATTAATTGTTACAATATCTTCCTTGGGTATGAACATATGTATCCTGCATTCTGCCTCCTGCCATTAACAGGAACTTATTTCTTAGTTCTGAATAACAGCAGGAAGCCACTTCCTAGGCTCACGACCTTAGCTCTGAATAACAGGAACTCGCACCATTGTCCTATAGCTGCAGCTGATAATCTTGCCACATCAGCAACTTGTGTTTTTGTCTCACTAACATAGTACGTGTTTAATCCCCGCTTCATTGCCTTATTGATAAGGGTGAGTGTTAGTGATGGATGTACAGATGGAGATGTGAGGAAATGCATAGACAGAGAGGGATGGGTGCACCTGCAAGGTAAGTGGAAGCAGCATGCTATAGATAGAGCTAAGCGATCCCACAATCAACGGATTAGATCAAAGCTCTGCAATCCTGCCACATATAGTCGTGAATGGTGGTGGACAATTAAACAACTAACGGCGGGAGGAGGCTCCATGAATACCCCCATCCTCAATGGCAGAGCCCAGCTCGCAAGTGCAAAAGCCAAGGCTGAAGCATTTGCAACTATCTTCAGCCAGAAGTGCCGAGTGGATGATCCATATCAACCTCCTGATGTCCCTACCATCACAGAACCCAGTCTTCAGGCAATTTGCTTCACTCCATGTGACATCAAGAAACGGCTGAGCATACTGTATACAGCAAAAGCTTTGGGCCCTGACAACATCCTGGCTGTTGTGCTGAAGATTTGCTATGTTTTTCTTTATGTGGGCATTGCTGACAAGGCCAGCATTTATTGCCTATCCCTAATTGCCCTTGAGAAGGTGGTGGTGAGCCACCTTCTTGAACTGCTGCAGCCCGTGAGGTGTTTTCTTCAGTACTTTTATCTTGAGTGGCTTGTTCGGGCATTTCAGGGGGCAGTTAAGAGTCAACTACATTGCTGTGAGTCTGAAATCACATTTAGACCAGAGACAAGGTAAGGGCAGCAGATTTCCTTCCCTAAAGGATATTAGTGAACCAGATAGGTTTTTATGACATCCAGTAGTTTCATGATCACCATTACTTTTTATTCCAGACATTAACTGAATTTAAATTACCTCAGCTGCCTGTGGTGGGATTTGAACTCATGTACTTTGGATTGTTAGTCTTGGCCTCCAAATTACAAATCCAATAACATTATGCTACCATTCCCAGCCATGCATCCAGCCAAGCTGTTCCAGTACAGCTATAGCACTGGCATCTACCCGACAATGTGAGGGTCCCGCCAAAGACTGCTCCTCCTGCAGCTATGCAGGGGCAGACTCGGCCATCAGGATCCGAGGAAGTACTGCAGCTCTGACTGAGGAGGAGGCAATGGGGAGAAGTGGAATTCTCTGCTAGCAAGGAGCTGGAGAGAACCTTGCTGCACAGCAGTGGGGCAATGAAGGCTACATTTATATCGCTCTTAAAGATAAAGGGGTGGAAATTCGGTACTGCCCCTTCTGAGGAGTTAATCCAGTTGAAGCGGTAATTTTAGCGACTTGAAAAAGTTTGCACCTCCCACCGAGAAATTTTCTGGAATTGGACCAAGAGCTGGAGCGGCGCTAAATCAGCCATTACACACCTGAGCTGGTGGGGTGGGGGATGCTAATAAAAATGTTGCCGCTAAATGTTGTCAAGCATTGCGCCTGCTCCGCGGTCCAATTCACATCTGGGGAAAAGCCGAGTCTTAAAGGCACGGCAAGGTGAGTTTGTGCATGCGCAGCTCCACCTCCTCACTGACTTGTGAGCAGGAAAATGGAGGCGCAGGGAGGAAGGCAGAAAGCGCACTGTTTCTTGGCCATGGCCCTTGAGGCCTTGCTTGAGGCTGTGGAGAGGCGCAACAATGCGTTATATCCTGGAGGGGGACGAAGGTCAGCACCAAGGGTCTTCAGGAGGTTGTGGAGGGAGGTGGCCCAGCACGTCTCTGCCCGCGGCATGGTGGTCAGGGCAGTGACACAATTTTGCAAAAAGTTCATCAACCTCACTAGAGTCGTCAGGGTGAGTAACCTTTACATTACATGTGACCCTTACTGTCTTACACAATGTAAAGCCTTTACACTGCCAACCCCTTCTCTATGTACACCAGGTCATGCTCCTCATTGCTGGAGACACCCTAAAATCTCTCTATCGCCTCACCAGACATGCCCCACCCATCCAAGCGTCTCTCACCTTTTAACTCCCGACCCAGCCTGAGGACACCTACCATCTGCTTTTAACTCTTCATATGCGGTCACAGGCCTTCAGCCTCATATTTACTCACAGCCCTCTGTCCCCAAATCCCACCGTTGACACATTCACTGTGTGCTGCTATGCAGGCGGAGATGCAGAAATGCACACCTTGCGACATGAGTAGCAAATCATGTACTGCAGACACATGTGGCACACGAGTAGTTACAGACACACTGACAACTTCTTGTTTTGGTCATTGCAGGCCAAACTTGGCCACAATGGGCGAGAGCAGCAGTAGATTGGAGGAGTGGAGACAGACCTCCAGGACCTCACCAACGTGGAGGAGCAAGCGTCTGCCCTCATGGACGCACCAGTCGGGGCGGTGGCGTCCAGCAACACGGAGTCCCAGCTCAACAGTGACGGTTTGGGAATGAGATGGGTATTTTTGTGAGACCCCTTACCCTTGAGCCCACATGCCTTACAACAAGTAGCTTCAAAATAATGATGCCCCCTCCTTCTTGCCTTCCTGCCCCATTCTCCAATTTCTACCCACACTTCTGTTGCTTTGTGCTTACAGATGATGAGCCAGATGGGCTGCAGCCTGCCCTTCAGCTGCCGTCGTCACACGAAGGGGAAGATGAGGAGGACCTGGAGACGAGTGTGGCCACAGAGCGGGCTAGCAAATGGGGAGACCAGCTCTGTGGACGAGACAACTGTCATGGAGCTCCACATAGTGGATGACTGCTTCACCTAGTGGACTACTATGGTAATTCAACACCTAATGTATAATGATAAAAGGGACATGTGACAAAGTCACATGATGTGTTGGAGCCATATTATGTGTGTGCTTTAGTGGTGTAAGAATATATCACATTTTGCAAATAAGAATAATATAACTGGATTCCCTAGCTGAAATTGTTGTTGGTGGATGACTCAGCCAACCAACATAGATTCTTTGAGAGGTTCCTTTTTTGCAGAGCAGCTAAAAATTCAAGGTAAATTACAAGCACACTTAGCTGAACTGTCAGAGTCCAGATAGTTGCGCCGAAGGGAATAATAGGGCGCTGGGTGAGTTCCATCGCAACCGAGAGACTTTGTGAAGTGGATAGAAATGTTTTTCACCGGGACTAGTACCGTTGAAGTCCCCGATGATGAAATCCATAACCAGGTGGTGTTAGAAAGAAAACGGGCTCTTTTCCTCACTGAAGCAGACCTCGAGGTGTATGAAACACTGAAAATATTGCTTGTTCCTGTCAAGCCAAAGGACACGTCACTGACAGAGATTCTAATCAAGTTAGAACAGCACTGCAGCCCTGAGCACCTGGAAATTGCTGAAAAGTTATAGTTTTGGAATACGAGATCAATTACATGACAAGAGTATCAGTGAGTACATTGAAGCTATCCAGTCACTGCCATTTCAGGACCGAGCATTGCGTAACCATTTTGTTTGTGGGTTGAAAATGAAGCATTCAGAAGGAAATTGTTGATAACACTTAACTTGATTTTAGATTTAGCTTGTCAGATAGCTATGTTGATGGATATGGCCAACCACTACTCCGAAGAATTTTGCAACCTTTCTAGTCATTAGACAACCGAGGTGAATCGCCTGCAGGTTAATAGTCATCATCATCATCATAGGCAGTCCCTCGAAATCGAGGAAGACTTGCTTCCACTCTAAAAGTGAGTTCTTAGGTGATAGAACAGTCCAATAAGGGAATTACAGTCTCTGTCACAGGTGGGACAGACAGTCATTGAAGGACAGGATGGATGAGGAGTCTGGTTTGCCGCATGCTCCTTCCGCTGCCTGCGCTTGTTTTCTGCATGCTGTCAGCGACAAGACTTGAGGTGCTTAGCAACCTCCCGGATGCTCTTCCTCTCCTTAGGATGGTCTTTGTCGGTGGGGATGTTGCATTTTATCAAGGAGGCTTTGAGAGTGTCCTTGAAACATTTCATCTGCCCACCTGGGGCTCGCTTGCCATGTGGGAATTCCTAGTAAAGCACTTGCTTTGGGAATCTTGTGTCAGGCATGCGAACAATGTGGCCCGCTCACTGTGGCTGGTCATGTGTGGTCAGTGCATCGATGCTGGGGATGTTGGCCTAACGTTGGTGCGTCTATCCTCCCAGGGGATTTGCAGGATCTTGCGGAGACAAGGCTGGTGGAATTTCTCCAGCGATTTGAGGTGTCTACTGTAGCTGGTCCACATCTGAGCTATACAGGAGGGTGGGTATCACTACAGCCCTGTAGACCATAAGCTTTGTGCCAGATTTGAGGGCTTGATCTTCGAACACTCTCTTCCTCAGGCGGCTGAAGGCTGCATTGGCTCACTGGAGGCAGTGTTGAACCTCGTTCTAATAGTAAAAGGCAGTTGGGCCCCAAGGTCTCAGCAACTGGCCAAGCTAACACTACATTGAAGTCATATTATCGGTGTCTGGGACAACACATTGCTCAAAACTGTCCATATGGCAGAGTGTTTCTTGTGCAAGAAAAATGGGCATCTTGCAAAGGCATGCTGACTTAAGAGTAAACCGATATTCAAGGCTATAATAGAAATCACCAGACATTACATAGCACTGAAGAAAAGCAACAGGATGAGGAGGTTCTGGAGATTCACGTCATCAGGAGCACAAGGGTATCTAACAACAATTCGCAAATATCGTCATCCAAGTAGATGTTGCAGGATCCAAGATATGTATGGAAATTGACACTGGTGCATCCATAAGCGTAGTACCGGAATTGCTATATCTTGACAAATTAAGGGATTGTTCACTGGAGAAATCGAAGTTAGAGCTGCGTGGCTACTCAGGACAGCAAATTCCTGTAGTTGGATGTATCACCATACCGGTGAAATACTAAGTTCAGTTTCAGAACTTCCCTCTCTTAGTAATGACAGGAGAAAAGTCTGTCTTAATAGGTAGAAATTGGTTGGGATCACTGAAGCTGGATTGGAATTAGATTTTTCGTGTTGAAACGAGATTTGCATTGAAGGATGATGTCATCAAACAATATCTGAAAGTGTTCCGTGAAACAGGCAGTCCGAACAATGAACAAAATGTTGAATCATTGTGGGTGGAGATTAGAGATAGTAAGGGGAAAAAGTCACTGGTGGGCGTAGTTTATAGGCCCCCAAATAATAACTTCACAGTGGGGCGGGCAATAATCAAGGGAATAATGGAGGCATGTGAAAAAGGAACGGCAGTTGTCATGGGGGATTTTAACCTACATATCGATTGGTCAACTCAAATCGCACGGGGTAGCCTGGAGGAGAAATTCATAGAATGCATACGGGATTGTTTCTTAGAACAGTATGTAACAGAACCTAAAAGGGAGCAAGCTATCTTAGATCTGGTCCTGTGTAATGAGGCAGGAAAAATAAACGATCTCCGAGTAAAAGATCCTCTCAGAATGAGTGATCACAGTATGGTTGAATTTGTAATACAGATTGAGGGTGAGGAAGTTGTGTCAGAAACGAGCGTACTATGCTTAAACAAAGGGGACTACAGTGGGATGAGGGCAGAGTTGGCTAAAGTAGACTGGAAACACAGACTAAATGGTGGCACAATTGAGGAACAGTGGAGGACTTTTAAGGAGCTCTTTCATAGTGCACAACAAAAATATATTCCAGTGAAAAAGAAGGGCGGTAAGAGAAGGGATAACCAGCCGTGGTTAACCAAGGAAATAAAGGCGAGTATCAAATCAAAGACCAATGCGTATAAGGTGGTCAAGGGTAGTGGGAAACTAGAAGATTGGGAAAATTTTAAACAACAGCAAAGAATGACTAATAAAGCAGTAAAGAAAGGAAAGATAGATTTCAAAGGGAAACTTGAGCAAAACATAAAAACAGATAGTAAAAGCTTTTACAGACATATAAAATGGTAAAGAGTGACGAAAGTAAATGTTGGTCCCTTAGAAGATGAGAAGGGGAATTTAATAATGGGAAATGTGGAAATGGCTGAGACCTTAAACAATTATTTTGCTTCGGTCTTCAGAGTGGAAGACACAAAAACCATGCCAAAAATTGCTGGTCACGGGAATGTGGGAAAGGGAGGACCTTGAGGCAATCACTATCACTAGGGGGGTAGCGCTGGACAGGCTAATGGGACTCAAGGTAGTCCCCTGTTCCTGATGAAATGCATCCCAGGGTATTAAAAGAGATGGCGGAAGTTTATAGCAGATGCATTCGTTATAATCTACCAAAATTCTCTGGACTCTGGGGAGGTACCAGTGGATTGGAAAGCAGCTAATGTAACGCCTCTGTTTAAAAAAGGGGGCAGACAAAAGGCAGGTACTATAGGCCGGTTAGTTTAACATCTGCAGTGGGGAAAATGCTTGAAACTATCATTAAGGAAGAAATAGCGGGACATCTATATAGGAATAGTGCAATCAAGCAGACGCAACATGGATTCATGAAGGGGAAATCATGTTTAACTAATTTACTGGAATTCTTTGAGGATATAACGAGCATGGTGGATAGAGGTGTACTGATGTATGTGGTGTATTTAGATTTCCAAAAGGCATTCGATAAGGTGCCACACAAAAGGTTACTGCAGAAGATAGAGGTATGCGGAGTCAGAGGAAATGTATTAGCATGGATAGAGAATTGGCTGGCGAACAGAAAGCAGAGAGTCGGGATAAATGGGTCCTTTTCGGGTTGGAAATCGGTGGTTAGTGGTGTGCCACAGGGATCGGTGCTGGGACCACAACTGTTCACAATATACATAGATGACCTGGAAGAGGGGACAGAGTGTAGTGTAACAAAAGTTGCAGATGACACGAAGATTAGTGGGAAAGCGGGTTGTGTAGAGGACAGAGAGGCTGCAAAGAGATTTGGATAGGTTAAGCGAATGGGCGAAGGTTTGGCAGATGGAATACAATGTCGGAAAGTGTGAGGTCATCCACCTTGGGAAAAAAAACAGTAAAAGGGAATATTATTTGAATGGGGAGAAATTACAACATGC
This sequence comes from Pristiophorus japonicus, assembly GCF_044704955.1. Lineage (NCBI taxonomy): Eukaryota > Metazoa > Chordata > Chondrichthyes > Pristiophoridae > Pristiophorus > Pristiophorus japonicus. The sequence goes on from NC_091981.1 coordinate 89,712,450, forward strand.
TGAGATGCAGAGGGAGCTGGGGGTCCTTGTGCATGAAACTCTTTTGAGTTTACCTGAAAAAAAAACATAAACATTAAACCGTGCCACCTGCCTGGGTGACACAGCAGACATTTTCAAGGCCCCTTTTTTTTTTCCTTTTTTTGTGTTTTTTTTTCTTTCTTTTTTTTTTTGGGCACTAAAATCACATTTTTCCAAGTGCCCCCTATAAAAGGGGAGGGGGACACTAAAAGCACCGGCAATTAAAACAAATTAAGCTTTAAAACGTAAAATCAAATTAAAATTTGGTTGCCGGGCGTGATCATGCACTCCAGTCCCTCCGGTGCCCACCTCTCGCGGAAGGCCGCGAGCGTACCGGTGGACAGCGCGTGCTCCATCTCCAAGGACACCCTGGACCGGATGTAAGAGCGGAAGAGAGGCAGGCAGTCAGGTTGAACGACCCCCTCGACCGCCCGCTGCCTGGACCGGCTGATGGCACCCTTGGCCGTGCCCAGGAGCAGTCCTACGAGGAGGCCTTCGGACCTACCCGCTCCCCTCCGCACAGGGTGCCCAAAGATCAGGAGAGTGGGACTGAAGTGCAGCCAGAATTTCAGGAGCAGCCTCTTCAAATAATAAAACAGGGGCTGCAACCATGTGCATTCCATAAAAACATGGAACACGGACTCTTCCAGACCGCAGAAATTGTAGGCGGCCTGGGAGTCCGTGAACCGGCTTAAAAATTTGTTGCACGGCACTGCTCCGTGCACCACCCTCCAGGCCAAGTCCCTGATGAATAGTGGGAGGACCTGAAAGGTGGTATGCCATGGCGTGTCCGGACGGCCGGCGAGGATGGCAAAGTTGAGAGTGTGCAGGAGCAGCCCGTACAGGAAACCCCTCCGCGCGGAACTGAAAGGCACGGAGGGGATTTCCCCGAGGCGGCTCAAGTTGTGAGGCGCCGGCCCCCGAGGGAGGTTCCGGGGTTTGGCGCCGATGAGGAATTCCGTCCGGACGGGGGTCAGTTCGGACGGGATCTCCCCACGTGCTTGAGCCTCCTCGATGCACCTAACGGGGTCAGGGCCCAGAGCTGTTTTTAGCGACTCGATGGCATTGGCCGCGTGGCGGACGTTGGCATAATTTAGGCGCCGCGCCAGCGTGTCTGGCGCCATCTAGCCCGCTCCTCCGCCATCGAGCAGGTCCCTGACCCTGGTCACCTCACCAGCCACAGCCCTCTCTTCCGACCGCCACATAAAACCTCGGTCGTGGAGGTACGGATTCCCGAGCAGCGGCTCCTGCAGGACGGCCGCCACTCCAGCCGGCGGAGAGCTGCGCTTGGTGGAGACTTTGTTCCAGGCCCTGATGAGTTCCTTGTAAAAGACAGGCAGCTCCCGGAGGGCGGTCCTGACACCCCCCAAGTTCACAAACAGGAGCTGCGTGTCGTAATTGAGGTCGCGCTGCTGGCGGAAGAAATACGTCGCCAGAGCACACCACCAAGGAGGGGGCTCGACGTAAAGGTATCTCTGCAGGGTCTGAAGCCGGAAAGTCGCGAGCTGGGCGCTGACGCACACCAACGACTGACCGCCCTCCTCAAGCGGGAGACTCAAGACCGCGGCAGAGACCCAGTGCTTCCTCCTTGTGCATGAAACTCTTTTTGGAGTTCACCTGCAAAAACATAAAACATTAAACCGTGCCACCCGACCTGGGTGACACACCAGACATTTACAAGGCCCATTTTTCCTTTTTTTTGTTTTTTTTTTGTGTTTTTCATTTTTTTTTTGGTTTTTTTTTTGGGCGCTAAAATCTAATTTTTCCAGTGCCCCCTATAAAAGGGAAGGGGACACTAAAAGCACCGGCAATTAAAACAAATTAAACTTTAAAACGTAAAATCAAATTAAAATTTGGTTGCCGGGCGTGATGATGCACTCCAGTCCCTCCGGTGCCCACCTCTCGCGGAAGGCCGCGAGCGTACCGGTGGACACCGCGTGCTCCATCTCCAAGGACACCCTGGACCGGATGTAAGAGCGGAAGAGAGGCAGGCAGTCAGGTTGAACGACCCCCTCGACCGCCCGCTGCCTGGACCGGCTGATGGCACCCTTGGCCGTGCCCAGGAGCAGTCCTACGAGGAGGCCTTCGGACCTACCCGCTCCCCTCCGCACAGGGTGCCCAAAGATCAGGAGAGTGGGACTGAAGTGCAGCCAGAATTTCAGGAGCAGCCCCTTCAAATAATAAAACAGGGGCTGCAACCATGTGCATTCCATAAAAACATGGAACACGGACTCTTCCAGACCGCAGAAATTGCAGGCGGCCTGGGAGTCCGTGAACCGGCTTAAAAATTTGTTGCACGGCACTGCTCCGTGCACCACCCTCCAGGCCAAGTCCCCGATGAATAGTGGGAGGACCCCTGCGTAGAGTGCCCTCCATCGGGGACCCCCGCCTCCTCCGGACGGCAAGATGGTACGCCATGGCGTGTCCGGACGGCCGGCGAGGATGGCAAAGTTGAGGGTGTGCAGGAGCAGCCTGTACAGGAAACCCCTCCGCGCGGAACTGAAAGGCACGGAGGGGATTTCCCCGAGGCGGCTCAAGTTGTGAGGCGCCGGCCCCCGAGGGAGGTTCCGGGGTTTGGCGCCGATGAGGAATTCCGTCCGGACGGGGGTCAGTTCGGACGGGATCTCCCCACGTGCTTGAGCCTCCTCGATGCACCTAACGGAGTCAGGGCCCAGAGCTGTTTTTAGCGACTCGATGGCATCGGCCGCGTGGCGGACGTTGGCAGAATTTAGGCACCACGCCAGCGTGTCTGGTGCCATCCAGCCCGCTCCTCCGCCATCGAGCAGGTCCCTGACCCTGGTCACCTCACCAGCCACAGCCCTCTCTTCCGACTGCCACATAAAACCTCGGCCGTGGACGTACGGATTCACGAGCAGCGGCTCCTGCAGGACGGCCGCCACTCCAGCCGGTGGAGAGCTGCGCTTGGTGGAAACTTTGTTCCAGGCCCTGATGAGTTCCTTGTAAAAGACAGGCAGCTCCCGGAGGGCGGTCCTGACACCCCCCAAGTTCACAAACAGGAGCTGCGTGTCGTAATTGAGGTCGCGCTGCTGGCGGAAGAAATACGTCGCCAGAGCACACCACCTAGGAGGGGGCTCGACGTAAAGGTATCTCTGCAGGGTCTGAAGCCGGAAAGTCACGAGCTGGGCGCTGACGCACACCAACGACTGACCGCCCTCCTCAAGCGGGAGACTCAAGACCGCGGCAGAGACCCAGTGCTTCCTCCTTGTGCATGAATCCCGTAAAGTTAGTTTGCAGGTGCAGCAGGTAATCAGGAAGGCGAATGGAATGTTGGCCTTCATTGCGAGAGGGATGGAGTACAAAAACAGGGAGGTCCTGCTGCAATTGTGTAGGGTATTGGTAAGGCCGCACCTGGAGTACTGCGTGCAGTTTTGGTCACCTTATTTAAGGAAGGATATATTGGCTTTGGAGGGGGTACAGAGACGATTCACTAGGCTGATTCCGGAAATGAGGGGGTTACCTTATGATGATAGATTGAGTAGACTGGGTCTTTACTTGTTGGAGTTCAGAAGGATGAGGGATGATCTTTTTGAAACATTTAAAATAATGAAAGGGATAGACAAGATAGAGGCAGAGAGGTTGTTTCCACTGGTCGGGGAGGCTAGAACTAGGGGGCACAGCCTCAAAATACGGGGAAGCCAATTTAAAACCGTGTTGAGAAGGAATTTCTTCTCCCAGAGGGTTGTGAATCTGTGGCATTCTATGCCCAAGGAAGCAGTTGAGGCTAGCTCATTGAATGTATTCAAGTCACAGATAGATAGCTTTTTAACCAATAAGAGAATTAAGGGTTACGGGGAGGGGGCGGGTAAGTGGAGCTGAGTCCGCGGCCAGATCAGCCATGATCTTGTTGAATGGCGGAGCAGGCTCGAGGGGCTAGATGGCCTCCTCCTGTTCCTAATTCTTATGTTCTTATCCATGGTTTCAAGGCGAGTGTCAGGGTACAGAAGGAAGCTAGACCAGTTTACTGCAAGCCACGTCCCGTACCATACGCACTCAAGGAGAAAGTTGAGCAAGAACTCAAAAAACTAGAAACTGAGAACATTGTCTGTAAGATAGATTTAATAATTGGGATACACCCATTGTTGTTGTACCTAAGTTAGATGGTAAGGTAAAGTTGTGTGGTGATTATGAAGTAACTGTAAATCAGGTTCTAGAGGGTAATCTCCACAATGCATTGCCAAATGTAGAAAAGTTTTCACAACATTGACAGATGGACAGTTCTTCTCGAAGTTAGATCTGACAAATGCCTACTTCCAACTTGAGCTAGATGAGGAGTCCAAGCCATGCTTGTCTATAAATACTCATCTAGGCCTATTTCAGTTTAATAGGCTACCATTTGGAGTGTCTGCTGCCCCCGCCATATACCAAGGAGTGATGAACCAGATTTTGCAAGGCCTTGAATGGAGAGTATGTTATTTAGATGACATACTCATTTCAGCACCAAACAGGCAAATCCGTAATAACATATTGAATGAAGTGCTCAAATGACTAGAGCAGCACAGAGTAAGAGTGACTGCTCGCAAGCATGAGTTATTTCGAAACTCAGTGGAGTACTTAGGGCACAGAGTAGACAAAGATGGTTTACATCCAACCAATGGAAAGCTGGATGCAATCAGAAATGCACCCACTCCCAAGAATGTCACTGAACTTCAATCCTTTTTCGGTCTTTTGAACTGTTATGGGAAATTCCTACAAAATTTGGCTAAAGTATTATATCCACTGAATGAGCTGCTGAAAAACAGGTCCATTGGAAGTGGTGCAGAAGAATGCAACGCAGCATTCAAAGAGTGTAAAAGTCGGTTTGTAGAGAGTACCATGTTGGTTCACTATGACGTTTCTAAGGAGATCAAGCTAGTATGTGGCGCCTCTCTGTGTGGAGTTGAGGCAATGATCTCTCATGTATTACATAGTGGGGAGGAGAGACCAATTGCTTTTGCTTCACGCACTCTCAGTGCCAGTGAGTGTAATTATGCGCAGAGCGAAAGAAAAGCTTTTGGCATTGATTTTTCGGGTCAAGAAGTTCCACAAATACTTCTATGGTTGTAAGTTTACTATCGTTACTGACCATCAGCCCCTGACAGCAATCCTCCATCCAATGTTCCTCGTTCCAAACTTAGCTGCATCCCGAATGCAGAGATGGGCTTCGATTTTGTCAGCATATACATATGACATTGAGTACAGACGATCTGCTTATCACAGTAATGCTGATGCTATGTCCAGGTTGCCATCCCCATCATAAGTTACACCCAATAGGGAAGAAGTGTTCTATTTTTCATACATTGATGAACTGCCAGTCACAGCTGAAGAGATTAGTAGAGCAAGTAAACCTGACCCAGTTATGTCAAATGTGTGTGATTACATTGCAAACGGCTGGCCAAAATGATATCAGAAATGATATTCATCCATACTTCATTCATAGGAATGAATTATCAGTGGATACAGATTGTATCATGTGGGGTGCAAGAGTAGTTATCCTGAATAAGTTCAGGTCCAAATTATTTGGAGATCTTCATGATCAGCACTTGTGAATGTGCTTGACCAAGAGTTTTGCACACAGTTACTTATGGTGGACAGGTTTAGATAATAGAGTACATTGTTAGGCAGTATACAACATGTCAATCGTTAAGCAAGAAATCGCCATCAGTACCATAACAGCCATGGAAATGGCCTCCCACGTTGTGGCAATGGTTACATGTAGATTTTGCTGAGCTAGGACAACAATTGTTCATTGTGATTGATAGCCATTCAAAGTGTACAGTTTTGGTCTCCTAACTTGAGGAAGGACATTCTTGCTATTGAGGGAGTGCAGCGAAGATTCACCAGACTGATTCCCGGGATGGTGGGACTGACCTATCAAGAAAGACTGGATCAACTGAGCTTGTATTCACTGGAGTTCAGAAGAATGAGAGGGGACCTCATAGAAATGTTTAAAATTCTGACGGGTTTAGACAGGTTAGATGCAGGAAGAATGTTCCCAATGTTGGGGAAGTCCAGAGCCAGGGGTCACAGTCTAAGGATAAGGGGTAAGCCATTTAGGACCGAGATGAGGAGAAACTTCTTCACCCAGAGAGTGGTGAACCTGTGGAATTCTCTACCACAGAAAGTAGTTGAGGCCAATTCACTAAATATATTCAAAAGGGAGTTAGATGAAGTCCTTACTACTCGGGGGATCAAGGGGTATGGCGAGAAAGCAGGAAAGGGGCACTGAAGTTTCATGTTCAGCCATGAACTCATTGAATGGCGGTGCAGGCTAGAAGGGCTGAATGGCTTGCTCCTGCACCTATTTTCTATGTTTCTATGTTTCTATGTAAAGTGGTTAGAGGTGTTTCCGATGCGGAAAATAATAACAGGTGAAACACTAGACAATTTGCAAAGATTATTTTCCTCATATGGCCTCCCAGAAGAAATTGTGTTTGATAATGGGCTGCAATTTTGTTCAGAAGAATTTGCACAGTCATGAGCAGAAATGGTGTGAAACATTCCAAAGTTCCACCATACCACCCTACTCAAATGGTGCAGCAGATCACACAGTACAAATTGTAAAATCTGCCCTCATCAAGCAAATGTTGGATCCACATCCAAGGAAATGGCGGTTGTCGTTTGACCACAAATTGGCTAATTTTCTGATTAGTAATCGTAATACTCCTCATAAAACTACTGGTAGAACACTAGCAGAGTTGTTTCTCAAACGACAGCCACAAACCAGGTTCTCGTTGTTAAAGCCAAACTTGGCAGTCAATAGAAGAGAAACAATTGAGACAGAAAAAGAATCATGATACAGATAGAGTAAGAAAAAGAAGTGTGAAATTGAATCAAAAGTTCAGAGTGAACCATCACCATAAATGGTTAAAGTGGTTACGAGGAAGTGTAGTGAAGATATGTGGTCCTCGCACATATTTGGTCGAGATGTTTAATCATGGATATGTTAGGTTTGTTCACATTGATCATATTTTATCTATAGATGTGGTAGTTGAAAGTTGAAATGATTCAATTATTTCAGAATTTAAGTCTGAGTCCGAGTCAGGCAGATAAACAGTCTGAAGTTGTAGAGAGTCAACATGTAGATCAAGGGTTCCCTTGGAGGAAAACTCTCCTCAAGCTCAGCCTAGAATGAGTCTAAGTTCGACACCACATTTGCAAAGTTCTGTTCAAGAGAGAAGTTATCCTCTTCAAAACAGAAAACTAGTTATTAAGTTTGATTTATAAATATGGCAAAATAAGTTCATATCTTTTGTTATTTCTAACCATGCAAGTTATGTATGATGATTATATTGTTATGATTACTTCTTTATTAAGGAGGGAGAAGTATAGTATAGGGCTCCACCTAATGGACTGCGGAGGTAATGCAACTCCTGATGTATATTAATAAAAGAGTCATGTGACAAAGTCACATGATGTGTTGTAATCACCTTGTATGTGTGGTTTAGTAATGTCGTAAGAATATATCACAACCACATTCCTCGGGTTTGCAGATCCAGACACTGCTGTCCCTAGTGGCCTGCAGCAATGCCCAGTGCGAGGGGAAGCTCGGGGGCCAGCTCTCCGGACGGTACGTCGGCTCAGGAGTCCTGCTCATAGACAGGTAGATGAGGATCTGGATTTGGAGGCTATGTACAGGAAGTCCATGCAGATGCACCGTGAGCTTATGGGTGCATTGGGGAGGGTGCCGCAGAGCGTGGATGCACTTGCTTTGAGTGTGGTGGCGGCTGCCTCAAGCATTGCCCATGCCTCCCAGCAGTCCACAGAGCCTTGCCCAGCTAAACTGGGTAGCTAGCTCAACGAGCGACAATGGGGGCACAGAGGTGATAGCACATATTGTAGTGTATGTATGCACCTTTGGTAATGACTCCACGAGGCAGGGTTTTGTACTTAAACTGTGTAGACTGTCGTCCTTTATTTGCAGCTCCTTGAGCGAGGACACCAAGCTGTGAGCTTCCTTTTATACTGGGTTACCTGCAGTGTGCAGGTAACCCTTAGGTCTCCAATAGCAGCACCCTCTCATGTACAGGTAAGGTGTGTACAGTGTAACTGTGTACATTCAGTGTTACAGACATCATACAGCAATGCAAGCATGCATATATAACACATACCATGGTTTACGTGGCAGCAGACATGAAATCACAGGACAAATCCTCGCAAGGTCTTTGTGATGTCATGCAGTCATTGGTTGCTGGCATGCACTCTCAGACTGTACATTTCAAGCACAGTCAGCGCTGATGCAGACTCAGTTTGATGCCATACAAGCAGTGTCTGCTGCCATCCTCTCTGTCATCCCCACATTCCGACAGAGAACAGATGGTGCCACAACAGGTCAGCAATCTGTGGGGGCACATATTGCTCCTGATGCTCTGGCTCCTCCCTGGAGGAGTGGCAATGGGCCGCTGGAAATGGAAGGTGCAGTCCTTCCTCGCAATGACAGCATTCTGGCTCCCACCACTGCCAGTCTGCCTCTGCACCTGCCATGGCCTGCACCCCAGCCATCCCACAGTGCTGCCGCCCATCCTGAGGCGGTGCAGTCAGAGAGTCGAGCCTTACAGGGCCACAGCTGGTCCAGGGCGTCATCATAGGCAGTCTGTCCTGTCTCCCTCAGACATAGAGCAGCCCTCAAAGCGGCCTTGCTGCAAGCACTGAGGCCATATTGAAGAAGAGCAGTAGGCATGGGAGGGGAGTGAGGTCGAGGCGTGGGAACTGCCAACGCAAGATGCACTGATCAAATGTGTCCCCTTGGGATGTTTGTACAAATGTTCTGGATGATAATTATGGGGCCAAAATTGCCCTTTTCTGCAAGGCGGCCATGGGTCAGTACGGACTGACAGCCTAGTCGGCATGGAGTGTCCAACGCTTGGGGCATTGCCCTCTGTGTTTTTTCCGACGGTGTACATCACTGCTCCACTACCCCCACTTCCGCCCCACTCCTGCGTATGCACCAGTAACGATATGATTAAAGTACGCGCCACCTAGGCCCCGCTCCGGAAGCCAAATAGCCCTGAAACTTGCTTGTGGCTGCTTGTCGGGGCCAACGACAGGTTTTTGGGTCAGAGCACACTGTGGGATGAAGACCGCCAGTGGCATTTAAACGCCCACTGCTGCTCCCACCATTCTTGTCAGCCAAATTTTTTTTGATGGTTATAAGCATTGAAAGTTGCGTCAGTGAGAATGGATTTGTAAATTAGTCTGCAAGATAGAATGCTGCTTGAGGAGGTTGTGCTTGAACAGGTTTAAAAGATGGGCTCAGTGCTGGCAGCGGAACGCCTCCTGCACATTGTGTGTGGCAGGGAAGCTCACAGGAGAAGGCGGTGCTGGTACAATGGATGGCAAGGCAGCGTCTATGGGACCCAGCTGACAGGGGTGAGCAAGATGTAGAAGGCCATGGAGATGGCGTCAGACCACAAAATAAAGAGCTACACTGGGAAGGACTTTAAGAAGGGCATGCTGCGATGGGGAGGGTTAAGGATGCAGACCCCCAACACCAGAGAGTGAGGAAGATGGAGAGGAGGCAGCATCAACAGGAGCCACATGTTTACCAGCACCAGGATGCAGAGGGTGAGGACCAACATGAGCAGGAGGGAGAAAGCAATGAGGCAGCTGTCAGAGAAAGATGCCAACATAGACGTGGTGCAGAAGGCCCTATCGTCAAAGGGTCTACAGACAGCAGATCTCCTACATGGACTTCACTGATGATCAGAGCCTCCAGAGACTGTGATTCCGCAAATCTGTGGTCACAGAGCTCCTCAATCTCCTGCAACCAGACCTGCACCTCCAACAAGGTTGAGGACAGCACTATCAGTGGCATCAAAGGTCACTATCGCTCTGAATTTCTGTGCCACTGGATAGTTTCAAGCTGCAACAGCAGACACCTCTAACATCTCACAATTTGCCGCACATTGCTCCATCCGGCAACTCACAAATGCTCTTTACAAGAGGAGGATGGACTACATATCCTTTCCAATGACCAGAGAGGAGCAGTTGGAATGGCACACCAGATTCGTAAGGATAGCGGGCTTCCCCAGGATTCCGGGCGCCATAGACTGCATCCACATTGAGGGTGCCGCAGAACAATCCCGAGGTGTTCGGTAACTGCAAGTGATTCCACTTCCTCAGTGTCCAGCTGGTGTGTGACAACAACCACAAAATCATGGCCGTTGATGCCCGGTATCCTGGCAGCAGCCACGATGCTTTCAGCCTGCAGCAGTGCTAGGTGTGTTTGCTGTCCCAAATTAAGATTGCGCCTGGCTCCTTGGAGTCAAGGGCTACCCACTCTGCACTTGGCTGCTGACTCCCCTTCGTCACCCCATGACTGCTGCGCAGCAATCGTACAGTGACTGTCATTCAGCCACCAGGTGCATCATTGAGCAGACCATCGGAATACTTAAACAGAGGTTCCATTGCCTGGATCGCTCAGGATGAGTGCTGCAGTACTCGCCTGAGCGGGTGTCCCTATTCGTCGTCATCTGCTGCATGCTTCACAACCTGGCAATCATGAGGGCACACCCACTGAAGGATGACAAAGCAGTAGCACCTGAGGAGGAGGAGCAGGAAGAGGAAGTGCAGGAGGAGGAGCAGGAGGCACAGGAGGAGGAGCAGGATGAGGCTCGGCAGCCACGCAGGAGGCGGCGTCGCTATCCGGACGCTGCAAGGGAAGTCTGAGACCGTCTCATTGCTGCTCATTTCCGCTGACTTCATCCACACTTTGAACTTCATCTGTGCATCTCCATGGGCAAACCAATGAGCCCGTTCACACATCATTCTCCATAGTGAAATGAGAGACCGGCACAGATATTCAAAACCAAAATAAAGAATTATTACACAATAATGTTGCAAAAAAACATGAACATTATCAATTCTCACTCTTGTGCAGTTCCTTGTAACCCCTCTTACGCCTACCTATTCTACAACTATGCCTCAGTGTTTCCCCTATGGCTGCAGCGTGGCTGTGGGAAGGCTGCTCTGTTTCAACTGTAGAAGCTACAGATGTTCTTCTAGGATGCCCTCAACCAGCTCTGGCCCTGGAATGGCCGGCTGCAGACTGGGCTGCATCAGCCTCTGCGCTATCAGTCTGGATTGGCTGGGGTGAAGCCATGGTTGGTACCAAAAGCGGAGTGGTGGGGTTCGGCTCAGGACTGCTGTGATCGTGAGGGAGCATATCAGGATCCTGCTTCAATGACCCGGCACCACTCCCCCGGGGCAGCACCTCATCATCCCCACCAATCTGCTGGAGCACAGTTGGATGAGATGGGGCAACACCGAATGATTCCCGGTAGACCATGGTGGACCCAACGCGATGGCAATAGTCAGAGCTCGCGTGGCATCCAGCTGAGACTGTATGAGAGCAGACACAATCTCGATGCCACCAGACACAACAGCAGTAAGACACTCCGTGGTCTGCTGCTGAGAGTGCATGAGAGCATTCTGAGCTTCCAGGCCAGTGGCCATCCTATCCAAAGAAGCACTGATGCACTTGTTCCCTTGCACCTGAGCTGTAATGGCAGCTGTCACATTGCCCACAACACACGTCACCACACTGGATCCACACGATCACTCTGGGAGTTCACCATCGTCTGCACATTGGCAATGATGGGCTTCATGGTGTGCGCAGAGCTGTCCGCAATGTGGGAGGCCGACTACTCCACGCTCCTGATCACTTGCGAAAGGCTCTCGGGCACCTTTGTCATTGCCCCCCAACATCTGCAAATTAATGGCCTGAATCCTTTTTTCAAAGGCTGCCACCTTGATGGGCTCGTCTGAGTCCTCTTCAGCAGTACTCACGTGCAAACTCGCCCCCGGAGAGCTGGCACCCGAGGTTCCCTTTGCTGTTGACCATGCTGCAGCCCACTAGGCCCCGGCGCAACACCCATTGCAGACCCCTCTCCTAACTCTAACTTCAATGATCGCATACTCCCAGTATCTGAGCTGGCGGGTGGGAGTGTAGGAAGCAGTGATGCGGTGCTCGCAGCCGTGTCCCCCTCTTCACCGCCCTCATCGGACATGCCGCCAACCTCTCCACTTGGCTCAAGGGTATCGGTCTGACACTGGCTCAGACTCCGGATATCATCTACAAGCATAAATGGTACAAGGGTTCTGTGAGGATGAGGTAGTGCATTGCACCATCCAGCAAGCAACTTGCACACATTCATCACCAATTGACTGATAGACATTTGGATGTTCAGGGATAGGTGGCATGAAAGGAAGGCCTTCACTTACCGATACTGCCCCCAATGGGAACCACATTGCCTGCAGCTACTGGGCAGACAACATGAGCTGATGCACCCTCTCCTCGATGTCAGTGAGCTGCTGGATGTTGGCCTCATCCTCACCAGTCCTCTCTTTCTCCAAGTGGTTGTGTGACATCCTGAACTACAAACCAAAGAAGGGTTCGTGAATAGCAGAGTAATGTCACATCGGCAATTAGTGCAAGTGTTGGTCCATTACATGAAAGGGACCATCAATTGTGAGTATGCACACATAGATATAGATGCCTCAATACTCAAATGATGCTTCACTAACTATAAAGTGAAGGTAGAAAATAAGAGCTGGTGAAGGAGATGCTCAGAGATGGAAGGTCAGGAGTTGGGCAACCATGTACTCACTTGGCAGAAAACATTTGTGGGAGTTGTGTACAGACCACCAAACAGTAGTAGTGAGGTTGGGGATGGCATCAAACAGGAAATTAGGGATGCGTGCAATAAAGGTACAGCAGTTATCATGGGTGACTTTAATCTACGTATAGATTGGGCTAACCAAACTGGTAGTAATACGGTGGAGGAGGATTTCCTGGAATGTATCAGGAATGGTTGTCTAGACCAATATGTCAAGGAACCAACTAGAGGGCAGGCCATTCTAGATTGGTTCTTGTGTAATGAGAGAGGATTAATTAGCAATCTTGTTGTGCGAGGACCCTTGGGAAGAGAGACCATAATATGGTAGAATTCCTCATTAAGGTGGCGAGTGAAACAGTTAATTCAGAAACCAGGATCCTGAACTTAAAGAAAGGTAACTTCGATGGTATGAGACGTGAAGTGGCTGGGTTGACTGGCAAATGAAACTGAAAGGGTTGATGGTAGATAGGCAATGGCAGACGTTTGAAGATCACATGGATGAACTACAACAATTGTACATCCCTGTCTGGCGTAAAAATAAAACGGGGAAGGTGGCTCAACCGTGGAAACAAGGGAAATTAGCTATAGTGTTAAATCCAAGGAAGAGGCATATAAATTGGCCAGAAAAAGCAGCAAACCTGAGGACTGGGAGAAATTTTAGAATTCAGCAGAGGAGGACTAAGGGTTTAATTAGGAGGGGGAAAATAGAATATAAGAGTAAGCTTGAAGGGAACATAAAAACTGACTGCAATAGTTCGATAGATATGTGAAGAGAAAAAGATTAGTGAAGACTAATGTAGGTCCCTTGCAGTCAGAATCAGGTGAATTCATAATGGGGAATAAGGAAATGGCAGACCAATTGAAAAAATACTTTGGTTTTGTCTTCAATAAGGAAGACACAAATAACCTCCCGAAAATACTAGGGAACCAAGGGTCTAGCGAGAAGGAGGAACTGAGGGAAATCCTTATTAGTCAGGAAATGGTGTTAGAGAAATTGATGGGATTGAAGGCCAATAAATCCCCAGGGCCTGAAAGTCTGCATCGAGTACTTAAGGAAGTGGCCGTAGAAATAGTAGATGCATTAGTGTTCATTTTCCAACATTCCATGCAACCTGGATCAGTTCCTATGGATTGGAGGGTAGCTAATGTAACCCCACTTTTTAAAAAAGGAGGGAGAGAGAAAATACTTAATTGCAGACTGGTTAGCCTGACATCGGTAGTGGAGAAAATGCTGGAATCAATTATTAAAGATGTAGTAGCAGTGCATTTGGAAAGCAGTGACAGGATCAGTCCAAGTCAGCATGGATTTATGAAAGGGAAATCATGCTTGACAAATCTTCTAGAATTTTTTGCGGATGTAACGAGTAGAGTGGATAAGGGAGAACCAGTAGATGTGGTGTATTTGGACTTTCAAAAGGCTTTTGACAAGGTCCCACACAAGAGATTGGTGTGCGAAATTAAGGCACATGGGATTTGGGGTAATGTATTGACGTGGATAGAGAACTGGTTGGCAGACAAGAGGCAACGAATGGGAATAAACGGGTCCTTTTCAGAATGGCAGGCAGTGACTACTGGGGAACCGCAAGGTTCAGTGCTATGACTCAGCTATTTACAATATATATTAATGAATTCGACGAAGGCATTGAATGTAATATCTCCAGGTTTGCAGATTACACTAAACTGGGTGGCAGGGTGAGCTGTGAGGAGGATGCTAAGAGGTTGTAGGGTGACTTGGACAGGTTAGGTTAATGGGCAAAAGCATGGTATAATGTGGATAAGTGTGAGGTTATCCACTTTGGGGGAAAAACACGAAGGGAGATTAATATCTGAATGGTGACAGGTTAGTAAAAGGAGAGGTGCAACGAGACCTGGGTGTCATGGTACATCAGTCATTGAAAGTAGGCATGCAGGTACAGCAGGCAGTTAAGAAAGCAAATGGCATGTTGGCCTTCATAGTGAGAGAATTTGAGTATAGGAGCAGGGAGGTCCTGCTGCAGTTGTATAGGGCCTTGGTGAGACGACACCTTGAGTATTGTGTGCAGTTTTGGTCTCCTAATCTGAGGAAGGACATTCTTGCTGTTGAGGGATTGCAACGAAGATTCACCAGACTGGATAAGGGGTAAGCCATTTAGGACCGAGATGAGGAGAAACTTCTTCACCTAGAGAGTGGTGAACCTGTGGAATTCTCTACCACAGAAAGTTGTTGAGGCCAATTCACTAAATATATTCAAAAAGGAGTTAGATGTAGTCCTTACTACTATGGGGATCAAGGGGTATGGCGAGAAAGCAGGAATGGGGTACTGAAGTTGCATGTTCAGCCATGAACTCATTGAATGGTGGTGCAGGCTCGAAGGGCCAAATGGCCTACTCCTGCACCTATTTTCTATGTTTCTATGTTTGTATTCCCGGGATGGAAGGACTGACATATGAAGAAATACTGGATCGACTGAGCCTGTAGTCACTGGAATTTAGAAGAATGAGAGGGGATCTCATAGAAACATATAAAATTCTGATGGGATTGGACAGGTTAGATGCAGGAAGAATGTTCCCGATGTTGGGGATGTCCAGAACCTGGGGTCACAGTCTAAGGATAATGGATAAGCCATGTAGGACCGAGATGAGGAGAATCCTTTTCACCCAGAGAATTGTGAACCTGTGGACTTCTCTATCACAGAAAGTTGCTGAGTCCAGTTCGTTGGATGTATTCAAAAGGGAGTTAGATGTGGCCCTTACGGCTAAAGGGATCAGGGGACATGGAGAGAAAGCAGGAGTGAGGTACTGAAGTTGCATGATCAGCCATGATCATATTGAATGGTGGTGCAGGCTCGAAGGGCCGAATGGCCTGCTCCTGCACCTATTTTCTATGTTTCTATATTTCTATGTTTCACCATTCGAGTGATGTCGTTAATCCTTTTGCGGTATTGGGTGGCCAGCCGGTCATCAACTGAAGTATAATGTGGATAAATGTGAGGTTATCCACTTTGGTGGTAAAAACAGAGAGACAGACTATTATCTGAATGGTGACAGATTAGGAAAAGGGGAGGTGCAAAGAGACCTGGGTGTCATGGTACATCAGTCATTGAAGGTTGGCATGCAGGTGCAGCAGGCGGTTAAGAAAGCAAATGGCATGTTGGCCTTCATAGCAAGGGGATTTGAGTACAGGGGCAGGGAGGTGTTGCTACAGTTGTACAGGGCATTGGTGAGGCCACACCTGGAGTATTGGGTACAGTTTTGGTCTCCTAACCTGAGGAAGGACATTCTTGCTATTGAGGGAGTGCAGCGAAGGTTCACCAGACTGATTCCCGGGATGGCGGGACTGACCTATCAAGAAAGACTGGATCAACTGGGCTTGTATTCACTGGAGTTCAGAAGAATGAGAGGGGACCTCATAGAAACGTTTAAAATTCTGACGGGGTTAGACAGGTTAGATGCAGGAAGAATGTTCCCAATGTTGGGGAAGTCCAGAACCAGAGGTCACAGTCTAAGGATAAGGGGCAAGCCATTTAGGACCGAGATGCGGAGGAACTTCTTCACCCAGAGAGTGGTGAACCTGTGGAATTCTCTACCACAGAAAGTTGTTGAGGCCAATTCACTAAATATATTCAAAAAGGAGTTAGATGTAGTCCTTACTACTGGGGGGATCAAGGGGTATGGCGAGAAAGCAGGAATGGGGTACTGAAGTTGAATGTTCAGCCATGAACTCATTGAATGGCGGTGCAGGCTAGAAGGGCCGAATGGCCTACTCCTGCACCTATTTTCTATGTTTCTATGTTTCTATGATGTCCCCAACACCTCGACAGCTACCTTTCTCCAGGCATTCACGAACACCTCCTGACTGGGTCTCCCTGTGTCTGGATACAGTACACGCCTCCTTCCTCCACAGCTCGGATTAGAGTATCAATTTTTGCATTGGAAAAGCAGCTGGCCTGCCTTGAAGTTCTTGCATTAGCTATTCTGTTAGAAGCACCCAAGACAAACTCCAAATGTTCAGGACCTAGCTGCAATACCAGCCCTTTAAGAAAGGCAGGGAGCAGCTGCCTCGTCATCACTCAATCGGCATCAGCTGAATTTCTCGAGCGAATCGGTCAGTCCGCCCCCACACAGCTACAATGAGCCCATTCCTGCCGACAACACCGCCCTGCTCATTTTCTTTTTCAAAGTCCAGAATTTTGCTCTATTGTCTTCCCCATCCATTAAGCCAGTAACTCATGCAAAAAATCATTAGTTGCTCCCCGTTTCGGGCAGAGGTTAATTACGGCCACTATGTTTTGTGGTCTTTGAAGGGGCGGTAGCTCCACTTTTTATTATTTGTGGGTGTGGGTTTCTTGGGGTTGTTTGAGGGATGTAAATAAATAAAATGTTACTTTGACCGTTACATTCAGCCTTTGGTGGTGACTGTGGACTCGTGATGGAGACCTGGTATCATCGTGACACAATGCGCGGTCATTATTAGCTGCATCACTCCGCTCCCTCCATTTAAACAAACCGATGCTTTATGAGCCATTGCCAAATAGCCCTGGTACCGCCAACATTGGCACGCTGCCTCCTCCGTGGTTGCTGCTGGTCTTCGTCGTTTGGCTGGACATTCGTGGCATCATCAGGCGCCTGTTCCTCTTCCTCCTCCTGAGGTGGGCCTGCGATCCCCACTGGCAAGGTCTGGGATCTCATGGTGGCCAAGTTGTGCAGCATGCAGCACACCACAATGAATAGCAGGATAAATGCATCATGTACGCTTCCAGGATAGCGAGCATTGATTGCAAGGATGCACTGTGGTCGCTCACCAGCTGCACATTTAGGGAGTGGTATCTGTTTCTGTTTCGAAGTACCTCTTCATTCTCGAATGGTGCTCGTAAGGCCATGGCATGTCGTCAATAGTGGCCATGAGGGAGGGAATGTCAGAGATAGTGCAAACCACGTCACTGGCCATGAGGGAGGGAATGTTGCAGGTCGTTGAGACACTGTCAGGGCGCATGAGGGACGGCATGTTGGAGTTAGCTGCTGCAATAAAGGAACACACCCAGACCCCGCGCCCATTGACAGAATCAACTGTCACTCCCACTCCAATCTCTACATCAGTCTTTGAAGAGCCCAAAAGCCAGGCCCTCCAACTTGTCGCCTGATGCCCCCCACACAGCCGCCGCACCCCCGCCACCTTCAAGAAGTGCGCAGTACCTGAGATGTTAGAAAGAATAATTTTGGTACCAAGCCCAGAAACACTGTGCCACTACCTGTGGGCAGGGGTGGTGGAGTGTCCAAGAACAACCATAGTTGGCGGTCTTAGAATAAGGAGGAGGAGAGATGGGTGCAGGCTTTCTTTGCTGCTGCTGTTGTTGTTGTTATTATTATTGTTACTGTTGTAACTGTTCTCAAATTAAGTTTTTTCTAAGTTGTGTAAATGTATAAGTTTATAAGTGATCTTAAAGTTTTTAAGTGATCTTAAAGAGTGTTATTAAAGTAAAGTTTGATACAAGAATAATTTTATTAAAGTTAAGTTAAGTACATTGAAAACTTTTGAATAAAATATATTTTACATTAAAGCTGAATCATGTTCCATTAACATAACACAACATTACGGAACAGCTCCAAACAGTAAACATGTCCACGTGGAATAGTTGTCGCTGACCCTCAGGCATCAGTGAAGCGTTCACAGATGAGCTGCTGGTGCAAGGCTCGAGCAATCGTTAAAGGAGCATGATGGCCTGCCCTCCTCCGCTGTCGTGCTCCGGCCTCAGGCACTTGCATGGCTTCTTCATCCTCCTCCTCCTGCTCCTCCTGCTCATCATCTGCATCTTCCACATCATGATCATCAGCCACTCTCACTGCAGATGGGTCTTCCACTACCAGGTGCTGCTGCCTCATAATGGCTAAGTTATGCAGCATGCAGCACACAACAGTGAACTGACCGACAATCTCAGGGGAGTACAGCAAGTAGCCTCAGAATGGTCCAGGCATTGGAAATGCTTTTTTAATATGCCAATTGTTCTCTCAATGATGCTGCATGTCGCAATGTACGACATGTTGTATTGACGGTAAGCTTCCCTCCGGGTTACATGTAGAGGTGTCATGAGCCAGGTGGCGAGGCCCTACCCTTTGCCTCCCAGTAGCCGGCTCTGCCCTTCTGGCTGCTGCTGCTGAAACATGGCAGATATAATGCTGTCGCATGGGATGAATGCATTATGGGTGCTCCCAGGGTATCTTGCATTGACTGACATGATATGATGCATGTCATCACACACGAGCTGCACATTAATAGAGTGGACACCTTTTCTGTTCCTGTACATCTCAGAATCCTCCAAAGCTGCTCGCAAGGCGATGTGGGTACAATTAATGCAACCCTGTACCTTGGGGAAGCCAGCAATCCTGGAGAAGCCCACAGCCCTGTCATGGATTGCTTGGGCGGTTATGGGGAACTTTATGAAGTCATTCCTACGCGCATACAATGCAGCCGTCACCTCCAGTTGTAGCTTGAAATGATCCGGAGGCATAGAATGAAAGTGCAGCTGTAACCTTCACTTCAACTGACAAAGCAGTCCTCCTGATGCTTTGAGGTTGCAGGTCTGCTTTGACCAACTCACAGATCTCACTTACAACTTCTTTGCAGAAACACAGCCTTCTGACATAGTCTGCATCACTCAGGTGGAGGTACGAATACCTGTCTCAATATGGGTAAGACCTCCTGCCCAGCACCCTACAGGCTCTGATGTTCCTGATGTGATGAAGTCGAATCAATTGTCTCCTGCGTGGCACCATGATGCAGAAGGCTCGCACAAGGTAGTGCATTGTCAGTATTTCCCTCATTCTTAAATTTAAGCTTTGAAAAAAGCCCAAAGCAGCAAGAAAGCAGTCAGCACAGGTTCACAGTTGTCTCTATCCAGGTCTGTATGGATGGACCACACCCAAAGATCTTGTGACTTCTCCTCTCTCACCCCCTCGTCCTTTACTAATTGGAGTCTTATGACTTCTCTCTCTCCCTCCCCGGGCTCCAAACCTTCTAATCGGCACCTTGCTCCCCACACTCCAAGCCTTCCGATCGGTACCTCGCTCTCTCTCTCTCCCCTCCGCACCCCCCTCCCCACCCCTTACCTCCAACAGCTTGGTTTGTAGTTGAGCCCCGACCCCCTGTGTCCAGGTGCGGGGCCGATTCTGCCGGCCAAACTTACGACCCTCAAGCCCTGCTTCAAGATGTTTGGTGGTGGCGTGTGAGTGAGTATAAAAATGTGAGAACATCTGAAATCCAACAAATTTACACTTTTACGTTTACAGGTAAAAATTTTTTTAACTTTATTATTGATTTTGACAGTGTTCTTGACTCCCTCCAAAATTTTCGATTTAAAAACAATGGCGTCTTTCAGCACCGATTTTTGAATGTGCACTGGTTTTCTTAACTCACCAGGAGGTTTTTTGGGAGTGGCCAGATACGCTGACCTCAGAGAAAAAAATATTGGCCAAACTGCGAACAATTGAAAAAACCAGTGCAGACATGAGGGGACGCCCCCAATGATATGGAAAAAAAAACTGGCCTAGAAAAATCGTAAATAAGTTAGTTACGCTGACGCAGATCGCAGGAGGAAACTTGGAAAAAAATAAATAAACCAGAAAAAAAACAGCGAATGCCAAAAAAACAGCACAAATGAACAGGGAAAATTGAGTCTCATGTGACTTCTTAACCCATTGCTAACTGCATTAGAGTTGACATGATTTATTCTGATTGCAATGCTTCCTTTCAGATAACTTTGCATTGTGATAAGGGTGATTGTTTTACATCTCCAGCCCGAAATCATCCAGAACAGCTCATAATTTCTGTGCTGCATTCCACAGTAGTTTAAGTGCCCATCCGTTGATGTCTCAAGATCCTTTTTCAGACTAGTTAAGTAATATTGGTGTCACACAAGCAGTGCTGTTGAATTGAAACTTTTTTTTACTTTTCCTTAAAGCAGTAACATGAAAGTTGTACTACAGTCCGATACTTTGCCATACCCAGTAAAATAAAATCTCTAAACTACATTCAATTCTGCTTGAGTTTGTGAATGTCCCATCACCTCATGACAAAATAGTTTCCTAGTTCAGCGACTATGAGACTGAAATTAAACATATTGGGGGCGAAATTCGGTCAGGCAACTAAATTTTATCTTTATTAACATTTAGCGCCTGGGCTGCACAATTATGGGAAATTGGGCACTTTTGCTTCAGAAATGAAAGGAGGCGATATCTGAGGTGCTAATGCCCTCAGTGGGGCATTGCAGGGGTGCTATTGCCAGAGCTGCACTCAATTTCAGATGACATTCATTCAGCGATAATCAGGCTCCTGCTCATTCCAGTTCTTAAAGGGGATGTTGTATCAGGCAGAAGCTGGTCATTTTCATAATTGCTGGAGTTCACCGAGAGCTGAAAGGAAGGTCTGAGATGGCTGCTCCAATGCCTCTTAGAAGGGTCACTCTGTTCAATGACCTGGCATTGGAGACATTGGTGGGAGCAGTGGAGAGAAGGAGGGATGTACTGTTCCCTCCATCTGGGAGAAGGCCAATGCCACAGGTTTTTGGGGTCATGTGGGGAGAAATGGCTGCAAAGATGTCGGCCAGCGCCATGGTCGGCAGAAGTCCAACACAGTGCCAGAAAAAATTCAATGACCTCAGTCAGGTAGTCAAAATGAGTACATGTTTGCAAAACTCTTACATTCCGGCTCTTAGCCTCTATCTGTGCACACTCTGCAAACCAGCACTTAACCCAGCATGCAACGAACAACCATCTGTGCCTCCTCACAGTCACAGCCTCATTCCACGTCTTACCTACATTTACAGCTATGTATCCATGGCAGGCATATCTTCCACATATATAACTAGACTCTTACTCACACAGCTTCCTTTCTTTTGCAGGTTAAGATGGTACACAACAAGATGGAGCAGCAGCAAACTGGAGGGGGGAAACTGAACTGCACCAGCTTTCTGACCTGGATGAGCGAGTACTGTGACTCATTGGCCCGCAGGTGTTGCATCCCATGGCTGCCGGAGACGTTGAGCCCATTGGGGACTCCAAAATATGTTTATCTCCTCTTCTCATCCCACTTCTCCCTTAAACCAGAAGGCCTTATTACTTTCCACCTCCTCATTCTGTCTGCCTTCCTTGCTCCATTCCTGCCCCCCTGCCCTCACCTTAAAGCGTGCCATTTATGCTTTCAGATAATCAGCCAGCAGATGAGCAGCCTGTGCATGAACACCCCAACAGAGTCACGAGGGAGAAGAAGAGGGGGACGAGGATGTGGAGGGGAGGAGGAGAAGCCAAGCACAGCCTCACTGTTTCTCTCACCAGCAGGCACCAGCTCAGATGCTGGCACTATGCAGTCATTAGAGGTTAGCTTAGGACACGGATAGGCACTGGTTGATGCACCGGGGCCTAGCTGGCTGCAGAATGGTCAAGGGGAAAGGGAAGCTCGGGAGCCATCTCCCCGGAGGGCAAATTCACACGTGAGTTCTGCTACAATGGGGAGGCGTTCACACAAAGGGTGATGGCTATGCACTCCAACATAATAGGGGCAATGGCAAGGGTTTCTGAGAGCCTGTCGCAAGTGGTAAGGAGCATGGAGGAGTCCACCTCCCGCATTGTACACAGCTCTGCACACACCATGGAGCCCATCATTGCCAGCCTGCAGGCGATGGTGGACTCCCAGACATACTGTGCGGATCCAGAACTCATGACACATGTCATGAGCGATGTGATAGCTTCCATTGTGGCACAGGCGGAAGTAATGCAACGTCTTAGTGCTGCAATAGAGTCAATGGCTGTTCGCATGGATGGTGACATTGCTCTCATGCAGTTTCAGCTTGATGCCACGCAGCATATTGGTGATGTCATGCAGTCTCAACTGCATGCCACTCACTGCCATTGCTGCGAGGTCCACCATATTCGACCCGGGATCACATGGTGTTGCAGCAGCCCACCAAACTTTGCTCCAGCAGATTGGTGGGGATGCTGAGGTGCTGCCCCGGGTGAGTGCCTGTTGGTCAGTGAAGCAGGAACCTCTTGTCCTCTCTCATGATGACAGTATTCCTGATCCCACCACTGTTACTCTGCCATTGCACTTGTCCATGCCTGTCGCCCAGGCAGCCCAGTCTGCCGCCACCCAGACTGAGGTGGTGCAGTCTACAGCCGGGCCTTCCAGGCCCAAAGCTGTTCAAGGGTATCCGAAAAGGCCATCTGTAGTCTCTGGCCCTGACACACAGCAGCCTTTAACCAGCCATGCTGCAGCCACAGGGGAGACAATGCAAAGTAGTAGAATCAGTGGGTGAAAAAGGGCTATGAAGAAATGCACAAGTGTGATGAATAAATACACAGTTATATATTTTATTGTTGTTTCATAAATGGTGAGTGGAATGTTTAATATTTGGTGTTATCTCTCATTTCAGTTTTGGGGATTTGGTATGGAAGGGACAATTGATGTGGTGATGGTGACATCCACAGTAAACGGGAAGTGGGAATGAAGATCAGTGGAAACGAGTTCTGATGACGCGGTCGCAGACCTTCCTTGCAGGATCGCGATGGACTCGGGGCCTCCTCCATAGCGGCTGTCGCTGCTCCTGCTCCTCCTCCTGGTGGTGGCGCTATGCCTGGTGGCAATGGCTGTGCCCTCATGATGGCAAGGTTGTATAGCATGCAGCAGACGACAAAGAATAGGGACACCCGCTCAGATGAGTACTGCAGGACCTCTCCCAAGCCGTCAAGGGAGCGGAACCGTTGCTTCAGCACTCCAATGGTCTGCTCAATGATGTTGCTGGTGGTGGCATGGCTCTCATTATATGAGTGTTCGGCAGGAGTGTTAGAGTTGTGGAGGGGAGTCATGAGCCGAGTGGATAGCGGAAAGCCCTTGTCTCCGAGCAGCCATCTGCAAGCTTCACTTGGGGGCTGGAACAGAGCTGGCAAACCAGTCTGGTGCAAAATGAAGGCATCGTGGTTGCTGCAAAGATAGCGGGCATTGACGGTTATTTTTCTGCGTGTGTGGTCGCACACCAGCTGCACATTCAGTGAGTGGAAGCCTTTGCGGTTACAGAAAATCTCTGGATTGTGATGCGGTGCCCTCAAAGCAACATGGGTGCAGTCAATGGCGCCCTGCACCATGGGGAAGCCTGCTTTCCTGGCAAAGCCACATGCACACTCGTGCTGATTCTCTCTGCTCATGGGGAAGGAGATATAGTCCCTCCTCCTTCTGTACAGAGCACCTGTGACCTCACGGATGGAGCAATGGGCGCAAAACTGGGAGATGTTGGAGATGTTTCCTTTTGCTCCCGAGAAAGATTCATTGGCATAGAAATTGTGACTGATGGTGACCTTGAGAGAGCGATCTTCACCCTGGTGTGAGGCTCAAGGTCTGGTTGCTGAAGGTGGCAGAGCTCTGTGACCACGTCCTTGCTGAAACGCAACCTTTGCACACACTGTTCCTCAGTGAAATTGATGTAGGAGAACTGCTGCAGAAATATCCTGGGAGATAAAGGCCTCCTGTTGCAAGTCCTGTAGCGCCTTCTTCATCTGGCAACATCTTGATGTGCTTCTCCAGGTGCTGCTGCCTGTGCTTGTCCCTGTGCTGCTGGATGTCGTTGTCAATGCCTGTCCCTTTGCCTCTCCCTTTCCCTCTCCCTGTGCCTCTCCCTGTGTCTCTCCCTGTGCCTCTCCCGGTGGTGTAAGAATAAAAAAAGGAAGGTGGCTCAAACGTGGCTAACAAGGGAAATTAGGGAAAGTGTTAAATCCAAGGAAGAGGCATATAAATTGGCCAGAAAAAGCAGCAAACCTGAGGACTGGGAGAAATGTAGAATTCAGCAGAGAGGACAAAGGGTTTAATTAGGAGGGGGAAATAGAGTATGAGAATAAGCTTGCAGGCAACATAAAAACTGACTGCAAAAGCTTTTATATATATGTGAAGAATAAAAGATTAGTGAAGACTAATGTAGATCCCTTGCAGTTTGAATCAGGTGAATTCATAATGGGGAACAAGGAAATGGCAGACCAACTGAACAAGTACTTTGGTTCTGTCTTCACTAAGGAAGACACGAATCACCTCCCGAAAATACTAGGGGACCGAGGGTCTAGCAAGAAGGGGGAACTGAGGGAAATCCTTATTAGTCAGGAAATGGTGTTCGGGAAATTGAAGGGACTGAAGGCCGATAAATCCCATGGCCTGATAGTCTGCATCCCAGAGTAATTAAGGAAGTGGTCCTAGAAATAGTGGATGCATTGGTAGTTATTTTCCAACATTCTACAGACTTGGGTTCAGTTCCTATGGATTGGAGGGTAGCTAATGTAACACCACTTTTCAAAAACGGAGGGAGAGAGAAAACAGGGAATTATAGACCAGTTAGCCTGACGTCAGTAGAGGGGAAAATGTTGGAATCAATTATTAAAGATGTAATAGCAGCGCTTTTGGAAAGCAGTGACAGGATCGGTCCAAGTCAGCATGGATTTTTGAAAGGGAAATCATGCTTGACAAATCTTCTCGAATTTTTTGAGGATATAACTAGCAAAGTGGATAAGGGAGAACCAGTGTGTGTGGTGTATTTGGACTTTCTAAAGGCTTTTGACAAAGTCCCACACAAGAGATTAATGTGCAAAATTAAAGCACATGGGATTGGGGGTAATGCATTGACGAGGATAGAGAATTGGTTGGCAAACAGGACGCAAAGAGTGGGTCCTTTTCAGAATGGCAGGCCGTGACTAGTGGGGTACCGCAAGAATCAGTGCTGGGACCCCAGCTATTTACAATATACATTAATGATTTAGATGAAGGAATTGAATGTAATATCTCCAAGTTTGCAGGTGACACTAAGCTGGGTGGCAGTGTGAGCTGCGAGGAGGATGCTAGGAGGCTGCAGGGGGACTTGGATAGGTTAGGTGAGTGGGCAAATGCATGGCAGATGCAGTATAATGTGGATAAGTGTGAGGTTATCCACTTTGGTTGCAAAAACAGGAAGGCAGGTTATTATCTGAATGGTGACAGATTAGGAAAAGGGGAGGTGCAATGAAACCTGGGTGTCATGGTACATCAGTCATTGAAGGTAGGCATGCCGGTACAGCAGGCAGTAAAGAAGGCAAATGATATGCTGGCCTTCATAGCGAGGGGATTTGACTTTAGGAGCAGGGAGGTCTTACTGCAGTTGTACAGGGCCTTGGTGAGGCCACACCTGGAATATTGTGTTCAGTTTTGGTCTCCTAATCTGAGGAAGGACATTCTTGCTATAGAGGGAGTGCAGCGAAGATTCACCAGACTGATTCCCGCGATGGCAGGACTGACATATGAAGAAATACTGGATCGACTGGGCTTGTATTCACTGGAATTTAGAAGAATGAGAGGGGATCTCATAGAAACATATAAAATTCTGATGGGATTGGAACAGGTTAGATGCAGGAAGAATGTTCTCGATGTTGGGGAAGTCCAGAACCAGGGGTCACAGTCCAAGGATAAGGGGTAAGCCATTTAGGACCGAGATGAGGAGAAACTTCTTCACTCAGAGAACTGTGAACCTGTGGAATTCTCTACCACAGAAAGTTGTTGATGCCAGTTCATTAGATATATTCAAAAGGAAGTTAGATATGGCCCTCACGGCTAAAGGGATCAAGTGATATGGAGAGAAAGCAGAAATGGGGTACTGAAGTTGCATGATCAGTCATGATCATATTGAATGGTGGTGCAGGCTTGAAGGGCCGAATGGCCTACTCCTGCACCTATTTTCTATGTTTCTATGTTTCCCTTGCCCTGTCCCCCTCCCTGTGCCTCTCCCTCTGCCTCTCCCTGTGCCTTTCCCTGTGCCATGCACCAGAGGCTTCTCCAGGGGCCTCTCCATGGACCTCTCCCTGTTGTGCTCCCACTCTTTGTCATAGCCTTTCTCTTTCCCTTGCTCGATGACTTTCCATCTGTAATTGGCGGCGCCTTTGCCTTGATCTAAGCATCCTCTAATGGTAAAGTCAGAGCAGGCGGTCGTGTGCCAGCAGAGCCCACATGAAGTGGCAGAAATGGTAGAACGTCGAAAGTGTCATGAGTGATACAAGGGAAAAGGTAGGACGCAGAAGAATCTTTGAGCAAAAACTGCTGCGATTGTTACACCAGTCATTCTGCCTAACTGTTGGAACTAGAAATAAGTAATGGCTGACAGCAAAAACTTTACAAGATAGTGCCTTTAAATAGCCAGTTCCCGACTGTAATTCGACAGCTAAAGCTGTCGTTGTCATCACCAGGCATTAAGGTAGGTTGTGCGGGATAACTTCACTTCTGGGGTGGTAAAGGGGCGATGCACACAGCGATTACATCATCATCGCCACACGTCACCGAGTGGAGTGCACCCAGCACGAGTGGGGCGTTACCTTGTCACGGCTCCGCAAACCCCCTGCCCAATCCCGGGGGAGGGGATGGCAATTTTTGTGCTGTGCCCAGGTGAATTTTAATTTGCGCCCCCGCTAACAGCTGTTGCTAAAAGGGGCAATTTTGGCCCCAAGGAGTTATGACCAAGTGTAGCCTTCAGGTAAAGAGGGATAAGAGAGAAGGAGATAATTGGACTAGGGAGTGCCAATATAATTCCATCTCCATTTTAAAGTTATATATTTTGTCATTATTTTGATATACTACTTTGGTTTTATATTATTTATAGTTGAAAAGCAAAGCTTTCAGCAATTTAGGAAGCAGAGAAGTAGAGTTGGCTGGAGCATATACGTTTCTCTGGGCAGGACAGGCTGAGGAGTTAAGAAATGCAAACTTGAGACACTACGGCACCATTACTAATGGCAGGATGTAGTCACAGTGTGACAAGTTTACATAGGCAGTTTTCATTATATATGTGGGTGCTGTTGTGAAAGGAATATACTTATAAATTGTTTAAATTCTTGATGTAGAGGGATTCTATGCCAGCCATACATAAACACCAAAATACCAAGTGTATGAATGGTTACATTTATAATGTCAGATCTAGAGAGTCTAGCTCCCTGTTGTGATCCTAATTCGGCTCCAGAGACCTCCGTAACTTGTAAAATAACACTTACTTATTTTATCTCAACAGATTATTAATTGCAGCTCAATTATTTAGTTAGCATGAATATCACAATGATAGTTGATCAGCACTCATTGATACCCATTTTGACTCAGGACAATATCTTCGATCGGTAACCCCCTCTGCCAATGGTGTTGGGGGATATAATAGAGCTTCACCTAGTGAATTACTGATGTAATGCAACTACTGATGTATTAACAATAAAAGGTCATGTGGCAAAGTCACAGGATGACAGTTTCTGTTAAGGAGCCATCTTTTAGGGTGCGCTTATTATTGGTCTCTCTAAAGAGATCACAGGGAACTCCCTTTATTAAGGTTCAAGCTCCCTTCGGTGGACTGGTTGCCAGCAGTGTTGGGGGAATTCCTGTCTGTACAGGTTGTGAGTCCTATTAAAGTTCAGATCAAGTAACCAAACATTTCAGTCAGAATCTATCAAAGTCAGTATAGCTCTCAACTTTTATGTTATTGGCTCCTTTCCAGCCATAGCATCAGTCAGTGTGCTGTCCAGTGCAGTATATGACACATTGGTCATTGGTCCTGAAAATTTCTATGATTCTATGATCCTATGATGACATATCACCAAAACCATTTTCCGAAAAGCTGGTGAATTGGTCTATTTTGGAATGACATCTAGCAGTAGCTTGACAGGGATATTCAGTTCTATCATGTAACTGGTTTCCCCAAAGTTCATGGAGCAATAGATGACACCTCTATTGGACTGCATGCCCCTACTGTGAACCTATTACATTTCCACTTGTTTAATGTTCAAATTGTCTGTGACTATCTACAATGAATCTTGTCAATGCAAAATTTGCAGGGCATTGTCACCACACATTTGTTCGAAGGAACTCCGGCCTCCCAGTTCCATTCAGGGAAGCCAGTCAAGTGTTGGGATGACAATTAGAAAGAGAAGGCATATATAGCTTTCTTCCATGGCTCATGACCCCACATGAACTCAATAGCAAAATATTGCTACAAAGAGGTCCGTTCATCAAAATCCAGTGTTCGCGATGGCTATGAAGGTCATGAAGGCAAGGTTACGCTGACTTTTTAGATCTAAAGGCACACTATGCTTGTTTACGCTCCATAGATTCAGAGGTGACTGAGGAAGTTGGAAGTAAGTCTCCTGACAGTCAATACTCAGAGGACGCTTCCATGACAACTGCCAGGGAACATTTCCTATGGATTAAAATGGTATCCTTTGGAAAATTCCATCACTACATCCATAGTCTTCCTGCCAACTCCAATCATTCCATTCATAAACATCTATCTTTCTGGTCCCTATTAAAATATATGTCATGTTACTTCAAACAGACCTCGCACAATCTCATGTGCTCAATGAGCAACAAATCTAAGTGGAACATCAGACCTATTTCTAATCACTGCGTTTCCCCAGGGTACCTAAACAGCTTTTCTATTACTTACCTTAATACTGTGTCTTGATGCCACCTGAGCATGTGTCACAAGACGTGTTTGACTGCTAGGTTCCTACAAGAGGCTGTTGGGACAGAGGTGACCCATTTTCCATGACAGCTGAGACTTGAGAAGGACCCGCTTGTGTTACATTATCTCTTGTGTAACTCCCTGGATAACCCTTCAGCAAGCTACTGAGGGGCAAGGCTGAAGGGCTGGCATGTGCTGCTATTCTAAGAAACATTTGTCTCATGTTGGATGACTCTGGTTGTGCACTGGTGCTGGATATAGGTTTATGGTGGCAACTGATTAGCTGGATAGCAGACTTCATGGTTCCCAAGATATCATTAAAGCCCGAAGACAATGTCCCCAGCAAATCCACCCAAGTGTCTGAAAGTCCAAATGCAGGGCTCTCTCAAGCCTGTCCCTCAGGGCTCCAGTCTGCTCTTCTAATGTGGAAATTACATCACTAGAGGTGATCCAAAACTCGGCAGCCTGGGTCCGAACTCGCACCAAGTCCTGCTCACCCATCACCCCTGTGCTCACTGACCTACATTGGCTTCCAGTTAAGTAATGCTTTGATTTCAAAATTCTCATCCTTATTTTCAAATCCCTACATGGTCTCACCCCTTTCTATCTCTTTAACCTCCATCCAGCCCCATAACACTCCGAGATGTCTGTGCTCCTCTAATTCTTCCCTTTTGAGCATCCCTGATTACAATCGCTCAACCATTGGTGGCTGTGCCTTTTGTTGCCTAGGCCCCAAGCTCTCTGCCTCTCTACCTCTCTTTCCTCCTTCAAGACACTCCTTAAAACATACCTGTTTGAACAAGCTTTTGGTCACATGCGCTAATTTCTACTTATGCGACTCGGCGTCAAATATTTATCTCATAATACTCCTGTGAAGCGCTTTGGAACATTTAATTATGTTTAAGGCACTATATAAATTCAAGTTGTTGTTGTTGTTGTCCTGGGATGCTGTTATGAGGAGACTGTTGCAAGTTCCAGTGAAGCTGTCACACACGCCTTGATGTCCGTAATGAGCAAAAAAGATCTGGAAGTATCTCAGCATATTTCCAAGGTAGCAGCAGACTGCTGATGTAACATACGAATATAAGAAATAGGAGCAGGATTAGGCCATATGGCCCCTTGAGCCTGCTCCGCCATTCAATAAGATCATGGCTGATCCAACATGCAGAATAATTTCTAGCAGGGCCCTGTAACATATGGGGTTGCAGTTGTAAGAGGCTGGTTGCAAGAAGGGCTTAAGAGTAGATATCCAAACATATGTTCCAGATGCAATAGCTGGAGAGTTGTTGAACCGCAGTGTACTGTGAGTAAAGCATTATAATTCTATTTAAGAAATAAACGTGATCAGTGGAGGATGAAATGGGGAATGTCACTGTTGTCTTACCTTATCATGCCTTGTTAGGTCATTGAACTTGCCTGTCACTTTTTGGCTCTACATGGCTTAGGCGGCTTCCTTTCCTGTGAATCCAGCAAACAGTCTCTCCTTTGTTGAATTGCATCCAGAAGGACTAAATACCTGACAGAAAAATTTGGGATTCAACTCTATGTTCTACCACCATTTATCTTTGCTCTTACTTGTGATTTGAATACATCACAAAGTCCTGACAAAGCATACAGAATCCTTAAGAATCACTGCAGCTGAACATTCTAGTCAAAAGTTGGAGGAGTAAACATACCACTTACCTAATGCGCCTCCAAGACTTTGTTGCTTCACATGTTACACGGGAGTCATGCCCACCATTCAATATGGTATTGAGCTGACCCTGTGATTCTGGTGCACGTTATTGGCAGACATCCTGGTCTATTGGCGTACTGCAGTGCAAATGGTCCCATAGATTTCCAATCACCTTCACTACTGTAATATATGTGGGTGGAACAAATGAAGGACAGAGACAGGATGAGTTGCTAGTCCATGTGCTTGCTTTATTAGGCCAGAGCGAACTGAGCATGCTCATACCAAACCATGTGATAAATCATGTGATAATACATTACAACTACAATATTTTCTTTGCTAGTGAGTGGGCAGTAAAGTTATAGGGCCGTCTAAGTATGAGCCTCTGTATCATTTGTGATCTGCTGTTTATTCCAGTTTAAAGAATGAAGTAAATTAACCTTTACAAGATAATGAGCTGAATGCTTTTTTTAGACTTGCGTACTTAATTTGATCATTCTCGGCAATATTTTGTCATTTATTGTGCTGTATGTATTGTTTTTCTCACCATCTATCACTTGCAATTGTACAACAAAATTGAGTTCTCCAGTCATAACACTGTCATTTTATTTGTTCTGTATAAAGTCTCCGCAATGTTGTGAGGTTTTCAAAGGACAGTTTCCACACACATGTACCTTCAGCAACTATATAATCTATTCCTAGTTGCAAAATATGTAACAATGTTTACATTAGTTGTTGAAGAAATAAAGAGCATAGAACCACAACACAAAACTGGTAATTTTATCAGTGTGAAAAAGAAATATTCTGCAATTCACACTAGTTTATTGAAATATATTTCCTTTTTATATGTACTGGCATATAATTGATCATGTCCCATGCTTTATTATATTATAAAGGCTTTGGTTATTATACTCCTACCTGAGAGATGCGCTGGTCAGATGGTTACACATCTCCACACAACAGGAAACTCCAGGGGCTGAGCTAGGCTTCTCTTCGATCCCATTAAACCTAACCTCTAACCTCCAAGGCAAACCAAACATAAATTACATGATGTTGTGGCCCAGAGGTGAGAAAGACGAGATGGGAGTGAATATTAGAGTAGACAAAGCTGACCAGGGCATCACTGAAATACACAGGGATCACAAAGTATTAATCTTCTTCACAGTCTGCGGAGGCAGAAGAGAATTACTAAATCTGTAGTCTGAGAGTCCATAAGGAACGGCTATCATCTAATAATTACCAACTCACAAATCATGACTGACCCTCTGGGGCCTGAGCTATGTATTCTGAAACAGGCCAAGCTCCTGAAACTCCTGAAAGCCTTCCTCATTATTTTCATGTATTCAGGCAGGTTTTTAACCTTCAAAAGGACCCATGACACATCCTTAACTTTGTCTTTTTGGAGTCAATAAACATTTCTTTCCAAAGTAATATACAGCACAGACCAGCACCAAACTGACATCACTAATACCACTGTGATAGCAGTTACAATCATAGTATGTTACGAGCATTTTTATTGAATTGGATATGTTAACAAAAAGGAGCAAGATTAAATATTTTAGGATAAAAGTATGAATAAATGAAAAGAAAAAGGATTATTAATGGTGAATGATGTAAAGAGCATTTCTTCAAGTATTAATCAGACTATCCCATTACACGTTCCCATCATGCACCCGAATCATCGCTACCATAACTTTCAATTGCTGAATTTTTTAAATGAAAATGTAAATAGGAAGTTGACAATACTTATCCATCAGCAAACCCAAATAATAGCGGAACATAAGACATAATATAAATCATTATATGCACTTGATCCTTGGCATAATTGTGCAGTGGAAAGGAAGAGAAAAACTTACGTTTATTTTGGACCCTCAGTAAGAGAAGGGTCTAACATGGAGGCACAATAATGGTGAATTGACATTCAATCAGGACTTTAAGAATGTGAGCTTTCCCAATCATGGCAATGTGGGAAGTAATGATTTATAGTATTAGCAAGATTCAAAGTCCCAGATAATGATTGGCAGATATGAAGAACAGCAATGGGACTATCATCATCAGAATAGATTGTTTTTAAAAATACATATAAATTAAATAGAGCACTTCACAAACCTAACTCTTCAATGTACTGCAACTGACTTTGTCTTATGCAATTTCAATATTCACAATAGTCTGACTGTTTTACTAGGCCAATGTCATAGAATGTTACAGCATAGAAAGAGATTGTGTGGCCCATGAATTCTCTGCTAGTGTTTTTCTTCACATCAGCTGCCTAGCTTAATCCCACTCTCCTGCTTCCTCCCGAAACACTATAATATTCTTCTTTTCCAAGCAACTGTCTAATTGCTTCTAACAAGAATTTACGGACTCGGCTTCCATTATGGAGACAATATTAACTAAATAAACTGCTGCACAAAAACTTTAGTGTAACCCATATATGTCACCAACATCCTTTAACTAAAACATGGAATATGGTACTTTAGTGCACATGCTGCATTTTAGTGCACATATGCTGTGGTGTCACTTAGAATTTTTTTAAAGATAAACATTCTTTGTGTATACATATTTAAATGAGTAAGGACATTGGCCCGGAATTTGCAGTCAGCAGTGAAGTGTGGAGTTTGCTGCTGGCCCCGAAGTATGCTTCGCGTAAGCAGGATCTGTGTCGAGAACTTAGGGCTTTCTGACCTTCAATTCAACTCAACGGAAGTTAATGGGCCAAAAGTTGCGGTCAGTGGCATACCTCTGGAGTACGCCACCGAGTTATGAAAGGAATACGGACTGACCTGATGGCAGCTCTCCTGCGAAAACTGCCGGTTTGACACAGGGTAATGGCCCACGGATCCCAGGGATGCAGCCTGCATAGAATTGTACTTGGGAACATGTGGGCCTGGTCCTCCAATCAGAAAACAGATTCATTTCAATACTACAATACTCATTACTACAGTCTTTAAAATACTATAAGATTTTGTTTTTATCATTACTCATAATTCCCATTTGTAAACAAATACTGTGCACTGTGCAGAACTTTATGAAATATTTTTTTAAAACCTGCAATTTTAATATTCACTAGTAATACTTCTCATTAAAGCTTTTAAGACATTTAATTTTTCATCTCGGGTATTCCCTAACGCTGTGGAAACAGGCAGTGCGCTTGTTTCCAGCAGCCTTAAAATTTCCATGCATAATTGCTGGGCAGTTGTTGGGCAAATAGCTCAAATCTGCCTCAGCAATTAGATTTTCAGATTTGGCGTGGATGGCCTGTCAAAGTGTATATTGACAAACCGCAATGTTTGGGACATGCGCTTAAATCCCGAACGTGAGGAGGATTTCAAAGGCGGTATGAGAGCGTACTCTAGAGTAGGCCGTGATACCCACCACAAAATCCAGGCCAAGGATTTCCTGGCAAACTGTTGTGAAGCCAACAAGCTGTCTGAGCAGCCAATCTGAGGGCAGAATTCACACAGATAGCGAACAAGGAAGTGAGTAAGCCTTTAAAATTAGGCCTAGAAATTAGGCCTAGAAATTGCGATCAGCCTCAAGCACTCTAACAGAGTCACCTAAGGGCTGAAAATGCATTTTTAACTTACACGAGCAGCATTACCTTTAAATACAGCTCCCCAATTGGCCGACCTTTCTTATAACGCCTCCTGCAGCTGCCAGTATTGACGCCCGGCGATGCTGCAGGGGGCGGAACCGAAAATTCGCATCCAGGGCGCTGCGCAGCTGGATGATGTCACAATTGTAATATATATAGCTTCACCTGTGGACTACTGTGGCACTGCAGCAAATGCTGTGTACAAATAAAGAGGGAACAGGTCACCTGACTAGAGGTTCTGGAGTGTTCTGCCATCTTAAGGCTTGTGTGTGTTTGTGAGTTGGACTGAAGATATAACAATGGCGATGAGAATGGGATAATCGGAAATAAAAAGCTGCAATTTTTGTTGGTGGAGGATTCAAGCAACGATAGAGAGACTTTGAGAGCTTCTCTGTTTTGATTAACAGCTACAAATCCAAAGTAAATTACAAGCACAATTGTTTCAACTGCCAGATTCCAGATGGCCGTGCCTATGGGATTAATAAGGCATTTGGGGAAGTTTCAACGTGACCATGAAAGTTTCGGACCATATGTGGTGCGGTTAGAAATGTTTTTCACGACAAATAATATCATCGAAGATCCCAATGATGAAAACTATAACTGGGTGAAGTTAGAAAGACAATGGGCGATTTTCTTAACTGAAGCAGGGCCCGAGGTGTATTAAACCCTGAAAAATGTGCTTGTGCCTGTCAAGCCAAAGGACACAACTGTTAAGCAGATTCAGCACTACAGTCCTGAGACCCAGGAAATTGCTGAAAGTTATCATTTCGGAATAAGAGATCAGTTAACTGAAGAAAGTATCAGTGAGTACATTGTAGCATTAAAAAAACTATCTATTCACTGTAATTTCAGAAACTTTCAGGACCGAGCATTGCGTGACCACTTTGTTTGTGGGATGAAAATGATGCGATCAGAAGAAAGTTATTGACAACCCCTAACTTGACTTTTGATTTAGCGCGTCAGACAGCGATGTCAATGAACATGGCCGACTAATATTCCTGAGAATTTCATACTATTTCCAGTCGTCAGACAACCGAGGTAAATCGCCTGCAGGTTAAACTAAAAGGCAGTTGAGCCCCAAGGTCTCAGAAACTGGCAGTGGCAACAGAGCATTGAAGTCCTGCTATCGGTGCCTGGGACAACACATTGCTCAAAGTTGCCCATATGTGAAGGCAGAGTGTTTATCTGCAGGAAGACTGGACATCTTGCGAAGGCATGCCGACTAACGAGTAAACCAGCTTTCAAAGCTATAAGGAGAAATCGCCAGAGACTACATAGCATGGAAAAAAACCAACAGGACGAGGAGGTTTTAAGCTACACATTATCATGAGCATGATTTAACAGCGATTTGAAAAGTATCATAATCCACATAGATGTTGCAGGAACCAAGATACCCATGGAAATCGACACTGGTGCATCCTTGAGTGTAGTACCGGAGTCGCGATACTTCGAAAAATTGTGTGATTTTCCATTGGAAAAATCCAAGATAGAGCTGCGAGGCTACTCGGGAGAGAACATGCCTGTGGTAGAAACATAGAAAATAGGTGCAGGAGTAGGACAGTCAACCCTTCGAGCCTGCACCACCATTCAATATGATCATGGCTGATCATGCAACTTTCGGACCCTATTCCTGCTTTCTCTCCATACTCCTTGATCCCTTTAGCCATAAGGGCCACATCTAACTCCTTTTTGAATATATATAACGAACTGGCCTCAACAACTTTCCGTGGTAGATTCCACAGGTTCACAATTCTCTGAGTGAAGAAGTTTCTCCTCATCTCAATCCTAAATGGCTTACCCCTTATCCTTAGACTGTGACCCCTGCTTCTGCACCTTCCCAACATTGGGAACATTCTTCCTGCATCTAACCTGTCCAATCCCATCAGAATTTTATATGTTTCTATGAGACCCCTCTCATTCTTTTAACATCCAGTGAATATAAGCCTAGTCAATCCAGTCTTTCTTCATATGTCAGTCCTGCCATCCCGGGAATCAGTCTGGTGAACCTTCGCTGCACTCCCTCAACAGCAAGAATGTCCTTCCTCAGACGAGGAGACCAAAACTACACAATATTCAAGGTGTGGCTTCACCAAGGCCCTCTACAACTGCAGTAAGACTACCCTGCTCCGATACTCAAATCCTCTCGCTATGAAAGCCAACATGCCATTTGCCTTCTTCACCGCCTGCTGCACCTGAATGCCAACTTTCAATGACTGATGTACCATGACACCCAAGTCTTGGTGCACTACCCCTTTTTTTAATCTGTCACCATACAGATAATATTCTGCCTTCCTGTTTTTGCCACCAAAGTGGATAACCTCACATTTATCTACATTATACTGCATCTGCCATGCATTTGACCACTCACCTAACCTGTCCAAGTAACCCTGCAGCCTCTTAGCATCCTCCTCACAGCTCACACTGCCATCCAGTTTAGTGTCATCTGCAAACTTGGAGATATTACATTCAATTACTTTGTCTAAATCATTAATGTATATTGTAAATAGCTGGGGTCACAGCACTGAACCTTGCGGCACCCCACTAGTCTCTGCCTGCAATTCTGAAAAGGACCCATTTATTCCTATTCTTTGCTTCCTGTCTGCCAATCAGTTCTCGATCCACGTCAATACATTACCCCCAATACCATGTGTTTTAATTCTGCACACTAATCTCTTGTGTGGGACCGATTCAAAAGCCTTTTGAAAGTCCAAATACACCACATCGACTGGTTCTCCCTTGTCCACCCTACTAGTTACATCCTCAAAAAATTCCAGAACATATGTCAAGCATGTTTTCGCTTTCATAAATCCATGCTGATTTGGACCGATCTTGTCACTGCTTTCCAAATGTATTGCTATTACATCTTTAATAATTGAATCCAACATTTTCCCCTCTACCAACTTCAGGCTAACCAGTCTACAATTCCCTGTTTTCTCTCTCCCTCCTTTTTTAAAAAGTGGGGTTACATTAACTACCCTCCAATCCATAGGAACTGATCCAGAGTCTATAGAATGTTGCAAAATGACCACCAATGCATCCATTATTTCTAGAGCCACTTCCTTAAGTACTCTGGGATGAAGACTATCAGGCCTGGGTATTTATCGGCCTTCAATCCCATCAATTTCTGTAACACAATTTACGACCAGTAAGAATTTCCTTCAGTTCCTCCTTTTTGCTAGACCCTCGGTCTCCTAATATTTCTGGAAGGTTATTTGTGTCTTCCTTAGTGAAGGCAGAACCAAAGTATTTGTTATCGGTCTGCCATTTTTCTGATCCCTATTATAAATTCACCTGATTCTGATTGCAAGGGACTTACATTTGTCTTCACTAATCTTTTTCTCTTCACATATCTATAGAAGCTTTTGCAGTCAGTTTTTATGTTCCTTGCAAGATTACTCTCATATTCCATTTTCCTGCTCCTAATTAAATCCTTTGTCCTCCTCTGCTGAATTCTAAATTTTTCCCAGAACTCAGGTTTGCTGCTTTTTCTAGCCAATTTATATGCCTCTTCCTTGGATTTAATACTATCCCTAATTTCCCTTGTTAGCCACGGTTGAGCCACATTCCCATTTTATTTTTACACCAGATAGGGATGTACAATTGTTGAAGTTCATCCATGTGATCTTTAAATGTCTGCCATTGCCTATCCACCGTCAATCCTTTCAGTATCATTCACCAGTCTATCCTAGCCAATTCATGTCTCATACCATCGAAGTTACTGTTCTTTAAGATCAGGACCCAAGTCTCTGAATAAACTGTGTCACTCTCCATCTTAATGAAGAATTCTACCATATTATGGTCACTCTTCCACAAGCGAACTCACACAACAAGATTGCTAATTAATCCTCTCTCGTTACGAAGGAAGGTACAAATAACCTTCCGGAATTACGAGGGGACAGAGCGTCTAGTGAGAAGAAGGAACTGAAGAAAATCTTTATTAGTCAGGAAATTGTGTTAGGGAAATTGATGGGATTGAAGGCTGATAAATCCCCAGGGCCTGATAGTCTGCATCCCAGAGTACTTAAGGAAGTGGCCCTAGAAATAGTGGAAGCATTGGTGATCATTTTCCAGCAGTCTATCGAATCTGGATCAGTTCCTATGAAAAGGAAGGTAGCAAATGTAACACCACTTTTTAAGAAAGGAGGGAGAGAGAAAATGAGGAATTATAGATTGGTTAGCCTGACATCAGTTGTGGGGAAAATGTTAGAATCAATTATTAAAGTTGAAATAGCAGCGCATTTGGAAAGCAGTGACAGGATCGGTCCAAGTCATGATGGATATCGGAAAGGGAAATCATGCTTGACAATTCTTCTCGAGTATTTTGATGTAACTAGTAGAGTGGACAAGGGAGAACCAGTGGATGTGGTGTATTTTGGACTTTCAAAAGACTTTTGTCAAGGTCCCACACAAGAGATTATTGTGCAAAATTAAAACACATGCTGTTGTCGGTAATGTATTGACGTGGATAGAGAACTGGTTAGCAGACAGGAAGCAGAGAGTTGGGATAAATGGGTCCTTTTATCCTGACTCGAAGGGCCGAATGGCCTAATCCTGCAGCTATTTTCTATTTTTTTCAGAATGGCAGGCAGTGACTAGTGGGGTGCCGCAGGGCTCAGTGCTGGGACTCCAGCTATTTACAATATACATCAATGATTTAGATGAAAGAATTGAGTGTAATATCTCCAAGTTTGCAGATAACACTAAGCTGGGTGGCAGTGTGAGCTGTGAGGAGGACGCTAAGAGGCTGCAGGGTGAATTGGACAGATTAGGTGATTGGGCAAATGCATGGGAGATGCAGTATAATGTGGAGAACTGTGAGGTTATCCACTTTTGGTGTCAAAAACACGGGAGCAGAATATTATCTGAATGGCGGCAGATTAGGAAAAGGGGAGGTGCAACGAGACTTGGGTGTCATGGTACATCAGTCATTGAAATTTGGTATGCAGGTACAGCAGGCGGTGTAGAAGGCAAATGGCATGTTGGCCTTCATAGCTAGGGATTTGTGTAAAGGAGCAGGGAGGTCTTACTGCAGTTGTACAGGGCCTTGGTGAGGCCTCACCTGGAATATGGTGTTCAGTTTTGGTCTCCTAATCTGAGGAAGGACATTCTTGCTATTGAGGGAGTGCAGCGAAGCTTCACCAGACTGCTTCCTGGGATGGCAGGATGACATATGACGAGAGATATGATCGACTGGGCCTGTATTCACTGGAGTTTAGAAGCATGAGAGGGGATCTCATAGAAACATATAAAATACTGACGGGACTGGACACGTTAGATGCAGGAAGAATGTTCCTGATGTTGGGGTAGTCCAGAACCAGGGGACACAGTCTAAGGATAAGGGGTAAGCTATTTAGGACCGAGATGAGGAGAAACTGCTTCACTCAGAGAGTTGTTAACCTGTGGAATTCTCCACCGCAGAGAGTTGTTGATGCCAGTTCATTGGATATATTCAAGAAGGCGTTAGATATGGCCCTTATGGCTAAAGGGATCAAGGGGTATGGAGAGAAAGCAGGAAAGGGGTACTGAGGTGATGATCAGCCATGATCTTATTGAATGGTGGTGCAGGCTCGATGGACTGAATGGTCTACTCCTGCACCTATTTTCTATGTTTCTATGTTTCTATGTTACACAACACCCAGTCGAGGATGGCCAGCTCTCTAGTTGGTTCCTTGATATATTGGTCTAGAAAACTATCCCTTATATACTACAGGAAATCCTCCTCCACCGCATTGCTACCAGTTTGGTTCGCCCAATCAATATGTAGATTAAAGTCACCCATGATAACTGCTGTACCTTTATTGCACGCATCCCTAATTTCCTGTTTGATGCCATCCTCAACCTCACTACTACTGATTGGTGGTCTGTACACAACTCCCACTCGTGTTTTCTGCCCTTTGGTGTTCTGCAGCTCTACCTATACAGATTGCACATCATCCAAGCTAATGTCCTTCCTTACTATTGCGTTAATCTCCTCTTTAACCAGCAACGCTACCCCACCACCTTTTCCTTTCTGTCTATCCTTCCTGAATGTTGAATACCCCTGGATGTTGAGTTCCAAGCCTTGGTCATCCTGCAGCCATGTATCCGTAATCCAAATTACATCATATCCGTTAGCAGCTATCTATGCAGTTAATTCATCCACCTTATTACGAAAGCTCCTCGTATTGAGACATAGAGCCTTCAGGCATGTTTTTTTAACACTCTTTGTCCTTTTAGAATTATGTTGTAATGTGGCCCTTTTTGATTTTTGCCTTTGATTTCTCTGCCCTCCACTTTTCCTCCTCTCCTTTCTACCTTTTGCTTCTGCCCCCACTTTACTTCCTTCTGTCTCCCTGCATAGATTCCCATCCCATTGCCATATTAGTTTAAACTCTTCCCAACAACACGAGCAAACACTCCCCATAGGACATTGGTTCCGGTCCTGCCCAGTTGCAGACCCTCCCCCAGAACCGGTTCCATTGTCCCAGGAATTTGAATCCCTTCCTCCTGCACCACTCCTCAAGCCACGTATTCATCTTAACTATCCTGCTAGTTCTACTCTGACTAGCGCTTGGCACTGGTAGCAATCCTGAGATTACTAACTTTGAGGTCCTATTTTTTAATTTAACTCCTTGCTCCCTAAATTCAGCTTGTAGGACCTTATCCCATTTTTTTACCTATATCGTTGGTAGCTATATGCACCACAGCAACTGGCTGTTCACCCTCCCCCTCCAGAATGCCCTATAGCCGCTCCGAGACATCCTTGAGCTTTGCACCAGGGAGGCAACATACCATCCTGGAGTCTCGATTGCAGCAACAGGAATGCCTATCTATTCCCCTTACAATAGAATTCCCTACCGCTATAGCTCTCCCACTCTTTTTCCTGCCCTCCTTTGCAGCAAAGCCACCCATGGTGCCATGTACTTGGCTGCTGCTGCCTTCCCCTGATGAGTCATCTCCCCCAACTGTACCCAAAACGGTATATCTGTTTTGGAGGGAGATGACTGCAGGGGAACCTGCACTACCTTCCTTCCACTGTTCTTCCTGATGGTCACCCATTCCCTATCTGCCTGTGTAACTTTACCTGCGATGTGACCAACTCACTAAATGTGCTATTCATGACATCCTCAGCATCGCGGACACTCCAGAGTGAATACATGCGCAGCTCCAGTGCCGCAATGTGGTCTGTCAGGAGCTGCAGCTGGACACATTTCCTGCACACATAGTCGCCAGGAAAACTGGAAGCGTCCCTGACTTCCCACATTGCACAGGAGGAGCATGGTATGGGTCTGGGCTCTCCTGCCATGACTTAACCGTAAAATTAACTTAATTTGGCAACAATGCCAAAGGTTACCTATTGATAAGAAAAGAAAAAGATTAATTACTCACCAATCCACCAGTCTTGATCCAGTGGCAAGGATTAACCAAGATGACTAGGAACTGAGCACACACATCGCATAGGTCATATCACCATACTGGTGAAATACAACGATCAATTTCAGAGCTTGCCTCTATTAGCAGTGGCAGGAGACAAGTCTGCCTTACTTGGAAGAAATTGGTTGGGATCACTGAAGTTGGATTGGAGTGAGATTTTTCGTGTTGAAACGAGATTTGCATCAAAGGATGATATTATCAAGAATTATGCGAAGGTGTTCTACGAAACAGGCTGCCCGATCCAAGGCTTCAAGACGAGTGTCAGGGTACATAAGGACGCTAGATCAGTTTACTACAAGCCACATTCTGTACCATATGCACTCAAGGAGAACGTTGAGCAAGAACTCAAAAGACTAGAGACTGAGAACATTATTTGTAAGATAGATCGATGTAATTGGGCTGCACCCATTTTTGTTGTACCTAAGTCCGATGGTAAGGTAAGATTGTGTGGTGATTATAAAGCAACCGTAAACCAGGTTCCAGAGGGTAATCTCCCCAATACATTGCTAAATATAGAAGATTTGTTCACAACACTGACAGGTGGTCAGATCTTCTCAAAGTTGGATCTTCCGAATGCCTACTTACAGCTTGAACTAGATGAGGAGTCCAAGTCATGCTTGACTATAAATATTCATCAAGGCCCATATCAATTTAATTGGCTACCATTTGGAGTGTCTTCTGCCCCTGCCATATCCCAAGGCGTAATGAACCAGATTTTGCGAGGTAATGAAGAGATAGTATTTTATTTAGATGACATACTAATTACAGCACCAAATAGGCAAATTCACAATAATATATTGAATGAAGTCCTCAAACAGCTAGAGAAGCACAGAGTACGAGTGTTTGCTCGCAAGTATGAGTTATTTCAGAACTCAGTGGAGTACTGAAGGTACAGAAGACAAAGATGGTTTACATTCAACCAAAGGAAAGCTGGATGCAATCAGAAATGCAACCACTCCCAAGAATGGCACTGAACTTCGATCATTTTTGGATCTTTTGAACTATTATGGGAAGTTCCTACCAAATTTGGCTATGGTATTACACCCACTGAATGAACTATTGATAAAACAGATCCATTGGAAGTGGTCAGAAGAATGCAATACAGCATTCAAGGAGTGTAAAAGCAAATTGGTACAGAGCACCATGTTAGTTCACTATGACGTATCTAAGGAGATCAAGCTAGCATGTGATGCCTCTCCATTTGGAGTTGGGGCAGTGATCTCTCATGCATTACATAGTGGGGAGGAGAGAACAATTGCTTTTGCTTCACACACTCTCAGTGCCAGTGAGCGTAATTATGCGCAAATCAAAAGGGAAGCTTTGGCATTAATTTTTGGGGTCAAGAAATTCCACAAATACTTGTATGGTCATACATTTACCATGATTACGGACTCAGGCAGATAGGAAATGGGTGACCAGCAGGCACAGCAGCGGAAGGAAGATAGTGGAGGGGCCCCTGCGGTCAGCCCCCTCCAAAACAGATCCAGCGTTTTGGGTATTGTTGGGGGGGATGACTCAACAGGGGAGGGCAGCAGCAGCCAAGTTCATGGCACCATGGGCTGCTCTGCTGCACAGGAGGACAGGAAAATGAGTGAGAAAGCTACAGTGGTAGGGGATTCTATTGTATGGGGAATAGATAGGCATTTCCGAGGCCGCAACCAAGACTCCAGGATGGTATGTTGCCTCCCTGGTGCAAGGGTCAAAGATGTCTC
Organism: Pristiophorus japonicus; assembly: GCF_044704955.1. NCBI lineage: Eukaryota > Metazoa > Chordata > Chondrichthyes > Pristiophoridae > Pristiophorus > Pristiophorus japonicus. The sequence goes on from NC_091981.1 coordinate 89,755,937, forward strand.
AGAGCAGCTGCAGGACATTTTGGAGGGGGAGGATGAATAGCCAGTTGTCGTGGTGCACATAGGTACCAATGATATAGAAAAAAATGGGATGAGGACCTACAAGCTGAATTTAGGGAGCTAGGATTTAATTAAAAAGCAGAACTTCAAAGGTAGTAATCTCAGGATTGCTACCAGTGCTATGTGTTAGTCAGATTAGAAATTGCAGGATAGCTAAGATGAATATGTGGCTTGAGGAGTGGTGCAGGAGGGAGGGATTCAAATTCCTGGGACATTGGAACCGGTTCTGGGGGATATGGGGCCAGTACAAACCGGACGGTCTGCCCTGGGCAGGACTGGAAACAATGTCCTCGTGGGAGTGTTTGCTAGTGCTGTTGGGGAGGGGTTATCTTAATATGGCAGGGGGATGGGAACCTATGCAGGGAGACAGAGGGAAGTAAAATGGCGGCAGAAGCAAAAGATAGAAAGAACAAAAGTAAAAGTGGAGAACAGAGAAACCCAAGGCAAAAATCAAAAAGGGCCACATTACAGCAGAATTCTAAATGGACAATATGTGTTAAAAAGACAAGCCTGAAGCCTCTGTGCCTCAATGTGAGGAGTATTCACAATAAGGTGGACAAATTAACTGCACAGGCAGTTATTAACGAATATGATATAATTGCGATTACGGAGACATGGCTCCAGGGTGACCAAGGCAGGGAACTCAACATCCAGGGGTATTCAACATTCAGGAAGGATAGACAGAAAGGAAAAGGAGATGGGGTAGCATTGCTGATTAAAGAAGAAATTAACCAAATAGTAAGGAAGGACATTAGCTGGGATGATGTGGAATCTGTATAGGTAGAGCTGCGGCATACCAAAGGACAAAAAATGCTAGTGGGAGTTGTGTACAGACCACCAAACAGTAGTAGTGAGGTTGGGGACAGCATCAAACAAGAAATTAGGGATGCGTGCAATAAAGGTACAGCATTTATCATGGGTGACTTAATATAGTGGAGGAGGATTTCCTGGAGTGTATAAGGGATGGTTTTCTAGCTCAATATGTCAAGGAACCAACTAGAGGGTTGGCCATCCGAGATTGGGTGATGTGTAATGAGAAAGGACTAATTAGCAATCTTGTTGTGCGAGGCCCCTTGGGGAAGAGGGACCATAATGTGGTAGAATTCTTTATTAAGATGGAGAGTGACACAGTTAATTGAGAGACTAGGGTCCTGAACTTAAGGAAAGGTAACTTCGATGGTTTGAGAATTAGCTCTAATAAACTGGCGAATGATACTTAAAGGGTTGATGGTGGACAGGCAGTGGCAAACATTTAAAGATCACATGGATAAACTTCAACAATTGTACATACCTGTCTGGATTAAAAGTAAAATGGGGAATTTGGCTCAACCGTGGCTAACAAGGGAAATTAGAGTTAGAGTTAAATCCAAGGAAGAGGCAGATCAATGGGCCAGAAAAAGCAGCAAACCTGAGTACTTGGAGAAATTTAGAATTTAGCAGAGAGGACAAAGGGTTTAATTCGGAGCGGGAAAATAGAGTATGAGAGGAAGCTTGCTGGGAACATAAAAACTGATTGCAAAAAGTTTGAGAGATATGTGAAGAGTAAAAGATTAGTGAAGACAAATGTAGGTCCCTTGCTGTCAGAATCAGGTGCTTTTATAATGGGGAACAAAGAAATGGCAGAGCAATTGAACAAGTACTTTGGTTCTGTCTTCATGAAGGAAGACACAAATAACCTTCCGGAAATACTCGGGGACCGAGGGTCTAGTTAGAAGGAAGAACTGAAGGAAATCCTTATTAGTCAGAAAATTGTGTTAGGGAAATTGATGGCATTGAAGACCGATAAATGCCCTCGGGCATGATAGTCTGCATCCCAGATTTCTTAAGGAAGTGGTCCTCGAAATAGTGGATGTATTAGTGATCATTTTCCAACAGTCTATCGACTCTGGATCAGTTCCTATGGACTGGAGAGTAGCTAATGTAACACCACTTTTTAAAGAAGGAGGGTGAGAGAAAACGGGTAATTATAGACCGGTTAGCCTGACATCAGTTGTGGGGAAAATGTTGGAATCAATTATTAAAGATGAAATAACAGCGCATTTGGAAAGCAGTTACAGGATCAGTGCAAGTGAGCATGGATTTATGAAAGGGAAATCATGCTTGACAAATCTTCTCGGATTTTTTGAGGATGTAACTAGTAGAGTGGACAAGGGAGAACCAGTGGATGTGGTGTATTTGGACTTTCAAAAGGCTTTTGACAAGATCCCACACAAGAGATTGGTGTGCAAAATTAAAGCACATATTATTGGGGGTAATGTATTGACGTGAATAGAGAACTGATTGGCAGACAGGAAGCAGAGAGTCGGGATAAACAGGTCCTTTTCAGAATGACAGGCAGTGGTTGTGCCGCAGTGTTCTGTGCTGGCACCCCAGCTATTTACAATATACATCAATGATTTAGATGAAGGAATTGAGTGTAATATCGCCAAGTTTGCAGATGACGCTAAGCTGGGTGGTGGTGTGAGTTGTGAGGAGGATGCTAAGAGGCTGCAGGGTGACTTGGACAGGTTAGTTGAGTGGGCAAATGCATGGCAGATGCAGTATAATGTGGATAAATGTAAGGTTGTCCACTTTGGTGGAAAAAACATGAAGGCAGAATATTATCTGAATGGCGGCAGATTAGCAAAAGGGGAGGTGCAACGAGACCTGGGTGTCATTGAAAGTTGCCATGCAGGTACAGCAGGTGGTGAAGAAGGCAAATGGCATGTTGACCTTCATAGCTCGGGGATTTGAGTATAGGAGCAGGGAGGTCTTATTGCAGTTGTACAAGGCCTTGGTGAGGAATACCTGAAATATTGTGTTCAGTTTCGACATTCTAATCTGAGGAAGGACATTCTTGCTATTGAGGGAGTGCATCGAAGGTTCACCAGACTGATTCCTGCGATGGCAGGACTAACATATGAGGAGAGACTGAATCAACTGGGCCTGTATTCACTGGAGTTTAGAAGAATGAAAGGGGATATAAAATTCTGACGGAACTGGACAGGTTAGATACAGGAAGAATGTTCTCGATGTTGGGGAAGTCCAGAACCAGGGGTCACAGTCTAAGGATAAAGAGTAAGCCATTTAAGACTAAGATGAGGAGAAACTTCTTCATTCAGAGTGTTGTTGATGCCAGTTCATTAGATATATTAAAGAGGGAGTTAGATATGGCCCTTACAGCTAAAGGAATCAAGAGGTATAGAGAGAAAGCAGGAAAGGGGTCCTGTGGTGAATACTCAGCCATGATCTTATTGAATGGTGCTGCAGCTCAAAGGACCGAATGGCCTACTCCTGCACCTAGTTTCTAAGTTTCTATATTTCTATAAGCTCCTGACAGCAATCCTGCATCCAAAGTCCCTAGTTCCATCATTAGCTACAGCCCGAATGCAGAGATGGGCTTTGATTTTGTCAGCATATACATATGTTATTGAATACAGATGATCAGCTGATCACAGAAATGCTGATGCTATGTCTAGATTGCCTTCCCCATCACAAGTTACACCCAATAGGGAAGAAATGTTGATGAGCTGCCAGTCACAGCTGAAGAGATTGGTGGAGCAACCAAACTTGACCCAGTTATGCCAAAGTTTATGACTATATTGCAAATGGCTGGCCAAACTAGGTAACAGACAAAAATATTCATCCATTCTTCATTCGTAGGAATGAATTATCAGTCGATAAAGATTGTATCATATGGGGTACAAGATTGGTTATACCAAATAAATTCAGGTCCAAGTTATTAGGAGACCGCTATGACCAGCACCTGGGAATGTGCTTGACCAAGAGTTTTGCATGCAGTTACTTATGGTGGCCAGGTCTAGATAAAGATATAGAGTACATCGTCAGTCAGTGTACGACATGTCATTCGGTTAATCAAGAAACCACCATCAGTACCATTACAGCCAAGGAAAAGGCCCCCCAGGGTGAGGCAACGGCTACATATCAATTTTGCTGAGCTAGAAAGACAACAATTGTTCATTGTGATTGATAGCCATTCAAAGTCGTTCGAAGTGTTTCCAATGTGGTAAATAACAACAAGTATAAAATTAGACAATTTACGAAGATTATTTTCTTCATTTGGCCTCCCAGAAGAAATTGTCTCTGATAATGGACCACAATTTTGTTCAGAAGAATTTGCACAGTTCACAAAAAAAATTGGTGTGAAACATACCGAGGTTCCACTTAACGACCCATTCAAATGATGCAGCAGAGTGCACAGTACAAATTGTAAAACGTGCCCTCATCAAACAGATGTTGGATCCAAATCCAAAGAAATGACTGTTGTCATTGGACCACAAATTGGCTAATTTTCTAATTGTGTTTCATAATACGCCTCATAAAACTACTGGTAGAAAACCAGCAGAGTTGTTTCTTAATCGACAGCCATAAACCAGATTCTCGTTGTTAAAACCAAACTTGGCACAGTCCGTAGAAGAGAAACAATTAAGGCAGAAAGTGAATCATGATAGAGGTAGAGTAAAAGAGAGGTATGAAATTAAATCAGAAGGTGAGAGTGTAGAAGCATGAATGGTTAAAGTGGTGAAAATATGTGTTCCTCACACATATTTGGTCAAGATGTTTGATCATGGACAGGTTAGGTTTGTTCACATTTATCACATTTTACCTACAGACGTGAAAGTAGTTGAAGGTGGGAATGATTCAATTATTTCTGACTCATCAGATAGATTTGATGCAAGTAATGTATCAATAGCATATCCTACATCCAATCTACTGGAAACAAATCCAAGAGAAAGTCAGAATTTAAGTCTGAGTCCGAGTCAGGCAGACAAACAGTCTGAAGTTAGAGAGAGTTCAAATGGAAATCAAGGGCATCCCTTGGAGGAAACCTTTCCTCAGGATCAGCCTCGAATGAGTTTAAATTCAACACCATGTTTGGAAGGTTCTGTTCGAGAGCGAAGATATCCTCTTTGAAATAGAAAACAAGTGGTTAAGCTTGATTTGTAAATATGGCGCAATAAGTCCATATCTATTGTTACGTGTAACCATGCAAGGTATGTATGATGATTATTGTGTTATAATTACTTCTTCATTAAGGAGAGAGAAGTGTAATATATATAGCTCCACCTGTGGACTACTATGGCACTGCAGCCAGTGCTCTGTACAAATAAAGAGGAAACAGGTCACCTGACTAAAGGTTCCGGAGTGTTCTGCCATCTTAAGACTTGTGTGTGTTTGTGAGTTGCACTGAAGATATAACAACAATCTCCGTGGCACAAGAGAACATTGTGTTAGGGGTTAACCCCGCCGCAGACCTCCATGGCAAGTTTGCGGGCATTGGTACTCTTGCCGCGCCAGGTTGCAGAGCTGGTAGTGCTCCATTATCGCCCCTGGAGCCGCGAATGGGAGACACAAAGGATCATTCCCCCTAATTTTTTTAAAATTTTAGAGAGAAAAACAAAGATTGCAGCTCTCACATGGGGAAAAGGCAAACCTGAAATAAAGATAAACAAAAGATTTTTAAAAATTGAAAAGTTTCTTAAAAATTTTAATTTTTAATAAAGTGGACAAATTTCACACTGCACAAAATTAAAATTTATTTTACAAGCCCTTAACATTCATTTAGCAGTAATAATGCTGTAAACACCCCAGTTACACCTAATCCATTTGGGTCTAACTTTTAGTGGGGAATTTAGCAGCGTACTTACTGCGGAAGAGCCGAATTGTTTTGTCAGTTTCCCTGATTTGGCTGATTTCACTGATTGTCGGCTCTGTGTGGGGCTGGTGCAGAGGGGTGTGGGGGAAGGGTGGGGCACAGCACAACCTGTTTCAAAGTTGGCATTGACAACGGCAATTTCAAAGCTGCGGTCAGTTTCAAAGGCGTTTGCCAATTCGCCGTCATCTCGTCCGTAAATTCCGAGTGATTGTGATTGAGTTATTGGGATTTAGGCCTTGAAATCTTTGGTACAACAAATGTCCAATTGTTGTTTTTTACACCTGTTACAATTATGGTTGTTTTCAACTGCTCCATAATGTAAAACTAAGCCATATAAACAATGAATGACCCTGGTATGTGCTGTTCCCGGGTGAAATGGCTGTAGAGATTTTATTATTGCCCTTAGGGCTAGTGAGGGAAAAACTCAACCACTAGGATAAATCTTTGCTGTGTGATAGTGTAAAACATCTCTCCCAGTTTTTATTTCTATTAAATGGAATACCATATTTCAGCATCAGGAAAATGTAAGAAGCTAACCCAGCAGCAGGGGGAGGAACTTAAAAAAGCTTTACTGCTCAAAACTACCAAAAGAATGATGAAAATATGGGTGCCAGTCCTACTTTCCCTTACTGCAGCTAATGACACTGTAAATAGCATTGGCAGTGCTGTTTGACATGGGGGTCCTGACAATGTCAGTTCACCCATATTGAAATATTTTAATGATGCACCCACACCTGTTGCCAGTGAAAGTGCTGGCAGCCTAATTCGAGGTCTGCCTGAACACGTGAACGTGCAGGCTTCCAGTGATGAGTCGGTATTTCTTTTTTGTCTCAGGTGTAAGCAGGCTCGAAGCAAGTTGGAAATCAGCCCCTCTGAGTTCACACATGTAAATTTGACATTTGAGTGAGGTACTGTAGTTCAGGTAATACGTTCAAGAGGGAAGGAGAGAAAATAGATGGGGAGGAAGGATTTGGATCATTTACAAACAGCAATGATACATTTACCAAACAACAACTTGCACTTTCTTGGCAGTTTGAATGCAATTAAACATCCCAAAGCTTTTCACGGAGACAAAATTAGCTATAATGGTGGGAATTGGATGAGGGATGGTGACTGAAAGTAAGATCGAAGAAATCAAATTCCTGAGTAAATTATGCTGTATATTCAATCATTCAAAACAACTCCCAAGATTTGTTCAAATTTCCTGAAATTAGCAATTTATTTGCATATTCCATCATTGCGTTTTTCACATCCCCAACGAGTTCAGCTTCCATAGTGCTGTCTCATTCATGAGCGAAGAATTATATAACACTTGCAAAGACAAATGTTTGTCTATACCAAAATCATTAGTTCTATATTATTACAAATTATCTTTTAGTTAATATGAATATAATTACTTTGAAGAAATGTCCATTTATTTGCTTGTAAAAGTATGAAATATAATTGCAAAAATGTAATTCATTTTTTTCTACAGATCATATTCTGAAAAGTTCAATGTTAGAGATAGGAGGGTCAATTCCCCAATGTGATCATCACTGACAGCGTCTGAAGCTTATGGAATCAGGCAGGTAGGCCTCAGCATATTAAGTGCCCAACTCCTGATTCTGCTGGAGGAGAGATTTTAAGACCTTTATTATTGTTCGAGTGATTGACTGAACTTCAAGTTAAATGCAACTCTTCAATCCCAATATTAACAATTCTATGGTCTGCTTGGTACTACACTCATTCCATACCAACATGTTGGACCAGATCCCTGCCTTAACTATCCCACATATTTGTTCTCAAAGCCAACTGTTTGTATCAACTTTCAACATTCTGAATAAGGTGCAGCCAATTTATTTCCTTACTACGCAGGTTTCCCTGCATCAATGTTTGATTCCCCATTTCTTCTCTTTAGTGATAGCTAGGGTGCACGTTGTCTACTTCTTAATCTTATGCTGTTTCTAAATGTCACCACAATGAGAGGAGCAAAGAAAATGGCACACTACTACTCTTTGATGATCTGGTGTGAATGGCAGAATAATGACCAGCTGCCATTGGAGACAAAGAAAAAAATCATAGGTTCGGTGGGGGGGGTGTGGGGCGGTGGGGAGGGCAGGCAGCAGGCGAGAACGGGAGCCAAAGATGGGTAGCAGTTATGCTCTGAATTTGTTGAACTCGATGTTGAGTCCAGAAGGCTGTAAAGTGCCTAAATGAAAGATGAGATGCTGTTCCTCGAGCTTGCGTTGAGCTTTGTTGGAACAGTGTAGGAGGCCGAGGATAGAGAGGTCAGAGTGGGAGTGGAGCGGAGAATTAAAGTGACAGGCGATCGCAAGCTCAGAGTCACACTTGCGGACTGAACGGAGCTATTCCGTAAAGCAATCACCCAATCTACGCTTGATCTCCCCAATGTAGAGGAGATTAGTGTTGATATGTCCTTACTATACAGTATAGATGCACACGAGGCCTATATTTGAGAGAAGATCACTTTGTGACCAGTAACCTTTATTAGCCAACACTGAAGTGATGAAGGTGGGTGGAGCTTCCCCTTTTATATCTGAAAGTCCAGATGAGGAGTGTCTCCCACAAGTTCACCACCTGTGGTCAATGTTCTCACAGTGTACAACTGAGGTCAGTTGGGTTACAATGACAGTTAAATACATGACATCACCTCCCCCCGCCAAAGTCTTATTGGGATCACAGGTTAAGTCTCTCTGGTGGTTTGCGCTCCCTTGTAGAGCACCTGAGTTGGGGCTCCGGTTGTTGGGTGCTGGCCTGAGTGTCTGCTGTTTGCGGTGCCTCAGGCCTATCCGGACTGCCCACACTGACTGGGCTCTCCTCCACTTGGTTCCGGTGTTCGGTCACCTGTGGAGGAGTGAACTCTACATTGTGTTCTTCCTCTGCTTCTTCTACGGGGTTGCTGAACCTCCTTTTTGTTTGATCCACGTGTTTGCGGCAGATTTGCCCATTGGTAAGTTTAACTACCAGAATCCTATTCCCCTCTTTGGCAATCACAGTGCCTGCAAGTCATTTAGGCCCTGCAGCATAGTTGAGGACAAAGACAGGGTCATTGACATCAATACATTGTGCCCTCGCATTCCCGTCATGGTAGTCACATTGTGACTGGCGCCTGCTCTCAACAATTTCTTTCATGGTGGGATGTATAAGGGATAACCTGGTTTTGAGCGTCCTTTTCATTAGCTGCTCTGCAGGTGGGACCCCTGTGAGAGAGTGTGGTCAGGATCTATTGGCCAACATGAGGCGTGATAAGCGGCTTTGTAGGGAACCGCCTTCGATTCTGTGCATCCCCTGATTGATTATCTGTACTGCTCGTCCCGCCTGGCTGTTTGAGGCCGTCTTGAACAGTGCCGTTCTGACATGGCTGATACCATTTCCTGCCATGAAGTCCTGGAATTCAATGCTTGTAAAGCACAGGCTATTGTCGCTGACCAAGACGTCCGGTAGACCATGGATGGCAAACATTGCCCGTAGACTTTCTACCGTGGCAGAGGATGTGCTTGAATTGAGAATGTCACACTTGATCCATTTGGAGTAGGCATCGACTACAACCAAAAACATTTTTCCCATCAAAGGACCTGCGTAGTCCATGGCTTGGTGGGCCAGGACCAGGGGCCAAGGGGGGCTTTACTGGGCGCATTGCCCAGTTGGGCACATGTGTTGCACCTGCGAACACAAAGTTCCAGATCTGCATCTATTCCTGGCCTGTGACCTGGCAATTGCCTTCATCATGACAATGCCAGGGTGCTCATTGTGGAGTTCTCTGATGAACATCTCTCTGCCCATCTGGGGCATGACTACTCGATTTCCCCAAAGTAGGCAATCAGCCTGAATCGAGAGTTCATCCTTGCGCCTGTGAAATAGTTTGAATTCCTCAGGGCATGCCCTGTACGTGGTTGCCCAATCCCCATTCAGGATACATTTCTTGACTAAAGAGAGCAGCTGGTCTCTATTTCTCCAGACTTTAATCTGACAGGCTGTCACAGGTGAGCCTTCGCTTTCAAAAGCTTCAACAGCCATGACCATCTCAGCAGCATGCTCGGTTGCCCCCTCGGTGGTGGCTAGTGGGAGCCTGCTGAGTGCATCCCCGCAGTTTTCAGTGCCCTGTCTGTGCGGAATTGTATAGTCATAGGCGGCTAACATGAGTGCCCACCTCTGTATGTGGGCCGATGCATTTGCATTTATGGCCTTGTTGTCGGCCAAAAGGAACGTTAGGGGTTTGTGATTTGCCTCCAGCTCAAATCTCCAGCCAAGCAGGTACTGGTACAGTTTTTTTACAGCTTATACACATGAAAGCGCTTCCTTTTCTAGCATCCCGTTCTGCCTGGGACAGACTTCTGGAGGCATAAGCTACCAGCTATAACTGACCTTTGGCGTTAAAATGCTGCAACACACACCCGACCCCACAGGACGACGCGTGACACGTTAAAACAAGTTTCTTACATGGGTCATATAGCGTTAACAGATTGTTGGAGCAGAACAACTTTCGTGCTCTATCAAAAGTCCTTTCCTGGCTGTTCCCCCCGACCCAATCGCGACCTTTGCGTAGGAGCACGTGTAGCGGCTCTGACAGCGTGCTCAATTTGGGAAGAAAGTGACTAAAATAGTTCAGAAGCCCCAGGAACGAACTCAGCTCCGTCGCGTTACGGGGTCTGGGTGCTCTCTGGATCGTTTCTGTTTTGGACGCAGTAGGTCTGATCCCGTCTGCTGCTACCCTCATCCCCAGGAATTCTACTCTGGAGCTAGGAAGACGCACTTCGCTTTTTTCAGTCGCAGACCTACCCGGTCCAGTCTGCTTAGCACCTCCTCCAGGTTGCGTAGGTGTTCTTCAGTATCACAACCCGTGATGAGGATGTCGTCTTGAAAAACCACTGTCCTTGGAATCGACTTGAGGAGCTTTCCATATTGCGTTGAAAGATCGCGGCGGCTGAGCGAATCCCAAACGGACATCTGTTGTACTCAAACAACCCCTTGTGTGTCGTGATGGTGGTCAGCTTCTTCGACTCACTCGCCAGCTGCTGGGTCATGTAAGCTGAGGTCAGGTCCAATTTTGAAAAAGGTTTGCCACTGGATAGCGTTGCAAAGAGTTCCTCCGCTTTCGGTAGCGGGTACTGGTCTTGGAGTGACACCCGATTGATGGTGGCCTTGTAATCACCACGTATCCTGACCGACCCATCCGCCTTGAGCACCGGCACAATCGGGCTCACCCAGTCACTGAATTCTGGCGAGATGATGCCTTCGCTCAGCAGGAAGTCCAATTCGCCTTCTATCTTTTCCTGCATCACATACGGCACCGCTCTGGCCTTGTGGTATACTGGCCTGGCGTCCAGGTTTATGTGAATCACTACCTTGGTCCCCATGAAAGTGCCAATGCCGGGCTGAAATAGTGAGTCAAATTTGTCCAGGACCTGTGAGCATAATATTCGCTCCACAGAAGAAATTGCATTGACATCGCCCCATTTCCAATTCATGACAGCAAGCCAACTCCTCCCCAGCAGTGCGGGACCGTCCCCCAGGACAATCCAGAGTGGCAACCTGTGGCGCTGCCTAGCACCGGAAGGATCTCCTTTGTGTATGTCCGTAGCTGTCCGTCAATTGGCAATAATTTTGGCCTCCTGGTCTTGGACGCCCAAAACTTGGCGAACTGTTTGATACTCATCAGGGACTGGCTGGCCCCTGTGTCGAGCTCCATTGATACTGGGATGTCATTGAGGAGCACTTTCATCATTATCGGTGGCGTCCTGGTGTATGAACTGTATATGTGCTCCACATGAACTCACTGAACTTCAGCTTCCAGCGATTTCCCCCAGTGTCCATTTCGCCTCGTAGGGCTTCCACGTCCCCGTCCTCCTCGTACATCAACCTGGCTGCAGGCTTCCTGCACATACGCATCAAGTGACCGCTGACGTTGCAATTTCTGCAGGTATATTGCCGATACCTGCAAGCTCTAGCTGTGTGTTTGCCTCCACACCTCCAACATGAGCCGTTGTTGGAAACAAAAGGTCCATTACCAGTCGATCGTCTCTGACTGTCTCTATAACTGTCCTTAAACGCACCATTAACAGGTGTTGATGGCCCCATTACTGACCGCATTGTCCCTTGCGATGGCATGAATCGCCGTTTAGCTAGCCATTGTCTCTGTTGAATTCCCCTTTTGGGTTCGACTTCATGCTCGGGCATGTCCGATTGCCCCTGTCTGCCTGGAGAACTGTGTGCCGTGTTAACAATGTTGACCCCTGTCCATTTGCTGCATTTAAACCATGATTTTTGTCAAACATCATTCTGGTCTCTTCCTCCCCTGAGATAAATGTCTGGCCCATCAAAGCTGCCGCTTCCAGGGTCAAGTCTTTGGTCTCAATCAGTTTCCTTAAAACCCCAGCATGCGCGATGCCCTCAATAAAAAAGTCTCGCAGCATCTCCGCTCTGCCTGCATCTTGGAACTTACATAGGCTCCTCAGTCGCCGGAGGCCTGCCACGAAGTCTGGAACGCTTTGCCCTTCTCGTCGCCGGTGCGTGTAAAACCGGTGTCTCGCCATGTGCATGCTGCTCGCCGGTTTAACGTGTTCTCCGATCAACTTACTGAGCTCTTCAAAAGACTTGTCCGCCGGCTTCTCTGGTGCTAGAAGGTCCTTCATCAGGGAGTACGTTCTGGATCCACAAACCGTCAGGAGATGAGCCCTGCGTTTGTCGGCCGAATCACGTCCCAACCATTCCTTAGTAACTAAACTTTGCTGTAGTATCTCAATAAAATCGTCCCAATCATCACCAACACAGTACCTCTCTTCTGTGCTGCTAGTGGCCATGCACGCGTGGTTTAAATCCCAGTTTCTCGTCGCCAATGATATGTCCCTACTATACAGTATAGATGCACACAAGGCCCATACTTGAGAGAAGGTCACTCTGTGACCAGTAACCTTTATTAGCCAACACTGAAGTGATGAAGGTGGGTGGAGCTTCCCCTTTTGAACCAGAAAGTCCAGGTTCGGAGTGTCTCCCACATGTTCACCACCTAGTGGTCAATGTTCTCACAGTGTACAACTTAGGTCAATTTATACATCGGTTACAATAACAGTTAAATACATGACACGTGTTTTATACAGTTCAAGCATTACCTCCCTGCTCTTATATTCCATGCCTCGGCTAATAAACATAGAAACATGGAAAATAGGTGCAGGAGTGGCCATTCGGTCCTTTGAGCCTGCACCACTATTCAATAAGATCATGGCTGATCATTCACCTCAGTACCCCTTTCCTGCTTTCTCTCCATACCCCTTGATCCCTTTAGCCATAAGGGCCATATCTACCTCCCTCTTGAATATAGCTAACGAACTGCATCAACAACTCTCTGTGGTAGAGAAATCCACAGGTTCACAACTCTCTGAGTGAAGAAGTTTCTCCGCATCTCGGTCCTAAATGACTTACCCCTTATCCTTAGACTGTGACCCCTGATTCTGGACTTCCCCAACATCGGGAACATTCGTCTTGCATCTAACCTGTCAAGTCCCATCAGAATTTTATGTGTTTCTATGAGATCCCCTCTCATTCTTCTAAACTCCAGTGAATACAGGCCCAGTCGATCCAGTCTCTCGTCATATGTCAGTCCTGCCATCGCGGGAATCAGTCTGGTGAAGCTTCGCTGCACTCCCTCAATAGCAAGAACGTCCTTCCTCAGATTAGGAAACCAAAACTGAACACCATATTCCAGGTGAGGCCTCACCAAGGCCCTGTACAACTGCAGTAAGACCTCCCTGCTCCTAAATTCAAATCCACTAGCTATGAGGGCCAACATGCCATTTGCCTTCTTCACCGTCTTCTGTACCTGCGTGTCCACTTTCAATGACTGATGTACCATGACATCCAGGTCTCGTTGCACCTCCCCTTTCCTAATCTGCTGCCATTCAGATAATATTCTGCCTTCACGTTTTTGCCACATTTATCCACATTATACTGCATCTGCCATGCATTTGCCCACTCACCTAACCAGTCCAAGTCACCCTGCAGCCTCTTAGCATCCTCCTCACAGCTCACACCACCTCCCAGCTTAGTGTCATCTGCAAACTTGGAGATGTTACACTAAGTTATTTCATCTAAATCATTGATGTATATTGTTAATAACTGGGGTCCCAGCACTGAGCCCTGCGGTACGCCACTAGTCACTGCCTGCCATTCTGAAAAGGACCCATTCTCTATCCACATCAATACATTACCCCCAATACCATGTGCTTTAATTTTGCATAACAATCTCTTGTGTGGGACCTTGTCGAAAGCTTTTTGAAAGTCGAAATACACCACATCCACTGGTTCTCCCTTGTCCACTCTACTAGTTACATCCTCAAAAAATTGTAGAAGATTTGTTAAGCATGATTTCCCTTTCATAAATCCATGCTGCCTTGGACCGATCCTGTCACTGCTTTCCAAATGTGCTGCTATTTCATCTTAAATAATTGATTCCAACATTTTCCCCACTACCGATATCAGGCTAACCGGTCTTTAATTACCCGTTTTCTCTCTCCCTCCTTTTGTAAAAAGTGGTGTTACATTAGCTACCTTCCAGTCCATAGGAACTGATCCAGAGTCAATAGACTGTTGAAAAATGATCACCAATGCATCCACTATTTCTAGGGCCACTTCCTTAAGTACTCTGGGATGCAGACTATCAGGCCCTGGGGATTTATTGGCTTTCAATCCCATCAATTTCCCTAACACAATTTCCTGACTAATAAGGATTTCCTTCAATTCCTCCTTCTTGCTAGATCCTCTGTCCCCTAGTATTTCTGGAAGGTCATTCATGTCTTCCTTCATGAAGACAGAACCAAAGAATAAAGGGAAGTATCCCGTATGCCTTCTTAACTACCTTATCTACCAGTTCTGCTAACTTGAGGGATTTGTAGAAATGCACTCCACGGTCTCTCGGTTACTCTATACTTCTCAGTATCCAGCCATTTATTGTGTATTCCCTTAACTTGTTAGCACTCCCGAAATACATTACCTCACACTTCTCCAGGTTGAATTCCAGTTGCAACTTTTCTGTCCACCTGACCAATCCATTGATATCGTCCTGGAGTCTACTGCTTTCTTCCTCGCTATCAACCACACAGCCTATTTTTGTGTCATCTGGAAATTTCTTAATCATGTCCCCAACATTGAAATCTAAATCATTGATTTATACCACAAAATGCAAGGGACCTAGTACTGACACTTGCGCAACTCCACTAGAAAATACTTTCCAGTCATTAAAACACCCATCGACCATTACCCTTTGCTTTCTGCCACTGAGGTAATTTTGGATCCAACTTGCCAATTTCCCTCGGATCCCATGAGCTTTTACTTTTCTGACCAGTTTGCTATGTGTGACGTTGTGAAAAGCCTTGTTAAACTCCATGTAGACTACATCAAACACACTACCCTCATCATCCGTTCTTGTTACCTCCTCAAAAAATTAAATCAAGTTAGTCAGACACGACTTTCCCTTAGCAAATCCATGCAGACTAACCTTGATTAATCTGTGCCTTTCTAACTGATGACTAATACTGTCACTCAGAAATTTTTCCAACAATTTGCCCACCACCGAGGTTAGGCTGACTGGCATTTCATTACTTGGTCTATTCCTTTCTCCCTTTTTAACCAACAGTACAATGTTAGCAGTCCTCCAGTCCTCCAGCAATCCAGTCAATCCAGAGAGGATTTGAAAATGATGGTCAGAGACTCTGCTATATCCTTCCTTGTTTCCCTTAACAGCTTGGAATACATTTCATCTGGGCCTGGCGATTTATGGATGTGCTTATTTGTACTGCCAAAATGGTCACCATGCTCCACCCTTTTTATATGATTGGTCCCTTTGGAGGATAAACCACACCCTGAAGTTTCACTGGAATGTGGTACTGGAACCGTCCATCCCAAGGTCTCAATGACTTTGCAAATTGTAATTCGATCCACTTTGACTTCCTGAAGTGACAGAGGACAGAGCGCCCCAGAAGACAGCAAGGGCCTTACCCCAATCCAAGTGCATGCCTCCCCCAGCCAAAGTGCCTTACCCCAGCACAAGTACATCCCTTCCCCAGCCAAAGTTCCTCCTTACACCAGAGCAAGTGCATGACCTTACCCCGCCCCTCCCCCTCCCCGCACCCCATCATAGATGGGGCACTGTGTCCGGATTGTTCACAGGTTTATTGGGTATGACGTGAATAGCGACAGTGTCATGATTTCTGGATTTCATCCACTCCAACGATGGAATGCGTGATCCATCTTTCCTGAGTTTCCTCTCTACCCTCTGATCCCCCCCAACAGTGTCTCTCCCCCGCAGTCTCTCTCCCCCCCCCAGTCTGTCTCACACTCTCCCCCAGTCTCTCTCTCTCTCTCTTTCCTCCAGCCTCTCTCTCTCCTTCTCTCCGGGTCTCTCTCTCCCCCAGTCTTTGCCTCCCTCTCCTTCCCCCAGGTTTTCTCTCTCTTCCACCCTCCTCTCGGCCCCCCATCGCTTCTCGAACCCCTGCTGCTTCTCTGCCGCTACCGCTCTCGGCCTCCCGCTGCCGCTCTCGGCTGTGTGGAATGAGAGAAGGGCCGCACTTCCGGTCCCGCACTTCCGGTTAGGGCGGGAGTAATCGGGAGGGTGGAGCTTGACAGAAAAAATGCAATACAAATCGTTACTCCCGCGTTTTATCTACTTTCAAAGATGCTAAACCCTTTAATACTTCGTCTCTCACTATATATATCTCATCTAATATTTCACACTCCTCCTTAACTATAAGGCCTGCACCACCCCTGTCTTTTGTGAAGAGAGTCGCAAAGTATTCATTAAGAATCATACCCACATCTTCCGCCTCCACACCTACTCTTCCTTTAGTTATACTCTTGCTCTTTATGTATTTATAAAATATCATTGGGTTTACCTTGATTTTACTTGCCAATATTTTTTCATGCCTTCTCTTTGCTTTCCTAATTTCCTTTTTAACTTCACACTCCTCTCAGCTTTCTGCAGTATTTAGCTCTTAGTATCAAACATAAGCTTCCCTTTTTGCCCTATCTTACAAAGATAGAAACATAGAAAATAGGTGCAGGAGTAGGCCATTTGGTCCATCGAGCCTGCACCGCCATTCAATATGATCATGTCTGATCATGCAATTTCAGTACCCCACTCCCGCCTTCTCTCCATACCCCCTGATTCCCTTAGCCATAAGTGCCACATCTAACTCCCTCTTGAATATATCCAATGAACTGGACTGAACAACTTTCTGTGGTAGAGAATTCCACAGGTTCACCACTCTCTGGGTGAAAAGGTTTCTCCTCCTCTCGGTCCTATATGGCTTACCCCTTATCCTTAGACTGTAATGCCTGGTTCTGGACTTCCCCAACATCGGGAACATTCTTCCTGCATCTAACCTATCCAGTCCTGTCATCATTTTATATGTTTCTATGAGATCCCCTCTCATTCTTTAAAATTCCAGTGAGTATAAGCCGAGCCGATCCAGTCTTTCTTCAGATGTTAGTCCTGCCATCCCGGGAATTATTCTGGTGAACCTTCGCTGCACTCCCGCAATAGCAAGCACATCCTTCCTCAGATTAGGAGACCAAAACTGCACACAATACTCAAGGTGTGGTCTCACCAAGGCCCTGTACAACTGCAGTAAGACCTCCCTGCTCCTATACTCAAATCCTCTCGTTATGAAGGCCAACATGCCATTTGCTTTCTTTACTGCCTGCTGTACCTGCATGCCTACCTTCAGTAACTGATGTCCCATGACACCCGGGTCTCGTTGCAACTCCCCTTTTACTAATCTGTTACCATTCCTGTTTTTGCCACCAAAGTGGATAACCTCACATTTATCCACATTATACTGCATCTGCCATGCATGTGCCCATTCATCTAACCTGTCCAAGTCACCCTGCAGCTTCTTAGCATCCTCCTCACAGCTCACACTGCCACCCAGCTTAGTGTCATTTGCAAACTTCGAGATATTACATTCAATTCTTTCATCCAAATCATTAATGTATATTGTAAATAGCTGGAATCCCAGCACTGAACCTTGCAGCACCCCATTAGTCACTGCCTGCCATTCTGAAAAGGACCCGTTTGTTCCTACTCTTTGCTTCCTGTCTGCCAACCAGTTCTCTATCCATGTCAATACATTACCCCCAATACCATGTGCCTTAATTTTGCACACTAATCTCTTGTGTGGGATCCTGTCAAAAGCTATTTGAAAGTTCAAATACATCACATCCACTGGTTCTCCTTTATCCACTCTACTAGTTAAATCCTCAAAAAACTCTAGCAGATTTGTCAAGCATGATTTCCCTTTCAAAAATCCATGCTGACTTGGACCAATCCTGTCACTGCTTTTCAAAGACGTTGCAATTACATCTTTAATAATTGATTCCACCCTCCTATATCCTGCCCTGTATGCCCCTTGACATCTAGGGGGCTCTAGATTTGGGAGTCCCACCCTTTTTCTTTGTGGGAACATATTTGCTCTGAACCCTCACTATATCCTTGTTGAATGCCTCCCACTGCTCTGACACCGATTTAACTTCAAGTAGCAGTTTCCAGTCCACTTCTGCTAAATCACATCTCAGCTTAGTAAAATTGGCCTTTCCCTAATCGAGAACTTTTACTCCTGATCTATCTGTGTCCTTTTCCATAATGATGCTAAATCTAACTGAATTATGATCACTACCACCAACATGCTCTCCCATTGATACCCCTTCCACCTGCCCATCTTCATTCCCTAAAACTAAGTCCAGAACTGCCCCTCTCTTGTTGGGCTTGCTACGCACTTGATAAAAATGTTCTCCTGAATGCATTTTAAAAATTCTGTCCCTTTTATACCTTTGACACTGATTCTATCCCAGTTAATGTTAGGGTAGTTGAAATCCCCTACCCTTACTGCCCTATTGTTTTGGCACTTCACATAAATTTGCTTACATATTTGCTCTTCTACCTCCCTCTGATTATTTGGGGGACTATAGTTTCCTCAAGCAGGGCTTGCAGGCCAGAGTCTGTGGAATTGTGGAACCTTCTTCTTTGTCCATGTGCATTGTTTGGTTGTCTGTGTCAGCTGCTCCTGTAGTTGATATTTTTGATGTATCTATCCTCCCAGAGGATTTGCAGGATCTTATGGAGGCAATGCTGGTGGTCGTTCTCTAGCGCTTTCAGGTGTCTACAGTTTATGGTCCATGTCTCTGAGCCATATAGGAGGGTGGGTATTACTACGGCCCTGTAGATTATAAGCTTGGTGCCAGATTTGAGGTCCTGGTCTTCAAACACTCTCTTCCTCAGGTGACCGAAGGCTGTGCTAGCACAATGAAGGCAGTGTTGGACCACATCGTCAATGTCTGCCCTTGCTGATAGTAGGCTCCCGATTTCTGAAAAATGGTCCATGTTGTCCAAGGTCGCAACACATCAGTGTTCTTGATCAGGCCAACATCCCCAGCATCGAAGCACTGACCACAGTCGACCAGCTCCATTGGGTGGGCCACATCTACTCGGAACTCCTATACAACAAGCGAGCCCCAGTGGCAGAGGAAATGTTTCAAGAACACCCTCAAAGCCTCCTTGATAAAGTGCAACATCCCCACCGACACCTGGGAATCCCTGGCCCATGGTCGTCCTAAGTGGAGGAAGAACATCCAGGAAGGCGATGAGTACCTCGAGTCTCGTTGCCGAGAGTATGCAGATACCAAATGCAGACAACGAAAGGAGCATGCAGCAAACCAGACTCCCCACTCACCCTTTCCTTCAACCACTGCCTGTCCCACTTGTGACAGAGATTGTAATTCCCGTATTGGACTGTACAGTCACCTGAGAACTCACTTTTAGAATGGAAGCAAGTCTTCCTCGATTTCGAGGAACTGCCTATGATGATGATGACATTTTTGAAAAGTGACAGAGAAAGATTCATGAGGCAATTGAGTGAGTCAAGCACTGTTTCTTACTTATCTACCTGTCCCCTAGTTTGATGCTGCAGTGTTCAGCCAGAATTGTCTTTTCAAAGACACCAGTCTAATTTGCATGCACTCCAACAAATTACACCAGTTTTGTACAGGATTTATGCCAATGATTCCTCCAATGGATGAGCAAATGGTTGACCCAGGAAACTCTCTGAAAGTACTTCTCCAGGTCACTGCTGAGCACAATTCTTTTTTCTTTTTGTGTAAAATCAATGCAATTCACTGCACAGCAATTCTAGTCCCTGTTATGCCTGCTGTACACTGGCTACATTTGGAGAATTATCTCTGCCATAAAAATGTCCACTATCTTCAGAACCAATTCCTCCAATCAAACCGCCAGGCTGTTCATGCAAAAGGTGATTGTTATGTTCAGAATAACTGCACAAGACTGTATATTGTAAGCTCAAACTGTTGTGATCTTGGTCTCTTTAATGTAACTCCAGAGTGAGGAAGCAGCATGGTAGACTGCCTTTTATATCTGCTAGCCCATGGTTTGCAGGTGACACTTAGGTCTCCCACACGTGCTTCCCCTGGTGGCAAGACTTACACATTGGTAATGTTTACATACATAACATCATTCCCCCCCAAAGTCTTAGATACAATTTATTTACAAGTTGAGGCGATCCGAAGCTCTGCGTTCCCGGGTTGATCACCTGAGTTGAAGTCCTGGGCATGGGTGAGTCGGTTGGATTATTGCTGCACTGTGGTGTGGCTGGTCTGATCGGATTGTCGGGCATGGTGGGTTTATCCTCATGGTTGACTGCAAGGTCGATTGATGGTTGGGTGTGTGTGGGTGGATCATTGATGGTAATGTCCTCTTCAAACTGTTCTCAGTTGTCAGTGAATCGCAGTTTGGTCTGATCCAAGTTCTTTCTGCACGTTTGTCCATTTAAAAATGTGACAACAAACACTCTGTTCCCCTCGTTGGCTAACACAGTGCCAGCAACATATTTGGGACCATGACCGTAATTAAGAACAAACAGACGGTCATTAACCTCAATATCACGCGGTACAGCCGCGCGACGTGGTACACGTTATGCCAGTGACGCCTGGTTTCTACATGATCATTGAGATCCGGGTGGACTAAAGAGAGCCTGGTTTTGAAAGCTCTCTTCATTAGCAATTCTACAGGGGGAACATCTGTAAGCGAGTGGGGTCGCGTGAGGTAGCTGAGCAGAATCCGAGATAACCTGGTCTGCGGGGAACCATCTGTCACGCATTTCAAACTCTGCTTGATGATTTGGACTGCCCGCTCCACTTGACCATTGCATGTGGGCTTAAACGACGCAGACCGGACTTGCTTGATGCCATTGTGGGTCATGAATTCGTTGAATTCCGAGCTGGTGAAGCATGGTCCATTGTCACTAACAAGGACATCGGGCAAACCATGGGTGGCGAACATGGCACGGAGGCTTTCAATGGTGGCAGTGGACGTACATAACGACATTATTATACATTCAATCCATTTAGAGTAAGCGTCCACTGCTACTAGGAATATCTTTCCTAGGGCACGATTTTCCCCATGACTTGCTCCAATTTTTTTGGAGTAAGTTGTTTTTGCTGGCGTAAGTTAAAAAGTGCCATTTTCCCCAACAAAATTTGCTCCAGAGTAAATCAGTTAGGTACGATTTTTTACTTCAGTATTTTTTTCCGAAAGAGGGCGTTCCCAGACACTTACTCCACTTTTGGCCATTTATGCTATTTTGGCCAGCTAAAAGTTACTCCAAATCCACTTAGGTCAGTGTATGTGGCCAACTGTGAAAAATGTTGCGGGTAGTTAACAAATCGGTGCAGGTAGGACCTGCACCAAGCACCAAGCAGCAAACATTAAATATAAAAGGTCAAATAACGACATATAAATAGAGTAAACAATTGAACAACAATTAAAAATTTGCATTAAATCCTACCTTTTGTTGAAATTGGCCAGGGAAGATAGAGGCCAGGTCGGGAGGCGGGGGAGGGAGAGGAAAGGCTGGTCTCAGCGGCATCGGGAGTGGGGGGAGGAAAAGGAAAGACTACAAAGTGCTTCACAACGTGCTGCTCGAAATGAAAGTCCTCCAGGTTGAGTGGCAAGGTGATCTCACACACTGGGCACTTTTGGCTGTCAATGCTCTCCTCTCCGGTGTGCTGTGAATTATCCTTGCCATCTTGGCCCTGCACCAAGTCAATGCTCCATCGAGCCCGTGCCGGCTCCCTACAAGAGCACTTCAGCTAGTCCCGCTCCCCCGCCCTTGTCAAAAGGGCCACAGCCCATCTGTCACTAAAACTCTCATGTCCCTTCATCACCTCCAGACTCCATTACTCCAATGTGATCCTTCGATATCTGAGTGTGCGACAGGCCACTTGGCCTGGGATAGGGATGCCGTGTTTCGGCCCCTCCCACACAGCGTCGGGCTGCGATGAGCTACTGCACATGCGCGCACACTCTAGCACGCATGTGTAGAGGTGTCGGCAGTGTTTGCTGCGCGGGACTGTAGCTCTGCCCCCCACCCCACGAGAAACGCCACGCCAGGACCTGGGACACACAGCAGAGCGGCCAGGATCAGGGCACATTTTATCGGCGGCGTTTCCAGCATACAAAGTCGCCGCATTTACAGTAAGAGCAAATTTTGTTGGGTAAAATCTAGCCCCTATAAAGGGCCCAGCGAAATTTACTTGGACCCTTGACCACGGTTTGGAGGGCCATGACCACAGACTCAGTGGGGCCTCCCTTGGTGCATTGCTCAACTGTGAGCAAGTGTTACATTGGTGTACGCATGAATCCAATTCCGAGTCAATGCCGGGCCACCAAGCGTGCGACCTGGCGATAGCCTTCATCATGACTATGCCTGGGTGGGTACTGTGAAGGTCGCGTATAAACATTTCCCTGCCTTTTTTGGGCAAAACTACATGATTCCCCCATAGGAGACTGTCCAAATGGATGGACATTTCATCCTTGCGTCGGTGGAACGGTTTAATTTCGTTTTGCATTTCCTCAGGAACCGCCGACCAGCTCCCATTGAGGACGCAGCTTTTTACTAGTGATAGCACAGGGTCCTGGCTAGTGCAGATCCTGATCTGATGAGCCATGACGGGTGAACCCTTGCTCTCAAAAGCATAATAGCATCCATTACAAGAAGCAAGTCTGCAGTTTGTGCCATTTCCACGCCGGTGGTGGGCAATGGTAGCCGACTGAGGGCGTCAGCACAGTTCTCAGTGCCTGGTCTGTGGCGGATTACATAGTCATATGCAGATAATGTTAGTGTCCATCTTTGGATGTGGGACAAAGCATTGGTAATACCTTTGCTTTCTGAGAACAGCAAAATGAGTGACTTGTGGTCGGTTTCGAGCACGAACGGAAGTCCAAATAGGTATTGGTGCATTTTCTTAACCCCGTATACGCATGCTAATGCTTCTTTCTCAACCATACTGTAGGCTCTTTCAGCCTTAGATAAGCTTCTGGACGCATATGCAACCGGTTGCAGTTTGCCTGACACATTGGCTTGCTGTAACACACAACCGACCCTGTACGAAGATGCATCACAAGCTAGTACTAACTAAACGTTTACATGGGTCATACAATACAAGTAACTTGTTAGAACATAGCAGGTTTCTGGCCTTGTTAAAAACCGTCTCTTGAGATTTACCTCAAACCCAGTCATCACCCTTGCGTAGCAATAAATGCAAAGTTTCCAGCAAAGTGCTCAACCCCGGTAGAAAGTTATCAAAATAATTGAGGAGTCCCAGGAACGAACGCAGCTCCGTCACATTCTGTGGTCTGGGTGCATTCTTGATGGCCTCCGTCTTGGAGTCCGTGGGCCTGATGCCGTCCGCCATAATCTTTCTCCCCAGAAATTCGAACTCTGGCGCCAAGAAAACACACTTGGAGCGTTTCAGCCTGAGTCCCACTCTGTGCAGTCGCTTTAGAACCTCTTCCAGGTTGTGCAAGTGTTCGGTGGTGTTGCGGCCAGTGATCAAGATGTCGTCTTGAAACACCACGGTGCGCGGAACTGATTTCATCAGAATCTCCATGTTCCTCTGGAAGATGGCCGCAGCTGAGCGAATCCCAAAGGGGCATCTGTGGTATATGAACAGTCCTTTGTGCATGTTGATGCACGTCAATTTTTTCGAAGGTTCAACCAGCTCCTGTGTCATGTAAGCAGAGGTTAAATCTAGCTTGGTGAATGACTTCTCCCCTGCTAGCATTGCGAACAGGTCATCCACTTTGGGTAGTGGGTACTGGTCCTGTAACGAGACTCGGTTGATCGCTACCTTGTCATCCACGCAGATTCTGACCGTCCCATCGCTTTTCAACACTGGAACAATGGGACTGGCCCACTAGTTTAACGTAACTGCCGATATGATCCTCTCTCGTTGAAGTCTGTCCAGCTTGATCTTGACTTTCTCTTGCATCATGTATGGAACCGCTCGGGCCTTGTGATGAATAGATTGTGCATCAGGGACTAGATGGATCTGCACTTTGGCGTCTGTGAAGTTGTCGATGCCTGGCTCGAATAATGATGGGAATTTGTTTAGCACTTAGGCGCACGAGGTGTCATCCACAGAAAACAGTGCTTTGATGTCGTCCCAGTTCCATCGGATCTTACCCAGCCAGCTTCTGCCGAACAGCGTTGGGCCATCGCCTGGTACAATCCATAGTGGTAAATCATGCACAGCTCCATCGTACGATACCTTCACTGCCGCACTGCCAATGACTGGTATGAGCTCTTTGGTGTAAGTGCGCAGCTTGTTGTGGATCAGGCTTAGTTTTGGCTTTTGTGCCTTGTTGTCCCACAGTTTCTCAAAAGCCTTCTGGCTCATAATTGATTTCCATGGAAACTGGAATGCCATTTAATTTGACTTTTAACATTATCGGAGGGCTTTTGGTGGTGAAGGTGTGTACCCCATACACATCCTTTTCAGCCTCGGGTCGCCTCTCTTACTCGTTCAGCGCGATCCGCGCCGGATCGGTCATCTTCTGCCGACTCTGCCACATGGTGAGTTGCAGCACATCTGCACATTTGTTGGAGGTGCCCCATTGTTCCACAGCCCTTGCACACGTAGTGCTTGAATCAACATTGATGGGCTCGATGATTACCCCTGCAGCGCCAACATGGTGTTAATGGATTCGCATTCAATCTCCATGGTGGACTCTGAGTCATCCTAGGTCTGGCCTCTGCAGCCAGGTAGGCCCTGCCATGTACAGTTCTGTCTGCTGAAGGCGTTATTGTATGCACAGTACTTGCCGGTGAGCTTCAATGCTGCAATGATATTTGTTTAATGTTATCGTTCGTGGGCATGAAAGTTGGGCTATTATAATGGTCTTGCTCAGATCTAAGGATTTGTCAGACAGCAGTTTGCGAAGAATGACCTCATGGCCGATTCCAAGTATGAAAAAGTCCCGCAACACTTCCCCCAAAAATCCAGCAAATACGCACGGTCCCGCAAGGCATCTTAGGTCGGCGACATAGCTCACCACATCCTGGCACTCGGAGTGATGGTGCGTATAAAATGATATCTGGCCATCAAGATGCTCTCCTTCGGCTTGAGGTGTTCCCAAACCAACGTGCACAACTCTTCATATGTCTTCTCCATTGGTTTCATCGGTGCTAGCAGATTTTTGATAAGGCCATATATCGTGGACCCGCAAACGGTGAGGAGACTCGCCCTGTGCTTGACCGCGGTATCTTCCATAGCCAGCTCATCGGCCACGAAGTACTGGTCAAGACGCTCAATGAAGGCTTCCCAATCATCACGTGCAACAAATTTCTCAAGAATACCAACGGCAGCCATAACTGCGTGAAAGTTCGTAATCTGTTACTCGTTGCATATTGTTATGTTCAAAAAAATCCACAAGACTGTATATTGTAAGCTCAAACTGTTGTGACCTTGGTCTCCTTAATGTAACTCCAGAGTGAGGAAGCAACATGATAGACTACCTTTCATACCTGCTCACCCAGGGTGTGCAGGTGACCCTTGGGTCTCCCACAGGTGCACCCCCTGGTGGCAAGTCTTACACATTGGTAATGTTTACATACATAACAGTGATGATTATAGGAGCTCCACCAGGTATGTTGTCCAGTAAGTCAGACACCAAACAAAAATTGCTGCCTCTCTTTAAGAGCCATTGCACTCCCAATGCATTGAACCCCAGGTTTGTTGCATATAGGCAAAAGGTACAAGGTATTTATTGAGATTGTCACTTTTTGTGTATATATAGTTCTATTAGAATAGGAATATACAGCAATCAATTCTTCTCATGTGTGAAACATGCTAATGTATTTGCATAACCAGTCTTGTGATCACTTTGCTATCTTCTTCCATTTCTCCTTTAGAAAATAAATCAGATAGTCAGAGGAAGAAAACAAGCTGCCTTGAATTATAGCAATTATAATTCTGTGAATAGTTTTGCAATTCCATTCCCTCGCCCCTCCAACATGCAGAAAAAAAATCCCCGAGAGGTAAGATTTGACTGAAGCAATCAGTTGATTTTATACAGATGGATAAATTTCCCCTTCCCTAATTGCCCTGAAGGGGATAGCTCTTGTTGGGATAAAGTTCCACGATTACCAACAGCCCTTTAGTACCTCAAGTTGCCTTTCTTATGTTTAAGACGAGACTTGAGTGATAGCAAACAAATGGATAAATGCAGCCAAGAAAGCTCTGTCCGATCCTGTCCTCACTCATTGTTAACAAATGTAAAATTACCAGAAATGGCTGTTGAATAGCAATCAGAAGAGGAAACCTTGGGTCATTCTTCCCCTCCATTTCAAGTGATAGTGAAATGAATTTATATTAACTCATCTCTTCCCTGGCTGAGATCAGATGACCTACACAAGTCAGGAATCGAAGCCAAGACCTCCCTACGCTGTGTGGCTTAGCACTACACCAAGTAGTGCACTTACTCACAGACCTTTGGGAAGCCCAGATTGATATGATTTTAAACAGATGCAGACTCCTATCTCAGATTGAATTGGAGTGCAGATAGTGCACAGGAGTGGAGGGGAGTCTAAAATTAGAGCAGTGTCTGCTTAACTTTACCTATTCTATGTGCACATTTACATCATTTTGTGCAACAAATTAAATGACTAGGGAAGTGCTACCCAGTATTTTGAAACCACCTTGAGCCATTTAAAATATAGGCATTCTTTCTAAACTGTCTTAGATCTACCATAATATATACAGCTAATGATAACACAAAGATAACTGAGGATCCATGATGAGCTACAACCTGTCACATCACATGTGTTGTTTATAGCACAAATGCCTCTGATATTAGTGTTTTAATCACTTTTAACAGTTGTTATTTTTATCTCCGGTTCAGAAATGTTCTTTGGTCCTTTATGTTGTTGATCTGAACTTGATAACAGCCCTATTAGAAAATAACATTTCGGTCTTAGAGTGGAATTATTTTTTAAATTTAGAAAACAACATGGAGCCAAAAAATTGCGACTGTTCCAGCAAACGTCCACCATAACTTCAGCAGGAGACCACTGAAACAGCCTGAATTTTGGCCAGGACACTGATATGCTGAGTCCTCACCTTATGTCAGGGGTTCCGATGTGGCCTGTTGGGGGCAGTACCTTCGCCCACCCCAAATATAGCCATCGGTGTAGGAGGGGTTACGCCAGACTCATCGGAGCCACAAGCAGTTTAAAAACTGAGGGCTAGTGCTGTTAGCTTGGTGTGCAGCACCTCAGAGTGGGAAAACAGAGTTTGGTAAGTGAGAGAGTCTTAAGGGTTTATCTCTTTTATACCATTTGGAGGCTGGTGGCAATTGCTAGTAGCCTCTAAGGAAGATTAACAGTAAATATTTAGGATTTTTTCAGGCTGAAGTAGAGACAAACTAGCTCGCCAGCTCTCTAGTAGTTTGTTAAATAGCCAATTAATTAAAACTAGTTAAAACCAGTTCTTTGAACAGCTAAGCAGCGGTGACTCATCTGAGCCACAAGCACTTTAAAAACCAAGGGCTAGTACTGTTAGCATGAAGTGCAGTAGCTCAGAGTGGGAAAACAGAGTTTGGTAAGTGGGAGAGTTCAATGAAGTGGGGGCGAGTGGTGTTGCTTTGCCTTGTTTTTCCTAACTTTTTCCGCAGAGTGGCGGTGTACCTGAACGGGAGCAGACCGAGGCCCAAGAATGGGGATAAAAGTCACAGCATATGGTCAGCATGATCTCCTGGACTAGTTTTGGTTGCCTGGTTGGGTTGGAATTTTTCCAGATTTTTTCCCCAATTGGCCTGGGTTTTATCTATATTTTTTGCCTCTCCCAGGAGATCGCATGGCTCCAGGTGAGGAGAACTCTGCTGTGTGACATTATGGGTAAGGCAGGTAAGTGATTGTGGGCTAAGTTTTTCTTTTAAATTAACAAATACCATATAAATAAATACTAATAACTAACCTTTAATTGTTTAACTCATTTAATAAACTATATAGGGTAAATACTTGATTAATGCTAAACTAATTAATTAAATAAAATAATGGGAAAACAGGAGATGTGTTGCTGCTGTAATCTGTGGGAGCTTCTGGATGTTTTGGTCCAGGGCGACTACATCTGCGGTAAGTGTCTGCAGCTCGACGAACTTCGGTTCCGAGTTGAGGAGCTGGAGTCCGAACTGCAGACACTGCGAGACATCCGGCAGGGAGAAAGTTACCTGGAGGCAGCCACACCCTCTAGATCAAATACTTTAGAATTGACATATGGTCAGAGACCAGAGAGGGTGTAACTGTGAGTGAAGCAGGTAAAGGGATCCAGGAGGTAGTATTGCAGGAGCCTCAGTCCCTGCACTTGTCCAATAGATTTGAGGTTCTTGCAACCCTTGTGGACAAGTGTGCAGACTGCGGGGTGGATGAGTAGACTGACAAAGGCACCATGGTGCAGAAAGCCATTCAAGTGGGGGGAGTAAAGACGCAGGTGGTTGTAGTAGGGGACAGTATAGTTAGGGGGATAGATAGGGTTCTCTGCAGCTGAGAGCGTGTGTCTTGAAGGCTGTGTTGCCTATCCGGTGCCAGGTTAAAGGATGTCTCCTCTGGGCTGGAGAAGAACTTGGAGGGGGAGGATCCAGTTGTTGTGGTACACGTAGGTACCAATGACATAGGTTGGACTAAGAAAGCGGCTCTGTTGTGAGTTTGAACAGTTAGGGATTAAATTGAAAAGCAGAACCACAAAGGAGGTAATCTCTGCATTATTACCTGAGCCATGAGCAAATTGGCATAGGGTCAATAGAATCACGGAGATGAATGCATGTCTCAGAGGTTGGTGTGGGAGAAGTGGATTTCGATTTGTGGGGCACTGGCACCAATACTCGGGAAAGAGAGAGCTGTTCCGTGGGGATGGACTACACCTGAACTATGCTGGGACCAGTATTCTAGTGAACTGAATAACTAGGGATGTAGACAGGGCTTTAAAGTAAATGCGGGGGGCGGGGGGGTGGGGGTGTGGCGGGGGAGGGGAACATTCGCAGTGGAGAGAAATCTGGAATGCTAAAGAGAAATGAAAAGGAAGCAATGCAGGAAAGTGATTGTGGTAAGGATAACCAGATTATGTCAGAAATGAACATAGCATGCAAACAAAAGAGTGCACTAACAAATAGGGTCCAGGTAAAAAAAAATAGCGATAAAACAAATGGGGCTATAGTGCAAAATAATGTTAAGATGTGAAATAATGTTAAAAAGACAAATCTAAAAGCATTGTATCTGAATGCATGAAGCATCTGTAATAAGGTAGTTGAATTAACAGCGCAAATAGATGTAAACGGATAAGATATAGTTGCAATTACAGAGACATGGTTGCAGGGTGAACAGAGTTGGGAATTGAATATCCAAGGATATTCGCTATTTAGGAAGGACAGGCATATGCAGTATAATGTGGATAAATGTGAGGTTATCCACTTTGGTAGTAAAAACAGGAGGGCTGATTATTATCTGAATGGTGACAGATTGTTAAAGTGGCCCTCATGGCTAAAGGGATCAAGGGGTATGGAGAGAAAGCAGGAATGGGGTACTGAAATGCATGATCCGCCATGATCATATTGAATGCTGGTGAAGGCTCGAAGGGGTGAATGACCTAATCCTGCACCTATTTTCTATGTTTCTATGACAGGCAAAAAGGAAGAGCGGGAGATGTGATGGTGTTGTTAGTAAAGGATGAAATCAGAGCAATAGTGAGAAAGGATACTGGCTCAGAAAATCAAGATGTAGAATCAGTCTGGGTGGAGCTAAGGAGCATCAAGGGGCAGAAAACATTGGTGGGAGTTGTCTATAATCCTCCAAACAGTAGTGGTAGTGTAGGGGATAGCATCAAACAGGAAATTAGAGATGCATGTAACAAGGGTGTTACAGCAATCGTAGATGACTTTAATGTACATATAGACTGGCCAAACCAAATTAGTAACAATACTATGGCAGATGAATTGCTGGAGTGTGTACGAGATGTTTTTTTTTAGACCAGTATGTTCAGGAGCCTACTAGGGAACTGGCTATCCTAGATTGTATATTGTGTAATGAGAAGTGGTTTATTAAGTCTTGTTGTGTGGGGTCCTTTAGGGAAGAGTGACCATAACATGATTGAATTCTTTATTAAGATGGAAAGTGAAGTAGTCCAATCTGAAACTAGAGTCCTAAATCTAAACAAAGGAAACTATGAAGGTATGAGGAGAGAATTGGCTATGATAGATTGGGAAGATTCATTTAAAAGGCATGACGGTGGATAGGCAATGGCTAACATTTAAGGAACGAATGCAGGAATTGCAACAGTTATACCATTCCTTTCTGGCGTAAAAACACAAAACCATGTACAGTAGACACTGCCAAGTCACTGGAGAAATATCACCAACGATGTCTCCGCAAGATCCTATAAATCCCCTGGGAGGACAGATGCACCAACGTCAGAATCCTTGTCTAGGCCAACATCCCCAGCATTGAAACACTGACCACATTTTATCAGCTCCGCTGGGCAGGCCACATAATTCGCATGCCAGACACGAGACTCCCAAAGCAAGCGCTCTACTCGGAACTTTGGCTCGTTTGCCATGGACAAGGTGGGCAGTGGCAATGTTACAAGGACACCCTCAAAGCCTCCCTGATAAAGTGCGACATCCCCACTGACACCTGGGAGTCCCTGGCCAAAGACCGCCCTAAGTGGAGGAAGTGCCATCGCCGAGAGCATGCAGAAATCAAGCACAGGCAGCGAAAGGAGCATACGGGAAACCAGACTCGCCGCCCACCCTTTCCTTCAACCACTGTCTGTCCCAACTGTGACAGAAACTGTGGTTCTCGTATTGGACTGTACAGCCACCTAAGAACTAATGCTCGGACTAGAAGCAAGTCTTCCTCGATTCCGAGGGACTGCTGATGATGATGATGATGCTGATAAATGCAAAAGGAATAGTGGCCCAACCATGGCTAACAAATGAAATTAAGGATAGTATTGGATTCAAAGAGGAGTTATACAAATTTGCCAGAAAAAGTAGCAAGCCTGAGGATTGGGAGCAGTTTAGAATTCAGCAAAAAAAGACAAGATAAGAGATTGATTGATTCAGAGGGGAAAAATAGAATGTGAGAGGAAACTTGCAAGGAACATAAAACCGACTGCAAAAATTTCAACAGGTACGTAAAAAGAAAAAGATTAATGAAGACAAACGTAGGTCCTTTACAGACAGAAACGGGAGAATTTATAATGGGGAACAAGGAAATGGCAGAACAATTAAATAAATACTTCGGTTCTGTCTTCACGGAAGAGGACACAAATAATGTCCCAGAAATGCAAGGGAACCAAGGGTCCAGTGAGCAAGAGGAATTAAAGGAAATGATTATTAGTAAGAAAATATTGCTGGAGACCAATGGGACTGAAGGCCGATAAATCCCCAGGGCTTGATGATCTGCATCCCAGAGTACTAAAAGAGGTAGCCATGAAAATAGTAGATGCATTGGTTGCCATCTTCTAAAATTCTATAGATAGAAACATAGAAATTTGCAGCACAGAAGGAGGCCATTTTGGCCCTTTGTGTCCGCGCCGGCTGACAAAGAGCCAAACGGCCCTTGGTCAGCAGCCCTAAAGTTTACATATAAACCTATGAACAATGACGGAAAGGCAAAGAGCACCTAGCCCAACCAGTCCGCTTCACCACAACTGCAACACCCCTTATACTAAAACATTCTACACTCCTCCCCAACCTGAGCCATGTGATCTCCTGGGAGAGGCAAAAACCAGATAAAAATTCAGGCCAATTTAGGGAGAAAAAATCTGGGAAAATTCCTCTCCGACCCATCCAGGAGGTCATCCTGGCTGTAGTCTAGTCCCTGCAGTCTATCTGCTCCGTCCAACAAAAGGTCATCCAATCTAATCCCAATTACCAGCTCTAGGTCCATAACCCTGCAGGTTACTGCACTTTAAGTGCCCATGCAACTATCTCTTAAAAGTGGTGAGGGTTTCTGCATCCACCACTCTTCCAGGCAGCGAGTTCCAGATCCCCACAACCCTCTGCGTAAAGAAGTCCCCTCTAAAGTTTCCACCAACCACCTTAAAACTATGCCCCCTCATAATAGACCCCTCCACCAATGGAAATAGACCCTTACTATCCACTATATCCAGGCCCCTCAATAATTTGTACACCTCAATGAGGTTTCCTCTCAACCTCCTCTGTTCCAATGAGAACAAACCCAGTCTATCCAATCTGTCCTCCTAACTAAGATTCTCCATTCCAGGCAGCATCCTACTAAATCTCCTCTGCACTAGAGGGGGTGCAATCACGCCCTTCCTGTAATACGGCGACCAGAACTGCACGCAATACTCCAGCTGAGGCCTAACCAAAGTATTATACAATTTAAGCATAACCTGCCTGCTCTTATATTCTATGCCTTGGCTAATAAAGGCAAGCATTCCGTATGCCTTCTTAACCACCTTATCCACTTGGCCTGCTACTTTCAGGGATCTGTGGACAAGCACTCCAAGGTCCCTTTGTTCTTCTACAATATTAAGTGGCCTGCCACTTAATATGTATACCCTTTTCTTATTAGCCCTCCCAAAGTGCATCACCTCATACTTCTCTGAATTAAATTCCGTTTGCCACTGCTCTGCCCACCTGACCAGTAGATTGATATCCTCCTGCAGCCCATGACTTTCCTCTTCATTATCAACCACACAGCCAATTTTAGTGTTGTCTGTAAATTTCTTAATCATACTCCCTATATTCAAATCTAAATCGTTGATATATACCACAAAAAGCAAGGGTCCCAGTACTGAGCCCTGCGGAACCCCACTGGAAACATCCTTCCAGTCACAAAAACATCCATCAATCATTACCCTTTGCTTCCTACCTCCAAGCCAATTTTGGATCCAACTTGACGCTTTGCCCTGTATCCCATGGGCTTTAACCTTCATGACCAGTTTACCATGTGGGACCTTATCAAAAGCTTTGCTGAAGTCCATATACACTACATCATATGCACTACCCTCATCGACTCTCTTGGTTACCTCCTCAAAAAATTCAATCAGGTGAGTCAAACACAATCTTCCCTTAACAAATCCGTGCTGACTGCTCCTAATTAATCCCTGCCTTTCCAAATGCAGATTTATCCTGTCTTTCAGGATTTTTTCCAATAATTTTCCCACCACATAGGTTAGGCTGACAGGCCTGTAATTACTCAGCCTATCCCTTTCTCCCTTCTTAAATAAAGGTACTACATTAGCAGTCCTCCAATTCTCCGACACCATGCCCAGATCCAAAGAAGACTGGAAAATGATGGTCAAGGCCTCTGCTTTAACTCTTTTACTTTGCTCAACAGCCTGGGATGCATTTCATCCGGGCCTAGGGATGTATCTACTTTCAAAGCTTCTAAACCCCTTAAATCTTCTTCTCTCACTATATTTATTTCATCCAGAATCTCTCACACCTCCTCAATAGCAGTTTCTGCATTGCTTCTTTCCTTTGTGAAAACAGATGCAAAGTATTCATTGAGAAACCTCCCAACATCTTCTGCCTCCACACAAAGATTACCCTCATGGTCTCTAATAGGCCCTACCCTTTCTTTAGTTACCCTCTTACTTTTAATATATTTATAGAACATCTTAGGGTTTTCCTTAATTTTACTGGCCAAGAATTTCTCATGCTCACTCTTAGCATTCCTAATATCCTTTTTTAATTTTGCCTCTTAACTTTCTATATTCCTCAAAAGATTCTATAGTATTTAGCTTTTGAGATATGACATAAGCATCCCTTTTTATTTTTTAATCCTCCCTGTAAGTCCCTAGACACCCAGGGGGCTGTAGAATTATTTTTCCCAGCCTTTTTCTTTAAGGGCACATGTTTGGCCTGAGCCTTCTGGATCTCCTCCATAAATGCCTCCCACTGTTCCAACACTGATTTACCCACAAGTAGCTGCTTCCAGTCCACTATGGCCAAATCACTTCTTAACTGAGCAAAATTAGCTTTTCCCCAATTCGGAATTTTTATTCCAGGCCTATTCTTGTCCTTATCCATAACCAACTTGAATCTTACTGAATTATGTTCACTTGCACCCAAGTTCTCTCCCACCAATACCCCTTCAACCTGCCCAGCTTCATTCCCCAAAACTAAATCCAAGACCGCCTCCTCTCTTATTGGGCTTGCTACATACTGACTAAAAATTTCTCGAATGCATTTCGAGAATTCCGTACCCTCTAGACCCTTCACACTAAATTTGTCCTAATCAATATTTGGATAGTTAAAATCCCCTAATATTACTACCCTCCTATGGTTTTTGAACTTCACAGCAATTTCCTACATATTTGCCCCTCTATCTCCCTCCCACTCTTTGGGTGTCTATAATACATGCCCAGCAGTATGATTGCCTGTTTTTAATTTTTCAATGCGACCCATATGGTTTCATTTGATCCCTCTAACATATCATCCCTCCTCACCGCTGTAATAGTTGCTTTAATCAGTACCGCAACCTCCTCCCGCAACCCCCCCACCCCCCCCAAGCTTTTTACCCCCCTCTCTGTTGTCTAAAAATTCTGTAGCCAGGAATATTGATCTGCCAAACCTGCCCCTCTTTCATCCATGTTTCTGTAATGGCTATAATGTCATGCTCCCAAGTGTCTACCTGTGCTGTTAGCTCATCCGTCTTATTCGCTACACTCCTTGCATTGAAGTAAACATAGAAACATAGAAAATAGGTGCAGGAGTAGGCCATTCAGCCCTTCGAGTCTGCACAACCATTCAATCTGATCATGCAATTTCAGTACCCCATTCCTGCTTTCTCTCCATACCCCTTGATCCCTTCAGCCGTAAGGGCCACATCTAACTCCCTTTTGAATATATCTAACGAACTGGCCTCAACAACTTTCTGTGGTAGAGAATTCCACGGGTTCACAATTCTGAGTGAAGCTTTTCCTCATCTCGATCCTAAATGGCTTACCCCTTATCCTTAGACTATGACCCCTGGTTCTGGACTTCCCCCAACATCGGGAACATTCTTTCTGCATCTAACTTCTCCAATTCCGTCAGAATTTTATACGTTTCTATGAGATCTCCTCATTCTTCTAAATTCCAGTCTTTCTTCATATGTCAGTTCAGCCATTCCGAGAATCAGTCTGGTGAACCTTCGCTGCACTCCCTAAATAGCAAGAACGTCCTTCCTCAGATTAGTAGACCAAAACTGCACGCAGTACTCAAGGTGTGGTCTCACAAAGGCCCTGTACAATTGCAATAAGACCTCCCTGCTCCTATACTCAAATCCCCTCTATGAAGCCAGCATGCCATTTGCTTTCTTTACTGCCTTCAATGACTGATGGACCATGACACCCAGGTCTCATTGCACCTCCCCTTTTACTAATCTGTCACCATTCAGAAAATAATCTGCCTTCCTGTTTTTGCCACCAAAGTGGATAACTTGATGCTTATCCACATTATACTGCATCTGCCATGCATTTGCCCATTACTCTAACCTGTCCAAGTCCCCCTGCAGCCTCCTAGCATCCACCTCACAGCTCGCACTGCCACCCAGCTGAGTGTCATCTGCAAACTTGGAGATATTACAATCAATTCCTTCGTCTAAATCATTAATATATATTGTAAATAGCTGGGGTCCCAGCACTGAACCCTGCGTCACCCGACGAGTCACTGCCTGCCATTCTGAAAAGGATCCGTTTATACCAATCTTTGCTTCCTGTCTGCCAACCAGTTCTCGATCCACGTCACTACATTACCCCCAATACCATGTGCCTTAATTTTGCACACTAATCTCCTGTGTGGGACCTTGTCAAAAGAGTTTTGAAAGTCCAAATACACCACATCCACTGGTTCTCCCTTATCCATTATACGAGTTACATCCTCAAAAAACTCGAGCAGATTTATCAAGCATGAATTCCCTTTCATAAATTCATTCTGATTTGGACCGATCCTGTATTTGCTTTCCAAATGCGCTGCAATTACATCTTTAATAATTGATTCCAGCATTTTCCCCATCACCGATGTCAGACTAACCAGTCTATAATTCCCTGTTTTCTCTCTCCCTCTTTTTTTAAAAAGTGGTGTTACATTAGCTACCCTCCAATCCATAGGAACTGAACCAAAGTCCATGGAATGTTGGAAAATGACCACCACTGCATCTACTATTTCGAGGGCCACTTCCATAAGTACTCTGGGATGCAGACTATCAGGTCATGGGGATTTACCGGCCTTCAGTTCCTTCAATTTCCCAAACACCATTTCCTGACTAATAAGGATTTCTCTCAGTTCTCCCATCTCGCGAGACCCTCGGTCCCCTATTATTTTCGGGAGGTTATTCGTGTCTTCCTCAGTGAAGACAGAACCAACGTATTTGTTCAATTGGTCTGCCATTTCCTTGTTCCCCATTATGAATTCACCTGATTCTGACTGCAAGGGACCTGCATTAGTCTTCACTAATCTTTTTCTCTTCACATATCTCTCGAAGCTTTTGCAGTCAGTTTTTATGTTCCCTGCAAGCTTACACTCGTACTCTATTTCTCTCCTACTAATTAAACCCTTCGTCCTCCTCTGCTGAATTCTGAATTTCTCCCAGTCTTCAACTTTGCTGCTTTTTCTGGCCAATTTATTTGCCTCTTCCTTGGATTTAACACTTTCCCTAATTTCCCTTGTTAGCCACGGTTGAGCCACCTTTCATTTTTTTTATTCTTACGCCACATAGGGATGTACAATTGTTGTAGTTCAGCCTTGTGATATTTAAATGTCTGCCATTGCCTATCCACCGTCAATCCTTTAAGTATCATTCTCCAGTCTATCCTAGCCAATTCACTACTCATGCCATCAAAGTTTCCTTTCTTTAAGTTCAGGACCCGAGCCTCTGAATTCACTGTCACTCTCCATCTTAATGAAGAATTCTACCATATCATGGTCACACTTCCCCAAGGGGCCCTGCACGACCAGATTGCTAATTAATCCTCTCTCGTTGCACAAGACGCAGTCCACGTTGGCCTGCTCTCTGGTTCCTCGTCATATTGGTGTAGGAAACCATCCCTTAGACACTCCAGGAAATCCTCTTCCACAGTATTGGTACCAGTTTGGTTAGCCCAATCAATATGTAGATTAAAGTCACCGATGATAACTGCTGTACCCTTATTGCACGCATCCCTAATTTCCTGTTTGATGGCATCCTGAAACTCCCTACTACTGTTTCTTAGTCTGAACACAACTCCCACTAACGTTTTCTGCCCTTTGGTGTTTCACAGCTCTACCCATATAGATTCCACATCATCCATACTAATGTCCTTCCTTACTATTGCGTTAATCTCCTCTTTAACCAGTAACACTACGCACCTCCTTTTCTTTCCTAATATGTCCTTACTATACAGTATAAATGCACACGAGGCCCATACTTGAGAGAAGGTCATTCTGTGACCAGTAACCTTTTTTCACCAGCACTGAAGTGATGAAGATGGGTGGAGCTTCCCCTTTTATACCTGAAAGTCAAGGTTATGAGTGTCTCCCACAAGTTCACCACCTAGTGGTCAGAGTTCTCACGGTGTACAACTTAGGTCAGTTTATACATGGATTACAATGACAGTTGAATACATGACATCACCTCACCCCCCCAAAGTCTTATTGGGATCACAGGTTAAGTCTCTGTGGTGGTTTACACTCCCTTGTCGAGCGCCTGAGTTGGGGCTCCGGTTGTTGGGTGCTGGCCTGAGTGTCTGCTGTTTGCGGTGCCTCAGGCCTGTCCGGACTGCCCACAATGACTGGGCTCTCCTCCACTTGGTTCCGGTGTTCGGTCACCTATGGTGGAGTGAACTCTACATCGTGTTCTTCCTCTGCTTCTTCTATGGGGTTCCTGAACCTCCTTTTTTTTTGTTCCACGTGTTTGCGGCAGATTTGTCCATTGGTGAGTAACTACCAGAATCCTATTCCCCTCTTTAGCAATCACAGTGCCTGCGAGCCATTTGGGCCCTGCAGCGTAGTTGAGGACAAAGACAGGGTCATTGACATCAATACATCGCGCCCTCGCATTCCCGTCATGGTAGTCACATTGTGACCGGCGCCTGCTCTCAACAATTTCGTTCATGGTGGGGTGTATAAGGGGTAACCTGGTTTTGATTGGCCTTTTCATCAGCAGCTCTGCGGGTGGAACCCCTGTGAGCAAGTGTGGTCGGGATTTATTGGCCAACAGTAGGCGTGATAAGCGGCTTTGTAGGGAACCCCCTTAGATTCTGAGCATGCCCTGTTTGATTATCTGCAGTGCGCGCTCTGCCTGGCCGTTTGAGGCTGGCTGGAACGGTGCCGTTCTGACATGGTTGATACCATTTCCTGCCATGAGGTCCTGGAATTCAATGCTTGTAAAGCACGGGCCATTATCACTGACTAAGGCGCCCTGTAGACCATGGGCGGCGAACATTGCTCGTAGACTTTCTACCGTGGCAGAGGATGTGCTTGAATTGAGAATGTCACACTTGATCCATTTGGAGTAGGCATCTACTACAACCAAAAACATTTTTCCCATGAAAGGACCCGCGTAGTCCACATGGATGCGTGACCATGGCTTGGCGGGCCAGGACCAGGGGCTAAGGGGAGCTTCCCTGGGTGCATTGCACAGCTGGGCACACGTGTTGCACCTGCGAACACAAAGTTCCAGGTCTGCATCTATCCCTGGCCACCAAACGTGTGACCTGGCAATTGCGTTCATCATGACAATGCCCAGGTGCTCATTGTGAAGTTCTCTGATGAACATCTCTCTGCCCATCTGGGGCATGACTACTCGGTTTCCCCATAGTAGGCAATCCACCTGAATTGAGAGTTCCACCTTGCGCCTGTGAAATGGTTTAATTTCCTTAGGGCATGCCCCGTACGTGGCTGCCCAGTCCCCATTCAGCACACATTTCTTGACTAAAGACAGTAGCGGGTCTCTATTTGTCCAGACTTTAATCTGACGGGCTGTCACGGGTGAGCCTCGCTTTTGAAAGCTTCAACAGTCATGACCATCTCAGCAGCATGCTCGGTTGCCCCCTTAGTGGTAGCTAGTGGGAGCCTGCTGAGTGCATCGACGCAGTTTTCAGTGCCCGGTCTGTGCCGAATTGTACATTCATCATAGGCGGCTAACGTGAGTGCCCACCTCTGTATGTGGGCCGATGCATTTGCATTTATGGTCTTGTTGTCGGCCAAAAGGGACGTTAGCGGTTTGTGATCTGTCTCTTGCTCAAATTTCCTGCCAAACAGGTACTGGTGCATTTTTTTTACAGCATATACACATGCAAGCCCTTCCTTTTCTACCATTCCGTAGCCCCGTTCTGCCTGGAGCAGACTTCTGGAGGCATAAGCTACCGGCTGTAACTGACCCTTGGCATTAACATGCTGCAACACACACCCGACCCCATAGGACGATGCATCGCACGTTAAAACAAGTTTCTTACATGGGTCATATAGCATTAACAGATTGTTGGAGCATAACAAATTTAGTGCTCTATCTAAAGCCCTTTCCTGGCTGTTCCCCCCAGACCCATTCGCGACCTTTGCGTAGGAGCATGTGTAGCGGCTCTCGCAGAGTGCTCAAATTGGGAAGAAAGTTTCTAAAATAGTTCAGAAGCCCAGGAACGAACGCAGCTCCGTTGTGTTACGGGGTCTGGGATCTCTCTGGATCGCTTCTGTTTTGGACACAGTAGAACTGATCCCGTCTGCTGCTACCCTCATTCCCAGGAATTCTACCTCTGGAGCTAGGAAGACGTACTTCGCCTTTTTCAGTCGCAGACCTACCCGGTCCAGTCTGCGTAGCACCTCCTCCAGTTTGCGAAGGTGTTTTTCAGTATCACAACCCATGATGAGGATGTCGTCTTGAAAAATCACTGTCCTTGGAATCGACTTGAGGAAGCTTTCCATATTTCGTTGAAAGATCGCGGCGAACGAGCAAATCCCAAACAGACATCTGTTGTACTCAAACAACCCCTTGTGTGTCGTGATGGTGGTCAGCTTCTTCGACTCACTCGCCAGCTTCTGGGTCATGTAAGCTGAGGTCAGGTCCAATTTTGAAAAAAGTTTGCCACCGGATAGCGTTGCAAAGAGATCCTCTGCTCTCAGTAGCGGGTACTGGTCTTGCAGTGACACCCGATTTTTGATGGTGGCCTTGTAATCACTACATATACTGACCAACCATCCGCCTTAGCACCGGCACAATTGGGCTCGCCCAGTTACTGAATTCGACTGGCGAGATGAAGCCTTCCTTCAGCAGGCGGTCCAATTCGCCTTCTATCTTTTCCCGCATCACCTCCGGCACCGCTCTGGCATTGTGGTGTACTGGCCTAGTGTCCGGGTTTATGTGAATCACTACCTTGGTCCCCATGAAAGTGTCAATGCCGGGCTGAAATAGTGAGTCAAATTTGTCCAGGATCTGTGAGCATGATATTCGCTCCACAGAAGAAATTTCATTTCACCCCATTTCCAGTTCATGACAGCAAGCCAACTCCTCCCCAGCAGTGCAGGACTGTCCCCTGGGACAATCCAGAGTGGCAACCTGCTCTCCGAATCTTTGTGGGTCACGACTACCGTGGCGCTGCCTAGCACCGGAATGATCTCCTTTGTGTATGTCCGTAGCTGTGCGTCAATCGGCAATAATTTTGGCCTCCTAGCCTTGGACGTCCAAAACTTGTCGCACTGTTTGATACTCATCAGGGACTGGCTGGCCCCCGTGTCTAGCTCTATTGATACTGGGATGCCATTGAGGAGCACTTTTATCATTATCAGTGGCGTCCTGGTGTATGAACTATATATGTGCTCCACATGAACTCGCTGGACTTCAGCTTCCAGCGATTTTCCCCCAGTGTCCATTCAGCCTCGTAGGGCTTACATCAGGCCCGTCCTCCTCGGATATCAACCTGGCTACAGGCTTCCTGAACATATGCACCAAGTGACCGCTGACGTTGCAATTTCTGCAGGTACATTGCTGATACCTGCAAGCTCTGGCTGTGTGTTTGCCTCCACACCTCCAGGGAGTCAACATGAGCTGTTGTTGGAAACAAAAGTCCATTACCAGTCGATCGTCTCTGACTGTCTCTGTAACTGTCCTTAAACGCACCATTGACAGGTGTTGATGGCCCCATTACTGGCCGCATTGACCCTTGCGATGGCATGAATCGGCGTTCAACTAGCCATTGTCTATGTTGAATTCCCCCTTTGGGTTCGACTACATGCTTGGGCATATCCGATTGCTCCTGTCTGCCTGGAGAACTGTGTGCCGCATTAACAATGTTGACTCACTGGTCGTTTGCCGCATTTAAACCAATATTTTTGTCAAACATCATTCTGGTCTCTTCCTCCCCTGAGATAAATGTCTGGGCTATCAGAGCCACCGCTTCCAAAGTCAAGTCTTTGATCTCAATCAGTTTCCTGAAAACCCCAGTGTGCCCGATGCCCTCAATAAAAAAAAGTCTCGCAGCATCTCCGTTCTGCATGCATCTGGGAACTTACATAGGCTCACCAGTCGCTGGAGGTCTGCCATGAAGTCTGGAACGCTTTTCCCTTCTCGCCGCCGGTCGTGTAAAACCGGTGTCTCGCCATGTGCATGCTGCTCGTTGGTTTAAAGTGTTCCCCAATCAACTTACTGAGCTCTTCAAAAGTCTTGTCCGCCGTTTTCTCTGGTGCTAGAAGGTCCTTCATCAGGGAGTACGTTCTGGATCCACAAACCATCAGGAGATAAGCCCTGCGT
Source organism: Pristiophorus japonicus (assembly GCF_044704955.1). Classification (NCBI taxonomy): domain Eukaryota; kingdom Metazoa; phylum Chordata; class Chondrichthyes; family Pristiophoridae; genus Pristiophorus; species Pristiophorus japonicus. The sequence goes on from NC_091981.1 coordinate 89,797,715, forward strand.
TTGTCGGCCGAATCCTGTCCCAGCCATTCCTTGGTGACGAAACTTTGCTGTAGTCTCTCAATAAAATTGTTCCAATCATCACCAACACAGCACCTCTCATCTGTGCTGCTAGTGGCCATGCTCGCATGGTTTAAATCCCAGTTTCTCGTCGCCAATAATATGTCCTTACTATACAGTACAAAGGCACACGAGGCCCATACTAGAGAGAAGGCCACTCTGTGACCAGTAACCTTTATTCGCCAGCACTGAAGTGATGAAGGTGAGTGGAGCTTCCCCTTTTATACCTGAAAGTCCAGGTTAGGAGTGTCTCCCACAAGTTCACTACCGAATGGTCAGTGTTTTTATGGTGTACAACTTAGGTCAGTTTATACTTGGATTACAATGACAGTTGAATACATGACACTTCCTGTCTGTCCTTCCTGAATATTGAATACCCCTGGATATTGGCCTTGGTTACCTTGGAGACATGTCTCCATAATCCCAATTACATCATTTCCGTTAATAGCTATCTGCGCAGTCGATTGATCCACCTTATTACGAATGCTCCTCGCAATGAGACTTGGAGTCTTCAGGCTTGTTTTTTTAACACTCTTTTGCCTTTTTAGAATTATATACCATTCAGCACAGGAAGACCTCCTTGCTTACTAAATGCCAAGCCCTTCTTCCTCTGTCTTACAGATTCGCTTTCTAGATTCTTGCTATTCAATTTCTGCTTTACTTCCGTCCCTTTTGAATTCGTTCTCGGGTTCCAATCCCTCTGCCAAGCTAGTTTAAACTCTCCCCAACAGCACTGCCAAAACTCCCCATGAGGATATTGGTGCCGGTGCTGTTGAGGTGCAACCTGTCCGGTTTGTACAGGTTCCATCTCCCCCAGAAGTGGTCCTAATGCCTCACAAGTTTAAAGCCCTCCCTCCTACAATAACTTTCCAGCTATGTGTTCATCCTCTCTATCCTTCTATTCTTATACTCATTAGCACGTGGCACCGGTAGTAACCCGGAGATTACTAGCTTTGAGGTCCTACCCTTTAATTTTCTTCCTTGCTCCCTGAATTCTTCCTGTAGGACCTCATCCCTATTTTACCGATGTCGTTGGTCCCGATATGAACCACGACCTCTAGCTGTTTACCGTCGCCCCCCAGGATGCCCTGCGTCCGCTCTGTGACATCCTTGACCCTGGCACCAGGGGTGCACAAAACCATTCGGGAGTCACGTCTACGGCCGCAGAAACGCCTGTCTGTTCCCCTAACTATAGAATCCCCGATCACTAGGGCTCTTTTGTTCTTCGTCCCTCCCCTCTGTGCAGCTGAGCCACGGTGGTGTCTTGGAATTGGCTCTGGCTGCACTCACCAGAAGCACCATCATCCTTACCGATACTCAGAAGTGAATATCTGTTTGAAAGCAAGATGGACTCACGGGGGAGACTTGTGCGCTATCTGCCGAGCACACTTATTATGTCTGGTGGTCACCCACTTCCCCTCTACCTGCACGCCTTTAAGCTGCAGGGTGACCACCTCCTGAAACATGCTATCCACGTAGTTATCAGCCTTGCGGATGCATCGTATTGACTCCACCCACTGCTGCAGCTCCGAAACGCAGAGCTCGAGCAGTTGAATCTGGAGACACCTCCTGCACACATGGTTGTCCAGGCTGCGTGAAGCGTCTAGGACTTCCCACATGCTGCAGGATGTGCACTCCACAGGACTGAGCTGCACTGCCATCCTTCTAGTTAGACTTACCTAGTTTAAAATCTACTTAAAAGGAAATAGAGAAAAGAGAGCTACTTACCAACTCACCTCACCAAACTCTGTGGCCTCCCGAACTCCCAGTCTCCGAACTCCCGACTCGCCGACTCACCGACCTCCCGACCTCCCAGATTATGGAACCGCTTCTGCAGATTGAAGGGTGGCAAATGTAAACCCACTATTTAAAAAAAGGAGCAATGGAGAAAACGGGGAACTACAGACCAGTTAGCCTAACATCAGTAGTAGGGAAAATGCTAGAGTCTATTTTAGAAAGGATTCGATAACGGCACACTTGGATAATATCAACGGGATTAGACAAAGTCAACATGGGTTTATGAAAGGAAAATCATGTTTGACAAACCTACTGGAGTTTTCTGAGGATGTAACTGATAGAATAGGTAAGGGAGACCAGTGGATGTACTGTAGTTGGATTTTCAGAAGGCCTTTGATAAAGTCCCACATAAGAGGTTAATGTGCAAAATTAAAGCACATAGGATTGGGGGTAATATATTGGCATGGATTGAAAATTGGTTAACTGACAGGAAACATAGAAACATAGAAAATAGGTGCAGGAGCAGGCCATTTGGCCCTTCGAGCCTGCACCACCATTCAATATGATCATGGCTGATCATGGAACTTCAGTACACGACTCCTGCCTTCTCTCCATATAACCCTGATCCCTTTAGTGGTAAGGGCCACGTCTAACTCCCTTTTGAATTTATCCAACGAACAGGACTCAACAACTTTCTGTGGTAGAGAATTTCATAGGTTCACAATTTTCTGGGTGAAAAAGTTTCTCCTCATCTCGGTCCTAGATGGCTTACCCCTTATCCTTAGACTGTGACCCCTGGTTCTGGACTTCCCCAACATCGGGAACATTATTTCTGCATCTAACCTGTCCATTCCCGTCAGAATTTTATATGCTTTTGAGATCCCCTCATTCTTCTAAATTCCAGTGAATATAATCCGAGTCGATCTAGTCTTTCTTCATATGTCAGCCTTGCCATCCCGGGAATCAGTCTGGTGAACCTTCGCTGCACTCCCTCAATAGCAAGACTGTTTTTCCTCAGATTAGGAGACAAAAATTCACACAATACTCAAGGTGTGGTCTCACCAAGGTCCTGTACTACTGCAGTGACCTCCCTGCTCCTATATTCAAATCCTCTCGCTATGAAGACCAACATGCCATTTGTTTTCTTAAATGCCTGCTGTACCTGCATGCCTACTTTCAATGACTGATGTAACATGACACCTCTCCTTTTACTAACTTGTCACCATTCAGGTAATAATCTGCCTTCCTGTTTTTGCCACCAAAGTAGATAATCTGACACTTATCCACATTATACTGCATCTGCCATGCATTTCCCACTTCCCTAATCTGTCCAAGTCACTCTGCAGCCTCTTAGCATCCTCCTCATAGCTCACACTGCCACCCAGCTTAGTGTCATCTGCAAACTTGGAGATATTACATTCAATTCCTTCCTCTAAATCATTAATATATATTGTAAATAGCTGGAGGCCCAGCACTGAACCTTGCGGTACCCCACTAGTCACTGCCTGCCATTCTGAAAAAGGACCCGTTTATTCCCACTCTTTGCGTCCTGTCTGCCAACCAGTTCTCTATCCACATCAATACATTACCCCCAATACCATGTGCCTTAATTTTGCATACTAATCTCTTGTGTGGGACCTCGTCAAAAGGCTTTTGAAAGTCCAAATACACCACATCCACTTCTCCCTTATCCACTCTACTAGTTAATCCTCAAAAAATTCTAGCAGATTTTGTCAAGCATGATTTCCCTTTCATAAATCCATTCTGACTTGGACTGATCCTGTCACTGCTTTCCAAATGCGCTGCTATTACATCTTTAATAATTGATTCCAACATTTTCCCCACTATCGATGTCAGGCTAACCAGTCTATAATTCCCCATTTTCTCTCTCCCTCCTTTTTTAAAATGTGGGGTTACATTAGCTACCCTCCAATTCATAGGACATGATCCAGAGTCCATGGAAGGTTGGAAAATGACCACCAATGCACCCACTATTTCTCGGGCCATTTCCTTAAGTACTCTGGGATGCAGACGATCAGACCCTGGGGATTTATCGACCTTCAATCCCATCAATTTCCCTTACACTATTTCCTGACGAATAAGGAGTTCCCTCAGTTCCTCCTTCTCACTAGACCCTCAGTCCCCTTGTATTTTCGGGAGGTTATTCGTGTCTTCATTAGTGAAGATAGAACCAAAGTATTTGTTCAATTGGTCTGCCATTTCTTTGTTCCCCATTATGAATTCATCTGATTCTGACTGCAAGGGACCTACATTAGTCTTCACTAATCTTTTTCTCTTCACATATCTCTCGAAGCTTTTGCAGTCAGTTTTTATGTTCCCTGCAAGCTTACACTCATACTCTATTTCCCCCCTCCTAATTAAACCCTTAGTCCTCCTCTGCTGAATTCTAAATTTCTCCCAGTCCTCTGGTTTGCTGCTTTTTCTGGCCAATTTATATGCCTCTTCCTTGGATTGAACACTATCCTTAATTTCCCTTGTTAGTCACGTTTGAGTCACCTTCCCCGTTTTATTTTTACGCCAGACAGGGATGTACAATTGTTATAGTTCATCTATGTAATCTTTAAGTGTCTGCCATTGCCTATCTACCGTGAACCCTTTAATTATTATTCGCCAGTCTGTCCTAGCCAATTCACGTGTTATACCATCGAAGTTTCCTTTCTTTAAGTTCAGGACCCTAGTCTCTGAATTAATTGTGTCACTCTCCACCTTAATGAAGAATTCTACTATATTATGGTCACTCTTCCCCAAGGGGCCTCGCAAGGCAAGATTGTTCATTCATGCTCTCTCATTACACAAGACCCAGTCTAGGCTAGCCTGCGCTCTAGTTGGTTCCTCGACATATTGGTCTAGAAATCCATACCTTTTCCACTCCAGGAAATCCTCCTCCATCATATTGTTACCAGTTTGGTTAGCCCAATCAATATGTAGATTAAAGTCATCCATGATAACCGCTGTACCTTTATTGCACACCTCCCTAATTTCCTGTTTGATGCCATCCCCAACCTCATTACTACTGTTTGTTGCCTGTACACAACTCCCAGCAGGAATAAATGGGTCTTTTTCGGGGTGGTGGGCAGTGACTAGTGGGGTACCACAGGGATCAGTGCTTGGGGCCCCAGCTAGTCACAATATGGATGAGGAAACCAAATGTAATATTTCCAAGTTTGCTGACAACCCAAAACTCGGTGGGATTGTAAGTTGTGAGGAGGATGCAAAGACGCTGCAAGGTGATTTAGATAGTTGAGTGAGTGGGCAAACACATGGCAGAGGCAGTATAATATGAAGTTATCCACTTTGGTAGGAAAAGCATAAGGACAAAGTAGTATTTAAATGGTGATGGCTTGGGAAGTGTCGATATACAGAGGGACCTGGGTGTCCTTGTACACCAGTAATTGAAAGCAAACATGCAGGTGCAGCAAGCAGTTAGGAAGGCAAATGGTATGTTGGTCTTCATTGCAAGAGGATTTGAGTACAGGAGCAAAGATGTCTTACTACAGTTATACAGGGCCTTGGTGAGACCGCACCTGGAGTATTGCGTGCAGGTTTTGTCTCCTTACCTAAGAATAGAGGATATACTTGCCATAGAGGGAGTGAAGCGAAGGTTCACTAGACTGATTCCTGGGATGGCAGGACTGTCGTATGAGGAGAGATTGGGTGGACTAGGGCTATATTCACTAGATTTTAGAAGAATAAGAGGGGATCTCATTGAAACGTATGAAATTCTGACAGGGTTGGATAGACTGGATGTGGGGATGATGTTTCCCATGGCTGGGAAGTCTAGAACAAGAGGTCGCAGTCTCAGGATACGGTGTAGGAAATTTAGGACCGAGATGAGGAGAAATTTTTTTACTCAGGGTAATGAACCTGTGGAATTCTCTACCACAGAAGGCTGTGGAGGCCAAGTCATTGAATATATTTAAGAGGGAGATAGATATATTTCTACACACAAGGCATCAAGAGATATGTGGAAAAAGCGGGAATATGGTGTTGAGATAGAGAATTAGCCATAATCATATTGAATGATGGTGCAGACTCGAAGGGCCGAATGGCCTACTACTGCTCCTATTTTCTATGTTTCTATGATTCCAATGCTCCAGGATCTCAGACTTGACATCTGGTTGTCAGAGGTACATCTAGTTTGGTGAGGCTAGGCTTGCCTCTCAGGCAGGTCCAGAAGTCATCCCATCTTGTGTCCAGGCTGAGATTAAGGCCTCCACCCCAATAGATTTGCAGGAAAATTGTTAACGACACCTCCATTTAAAGTGGGCCATGGTGGCAGCGGGGAGGTGGAGGCAACTAGATCTGAATGGTGGGGAACCCAGCTCTCCTGCGGCACACTTCCCAGGTCCTCAAACATGGTGGATGCCGTACATGTGCCCCGTGTGCTAGGAAAATTCGGAAACTTCTCTAGAATGCTCCCTGTGGGTACAATCCCACTGCCAGATTGCTGATTCTTGGGTCCCGTGGGACTGAAATTGTCCCCCGACAAAGTCAGCACACTCACCGGTTTTGAAGATTTTTCTCCGCCCCATGAAGTGGGGCGGAGAATAGAGCGATATTCATGTCTTTTTTTTTGGTTGGGGTGGATGTCGGGTGGGCTGCTGGCCGGAAGTGCCGTTGGGTCGGGTCGGTCGTCATTCCGAGTCATCAGCGCCGCGCTGATGATGTCAGCACATCGCTGATGACCTCAGCGCAATGCGGACATGCCGCATCATGCTAACACGGTGCAAAGCCCCTCCCCTTCAGTTAAAGAGGAGGGCAACTGCAAGCTCTGCACGGGGTGTAGTTAGGCCCACTGAGCCACCAGGGAGGGTTTTGGCTGGGCCAGTGGCCTGGCAACCAAAAAGGGGCAACGGGCTGCCTGTTGGCGGCCCGGCCAAATCCGTGGCCACCATTGTCGGGCCGACCTCGGAGTCAGCCGACAAATAAAATAAAATGGCGTCCACGGCAGTGCGCCCAACCCTTTAAGTGCGGATGCACCACCCAGGCACACAAAGCTTCCCGCAAGAGAAACCGGTCAGTGGCATTGACCGGCTGCTCTGCTCCTGCTGGGCAATTACCCGTGGAGGGCGAAAAGGGGGTCGCCACCAGTCGAAAGGGGGTTGACCCATGCCCGACAGGATGGCAGCACGGGCGGCGTGGAATCCCGCTACCGCTGCTCCGGGCCCAGTGGCAATTTAGGATGGGTCGGCCCATCCGTTTGCCCCCGGTTGGTGAGGCCTATTCACCTTAAGGAGGGGGGCAATTTCAGCCCCATATGTTTTAAATACAACACAATCCTTCTGATCCAATCTGTTTAAATAGATTAAACAATCTGTTGAATCACTCTTCCATTAAGGTATGTTTTATTTAAATAGGCCCTATTTTAAAAGGCTGTGGTCTGGCAATGTGCTTTTCTTTTCCTATAATTTGAATTTTACTTTTCATATGTGCACTGCTTGATCTTTGCAAAACTTTGGATTTTTTGTTGCAAATGGAAACTGCTCTCCTATGGGATTTTCCCTCATTATCAGCAAGCATTGCTGCATAAAATATTTCTCTACACGCTATTTTCAAAAGTAATTTCTTCTTTAAATGATTCACTTATAGGGAAATGACTTACACCTGTTTCGATTTGCGTTAAATTATCCTGCAAGTACTTGAAAGGCAGTCTGTGCACACACAGGCACTTTATTGTAGATTGCTGTAAGAATTCTGATAAGATAGAGATGCAAATAGGGATCGAGTTGGAGATGGGAATAGAGCTAGATATTTCCAGGCAACCGCTATTGAAACTTCAAGCAGTCGGCAGTCTTCCATTTCACAAGTTGTTACATAACAGTTTCTTTGGTTACTACAACAGGATCATTTATCTGCTCCTGCATTGACATTCTGAAGCGACCCTATCATGTTTGTGTCTGTCATGTATGTATGCTTGGGTTTACTAGCCACCAGGTGGCGCCACTGTTGGAGGTCATTGGGCTGTGCGCACATGTGTAATACAGGCCAGCCATCTTGTAATGTAATCACTTTGGGCCCTAATAAAGTAGAGCCAGGTTTGTACCTGTTCAGAGTTTACAGTATTCAGTCTATTGAGTTGTTGCATACACACGTTTGGCGACGGGGTAACAAGAACCTTTGCATGCAAAAATGAGCACAATTGTAATTCTGGAGTGATTCGTGGAGGGAGAAGATTGCACAGACTTTATAGCCCGCTTGAACCAATATTTCGTGGCCAACAAAATGGAGAAAGAGGCAGGTGCAGTTTGGCGCCGGGCATTCCTCCTCACGGTTTGTGGTCCGAAAATCTATGGACTCATAAAGAATCTCCTCTCACCCTTAAGTCCAACGGACAAGGACTATGAAACATTGTGTGCTCTGGTACGTGAGCATCTCAAACCAGATCAAGGCATCAGCATCTCAAGATATTGATTCTATACGCACGGTTGTTTTGAGGGTTAGGATGTATCAGAATTCTTTGCCGACCTAAGACGTCTAGCTAGACCATGTAAGTTTGAAATTGCGTTGGCAGACATGCTGAGGGACTTCTTTGTAATCGGCATTAACCACGAGGTGATCCTGCGTAAGCTAATGGCGGCGGAGATGCTGAATTTGAGCAAGATCATCACGATTGCCCAATCATGCATGACGACGAACAAAAGCTTAAAGCAGATATCATTGAAAACTTGGCAAGTACTGTACACAAGATAGTATCGTTGTTTGGCAGAGCTGCATATAGCAGGGCCTACCCGACTGCGTATGCGAAACCTGTGGCTGCTCAAAGTCTGCCAACGGGAATGAATCCGATATCAACGTGTTGGTGTTATGGGGGAAATCATCGGCATCATCAGTGTCGGTTTAAACAGTATATTTGTAAAGGCTGTTCGAGAGTGGGGCATATCCAGCGCATGTGTCCACAATAGAGCAAGCGTGTTGCAACATCACGTGGAGGATGATGACCAGTCTAGCACGGATCCGGATATGCAATCTGAGATATCAGAGGAGGTAGTGTATGGACGGTATTCGTTCCTAACAAAGAGCCAACCGACAAAGATTGATGTAAAACTTAATGGTGTGCCGGTATCGATGAAATTGGACACGGGTGCGAGTCAATCAATAATGAGCCAGAGGACATTCGACAGGCTGTGGGATACTAAGGCTGTGAGGCCTACGCTGAGTCCAGTCAATGCCAAGTTGCATATGTACACTAAAGAACTCCTAACGGTGATTGGCAGTGCAGTAATCAAGGTGTCGTATGACGGTGCGGTTCACAATTTTTCATTGTGGATTGTTCCAGGCAATGGTCCAACGTTGCTCAGCAGAAACTGGTTAGAAAAAATCAAATGGAACTGGAACAAGCTCAAAGCATTGTCGTCGGAGCAAGATACTCCATGTGCTCAAGTGTTGAGCAAGTTCCCTGAACCAGGCATCGGCAATTTCACAGGAGCCAAGGTGGAGATCCACGTGGACTTGGATGCAAGATCCGTCCATCATAAAGCTTGGGCAGTTCTGTACATGGTGAGGGAGAAGGCCAAAATTGAACTGGACAGACTCGAGCGTGAAGGGATCATATCACCAGTCGAATTTAACGAATGGGCCAGCCCCATTATTCCCATGTTGAAAAATGATAGCACTGTCAGGATTTGTAGCGACTACAAGGTTACGATCAACTGAGTTTTGAAAAGGATCAATACCCGTTACCGAACACTGATGACCTATGTGCAATACTAGCCGGGGGAAGTCGTTCACAAAACTGGATCTGATGTCGGCCTACATGACACAGGAGCTGGTCGACACGTCAAAGAAATTTATGTGCATCAACACTCATAAAGGATTGTTTATCTACAACAGGTGCCCTTTTGGAATTTGCTCAGCTGCAGTCATATTTTAGAGGAACATGGAGAGTCTACTGAAGTCCGTCCCCAGAACCGTCGTGTTCCAAGATGACATACTGGTCACAGGTCGTGACTCCGCCAAACATCTGAACAACCTGGAAGAGGTTCTACATCGTCTGGACAAAGTGGGACTCAGACTGAAACTCTCGAAGTGCATCTTCGTGGCACCGGAAGTCGAATTCCTGGGGAGGAAAATTGCTGCTGACTGTATTAGGCCGATGGACTCAAACCAAGGCCATCAAAAATGCACCCAAGCCTCAGAATGTGAAGGAGCTGCATTTGTTCCTTGGTCTACTCAACTATTTCTTGCCTAGATTGAGCACCTTATTAGAGCCACTGCACATGCTGCTAAGAAAAGGTGACAACTGGATTTGAGGTGCATCTCAAGATAGAGCTTTTGAGAAAGCTACCAATCTGCTTTGCTCTAACAAACTGCTGGTACATTATGATCCATGTCAGTATCTAGTATTGGCCTGTGATGCTTCGTCATATGGAGTTGGTTGACTGCTCCAACAAGCTAATGAGTCAGTCAAATTACAAACTGGTATCAATAACAATGCATCATCCCATATCCAGAGGTGGGCGCTTATATTATCTGTCTATGATTGTCATTCGCCATAGACCTGACACTGAGAATTGAGCCGTCTGCCGTTGCCCACACCGGAGGTGGAAATGCCACAACTGGCAGACCTACTGTTAGTCATGGATGCTTTTTAAAAGTGAAGGAACCCCTGTCACGGCCCAGAAAGTTAAGACCTGGATCAGCCAGGACCTGCTATTATCGGTTGTGAAACATTGTATCCTTAGTGCTTGGTCTGCCATACCCAAGCAAATGTGTGAGGAGACCAAACCTTGCATCCGTCGCAAAGACGAACTATCCATTCAATCAGATTGTATACTGTGGGGTAATTGTGTTAAGCCCAAGAAAGGCAGAGAGAAATTTGTGCATGATCTACATAGCATGCGTCCCGGTATTTTCATGATGAAAGCCATTGCCAGGTCTCATGTATGGTGGCCTGGAATTGACTCTGATCTGGAGTCACAGGTGCTTCAGTGTAACACTTGCATGCAGCTAAGTAAAGCACCAGCGGAATCGCCACTGAGTCTGTGGTCGTGGCCATCTAAACCATGGTCCAGGATCCACATCGACTTTGCAGGTCACTTCCTGGGGAAGATGTTTTTAGTTGTGGTGGATGCATATTCCAAGTGGATAAAGTGGATAATCACGCCATCCAGTACATCCACAGCTACCATTTGAGAGCCTTCGTGTCATGTTCGCCACTCATGATCTGCCCAACATCATTGTAAGCAACAACAGATCTTGCTTCACCTGCATGGAATTTCAAGAGTTCATGAAACTCAATGGTATCACACATGTAGGACAGCACCATTCAAACCATCATCTAATAGTCAAGCAGAGCGTGTGGTCCAAACCATCAAGCAGAGTATGAAACGTATAACTCAAGGTTCACTGCAAACTCGCTTGTCACGCATATTGCTTAGTTACAGGACAAGACCTCATACACTTACCAGGATGTCCCCTGCTGAACTATTGATGAGAGGTTTCAAGACCAGGCTCTCTCTTGTCCACCCTGACTTGAATAATCGTGTCGAATAGGGACGTCAAAGTCAGCAAGGGCATCATGATCGCGCTACTATGTCACGCAACATTTCTATCAATGATCCTGTGCATGTACTGAATTATGGTCAAGGTCCCAAATGGATCCCCGGTACTGTTAGTTACCCTCCTTGGCCCTGAGTGTTTGCCATCAAGCTCAAGAATGGGCAGATATGCAGAAAACATGTCGATCAGATAAAGCTGTGGCACACGGATGAACCGGAACAGTCTGAGGAAGACACAATCAGTGATCAACCAACCTACCCTCAGTCCTCAGAGGACTCCGCTGTCATCAATTAATCTGGACTTTCAATCTCTGACATGGTAATTTCCACGCCCATCAGATCGGCTACCAAGCCCCCAGTCATAATGTTCAACTCCGGAGTGGAAAGCCCCAGGCGTCTCAATTTGTAAAAAGACCGTTACTAATATCTTAAAGGGGGGTATTGTCATGTATACTTGGGTTTACTAGCCACCAGGTGGTGCCACTGTCGGAGATCATTGGGCTGTGTGCACGTGTGTGCGGCCCAGGTATAAAAGGCCAGCCATCTTGTAATGTAATCATTTTGGGCCCTAATAAAGTAGAGCCAGGGGTTTGTGCCTGTTCGGAGTTTACAGTATTCAGTTTATTGAGTTATTGTGTACACAATGGTGTTACAACTGACTTTTCTATGGGGCCGAAATTGATGGCCTTACCGCCCATTGCTGACGAGATCTGTCGACATTCTTCCTCAGGTTCTGCCCTGTGCGAGTTTCCATTTGGTGTGGGGCGGGAGGGAACAACCGCCGGGAACTGTCTGCTGACATTGGCGGATGGCCAAGTGGTCTCCCGCCCACCGAGATGCCAGATTGGTGCAGACGGGAGTCGTTGCCAGGACAGGGAAAGACCGCTGTGAGGAGGCTGGTCTATCCTCGACGGTAGGTACGAAGACCTGCAAGAAAAGGTTAGTAAACATTTTTAAAGTGTTTTCTTTACAGCGACTTACCTGGATGGGTTCCCCTGAAGGTGTTCCGATTTTTATTTTTTATTTCCAGCTGTTCGACCCTCCCTGGGCCAGATTCCATCAGCATTTGGCACTTGGGCAGCAAGCGCTTTTGCCGTGGAGAATGAGACCTCCCGCCTGTGCCACCCAGATTGACGGCGTAAGTCCCTCTTTTGCTGCCGGATGGCCTTTCAAAGGACTTTTTGCCAAAAGTACCATCAGGTATTTGCCGATCCTTTGGGCAGCCCTTGGCCTTCACCAATTTTGGCCCCTAAGCCTTTGAAACCAAAGCTTGGCAGCATCTGATCACAACTCTTGACTTACTTCACCTTCTCTTTGATCTTTTCTGCCTTGGTGGTATTCTACATTATCTTTTCCTTCATCAACAGCTGCAAAGTGGGATTAGGCTGGATAGCTCTTGGTCGGTCAGTGCGGACATGATGGACAAAAATGGCCTCCTTCTGTGCTGTAACATTCAATGTTTCTATGATCAAATGAAGCACTTTCTTATGAGGAGTGTGTAATTTAAACTAAACTTCAGCTGCCTTATGATGCCTGATAGAACATTACCAACTTGGGGGGTATGATTCTATCTGGCCACTATTAATTACTAACCGGAAAATTTCTTCCAGCAGTACTTGTAGCATATAATAAATTTGAAAGATATGTAAGTGTAATTTTACAAAGGCTCGACAATAGATCAGAAAACCAGGTGCGTTCGTTAGCATGATTGATGTTGCAGCATCCTGATTTTCCGGTGATGGATTTTAATGACCTGAATATTGGGGACAATAGTCTTTGTATCCAATCCTTTAATTTGCACTCCTTTCGAAACATAGAAATTTACAGCACAGAATGCCATTTCGGTCCATCGTGTCCGCGCTGGCTGACAAAGAGCCGCACGGCCCTCTGTCAGCAGCCCTGAAGATTACTGTTAGATCTCTTAATTTTCAATGAGATGTGAAATCCGATTGTCGGTTTAAAGTAACTTTATTCCAGCAGAAGCAAACAAGCTTCTGGCTGAATGCCAGGTCTTTGTTAAACTGAAGCACATGGCAAAAAATGGCTGTACTTAAACCTGGATCAATTTGCAACAGTGAAATTGCCGCCTTTGACCTTATTGGCTCAATTGATTCAACAGTATGTGTTGTTAACCCATGGTTGGCTCTCAGCCCAAAGTCCTGAGATGTCAAATGTGATTGATGGCCTAATGCAATGTGCTAGTTCACATGAGCACATCCAACTGCTGTCTGTGTTTCCTCCCAACTTAACAACTTGCTTGTAGTCTCTATCAATCCCCCCTTTGATTCTTTCAAAAACTGAATCATAAAACATCAGGGATCACTAGTTAAGCATTCTACAAAATAATTTAGAGTTTCCTTCTAAAATTTGTTGATGTGTTTCGCCACATGTCCGGACTAGTAGCTTCCACACAAATTTACACCAACCCGAATTCCAACGTGGCCACAATGGAAGTCTGGTTTTAGTAGGTTCATTAATCTCATTCCAATTTAGTCCAAATCAATATCTTAATTCAACCAGTAACCAACCTCCCCTTAAACATAACATACCCCTGTGCCACGTACAGACGTCTGCTGGGACCTGCAAGGCATCTCACCTGTGGGACAGCAGCTACAGCCGTCTGGTTGCAACAACATTTAATCAACATAAACAAACAATATAAAAGTAAAGTAATTTATAATGAATAGAATTAAACCTTCCACCAATGAAGTTCCTATTGAACCTAGCCATCCAGTGGCTCCGCTCCACAAAGTGAATGATGGGGGTTGCTTAAGTTTTCCTACCTCCTTTCGGATATGCCCCGCTAAGTGGGTAATTTCTTCAGAGCTATCTGGGATATATGTACAACACTCAGTTCCGAGTAGGATGCAAGTACCTCCCTTTTCAGCCAGGATTTAGTCAAGGGCCAGTCTATTCTGTAGGTCTACTGTGCGGATTGATACCATTTCTGCATTGATTTTAACTAAGGCCTCTGAGGTATCATTGGCTACCCGTTCCACAACGGATGCCATGTTAATGGATTACCTTGCCAGTTTGGCAGTCCCATACCCGGGGACCAGAATGGCAAAGAACCTCTCTGTTTGTGATAGCTCTCTTAGGACGGTGTAGATGTTCCGACAGGGACTTTATATGATACATATATGGCACAATGTAGGCTAAATAGCAGGATACCCGTTATGTTAAGAACTCCCACGTCGGCCCAGTTTGGACGGTTCCGTGGCTTGATTGCATTATAATTCCGGGAGCAGTTACTATATCCCATATTTTGGCCTCCCTTCATGTTTCTAAACAGACAGACCGATTCCCCCGCTCTTCCTATCCCCGTTGTATTAGTGATAACAAAAAATGGGGGTCGTTTGGAATTACTGTAGCACGGTTGGTACGCCCCTTCAAAGGTAGTCAGATTGTAACCTGCTGACTTCCATTTACGTGCCTAGTCTTCCATATCCTGAAACGCATTGCCTGTTTTGTTTTGATTAATTATCCATTCAGCCATTTCCAAGATAGCCAAGGAAATTGGCCTCAAGGGAATCCCGCCCCCCCACTTTGAGTGAATAGGAATATGCGCACACACCCAACAACTGGAAATGTTACCTTGTTTGGCATAAACGTATGACATATGTAAAAAATTCCCTGGGTACTCTACTATTTCCCTTTGTTGCAGAGGGTAGTAAGAAGTAGGCAAATGCCTACAATACCTACAGTCAGTAGTACAGTAAATTTATACATTTTGGCAAAAAGTAATTGTCCTTATCAGATTTCAGCTTCAGTTACGGGTGCTCGTTTAACGTGTGAGGCGTGGATCCAGGCTTTCTTTTCTTGGTCTTTAACAGCTGCCTGGGTGGTCAATAACACTTGGTGAGGTCCCTCCCACTTGGCACCCAAAGGTTCTTTATGCAACTTTTTCACATAAACCCAGACTCCCGGGATGATGTCGTGTCCTCCTTTAGGTGGATTACCCCAAGCTGCCGATACCTGTCATGAAACAGAACTAATAGCATTGGTTAGGTTCTGGCAGTATGATAACAAAGTGTCACTCATTAAGTGTACATCAGCTTTTCGTAAATCGATAGTTCCTGGCAGCGACATGGGTCTTCCTGTTATAATTTCAAACTGGCTTAGACCTGTAGTTCTGTTTGAGGTTGCCCTAATGCTACATAGCACTTTTCGTAGTGCCTGGGGCCATGGTGTTCCTTCTTGGTGATATTTGGCAAGCCGTTGTTTCAGAGTTCGATTCATTCGCTCTACTTGTCCTGATGATTGTGGATGATAAGGACAGTGTAAATCCTACGTAATGTTCATTAACCGACAGACTTCTTGGCAGACAGCACCTGTAAAGTGTGTTCCCTGATCTGAGTCAATGCTACTCGGGGCTCCCCATCGGGGAATGTAATCCTTACACAAGACCTTTGCAATGTGATTGGCTGTGGCTCTTTTCGTTGGGATAGCTTCTACCCATCTAGAGAATCTGTCGACCATGACAAGAATATTAGTGTAGCCTTGGCATGGAGGGAGAGATATATAATCAACCTGCAGATGCTGGAATGGTCCGACAGGGGCAGGGGGCCTCAGTTGGGGCATTACCGTGATGGGTCTAGAATTATTTTTCTGGCAGACCACAGCGTGTTTTTTAAATCCCCGACCCCACCAGCTTTTCTGGAACCGTGCCGTCATCTGTTGTGAGGCCAAGTGTCCCCACGAGTGGATCTGTTGGGCTAAAAAAGGCATAAGCGCTTGTGGCGCGACTGGCTTGTCGGACCATCTTCGCATAGCTTAATTCCTGCCTCAATCCATGTCCATTTTTCCTCTCGGGAGCACTCGCCTTGCATTGTTTCAAGGTCTCGTGTCAGATTCCTGAGTGCTTTCAATCTGCACATCTGTGTTGGTTCTTCTGGGGGAGCGCCCTGTGAGGCGGCATCTTTAGCTGCCTGGTCGGCTAGGGCATTTCCCTGTGCTTCCGTGGTATTTTCCTTGGTATGGGCCTTACACATCAGGATGGACATTTCCTGATGTAATTGTATGGCCTCTAGTAAGTTTAAGACTTGTTTTCCATTTCGGATAGGTGTACCAGCAGCAGTGAGGAATCCTCTTTTCTGCCATAACAGACCAAAGTCGTGAGCGACTCCAAAAGCAGAACGCGAATCTGTGTAGACGTTAGCTGTCTGTCCTTCTGCTATTTGACATGCTTCTGACAGGACCCATAACTCGGCCTGTTGTGCTGACGTTCCTGAGGGTAAACATCCTTTTGCCACTACCTCATATAAGGTTGTAACGGTCAATCCTGCTTTTCTGGTACCATTGTCAACAAAGGAGGAACCATCTGTAAACAGGATGAGGTCTGGGCTGTGCAGAGGCTCCTCTGCTGCTAAGGCTACTTCTTCTGTTTCTTTTAAAATCTCCACGCAGTCACACTTTTCAAATTCTGCCCCCTCGATTCTGACATCGGGAGCATAGTTGCGGGATTATCCGGGCTGGCCCGGACGATATGAAGATTAGGAACTTCCAAAACTGCTATCCAGTGGGTCCATCTAGCTGCCGTCACCTGAGACATTCTATTCATAGACAGCAAAGCGTGTACGGTGTGGGGACACTTAACAATCAGCTTTTGGTCCAAGTCTAGACCTACGGTGATTATTACTGCTCGACATATAGCTTCCATGGCCCTTAGGAAACTTCCCCATCCGAGGGCTACCGCATCCAGTTTTGCCGAATAATAGCCAGTAGGTCTTTGCCAATCCCCATGTTCTTGCGTCAGTATAGCTGTCATGTTTCCTTCTTTCTCATGGACAAACAGGGTAAATGACTTACCACTGTGAGGGATTCCCAGAGCCGGTGCCGAACACAAGGCCTTTTTCAAACTCAGGAAAGCCTCTTGCTGTTCCTTCGTGAGGGTGATGGCTTCTTTAGAGGCACATTTCCCCTTTAAGATATCATTCAATGGCTGAGCAAGCTGTGTGAAGGAGTCAATCCATTTTCTGTTAAGGTTACACAATCCCAAAAAAGACCTTAGTTCCTGAATAGTGGTGGGTTTTTTAGCAGCCTGAATGGCTGCAGTTCTATCCTGGGTAAGTTCTCTCTTTCTTTGTAAAATCTTTTGTCCCAGGTATACAACCTCTTCTTGGGATATTTGTGCTTTGTCGATGCTGTCTTTATGTCCTTTCAGCCAAAGGTGGTCCAGCAGAGCTCGTAGATCTTGTTCATGCTGCTCTTCCGTGTTTGAAGTTAGCAGGATATCGTCTACATATTAGATGACTGTGGATGACAGGGGAGGTAATTCTCGCAAATGGCTTTGTAAAGCCATGTGGAATACCATGGGGCTATTGTGGAAACCCTGCGGTAACCAGGTCCAAGTATACTGTTGTCCTTGGACAGTGAAAGCAAACCACTGTCGAACCTCCGGTGCCAGAGGCACCGACCAAAATCCGTTGGCCATATCTATAACCGAGAAATATTAATGTTCCGGTTTGAGGGCATTAAAAATGGTGAAGGGATCTGCAACCAAAGGAGCTTTTTGATCAATACACTGGTTAGCTTTCCTATAATCGACGGTCAAACACCAAGTCTTAGATTTCTGTACCGGCCACACGGGGCTATTGGAGGAACTATGCGTTTTAATAAGCACCCCTTGTTTCTCCAATTGCTGAATAACACGTAGGATTCCCACGATGGCAGTTGGACTAATGGGATACTGTTTAGTGCATGGAGGCTTGGTCCCGGTAAATTATGCATGCTCCATCTGGAGTTGGCCACAATCGTTCTTATCTTTAGCCCATATTGGGTGTTCCTTCAATTCTTCTTTCTTCAGAGTTCTAATTGACCGTGTCACCTAACCATCCTAGAAATGCAACGATGAATCTACTTGGATTAGGACGTCCATTTCCAAAAGGGGTTGATCTACTGGGCCTATCCAGACCAGCATGGTTAGTTCATGTGGACCCAGCCCTATAAGTACCAGTGGTGTCCTTTTAATTTCCATTTTATGGCCCTCAACTCCGTAGGCTGTACGTGCCCTACCATCCAACGGCAAAGAGTCTCAATATTGTAGGAATAAGCGTGTTAATTCCGCCCCTGTGTCTAAAAGACAGTCCACATCCTTATCGGCCACCCTCACAGTTATATATAGCCCATCTCCCCTTTGTTGTATTAGTGCGAGGAGAAGGGCCAGGGCGGGCTCTAATCGTTCTTTGCTATCCCAAGTAACTCTTTCTGTTGTTGCATTGTCAGTCGCTTAAATGCTTCTATGAGGTCGCTATCTTGTGATAAGCCTGGTTTGTTGGCTGAATTGTTTCCCTGGCCACATCCTCTTCCTCGGCCATGACCTTGCTGTTTTGCCCTTCTTGTCTTGGCCCAGTGACCTTCTTTCCCACAATAATGACATTTTCCAGGTAATTTTATCGGAATCCTGGGATTTCCGTCCCACAGCTTGCAGGGTTTGGACTTTAGCACCCATATCCCTGTCTAATTGGTTACATCGATCCACGAACTCTGCAAAGGTATTTCCTCTACCTTCAGTCCGGTAACACTATCTTAAGCATTTTGGACAGTTCTGGCTTTAGACCTGCCATGAATGTTGCTTTCAGGGGTCCAAACACTTGTCTATCCATTTCCTTATCGGTATGATTCATACCCGAATGTTCTAACCACGTGCATCTAAACCGCTCGTTATACTCGAGGACCTCCTCTGTTCCTTTCTGTTGGCAGGCCGCAATTTTTCCCCAGTCTGTCTTAGCTGGACTGAAGGCTTGCAGCCAATGTTTAATCGCATCCCACCCTGCGTTTAATTCTTGCTCATACTGCCCCAAAGCTTCTTCTACCTTGCCGTACAATTTCCTTCCTTATGTTTTTGGCACCATTATGGTCAAAATTTGCACTCCGTCCCAGGAATGAAGTTGATATATATTTCTTAGGCGCTCCAACTGTTCCCACGTTTTCACTTCCCCTTTCTTTGGATTGGGCAACTCCTTGGACCATTTATCAATTTTCTCTGGGTCTGCCGGATCATGAACTAAGTATTTTTCGTACACCCTTTTTTTCATTTTTTTGGTTCCGCCCTCGTCCGCAGTCTCTTCTGATTTGAGTACAACTCGTCTTTTTTTAAACGGGGCAAAGCCCACCCCTAATTCTTCATCTTCCGACCCTGTATCGTCAGAGGACTCAGAATCCGTATCTATTCCTTGGTCGTGTCTTCGGATTTGCGCTTTTAATTTATCCAAACATGGGTACCCTGGGAGTTGACCGATACATTTTCCTTTTCCTATTACTGTCTCTTGACCTAATGATTTTTTCATTCTTAAAGGTGAAATTAAAGATCTTTAACTTCCGCTTCCAACTTTTCAAGTTCAAGTTTTTTCTGTCTTAGTTGTTCAGAAACCGCTTGCAATTGGTCCTTTGTACTGGTCAGGTCCCTATCATGTTGGGACTGCGTCATGATTTCATTCCACTGTCTGATCTGTCCCACAATGGCTAGGGACCATCTGGCTTGTTCTTTATTTTTCATAAGGGTCGTTTTTCCCCAGACCCTTTTGATCTCGTCCAAGGACCATTGTCCTTTGGAGGTTCCGTACTTTTGTTCAATGTTGATACAGGTTTTAGATAAGTCGAATTGTTGCTCTATGTATTCTTTCAACTGTTGGAGGATTTCACCTATCGAAACCTCAGGTGGGGCCCACCCGCCTTAACAGTGTAGGCAATTCTTTGCTCTTATCTTGTGCTGCCATAATACTGATTTCTTTACTGGGGTCTCGAGTCGTAGGCTTTCCAGCCAGGTCAGTGGGTCGGTAATTAACTAACTAACACATCGCCGAATTTAGACATCTATATGGGACCTCGAGCTGACTACCAACCGGAGGGTTTGCAAACCACAGGCTTACGGAATTGTGTAGAGTGGGGGTTGAATTTAGACAATTGACTGAGGACTTTTATAAAGAGGAGTCCTTACCTCAGTATGTAGGTCCGATGTCCAAAATTCAGTTTCTTTCCTCAGCGATCCTGTTCGTGACGCCAAAATTGTTAGATCTCTTAATTTTCAATGAGATGCAAAATCCGGTTGTAGGTTTAAAGTAACCTTATTCCAGCAGCAGCAAACAAGCTTCTGGCTGAATGCCAGGTCTTTGTTAAACTGGAGCACATGGCAAAAAATGGTTGTACTTTTACCTGAATCAATTTACAATAGTGAGCTCGCCCCCTTTGACCTTATTGGCTCAATCGATTCAACAGTATATGTTGTTAACCCATGGTTGGCTCTCAGCCCAAAGTCCTGAGATGTCAAATGTGATTGATGGCCGAATGCAATGTTCTAGTTCACATGTACACATCCAACTGCTGTCTGTGTTTCCTCCCAACTTAACAACTTGCTTGTAGTCTCTATCAGTTACTTATAAACCTATGAACAATAGCGGAAATATAAAGAGCAACCAGTCCGCCCACACAACTGCGACACCCCTTACACAAACATTCTACATTCCACCCCAACCGAAGCCATATGGTCTCCTGGGAGGGGCAAAAACCAAGGCTAATTTGGTGGGAAAAAATCTGGGAGAATTCCTCTCTGACCCATCCAGGCGATCAAAACTAGTCCAGGAGGTCACCCTGGCTGTATTCCATTCCCTGTGGTCCTTACCATCATATCTGTGCCAGCCACCAAGAGGTTATCCAGTCTAATCCCATTTACCAGCTCTAGGTCCGTAACCCTGCAGGTTACGGCACTTTAAGTGCCCATCCAACCATCTTTTAAATGTGGTGAAGGTTTCGGCATCCACCATTTAAGGAAGACTCAGCATCTCAAGAGATGTATCACCCGAGAGTGATCAAACATTATCAGAGCCTAAGGTTGCCAACTTTTTAGAGTTAATTCAGGATTTGTTCCCACAGAAAAAAAAATAACTGGGCGATAACTGGAACCTGGCTGTTGGGCAACTGAAGAATCTTGGCTTGTTTGTGAAAGTTAACATTCCTTGCTGTTAAATTGTGATTATTTGGATCTTCTCTGACTATCCTTTTTCTCAAATCCTTAAACATTGGAGACTAGAAATTGCGTAGTGCCCATTTGGGGGTGATAACATTTGCGGGACTGCGAAAGTATAGCCGGGCACTACACAATTGAATCCGACTTGAACTTTCGATTTAGCCTACCAAGAGCAAAGTGGAGCGCGAAATCAAATTCTGCCACATCCCTTGTGTTCAGTCCTGACTCTAATGCACTGACTTACACGAGACACATGCTGAAGTCAAGGTCACTCAGGACCTGCACCTTTAATTCCAGCTCTCCAGTGCTGCACTTGCCTGAGACCTCTGTTCATAAACCTCAGTGGGACAGATATGGAGTGTCTCCTGCAAGTGCACCCCTGGTGGTCAGGTAT
Source organism: Pristiophorus japonicus (assembly GCF_044704955.1). NCBI lineage: Eukaryota > Metazoa > Chordata > Chondrichthyes > Pristiophoridae > Pristiophorus > Pristiophorus japonicus. The sequence goes on from NC_091981.1 coordinate 89,819,385, forward strand.
ACTTATTGTTAAAGGTCATATCTAGTTACAGTCATGGAAAGCAAGGTAAGATACAGTTATATACAGTAATGTGAGATACATGACATCACCCTCCCCAAGGTCTTATTGCCTTTATAGATTCAGTCTCTTAGGTGGTCTGCGCTCTCGCGTGGAGCGTCTTAGTTGTGGTTCAGTTGTTTGCCTTGGTGCCTGTTTTTCGTTCAGTGTGATTGCTGGTATCTCGCCTGGGCTGTCTGTTTCGTTCGGTGTGATTGCTGGTATCTCACCTGGGCTGTCTGTTGAGACTGCCCTTTCCTCAGGTTGTTCTCTCTGTTTGTCCACCAGGTGTGGTGTGAGTTCCACATTGTAGTCTGCCTCTGGTTCTTCAGTGTTATCAGTGAATCTACTTTTTACTTGGTCTACATGCCTCCGGCAGGTTTGTCCATTGTCCATTTGTACAACCAGTAGCCTGTTTCTCTCTTTGTCTGTTACTGTCCCTGCAAGCCATTTGGGACCCCAGCCATAGTTTAGCACAAACACTTTGTCCCCTATCTCATTCCACCTCCCCCTCGAATTTCGGTCATGGTACTCAGTTAGCTTTTGACGCTTAGCCTCAACAATTTCATGCATGTCTGGGAGGATTAACGAGAGCCTGGTCTTTAAGGTTCATTTCATCAATAGTTGCGCGGGGGGAACCCCAGTCAACGAATGTGGACGAGATCTGCATGCCAGCAGCAGTCGCGACAGGTGGCTCTGCAGCGTTGGACCTTGGATTCTGAGCATGCCTTGTTTAATGATCTGCACTGCTCGCTCCGCCTGGCCAATGGAGGCCGGCTTGAAAGGTGCCGTCTTAACGTGATTTATACCGTGGTAAATTATAAAATCGTGAAATTCTGCGCTGATGAAGCACGGACCTTTATCACTGACCAATATGTCAGGAATCCCTTGCATTGTAAACATGGTTCTAAGGCTCTCCACAGTGGTGGAGGTGGTGCTCGAGTTTAAAATGGTGCACTCGATCCATTTTGAAAATGCATCAACGACTACGAGGAACATTTTGCCCATGAATGGGCCCACATAGTCTACATGCACCCACGACCACAGTTTGGTGGGCCAGGGGCTTAGGGGGGCCTCCCTGGGGGCATTACTGAGTTGGGCACAAATGGTGCACCGACGGACGCAGGGCTCCAAGTCCGCGTCCATGCCAGGCCACCAGACATGAGATCTGGCTATGGCCTTCATAAGGACGATCCCCGGGTGCTCGCGATGGAGCTCCTGGACAAACGCCTCCCTGCCTCGTAAGGGCATAACTACTCGGCTGCCCCACATCAGACAGTCTGCCTGTCGTGAGAATTCATGCATGCGCCTATGGAAGGGTTTGACTTCCTCGGGGCAGGCATCGCGAGCCTCTGCCCAGTCACTGGTTAAAATGCATCTTTTAACTAGAGATAATGTGGGGTCGCTGGTCATCCAGGCTCTGATTTGGCGAGCCGTCATGGGCGAACCTGTGGATTCAAAGGCATTGATTGCCATGACCATCTCACAGTCCTGTTCGTCGGACCCTTCTGTGGTCGCTAGGGGTAGCCTGCTAAGCGCGTCGGCACAATTATCTGTGCCTGGTCTGTGCCTTATCGTGTAGTCGTAAGCCGCCAGCATGAGTGCCCACCGCTGAATGCGCGCTGAGGCGTTGGAGTTGATTGCCTTGCACTCGGATAGTAGGGACGTGAGGAGTTTGTGGTCGGTTTCTAATGCAAACTTGGCCACGAAAAGGTATTGGTGCATCATTTTGACACCGTACACGTACACAAGTGCCTCCTTCTCAACCATATCATACCCGCGCTCCGCCCGCGAAAGTGACCTAGAGGCATAAGCAATGGGCTGCAATTTACCCGCATCATTGATGCGCTGTAAAATGCACCCGACCCCGTACGCTGATGCATCACACGTAAGGACTAACTTTTTACCTGGGTCAAAAAAGGCTAAAACACTCTTGGAACATAGAAGGTTGCGTGCCTTATTGAAGGCGCGTTCTTGGGCGTCCCCCCAAAACCAATCGCACCCCTTTCTGAGTAGCATGTGGAGAGGCTCCAGCACCGTGCTCAAGTTCTGCATAAAGTTCCCAAAGTAATTGAGTAACCCGAGAAAGGCGCGCAGTTTGGAGATATTCCGGGGCCTGGGTGCCAGGCGAATCGCTTCAGTTTTGGATTCGGTTGGGCGGATTCCATCAGCGGCAATCCTTCTGCCCAAAAATTCAACCTCAGGCGCGAGAAACAGACACTTGGATTTCTTAACTCTTGGGCCTACCCGATCCAATCGACTTAGTACTTCCTCAAGATTGCGGAGATGAGAGTCGGTGTCCCTGCCCGTGATGAGTATGTCATCTTGAAACACAACCGTCCCCGGGATGGACTTGAGCAGACTCTCCATGTTGCGCTGGAATATAGCAGCTGCCGACCTGATGCCGAATGGGCATCGATTGTACACAAAAAGGCCTCGATGTGTGTTGATGGTGGTGAGTAGCTTAGACTCTTCGGTCAGTTCTTGCGTCATATACGCAGATGTGAGGTCAAGTTTCGAGAGAAGTTTTCCTCCAGCCAACGTGGCAAATAGGTCCTCCGTTCTGGGCAGCGGGTATTGGTCCTGTAGCGAGACTCTATTTATGGTAGACTTGTAATCCCCACAGATTCGTACGGATCCATCAGGCTTCATGACGGGGACGATGGGGCTTGCCCAGTCGCTGAATTCCACTGGAGAAATTATGCCTTCCCGCAGAAGCCGGTCCAGTTCGTTTTCAATCTTTTCCCTCATCACATAAGGCACAGCTCTAGCCTTGTGATGGACCGGTCTGGCATTCTGTGTGATGTAAATTCTACCTTTAGCCCCTTTGAAGGTGCCCACACCTGGCTGAAAGAGACGTTCAAAACGGCTTAGAACTGTTGAGCAGGAGGTCCGTTCCTCTGACGACATGACATGGCGTGAACATCATCCCATTTCCAATTAAGTTCTGCTAGCCAGCTTCTCCCCAACAGGGCTGGGAGATCCCCAGGGACAATCCACAGGGAATGTCGGTGCACCATCCCTTTGTGTGTGACTGAGAGCATGGCACTGCCAAGGACTGGGACGATTTCTTTAGTATAGGTCCTTAGTTTGGTGTCGATCTTTGTGAGTTTTGGTCTGTTGCTTTTGTGAGGCCACAGCTGTTCAAATTGTTGAACGCTCATGAGGGATCGATTGGCCCCCGTGTCCAGTTCCATGTTGACGGGTATCCCGTTGAGTAGAAACCTCATCATAATTGGAGGCGTCTTGTTAAAAGAACAGTGGACATTGATCGTGTTAACCCGCTGTACCTCGGCATCCCGTGCACTGTTCCAACCATCTTCTGGTCTGCTGTCTGACCCTTCTGATTCGTATACCAGCCGAGCTGCTGCTTTTCTGTATATGTGAGCCAGATGTCCTGTGTAGTTGCAGTTTCTGCAAACGGCCTGCTGAAATCGACACACTCTGGTTGAGTGCCTTCCCCCACATCTCCAAAACAGACCGTTTCCATTGTTTCCGAAGGATGAGCTGCATCTGGCTGATCTCCCTTGAGCTTCTCTCAATCTGTTATTGATTGCTTGCATTGTGGGTTGATGAGGTGTGATCGGCCATTCTTGTGACCCTTGGTTTTGATGGCTTCTGGCACCACTGTCTGCTGTTGAAGGCCTGCTCTCCTGCCTTTGTCTGTGTGTGGGGGTAGCGGTTTGTTTCACAATGTGAACCCCTTGTTCCGATGCCTCGTTGGTTGTCGTACCCGAAGTATAGATCAGCCTTGTTTCTTCTTCACCTGCCAAGAACGTCTGTACGACCAGTACTGCTGCCTCTAGAGTCAAGTTCTTAGTCTCTATAAGCTTTCGGAATATGCCTGCGTGGCCTATTCCTTCAATAAAAAAGTCTCTCAGTACTTCTCTCCTTAGTTCATCGGGGAACTCACATGAACTAGCCAGCCTCCGAAGTTCCGCCACAAGGTCGGGTATGCTTTGGCTCACACAGCATCTGTAGTTGTAGAACCTGTGTCTGGCCATATGTAGGCTGCTCGTTGGCTTCAGGTGGTCTCTCACCAGTGTGCTAAACTCCTCAAATGACTTGCTTGCTGGTTTCTCGGGTGCCAGCAGGTCTTTCATTAAAGCGTATGTTTTCGAGCCACAGCTGGTCAAGAGATGGGCTCTTCTCTTGTCTGCCTTATCATCGCCCAGCCAGTCTTGGTCACAAAGCTTTGCTGGAGCCTTTCTATAAAGTCATCCCAATTGTCTCCAGCATTGTATTTCTCATCTGAGCTGTTGGTAGCCATTCTGTGGATTCTGTGATCCCGTAACTCGTCGCCACTGTTAAAGTCCTGACTCTAATGTACTGACTTACACAAGACACATGCTGAAGTCAAGGTCACTCAGGATCTACACCTTTAATTCCAGCTCTCCAGTGCTGCACTTGCGTGAGACCTCTCTTTATATACCTCAGTGGGACAGATATGGAGTGTCTCCTGCAAGTGCACCCCTGGTGGTAAGGTATGCTTATTGTTACAGGTCATATCCAGTTACAGTCATGTATAGCATGGTAAGATACAGTTATTTACAGTATTGTGAGATACATGACATTGAGCGCTAAAGGGAGTGAGAGGGGCAGTATAGGCAGAGCATTGCACAATGTCTCATGCAGCACTGCTGGATTCACAGGCTCCTTCTCTCCCTTAAAGGGAAGCGCCAATGCTGTGGTCATTGGAGGGTAAGGCTTGGAATGGTCAGTGACGGCACTTGCGGTCCACAAAGAGCAGCCCAAGCACTCTGAGAGTGCAGGGCTGTTCAATCGCAGACTGGAAAAAAAATCAAAAAACAGCACTGAGGACATTATTAAATTTTGGCCTACCTAACCATTAATGCCTTTAATTACCAATCCGCAAGTGACCGGCCGAGGTCACAATGCCTCTTGCAGCTGCCGTTGTTGACGCCTGCGATACTGCAGGGGATGGAAGCGAATTTTATATTCAGGGCGATAACAGGGCGCTGCGCCCTGGATGACATCACGATATCTGGGGCACAAGATATCGAGGATGTAAGTTTTAACACCAGTGCTAACCCGCTATGGAAGTTCGTGGACATCGGTAATTGTGATGCGCCCGGTCAGTAAGCCGTTAGCGCCCCCCGGAGGCACTAACAGGGTTTTGAAGGGAGACACAAAGGAGGCCAATTTCTCCCCCGAGGTAAATACAGGTATACTGATCTAAATTCTTCTTCTTCTTTCTTGACTGAGAGAACCCTGACCATTCATGTGGAACACAGCAAAAAGATGATATAAGAATCTCAGATGTTCCCAGCATTTTACAGGCGCTGGAATTAAAATAGTCTTTCATTTGGGCAACATAAATTATTTATAGATCATGGTGTTGATTTAATAGAGTCCTGGTAAGAACTCTTCAAGGCCTTCAATTAATAATTATTGTTATATAATTGAAATAAAATACAACATAGCACTGCAATCTTTTGTGAAACAATTGCAAGGACCATCATACTTCAATCTGATTTTTGTTCTTTTTCATCTCATGTTTGTTCTTTTGGTCCTCTAATTCTGCCCTCTTCAGCATCCCTGATTATAATCGCTGAAACATTGGTGGGTGTGCCTTCGGTTACCAGGGCCTTAAGCTCTGGAATTCTCTCCCTAAACCTTTCTACCTCTCTATCCTCCCTTAAGACACTCCTTAACCAAACTTCTGGACATCTGCCCTAATTTCCCGTTATGTGGCTCAGTGTCAAATTTTTTACTCCTGTGAAGCATCTTAGGACATTTTACTACATTAAAGGTGCTATATAAATACAAGTTGTTGTTGTTGTTGGTCTCCCAAATTCATACCATAGTTTCAATTTATAAAGAATAAAAAATTAAATTCAGATCTCTGATCAAGAGAAGTAACATTTTTTAAATCATAAAATGCTCTGACATTACCCTCGCACCTCAGCTCACTTAAGTTATATAACTTTAGCATGTTGTTAATGTCCCTTTTGAGAATGTTAAGACCCAATTCCGCACTCCCTCATTCAGGTAGGTATAATTGTGAAAGTGAAACAAATAGAACATATGAAATAGGAGCAGGCCATTTGGCCCCTCGAGTCATGGTTGATCTGATCATGGGCTCAGTTCCATTTCCCTGCCCACTCCAAATAACCCTTTACTCCCTTATCTCTCAAAAATCTATTCATTTCCGCCTTAAATATATTCAATGACCCAGCCTCCACAGTTCTCTGTGGCATAAAATTCCACAGATTTACAACCCGTTGATAGAAGAAATTCCTCCTCATCTCAGTTTTAAATGGACGACTCCTTTATTCTAAAACTATGCCCCCTAGTTCTAGATTCCCTCATAAGTGGAAACATCCTCTATATCTACCTGGTCGAGCCCCCTCATTATCTTATGTTCCGATAAGATCACCTCTCATTCTTCTGAACTCCAATGAGTAACGGCCCGACCTGTTCAACCTTTCTTCATAAGTCAACCCTTAACCTCAGCAATCAACCGAGTGAAACTTCTCTGAATTGCCTCCAATGCAAGTATATTCTTCCTTTAAATAAGCAGACCAAAACTGTACACAGTACTCTACATGTGGCCTCACCAATACCCTGTACAGATGTAGCAGGATGTCTCTGCTTTTCTACTCCAACCCCTTACAATAAAGGCCAACATTCCATTTGCCTTCCTGATTACTTGCTGTACCTGCATACTAACTTTTTGTGTTTCATGCACAAAGAGCCGCAGGTCCCTCTTGTAAGGTTGCAAAATTTGTGGGGAACCCCCCACCGCCCCCCCCCCTCCCCCAGTGTTTGGACTCAGTTCCAAATTACATTTCCTTTCCAATATCAACCAAAATGTTTGAGATCCTGAAGTGCATATGGAAGAAACTATGAGTTTTAATCCAATTTGTGATTTTACAAGGCAGATTGGGTCCGTGTGGGAAGGGCTGAAAACTAAAGGATAACTACTCTTCAAAAGAAACCAGTTTTGAGTATTGAAACTGTCTGGGGTATTGAAGCTAAAACAAATTGTCTGGGGAATTGTGTAAACTCGAAAACCTTTCTCCCTGGGAGACATTAACATAGCAACAATCAACCCAGAGAGAGCCAGCCATCACCCTGAGCAAGAAACCAATCCAGCATATACATAATGACAATGGCACATCCAGCCCACAAGGCGAACCCAGGCCTAGGCAGACATTACAAATACCAAAGCTAATTTTTCCCCATCGTGAAACAAATTTAGAAGAGTGACACATCCGAGACAGGTTAATATTAATGAGCCTGCCAAAATATGAAAGAGATATCAAGCCCGCCAAAAATTAAACAAAGAATCAGGGTTGATTTGGCACAAAGATTAGAACAACTACAAAAGTATAACTGGGTCCCTGTTTTTAAACAAAATTTATGCATAGCATCATAGAGCATCAAGAAGGGAGGAGAGAGAGACCACCGCAACAGTTCTAACAAGACTCTCCAGCCTCAGCGACACTACCGGGGGCACACCGCCCTGCTATCGAGAAGGAAGGAAAAACATTGCTACGGCAGAGAAAGCAGCCCCAGAACCTCGGACATCACCATTGCAGCAGCAACCGACCAGAGCCAACGTGGTACCATCGAAAACACCACGATCAACCAACTCCGAAACAAAACTCCTCCAAAGAAGAAACCGAAGATTCGAAAGTGTCCACTCTACAATTTAGTCCTGACTACCAACAGGTGAAGCATTAACTAAAGAGACTTTTGAAACCTATTTCTAACGAAAGCAAGTGGGTACTCACCCCATAAGTCCAATACGCGCCCTACGCATCAGCTGACACCACCCAACTGAAGACTACGCAGTCAGAAGTCCTCTACGACATTCGGGGTATGGCGAGCAGAACCTACAGAGTCCAGTGAACCCCGAAATCAGGAACCACCGCCAACTGACAATAAAGAATTGGTGACCATGGTCCCTGTTTGCCCTGGAGTTTAACCTAGTCAGAGTTAGGCATTGGGAGGTGGGAGGTGTATTATTTCTGTAGCCCCTTTGAGTGTGTGATATAGTGTTCTTTATTTGAATGATTACAAGTTTGACATTGTATTTTCTTGTCCCTAATAAAATCGAAGTTCTTTGCACCAAACCAGTTGTCTCTTGCACTTTGTCACACCCCCCAAATAAATCCAAAGTCTAGAAGCCAGGGAGTGGGAACGATTCGAACCACTCAGAAGGTCAGATGAACCTGACCCCACACACCACCCCCTACACTCTGTACTGCAACATTTTGTAATTTTTCTCCATTTAAATAATAATTTGCTTTTTTATTTTTTCTGCCAAAGTGGATAACCTCACACTTTCCCACATTATACTCCATCTGCCAAATTTTGCCTCCTCACCTTAACCTGTCGATATCCCTTTGCAGATTTTTTGTGTCCTCCTCACAACTTGCTTTCCCACCCATCTTTGTATCATCAGTAAACTTGGCAACATTACACTCGGTCCCTTCATCCAAATTATTAATATTGATTGTAAATAGTTGAGGCCTCAGTACCGATCCCTGTGGCACCCCACCAGTTAGTTTTCCAACCTGAAAATTACCCATTTATCCTGACTCTCTGTTTTCTGTTAGTTAGTAAGTTAGTAGTAAAAATTTCAGTGTGGGGAAAATTTTCCATGCACACTTCGCATAGTATCACCTGGTCCAACCGAAGAGGGGCCTGGAAGGTAAATTTTAGTTTATTTTCATGGGGCTAGGAAGAGCAGGAGTGCGTCTGTAGACTCCACAAAAACAACCTCGGCTGCTGCTGCACTGGATCCCACCTGCTCCCGAGAATGGACCACCTGACCCAGACCTATGTTTTTCTGGCCAGGCCATTTGATAGTGCGCAGACCTGGGGCTCTCATTTTCCACCTACTTCCAGCTGGCTGTAAGTTACTGAGTCCCAGCATTCAAAATGGACCAGGTCTCCCGTCGGGACTATCAGGAGGTTTAAGGTCATAGAGGCATTTAATCACAGGATGACAATTTTAAATTTGAGGCGTTGGGAAACGGGGAGCCAACTTAAGTCAGCGAGCACAAAGTTGATGGTTGAACAGTACTTGATGCGATGTCAAATAGAATACAGAGATTGCAAACAATCTGAGACAGTGCGAGGAAGGGGAATGGAATCAGTGGCAAGGGTACGGAGTTTGTAATGGGGACTGAAGACAATGTTTAACTGGAAGACGTTGCAGCTTATACAGGCTGGATGTGGAAGCAAGTATCTGATAGCACAGAAAAAATGGGGCCGAAATTCACCATCCCCAAAGGGACGGTTACCGCGGAGTTTGGGCGGTCGATGGAAAAAATCGGTACTTTCCTCTTCCCAAGCCATATTCACTTCGGGGGGGGAATCTGAGCGGTGCTCACTTCCGGCGAAAACGGCAGGGTGAAGCCGCTGTAAAAGTGACTGTCCAGCAGTGAGCTCTGCAGCATGCGGTCCGCTGAAAAGCGGCAAGGACAGGGATTTTCAGCTGCAAAAAGGTAAGGCTTTTCCCAGCAGTGCCCCCGCGAGATATTCGATGTGGTGCTCGAACGGGGCACTGCTGGAGTGTTGCCGCAATCGGGGCCCTTTGGTAAAGGAATAGTTTTATGAATTTTAGTGTTTTTATTTCAGATTCCAGCATCCACTGAATTTATCTTTTCATAGTTTTATTAATTATCAGTGTTTTTATTTCAGTTTACAGCATCCACTGTATTTATCTTTTCATATAGTTTTATTAATTGTTTTGGCTCCATTCAACCTGCTGAGTGCTGCTCAGAGGTTTGTACATACTTTTTTACAACTTTCAGATCTGACTCTTCAGTGGAGACCTGTGGGCTGCAGAGACCAGCTTGGCAGTGTTCACCCTGAGGATGGGAGCAGTGTTGGGAGGGCGACATCTGGTGCACCTGGTCAGAAGCAGGGTGGCATGCAGGAGAAGGCATCGCCGACAGCACCGTGCAGAGAGGCAGTGGGCAAGGGAGGCAGCAGCCATGATTTGTTCATTCTGCGCCGGACCAGTGCGCCCGCCATCTTGACAGGCCCGAATCAGGTTGGCTGCTTCGGGACAAGGGATATCCCCTGTCCACTTGTCTACTTACTCCACTGCGAAACCCCAGGACAGCGCCAGAGTATGCATACAATGATGCTCATTGTGCCACCGGGTGCATCATCGAACAATGCATAGGCATCATAAGCAGAGATTCCAGTGCCTGGACCACTCTGGTGGCACCTTGTAGTACTCTCCTCAATGGGTCTCCATCATCGTCGTGGTCTGCTGCATGCTGCACAACCTGGCCATCATGAGGGGACAACTGCTGGAGGTCGAGCCAATTGTACCACCTGAGGAGGAGGAGGAGGATCCCCATCGTCTCAGAACTAGGAGGCATTGACCCATTACCATCCTGGAATGGCCGGGTGCAAACTGGCCAGCACCCTCCTCACTTATATGAAGGTGTCTGACACCTCCCCTGCAATCTCCCTCCATGCATTATGTACCGACGGTCTGCCAGGTCTCCCCACATCCGGAAACAGTATTCTTCTTCTGCCCTCCACACCGTCCATCAGTGTCTCCAGCTCCATATCAGTGAACCTGTTGGCTCTCCTTGCACCTGTTACACAAGCCATCCTTCCAATCTCCTTCCCCGCCTCAGGGCCTTACTGCAAACCTTGGCCTTTAAAAAGGCCAGGGGGCAGCTGGCTCATTAGAAATCCTTATCTGAATGTTGAATTTCTCAGTGGTAATAACGCTCAAATTAAGACAGCCATATCGGTGAAAAATCCACTTTGGAAGGGTTCATTAGTGCTGGAACCCATCTGTTCACTTTTAGAGCTGAATATGGGGTGGCCCAACCATGAAAACATTTCGGCGCTAATGGCCACAAAAAGGTGGGGCAAGCACCAGCTTTCCAGTGGTATTGAATTTCGGGCCCAGTGGAGAGTTCAAGAGAGGTGATGTAGAGGTAAAGCTGTGTGTTTTCAGACCATGTATAATACAATTTAATATAAGTTATTCTATTTTTTGATTTTGCAGATTGGTTGTATTCAATTATGAATGTCACTGCAGGTAGCAGCCAGTGTGTTGCATGTTATTAATGCGTGATGACATTGGCTTGCGGGATCAACTGGCCTGTCAGGTAGCTATTGCACAGAAAGCAATTTCTCCAAATTGTTACTAATGTGGACCTGGGCATACCATTATACTCTGGCCAAATGTTTCAGATGATCCTATTGAAAGTAAACCTCATTACAACAGTGACTTCAAAAAGTACTTCATTGGCTGCAAAATGCTTTGAGATATCCGGTGGTCGTGAAAGGTGCTATATAAATGTACGTTTTTCAAGTCTTTTCTCACTCATTTCCTGAGAATTGATGGAAAATGGAATTTATTTTCTGAGTGATATATAAGCAGATTTAAGTCATTTGTATGCCTATTTCTGTAACCTCCTCTGTGTTCCTCCAATGTTGGTCTCTCATGCATCCCTGATTTTCTTCACCCCTCCATTGGTGGCCATTTATTCAACTGCCTGGGCCCTAAGCTCTGGAATTCTCTCCATAAACCTCTCCATCTCGCTACTGCACTCTCCTCCTTTAAGATGTCCCTTAAAACATTGGCTTAGAAAATCAAGGGCTTGAAATTCAATTGATTAGCACCGACTGTTAGTGCCCAGGTGGTGTGCTAACAGTGCGCTAATGCATTATCGACCAGGTGCAGCGATTGTAGCACCAGCCATGAGCTTCATTATGGTTTTAGCGCCTGGCTCTGTAGCGCCACTGAAATGGTGACGTCAATATGTGAGCAACGTCCCGGTAGCATCACGGAAGCAAAAATTCACTTTGTTCGCCGGACTTACCGCCTGGCACTAATCATGCAGCAGAAAGTTCTGACCTCTGAAGCCTCTCCTGGGGCTCTATTCTATGCCATCTAAATGATTTCAATGGATTTGTAAACCTTCACCCAAACTTGACTAGCACTATGAGGTTAGCGCTGCGATAGTGCCCTAAGAGAACTGTGCACCACTGCTTTCAGCACTCCACTCCCCTCTTAGGGTACTAAAAATGACTATCATAATCACCGGCACTAAATAGCGCCCAGCACTTAACATATCGCCCAGTCAATGTTCGCACCTCAAAACTGGCTATAATCAATTTTTCCCCAAATCATTAATGGAGGCCGTTCAGGCCGGTTTAGAAGAAAAAATGGCGGCACCTTGCTTCCGCCTACTTCCGGCACAGAACGCGGCAGCCGCCATATTAGGCAGGTTGGCAGCATTGACATTTCCTGCGCTCACAGCAAGTACTTTAATTACCAGCCGCGTGACATCAATTGACATGCAACACTGGATTGACACACACTCAGTGATTTTGGACGTCGCTGCTTCCTTTCCAAAGCACACCCGTGCATCCAGCCGTTGACAGCGTGTAGAGTCAGGAGGAAGCGGCATTGAACTATAAACTAACATATAATCATCCTGTACAATTCACATTTATCCTACTACTTTGAAATAAGTTACACCCAAATAACTGACTTCAATCGTCTTTCAGTTTATTGCAAAAATTCTTTAATGTGATCCAGATCGAGCTGGCTTTTTTTCATTGTTTGATCTTTTCATCAAGATCCAGCTTACATCAAGAAAATGGTGTTAAACCCACTAAATATAGAAATATTACCAGAATTTCTGTGGGATCGCCCATTTAATGCTCAGTCACCGCCCAGTTACTGCCCGTTTTGGACAAAAATGTAAATTACCGCCCTGTACCGCCTGTTTCACCTCCCGATTATTGTCGGCGGTAATTTCGGCCTACGATTACCACCGGTGTTGCTGCAAATCACCCGTCCACATTTGCCGCCCAGAAATCGCACAAAATTCATCCCCGCCCCCCACCCACAGCATTAATTTGCACAAAAAAGTACTTTTTAACATTGGCTACCACCCGTTATGGCTCCAATCAAAAGCACCCATTTTTTATGTACTGACCTAACTTGAGCCCAGCATTATGCTCCCTTCATTTTGTTTTAGAATTGAAGATATTTGCAGTGGCCTGGAAGACCATTGATAATCAACAAAATCTCCATATCTGTTAGACATCAGTAAAAGTAGAAGCTAACTGCTGATCAGTAGGCAGTAATGTCATATTTACTTGTTGGTGATAAAATAAAATAAAAAATAAAATAACAGTTTACACTAAAAAGCCTCATATTGACCCAAACATGGCAGAACTCAAGCCACAACATAATCAGCCAATCGTGAAGAGAAGTGTTTGTGGAAAATTTGGAAATTTTCCCCAAAAATATACAAACTGTCTAAGACAGGTGCATAGCTGAAGCATGTTGCAATCTCATATGCCTGCCCTTCTAATCCCTCGGGACCTTTACTTTGCTCTGCACTCTATTCCCTCATTCCCTTAGCTCTGAGCTTCATTTTTTTTAACAGTCCGGCTCCAAAGCAGACTCACAACCACCACCCCTCCCCCACCCCCCCGCCCCCGCCCTTGCACAACAACCCCTCCCCTCCCTCATCCCTGCCCCCAATCCCCTCGTATACATGTCAACCATTACCGGCTCCTTTAAACCAGAACATTACATACCAACTTTCCGTGATGTCTTTACTCGCACTCACCTGCCGGAGCCACCTCTTGCTTCTGAGCTGCGCTGGCTCATTTCACATAGAACTGAAATTCAAATATTCTCCAGATAAAACATGGAGAAAGAACGGGAACAGATATTGGAAGTGTCCATAAAATGCTTATTAGAGGACTGTCTCAATCTAGCTGGCCAAAGAAACAGTCTCCAAAACAGCCAAACAACGCACTGGAGAAGCTGATAATCCCATAGGAGTCCCACCATTTCCAAGCTATTATTCGGAGTCAATCCTAGGAGAGGGATTTGCCAAAGAGCAGTGGAGCAGTTAAAGAAGCTGTACCATATGGGGACAGAAAGCCTTCAGTTTTTCAGTTCATTCACAAAGGAATGAAAAGTAAGGCTTGCATGGATCAGTTGAAAAGATACACGGAACGGTATGAGGAAGCCACATGAACCAGCATGACAGGCTTACCACAGATAAGGGAAAATTGCAGAGCAAAAGTCTCAGGAAGACCAAGGAAGGTGGTCTGAAAGCAATTGAAAGGCAATGGAAGGTTTTCTTTAAAATGTTGCCCAAGGTAGGCTTGTTCAGTGAATAAAGTATTTGACTAGAAGATTGTCAGGAAAGGATGAACAGGCTGGGTCTGTTTTTTCTCTTGAAAAAAGAAGGCTGAGGGGTGACCTAATAGAGGTTTTTAAAATTAGGAAAGGTTTTGATAGAGTAGACACAGAGAGAAAACATAACATAAAGCATGCCAGTCATATTAGAAAATACAAAAAATGGGAAGCTAAAGCAACAAACACAAAGATTTGCTCTTATTTTAAGGCGAGGGAGGTTTTCCCACTGATTCATAATCTTACTGAGGAATATTTGGTTAGCGCTTCACAGAATTTCTGGGATGTGAGTACACCTCTCTCGATGGAGTGTCAGGATTACAATGTGGCCTGGGCTGATCTAATTAAAGCCAGTCGCAGCAATCACCGCCAATGAAATATTTTATTAGCGGTTACACGTGTGGGTGGGATGGGAAGAAGGAGAGAGTGGTTCATTTTATTGCTTTAACTTTTTTTTAAACTGAGGAATGCAGGTTGGCGAGGAATGATGCCTCATTACTACTGATCTCGTGCCATGTCTCACTAGCTGCCGTGAATTCAGAGACACACTCAACTTAGGGTGTTTGCTGAGCGATGCTGCCTGGTGTATTTCTGGGTCCGCAGAAACAGACGCTCCCAATCGAAACATTATTTAAAAAATAAACCCAATCCGATTGCAGATGTTTTGCATCTGTTTGACTGGAGTAACTGACCAGTACCTGTGTAACATGCTGAGGGGTTGATTTTGGGGATGGCAGGAAAGTGATTTTGTAACATATGTAACACCACTCAGGAAAAAGACATTGCAGTCAGCCCACTGAGCTATTCTATATCTCATAGAAACATATAAAATTCTGACGGGATTGGACAGGTTAGATGCAGGAAGAATGTTCCCGATGTTGTGGAAGTCCAGAACCAGGGGACACAGTCGAAGGATAAGGGGTAAGTCATTTAAGACCGAGATGAGGAGAAACTTCTTCACTCAGAGAATTGTGAACCTGTGGAATTCCCTTACGCAGAAAGTTGTTGATGCCAGTTCATTAGATATATTCAAAAGCGAGTTAGATGTGGCCCTTATGACTAAAGGGATCAAGGGGTATGGAGAAAAAGCAAGAATGGGGTACTGAAGTTGCATGATCAGCCATGATCATATTGAATGGTGGTGCAGGCTCAAAGGGCCGAATGGCTTACTCCTGCAACTATTTTCGATGTTATGTTTCTATGTTTTATTGCTGAACATGAATTATTTCCTGGAAATTTTCTCCCCCCCACCCCCTACCCTGATGGTGGCTGTAGCGGGGCCGAGGTGGGCGGGGGTGGGTGGGTCGGGGTTGTGTCCACGCACGAGGGCCTCATCCAAGTAACCATTTTTCATGTGGCTTGACAGTGTGGTCATGGGGCTAGTCAACTGCCCCTTTTACAGGGGGCACTTGTATATATTTATGTTTTAACTGCCCCCAAAAAAAAGCAAAGAAACCCACAAAAAATCCAGAAAAAAACCCAAAAATCAAAAAAGGGCTTGGAAAAATGTTTGGAGTGTCCCCCAGATCAGGGGGCACTTGATTTAATGTTTGTTTTTGTTTCCAACCAAAAAGAGTTGTAGAGCTATTGCAGAGGGGAGCGGGTAGGTCCGAGAGCCTCCTTGTAGGACTGCTCCTGGGCATGGCCAAGAGGGCCATCAGCCGGTCCAGGCAGCAGGCGGTTGAGGGGGTCGTTCAGCCCGACTGCCTGCCTCTCTTCCGCGCTTACATCCGAGCCAGGGTTTCCCTGGAGATGGAGCACGTAGTGTCCACCGGTACGCTCGCGGCCTTCCGCGAGAGGTGGGCGCCGGAGAGACTGGAGTGCATCATCACCCTCGGCAACAACATTTTAATTTGATTTTATATGTTTTAAAGTTTAATTTGTTTTACTGCCGGGTTTCAGTGTCACACTCCCCTCGAGCCATGTCTCCGTGATGACCACTACATCATATCCATTAACTGCTATCTGCGCAGTTAATTCATCCAGCTTATTCCGAATACTCCGCGCATTGAAGCACAGAGCCTTCAGGCTTGTCTTTCGAACACACTTTGCCCCTTTCGAATTTTGCTGCAATGTGGCCCTTGGGTTTTTTGCCTTGGGTTTCTCTTTCCTCCACTTTCACTATTCTCCTTTCTATCTTTTGCCTCTGTCTCCCTTTTATTTCCCTCTGCCTCTCTGCATAGGTTCCCATCTCCCTGCCATATTAGTTTAACTCCTCCCCGACAGCACTAGCAAACACTCCCCCTCGGACATTGGTTCTGGTCCTGCCCAGGTGCAGACCGTCCAGTTTGTACTGGTCCCACCTCCCCCAGAACCGGTTCCAATGTCCCAGGAATTTGAATCCCTCGTGTCTGCACCACTCCTCAAGCCACATATTCATCTGAGCTATCCTGCGATTCCTACTCCGACTAGCACGTGGCACTGGTAGCAATCCTGAGATTACTACTTTTGAGGTGCTACTTTTTAATTTAGCCCCTAGCTCCCTAAATTCGTCTCGTAGGACCTCATCCCGTTTTATACCTGTATCGTTGGTACCTGTATGCACCACGACAACTGGCTGTTCACCCTCCCTTTTCAGAATGTCCTGCACCCACTCCGAGAAATCCTTGACCCTTGTACCAGGGAGGCAACATACCATCCTGGAGTCTTGGTTGCAACCGCAGAAACGCCCATCTATTCCCCTTACAATTGAATCCCCTATCACTATCGCTCTCCCACTCTTTTTCCTGCCCTCCTGTGCAGCAGAGCCAGCCAGGTTCCATGAACTTGGCTGCTGCTGTCTTCCCCTGATGAGCCATCCCCCTCAACAGTACACAAAGCGGTGTATCTGTTTGATTTAGTTGAATAACATTTTATATAAAACATGTAATTTGTTTTAAACTTTAACAATGTAATAAAATAACATAATTGTTCTGGGTGAAAATGTTGTTAAAAAACCCCATTATGAACAACAAACAGCAACAACAACAACAACAACATCAACAACAGTATAAATAACACACAAAACATCCCTGCACCTTCCCACAATTCTACCTGCGGCCACCTTTCCCAATGCCTTTTCTCCCCAATCCCCCCTGAACCTTGGCCCTGACCCCCTTCTCCTCCTCCCGCTATCAATATCCCTGGCCCTGTCCATGTTGGGACCAGTACGTCGTGCACCAGCAGAGCACCTCGAATGTGACTGCTGAGGGGGAGGGGAAGGGGGGGAGGAAGAGGGGATGAGGGGGGATGACGGGGGGGAAGAAGGGATGAGGGGGGAGAAGGGGAGAAGGGGGGAGGAGGGGGAGTGGGTGGAGGAGAGGGGGGAAGGGGGGATGAGGGGGGAGGAGGGGGAGTGGGGGGAGGAGAGGGGAAGGGGGGATGAGGGGGGAGAATGTTGGAGGAGGGGGCGGGGGGAGGAGGGGGAGTGGGTGGAGGAGGTGGGGGAAGGGGGGATGAGGGGGATGGGGGGAGGAGGGAAGAAGGGGGGATGAGGGGAGAGAAGGGGGGATGAGGGGGGAGAAGAAGGGATGGGGGGGAGAAGGGGAGAAGGGGGGAGGAGGGGGAGTGGGTGGAGGAGAGGGGGGAAGGGGGGATGAGGGGGGAGGAGGGGGAGTGGGGGGAGGAGAGGGGAAGGGGGGATGAGGGGGGAGAATGTTGGAGGAGGGGGCGGGGGGAGGAGGGGGAGTGGGTGGAGGAGGTGGGGGAAGGGGGGATGAGGGGGATGGGGGGAGGAGGGAAGAAGGGGGGATGAGGGGAGAGAAGGGGGGATGAGGGGGGAGGAGGGGGTGCGGGGCGGAGGGGAGAAGGGGGGATGAAGGGGGAAGGGGGGAGGAAGGGGGAGAAGGGGGGAGGAGGGGAAGGGCGGGAGGAAGGGAAAGGGGGAGGAGGGGGAGAAGGGGGGAGGAGGGGGAGTGGGGGGAGGAGGGGGGAAGGGGAGGATTGCAGTGGAGGGGAACGGCAGGAGGAAGGGAAAGGGGGAGGAGGGCGACAATGACAGTGCTATGTTTAAGGGTTCTGGAGAAGATGGAGGTGCTGCGGACCCATCTTCAAAGTTGGAAGAAACTAGGGGCTAGACTTTGCACTTTCTGGCTCAGGCCGAAAAAAATGGGCCTTGTTCCAGCGATGCGGGACCTAGCGCTCGTGCTGATCGCCGGCACAATGCCCATTTTTTTCCCCGCAATTTTCCACTCGGCCTTAGCCCAGCGATGTCAAATGGGTGATGTGATTTCGCGTTGATCTCACGATCGCCCAAAGCAAACGGAAGTGAATGAAAAAAAAAGCTTCCCTAGCAACGCATTACTGCACATGTGCAGGTTGATTTTTTTTTTCAGGTTGATGCTCCTTCCCGCGTTTTGGGAGGTCAGGGGTCATTACACTTGCTCAGAAGCTCTGTGAGGGTCAGGGAGAGAGAGAGAGAGCGAGAGAGAGAGAGAGGAGAAAGCATTTTGTGGTATGATTTATCTGATATTAATCGACATGGAGGGATCATTTGAGAGGCGTAGGGCCAAGCTCTTCAGCGAGGAGGCCAATGAGGCCCTCGTGAATGCTGTCAGCACCAGGTGGGAGGATCTGACACAGGGTGGGCATGAGAAACCTCCACCCCATGCTTATCGGAGGATTTGGTCTGACATTGCTGACGTGGTCACATCGGCCTCTAATGAAACACGCACACCGGACCAGTGCCGCCAACAGTGGAGCAGCCTACTGGCAGCTGTGTGAGTAAGTTGAAATTTATATTTATGTATTATTTAATGATCTAAATAGTAACTAGAATCTGAAATGTTATTTGGTTACATTTAAACATAACTAAATTTGAATACATTTATGCAACCCAGCATAAAGTTAAATGTTGTAGTATGAAATATGCAACGTAATGCTAATTTGTAATCGAACATTTTAATCTGCCAGTCTTAAATTTCTTAAATCGCCTGATCCATTTGCTTATGCCATGCGATGTTATCGTATCATTTACAGAAGAAGATCTCGATCAATGATCGGGAGTA
This sequence comes from Pristiophorus japonicus, assembly GCF_044704955.1. Taxonomy (NCBI): domain Eukaryota; kingdom Metazoa; phylum Chordata; class Chondrichthyes; family Pristiophoridae; genus Pristiophorus; species Pristiophorus japonicus. The sequence goes on from NC_091981.1 coordinate 89,838,585, forward strand.
ACGCAGGATGGGCGGGGGCTCTGCCATGATGCACAGTTTAAGTGCTTACGAGGAGCTTGCGGTGGCCTTGGTGGGGCCAGAAAGCCGTTCGGTCACAACCCATGGTGTGGCCGAACCCACCCTTGAGACATGTGAGTAATGAGAAATGTGCATTGTGCAATGTGTGAATCATTAGTAAATACTGAAAATATCATAGTTATGCATGTAATGTTATGCAATTAAAATGTAATTTGATATTATGCAATGTTATGCAATTACAATTGTAATGTTATGAAATTATAATATAATCTGATATATAATGGTGATGTACTATAGATGTTTGAATAAGGTCATGTTAGGTCATGTTAAACCTTGTGATCACCTGTGCATATGGGGTAATGGAAAGCATTGCAATGTTGTGAGTTCGAGAAAAATTGTAATGCAATGATTTGAATTGTTAAACGTTGTTTATCAAATTAAAAGTCAAGTGGTCGTTGAATCAATGGAGTCCACTACCACTGAACCGTCTCCACCATCGCAGGAGGCTGAAGAAGAAGAGGAGCCACTGCAGACTCCTCCTGCTGTGCTTCAGCAGGAGGAGGAGGAGGAGGAGGAAGAGACAGAAAAAGAAGAGATTTTTTTTGTGGGGGGGGGGGAACAACCTGTGACCATCTTGGTTGAGATGGAAGAAGCACCGGGACCAAGCAGTGTGCAGTTGGTGACGCCAAGGCATGTCATATGCAAACGGCGACCTCACGGAGGTCCGGTCAGCGTGGCGAGCAATCGCCTGCCTTGGAAGGCCAGACAGAGAGCTTGATTTCCCTGTGCAGGGAGACGGTCACGATTGGTCGCGACCTTATCCAGAGGTTCGCGGGATTCTCTGCGAACTGGAGCCAGTTCTCTGCAAACTGGAGCCAGTTCCCAGCATTCTGGAGCCAGTTCTGCCAGAACTTCTCCAACTGGTCTTCTGAGCAGTCACAGACTGCAAGGAAGACCTTGGAGACTATTCGGCAGCAGACAGCCGCAACCAACGTCCTACGGCATGCGTTGCTGGCTGGACACGGCGCTGCACCCCAAGGTGTCGTGTCTGCTCGCAGCGACACCCCGAGCACGCAAGCGAGTACAGAGGGCACAGTTCCTCCGGACTCGGAAGTAGAACTTCAGGCTTCCACTTCCTCTCCGTCACCTCCACCACGGCAGGAAGTCTTGACATCCCACTCTGCATGATGTCTTGGTGTCGGTCTGCGTCAAACAAGATGGGCGGGTAGGATGCGAACACAGGGTGGGACAGGATCTGGAGGGAAATGTGGCTGCAGGTAGGGAGGGGGGAGTGCTTCTCGAGAGTTCATTTGTTTTAAAATGTTCACTTGTTATTATCAATTTATTATACTCTTGTTATTGTTATTGTTATTGTTAGTAAATTGGCCAATTGTATTCAATAGTTAAATGTTCACTTGTTATCATTACTTAACTGTTCACTTCCATTCTTTCTGAAATGGTTACTTGTTAGCATGACTGAAATGGTTACTTGTTAGCATGACTGAAATGGTCACTTGTTATCATCACTGAAATGGCCACTTGTTCTTCAAAATGTTCAATTTCTTCTTCTAATGTTTTGGGGATTTTGAGGGAAGGGTGCGTTGGTGTGGGGGTGGGGGTTGCAGAGAGGGTGTTGTTCATTAGTTCTTAAAAAAATGTTGTTTGTTAATAAAAAAAATGTCTACAACTTTTGAATCTTCTCTCTTACTTACATAAGTTTTACAATGTACGGTTCTTCATGCACATTTGTTTGTTTATTCTGTTTCCCCACAGAATATCATTAAATAATTTCACTATGTAAAAGCTATTTACTATATAATTCCAATATATGACATCAATTTAGCATAAATAAGGTGATAATACCTATTTATATTCCCTGTCCCAAATTTCTGAGTACAATTTTCTTCAATCTTACTCTCTAAATAACTCAGAACAATTCTCCACCCTTTATCAGAGGCTAAAAATGGTGTCCGTAGTGCCCATTTCCCTGTCTAAGGCCCTGAAAAAGCAACTATTTTTGAGCACTCTTTTGGGCCTTGCATCGGCCCAGCGAAGTGCATGCTAAGTGCTGAAACTTGGGATGGGCCTTGTGTGGGCGAACATTTGGGCGATCATCTCAGCGATCAAAGTGGAAACTTAGGGGCCTATTTTTCCAGCGATATTTTGGGCCTAGTTTCCACTTTTTGCTCAAAATGGGCGATAGAGGTGTCCGTTTTGGGCCATAGATGGGCCTTAGATGGGCGATGTGAAGTGGAAAGTCTAGCCCTAGTTCCTCCCGACATCACCATTGGTGGTATGGCACCTTGGGGTGCAGTGCCATATCCCACGGCCGTCGATTGCTGCATAGCATTGGCTTTGGCGGTCTGGGTATTCTCCCTCACCATGCAATCAGCTCCGACATGTCCTCTGATTGATGGGCTGCTAAAGCCGCAATGTTTTCGGACAACCCAGCAATGGCCTGGAGGAGCTCTCAAGTCGATGCTCATCCTGGACAGTCCCACTATGTCCAGGCTCACATCTGCCTGTCATGCAGCATTCCCACATTGGCAGATCAGCCGTCGTGGATTCACCATGGGAATCGGTGTGCACCACTGCATGCCACTTGGTCCCGCTTCCTTGAGCCGGAATCCAAGAAATTTGGATTCCGATGAGGAACCGCTGGCCACAGGTAGAAAAGACCCTTCAAGTCCCCCCACCCCTCCCTCCTCCTGCACCCACCACCATTACAACGCTTTGAGGAGTGTTCACCTCCTGCAGCACCATCTCCTCCATCTCTTCCACCACCATCTCTTCATTTGTTCTTCCCTGCAATGACTCTGCTCTTGGAAGAGCAGGCTATGCAACTGTAAAAACATAACGTTAATGGTTAGGTGACAGGGGAGGGTAGGGGTTAGAGGTAACATCAGAGCTTATATGGAGAACAAACATTTTTTTACCGAGAATCATTACATGAAACTATCATAAACAAAGTATAGAGAAAGTACGTGACATAACAAAACTTGAGTCCCAAACAGTTTGCTTTCCAAGTGGCAGAGTGTGATCAACCAAAAAAATCATGTAACAATTAACAACATTTCTTGCTCCCAACATTACATTATATTCTACATTATATTGCCATAAGACTGAATTACATGACTGCAGTACAGTCCAGGGATTATGCAGACTTGCCTACCGGGAGAACTGATTCAGCACCAACACATGTGGCGGTGCGATCATATGCTCCTGTCAGGGCTGCAGCATGTTCCTCTAGATCCATCAGAGGAATAGTCTTCGACGGACCACGCCCGTTTTGCGGAGCTCCACCCTATTGCCTGCTAATTTTTTCTGTAAAGGTGACAACAAATATGTCAACTAATTTCACAGCTACTAATACGGAATACACACATACATACATACACATATATATATATATCTAGGTACACATCCCCAATTAACTGTCCCCAGTCTTTTCATCAACGAGTGCACCATTAAGTTCTGTTAGCATGCAAGTATTGCATGATGAACACATGAAAATACAGAGGACTAACACAATATGAGATCAATGATGGGTAATAAAAAATATCACCAAGCTTTACAACATAATAAAACGTGGCGCTACTTAAGAGTAATTCGTCAATGCATGATAAAAGTTATTATGTATTCTCGCAGACCCAACAATGTCATTCCACCATTTGCAGCACTGGTTCAGCCCATGCATCACAGGCGTGACGGAGGACACCGCCTCAGCGATCTCTCGCCATAACCAGGTTCCTCCCACCTATCTCCCTCTCCACTTCCACAGCTTGATTTTCCATTTTCTTGATATTTATTTATATATTTGAATTTAAATAATTATTTATTATTTATTATTAGTATTATTAGTATTATTTTTTGATATATTATTATTACTAATTATATTATATTATCAATTGTCTAATATCAATTATATTCGTATACTCCTGACAATTGTTTAACAGCTCCTCTCTGAGATCCACCCACCTCTGCAGTTTGAAAATGTCCACTGCTATCTCAGTCTTTGCGCATGCGCAGGGTCACCCTTGACCCTGAAATCACGGGAGAATGACCATGCATGCGCAGAGAGGCCAAACCACCCATTTTTGCAGTGATTTTGCTTACCTTTAGCAAGACGAACAGATCGGTGAGTTTTAGGCCTCCACCCCCGCCCGCTATCGCAACACTTTTTGCCATTGTCGAGATTGAAGAATTGAAAATCATGGGAGCACACACCAGCGGTATTCCGACGGGTCAAAAGACGCAACTGCCGGAATACCGTTAAGGATCCGGCGCCAACGATATCAGGTGAATTTCTAGCCCAATATTAAGATTTATAGGTTTTTTTGTTCGTATTGAAAATATATACATAGGTGCCTATTAAATATGCAGTTCCTATACAACCATAATCCTTAAGTAGGCTTGGAAGAACAGTTTGGAATTTCCATAGTACATGTCTTGTGATCATTGTCCGAGTTTAACAACTTTAGCAAGTAACCAGTACTTAACGGTACCTCTTGCATCTTTGCCACTTTAGCAACATCTATCTTCGATATAATGTCACTACTTCCTTTATATTGTACTCAGTCCGTTCAATTTTCTGCATCTGGTTTAGATTTTGGGCATAATCTCAGGATTTCTCATGCAATGGTTTAAGGACACCTATGCCAGGCTTTCACTTGGGAATGCACTGTTAATAAGGTGACTGACTGAGGACACCACACCTATCCTTTAGACGCGACCTTCGGCCTCCTGCTGATGTTACCACCGGAAAGAGCACGTTGCACGGGAGTTTCTGTGTTGTGTTCATTTAAATCAGCAGGCAGCACGAAAATACTGGTGCTGCCTGTGCTCTTTTTGCAGGTGGCCATTAACCTTGACCGTGATGGCACCACCTGTTTTCTGGGCTTAATCGAAATTCTAGGCCTTACTTTTTTACCTGTCCTAATATCTCCTAATTTGGCTCGGTGTCAAATCGTGTCTGATAACACTCCTGTGAAGCTACCTGGAATGTTTTGCTATGTTAAAGGCGCTACATAAAGGCAAGTTGTTGTTGCTGCCTTCCCTGCTAAAGTGTGTTTGCTAAAATCCCCTACATTCTGTTGCTGAAATGAATAGCACCTGTATTTTTGTGAGATTATCAATTTGGAACAAAATTCTGAGCACGAATAGTACTTTGTTTGGCTTGTAAAGAGCAGTGGGATGATTGATAGAAACTGATGCCTCCAGTTATAAAGCATTTTGGGGGATAATCAGTGAAGTGTATTATTTCAAAAGACTGAATTTGTTTGCAAGCACACCGATATAATGGTTGGAGAAAATATGATATTCCATTAAGGTTAATTATTGTTATGGAATTGTATTTTCTAATTCCACTTGACTGACTAAGATGACAGACAAAGTTGGTACTTTTATAATTGATCAATTAAGAATACAATGTTGAATGGACATAATCCACTGGGAGCACAGCATTAAAGCTACAATTGTGTAAACAATTAACAAAAGACATACACAATCAAACTCCATTAAATGACTCAGCAATTTGCCAAAAATGCAACCAATAAAACAAAGAGTAAATAAATGTAACCCAAATAAATGTGTAGACACTGTAGCTGATACAAATCACAGTCTAATTTTGATAGAAGTTTTGTCAACAAAGGGAGAAGAACAATCCCCTTTCCTAAAGGCAGAATCTCCAGAGAATAAGGGGGGAGATTTCATCTCCTACTTGTGCTATTTGTAGTCAGATCAAACACAGCTTCTTTGTTTATACATTTAGAAGTTTGCTATAAATATTTCAGATGAAATCTTCCGTCAATGTGTGGAAAGGATGAAGGAGTAATAAATGTAAGGAAAACAGCACTGATGGCCTAGTGGGCACCAGCCCCATCAAGTGCCGTGCAAAGCCTCACAAACTGGAAGGTTTCTGCCTTGTGCTATCCTAGTTGATCTCAGCTGTGACGGGAGGGTCAGGTGCTATAATTAATCTCAGTTTCGATGGAAGGATAAAATGTCAACCAGAGTTCCTACTCCTGATTGTTATTTGGAAAATTTATATTTATAGATATTGAATGAGATCTGGGTTGAGCCTGGCATGGCTTGCCAATACTCAGGGATTGAAATTCCTGGGTCCCTGCTCCACAATCAGGACATCTGACTGACTGCAGCAAAGGTTGACAATGCCATTCCCAATCATGGGGTTTTCCTGCCAGCAGTTGGGGAAGACAACCAGCACTTGCATTTGTGCAACTAAGGTGTCCACCCTGACGATAAACAGGAAAATATTTGCACCCTGCTATTCTAATGGTGAAAATGAATTCCTCTCTAGGGCTAAAGAGACAATGGATATTTGTTTTAATTATTTTGTACAAAAGGACACCAGGCCAGCCTTCTAAATATAAGCTAACCCCCTGAAAAGCATTTAGGGGCCCTCACTAACCCCACATTGCAACTCACATGAGGTCGGAGTTGGTTCTATAAAGAATGTAATCAGCAAAGTTCCTATTCTAGCCTGGGAACAAAACTTGCTGTTGATCCAAAGGAGATGGGTGGAAGACCGTTTGCATTTTTCCCCATCGCAATTTGGACTCAATTTTACATGGGTTGGAAATCTGTAGAATCCAGCTTTCATCCCAAATTGCGACCACCCCACCACTGTATGGATAACTGGTGCTCAAGGCCTTTACAATGCTCAGAATCCCACCCTTCATTGTTTAGTGAATCACAAAATAGATCTCGGAGAGTGGAAAATGGAGACAGGATTGCAAAAGTGCTATGAGGAGGTGAAAAATATCTTCCAAAACCCCACACAACACAATACCAAAGTATCTGTCTATATCATATTCAAGTTATCACAGTATTGTACATCCCCATTTTATTAGTTGACTAAGTGTGGAATACATTCTGTTGAGGACCTCAAGTAGAATTAACCCCAAGCATACATTCTTTCTTTTATTATTCATTCATGGAATGTGGGTGTCGCTGGCAAACCCAACATTTATTGTCCATCCTTAATTGTCCTTGAGAAGGTGGTGGTGAGCTGTCTTCTTGAATCATTGCAGTCCGTGTGGTGAAGGTACATCATCATCATAGGTGGTCCCTCGAACGAGGATGACTTGCTTCCACGAGTTCACAGGTGTTTTGATGAAGGACCAGATGTTCCATCCTGAACTCCAATTGAGGAGTGGAAGATGCCTGTGCGTGAATTTTTTTAACGTGTGGTGACCGTTGCACTCCAGCCACCATACAGGCTTGACAGAGCTAGGTCTTGGTCCAGTGGCAAGGATTAACCAAGACGACTGGAGACCAGCACGTACACATATCGCAGTGTGGACTGGCCCGTGCTGCTCCTGGGCCCTCGGCTCTTCTGGGCCCCGTGCCATCATCTGTCGCACCTCCTCCACGATATCTTGCTGCTCATCTGCCCCGACCTTCCCACTCCTCTATACCTGGGCCCCGACGATGTTCCTGCCCATGCTTCAAAATGTTGACCAGGGTTTTGATGATGTCACCCAGTCACCCATCTCAAAATCATCGCAAACTTGGAGCAGCTTGCGTTGGAGGTTGAAGTGGTACGCCGCTCCAGCTCTTTTATCTTCCGACCTGCGGAGCTGTTCTCTCGCAGGTCGGGGGGCCATGAGGTACAACCACAAGGTACAACCACAGTGCTGTTCGATAGAGAGTTCCAGGATTTTGACCCAGCGACGATGAAGGAACAGCAATATACTTCCAAGTCAGGATGGTATGTGACTCGGAGGAGAACTTGGAGGTAATGGTGTTCCCATGTGCCTGTGCCTTGTCCTTCTAGGCGGTAGAAGTTGTAGGTTTGGGAGGTGCTGTCAAAGAAGCCTTGGCGAGTTGCTTCAGTGCATCTTGTAGATGGTACACACCACAGCCATGTTTCGTCAGTGATGGAGGGAGTGAATGTTTAAGGTGTTGGATGAGATGCCAAGTGGGCTGCTTTGTCCTGGATGGTGTCGAGCTTCTTGAGTGTGGTTGGTGCTTCACTCATCCAGGCAAGTACAGAGTATTCCATCACACTCCTGACCAATGTTTTCTTTAAGCTGCGAAGTTGTGTGGCTGCGCAGCATTCTGCAGCTCCCGTGCAGCCAGCTCACCGGCTCTTAAATAGGAGAAAACACACGTGCGGTATTTTGAATGGGCCATGCATCCAAAAAAAATTCAAGCGAACATTCCTCCTGACTTGTGCCTTGTAGATGGTGGAAAATCTTTGGGGAGTAAGGAGGTGAGTCACTCGCCGCAGAATAACCAGCCTCCGACCTGCTCTTGTAGTCACAGTATTTATGTGGCAGATTCTGGTCAATGGTGACCCCCAGGATATTGATGGTGGGAGATTTGATGATGGTGATGCCATTGAATGTCATGGGGAGGTGGTTAGACAGATTCTTGTTGGAGATGGTCATTGCTTATATTTTACTTGCTACTTATCAGCCCAAGTTCAGGTCTTGCTGCATTCGGCCATGGACTGCTTCAATATCTGAGGAGTTGCGAATGGAACTGAACGCTGTGCAATCATCAGTGAACATCTCCACTTCTGACTTTATGATGGAGGGAAGGTCAATGATGAAGCAGCTGAAGATGGTTGAGCCTAGGACACTGCCCTGAGGAACTCTTGCAGCAATGTCCTGGGGCTGAGCAGATTGGCCTCCAACAACCATGGAGACTCTGGGAGACACTCACTCAAAAGCAATGGTACCCACTAAAATGCTCATGATATGTAAGCAATGATAAAATTTAAAGGGTTACTGTCTCTGTGGAGATGTGGTTGGCAAATCTTACAATCACATAATAGGAATGATTCTGCAGTCCTAAGACCCAGACGGTGAGCCATGCTAGCAGGCAGTGTGGGTTGGAAATCGGGGCTGTAATGTTACTGCCCTATCTTCAACACGTGTTCCCTGCAAGTGTGGCTTCCTGGCTCAGGGTAGCGGATCGCAGAACCATCCCTTATACAACAACATATAATGCGTTAAAATGCACAATCATGTCACTTGTTGTGACATTATCAGAAGATAAAGTAGTTTGCCAAGCATTCCATTAAGAAGACAATGCTTGTTTCTTTAATCATATGAACATTTTTAATAAAATATTTGCAAGGTTTCAAGCATGTGCTAAAATGATATGAAATAAATGTTGTCACCTTGCTTTTAAACTAAATTGTAGGATATATATTGCACTATTGAACATTACTCCTACAATTGGCATCAACAGCTTACTTTAGCCACAGGGTATTTTCAAAATTGAATTTACCTGCCTAAACATCATCACATAATTTATGATGTGCCAGATTTACTTGTGCAAAGTACCTATTAAATAAGTTTGTTCATGTCTATAAACTACTATATTTTGCCAAGTAGCTAATTTCAAGCATTTCCTTTTACCTTTATTCCATTTGCCAGTATACCTCTAGGCAATGGAACATGAGGCAAATTACTTCTCTGCAGCTGAAAAAAAAAATAACAGTAAACGTAAGCATTGTGCTTTGATTGATTATTTAACCTTTGTTTCCATGGGTTTTACTTTATCATGTTTCTACAACATCAGTCCATAATCTTTTGTCAGCATACCTCAGAGATTGTCAGGAGGTAAAAAAAAAATGGCACTGAAGTTGCAGTCCTCCACCCTTTCTCCCAGTCAGAGATACAACAAAAGTGCTTTCAGATCTAAATGAAGCGAGTCACAGCATTCTTTCTGTGTTGTCACAACAGATTTATCAAGGCCGTCTGATGTGGTTTCAAGCTCTCTCATCTCCTTCATGTTGTCAAAGACCTGCCATTACTGGAAAGGTACACAGCTCTTTGAGAGGATTAGAGGATAGAACATAATTTAATCCTCTGTAAAAAAAAAAGTGTCTGATGAAGCTTTAGAAGTGCAACTGGACATGGCGGAGGTAAATCAGGAACACTAGCTGAGGGTTAGATGAGAAGCTTTAATCTCTGCTAGTTTTACTGAAATTTAAGTCTTCCGTTTAAAAGTTTTTGTTTTGTTTATAACTAAATGTTTTCTTTTGTACCTTGCTTTGTCAGTTTAAATACACTTACATCAAAACGCAGCCAGCACCAATTTTATTAATGTAAACTATATTCATTTTCAATTTCCTACTGAGTTTTATTATTTATGTGGAATTTTCATTGAAAGAGAAACAGAAACATATTTTACACTTATGAGCCAAAAACATTGTTTAAGGGGGCTACTGGGACTGAAATTTCAGTGCAATTTGATCTCATTAATTTTTCTTTGCAATTACCTCCAGAGTTAAATTGTGACGGAAAGTTTAAAAATTACAAATGAAAATAGTTCAAGTGCTTCCTCATGAATTGAATTTCTTTGGAAAACAAAAACTACCATTTGTAAAATATCATGAAAATATAACCATAGTCCAAGAATAAATGAAAATTTATTTTATTTTAAAGATTAACCTTCTTTTTAAAAAAAGGTTTTGAATGATAGTTTTGTTATTTCTTCAATCAATTTTATTATATGCATTACACAGTAAACCTGAATATTTCTGATTTCCAAAGGTGTTACAGATTGCGTTGGTCATTAACTTAAAAAAAACAGCACCGTGCCAATGTCCTACTGTGGCACTGGGATTATTGAGCAAGTAATTTGCACTTCTGAGTCAGTTTTTTTGTGGCTGCCTTATTCAATGTTTCATCCCCTAAGATTTCAGTTTATGAACTTGCTGAGGTACAACAGTTAGACGCAGTCAGACACTGCATGTTATTGACTTCCCACTCATCTTAAATTATTCAGACAATGTAGGTAATAGGACTGCATAAGGAGAAAATCTGTGCTTTTAGAAATTGTATTTTTGCTAAACTCTTTTGCAAAAAGAATCAAGAAAAATTGATTTTTGTGAACCAAATGTATTAAGGGACAAGGCAAAGGTGGGTATATGGAGTTAGGTCACAGCTTAGCCATGATCTCATTGAATGGTGAAATAGGCTCGAGGGGCTAAATGGCCTATTCCTATTCCTATGTTCCTAACCGGGAACTTAAAATCCCCTATTAATATTTAAGAATTCAGCAGTTAAAGGTGCTCCATTCATTGCTGGAGGTTCAGAATCTCTAAATGAATGATTAATTTCTAATCTAAATTCATTTGATGTCTTGCTTATGATATTGCTTGCAAACTGGAGCCCTTCTCATTTATGGGGAACTGTTTAGAGATGAATGGGATCATCTTATACTTCCGACTGAGGGAATGAAGGAGATGCTTAATAAAGAGGGTAATTTTAAATGAACCCACCCAACGGGGAACTGATGGGATTGGATTGGCCACCCATTTTACAATGGGCCCAATTTTAATTTCCATTGAAATCAAGGGCACCCAGCTGAAAGAAGCAGAGACGTAAAAAATACATGTCAATTAGGGCCCTGTGTCTGGCTAAGGACACCTCCACCAAGATAAACCTTCCCACTACTCCTTGGCAATTACAGTTAGTAAGGAAGCTGCAGCAATGTTATTCAGCATTGCGTCCATGCTCTGCATGATACAACAACAACAACTTGTATTGATATAGCCCATTTAAAGTAGTGAAATGTCCCAAGGCGCTTCACAGGAGTACTATGCAATAAAAAATTGACACTGAGCCGCATAAGTAGAAATTAGCACAGGTGACCAAAAGCTTACATAAGAACATAAGAAGTAGGAACAGGAGTAGGCCATAAGGCCCCTCGAGCCTGCTCCGCCAATCAATAAGATCATGGCTGATCTGATTATGGATTCAGCTCCACTTCCCCGCCCGCTCCCCATAACCCCTTATCCCCTTATCGTTTAAGAAACTGTCTATTTCTGGCTTAAATTTATTCAATGTCCCAGCTTCCACAGCTCTCTGAAACAGAATTCCACAGGTTTACAACCCTCTGAGAGAAGAAATTTCTCTCATCTCTGTTTTAAATGGGCGGCCCCTTATTCTAAGATGATGCCCTCTAGTTCCAGTCTCCCCCATCAGTGGAAACATCTTCTCTGCATCCACCTTGTAAAGCCCCCTCATAATGTTATACGTTTCGATAAGATCACCTCTCATTCTTCTGAATTCCAATGAGTAGAGGCCCAACCTACTCAACCTTTCCTCATAAGTCAACCCCCTCATTCCTGGAATCAACCTAGTGAACTTTCTCTAAACTGCCTCCAAAGCAAGTATATCCTTTCGTAAATATGGAAACCAAAAATGCAGTATTCCAGGTGTGGCCTCACCAATACCTTATGTATCTGTAGCAAGACTTCCTTCTTTTATATATCTCTTTGCAATAAAGGCCAAGATACCATTGGCCTTCCTGATCACTTGCTGTACCTGCATACTATCCTTTTGCGTGTCATGCACAAGTACCCCCAAGTTCCGCTGTACTGCGGCACTTTGCAATCTTTCTCCATTTAAATAATAACTTGCTCCTTAATTTTTTTTCTGCCAAAGTGCATGACCTCACATTTTCCAACATTATACTCCATCTGCCAAATTTTTGTCTACTCCCTTAACCTATCTATGTCCTTTTGCAGATATTTTGTGTCCTCCTTACACATTGCTTTTCCTCCCATCTTTGTATCGTCAGCAAACTTGGCTACGTTACACTCAGTCCCTTCTTCCAATATAGATTGTAAATAGTTGGGGTCCCAACACTGATCCCTGTGGCACCCCACTAGTTACTGGTTGCCAACCAGAGAATGAACCATTTATCCCGACTCTCTGTTTTCTGTTAGTTACCCAAGTTCTATCCATTACGCCCAACCCCGTGAACTTTAATCTTGTGCAGTAACCTTTTATGTGGCACCTTGTCAAATGCCTTCTGGAAGTCCAAATACAGCACATCCACTGGTTCCCCTCTATCCACCCTGTTCATTACATCCTCGAAGAATTCCAGCAAATTTATTAAACATGACTGTCCCTTCATAAATCCATGCGGACTCTGCCTGACCAAAATTTGCTTATCCAAATGTCCTGCTACTGCTTCTTTTATAATGGTCAAAGAGGTTTAAGCAACATCTTGAAGGAAGAAAGAGAGGTAGAGAGGTGGAGAGTTTTAGGCAGGGAGCCCCAGAGCTTGGGGATTAGGCAACAAAAGGCATAGCCATCAATAGTTGAGCGATTACAAATCAGGGATGCTCAGGAGGGCAATATTAGAGGAGTGCAGACATCTCGGGGAGTTGTGGAGCTGGAGGAGTTTACAGAGATAGCGAGGGGTAAGGCTATGGAGGGATTTGAAAATAAGGATGAGAATTTTGAAATCGAGGTGTTGCTTAACCGGAAGCCAATGTAGGTCAGTGAGGAACTTAGTACGAGTTAGGACACGGGCAGCCGAGTTTTGGATCACCTCTAGTTTATGTAGGGTAGAATGTAGGATGCCAGCCAGGAGTGTGTTGAAATAGTCAAGTCTAGAGGTAACAAAGTGCTTTAGCAGAGGATGAGCTGAGGCACGGCTGGGGACGGGCGATGTTACGGAGGTAGAAATGGGTGGTCTTAGTTATGCTGTGGATATGTGGTCAAAAGCACAATTCAGAGTCAAATATGACACCAAGGTTACGAACAGTCTGCTTCAGCCTCAGACAGGAGTTGGGGATAGGGATGGAGTCAGTGTCTCGGGAATGGAGTTTGTGGCAGTATCGAAAACAATAGCTTCGGTCTTTCCACTGAAGTGCTTTTGCTGCACGGCCTTCAGACTTCTTCCATAGGATGGGCCCTCAAAATCAACATCTGCAGTCTCTGCAGTAGGGCTAGGATGGGGTCTTGTCCTCTGGCGAATTGGTTCCTGGGCCGCTCTATTCCCTTGTTTTTGCTCCTCTATACTTGTGCTCATTGAATTTCTCAGCGCAGACCCCCCCAACTGTCCCTCTGAATTATGTAATATCCCATTTTCTGAGGTGGTGCCTGCAAAGCTAAGGTAGAGTGATGGTATATCTTCAGATGGGCTGTCCTCCACTTCCTCTGCTACAACTGTGCAAGTTGCTTGTGATGGACTTGGAGAGTGACGATATGAACAGGGGTTAGTGGTTAGTGGCAAGCATTAGCAGAAATGGATGGTGCTCAAAGTAGCATCACTTTATCATGAAGAATATGTCAGGAAGAGAGTTCAAATGGGAAAGAAAAGGAGGGTAAGACGGCCAAACATCCTGTGCAGCAAATGCAGGCTCGCCAGTTTGGGTTCTCCTGGTTCCCCCTCTGCCCACGAATTCCAGTGCAGCCTCTTCCTATGGGTGCAAGACTTGGCCTTGGCTGCTCCATGCTATTGTGCGTCAGCTTCTCCTTCAAGAAGAAAGGGAGTGTGTTAGTGTTTGGCCTGCTGAATGTCGTGAAGATGTACATATCAGGTTAAAATAGTATGGATGGTGCGTGATAGATGCCACAGCTATGGGGAAATGGGGGGAGTATTTATGGGAAGAGTACAAGACCAGAGTATGCAAGTAACAACAAGTAGAGGTTCAGTGAGGTGTGCTGCTGTGATTGGAGGAGAATGATGGGAAGTGGGAAAGAGAAACTTCGTGTGTCCTGGGGCTACACGTGTTGCAGGGCCAATCAGGGAGTGTTGGGGTGGTGTTGGAGGCGTTCTCCGCCTCTGCGGGTCAGTCGCAGGGCGAGAGAGGGGCGGAAGCGCAGCGATGTCACCCAGCGCTGCATTGACCACGTCAGCGTGGCACTGATGACATCAACGTGATGCGGACGTGCCGCATCGCGCTAACGCGTCACAACGTCCCTCCCCTTTTCTTAAAGAGAAGGGCTGCTGCGAACTCTGCAGCCACTTCCGTGGCACCCACTGGGCCACCAGGGAAGTCAGGCAACAAAAAAAAAGATGCCGGCCGCGGCGCAAGGCCCCCCCGCCCTTTAAGGGTGGATGGGGCACCCCAACCACCGACAGCCTTGCAGCCCGCAAAGCTGTCGGTGGCATCGCTTCGCGCCAACCTTGTTCTGCGGGGCAATTTCCCCCATAGGGTGTAAAGGGATTGGCGCAGGGCGACAAGGGGTCGGTGCGCATGGCGATGACATTGTTGCCATGTGCACCGTCGCCAGGGGCGAAAATTTCTGGGCACATCGCAAACCCATTTTCGCTGCCCCGATCCCGGGGGCAATTCCGGGCGGGTCGCTTCCACCACCCAGACGAAAAGTCCTTGTTGCCCGTTAGGGCCTCATGGGCCTTTTGGAAAGTGGCAATTTTAGCCCCACATGTCTGAAAATTGGGGTGCCCTTGTAAAACTTCTCCTAGCTACCAGGTTCACTGTGACTGAGAGCTATGAATAAATTAGTTAAAGTGCACCTCCCCTTTAATTGTGTGGCTGCCTTTAAATAGTATCACTGATGCTTGATCCCTGCTCCCAATGTCCCCTCTCCCACTCCACACTCAATCAGTGAGCTACCAATAAACACTGTGAACAGCACTGGCAGCTCACCAATTATAATCAAATGAGGCATGAGCACTAATCTGGCTTGTGCCTCTCACCAACCTCATTAGATATGAGTATTGGCCACTCCAGCCATTTTGTGCATGTTTTTTGCGCAAGTTAAATTGCTCCCATACAGTTCACAATACAGGATGAAATTAAATAAAACTTAGAAAATCATGGGCTAATTCAGAGCTGTCAAAATGGATTCATAAAAGGCAGGTCATGCTTGTCTAATTTAATTGAATTTGTTGAAATAATCACAGAGCGTATAGATAAAGAGAAAGTGATGGATCTCATAACCATAGATTTTTAGATGGCATTTGATAAGGTGTCATATAAGAAACTTGTTATGAAATGAAGACACAGGGTATTAAAGGAGATGTAACTGCATGGATAGAGGAGTGGCCAAGAGACTGAAAGCAAAGCGCAGGGGTAAAGCAATATTTTTTAGATTGGCGGGATGCAGGCAATGGTATGCTTCAGGGATAAGTCCTGGGATCTTCTTGCTTTCTATCTATATAAATGATTTGGACTTTGGTACAAGAGGAATTATATTGAAATTTGTTGATGATCCCAAATTAAGGGTTATGACAAATTTTGAGCAAAAATGCAAGATATTGCAAGGATTTAAATATGTTAGCAGGGCGTTAGATGTGGAGGAATGTGCAGTAGTACATTTTGGGAATTAAAAGCAGTAACTAGAAGTATGCTCAAAATGGTAATACTCTTAACTAAGTGGGGAAACAGAAAGACATAGGGGTGCAGATGCAAAGATCTTTAAAGGTGGTTGACCTTAAAATACAAATTGGATTCTGGGTTTTATATATAGGACTATTGAATATAAAAGCAAGGGAGTGATATTTACTTAGTACACGACATATTTAGGCCACAGTTGGAGTATTGGTTGCAGTTGTGCGCACCCAATTATAGGGAGGTATTAGAGCCATGGAAAAGGCACAGCAAAGATTCACTAGAATGATACCTCAAATGAAAGGTTATGATTATGAAGAAAGACAAAAAATTGGGGACAAGCATGACCTGCACAAAAAACAGAGGTTGAGGGCAATCTAATGCAGATTTTCATCCAGATAAATTATTTCCACTGATTGACAAATAGGTAACATGAGGACAGAGACTCAGGATTATTATCACGAAAAGAAAGGGAAAAGTTGGAATAATTATTTTACACGCAAAATTATTAAGACATGAAATGCTTTAGTACAAGTGGCTTTTGAGGCAGAAAGGAACAGTACCATTATTTAAAAGAAAAATGGATTTGTTTTGAAAGGAACAATATAAAAGGATATTGGGAAAAGGGCAGGGAAACAAAATTAGAATAAAGAGCTAGCTCTGACACAGGGACATTGTGCCAAATGGCCTCCTTCTGTGCTGCAAACTCTATGGGATAGATTTTCTTCTGGGCCTGTTTCCCAGACTCAGCGCTGCAGAACGAAGAGGCCTGAGACCGGCCCGAAATTGCTCCTTGGAACTCATTAGCATTATATGTGTGAGCTGCCAGAGCCTGTCACACCTCCACAGGCAGCTCACGCATTGGAAGTGCCAAATGTCAGGTTGCCTGCCTCGTTGGACAGCAGTATGGTTTGGTAGTGGGGTTGGAGTGGGCAAATGGAGGTGGGGCAAAGACAACGTCTGTCGAGATGGGAGGAGTACTCCTGCAACTCCTAGCTACACAGGATGAGTTATTTTAAAAGAACATTTTAGAAGCACTTACCTGTAGTTGATGGCCGCAGGGGTTGCTGAAGAATTGTGAGCGCTCGTCGTATTCTAATCTTACAGAGGGGACCTTCAATGGAGATTAGGTCACTCATTAACATATGCAAGGGGCCTATTGCCTGTTTGAGGCAGCCACGTCTAAAAATGAGGCTGCCGAATTTAGCCTGTGGCCTGAAAGCCTGTGCTAAATTGATGTGCTTAATGACCATTTTACATCTGAAAAACACAAAGCAATTTCTACTCCTATGATTCTATTGCATAATCTGGTTTGCAAGTGACAGGGTAAATGCTTTGAATTTATTGTAAAGTAAAGCAAAATAGTTTCTAGCAGATGTACAATCCTTGGTATGCTGCTAGAAATTGGTCAGGTGGGAGAGGTATAAAACTGGAATAGTTCCAGACCACCCACTCCTAGAGCGAATATAAAGAAGACACAAGTCACTACCGAAAACAGACAACATCGAATTTCAAGCTTCAGAGGTGTTAATTACAGAAAAATAAGGAATAAAAGCATTACTGGTACTGTATATTGTAACGGTTTCTTTGTTTGTGTTGTGCAAGGAAGAAAATTATTATTCAAATTCCATTTTCTACAGAATAAGAGATGAAGAATTGCGAAAGCAGGATAACCATGCAAAAGAAGTATAAGGTTTAGCAGCTCTGTTTACTGGTACATCATCATCATCATAGGCAGTCCCTCGGAATCGAGGAAGACTTGCTTCCACTCTTAGCATGAGTCCAATACGAGAACCACAGTTTCTGTCACAGGTGGGACAAATAGTCATTGAGGGAAAGGGTGGGCAGAGAGCCTGGTTAGCCGCACGGTCCTTCCGCTGCCTGCGCTTGATTTCTGCTTGCTCTCGGCGACGATACTCAATGAGCTCAGCGCTCTCCCGAATGCACTTCCTCCACTTAGGGCGGTCTATGGCCAGGGACTCCCGGGTGTCAGTGGGGATGTCACACTTTATCAGGGAGGCTTTCAGGGTGCCCTTGTAACGTTTCCTCTGCCCGCCTTTGGCTCGTTTGCCGTGGACGAGTTCTAAGTAGAGCATTTGCTTTGGGAGTCACGTGCCTGGCATGCGAACTATGTGGCCTGCCCAGCGGAGCTGATCAAGCGTGGTCAGTGCTTCAATGCTGGGGATGTTGGCCTGAACAAGTACGCTAATGTTTGTGCGTCTGTCCTCCCAGGGGATTTGCAGGATATTGCGGAGACATCGCTGGTGGTATTTCTCCAGCGACTTGAGGTGTCTACTGTACATGGTCCACGTCTCTAATGGTACAATCAAGGCAATCTCTGTCATAACACACTTGAGGAACATTTTCATTAGCCTCTGTGACCTCTCTGCCCACCAACACGATCTTACTTAAAAATTCTGCTGATGTTAACTAAGCATTCCTCACTCATTCAGACTCTTTCTTTTGTATAAAGGGCATCTCTGTAACTTAGATGTGACTGTTTGCAAACACAGGTTTGGCTTCAACTAGTTTGAAGCTAAATTTATTTGAATGACTGAACCTTGGCCTCAGGATTCCAAGCCAGTCAATCAATAACCCCAAAATCTGTCTTTAGATTTGTGCTGGATCACAAACATTTCACTGAACCGGAAGCCAACTTCCAAATGCTGATCTTTATCTGTGACAATAAACATTTTCATAGAACATGAAGAGCAGAATAAATAGTTTCAAATGTTTTTGTTGAAGATATTGAAGTAATCAGCATGGCTAATATAACAGTTAAAATTGTTAACGTTTAATTTTGGAGGACAATATTCCGATTCATGAGCACAGGGTGTTCCTGCCTAGAAAATCTAGGCCGGTTCTCTATATTGTTTTTGGCTGGACAATGTGAACCATTGGTTTATATTTTAAAATTAAGTGATATCCAACTGGTGGAATTAAACCTTTCACAACTATAATTAAGATTCCCTTGTTCATGAAGATAAGCAGAAATATCTAGCTCCGGGGTAGAATATTTGGTGTAGGTTTCAAACAAAAATCTTTCCGACAATTTCAACAAATGGCTGGGTTACTGTGTTGCTATTTTACGCACTCAAAGTACATTGGCTTTCACGCTGCTCTGTGCATTAGTTCAGGACTCGGTGGTGACAGTTGCCAATCCATTCCTGATTCAAATACCCTGCCCACGCTCCAATCAACGAACTTGATTTTGGTGACATCCAATCCAATCGCCCTTCTCCAAGTCATCGCCCTCCTGCACCAGCTCGGGCTGCTCCCTGAAGTGGTATACCTCTACGCTGCTCCCAGGCCACCATACCTCCGCTCCTTTAATGGCCCCGACCTGCGGCTGACGGTTTCTCGCAGGTCAGGACCATAAAAGCGTGGGCAGGTACAACGGGAGAGGTGGCAAACAGCAAAGGAGCAGCAAGGTCGGGGCGAAGGAGAGGCGAGAGATTGTAGAGCGACGTGATCAGAGCCCATGAGAGTCGTGAGTTCGGGGCCCAGAAGAGGCGTGGGCCCAGAGGCAGCACAGGCCAGCCCACACTGCGATATGTATGCACACTAGGTTCGTCATCATCATCATCATCATAGGTGGTCCCTCGAACGAGGATGATTTGCTTCCACGAGAGTTCACAGACGTTTCAATGAAGGACCCGATGTTTCAGTCCTGAACTACAATTGAGGGGGTGGAAGATGCCTGTGCGTGAATTTTTTTAACGTGTGGTGACCGTTGCACATCAGCCACCACACGGGCTCGACAGAGCTAGGCCTTTATCCAGTGGCAAGGATTGAACCAGGATGACTGGAGACCTGCTCTGCTGCACTGATTTAGTGCGCACACATATCGCAGTGTGGGTAGGCCCGTGCTGCCCCTGGGCCCTCGGCTCTTCTGTGCCCTGTACCCTCATTCGCCCACGATGTTCCAGGGTCCGGCGCTCCAGCTCTATTTATAGCCTCGACCTGCGGTGGTGTTCTCACACAGGTCGGGGCGACCCACCTGCCGCGGAGCTGGTCTCCAGTCATCTTGGTTAATCCTTGCCACTGGAACAAGACCTAGTTCCGTCAAGCCCGTGTAGTGGCTGGTGTGCAACGGTCAGCAGATGTTAAAAAAGTCCACACACAGGCATCTTCCACCCTTCAATATGTAGTTCTGGACCTGGAATGTCAGGTCCTTCATTGAAACACCTGTGAACTCATCCCCTTTTGGTGTGGAAGCAAGTCATCCTCGATACGCGGGACTGCCAAAGAAGAAGGATTCAACTAAAACACCCACAGAAGCATTAAACCCTGGAGGTGGTGAATGGAAAATGGCAAGCAGGAGGTGGCTGCTTACTGCCTGCAGCTAATGGATGGTAAGTTTACTGAACACATGAAAAATAAAAATAGATGTTACAAGTATTATAACAAGAAATGTGGAATAATTCTTTTTGCAGTAGATCAAAGATGTCAGTGCAGCGATGTACATTAGTCTGAGTACTATTAAAACCACACCCTTTTGAGAACTAAATATCAGCCTTCAGTCGCCTGAGGAAGAAAATGTTCAAAGACCAGGATCTCAAATCTGGCACCAAGCTTATGGTCTACAGGGCTGTAGTGAGACCCGCCCTCCTATATGGCTCAGAGACGTGGACCATATGTAGTAAACACCTCAAATCGCTGGAGAAATACCACCAACACTGTCTCCACAACATCTCCCCTGGGAGATAGATGCACCAACATCAGTGTTCTCGATCAGGCCAACATCCCCAGCATTGAAGCACTGACCACACTCGACCAGCTCTGTTGGGTGGGGCACATCGTCCGCATTCCCAACACAAGACTCCCAAAGCAAGCACTCTACTCAGAATTCCTACATGGCAAGCGATCCCCAGGTGGGCAGAGGAAACGTTTCAAGGACACCTTCAAAGCCTCCTTGATAAGGTGCAATGTCCCCACCGACACCTAGGAGTCCCTGGCCAAAGACCACCCTAAGTGGAGGAAGAGCATCCGGGAGCATGCAGAAAACAAGCACAGGCAGCGGAAAGAGCATTCCACCTGTGACAGAGACTGTAATTCCCGTATTGGACTGTACAGTCACCCGAGAACTCACTTTTAGAGTGGAAGCAAGTCTTCCTCGATTTTGAGGGACTGTCTGTGATGATGATGATGGTGATGATTTAATATCAATAATAAATAGCTATGTAGCAGTGAATTATGTGAAAGATCAATTGAAAATTATAATTTGTTTTGCTGAATGTGCGTAGCAGAAATCAAGGATGTACAAGTACACTAGGCATGTTGTGTCAGTGATGCCTTCATGCAGCATTCACACTTACCTCTTCATCAACACTTCCCCCATAATTGCAATAATCAGTCCATAAATAATGGCAAAAGAAACTGCACATCTTCAACCAACAGCTTCTTCTCCACCCCAAATTGATCCTCCTCAGTTGAAACCTTCGCTAAAATTGTCTTCTACATGTTGCATGATGACCAGGAATTGGACCCTACCTCCAATTCAGTCATTTGTGGTGGTTCTCTGGGGTTTTGGTGGTTCTTCGGCTGAAGTCATATCAAACAATCGGAGAACCCCCACGAAAATTCACCCACCCTACATCCAAAATATTTAAACTTGTGCTTCATGTATAGGACTATTCTTAGTCCTGAGCCCTGGAGAAGTGAAGGATGAGAAAAAAGGAACTGCTTAGCTTTTAGTTATCCAGGTTGTACGTGGGCTGGATATTGTCTGTAGGTAACTACAAAAGGCTAGATTTTACACTTTTGTGCTTATCGTCCAAAAATGGGTGTTATTTCCAGCGTGGGTGGTAAAAATGGGTTTTTAGATCGCCAGCTTCTCGCCCTTTCTCAAAGCACCTAGTCTCCATTTTTGAAATTATGCGTTACTGCGAGCGATATGAAAGAGCGGTAGCGTTAAATCTCGCTAACCTTCTGCCGTAAAATGTCGCCGTCCTTAGCAACGGCATGGCAACGCTCGATTCCCACTCTTCGGGAGGTCAAGGGTCATCATGACATGCGCAGAAGAGGAGACAGAGAGAGAGGGAGCTGAGATGGACTGAAGGTGTGTGTGGGTGTGCTGCAGCTGCTGTGATAGGAAGGAGGAAGACTTGAGAGCTTTACAGTAAACAGGGAAACAAAAATTAGCTGTTACCAAACACATATTTGCCCAAATTTGGCCTATAACAGAGGGAGAGGATGAGGCATCACAGCATGCTGTGGAGAATGAAGCTGGAGAGAGCAGTGAGGTTGGAGAGGAGCACATTGGAGGGTGCAAAAGAGCGAGGAACTTCTCCCTCCTGCAGGAGGTCGAGT
This sequence comes from Pristiophorus japonicus, assembly GCF_044704955.1. Taxonomy (NCBI): domain Eukaryota; kingdom Metazoa; phylum Chordata; class Chondrichthyes; family Pristiophoridae; genus Pristiophorus; species Pristiophorus japonicus. The sequence continues at coordinate 89,860,993 of NC_091981.1, forward strand.
TACATGGGGTGATTTGACACAGGGAGGGCATGGGAAGCTTACCAGAAGATATGGACTGAGATAGCAGAGGTGGTCTTGTCGGCGACCAATGAGGTGCATGAGGGCAACCAATGCCGCAAACAATAAAACGACCTTATGAGATCCGCAAGAGTAAGTATTACATTTATTTACATTTACTTATGTATTTATATAAGTTGATTTATAAAAGTCCTGAGTAACTATTAGCAGATGTGAGGTCTTCCACTTTTACTGGGAAGGTTTTACTCAAGCCTGCAGTCATTCTGCATGTCTTTAGGTAAAGAATGATAATTATCATAATAAGCATGATTACATCTGTCGGTTATGTGTTGTATCAGTCTCTGTGACAATGATCTCATGCCATGCAATGATCTCATGCCATGTCGTCTTGTCACCTTTTACAGAAGAAGCTATCGACGATGTGGTCCATGCCAAGGCGACCGGGTGGGGGGCCACCAGTCCCTAGCGACATCACTGTCATGGAGGGGCAGGTGCCCGCACTCGTGGGGATGCACAATCGGACAGCCACGGACGCATCTGCAGACCCTGAAATGACGCCACGTGAGTAAAGCTTACACCATTGCATGATGTAAAGTCAATAGATGTCACACCCACTCATATCTGAACAATCATATATGATAGGTGATTTCTAAAATTGTCCTAGAAATAATGCTGGCCTAATGAAAATCATTGCAATGCAAATGTGTTGATGGTCATGAAATGTGATATCTGTGGTGATTTTGATAGCGGTGGTTTTTTGTCTTGCATATGCTGTGTGTAGCGCTAGACTCACCTTGTGACCTTAGCACCCCCTTCATCTCCAATAACTTCATTTGTGTTTTGCAGCTCAGCCAGCAGCGCGACCCCAGGTAAGACCACAGAGGCCAGAAGGTGGGGGCGCGGGGCCCGACTCTCCGGACGATCCTACTTCTGGTGCTGAGGAGCTCCGATTCTCGCCCGTCAATCTGCTGCGTCTGTTCTCCACAGATGAGAGCGCCGACTTCGAGAAACCTGCATCGCCACGCTCCAGAAGCCATTCCACCCCAAGGCCATCTAGTGGTCCTCCGGTCATTCCCACCTCCACTCTGGAGGTACCAGCCCCAAGCACCTCGCCACAGGGCACCCCATTTGTCCCCAGAACTGTGCTGACCCTGCGGAGGCCTTGTGGACGCGGCAGGTCTGGTCCACGAGCGCCACATGAGAGCGGAGAGATGGTACAGTTGTCCAGGAGGAACGTAGACACTGGTGACTAGCTCATCGAAGCATTGGGGGGCATATCCCGACAGCTGGCCACTATGACTGAGTACATTCCACGGATGGCGGAGACCCTGTATGCAATAGCCAGGAACACTGCTGGCACAGGCCTCCCAGTGGTCCCCGAGCGCGCCACTCCACTCCTAGGTTCCGCACCAGCACTGGGAATGACAGATAAGAGCAAGGACCAAGATCCTGCTTCTGCATCAGAGAATGATTCCTCCTCGACACCCCCCGCTCCCGTACCCTTGCAACCACCGCATCTGCCTTCCTCCCCCTCAATGAGGCGCCATCTGAGGAGCTCCTCGGCCAAGCGCCATGGAATGAGGAGGGGAAGGGATAGAGGTGGGGAGAAGAAGGGGAGAGGGGAAGGAAAGTGAGGTGCATGTCCACATGTGATGGCTGTGTTATATCTCCATCTGGCTGTATGCAATTTGTTGTAAAGTATGTGGGGAGGGGACAACCCTCCTGCTTTACATTTGTACTCTGCGTTGCGGAACATGTTGAACATTTGATTGATGTCAATGGTGAAAAAAGTGGGGTCTGGGCGGGGGTTGGGTGTTAATGCCTGTGATAGTTATGATTTCAGACGAATGTTGGTATAACATTATTTTTATTGAACATAACCTTATTGCGCATTCTCTCAGATAGCTGCATTGTTAGACACTGGTGATGCCTTAACATGAAAGGCTTAAATAAAACTTAACTTCAACCAATGTAAATTTTAGCTGGCACCAAGGTGATGGGCACCATTGATGTCTGAGCTGCACACACACAGCAGTGTGTCAGCGTTGTCACTCACAGCAACATTCTTTCAGGCAAATTGTTCAGATATCAGCTCCTCACGTAAGAGTCTTGCAGCTATGCAGCTAACACGGGCCTTTCCTGCGGTCTGGAGGGGGTCGTGGGCATGGTTGCATAGCCAGCCTGATTGTCTGCCCTCGTCGTCCTCTTCCTCTCTCTGCTGAGGTGGAGCATCAGTCCCTTCTGGCAATTCTTGGCCCCTTATGATAGCCAGATTGTGCAGCATGCAGCACACGACCACAAATTCACCGAGTTGCTCAAGGTTGTATTGTAGCTCCCCTCCTGAGTGGTCCAGACATCCGAAGTACTGCTTAAACACAGTTATTGTTTTCAGGACAACATTGTGTGTGCCACTGTTGCTCTGGTTGTATCGCTTCTTGGCCTCGGTGAGGCATTGTCCTAGTGGCTTGACTTTTAAAGATGTCAGAGACAGCGTTCTCACGCAGGATGTGAGCCTCATCGAAGGTGTCCGGACATTTGGCATTCATTGCCATGATGATCTGGTTGTGGTCAACAACTATTTGGACCTTCAGGGATTGAAATCCTTTTCTGTTACGAAAACAAACTCGGTCCTGAGAAACATAGAAACATAGAAAATAGTTGCAGAAGTAGGCCATTCGGCTCTTCGAGCCTGCACCACCATTCAATAAGATCATGGCTGATCGTTCACCTCAGTACCCCTTTCCTGCTTTCTCTCCATACTCCTTGATCTCTTTAGCCGTAAGGACCATATCTAACTCCGTCTTGAATATATCCAATGAATTGGCATCAACAACTCTCTGCGTTAGGGAATTCCACAGGTTAACAATTCTCTGAGTGAAGAAGTTTCTCGTCATCTCAGTCCTAAATGGCTTACCCCTTATCCTTAGACTATGTCCCCTGGTTCTGGACTTCCCCAACATTGGGAACATTCTTTCTGCATCTAACCTGTCCAGTCCCGTCAGAATTTTATATGTTTCTATGAGATCCCCTCTCATCCTTCTAAGCTCCAGTGAATACAGATCCAGTTGATCCAGTCTCTCCTCATATGTCTATCATGCCATCCCGGGAATCAGTCTGGTGAACCTTCGCTGCACTCCCTCAATAGCAAATACGTCCTTCCTCAGATTAGGAGGCCAAAACTCAACACAATATTCCAGGTGAGGTCTCACCAAGGCCCTGTACAACTGAAGTAAGACCTCCCTGCTCCTATACTTAAATCCTCTAGCTATGAAGGCCAACATACCATTTGGCTTCTTCACCGCCTGCCGTACCTGCATGCCAACTTTCAATGACTGGTACCATAACACCCAGGTCTCGTTGCACCTCCCCTTTTCCTAATCTGCCGCCATTCAGATAAATTCTGCCTTCATGTTTTTGCCACCAGAGTGGATAACCTCACAGTTTATCAACATTATATAGCATCTGCCATGCATTTGCCCACTCCCCTAACCTGTCCAAGTCACCCTGCAGTCTCTTAGCGTCCTCCTCATAGCTCACGCCGTCACCCAGCTTAGTGTCATCTGCAAACTTGGAGATATTACGTAAATTCCTTCATCTAAATCATTAATTTATATTATAAATAGCTGGGGTCCCAGCACTGAGGCCTGCGGCACCCCACTAGTCACTGCCTGCCATTCTGAAAAGGACCTGTTTATCCCGACTCTCTGCTTCCTGTCTGCCAACTAGTTCTCCACGTTAGTACGTTACTCCCAATAACATGTGCTTTAATTTTGCACACCAATCTCTTGTGTGGGACCTTGTCAAAAGCCTTTTGAAAGTCGAAATACACCATGTCTACTGGTTCTTCCCTGTTCACTCGACTAGTTACATCCTCAAAAAATTCCAGAAGATTTGTCAAGCATGCTGACAAATCCATGCTGCCTTGGACCGATCCTATCACTGCTTTCCAAATGCGCTGCTATTTCATCTTTAATAATTGGTTCCAACATTTTCCCCACTAACCGGTCAATAATTCGACGTTTTCTCTCTCCTTCCTTTTTTAAAAAGTTGTGTTATATTAGCTATCCTCCAGTCCATAGGAACTGATCCAGATTCGATAGACTGTTGGAAAATGATCACTAATGCATCCACTATTTCTAGGGCCACTTCCTTAAGTACTCTGGGATGCAGACTATCAGGCCCTGGGGATTTATCAGCCTTCAATCCCATCAATTTCCCCAACACAATTTCCTGCCAAATAAGGATTTCCTTCAGTTCCTCCTTCTCACTAGACCCTCGGTCCCCTAGTATTTCCGGAAGGTTATTTGATTCTTCCTTTGTGAAGGCAGAACCAGTATTTGTTCAACTGGTCTGCCATTTCTTTCTTCCCCATTATAAATTGACCTAAATCTGACTGCAAGGGACCTACGTTTGTCTTCACTAATCATTTTCTCTTCACATATCTATAGAAGCTTTTGCAGTCAACTTTTATGTTCCCAGCAAGCTTCCTCTCATACTCTATTTTCCCCCTCCTAATTAAACCCTTTGTCCTCCTCTGCTGAATTATAAAATTCTCCAGTCCTCAGGTTTGCTGCTTTTTCTGGCCAATTTGTATGCCTCTTCCTTGGATTTAACACTATCCTTAATATCCCTTGCTAGCCACGGTTGAGCCACCTTCCCAGTTTTATTTTTAATCCAGACGGGAATGTACAATTGTTGAAGTTCATCCATATGATCTTTAAATGTTTGCCATTGGCTATCCACTGTCAACCCTTTAAGTATCACTCGCCAGTCTATTCTAGCCAATTCACGTCTCATACCATCGAAGTTACCTTTCCTTAAGTTCAGGACCCTCGTCTGTGTCACTCTCCATCTTAATAAAGAATTCTACCATATTATGGTCACTGTTCCTCAAGGGGCCTCGCACAACAAGATTGCTAATTAGTCCTTTCTCAATACACATCACCCAGTCTAGGATGGCCAGCCCTCTAGTTGGTTCCTCGCCATATTGGTCTAGAAAACTATCCCTAATACACTCCAGGAAATCCTCCTCCACCGCATTGCTACCGGTTTGGTTAGCCCAATCTATATATAGATTAAAGTTGCCCATGATAACTGCTGTACCTTTATTGCACGCATCCCTAATTTCTTGTTTGATGCTCTCCCCAACCTCACCACTACTGTTTGCTGGTCTGTACACAACTCCCACTAGCGTTTTCTGCCCTTTGGTGTTCCATACCGATTCCACACCATCCAAGCTAATTTCCTTCCTTACTATTGCGTTAATTTCCTCTTTAACCAGCAATGCCAGCTCTCCTCCTTTTCCTTTCTGTCTATCCTTCCTGAATGTTGAATACCCCTGGATGTTGAGTTCCCAGCCTTGGCCACCCTGGAGCCATGTCTCTGTGATACCGCATGGCGATGTAAGTGCATTTTATAGCTCCCTGCACCCTGGGGAACTTAGCAATGCGGTAGAATGCTCCAGCCCTGTCAGTCTGAGCCTCTGTGGTCATGGGAAAGCTGATAATATCCATCCTTCTCGCATACAGGGCCTCCGTGGCCTGTCTAATGCAGCGATGTGTTGCATGACAGAGGACAAATCTCGACCGTGGATGCCAAAAGAACCGGACGCTTAGAAAGACGGTGACCTTGACCTCGACCGACACTGGTGTCCTGATGGCAGGCTGCATATGTGGCCTCATGAGCTCATATATTTAATTGATTACCACCTTGTGGAAGCGCAGTTTCCGAAGGCAGGTGTGATCGGACACATCGAGGTAAGACCTCTTTTCCCTGTACGTGTGGGGTGCATATGGTCTGGCCCTCCTCCTCATTCTTGCATGTCTTAAATTGGTGACATAATGATGTGCATCACACATTGAGCCATCTGCACTCTGCAGCATCTGCGTATTAATTGAGGCAGGCTGAAAAATTTTTAGCCCCATTGCAATGAAAGTATAATAGCGATTGATCAGAAGCAATAATTTCCTCACTAAAATAGACATCGAGTAAACCCCCAATAGTCCAGAGTCTGAAAATATGTCTGTTGGGATGTTCACTTCACCTGAGAAGAACTCCAGAGTCAATGCAAACTCCCCCAAAGTTGAAGCAGTCTTTTGAATGAAGCGAACTACGATTTAAAAACAGCAGCCTCACTGCTGGCATTCGTTCAGAACAGTTCTAGTTTATCTGGGCGTTTTTTTGGGTGAGCGATATTGTGGGTGATATGTGTGCGAGGTGTGAAAATGACAGTGGGCGATCTCCTAGGCGTTAGTTTCGCCAAATGTACTCTTGACGACAAAAAATTGGGCGGGCGGTATTATTGAATCTCGGCGTTAATTCCGTGTGGAAAGTAACTCTGGGCGATATTATGGGCCCATTCTGATGATTCCGCCCCAAAAAAGTTGGTGGGCGGTATTATTTTTTCCCGGCATTACGCACATGAGGAAAGTAACGCTCGGCGATAAGTTTCGAAAAATGCCCGGCAGTTTCCATTTTGTGGCTAAATGGTGATATATGGGCATTAAGCATGCAAAAAACGTGGATAATCTAGCCCTATCTGTTTACCCTCCCCCTCTCCTCTTTGTTGGTTATTGCAATCTTTTCATCAATTTGCATATTTCTATTCTGTGAGATCTGCTCTGTGGGCTTGTTTAGCCAAATTCTCCATGTAGGGGTAATCTTTGTCAACCTCTGACGCTCAGAGTTCTATTCTTATCAATCAGTTCAGACATGGAACTCGCATTGCTTTATTCATTCAACTGCTTCAATACTGTATTACGGCTCACATCATAATAGTCCCGTCTCGAGAAAAATTATAAACGTGATTCCAGAGATATCCTTCTTTGGGCAAATCCTCCATCAAATGCAAGCGGTAGATTCTTGGGATTGAATTTTTACTTTGAAGAATGTGCGGGTTTGCGAGTGAGTGAGCAGTTAAAAGCACTGAAATTGATAACATGTTTGGAAGCCGGCTTCCACCCGCTGGCTTCCGTCTTTAACTCGGGTGCTTTAGTCAGCGCGCCAAAGACCCATTTGGGACAGGTGGGTGAGCTAATTAAAATATTTGAGAGCTCATTAAGAGGCTATTAACAGACTTTTTAATCTAATGTTGCAGCTTGTACTGGCTGTCCATGGGATTCATAGGCTTGCTCACGCCATGGCGTACCATCCTGCCGTCCGGAGGAGGCGGGGTCCCCGATGGAGGGCACTCTACGCAAGGGTCCTCCCACTATTCATCGGGGACTTGGCCTGGAGGGTGGTGCACGGAGCAGTGCCGTGCAATAAATTTTTAAGCCGGTTCACGGACTCCCGGGCCGCCTGCAATTTCTGTGGTCTGGAGGAGTCCGTGTTCCATGTTTTTATTGAGTGCACAAGGTTGCAGCCCCTGTTCCATTATTTGAAGGGGCTGCTCCTGAAATTCTGGCTGCACTTCAGTCCCACTCTCCTGATCTTTGGGCACCCTGTGCGGAGGGGAGCGGGTAGGTCCGAAGGCCTCCTCGTAGGACTGCTCCTGGGCACGGCCAAGGGTGCCATCAGCCGGTCCAGGCAGCGGGCGGTCGAGGGGGTCGTTCAACCTGACTGCCTGCCTCTCTTCCGCTCTTACATCCGGTCCAGGGTGTCCTTGGAGATGGAGCACGCGGTGTCCACCGGTACGCTCGCGGCCTTCCGCGAGAGGTGGGCACCGGAGGGACTGGAGTGCATCTTCACGCCCGGCAACCAAATTTTAATTTGATTTTACGTTTTAAAGTTTAATTTGTTTTAATTGCCGGTGCTTTTAGTGTCCCCCTTCCCTTTTATAGGGGGCACTGGGGAAAAATTGTGATTTTAGTGCCCAAAAAAAACCAAAAAGAAAAAAGAAAAACACAAAAAAAAAAAGGAAAAAAGGGCCTTGTAAATGTCTGGTGTGTCACCCAGGTAGGGTGGCACGGTTTAATGTTTTTTGTTTTTGCAGATAAACTCCAAAAAGAGTTTCATAGGCTTGCTGAACCATGCCAGTGAAAGCAAGATGAGAGCTGAGTGGCCATTTTGGGAGATGAACAATTGGCAGTTAAAAAAACTCAGATAAATACTCACACCTCAACCTGCTTCCTTGCTGAAGGGAACGATTCTGCTGACACCACTTGTGCTGAGAGTTTGCTTTCAGGAGTTTGCAGATGATTTCTACAACTTTGGAAGTTATTTTCTCAACATTGGATGTTACTCTCATTACAGCGGAGGACTGTCCCAACTTTACCTGATATCTATCAGATCAGCATGGGTGCTGCTTATGCTGTCTCACTTTGGACCTCAGATTTGGACCAAGATAAGCCCCAGCAGCAACAACACCAGCAGGAGTATCAGCAGCCTTCTCCTCACCGACCTGCCACTCCACAGGAGAATGGAGATGAGCACAGAGGTGCACCTCATAGGAAGCAGTGCCTTAGAAGACTGCATTGATTAATACGCAAATGCTGCAGAGTACACAGAGTATATAGGTAGTGGATCAGCTTCCTGGACATGATTGAACACCAGTGCCTTAGTAGGCTATTGCGTCAGATTGTCACAGTCATTTGTAGCTTGATGGAAGATGACCTGCTGCCAAGTGGACCTGGAGAACATGCCTTACCAGTGTCTGTCACAGTCACCACTGCCTTTAACTTATTCGCCTCAGGCTCCTTCCAGAGATCTGCAGCAGACATTTGCAGGATCTCGCAGTCGGTTGTCCACACCAAGGTGACTGATGCCATATTTGACAAGTAAGGCACTAATGTAAACTTTGTCACTGATGAAGCCAATCAGACTGAGCGGGTGCTTGGCTTTGTTGTTCCGGCTGGCTTCCCACAGGTGCAAGGTGTCATCAACTGCACACATGTGGCCATCAAGGCACCCCCACATCACCTTGGAGTGTTTGTGAACCATAAGGGCTACCACTCCCTCAATGTGCAACTTGTCTGCAGCCAAAAAAAGATCATCATGCATATGTACGCTAGATTCCCAGGGAGCTGCTATGATGCATTTGAACTGCGTCAGTCCACCCTCCCTCATTTCTTCGCACCAATGACCAGACTTACATGCTGGCTGCTTGGAGACAAGGGCTGTCCACTGAAGTAAAAACAGAAAATGCTGGAAATACTCAGCAGGTCATTCAGCATCTATGGAGAGTGGAAACAGAGTTAATGTTTCAGGTCTGTAACCCATCTGTAAAGATGTAACAGATTTTAATCAGGTGCAGAGGCACGGAAAGTGGTTGGGTGGGGGGCCGACGGGGTCAGGGGGGAGAGGTGGCGGGGAGATGAGGAAGGAACAAAAGGGGCGATCTGTTATAGGATGGAAGGTAGGAGTGAATAAATGCTGCAAATGGGAATGGCAGAATCATCAACCGCTGCCATCTGGAAAAAGTAGGGGCAGAGGTTTAGGTCTGAAATTGTTGAACTCGATGTTGAGTCCGGAAGTCTGTAAAGTGCCTAATCGAAAGATGAAGTGCTGTTCCTCAAGTTTACATTGAGCTTTGTTGGAACAGTGTAAGAGGCTGAGGATGGAGAGATCAGAGTGGGAGTGGAGCGGGGAATTAAAGTGACAGGCAACCGGAAGCTCGGGGCCACTTGAGGCAAAGCAGTCACCCAATCTATGCTTGGTCTCCCCAATGTAGACGAGACCACATCATGAGCAGCGAACACAGCATACTAAATTGCAAGAAGTACAAGTGAATCACATTTTCACCTGGAAGGAGTGTTTGGGACCCTGAATGGTGGGAAGCAAGGAGGTAAAAGGGCAGGTGTTGCATCTTCTGCGCTTGCACGGGAAGATGCCGTGGGGAGGGGAGATGCTGCTGGGGGGACTGAGGGGTGGACCAGGGTGACGCAGAGGGAGTGGTCCCTTTGGAATGCGGGGAGGGAAGGGGGAAGATGTGTTTGGTGTGGTATCATGCTGGAGATGGCACAAATGGCGGAGGATGATCCATTGAAGGTGGAGGCTGGTGGGATGAAAGTTGAGGAAAAGGGAAACCCTATCATGGTTCTGGGAGGGAGGGGAAGGGGTGAGAGCAGAAGTGCGGGAAATGGAACGGACACGATCGAGGGCCATGTCAACCATGGTAGAGGGGAATCCTCGGTTGAGAAAAAAGGAAGACATATCGGAAGCACTAGTATGGAAGGTGGCATTGTCAGAACAGATGCAGCGGAAACAGAGAAACTGGGAGAATGGAATAGAGTCCTTACAGGAAGCGGGTGGGAGGAAGTGTAGTCCAGGTAGCTGTGGAAGTCAGTGTGCTTATAGTGGATGTTTGTCAATAGCCCATCACCAGAACTGGAGACAGAGAAGTTGAGGAAGGGAAGGGAAGAGTTAGAGATGGACCATGTGAAGGTGAGGGAAGGGTGGAAATTGCAAGCAAAGTGAATGAAATTTTCTAGTTCAGAGCGAGTGCAGGAAATGGCACCGATACAAGCATCAATGTACCAGAAAAAAGAGGTGAGAGAGGGGACCTGAGTAGGACTAGAGCCTATGTGGGTTCCCATAGCAACACCTTTAATTTGGAGGAAGTGAATGGAGTCAAAGGAGAAGTCGTTCAATGTGAAAACAATTTCAGCCATGTGGAGGAGGAGGTTGGAGACAGGCTGGGCCTCTGATCAAGGAAGAAGCGAAGCACCCTCAGGCTGTCCTGGTGGGGAATAGAGGTGCAGAGGGATTGGATATCCATAGTGAAAAGAACATAACAACATAAGAAATAGGAGCAGGAGTAGCCCTCAAGCCTGCTCCACCATTCAATAAGATCAATGCTGATCATCGACCTCAACTCCACTTTCCCGCCTGATCTCCATATCCCTTGATTCCCCAAGACTCCAAACATGTATCTATCTCAGCCTTGAGTATAATAAAAGACTCAGCTTCCACAGCCTTCACGATCAGAGAATTCCAAAGATTAACAACCCTCTGAGTGAAGAAATTCTTCCTCCTCTCTGTTTTAAATGGCCTACCCCTTATCCTGAGACTGTGCGCCCTAGTTCTGGATACTCCAGCCAGGAGAAGCAACCTCTCAGTGTCTACCCTGTCAATCCTCTTCAGAATCTTGTATGTTTCAATGAGATCACCTCTCATTCTTCTTAACTCCAGAGAGTCTATACAATCTCTCATCATAAGATAGCCCTCTCATCCCAGGAATCAATCTAGTGAACCTTCATTTTACCAACTCCAAGGCCAGTATGTCCTTCCCTAGATAAGGAAACTAAAACTGTGCACAGTACACCAGGTGTGTTCTCACCAAGACCCTATACAATTGTAGCAAGACTTCCTTACTCATAGACTCCAACCCCCTTGCAATAAAGAACAACATGCAATTTACCATCCTTATTGTTTGCTGTACCTGCATGCTAGCTTTCTGTGTTTCTTGCACAACGATATCCAAATCTCTCTAAACACCAATATTTAAAAGTTTCTCACCATTTAAAAAATATTCTGTTTTTCTATTCTTCCTTACAAAGTGAATAACCTCACATTTCCCTACATTATATTCCATCTACCACCTTACTGCCCACTCACTAAGTCTATCTATATTCCTTTGCAGACGCTTTGTGTTCTCATCACAGCTTACTGTCCCACCTAGCTTTGTATCATCAGCAAACTTGGATGCATTACACTCGGTCCCTTCATCTAGGTCATTAATAAAGATTGTAAATAGCTGAGGCCTCAGCAATGATCCTTGCGGCACCCTACTAGTTACAGTCTGCCAACCTGAAAAAAAAAACGTTTATCACTACTCTTTGTGTTCTGTCCATTAACCAATCCTCCATCAATGCTAATACATTACCTCCAATCCCATGAGCACTTATCTTGTGTAATAACGTTGTATGAGGCACCTTACAAATGCCTTTTGGAAATCCAAATATACTACATCCACTGGTTCCCCTCTATCTACCATGCTAATTACATTCTCAAAAAAACTAATAAATTTGTCGAACATGATTTCCTTTTCATAAAACCATGTTGACTCTGCCTTATCATGTTATGATTTTCTAAGAGCCCTGACAGCACTTTCTTAACAATGGATTCCAGCATTTTCCCGACGACTGATGTCAGGCTAACTGGCCTGCAGTTCCCTGCTTTCTCTCTCCCGCCTTTCTTGAATAGACGTTTACATTTGTTACCTTCAAATCCACTGGGACTGTTCTAGAATCAAGGGGATTTTGAAAGATCAAAACCAATGCATCCACTATCTCTGCAGCCACCTCTTTTAGAACCCTGGGATGCAGGCCGTCAGGTCCTGAGGATTTGTGGGCTTTTAGTTCCATTAGTTTCTCTAGTACTTGTTCTCTACTTATATCAATTACCTTAAGTTATTCACCCTCACTAGACCCTTGGTTTCCTACCATTTTAGGTATGCTATTTGCGTCTTCTACTGTGAAGACATGCAAAATTATTTTTTAACATTTCTGCCATTTTCTATTCCCCATAATAATTTCTCTGTCTCAGTCTCTAAGGGACCAATGTTTCTAATCTCTTCCTTTTTACATACTTGTAGAAGCTCTTACAATCTGGTTTTATATTTCTTGCTAGTTTTCTCTCAGTCTATTTTTTCTCTTCTTATCAATTTTTTGGTCATCTCTTGCTGGTTTCTGAAACTCTTCCAATCATCAGGCTTCCTACTATTCTTCGCAACATTATTAGCTTGTTCTTTCAATAGAATGTTATCCTTAACTTCTTTAGTTAGCCACGGATTGATCACTTCTCCTGTGGAGTTTTTGTTTCTTAATGTAATGTATTTTTGTTGAGAATTATGAAATATTTATTTAAATGCTAACCGCTGCTTATCTATTGCCATATCTTTTAATCCATTTTTCCAATCCAACTTAGCCAACTCGCCACTCATACCAATGTAATTGGCTTTATTTAAGTTTAAGGCTCTAGTTTTGGACTTAGGCAAGTCACTCTCGAATGTAATTTGAAATTCGATAATATTACGATCATTCTGCCCCAGAGGACCGATCATTCTGCCCCAGAGGACCCTGTCTTATTACACAATACAAGATCTAAGATAGCCTGTTCCCTGGTTGGTTCCATGAGGTATTGTTCTACGAAACTGTCCCGAATGCATTCCATGAGTTCCTCCTCCAGACTACCTTTACCAATTTGATTTGTGCAGTCTATATGAAGATTAAAGTCCCCCACGATTATTGCATTACCTTTGTTACAAGCTCCTACTATTTCTTGATTAATATTCTGTCCAATGGTATAGCTACAGTTAGGGGGCCTATATACTACTCCCACCAGTGTTTTCTGCCCCTTGTTATTCCTTATCTCCAGTCATATTGATTCTACTTCCTGATCTTCTGAGCCAAGATACTTTCTCTCTATTGTCCTTATGTCATCCTTGATTATCAGGGCTACCGCCCCCCCCCTCCCCTCCCCTCCTCCTTTACCATTCTGCTTGTCTTTTCATAACACCAAATACCCTGAAACATTTAGTTCCCAACCTTGGTCACCTTACAACCACGTCTCTGTAATGGTTATTAGATCCAACACTTTTATCTCTATTTGTAACACTATTTCAACTATCTTATTACAAATTCTCCGTGCATTCAGATAATGAGCCTTTAATTTATTGTTTTTACCATTATTCCCTGCTTTTACCTCATTCTCTGCTGCACAGCTACCATTAAACTCTCTGTCCCTTCCTGTCACACACTGCTTATTTTTACCCAAATCGCTACACTGCTCTATTGCATTGACGTTTTTCTTTAGATATTTAAATTTCCCCTCACCTAACCTCTCAAGCCCTATTTTTAGGTTTAAAGCCCTATCTACAGCCGTAGTTATTCGATTCTCCAGGATGCTGGTCCCAGCCCGGTTTAAGTGGAGCCCGTCCCGACAGAACAGCTCCCTCTTTCCCCAATAATGGCGCTAGTGTCCAGGAATTGAAGCCCCTTCCATCCATACCACTCTTTGATCCACACATTTCATTCTCTGATCTGAAAGGAGGGGCCAGGAAACTGGAAATTGTTAAAGTGGCGGAGGGTTTCGGAAGAGTTGTGTATGTAGGTGGGAAGAGACTGGACAAGAGGAGAAAAAATAAAGTCAAGATTGGACGAAATCAGTTCCATGGGATAAGAACAGACTGAAACAATGGATCTACCAGGGTCAATCCTGTTTGTGGATCTTGGGAAGGAGATAGAAACGGGGTTCGGGGACTATGAGGTTGACAGCCATGGAGGAAAGATCTCCAGAGAAAATGAGGTCAGTGACAGAAACAATTGCTTGATGTTCGGTAGTGGGGTCATGGTATGGGGGAAAGGTAGGAGGAGGTGTCAGAGAGTTGGCTTTTAGCCTCCGCACGGTAGATGTCGGTTCGCCCTTATCAGCAGATTAAATGACAATGTTGCAGTTGGATCTTAGAGAACGGAGTGCCACAAGTTCAGAGGGAGGTAGGTTGGAATGAGTGAGAGGAGCAGAGACATTGAGATGGCTGTAAATTGTCTCACTTTATTTTGACTAAAATTGCACTTAGTGTATTTAAAGATAGGGTAAGATGCAAGAGGTGGAGGAGTTTAGAAAGGGAGTTCCAGGGAAAAAGATGAGGCAGCTAAAGGTTCTGCCATCAATGGTGAGGTGAAGGGACTGGGAATGCACAAAAGCCCAGAGTCAAAAGGCTAAAGAATGCAGGAGGATGCATAATACTGGAGGAGGTTGCAGAAAGTCAGGTTGAGGTTATGAAGGGACTTGAAGATATCGACAAAGATTCTAAAATGTAAAAAGTGTTCGGGGACTCACAGCCAAAATAATTGATGAAGATTGGGATAATGGGTGAACAGGACTGAGTGCAGAAAAGAATAAGGGTGGCTCAGTTTTGGACAAATCAGAAATTCTGGAGGTTGGAGAGTCAGAGCGAGAAAGAGGATATTGGATAAAACGATTCTGTCGGTGACAAAAGCATGGATACAGGGTTTCAGAAACAGGCAGTGTTGCAGGGATGGGAACAAAAATTTATAGTGATGGATAGGATGTGGTGTTTGGAGCTGAGCTCTGGATCTCGTTGTCCAAGGATCCTAGAATTTTATATGGAGCTCTGCAAACCTGCCAGCCTGCTTTCCGTTCTCCTCACCACACCCTCCAGGACTTACCTGATAGACGTTGCCAGCGAAGCAGCTGTGCCAAATTGGACCCACAACGACTGGAAAGCTGTTGCACAGATGCAACAGGTAGCCGCAGCTGGTCACGATTATCAAGATGGGCTTGAGGCCTCATTGTAGGCGAGCCTTGGGCCTCTGGCCAATCATTTTAGGTTTAAAAACAAGTCAAAACCAATTTTACGGTTGCTGTGCAGAATTCTTAGCTGTATTCCAAGATTTTTCTCTGTATCCAATTCAGAACTAAACATTTCTTCAAGTCCACGTTTCAAAAACAAACAATAATATCAGATCCTCAGAAGTTCCAGTTTAAGTGCCAAAGTGGCCTGCTACCACATTCTGATTTCTTTGTACCATAATTTGTGAAGTCAAAATGTGGTAGTAGTTGTTGCTGGCTGAGTGAGAATCTTTGGAGGGCACTTCCCTTATCATAGATTCATAGGGCCCAAATTTCACCAGAAGTTGCTCCGTTTTTTTTTGGAGCAACTTGATTTTTCTGGAGTATCTTTTTAGTTGCAATTCTGGCCATTTAATTTAGTTAGGTTTTTTTTAGTTTTTTTTTCAAAAGGGGGCGTTCCCAGCCACTTACGCCTATTTTGGCCATTAAAGTGAGTTTGGCCAGCAAATAGTTGCTCCAAACTAACTTAGGCCAGTGTATGTTCCCACTTCTGTTCGCACAGATAAACCTTACCTAGAGTTAAGGAATAGGTGCAAGTAACCACATTTAAAGCACCACCAAGCACCAAACAAGCACAAAAAGTAATAAGCATTCAATAAAAAATAAAGAACTGAAGTAAATAATTAAATTAACAAATAAACAACTGAAGTAAATCCTACCTTCAACTAAACTCCGCAGCGGCTGGCTGGGCGGGAGTCCCTTCGGCCTGGGATAGGTGCGGGAGAACGCGGCAGGGAGAGAGAGGGCTCAATGCGGCAGGCTTGGGCTGGCAGGGGTGGGGCTAGGGGTTGTGGGTGGTGAACGCAGCATTTTAACAGGAGGGGAGGGAGGGAGAAGGCTCAACGCGGCAGGCTGGGGGTGGGGGGGGGGCGGGTGCTGGGGATAGTGGGACGTGAACGTGGCATCTTAATGGAGGCGGGGGGGAGGGAAGAGATCCACAGTGTGTGCACCCCGGCTGGTGCAGGAGCACCCCCCGTGCCAGATCAAAACTCTTCCCCCCCCCCCCCACCGCCACTGGATCACAACTCTTCCCCTTCCCTCTCCCCAAAACTCTTCCCCTCCCCACCCCCCGATCAAAACTCTTCCGCCAACCAACCTGTCTCTTGTAGCCCTCAGCGTGGGAAGGCAGCGGCCGGCCTGTGCGGCAGGCCACTCAGTCTGGGATAGGGGCGCTGAGCGTCGGCCCCTCCCACACAGCCTGCATCACACACTCTCAGATTCTGGGGGCTAGGAGCTACTGCATATGCACGCTCACTCTAGCGCGCATGTGCAGAGGTCCAGGCACTGTTTTCAGTGCCGGGACCTGGCTCCGCCCCCGAATCCAGTTGCCACACTATGCCACCATGGAGGAGAGGCTGGGGAGTGGCCAAACTTGGCTGAAGATTTTTGGCACCCTTGGAGTTCTACAAAAGCGGTGCACCTCTGGTGAGTGCGCCAGAAATCTGTACTGGCCAAATTTGGACCCATAGAAATTTACAGCACAGAAGGAGGCTATTCGACCCATCATGCCCATGCTAGCCGACAAAGAGCTAACCAGCCTAATCCCACATTCCAGCTCTTGGTCCGTCGCCTTGTAGGTTACGGCACTTCAAGTGCACATCCAAGTACTTTTAAATGCTATGAGGAATTTTGCCTCTAGCATCCTTTCAGGCAGTGAGTTCCAGATCCCCACCATCCTCTGGATGAAAAAAATTCTCTGCTAATCCCCTTGAAACCTCATACCACTTATTGACCCCACTAAGGGAAATAGATCCTTCTTATCCACTCTGTCTAGGCCCCTCATAATGTTATGCACCTCAATCAAGTCTCCCCTCAGCCTCCTCTGTCCCTCAGCCTATCCAATCTTTCCTCATAGCTAAAATTCTCCAGTCCTGGCAACATCCTTGTAAATCTCCTTTGTACTCTCTCTAGTGCGATCACATCTTGCGTGTAATGTGGTGTCCAGAACTGTACACAGTATTCTACCTGTGGTCTAACTAGTGTTTTATACAGTTCAAGCATAATCTCCCTGCTCTTGTATTATATACCTGGCTAATAAAGGCAAGTATCCCGCATGCCTTCTTAACCGCCTTATCTACCTGTCCAGCTACCTTCAGAGATCTGTGAACATGCACTCCAAGGTCCCTCTGTTCTGCTGCACCTCTCAGTGTCCTACCATTTATTGTGTATTCCCTTGTCTTGTTAGCCCTTCCCAAATGCATTACCTCACACTTCTCCAGATTGAATTCCATTTGTCACTGTTCTGCCCACCTGACCAGTCCATTGCTATCATCCTGCAGTCTATACCTTCTTCCAATGTCTTCAAGAGATTCCCTAATATCACACCAAAGCTTCTAAATAAAGAGTTAAATCTAAGAAGTTCCACTCTTGGACAGAATTCAGTGTAGGCACAGCAGAGGAACCAGAGTTGGGGCAGAATCTGTCTCTATTGCATTTCTGTCTAATAGCTGTGCCATGGCAAAATCTAATGGGAGGGACACTTCTTCCACCCAACTCCCTCCTTCATCCCAACTTCAGTTTGGGGGAATGTGACTGGCAGTGTTCTCAGGCTCCCCTAAAAATCATAGAATCATAGAATGGTTACAGCACAGAAGGAGGTCATTTAGCCCCTCGAGCCCATGCCGGCTCTCTTCAAGAGCACTTCAACTAGTCCCAATCCCCCGCCCTTTCCCCATAGCCCTGTAATTTTTTTTCTTTCAGGTACTTATCCAATTCCCTTTTGAAAGCTATGATTGAGTCTGCCACCACCACTCTTTTAGGTAATGCATTCCAGATCCTAACCACTCGCTGCTTGAAAAAGGTTTTCTTTATGTCACCTTTGGTTCTTTTCCCACCAAATATACCACCATGTGGCTCAGAAAACAGGCGAAGGTGCTGTTCTTAACCACAAATAGAAACATAGAAACATAGAAAATAGGTGCAGGGGTAGGCCATTCGGCCCTTCGAGCCTGCACCACCATTCAACAAGATCATGGCTGATCACCCACCCCAGCACCTCCCCCCCACGCCCCCTCCACATCCCCCCCCCAAACCCCCCAGCCGTAAGGACCACATCCAACTTCCTCCCAAACCCCGAACACATCCAATGAACTGGAATCAACAACTCTCCGTGGCAGGGAACCCCACAGGCCAACAACTCCCTGAGTGAAGAAGTCTCTCCCCATCCCAGCCCCAAACAGCCCACCCCCCATCCCAAGACCATGCCCCCACCGCCCCCCCCCCCCCGCCGGCTCTGGACCCACCCAACACCAGGAACACTCCCCCCGCACCCACCCGCCCTGTCCCGTCAGAATCCTTCCCAAATGCCGAACACCCCCAGATGTCGAGCCCCCAGTCCTAGCCACGCCCCCGCGACGCCAACCACATCACATCCACCAACCGCCATCTGCGCAGTCAACCCGTCAATCCCACTCTGAACACTCCCCGCACCGAGGCACAGAGCCCCCAGGCCCGCCCCTCCAACACACTTCGCCGTCCCAGACCTCTGCTGCAATGTAGCCCCTCCCGTCCCCCGCCCTGGGTTTCTCCGCCCCCCACCTCCACCACTCTCCTCTCCATCCCCCGCCCCTGTCTCCCCTCATCTTCCCTCTGCCTCCCCGCACAGGCTCCCATCTTGGGGGCGGTAACCTTCTGGGGCCGGGAATTTTAGCCCCTAGCGTAGAAGTCCTGCTCCCGCCACAGAATTGGCCTTACCATCCCTCAATGGAAGCGGAGTGCAATTTCCCACACTCCACTTCCTTTGGGGGCAGTTACTGGGGCGCGACTGGATGCTCCTGTGACTGTTTGAACTGGTGCTCTCCACTCTCTGTCCTGTGACAGTTGGAGCTGGTGCTCTCTACTCTCTGTCCTGTGACTGTTTGAACTGGTGCTCTCCACTCTCCCGTCCTGTGAAAGTTTGAACTGGTGCTCTCCAATCTCTGAATGGAGGTATTCCTCAAAGCGGTCACCCAATCTACGCTTGGTCTCCCCAATGTTGAGGAAACCACATCGTGAGCAGCAAATACAGTATACTAAATTGAAAGAAGTACAAGTAAATCGCTGTTTCACCTGGAAGAAGTGTTTGGGGCCCTGGACAGTGGAAAGGGAGGTGGTAAAAGGGCAGGTATTGCCTCTCCTGCGCTTGCACAGGAATATGCCCCACCAGGAAGAAATCAAATGGCAATCATTCCCAGAGGGTCTGAATGTTATTTGATGCTGAATGTACCATGAGGGAGCAAAGATGAATGATGGTAGGAGCATTTGACTCTTTCGCCAAGGTGCCTATGACCAACTTTAATGGGATAGCAAGGTATTATTGTGAAATTATTGTGAAATTATTGCAGCTCCTTTAGACTGGAGGCCCTATAGTGTCACTGCTTACAATGAGAGCACACCCAAATATGGTAATGACTCCATCAGATGGAAGTTCTGCTCTGCTTTACTTCTGATGGCATAATGATGTTGCTGTAATTTCTACCCTTTAATCTACTTTCACTGTTTACAACTGAAAGCCCATAAGAATTTACTTAGCATTTTATTGCTGAAACTGAATCACTGTTGCATATTCCAGCAACCCAGCTAACATCGGTAACGCTGTCTCAAGACATGTCACAAACAAGTCACAAGACAGTTTTTAAAGTTGATGAAGTGCATCAGGTCTAATCCTAGCATTTACTATGGACATTAATACTTTAAAGAAAGAACTTACATTTATATAACTTCACATCTACAGGATTTTCCAAAGTGTTTCACAGTCAACAAATTAATCTTGAAGTGCTTTCACTGTAGTGTTGATGGCAAACACAGAAGTCAGCTTGCACACAGCAAGGTGCTTTAACTGATGAATGAGGGATGAATGTTGGTCAGGAGACCAGGAGAACTTTCAACTCTCTTAAAATAGACTGATGCGACCTCAAAATCCACCAACAGGCAGTTGGGGCCTCAGATTTAAATCTCACCTGAAAGACACCTCCTCCAACAAAGCAACACTCTTCAGTACAACGGTGAAGTGTCAGCCTAGATTTGATGCTTCAATCTTGGAATGGGGGTTGAATCTACAACCTTCTGGCCCAGAAATACGAGCACTATCACTGAACCAAGCTGTCATTTAATAGTGATCTGCTTGTGTCGTCAATTCTCCAATACCAATTTGTTCTCCTTCCTTGAATGTTTCCTTTCAAAAATACTTCAGTAGACCGTCCTTCAATATTTAAGGATTATTCTCTTTGTGTAATGTTCTCACTTATTAATGCATTTGCATTTAATAAATATTTTCTATTGTTCTACTTTGACTGAATTATTGCTGAATTCTCTCGGTAAAATTTGACAATGCTAGGGACTAAGTCACCCATACCTTATGCTTGGATCAATAATAGTTTACTGGAATCTAATGTTCTGTATAAATATGAACAGGAAGTGGTGAAATAATTAAACTCTGCTTATAACAGAACTATGCTTACGTGCAGAATATATGGAAAAAGTAAAACAAGCAAGATCATTAAAAAGGCATTGTAATAAATACCATTAAACTGTAGTGTGATCATCCTATTCCTTTATATTGCACATATAATTAGCAAGATACTGGGTAAAAAGGCCTTGTCAGTCTATAAAAGAATTTTTCCTACTTCTTACAAAACAGTCAGTGAAGAGATTTTTCGAGTCATAGGTCTATCCATACCACAACTCAAAATGTGACTCTTCATAGAATCATAGAAAAATTATGGCACAGAAGGGGACAATTTGGCCCATTGTGTCCGTAGCTTTTTGGATCTCAGTTTTTTCTATTTCATTCCAGGATCAATATAGAATTTTTATATGGATGTTTCACTCACATTGTAAAAAATACTTCATAAATAACTGGTGTTTTTCTGCCCTGTAGTCAGATTGTTGCACATCACTTCAGACCACTCCATTAAGGAGATATTTCACAACTCTCAAGAAAGATATATTCCAGTGAGGAGGAAAGAGTGTAAGAGGAAAGACAGCCATCCGTGGCTAACTAAAGAAATAAAGGATGGTATCCAATTAAAATCAAGGGCATACAAAGTGGCCAAAGCTAGTGGGAGGACAGAAGATTGGGAAGCTTTTAAAAGCCAACAAAGAATGACTAAAAAAATGATGAAGAAGGGGAACATAGACTATGAAAGTAAACTAGCAGAAAATATAAAAACAGATGGCAAGAGTTCCTATAGGTAGGTATATAAAAAGGAAAAGGGTGGCTAAAGTAAATGTTGGTCTGGGGAATTAGTAATGGGGAACATGGAGATGGCAGAAACTCTGAACAAATATTTTGTATCAGTCTTTACGGTAGAGGACACTGACAATATTCCAAAAGTGGATATCTAGGGGCTATAGGGGGGGAGGAACATAACACAATCACAATCACTAAGGAGATGGTACTCAGTAAGATAATGGGACTAAAGGCAGATAAATCCCCTGGACCTGATGGCTGGCATCCTAAGGTCTTAAGAGAAGTAGTGGCAGGGATTGTAGATGCATTGGTTGTAATTTACCAAAATTCCCTGGATTCTGGTGAGGTCCCAGAAGATTGGTAAACTGCAAATGTAATGCCCCTATTTAAAAAAGGAGGCAGACAAAAAGCAGGAAACTATAGACCAGTTAGCCTAACATCTGTGGTTGGGAAAATGTTGGAGTCCATTATTAAAGAAGCAGTAGCAGGACATTTGGAAAAGCAAAATTCGGTCAGGCAGAGTCAGCATGGTTTATGAAGGGGAAGTCATGTTTGACAAATTTACTGGAGTTCTTCGAGGATGTAACGAACAGGGTGGATAAAGGGGAACCAGTGGATGTGGTGTATTGGACTTCCAGAAGGTATTTGACAAGGTGCCACATAAAAGGTTACTGCACAAGATAAAAGTTCACGGCGGTAATATATTAGCATGGATAGATGATTGGCTAACTAACAGAAAACAGAGAGTCGGGATAAATGGTTCATTCTCTGGTTGGCAATCAGTAACTAGTGGGGTGCCGCAGGGATCAGTGCTGGGATCCCAACTATTTACAATCTATATAAAAGACTTGGAAGAAAGAACTGAGTGTAACGTAGCCAAGTTTGCTGATGATACAAAGGTGGGAGGAAAAGCAATGTGTGAGGAGGACACAAAAAATCTGCAAAAGGACATAGACAGACTAAGTGAGTGGGCAAAAATTTGGCAGATGGAGTATAATGTTGGAAAGTGTGAGGTCATGCACTTTGGCAGAAAAAAATCAAAGAGCAAATTATTATTTAAATGGAGAAAGATTGCAATGTGCCGCCGTACAGCGGGACCTGGGGGTACTTGTGCATGAAACAGAAAAGGATAGTATGCAGGTACAGCAAGTGATCAGGAAGGCCAATGGTATCTTGGCCTTTATTGCAAAGGGAGTATAAAAGCAGGGAAGTCTTGCTACAGCTATATAAGGTATTCGTGAGCCCACACCTGGAATACTGCATGCAGTTTTTGGTTTCCATATTTACGAAAAGATATACTTGCTTTGGAGGCAGTTCAGAGAAGGTTCACTAGGTTGATTCTGGGGATGAGGGGGTTGACTTATGAGGAAAGGTTGAATAGGTTGGGTCTCTACTCATTGGAATTCATAAGAATGAGAGGTGATCTTATCAAAATGTATAAGATTATGAGGGAGCTTGACAAGGTGGATGCAGAGAGGATGTTTCCAAAGATGGGGGAGACTAGAACTAGAGGGCATGATCTTAGAATGGCCGCCCATTTAAAACAGAGATGAGGAGAAATTTATTCTCTCAGAGGGTTGTTAATCTGTGGAATTCGCTGCCTCAGAGAGCTGTGGAAGTCTGGACATTGAATAAATTTAAGCCAGAAATAGACAAGTTTCTTAAACGATAAGGGGATAAGGGGTTATGGGGAGCAGGCGGGGAAGTGGACCTGAGTCCATGATCAGATCAGGCATGATCTTATTAAATGGCGGAGCAGGCTCGAGGGGCTGTATGGCCTATTCCTGCTCCTATTTCTTTTGTCCTTATGTTCTTATTATTAACAACATCTCTGAGCCATACAATCATCAGGGTCATCCGGATCTCTGCGGCACCCCACTAGTTACTGCTTGCTAACCAGAAAACTCCCCATTTATCCCAACTCTTTGTTTTTTGTTTGTTAGCCAATCCTCTATCCATGCTAATATATTACCACAACCCTGTGAACTTTTGTTTTATGCAGTAACCTTTTATGCGCCAATTATCGAATGCCTTCTGGAAATCCAAACACCCCACATCCATTGGTTCCCCCTTTTCCACCCTACTCGTTACATCCTCAAAGAACTCCAGCAAGTTTGTCAAACATGATTTCTCTTTCATAAACCATGTTGACTCTGCTTGATTGAATTATGCTTTTCCAAATGTCCTGCTATGGCTTCCTTAATAATGGACTCCAGCATTTTCCCAATGATAGATGTTAGGCTAACTGGCCTATAGTTTCCTGCTTTCTGTCTGCCTCCTTTTTTAAATAGGGACATTAACTTTGCAGTTTTCCAATCCCCTGGGACCTCCCTAGAATCCAGGAAATTTTTGTAGATTGCAACCAATGCATCCACTATCTCTGCAGCCACTTATTTTAAGACTCTAGGATGCAAGCCATCAGGTCCAGGGAACTTGTCCACCTTTAGTCCCATTATTTTACCGAGTACTACTTCTTTAGTGATAGTGATTGTTTTCAGTTCCTCCCTCGCTATTGCCCATCCACTATTGGGATGTTTTTAGTATCTTCCACCATGAAGACCGATACAAAATATTTGTTCAAAGTCTCTGCCATTTCTCTGTGCCCCATTATTAATTCTCCAGTCTCATCCTCTAGGGGACCAACATTTACTTTAGCCACTCTTTTCCTTTTTATGTACCTGTAGAATCTCTTACTATCTGTTTTTATATTTTGTGCTAGTTTTCTTTCATAATCTATCTTCCCTCTCTTTATTATTTTTTAGTCGTTCTTTGCTGGCTTTTAAAAGTGTCCCAGTCCTCTAGCCTCCCACTAGTCTTGGCCACTTTGTATGACCTTGTTTTCAACTTGATACCATCACTTATTTCCTTAGTTAGCCACGGAATATTATCCCTTCTCTTACAGTCTTTCCTTCTCATTGGAATATATTTTTGTTGAGAGTCATAAAATATCTCCTTAAATGTCTGCCACTGCTCATCAACCGTCCCACACTTTAATCTATTTTCCTAGCCCACTTAAGCCAACGCTGCCTTCATATCTTTGTCGTCTCCTTTGTTTAAGCTTAGGACACTGGTTTGAGACCCAACTTTCTCATCCTCCAACTGAATTTGAAATTCAACCATTCTGAGAGGATCCTTTACTAGGAGATCGTTTATCAATCTTGTCTCATGACACACTACCTGATCGAAGGTAGCCTGCTCCCTGGTTGGTTCAAGGAAACTATCCCGGATACACTCTATGAACTCCTACTCAAGGCTACCCTGGCCAATTTGCTTTGTCCAATCAATATGAAGGTTTAAATCACCCATGATTATTGCCGTTCCTCTTTTACAAGCCTCCATTATGTCTTGATTTATACTCTGTCCAACAGTGTAGCTACTATTAGGGGGCCGATAGACGACACCCACCAGCGACTTTTTCCCCTTATTCTTCCTTATCGCCACCCAAACTAATTCAACAGCAGTTGGTACTGCTGGCTCAAACTCCAGCGGCCATCCCCTCATGATGGCCAGGATGTGCAACATGCAGCAGACCTCGACGATTATGGAGACCCATTGAGAAGAGTACTGCAAGGTGCCACCAGAGCGGTCCAGGCAACGGAACCTCTGCTTGAGGATGCCAATGCAGTGCTCGATGATGTACTGGTGCCAGAATGAGCATCATTGTTGGCATGCTCTGGCGCTATCCTGGGGTTCCGCAGTGGAGTGACCAGCCAAGTGGACAGGGGATATCCCTTGTCCCTAAGCAGCCAACCACAATCCTGATTTGGGCCAGTGAAGAGGGCGGGCACACTGTTGTGGCGCAGAATGAAGGAATAGAAACATAGAAAATAGGTGCAGGAGTAGGCCATTCGGCCCTTCGAGCCAGCACCACCATTCAATGAGTTCATGGCTGAACATGCAACTTCAGTACCCCCTTCCTGCTTTCTCGCCATACCCCTTGATCCCCCTAGTAGTAAGGACTACATCTAACTCCTTTTTGAATATATTTAGTGAATCATGGCTGCTTCCTGAGTACCTCGCATCAACTGCCAGGATCGGATGCTGGTGGTCACACACGAGTTACATATTCAGTGAGTGGAAACCTTTGCGGTTCACAAAGATTTCGGGGTGATGTAGTGGCGCCCTCAGCCCAACAGTCGATGGCACCTTGCACCCTCGGGAAGTCTACAATTCGGGCAAATCCGGCCTGCTGCTCCACCTGTTTGTCCCTTGTCATGGGGACGGAGATGTACTACACCCTTCTCCTGTAGAGTGCATCGGTGACCTGCCGGATGTGCAGAGAATTGCGAGATGTTGCCAATGTCTGCGTGGCAGACTGGAAAGATCCCATGGCATAAAAATTCAACACGACGGCGACCTCAGTCTCTACAGTCAGGGCAGTCCTCAGCGTTGTGTGAGGCTGGATATCTTTGCGCAGGAGAGTGCAGAGTACCCTGTGTTCCTCTTTCCTAAATCTTAGCCTTCATAGGCATTGTTCATCATTGAGTTGGAGGAAGGACAACTGAGGTCTGTAGACCCTTTGAGGGTAGGGCCTCCTTCCCCCACCTCTGCATTGGCCACCTCCCCAGGCAGCTGGATGATGCCCATTTCCCTGTTCCTCCTGATTGTCGGTTGCCTCTAGAGGCTGTTGCTGTCAAGGTTCCTGGCCCATTATTTGGTGGGGGGGGGTCAGCATACCTCACCCTCCTCCTGACACCATTTCCCTCCTAGCCACCCTCTCTAGCTGCAGGTCTGCGCACATCTGCAGGCCCTTCTCTCTGTTCGGCAGCCATGGCTGCTGCCTCCCTTGCTCGGTGCCTCTCTAGACATTGCTGACATTGACGTTTTCTCTTGCATGCTGCCCTGCATCTGACCAGGTGTACCAAGTGTTTTCCTGCCAACACTGATCCCATTCTTTTTCAGGCTGCACCCTGCCAAGCAGACCTCTAGAGCACAGAATGAGGCCTACAGGCCTCCACTAAAGACTGAGAGCTGAAAAACTCTCACAAAACCTCTGAACACTACTCAGCAGGTTCAATGCAGGCAAAAAACAGAAGCAAAACTTTTCTCAAAAAATCACCCCAATTGCGGGAATTGTCCATTGACCTCGTCCAGTGGTGTCGTGTTCCACGGCAAAGTGGACCGGCACAAAAACCTGGCAGGGTCACTGCTGAAAAAATAACTCTTTTTTACAGCTGAATATGGGTGGGATGGCCACGTAGAAGTGGTGCGCACCATGATGATGTCACCGCAGCCGAAACCCCTTTACCGTTCCTTCATCCTGCCGATTACAGCGGAAGTGCTCACCGCTGGAACCCTCCCGAGCTGAATATGCATTGGGAGGGCCAATACACTGGAACTCGGCGGCCGATCGATTTTTCTGATCGGCCGCTGACAACGCACGTTAACAGTCCCTCCAGGGTCACTGAATTTCGGCCCAATCATTTATTGCCCATCCCTAGATGCCCTTGAGATGGTGGTGGTGAGCTTTCTTGAACTGCTGCAGTCCATGTGGTGGAGGTATTCCCACAGTGCTGTTAGGTAGGGCGTTCCCAAGTTGAGGGAAAACTAAGGCCAATCATATAACTCCTTCCCTCTTCCTAAGATCAGCAAACTCACCACACCTGGGATCTTCTGGTTTAGTATCATGGAATCCTACAGCACAGAAGGAGGCCAGTCGGCTCATCGTGCCTGTGACGGCCTCTTTAAAAGAGCTATCTAATTAGTCCTACTCCCCAGCTTTTCCCCCATAACCCTAAAAATTAGTTCTCTTCAAGTACATGTCCAATTGTCCTTGATAATTACTATGAAATGTGATTCCACCAGACTTTCAGGTAGTGCGTTCCTAATGTTAACAACCCTCTGTGTGAAGAAATGTCTGCTCAATTCCTCTTTAGTTCTTTAGCTAATTATTTTAAATCTATGACCTCTGGTTAAGGACACACTTGTCCGAGAAATAGTTTCTCTCTACTTACCTTTTGACAGCCTTCCTAAAGTGTGCCCAGAATTGTAAACAATGGCCATGAATTTGCGGTCAGAGGCTGCCCATGGGGAAATGCTTCTGATCCGCAAATAAAATACCCGCTTACATGGTGGTCTGAGAGGCATGGAGATTCGCGGTCCTGGGCCTCTTCGGATACCCGCGGGAAGAGGCCCACGTATCTCAGGGGCGCACGCGGTTCGCAAGTGCCCCTGGGATCACGTGGGCTGACCCAGCGAACAACAGAGGGCAATCCTCATTCTTGCTTATGGGGATTCCCCATAAATATGAATGGGAATACCCCCAAAGTACATCAACACATCAAATAAATTTTAAAATGGGCTTTTAATTAAATATTTCAAACAAATATTTAATTTTTTGAAAAATAAATTTACATGTTTTAAACTTACCTTATTTCATAGGCTTTTAAATGTATAAATTATTGATCAAATTTTGTTTTGCTGTTTTTCAAAACTCTTAAGGGCTGAAATTATCCCTCTGCTTAAGGCCTGTTATCACCGCAAATCGGCCGCCGATTTTTTGTGGAATGGCCCCTGATAGCTCAATTGTCCTTCCGAGGTTTCTCTGCAGTGCCCTGATTCCCCCCCCTACTGCTCCACTACTGCCAATCCTGTGCACACTACCAAATCTACCCCCCCCCCCCCCGCCCCGATGGCGACATTCCCCTTTGAAAACTCTCTTTTTTCCTGGTAGTCCAGCGAGGCAGTGGTTTTCTGCAACGGCGATGCACCTTCCCTTAACGGGAAGGATGCACTGCCGCTGCCGCCATGTTTTTCTTTTAGGCCGACAATTAAGCCCCCGGGTTTGGCCGGGCCGCCAACAGGCCGCTGGCCCGGCCGCTGGCCCAGCCGAAACCCTCCCTAGTGACCCAGTGGGCCAAAGAGTTAAAATTGCGAAGGCTCTCCCCTTTAAGTAAAAGGGAGATCCGTGGTGACGCGGCGCCATGATGACGCAATCACGTCTGTCACTCCGCACCACCCCCAACTTCCGCCCCTTAGTTGTTGCCAGTGTCGTGTATCCACCCCTCTCGCGTAGTCATCGTTCCCATTAAGAGCGACTTCCGGATCCGAATTAAAAAAATAACAAAGAGCGGAATTTCACTCAAGAGGTAACCGCAACCACAGCTACATAATAAGAGCAGAAGAAATAGGAGCAGACGAAGGCCATTTGGCCCCTCGAGCCTGCTCTGCCGTTTAATAAGATCATGGCTGATCTGATCTTGGGCTCAGCTCCACTTCCTGTCCACTCCACATAACCATTCACTCCCTTATCGTTCAAAAATCTGTCTATCTCCACCTTAAATATATTCAATGAACCCAGCTCCACAGCTCTCTGGGGCAGAGAATTCCACAGATTTACGACCCTCTGAGAGAAGAAATTCCTCCTCATCTCAGTTCTAAATGGGTGACCCCTTATTCTTAAACTATGCCCCCTAGTTTTAGACTCCCCCACGAGGGGAAACATCCTTTCTGCATCTACCTTGTTGAGTCCTCTCAATATCTTATATGTTTCAACAAGACTAGCTCTCATTCTTCTAAACTCCAATGAGTACAGGCCCAACCTGCTCAACCTTCCTTCAGAAATCAACCCCTTCATCTCAGGAATCAACCTGGTGAAGCTTCTCTGAACTGTCTCCAATGCAAGTATATCCCTCCTTAAATGAGGAGACTAAAACTGTAGGCAGTACTCTAGGTGTGGTCTCACCAACATCCTGTACAGTTGTAGCAGGACTTCCCTGCTTTTATACTCTCTCCCCTTTGCAATAAAGGCCAATATTTCATTTGTCTTCCTGATTACTTGCTGTACCTGCATACTAACCCCCATTTCAATGAGATCATCTCTCATCGTTCTAAACTCCAGAGAGTGTAGGCCCTAATATAACCCAATAATGGGTTTTGATTAACCCGTTCAGTACCATGGTACTGAAAAGGTTAATCAAAACCCATTATTGCCTCCTATTGCTCTTCCATTATTCCTCACACGTAATTCAATAGACACACCTAGGTTTGAAGGAATGATGTTTTACTACTAACCCTGGCTGTAAGACTGTTGAACAAGATAAAGGTTTCAATTACAAATTGCATTTTTCTGAATGAAGATAATCGTCATGACATCAGTGAGCATTGAGGGTAAAGTGCTTGGGGGAAACATCAAACATTTTAAAATAGATATTTAATTCCCCTTGTTTGTTCTAATTAGTAACTCTTCTATGTTAGATCTCTGAATTTCCAATGAAATACGAACTCCGATTGTAGTTTTAACTTCTTTATTTTTGGCTGACAGCAGTAACAAGTTCTTGGCTTTAAGCCAGGTCTTTGTCCTTCTGGGACCACATGGTCAAAATGGCTGTACTTATACCTGGATCAATTTACAGAAAAGAACTCGCCTTCTTTGACCTTATTGGCTCAATTAATAGTCTTTTAACCTTTTAATTCGCTCGCTACCCAAGGTCCTAAAATGTCAAGTTAATTGATGACTTAATGCAACATGCTGAACTGCACGTAGTCATTGGAGTCTGTGTTTTCTCAACTTGTCTACATGCAGCCTGTTTGAATTCTCTATCAATCCCCCCTTTGATTCTTTCACAAACTAAATCATAAAACATCAGGTATCACTGGTTAAACATTCTACAAAATAATTTCATACATGTTAATAGAGTTTCCTTCGAAAATTTGTTGATGTGTTTTGCCACATGTCCGGACTAGTAGCTTCCACACAAATTTACACCAACCCGAATTCCATCGTGGCCACAATGGAAGTCTGGTTTTAGTAGGTTAATTAACCTTATTCCAATTTAATCCAAATCAATATCTTAGTTCAACCAGTAAACAATCTTCCCTTAAGCATAACATACTCCTGTGCCATGTACAGATGGTCTGCTGGGACCTGCAAGGTGTCTCACCTGCGGGACAGCAGCTACAGCCGCCTGGTCGCAACAACATTTAATCAACATAAACAAACAATATAAAAGTAAAATAATTACAACAAATAGAATTAAACCTTCCACCAGTGAAGTTCCTATTGAACCTAGCCGTTCAGTGGCTCCACTCCACAAAGTGAATGATGGGGGTTGCTTAAGTTTTTCTACCTCCTTTTGGATATGCTCCGCTAAGTGGGTAATTTCTTCGGAGCTATCTGGGATATATGTGCAACACTCAGTTCCGAGTAGGGTGCAAGTACCTCCCTTTTCAGCCAGGATGTAATCAAGGGCCAGCCTATTCTGTAGGGCTACTGTGCGGATTGCTACCATTTCTGCATTGATTTTAACTAGGGCCTCTGAGGTATCATTGGCTACCCGTTCCACAACGGATGCCATGTTAATGGATTCCCTTGCCAGTTTGGCGGTCCCATACCCGGGGATCAGAGTGGCAAAGAACATCTCTGTTTCTGTGATAGCTCTCTTAGGATGGTGTAAATGTTCCGACAGCGACTTTATATGATACATATAAGGCACAATGTAGGCTAAATAGCAGGATCCAGTCCAATTCTGGGGCAGCCAAGGGTAGGCCTTGTAGCCACACACCCAATAGGTGCCATTATAGGCAATGAATGTTAGCTGTTTCTTTGTCAGCAACGCTCCGGGGCCTGTCCAGGCTTTTTCATCTGTTTTATTCAGAATCCCCATTACGTTAAAAATTCCCACATCGGCCCAGTTTGGACGGTTCCGTGGCTTGATTATATTATAATTCCGGGAGCAGTTACTATACCCTATATTTTGGCCTCCTTTGATGTTTCTAATCAGACAGACTGATTCCCCCGGTCTTCCTATTCCCGTTGTATTAGTGATAACAAAAAATGGGGGCCGTTTGGAATTATTGTAGCACGGTAGGTATCCCCCTTCAAAGGTAGTCAGATTGTAACCTGCTGACTTCCATTTACGTGCCCGTTTTACGTATCCTGAAACGCATTGCCTGTTTTGTTTTGATTACTTATCCACTCAGCCATTTCCGAGATATTCAAGGGAACTGGCCTCAAGGGAATCCCTCCCTTTGAGTGAATAGGAATATGCGCACACACCCAACAACTAGAAACCTTGTTTGGCATAAATGTATGACATATATAAAAAGGTATTTACATGTAATTCCCTTGCTACCCTACTATTTCCCTTTGGTGCAGAGGGTCGGCTAGTAAGAAGTAGGCCTATGCCTAGAATACCTACAATCAATAATACAGTAAATTTATACATTTTGGCAAAAAGTAATCATCCTTATTAGATTTCAGCTTCAGTTACGGGTGCTCATTTAACGTGTGAAGCGTGGATCCAGGCTTTCTTTCCTTGGACTTTAACAGCTGCCTGGGTGGTCAATAACACTTGATAAGATCCCTCCCACTTGGCACCCAAAGGTTCTTCATGCAACTTTTTCACATACACCCAGACTCCCGGGATGATGTCGTGTCCTCCTTCGGGTGGATTACCCCAAGCTGCCGATACCTGTCGGGAAACAGAACTAATAGCATTGGTTAAGTTCTGACAGTATGATAACAAAGTGTCACTCATTAAGTGAACATCAGCTTTCCGTAAATCGATAGTTCCTGGCAGCGACATGGCTCTTCCTGTTATAATTTAAAATGGGCTTAGACCTGTAGTTCTGTTCGGGGTTGCCCTAATGCTACATATCACTATTGGTAGCACCTGGGGCCATGGTGTTCCGTCTTGGTGATATTTGGCAAGCCGTTGTTTCAAAGTTCAATTCATTCGTTCTACTTGTCCTGATGATTGTGGATCATAAGGACAGTGTAAATCCCACGTAATGTTCAGTAACCTACAGACTTCTTGGCAGACAGCACCTGTGAAGTGTGTTCCCTGATCTGAGTCAATGCCACTCGGGACTCCCAATCGGGGAATGTAATCCTTACACAAGACCTTTGCAGTGTGATTGGCTGTGGCTCTTTTAGTTGGGACAGCTTCTACTCATCTAGAGAATCTGTCGACCATGACAAGAATGTTAGTGTATCCTTGGCATGAAGGAAGAGATATATAATCAACCTGCAGATGCTGGAATGGTCCGACAGGGGCAGGGGGCCTCAGTTGGGGCATTACCGTGATGGGTCCAGAATTATTTTTCTGGCAGACCACACAGCGGTCTGTTACCAGCTGGGCATGTTTTTTAAATCCCCGACCCCACCAGCTTTCCTGGAACCGTGCCGTCATTTGTTGTGAGGCCAAGTGTCCCCACGAGTGGATCTGTTGGGCTAAAAAAGGCATAAGCGCTTGTGGCGCGACTGGCTTGTCGGTAACTCTTTGTCTCCAGACACCATCTTCGCATAGCTTAATTCCTGCCTCAATCCATGTCCATTTTTCCTCTCGGAAGCACTCGCCTTGCATTGTTTGAAGTTTTCCTGTCAGAGTCCTGAGTGCTTTCAATCTGCACATCTGTGTTGGTTCTTCTGGAGGAACGCCCTGTGAGGCGGCATCTTTAGCTGCCTGGTCGGCAAGGGCATTTCCCTGTGCTTCTATGGTATTTTCCTTGGTATGGGCCTTACACTTCAGGATGGACACTTCCTGAGGTAATTGTATGACCTCCAGTAAGTCTTGGACTTCTTTTCCATTTCGGATAGGTGTACCAGCAGCAGTGAGGAATCCTCTTTTCCGCCATAACATACCAAAGTCGTGAGCGACTGCAAAAGCATAACGCGAATCTGTGTAGACATTAGCTGTCTGTCCTTTTGCTATTCGACATGCTTCTGACAGGGCCCGTAACTCGGCCTGTTGTGCTGACGTTCCTGAGGGTAAACATCCTTTTGCCACTACCTCATATAAGGTTGTAACTGCCCATCCTGCTTTTCTGGTACCATTGTCAGCAAAGGAGGAACTATCTGTAAACAGGATGAGGTCTGGGTTGTGCAGAGGCTCCTCTGCTGCTAAGGCTGCTTCTTCTGTTTCTTTTAAAATCTCCATGCAGTCATGCCCTTCACATTCTTCCCCCTCTTGCTCCCTCGATTCTGACATCGGGAGCATAGTTGCGTGATTAACTGGGCTGGCCCGGACGATATGGAGATAAGGAGCTTCCAAAACTGCTGCCCAGCGGGTCCATCTTGCTGCCGTCACCTGAGACATTCTATTCATAGACAGCAAAGCATGTACGGTGTGGGGACACTTGACAATCAGCTTTTGGTCGAGGACTAGACCCGCAGTGGTCATTACCGCTCGACATGTAGCTTCCATGGCCCTTAGGCAACTTCCCCATCCGCGGGCTACCGCATACAGTTTTGCCGAATAATAGCCAATAGGTCTTTGCCGATCCCCATGTTCTTGTGTCAGTATAACTGTCATATATCCTTCTTTCTCATGGACAAACAGGGTAAATGGCTTACCACTGTCGGGGATTCCCAGAGCCGCTGCCGAACACAAAGCCTTTTTCAAACTCAGGAAGGCCTCTTGCTTGTCTTTAGTGAGGGTGATGGCTTCTTTAGAGGCACGTTTCCCCTTTAAAATATCATTCAATGGCTGAGCAAGCTGTGTGAAGGAGTCAATCCAATTTCTGTTAAAGTTACACAATCCCAAAAAAGACCTTAGTTCCTGAATAGTGGTGTTTTTTTTAGCAGCCCAAATGGCTGCAGTTCTATCCTGGGTAAGTTCTCTCTTTCCTTGTGAAATCTTTTGTCCCAGGTATACAAAATCTTCTTGGGATATTTGTGCTTTGTCGATGCTGTTTTTATGTCCTTTCAGCCGAAGGTGATCCAGCAAAGCTCGTAAATCTTGTTCATGCTGTTCTTCCGTGTTTGAAGCTAGCAAGATATCGTCTACATATTGGATGACTGTGGATGACAGGGGAGGTAATTCTCGCAAATGGCTTTGTAAAGCCATATGGAATACTGTAGGGCTGTTGTGAAAACCCTGTGGTAACCGGGTCCAAGTATACTGTTGTCCTTGGACCGTGAAAGCAAACCACTGTCGAACCTCCGGTGCCAGAGGCACCGACCAAAATCCGTTGGCCATATCTATAACCGAGAAATATTTATGTTCCGGTTTGAGGGCATTAAAAATGGTGGAGGGATCTGCGATCAAAGGAGCTTTTTGATCAATACACTGGTTAGCTTTCCTATAATCAACAGTCAAACGCCAAGTCTCATTAGATTTCTGTACCGGCCACACGGGGCTATTGGAGGAGCTATGCGTTTTAATAAACACCCCTTGTTTCTCCAATTGCTGAATAACCGGGAAGATTCCCGCGATGGCAGTTGGACTGATGGAATACTGTTTAGTGCATGGAGGCTTGGTCCCGGTAAATGACGCAGGCTCCATCTGGAGTAGGCCACAATCATTATTATCTTGAGCCCATATCAGGTGTTCCTTCAATTCTAATTTCTTCAAAGTTCTAATTGACCATGTCACCCGACCATCCTCAAAATGCAACGATGAATCTACTTGGATTAGAATGTCCATTGCCAAAAGGGGTTGATCTACTGGGCCTATCCAGACCGGCGTGGTTAGTTCATGTGGACCCAGCCCTATAAGTACCGGTGTTGTCCTTTTAATTTCCATTTTATGGTCCCCAACTCCATAGGCTGTACGTGCCCTACCATCCAACAGCAAAAAGTCCCCATATTGTAGGAGTAAGCATGTTAATTCCGCCCCTGTGTCTAAAAGACAGTCCACATCCTTATCGCCCACCCTCACAGTTATATATAGCCCATCTCCCCTTTGTTGTATTGGTGCGAGGAGGGGGGCCAGGGTGGGCTCTAATCGTTTTTTGCTATCCCAAGTAACTCCTTCTGTTGTTGTATTGTCAGTCACTTAAATGCTTCTATGAGGTCGTTATCTTGTGACAAGCCTGGCTTGTTGGCTGAATTGTATCCCTGGCTGCGTCCTCTTCCCCAGCCACGACCTTTCTGTTTTGCCCTGCACGTCTTGGCCCAGTGACCTTCTTTCCCACAATAATGACATTTTCCAGGTAATTTTCCTAATAACTGTTTATCGGAATCCTGGGATTTCCATTCCATAGCCTGTACAGCTCGGACTTTAGCTCCCATATCCCGATCTAATTGGTTACATCGATCCACCAATGCTGCAAAGATTGTTCCTCAACCTTCCCAGTCCGGTAACACTACCTTAAGCATTTTGGACAGTTCTGGCTTTAGACCTGCCATGAAAGCTGCTTTCAGGGGTCCAAACACTTGTTCATCCATTTCCTCATCCGTATTATTCATACCCGAATGTTCTAGCCACGTGCATCTAAACCGCTCATCATACTCCAGGACCTCCTCTGTTCCTTTCTGTTGGCAGGCTGCAATTTTTCCCCAGTCTGTCTCAGCTGGACTGAAGGCTTGCAGCCAGTGTTTAATTGCCTCCCATCCTGCATCTAAATCTTGCTCATCCTGCCCCAAAGCTTCTTCTACCTTGTCGGGCAATTTTCTTCCCTGTGTTTTTGGCACCATTATGGTCAAAATTTGCACTCCGTCCCAGGGATGAAGTTGATATATATTTCTTAAGCAGTCCAATTGGTCCCACGTTTTTACTCCCCCTTTCTTTGGATTGGGCAATTCCTTGGACCATTTATCAATTTTCTCTGGGTCTGCCGGATCATGAACTAAGTATTTTTCGTACACCCTTTTCTTTGATTTTTTGGTTCCGCCCTCATCCGCAGTCTCTTCTGATTTGACTACAACTCGTCTTTTTTTAAACGGGGCAAAGCCCACCCCTAATTCATCATCCTCCAACCCTGTATCGTCGGAGGATTCAGAATCCGTATCTATTCCTCGGTCGTGTCTTCGGGTTTGCACTTTTAATTTATCCAAACATGGGTACCCTGGGAATTGATCAATACATTTTCCTTTTCCTATTACTGTCTCTTGACCTCATGATTTTTTCCATTCTTTAATTTCACCTTTAAGATCTTTAACTTCTGTTTCCAGCTTTTCAAGTTCAAGCTTTTTCTGTCGCAGCTGCGCACAAACTGCTTGCAATTGATCCTTTGTACTGGTCAGTTCTCGATCATGTTGGGAACGCATTATAATTTCATTCC
Source organism: Pristiophorus japonicus (assembly GCF_044704955.1). Lineage (NCBI taxonomy): Eukaryota > Metazoa > Chordata > Chondrichthyes > Pristiophoridae > Pristiophorus > Pristiophorus japonicus. The sequence continues at coordinate 89,897,381 of NC_091981.1, forward strand.
GCTTTCGAATCTGGCCCATAACCGCTAGGGACCATCTAGTTCGCTCTTTGTTTTTCATACGGATCGTTTTTCCCCAGACACTTTTAATCTCGTCCAAGGACCATTGTCCTTTGGCGGTTCCGTACTTTTGTTCGATCTTAATACAGGTTTTAGATAAGTTGAATTGTTGCTCTATGTATTCTTTCAACTGTTCGAGAATTAAATCTAGCGAAACTTGAGGTGGTGCCTGCCCACCTTTAACAGTTGTAGGCAATTCTTTGTTCTTGTCTCCTGCTGCCATTATACTGAGTTCTTTACTGGGGTCTCGAGTCGTAGGCCTGCTAGCCGATCAATAGGTCGGTGATTAATTAACTAACACACCGCCGAAGTTTAGACGTCTATGGGACCTCGAGCCGACTACCAACCGGAGGGTTCGCAATCCGGAGGCTTTCGGAATTGCGTAGAAGGAGAGGCGAATTTAGACTTTTGACCGAGGACTTTTATAAAGAGTCCTTACCTCAGTATGTAGGTCCGATGTCCAAAATTCAGTTTCATTCCTCAGCATTCCTGTTCGTGATGCCAAAATTGTTAGATCTCTTAATTTCCAATGAAATACGAACTCCGATTGTAGTTTTAACTTCTTTATTTTTGGCAGACAGCAGTAACAAGTTCTTGGCTTTAAGCCAGGTCTTTGTCCTTCTGAGACCACATGGTCAAAATGGCTGTACTTATACCTGGATCAATTTACAGAAAAGAACTCGCCTTCTTTGACCTTATTGGCTCAATTAATAGTCTTTTAACCTTTTAATTGGCTCGCTACCCAAGGTCCTAAAATGTCAAGTTGATTGATGACTTAATGCAACATGCTGAACTGCACGGAGTCAATGGAATCTGTGTTTTCTCAACTTATCTAAATGCAGCCTGTTTGAATTTTCTATCATTCTAGCAGCAAAACTGATTTTGATAGATCTGAAGTTGTAGAATTCCTCAAAATGGGAGGTTGGTATTAATGGGCCCGTTTCAGGCGGGAGGCAATTTCTACCCCTTACATAGGTAAAAGCAGGCCTTACACCTGCTTTTACCAGGCGTAAAAATTTCACAGGCATTCACTGGGCAGAAGTTGCGCAAATAGCCCAACTTTCTGCCCGCAGATGCCCTTTTCCCGGGGAAGCAGAGGATCTGTCAAGAGAATTGTCAAGAGAATTCTTGACAGATCATAAGTTCTGGGTTTTAGCGCCTGTGCAGGGCATGCTTAAACCCGGAACTTGCGGGGTCCATACGGGCGCATATGCACCTTGTTCACGCACTAAGGGACCGCAAATTACGGCCCTAAACAATACTCTAGTAGAGGCCTAACCAGCGATTTGTAAAGGTTTAGCATGATGTTCTTGCTTTTGTATTCAATGTCCCTATTTACAAAGCTAAGTATCTCATAAGCTTTCTCAACTGCCTGAGTAACTTGCGCTGCCACCTTCAAGGATTTGTGAATATGCACCCTCAGGTCCTTCTGCTTTTGCACCCCCCTCAAAATAGCACCATTTAGATTATACTGCCTCTGCATTTTGTTTTTTCGCATTAAATTACATCTACCATGTTTCTGCCCATTTCACCAGTCTGTCTATATCCTCCAGTGCGCCAGTGCAGCCTTCGGCTGCCTGAGGAAAAGAGTGTTCGAAGGTCAGGCCCTCCAATCTGCCATCAACCTCATGGTCTACAGGGCTGTAGTGATACCCACTCTCCTAGATTACTCAGAGATGTGGACCATATACAGTAGACACCTCAAATCGCTGGAGAAATGCCACCAACAATGTCTCCGCAAGATCCTGGGAGGACAGACGCACCAACGTTAGCGTCGTCGACCAGGCCAACATCGCCAGCGTCGAAGCACTGACCACACTCGACCAGCTCCGCTAGACGGGCCACATTGTTCACATGCCTGACCCAAAGCAAACGCTCTACTCAGAACTCCTACACGGCAAATGAGCCCAAGGTGGGCAGAGGGAATGTTTCAAGGAAACCCTCAAAGCCTCCTTGATAAAATGCAACAGCCCCACCGACACCTGTGAGTCCCCGGCCAAAGACAATCCTAAGTGGAGGAAGTGCATCTGGGAGGGCGCTGGGCACCTCAAGTCCCATCGCTGAGAGCCTGGAGAAACCAAATGCAGGCAGCAGAAGGAGTGTGCGGCAAATCAGTCCCACCCACCCTATCCTTCAATGACTGTCTGTCCTACCTGTGACAGAGACTGTAATTTCCGTATAGGACTGTTCAGTCAGCTAAGAACTCATTTTTAGAGTGGAAGCAAGTCTTCCTCGATTTAGAGGGACTGCCTATGATGATGATAATGATGACTATCCTGTTCACTATTGACTATATTGCCAAGTCTTGTATCATCCACAAACTTTTAAATTGTACTCACTATACCCAAGTTCAGGTCATTTACATATAACAAGAAAAGGAATGGTCCTAATACTGACCCCTTGTGGTGGGGGTGGGGGGGTGGGGGGGCACTACATACTTCCCTCCGGTCAGAAAAACATCCATTCACCACTACTCTTTGCTTCCTATCCCTTAGTTAATTTTGTACCCAAGTTACCACCATCCGTTGCGAATAAGTCTGTCATGTAGTACTTTATCAAATGCCTTTTGAAAGTCCATATATGCAACATCTACTGCACTACCATCATCAACCCTGTTGGTTACTTCAGCGAAGACCAAATCCATGCTGGCTATCCCTTATTAACCCATGCTTCTTCAAGTGAGACTTCTTCAAGTCCTTGCCAATGGTCTCAAGTAATTTGGTGACCAGTGATCTTAGACTGAGTGGCCTCTAGTTACCAGGTTTAACACTCTCCCCTTTTTTCAACAGGGGTATAACAGGGGTATAATCCTCCAGTCCTCTAGCATCACTCCCATATGAAAGGAGGATTGAAAGATTGTAGTCAGAGCTTCTTCTATCTCTACCCTAGCTTCCCTCAGCAGCTACCAAGGACGCATCCCATCTGGACAGGATGACATATTAAATTTGAGTCATACCAACGTATTTTCCACTTATTTTTATCCCATCCAATATCGCTATTCCCCTCTCCTCCACTGTAACATTAACTTCATCCTTTTCTTTTGTGAAGACAAATGCTAATACTCATTTACTACGTCCATTATGCCCTCTGCCTCGACAAGAAGATTTCCTTTTTTGTCCATAATCAGCCCCACCATTCCTTTATCTAAGATTTTACTTTTTATATATTGATAAAAGATTTTTGGGTTCCCTGTTATGTTACCTGCTAATCTTTTCTCATACTCTCTCTTCGCCCTTCTTATATCTTTTCAATTTCTCTCTGCACTCTCTGCATTTTGCATGGTTTTCTATTGTATTCCATACCAAACATTTGTCTAAACCTTTTTCTTATTTTAACCTCTATTTTCTGTGTCATCCAGGGAGCTCTAGCTTTGGATGTCTCAGTTGATTATTGGCTTTATTCGAGGAGGGAGATTGACCTGTTCTTGGCTGGAGCAAACACCGCATCATACAGAAGGTAAGTAAATGTATGCATCATCAATGTCCGAGGGGGAGTGCTTGCTAGTGCTGTTAGGCAGGGGTTAAACTAATATGGCAGGGGGATGGGAACCTATTCAGGGAAACAGAGGAAAGTAGAATGGGGAAGAAGCAAAAAATACAAAGAAAAGTAAAAGTGGAGGGCAGAGAAACCCAAGGCAAAAAGCATAAAGGGCCATATTACAGCAAAATTCTAAAGGGGCAAAGTGTGTTAAAAAGACAAGCCTGAAGGCTCTGTGCCTCAATGCAAGGAGTATTCGTAATAAGGTGGACGAATTAACTGTGCAGGCAGCAATTCACAAATATGATTTAATTGGCAGCACAGAGACATGGCTCTAGGGTGACCAAGACTGGGAATTCAACATTCAGGGGTATTCAATATTCAGGAAGGATAGACAGAAAGTAAAAGGAGGTGGGGTGGTGTTGCTGGATAAAGAGGAAATTAACGCAATAGTAAGGAGGGGCATTAGTATGGATGATGTGGAATCGGTATGGTGGAGCTACGGAATACCAAAGGGCAGAAAACGCTGGTGGGAGCTGTGTACAAATCACCAAATAGTAGTTGTGAGGTTGGGGACAGCATCAAACAAGAAATTAGGGATGCGTGCAATAAAGGTACAGCAGTTATCATGGGCAACTTTAATCTACATATAGATTGGGCTAACCAAACTGGTAGCAATGCGGTGGAGGAGGATTTCCTGGAGTGTATTAGGGATAGTTTTCTAGACCAATATGGCGAGTAACCAACTAGAGGTCTGGCCATCCTAGACTGTGTGATGTGTAATGAGAAAGGACTAATTAGCAATCTTGTTGTGCGAGACCCCTTGGGGAAGAATGACAATAATATGGTAGAATTCTTTATTGAGATGGAGAGTGACACAGTTAATTCAGAGACTAGGGTCCTGAACTTAAGGAAAGGTAACTTCGATGGTATGAGATGTGAATTGGCTAAAGTAGACTGGCGAATGATACTTCAAGGGTTGATGGTGGATAGGCAATGGCAAACATTTAAAGATCACATGGATAAAGTTCAACAATTCTACATCCCTGTCTGGAGTAAAAATAAAACAGGGAAGGTGGCTCAAACGTGGCTAACAAGGGAAATTAAGGATAGTGTTAGATCCGAGGAAGAGGCATATAAATTGGCCAGAAAAAGCAGCAAACCAGAGGACTGGGAGAAATTTAAAATTCAGCACAGGAGGACAAAGGGTTTAATTAGGAGGGGGAAAATAGAGTATCAGAGGAAGCTTGCCAGGAACATAAAAACTGACTGCCAAAGCTTCTATAGATACGTGAAGAGAAAAAGAATAGTGAAGACAAACGTAGGTCCTTTGCAGACAGATTCAGGTGAATTTATAATGGGGAACAAAGAAATGGCAGATAAGTTGAACAAATACTTTGGTTCTGTCTCCACGAAGATAGACGCAAATAATCTTTCGGAAATAGTAGGGGACCGAGGGTCTAGAGAGAAGGAGGAACTGAAGTAAATCCTTATTAGTCATGAAATTGTGTGAGGGAAATTGATGGGATTGAAGGCCAATACATCTCCAGGGCCTGATGGTCTGTTTCCCAAAGTACTTAAGGAAGTTGCCCTAGAAATAGTGGATGCATTGATGATCATTTTCCAACAGTCTGTCGATTCTGGATTAGTTTCCTATGGACTGGAGGGTAGCAAATGTAACACCACTTTTTAAAAAAGGAGGGAGAGAGAAAACGGGTAATTCTAGACAGGTTAACCTGACTCAGTAGTTGGGAAAATGCTGGAATCAATCAATCAGTGCATTTGGAAAGCAGTGACAGGATCAGTCCATGTCAACATGGATTTATGAAAGGGAAATTATGCTTGACAAATCTTCTAGAATTTTTTGAGGATGTAACTAGTAGAGTAGACAGGGGAGAACCAGTGGATGTGGTGTATTTGGACTTTCAAAAGGCTTTTGACAAGGTCCCACACAAGAGATTGGTGTGCAAAATTAAAGCACATGGTATTGGGGGAAATGTACTGACGTGGATAGAGAACTGTTTGGCAGACAGGAAGCAGAGAGTCAGGATAAATAGGTCCTTTTCAGAATGGGAGGCAGTGACTAGTGGGGTACCGCAGGGCTCAGTGCCGTGACCCCAGCTATTTACAATATACATTAATGATTTAGATGAAGGAATTGGGTGCAATATCTCCAAGTTTGCAGATGATACTAAGCTGGGTTGCGGTGTGAGTTGTGAGGAGGATGCGAAGAGGCTGCAGGGTGAATTGGACAAGTTATATGAGTAGGTAAATGCATGGCAGATGCAGTATAATATGGATAAATATGAGGTTATCCACTTTGGTGGCAAAAATACGAAGGCAGAATATTATCTGAATGGCGGCAGATTAGGAAAAGGAGAGATGCAGCGAGACCTGGGTATCATGGTAAATCAGTCATTGAAAGTTGGCATGGAGGTACAGCAGGTGGTGAAGAAGGCAAATGGTATGTTGGCCTTCATAGCTAGGGGAATTAAGTATAGGAGCAGGGAGGTCTTACTGCAATTGTACAGGGCCTTGATGAGGCCTCACCTGGAATATTGTGTTCAGTTTTGCTCTCCTAATCTGAGGAAGGACGTTCTTGATATTGAGGGAGTGCAGCGAATGTTCACCAGACTGATTCCCAGGATGGCAGGATGGATATATGAGGAGAGACTGGATCGACTGGTCCTGTATTCACTGGAGTTTAGAAGGATGAGAGGGGATCTCATAGAAACATACAAAATTCTGATGGCACTGAACATGTTAGATGCAGGAAGAATGTTCCCGATGTTGGGAAAGTGCAGAACCAGGGGACACAGTCTAAGGATAATGGATAAGCCATTTAGGACTGAAATGAGGAGAAACTTCTTCATTCAGAGAGTTGTGAACCTGTGGAATTCCCTAATGCAGAGAGTTGTTGATGCATGTTCATCGGATATATTGAAGAGGAAGTTAGATATGGCCCTTACGGCTAAAGGGATCAAGGGGTATGGAGAGAAAGCAGGAAAGGGGTACTGAGGTGAATGATCAGCCATGATCTTATTGAATGGCCTACTCCTGCGCCTATTTTCTATGTTTATATGTTTCCAGAATGGTTTGGATTTTTTTCCTTTATAGCCATGTTATTCACCCTCTCACAGGAGATTACATGGCTGGTGGAGCAGTGAGTGGGGGGATGGTGTGGTGTTAGTAACGGTCTAGTCATGATAGAAACATAGAAACATAGAAAATAGGTGCAGGAGTAGGCCATTCGTCCCTTCGAGCCTGCACCGCCATTCAATAAGATCATGGCTAATAATTCCCTCAGTTCCTCTTTCATGCTTTCTCTCCATACCCCTTGATCCCCTTAGCCGTAAGGGCCATATCTAACTCCCTCTTGAATATATCCAATGAACTGGCATCAACAACTCTCTGCGGCAGGGAATTCCATAGGTTAACAACTCTCTGAGTGAAGAAGTTTCTCCTCATCTCAGTACTAAATGGCCTACCCTTTATCCTGAGCCTATGTCCCCTGGTTCTGGACTTCCCCAACATTGGGAACATTCTTCCCGCATCGAACCTGTCCAGTCCCGTCAGAATCTTATAAGTTTCTATGAGATCCCCTTCTAAACTCCAGTGAATAAAGGTCCAGTTGAACCAGTCTCTCCTCATATGAAAGTCCAGCCATCCCTCAAATCAGTCTGGTGAACCTTTGCTGCACTCCTTCAATAACAAGAACATCATTCCTCAGATTAAGAGAACAAAACTGAACACAATATTCCAGATGAGGCCTCACTAAGGCCCTGTACAACTGCAGTAAGACCTCCCTGCTCCTATACTCAAATCCCCTAACTATGGAAGCCAACATACCATTTGCCTTCTTCACCACCTGCTGGACCTGCATGCCCACTTTCAGTGACTGATGAATCATGAGACTCAGGTCTCGTTGCATCTCCCCTTTTCCTAATCTGCTGCCATTCAGATAATATTCTGCATTCGTGTTTTTGCCCCCAAAATGGATAACCTCACATTTATCCACATTATACTACATCTGCCATGCATTTGCCCACTCACCTAACCTGTCCAAGTCACCCTGCAGCCTCTTAGCGTTCTCCTCACAGCTCACCCCTCCACCCAGTTTAGTGTCATCCACAAACTTGGAGCTATTACACTCAATTCCTTCATCTAAATCATTAATGTATATTGTAAACAGCTGGGGTCCCAGCACTGAGCCCTGCGACACTCCACTTGTCACTGCCTGCCATTCTGAAAAGGACCCGTTTATTCCGACTCTCTAATTCCTGTCTGCCAACCAGTTCTCTATCCACGTCAGTACATTACCCCCAATAACATGCACTTTAATTTTGCACACCAATCTCTTGTGCGGGACCTTGTCAAAAGTCTTTTGAAAGTCCAAATACACCACACCCACTGGTTCTCCCTTGTCCACTCTGATAGTTATATCCTCAAAAAATTCCAGAAGATTTGTCAAGCTTGATTTCCCTTTCATAAATCCATGCTGACTTGGTCTGCTCCTGTCACTGCTTTCCAAATGCGCTGGTATTTCATCCTTAGTGATTGATTCCAGCATTTTCCCAACTACTGAGTCAGGCTAACCTGTCTATAATTATCCGTTTTCTCTCTCCCTCCTTTTTTAAAAAGTGGTGTTACATTAGCTACCCTCCAGTCCATAGGAACTGATTCAAAGTCGATAGACTGTTGGAAAATGATCATCAATGCATCCACTATTTCTAGGGCCACTTCCTTAAGTACTCTGGGATGCAGACTATCAGGCCCCGGGGATTTATCGACCTTCAATCTCATCAATTTCCCTAACACAATTTCCCGCTTAATAAGGATATCCTTCAGTTCCTTCTTCTCACTAGACCCACTGTCCCCTAGTACATTTGAAAGATTATTTGTGTCTTCCTTCGTGAAGACAGAACCAAACTATTTGTTCAATTGGTCTGCCATTTCATTTTTCCCCATTATGAATTCACCTGAATCCGACTGCAAGGAACCTATGTTTGTCTTCACTAATCTTTTTCTCTTTACATATTTATAGAAGCTTTTGCAGTCAGTTTTTATGTTCCCTCAAGCTTCCTCTCGTACTCTATTTTCCCCCTCTTAATTAAACCCTTAGTCCTCCTCTGTTGAATTCTAAATTTCTTCCAGTCCTCAGGTTTGTGCTTTTGCTAGCCAATTTATATCTCTCTTCCTGGCTTTAACACTATCCTTAATTTCCCTTGTTCGCCATGGTTGAGCCACCTTCCCGGGTTTATTTTTACTCCAGACAGGGATGTACAATTGCTGATGTTCATCCATGTGTTCTTTAAATGTTTGCCATTGCTTATCCACCGTCAACCCCTTAAGTATCCTTTCCCAGTCTATTCTAGTCAATTCACTCCTCATACCATCGAAGTTACCTTTCCTTAAGTTCAGGACCCTGGTTTCCGAATTAACCGTGTTACTCTCCAGCTTAATAAAGAATTCTACCATATTATGGTCACTCTTCTCCAAGGGGCCTCGCACAACAAGAATGCTAATTCGTCCCTTCTCATTACACATCACCCAGACTAGGATGGCCAGCTCTCGAGTTGGTTCCTCGACGTATTAGTCTAGAAAATCATCCCTAATACACTCCAGGAAATCCTCCTCCACCGCATTGCTACCAGTTTGGTTAGCCCAATTAATATGTAGATTAAAGTCGCTGATGATAACTGCTGTACCTTTATTGTACACATCCCTAATTTCTTGTTTGATGCTGTCCCCAACCTCACTACTACTGTTTGGTGGTCTGTACACAACTCCCACTAGCGTTTTCTGCCCTTTGGAATTCGGCAGCTCCTCCCATACAGATTCTGCATCATCCAGGCTAATGTCTCTCCTTACTATTGCATTAATTTCCTCTTTAACCAGCAACGCCACCCCGTCTCCTTTTCCTCTCTGCCTATCCTTCCTAAATGTTGAATACCCCTGGCTGTTGAGTTCCCAGCCTTGGTCACCCTGGAGCCATGTCTCCGTGATGCCAATTACATCATATTCGTTAACTGCTGTCTGCGAAGTTAATTCGTCCACCTTATTCCGAATACTCCTCGCATTGAGGCATAGAGCCTTCAGGCTTGTCTTTTTAACACACTTTGCCCCTTTAGAATTTTTCTGTAATATGGCCCTTTTTGTTTTTTGCCTTGGGTTTCTCTGCCCTCCACTTTTACTATTCTACTTTCTATCTTTTGCTTCTGCCTCCATTTTATTTCGCTCTGTCTCCCTGCATAGGTTCCCATCTCCCTCCCCAACAGCACCAGCAACACTCCCTGTAGGACATTGGTTCTCGTCCTGCCCAGGTGCACACCATCCGGTTTGTACTGGTCCCACCTCCCCCAGAACCGGTTCCAATGTGCCAGGAATTTGAATCCCTCCCTCTTGCACCACTCCTCAAGCCACGTATTCTTCTGAGCTATCCTGCGATTCATACTCTGCCTAGCAGGTGGCAATGGTAGCAATCCTGAGATTACTACCTTTGAGGTCCTACTTTTTAATTTAGCACCTAGCCCCCTAAATTCATCTCGTGGGAACCTCATCCTGTTTTATACTATATATTTGGTACCTATATGCACCACGACAACTGGTTGTTCACCCTCCCTTTTCAGAATGTCCTGCGCCCGCTCCGAGACATCCTTGACCCTTGCACCAGGGAGGCAACATCCCATTCTGCAGTCTCGGTTGCGGCCGCAGAAACGCCTATCTATTCCCCTTACAATCGAATCCCCTATCACTATAGTTCTCCCACTCTTTTTCCTGCCTTCCTGTGCAGTCGAGCCACCTACGCTGCCATGAACTTAGCTGCTGCTGCTCCCCCCGATGAGTCTTCCCCCTCAACAGTACCCAAAGTGTTTGCAGGGGGATGATCGCAGAGGACCCCTGCACTACCTTCCTTGCACTGCTCTTCCTGCTGGTCACGCATTTACTATCTGGCTGTGTACGCTTTATCTGCGGTGAGACCAACTCGCTAAACGTGCTATTCACGTCATTCTCAGCATCGTAGATGCTCCAGAGTGCTCCAGTGCCGCAATGCGGTCCGTCAGGAGATGGAGGCGGATACACTTCCCGCACACGTAGTCATCAGGGACACCGGAAGCGTCCCTGACTTCCCACATAGTACAGGAGGAGCATAACACGTGTCCGAGCTCTCCTGCCATGTCTTAACCCTTAGATTAACTTAAATTGGCAACAACAATGCTAAATGTTATTTACTGATATAGAAAAGAAGAAAAACTACTCACCAATCACCAGCCAATCACTTACCCCCTTGGCTGTGATGTCACCTTTCGATTTCCTTCTTCTTCTTTTTTGCAACCCTGCTGCAGCTACACAACAAAAATCAAGAAAACAGAGCTTGTGGGCGGAAACCACGAACAATTATACCCGTACAAAATAAAAGGTGTGAGCACAAATCCAGTGAGACACAATGGTCTACTCGGCGAGCAATCAATTGGACCATGGCATGCTGAAAGATTCAGGCACCTGGAGCACTCTGGCCATTTACTGGTAGATCCCGCAAAATGCTTGCTATATATTTGTGTTATATAATACTATCGTTGGTAATGGCAACATTGGACTCTAAAGGGCCTACTTTAACCCCTCCCGCCAAGCGGGAACAGTAGCTTGCGCCATATTTCCTACGTGGTCTCCTCCCGCCATTTTTATTTGCCTGTCTAAAGGCACGGAAAGGCCACCTGACCCAGAGGAACAGGGGCCTAATTTAAATGGCCGCGCGGTGTCCTGCTGTCGTCTGGGTGAGCAGGTTATTTTAATCGTGGACCCACGCGGTTTCCGACCCAGCAGCAAATGCGAACGGCAGTGAGAATCCGGGCTCATATATGTTCTTTATTATATTCAATAAATAAATATATAAAATGTAATAGTTCCTCGTGTGCCAGGAAGAGCAGGAATGCTGGCCCCACAATAATACCTTGGGCCTTCCCTGCCCTGCGCTTACATCCCCCCTGCCCCCCCCCCCCCCCACACCCTGCATATCGTGGACGTGCTGATTTCTCTCCATAATCCCTACTTACCTTGCCGGGTCCCTGGTGGCAGCCTAAACTCCCACCATTTTGATTCCCACTTGCCGGCAGTGATGTCATTCCCTTTGGCTTCAGGCGGGAGTCAGAATCGGATGCAAATGGGGTCCGAGTGTTAAAATCTCCTGGGTCTCCCACTGTAGGGGTGGCCAGTTTACCATCTGCTATGGCCCCTGCACCCCCAATTCCTGCCCCCAATTGCAAGCAGTCCTGAAGTGATTATCGAGTCTCGCAGCTACCGTAATAGCTGGGTTAAAATAGCGCGTATAAGAACATTACAGAATGTTACCAGGCAATTTTTCAAAATCTAACCGGAGAGTTCAGGCATAATGTATTCTTCTGCACAAAGCAAATGTGTTTACTGTAATTGGTGAAAGGCTAGTAACCATGGCTGAACTTGTGGCCTTTGTATATTTGGAAGACATTTAACCATGGTGCTTAATGAGATTGCACATATTATTTGTGTTTGTGACCTGAGGAAAGCAGGGTATTGGAAAGGATTTCTTCAGGAAAAGTAGTCGATGATGGATGGTCAGGGCTTCAAAGGATGGTGTTTCCAAGACTGTGCTGCCCTTGAACACTGCACTGTGGTGCCAGCATTGGCTGTGAGGCATAACCTTCTGACTCTGAGCATTACAAATGTAACCACCAATATTTATGCACAGCAGGCTAACTAGGATTTACTTTCTACAAGGAAATATTCATTAATCTGTTGCTCAATTGCTTCCCCTGTAATTTTTTTTGGCTCAAAAACATTCACCTTTAGTTTCATTTGGACTGCCTTAGTAAAGCAACCTTTTACAGTCTATAGGGACTTCACTTCTCCAGTTATACCATAGACATAAGCTATGAACTCTTTATGTGCTTTTAACAATGCTTCTTTTTACTCTTTGAATAATTTGAGTTAACAATTAGTATGTCCCTGACGACTACGTGTGCGGGAAGTGTATCCGCCTTCAGCTCCTGACGGACCGCGTTGCAGAGTTGGAGCTGAGGGTGGATTCACTCTGGAGCATCCACGATGCTGAGAATGATGTGAGTAGCATGTGTAGCGAGTTGGTCTTATCGCAGGTGAATGGTCCACAGCCAGATAGGGAATGGAAGACCAGCAGGAAGAGCAGTGCAAGGAAGGTAGTGCAGGGGTCCTCTGTGGGCATCCCCCTGCAAAACAGATACACTGCTTTGAGTACTGTTGAGGGGGATGACTCATTAGGGGAGGGCAGCAGCAGCCAAGTTCATGGCACCGTGGCTGGCTCTGTTGCACAGGAGGGCAGGAAAAAGAGTGGGAGAGCGATAGTGTTAGGGGATTCAATTGTAAGGGGAATAGATAGGCATTTCTGCGGTCGCAACCGAGACTCCAGGATAGTATGTTGCCTCCCTGGTGCAAGGGTCAAGGATATCTCGGAGCGGGTGCAGGACATTCTAAAAAGGGAGGGAGAACAGCCAGTTGTCGTGGTGCACATTGATACCAACAACATAGGTAAAAAAAGGGATGAGGTCCTACGAAACGAATTTAAGGAGCTAGGAGCTAAAGTAAAAAGTAGGACCTCAAAAGTAGTAATCTCAGGATTGCTACCAGTACCACGTGCTAGTCAAAGTAGGAATCGCAGGATAGCACAGATGAATACGTAGCTTGAGCAGTGGTGCAGCAGGGAGGGATTCAAATTCCTGGGGCATTGGAACCTGTTCTGGGGGAGGTGGGATCAGTACAAATCGGACGGTCTGCACCTGGGCAGGACCGGAACCAATGTCCTAAGGGGAGTGTTTGGTGGTGCTGTTGGGGAGGAGTTAAACTAATATGGCAGGGGGACGGGAACCAATGCAGGGAGACAGAGGGAAACAAAAAGGAGACAAAAGCAAAAGGCAGAAAGGAGATGGGGAAAAGTGGAGGGCAGAGAAACCCAAGGCAAAGAACAAAAAGGGCCACTGTACAGCAAAATTCTAAAAGGGCAAAGGGTGTTAAAAAAAACAAGCCTGAAGGCTTTGTGTCTTAATGCAAGGAGTATCCGGAATAAGGTGGATGAATTAACCGTGCAAATAGATGTTAACAAATATGATGTGATTGGGATTACGGAGACGTGGCTCCAGGATGGTCAGGGCTGGGAACTCAACATCCAGGGGTATTCAACATTCAGGAAGGATAGAATAAAAAGGAAAAGGAGGTGGGGTAGCATTGCTGGTTAAAGAGGAGATTAATGCAATAGTTAGGAAGGACATTAGCTTGGATGATGTGGAATCTATATGGGTAGAGCTGCAGAACACCAAAGGGCAAAAAAAGTTATTGGGAGTTGTGTACAGACCTCCAAACAGTAGTAGTGATGTTGGGGAGGGTATCAAACAGGAAATTAGGGGTGCATGCAATAAGGGTGCAGCAGTTATAATGAGTGACTTTAATATGCACATAGATTGGGCAAACCAAACTGGAAGCAATACGGTGGAGGAGGATTTCCTGGAGTGCATAAGGGATGGTTTTCTAGACCAATATGTCGAGGAACCAACTAGGGGGGAGGCCATCTTAGACTGGGTGTTGTGTAATGAGAGAGGATTAATTAGCAATCTCGTTGTGCGAGGCCCCTTGAGCAGAGTGACCATAATATGGTGGAATTCTGCATTAGGATGGAGAATGAAACAGTTAATTCAGAGACCATGGTCCAGAACTTAAAGAAGGGTAACTTTGAAGGTATGAGGCGTGAATTGGCTAGGATAGATTGGCGATGATACTTAAGGGGTTGACTGTGGATGGGCAATGGCAGACATTTAGAGACCGCATGGATGAACGACAACAATTGTGCATTCCTGACTGGCGTAAAAATAAAAAAGGGAAGGTGGCTCAACCATGGCTATCAAGGGAAATCAGGGATAGTATTAAAGCCAAGGAAGTGGCATACAAATTGTCCAGAAATAGCAGCGAACCTGGAGACTGGAAGAAATTTAGAACTCAGCAGAGGAGGACAAAGGCTTTGATTAGGGCAGGGAAAATGGAGTACGAGAAGAAGCTTGCAGGGAACATTAAGACGGATTGCAAAAGTTTCTATAGATATGTAAAGAGAAAAAGGCTAGTAAAGACAAACGTAGGTCCCCTGCAGTCAGAATCAGGGGAAGTCATAACGGGGAACAAAGAAATGGCGGACCAATTGAACAACTACTTTGGTTCGGTATTCACTGAGGAGGACACTAACAATCTTCCGGATATAAAAGGGGTCAGAGGGTCTCGTAAGGGGAAGGAACTTAGGGAAATCCTTATTAGTCAGGAAATTATGTTGGGGAAATTGATGGACTGCATCCCAGAGTACTTAAGGAGGTGGCCTGGGAAATAGCGGATGCATTGACAATCAGTTTCCAACATTCCATTGACTCTGGATCAGTTCCTATCGCGTGGACGGTAGCCAATGTAACCCCACTTTTTAAAAAAGCAGGGAGAGAGAAAACAGGGAATTATAGACCAGTCAGCCTGACATCGGTAGTGGGTAAAATGATGGAATCAATTATTAAGGATATCATAGCAGCGCATTTGGAAAGAGGTGACATGATAGGTCCAAGTCAGCATGGATTTGTGAAAGGGAAATCATGCTTGACAAATTTTCTGGAATTTTTTGAGGATGTTTCCAGTAGAGTGGACAAGGGAGAACCAGTTGATGTGGTATATTTGGACTTTCAGAAGGCTTTCGACAAGGTCCCACACAAGAGATTAATGTGCAAAGTTAAAGCACATGGGATTGGGGGTAGTGTGCTGACATGGATTGAGAACTGGTTGTCAGACAGGAAGCAAAGAGTAGGAGTAAATGGGTACTTTTCAGAATGGCAGGCGGTGACTAGTGGGGTACCGCAAGGTTCTCTGCTGGGGCCCCAGCTGTTTACATTGTACATTAATGATTTGGATGAGGGGATTAAATGTAGTATCTCCAAATTTGCGGATGACACTAAGTTGGGTGGCAGTGTGAGCTGTGAGGAGGATGCTATGAGGCTGCAGAGCGACTTGGATAGGTTAGGTGAGTGGGCAAATGCATGGCAGATATAATATGGATAAATGTGAGGTTGTTCACTTTGGTGGTAAAAACAGAGAGACAGACTATTATCTGAATGGTGACAGATTAGGAAAAGGGGAGGTGCAACGAGACCTGGGTGTCATGGTACATCAGTCATTGAAGGTTGGCATGCAGGTACAGCAGGCAGTTAAGAAAGCAAATGGCATGTTGGCCTTCATAGCGAGGGGATTTGAGTACAGGGGCAGGGAGGTGTTGCTACAGTTGTACAGAGCCTTGGTGAGGCCACACCTGGAGTATTGTGTACAGTTTTGGTCTCCTAACCTGAGGAAGGACATTCTTGCTATTGAGGGAGTGCAGCGAAGGTTCACCAGACTGATTCCCGGGATGGCGGGACTGACTTATCAAGAAAGATTGGATCAATTGGGCTTGTATTCACTGGAGTTCAGAAGAATGAGAGGGGGCCTCATAGAACGTTTAAAATTCTGATGGGTTTAGACAGGTTAGATGCAGGAAGAATGTTCCCAATGTTGGGGAAGTCCAGAACCAGAGGTCACAGTCTAAGGATAAGGGATAAGCCATTTAAGACCGAGATGAGGAGAAACTTCTTCACCCAGAGAGTGGTGAACCTGTGGAATTCTCTACCACAGAAAGTTGATGAGGCCAATTCACTAAATATATTCAAAAAGGAGTTAGATGTAGTCCTTCCTACTAGGGGGATCAAGGGGTATGGCGAGAAAGCAAGAATGGGGTACTGAAGTTGCATGTTCAGCCATGAACTCATTGAATGGCGGTGCAGGCTAGAAGGGCCGAATGGCTTACTCCTGCACCTATTTTCTATGTTTCTATGTATCGACTTGAAATTAGACCTGCTTTATTGTGAAAATGTTCATACTTAATTAATAAAGAATCTAAATGCTAGATTTTGCATTCTAAAAAGGTCTCTATAACTATTCTGCATTGCTCGGGAGGGGGGTCAACTCGGTCCGATTTCTGCAACAGTTTGATCTGCCATGATCTCATTGAATGGTGGTGCAGGCTCAAAGGGCCGAATGGCCTACTCCTGCACCTATTTTCTATGTTTCCATGTTTCTACACCAGCACGCATCTTGCCAAACTCACCATGCTGGGCCTTTTTATAGGCCTCCCCACGCTGCCTCACTGACGCTGCTCGATCTCCTGCTGCCTCTCGATGATGCTCCAGACATTATGAGTGTGGAGCAGGCTTGATAGATGAGTTTTTTTTTTGCTCCCTATCATATCCGTATGATTCGTGTTTATCAGCTGAGTCATTATTGAATGGCCTGAACAAATGCTGATTCAATTTGTTTATGAGCTGCATATTCAGATTCAATTATGTGCACACGTCACTTGTATTAAATTAGGCAAACTTTAAGTGTCGTATTGACACTAAATGGTGGCATGATTTTGAACTGTCAACACTAGGAAGCAATTATATTCCTATATTTTTCAAGTTCACACCAGCAGCGAAGTATGGCACCTGGCACCAGCACATATTGGAAAATTACAGGCTGACTTTTCATATGTTTCTGTCGAAAATTTCAACTTAAGTTTATGAAAATGACTGCACCTTGTGGATAAAGTAAGACTTAGAGAAATTATAATTGTATATTTATTCCATTTCAACAATGTTATTCCCATATACAAACTTGTTAAGTCTTCAGAAATGATTCCTTTCTCCCAAGAATTCTATACAAACGATGACAGCACCTGCATTTCTTGGCAACAACATTCTTAACATTTGAAAGATTTCTGAAAAAGCATCTTTAGCAACAAGTGTAAGCGCAATGTTGAAACAATTACCTGGCATCTGGATACAATAGAGTAAACAGGAAGCAGTAGCTTCTTCCTGTAAACAAGACTGTCTGCAAACATCTTTCAAACATTAAGTAACATTTTGGGGAGATGGCTCTGCTTTAAGGAAGAGACTACCTTCTAGTTGAATGTTACTTCCTGTTTCATGTTGCATTCACAACCAAATTTGAAAGTATACATTGCAAATGTGCTTCCTGCACTAATGCAATTATGAAGTAAGTATGGACATTTACTTAGTTCTCCAAACTGATTTTTTTTTAAGTTGCCATGGCAACAATCCCAATTACAACAGCATCTAGTATTAATTAAACATTGGATCAGCATTACATTCAAATGGCAATATGTGAAATGATGAGGACTGCAGTCGCAATCGTATACTGAAATAAAGCAAGTATTTACTTTAAAAATTGCCACAAATTGAGAATTATGCTTTGTCCCTACATGTTCATTATTTTGGACTTCTTAATAATCACTAGTGGAAATATCCCATACTTAATTATTTTTTTAGATGTTGTAGCATAAAAATATATACAGATTTTAAATGTTACAAAGAGCCTTCATTACTTAAAGGTTCGTCCTTTTATGTTTGTTATGAGAAAAATAAAAGCATAATTTGCACAACTTATCGATCAAAGCTTGTAACATCTATATGGGCAGAATAGAAATAGTGTAGTGACCGAAAGTGAATATCTTTTCAAAGTCTACAGTACACAGTGAATAAAATGTTATGCTGACATACATATCATGTTGGAGCTGAAACCATCTGTAGCATACATAAAGCTGCTGTTCCTTTCTGAGATGATGGAAAATGAATATAGACATATCACAATCATACTTTGTGCTTCTCTCAAATATTGCTCTATTTTTCAAGTTTGATGCAACTTACCCAGTACAGTAGTTGATAGTGACACATCCTGAGACAGATGGGAATGAATTTGCTTCTTTTAGACAGTGTATATTGCAGAATTTCTGCATGTGTTTTGGATACAATATTAGTTTTTTTAATGAGGTTTCTATGTAGGTATTCAAACTTTTAGTGATTGTTTCATAGGGAATTAATGCAAACTTATTCCTTATGTAAGACTGTCAAAGATACTCATCGATCAACCTACCCTGGTAAACTGCTTCAGACTTGTGCTGAATTGACAAACCATACCTTTCCAGTAAGCTCACATGCTTGTGTCACATAATGTAGCCTCTGTTGAACAAACATTTTTACAATTCATCAAGGAAGGAATGTCCAAATACTATATACACAGATAAAACACAATAAATGGCCAACTTAACCCATGAATGAGGAAGACTCGGTGATCATGAGTTATAAAAGTGCCTCATAAGCTACTTTAGTATTCTGTTGTCATTCATTGTTCATTGTTTACTTTGCCTATATTGTAAGTTAAAAATGCATGCTTTTGATTAAAACAAAACTTTTTTTATGGAAATTAAACATGGAAGAAGCTCTAATCAAATATTGCGTTCATCTCACTATAGATACCCAGGGCTAAAAATTGGATATGGCCAGAAAATGGGTGGTGTCATCGCCCGACACTATAAAGCTGCGCCGGGTCAAAAAGGTCTAGGTGACACGCAAAATTCCTGCTCAGTTCTCATCAACATGATCATAGTGATGATCTCAGTGCTAAAAGCACTGCCCATTAGCTAACCACTACTAGGTCCAGTCTAATTCTCAGTCACGTTTGGTACAGGCTTCATTCAGTGCTTAGAGGACATGCAACAGCAATCCAATTCGAACTCCATCTGGAAACAGACACTACTAGAAGGAGATGGCTCAGCCTCAGCACAAAGAAGGAGCAAGAAGATTCTCAGTCACTGCTCTGGAAGCATCGGTGCTGGCCGTGGAGAGGAAGCGGGATGTCCTCTTCCTGCAAAATGGCAGGAATCCATCACCCATACCTCCAGAAGACTGTGGCAGGAGACAGTCGACTATGTGATGGCAGCACTGTGGTCCCCAGGTCGACCATCCAGTGCTGCAAGAAGTTTAATGGCCTCACATGACAGGTCAACATGAGTGAAGGCTTTAGCCATATCTGCCATATCTGCACCACAAGCCTCACACACTGCTAAATGCATCACGGCACTCACCTACCAACAATCAATGCTTATTACCACTCATACCTCACAATCATAGCTTCACTTCACCCTCACATCCTCACTGCTGCAACACTCGCACCCACATCTCACACCTTGCACACACTGACAGCGATTCAACTGTGGCATGCACATCACCCAAACACATTGCAGGTCAAGATGATGCACAATCACCAGAAGCAGTGGCAGGCAGGCAGGGGGCAAGCTGCCATGCAGGACCTTAGCCACTGGGGGAGCGAGTGCTGGAAATCATTGGGCGCTAAGTCATGGAGGCTGTGGGAACAAACAAGGTTGAAGCTCCCTTGAGGACAACAACAGTGTGCTCATTCCTAATCCTTCTTCTCACATCCCACTTACCCCTCATCCCACAATCTCTTCTCACTTTCAAGCTGCTAATGCTGTCTGTCTGCATATCTTGCTTTCCTACTCTCCCCTCATCGTAATCCGACTCTTGTGCTTTTCTGCTGTCAGATATTCAAGACCAAGCACCAGCCCAGGCTGTCCCTGAGGTGATGGAGGAAAACGAGGGGGGAGAAGAAGGAGACACATCGTCACTGCAACTGTCACTTGCAGACTCCAGCTCAGAAACTGGCACTGGGTGTAATTTAGAGAGTAATGTAGAAGCAGGATCTGCACAGGGTGAGTCACTGGGCACGAGCGAGCTGCAGCAAGGCCAGGGGGAAAGTATAGCTCAAGGGCAAGCCCCTGGAGGGCGAGATCGCAAGCAAGATCTGCTGCACAGGACTCAGATGAGGACATTGATGGAACAGTCTTCAGAAGAAGGGTGTTGGGGTAGCACCGAATTCCTAGGTGCAAAGGCAGGCCTGCCAGAGAGTCTTTTGGCAATGTCAACGAGCATGGAGGAATCTGCATCCAACATTGTGCAGAGCTTTGCACAGAGCTTGGAGCCCATCCTTTCCAGGTTGGAAATGATGGACAACTCCTGGATAGACCATGTCGACCCGGCCATGATGGATGATGTCATGGCTGCCATTACAGCACAGGCGGAGGCGACCCAACATTTTAGTGCTGAAGATGAAGAGCAGACCGCTGTTCTGGAGACTCCTGCTGCAGACTGGAAGGATCTGCTGGCGAAGAAATTGACATTTACTGCCACTGGGAGAGCCGTGATTGCCCTGCTCTGAGGCTGCAGGTCTGATTGCATGAGGTGCCAGCATTCTGTAACCATCTCCTTGGTGAAGCAAAGTCTCCTAATACACTGCTCCTCGCTTAAGTGGATATAAGAGAAGTGATCTTGGAAGACCCATGGTGCGTAAGGCCTCCTGTTAAGAGCCCTGCTGATCCTCTACCTCCTCCCTCTGTACACATCTTCTCCTCTTCTTCGCTGACTCCGCTCCCTCTTCCTAAAACACACGAGCATGAGGGGGACTCACAGTAGAGCCCCCATGACTGGAAGCAAGTGTGGTGAGCAGAAGGCTTTAAACAAGAATGAAGGCGTTCTCCACTTGCAGTAACACTCCCTGTTCATGAAGCTGCTAGAGTTATAGAAAGTTGCACAGAGCCAGTCAAACTGCAGAAACACGTCAGATGCAAATTGTTGCTGATGATCCCTTTAAATCATAGGCAGAGCCTCGAAATCGAGGAAGACTTGCTTCCACTCTAAAAGTAAGTTCTCAGGTGACTGTACAGAGGGAGAGAGAAAACAGGAATTTATAGACCGGTTAGCCTGACATCAATAGTGATGAAAATGTTGGAATCAATTATTAAAGATGAAAAAGCAGCGCATTTGGAAAGTAGTGACAGGATCGGTCCAAGTCAGCATGGATTTATGAAAGGGAAATCATGCTTGATAAATCTTCTAGAATTTTTTGAGGATGTAACTCGTAGAGTAGGCATGGGAGAACCAGTGGATGTGGTGTATTTGGACTTTCAAAGGCTTTTGACAGGGCCCACACAAGAGATTGGTGTGCAAAATTAAAGCACATGGCATTGGGGGTAATGTATTGACGTGGATAGAGAACTGGTTGGCAGACAGGAAGCAGAGAGTTGGGATAAACGGGTCCTTTTCAGAATGGCAGGCAGTGACTAGTGAGGTACCGCAGGGCTCAGTGCTGGGACCCCAGCTATTTACAATATACACCAATGATTTAGATGAAGTAATTGAGAGTAATATCTCCAAGTTTGCAGCTGACACTAAGCTGGGTGGCGGTGTGAGCTGTAAGGAGGATGCTACGAGGCTGCAGGGTGATTGGAAAGGTTAGGCGAGTGGGTAAATGCATGGCAGATGCAGTATAATGTGGATAAATGTAAGGTTATCCACGTTGGTGGCAAAAACATGAAGGCAGAATATTATCTGAATGGCGGCAGATTAGCAAAAGGGGAGGTGCAACGAGACCTGGGTGTCATGGTAAATCAGTTATTGAAAGTTGGCATGCAGGTGCAGCAGGCGGTGAAGAAGACAAATGGCATGTTGGCCTTCATAGCTAGGGGATTTGAGTATAGGAGCAGGGAGGTCTTGCTGCAGCTGTACAGGGCCTTGGTGAAGCCTCACCTGGAATATTGTGTTCAGTTTTGGTCTCCTAATCTGAGGAAGGACATTCTTGCTATTGAGGGAATGCAGCGAAGGTTCACCAGACTGATTCCCGGGAATGCAGGGCTGACATCTGAGGAGATACTGGATCGACTGGGCCTGTATTCACTGGAGTTTAGAAGAATGAGAGGGGATCTCATAGAAACATATAAAATTCTGATGGGACTGGACAGGTTAGATGCAGGAAGAATGTTCCCGATGTTGGGGAAGTCCAGAACCAGGGGTCACAGTCTAAGGATAAGGGGTAAGCCATTTAGGAGTGAGATGAGGAGAAACTTCTTCACTCAGAGAGTTGTTAACCTGTGGAATTCTTCTTCCGCAGAGAGTTGTTGATGCCAGTTTGTTAGATATATTCAAGAGGGAGTTGGATATGGCCTTTACGGCTAAAGGGATCAAGGAGTATGGAGAGAAGGCAGGGAACGGGTACTGAGGTGAATGATCAGCCATGATCTTATTGAATGCTGGTGCAGGCTCGAAGGGCTGAATTGCTTACTTCTGCACCTATGTTTCTCTGTTTCTAAATCATATTTTCCCATGTCCGTTGAACCAAAGAATATAAATAGTGCAAAAAGTTGAATTATATCCTACAGTTCAATAAAAGCTTAAATCTTTTGGTTCATTTTACATTCCTGGTAAAAATAATTTATGTCACCAGAAAAGTCCACGTTGTGAAGCCACAAACCATAACATACTCATCAAAGTGTACATTTATTATAGAAGTTAGCAGCTGTAACAACTTGCGAATCATTTGATTAAAAGGTTTCAAATTGATTTGTCAAAATAGCTCTCTTTTGCCAAAGAAGTAAACTCAAAAACAAATCTTGACCCATGCAGCAAACACTTTCAAAGGGAATTCAATTCAGTCTAAACAAAATGGTTGCCCGCAGAAGCTGTCAAATAATCTCTTTTAGTGTAGATCATGTTGCTCTCTTTGGCTCTTGTTGCAGTTAACAGCCAATTCTGTGTAGCGAGGAGAAGAAGACTGGAGAGAAGGCCTCGGGCTACATTTCATGTGGGAGATGGACATTTTGGAATTATAGCTTCTCAAGTGTAACCTCAGGAATTAAAGCTGCTGTCAGCCAGAGTGGTGAGTTGGCAGGTCACAGAGTGTGGAAAAAGACCTGCTTCAGCCTGGCATATAAAAATGTAACATTTTAAATATTAATTAGCAGTATCATCACAATGAGCAACAATAGATTTCAGAACGATTGACTTATCTTACTCATCATGGACCACATTTTCTTTTATTTCATGATTCTTGTGAAGAATTAGAATTAAATAAAAAAGAAACAGTGCAATGTTGAGAGACAGTGCTGAGAGACTATTCAACCATGTTTAGTGCTGTTTTGAGGATTCTTAGTCCTCCTAACATAGGTGAATATACTGCAATACAGAGGAAGATAAAGAGGATGGGGTCATAGCTGATACTAGCTCAGGCAGCAGGTCTATCTTCACAGTCAGCTGCCTGACTTAGGAGAGGAACAGTGCAGGAGTATATTCAGACTAACTAGGGAGACCCTGACAGAGGTATACCACTTAGGCCACAAAGATCATTAAGGACAGTCAATCATCTACCAGGCAGAACCAGTAACAGGGAAGGTAACTGTTATGTATGAATAAAGTGTCTGACTGGATACTGTGAGCTCAAAGTAAAGTGTGACCTTAGTCTTTTATTGCAGTTCTCCAGAGTGCCTCTCCAGCCTGTGAGGCCTCCTTAAGTACCTGTGCTCCCAAAAGATTGTGGGATCCCTTGGGACTTTAGGGGATGAGCCCTCTGGTGGCTATACAAGGTATATACAAGTCTACATATATTACAACACTCCCCCTCCAAAGTCAACAGTGTAACTATTTACAAGGTCAGTCGATCTGGGGCCTTTCTTGCCCTGGTTGATCACCTCGGTGCAAATGCTGGTTTTGGTGAATCGTTTGTTGGGCCCTCGCTGGGCCGTTGTGCAGCTGGCGTTGCTGGGCTGCCTGGTGTGATGATCCCTGCTGGGCTGCTGCGGGTGATGGGTTCTGCTTCGTGGCCAACCATGGTGTCGGTTGCCACTGGTGTGTATGTTGGGGGATCAAAGAAGGTAGGGTCCAAAGTGGGTTGCTCAGGATAGTCCGTGAATTTGAGTTTGATTTGGTCCAAGTGTTTCCGGTGAATGAGTCCATTTGAAAGTTCAAAACACCCTGCTCCCCTCTTTGGCCACAATGGTGCCAGGAAGCCACTTGGGACCTTGTCCATAATTCAATACAAATACAGGATCATTGATTTCAATTTCGCATGACACAATTGCGCTATCATGATATGCATCTTTTTGAAGCCGCCTGCTGTCTATCTGTTCATGTAGATCAGGGTGAACTAATGAGAGCCTTGTCTTAAGTACCTTTTTCATGAGCTGTTCAGCGAGTGGAATCACAGTGAGCGAGTGGGGTCTTGTGCGGTAGCTAAGCAGGACTTGAGATAGGCAAGTCTGTAGTGAGCCTTCAGTTACCCTCTTCAACCCCTGCTTGATGGTTTGCACTGCTCTCTCTGCCTGACCATTGGATGCTGGTTTGAACGGGGCAGATGTAACATGTTTAATCCCGTTATGGGTCATGAACTCTTTGAACATGGCACTGATAAAACATGGCCCGTTGTCGCTCACAAGGACATCAGCTAGTCCGTGCATGGCAAACATGGCCCGCAGGCTTTCAGTGCTGGCAGCAGATGTGCTTGCCAACATTATCTCACATTCAATCCATTTGGAGTACCCATCTACAACCACAAGGAACATTTTACCCAAGAACGGGCCTGCATAGTCGACATGGACCCTGGGCCACGATTTGGAGGGCCAAGACCATAAACTTAGAGGTGTCTCCCTGGGTGCATTGCTTAACTGCGAGCATGTGTTAAATCTGTGCACGCAGGACTCTAAGTCTGCATCAATACCGGGCCACCACACGTGGGATCTGGTTATCGCTTTCATCATTACGATGCCTGGGTGGGTATTGTGGAGGTCACTGATGAAAGTGTCTCTGTCCTTCTTGGGGACCACTACCAGATTGCCCCACAGAAGGCAGACTGCCTGTATAGACATTTCATCTTTGCACTGCTGGTACGGCTTTATCTCTTCCTGCATTTCCACTGGGACACTGGACCAGCTCCCATGAAGCACACAATTTTTTACTAGGGACAGTAACGGGTCCTGGCTCGTCCAGGTTCTAATCTATTGGGCTGTGACGAGTGATTGCTCACTCGCGAATGCTTCCATAACCATGACTAAATCTGCAGGCTGCACCATTTCCACCCCCGTGGTGGACAACGGCAGCCTACTGAGAGCATCGGCACAGTTTCCTGTGCCTGGCCTGTGGCGGATGGCGTAGTTGTATGCATACAACGTGAGCACCCATTTCTGGAGATCGGCCGATGCATTCGTATTTATTCCCTTACTCTCAGAATACAGGGCTATCAGTGGCTTATGGTCAGTTACCAATTCAAATTTTAGCCCAAACAGATATTGATGCATTTTCTTTACTCCATAGACACAAGCTAACGCTTCTTTTTCAATCAAGCTGTAGGCTCTCTGAGCCTTAGACAGACTTCTGGATGCATAAGCAACCGGTTGCAGTTTCCCAGAATCATTAGCTTGTTGCAGTACACACCCAACACCGTACGACGATGCATCACATGCTGGTACCAAACGCTTTCATGGATCATACAATACAAGCAATTTGTTTGAGCATAACAATTTTCTAGCTTTTACAAAGGCATTTTCTTGGCTGTTGTGCCATACCCATTCGTCTCCTTTATGCAGTAAGGCGTGCAGTGGTTCGAACAGTGTGCTGAGACCCAGTAAGAAGTTACCAAAGTAGTTCAGGAGTCCTCGAAACGACTGCAGCGCCATCACATTCTGTGGCTTCGGTGCATTCTCGATTGCCTCCGTCTTCGAATCGGTGGGCTTGATGCCGTCCGCCGTGATTCTTCTCCCGGGAACTCCACTTCAGGTGCTAGGAAAATGCACTTTGAGCGTTTTAACCTGAGCCCCACGCGGTTGACTCAACTAAGAACCTCCTCCAGGTTCTGCAGATGCTCGACTGTGTCCCAACCTGTAACCAAGATGTCGTCCTGGAAGACCACTGTGCTCAGAACCGACTTCAGTAAGCTTTCCATGTTTCTCTGGAATATCGCCACGGCTGATCGAATTCCAAATGGGCATCTGTTATAAATGAAGAGACCTTTGTGCGTGTTGATGCAGGTGAGGCCCTTCGATGATTCCTCCAGCTCCTGGATCAAGTAGGCCGAGGTCAAGTCCAGCTTCATGAATGTCTTTCCTCCCGCCAGCCTTTGGTAGTGGTTATTGATCCTGCAGGGAGAAACGATTGATAGTTACTTTGTAATCACCACAATTCTGACGGTGCCGTCTCCCTTGAGGACTGGAACAATCAGACTGGCCCACTCACGGAATTCAATCGGCGAAATGATGCCCTCTCTTTGCAGCCGGTCTAGCGCAATCTCTACCCTTTCTCTCATCATGTACGGTACTGCTCTCGCCTTGTGATGGATGGGTCGCGCCCCCGGAATTAGGTGGATCTGCACTTTTGCTTCTTGGAACTTCCCGATGCCTGGTTCGAACAGCGAAGGGAACTTGTTTAAGACCTGGGCACATGAAATGTCGTCAGCGGACAAGAGCGCTCGGACGTCGTCCCAGTTCCAGCATATCTTTCCTAGCCAGCTCCTGCCGAGCAGCATGGGACCATCGCCCGGTACCACCCAGAGTGTTAGCTTGTGCACCGCTCCATTGTAAGAGACCTTTACAGTAGCACTGACGATTACGGGAATCAGTTCCTTTGTGTAAGTTCTCAGTTTCGTGCGAATGGGAGTCAAGACTAGCCTTGAGGCCTTGCTGCACCACAATTTTTTGAAAGTCTTTTTGTTCATAATGGACTGGCTCGCGCCCATGTCCAGCTCCATTGACACCGGGAGTCCATTTTGTTCAACCTTCAGCATTATCGGGGGACACTTTGTGGTAAATGTTTGCACCCCATATATTTCTGCCTCCTTGGTCTGAGACTCTGGTTCATCATGATCCGCCATGGGATCTATCCTCCTCTGCAACATGGTGGTTTGCAGGACTAACAGGGTTTATAGCTCGCCTGCACATAGTTTGGAGATGTCCCATTGTTCCACAGCCCTTACAAACGTACCCTTTGAAGCAGCATGAATGGTAATGATGATCACCCCTGCAGTGCCAACAAGGTGTTAATGGCCTTGCATTCATCACCCTTGATGGTGGACTCTGAGACATCTGCAGACGTGCAGCTGCAGGCATGTGGGGCCTGCCCTGTATGTTGCGATTTGAAAACAACGTCATTTTGTTCACAGTACTTGTAGCAGCACTCGTGTGCTGAGAGATTTGTTTAGTATTGTCACTGGTGGCAATAAATGCCTGGGCTATCGCTATGGCCTTACTCAAGGTTGGGGTCTCTACAGACAAAAGTTTGCGAAGTATCACTTCATGGCCAATGCCAAGTATGAAAAAGTCTCTGAGCATGTACTCCAAATGTCCTTTAAATTCGCAATGTCCTTCAAGGCTCGGTGACATAACTCGCCATTTCCTGGCCTTCAGACTTTTTGTAGGTGTAGAACTGGTACCTCGCCATCAGAACGCTTTCCTTCGGGTTCAGATGCTCCCGGACCAGTGGGCACAAATCATCGTATGATTTCTCTGTGGGTTTCGCTGGAGCAAGCAGATTTTTCATGAGGCCATACGTTGGTGCCCCGCAGATGGTGAGGAGAATCACCCTTCATTTGGCAGCGTTCGCTTCCCCTTCCAGCTCGTTGGCCACAAAGTATTGGTCAAGTCGCTCCATGAAGGTTTTTTAATCATCTCCCTCTGCAAATTTTTCCAGGACGCCCACTGTTCTCTGCATCGTTGGGTTCACCATCTGTATCTTGTTGCCAGTTGTTATGTATGAATAAATAGTCTGACTGGATACTGTGAGCTCAAAGTAAAGTGTGACCTTAACCTTTTATTGCAGTTCTCCAGAGTGCCTCTCCAGCCTGTGAGGCCACCTTAAGTATCTGTGCTCCCAAGGGATTGTGGGATCCCTTGGGACTCCAGGGGATGAGCCCTCTGGTGGCTGTACAAGGTATATACAAGTCTACATAGATAACAGTAACCACTGTCCTCAACTTTTATACTGCAGACAACTTCCAGGCATCCACAACGAAAATCTTAGGAGTCAGCTGATTTGTTTTCTGTTGTTTTCATGACATCTGTGTCTACAAATCTGATCAAGCTCAATGGGTCAGGCATTGAGCCTGCACTGCCCATGCTGCTTTTTAGCCGCATGCCTGTTTGTGTGTGTGTGTGTGGGGGGGTGGGGGGCAGTGGGCAGATAATCGGGTATACCAATCACTACTTAGAACCAGCCTGCACCACGTAAAGGAGAGGTGCACTGTGGATGCAGACAGGAAAGAAAGCTTGTGAAGAGTGAAATGGCTGCAAAGCCTATAAAATCGGGCCCCCAGGTTCTCCGATGCCATATTTGAGGGCTTAGTTCAATAGGTGGCCAGTTGAAGGAAGATCTTGTTCTCACTGGGGGGGCAGAAAGCCCTCCAGGAAACACCTCTGTCATCCACAGGAAGAGGTCGCTGAGGAGGCCAATTCAAGGCATTTCGCTTCAAGGACATTGCTGCAATGCCAAAAGAAGTTTAATAACCTCAGCAGAGTTTTCAAGGTAAGAATCCTATCTCTCAGCTCAACTACTCTCACACCTGCAACCTTATAACTCCCAACACTCCCTTGCCCCACTTGCCTTCACTCTCCAACAATCAATGCACCACACTTCACTCCACCTCCTACTCACACAGGGGTAAATCTTGATTTTGTGCGATAGTGCAAAACCAGCAATAGCAAGTTGGCAGCCCATTTTCATCTTTCAAGAGTTTTATTTCTATTGAGTCCACAGTGTAATTTTCATTCCTCTGATTTTTCACTTCTATTCTCTTATTTGCTGCACTTTTGCTGACCGTTCTTTGTGTATGCACAGCATGTTTTGCAACTGCTACTTTCCGTCATGTGCACATATGTTCTGTGCTCCCACTTCACAGTAACACTCATGTCTTGCCTTTGTGCTTTCCTTTAGTTGTGGAACTCATTTCTACACTTCCTGCTAGGTGGAGTTTGTGCTTTCACTGACAAATTGCCGTGATTGTTGCCTACTTTGCATACTTGAAGACCAGCCTCCCCAAACAAAAATCTGTTTGTGATGTTCCACTACATTGGTTACTATTACGACCAAGGTCAGGTGTGAAAATTAGGCTTTTCTTACATTCTTTTGAGCTATTCTCCACAAATGTTGTACCATCTACAGCCGTGCTAATGAACTTTTCATTAATTATACTGATTAAGTGGCTCAATAGCTGCTTGAAATGTGCTATGGGGTCATTATTGCTAATGCTCATGATTGTCTGCTATTTCATTTGGTTACTGCTAACTCGACTCTACTCTCAGAAATTCCACATTTCAAAACCAGTTACCCCAAAGGTTTCATTAGTGAATCATAAATTACAAAGAAAAATGAGCACTTCTCCTGTTTGTTCTTTAAACAGAGGAAAATATGGCCCCATGCTTTCTCTGTTCAAGAATTTTTTAATTCATTTTATTGATCTGGGTTGACTAAATGGCCACCTCTTCCAATACAAAATTCATTATAAACACATGGGGGGCAAAATTCAAATACTTTGCGCCTCCTGTTAGTGCCTGCGGGGGGTGCTAATGAGGCACAAGTGAGTTTTCGGCCGGGCGCGGCAACAACAGCGCCTCTCCCTAAATTGGGTGGGGGCTTTGCAGTGACACTAACAGGTAGAGCCCGCTTGACTGTGCTGGCGATGATGACGTCATCGCCAGGCGCAATGGACCGTTACTGCAGAGAGAAAGACAATAAAATGTGGCCAGCTGGAGGTGGTCAAATGACTGTTAACAGGACACCTTACACTCCCAGGGTGTTCCAGCAGCTGTTCTTCTACATTCTACTGAGGAACAATGTGTTCTAAGGCTGCGCTTCAGCAAGG
The DNA here is from genome assembly GCF_044704955.1 of Pristiophorus japonicus. Lineage (NCBI taxonomy): Eukaryota > Metazoa > Chordata > Chondrichthyes > Pristiophoridae > Pristiophorus > Pristiophorus japonicus. Next base: position 89,927,501 of record NC_091981.1, read on the forward strand.
ACATGGTCACAGATCTCTGCCATATCCTGCAACCAGACCTCGAACCTCAGATCTGGTTGAAGACGGCTCTCTCAGTGATAGTCAAACTTCCCATCGCACTCAATTACTTTGCCAGTGGATCCTTCCAGTGTGTAACAGGAGATATCTCCAATATCTCTCAGTTTGCTGTCAATTGCTCCATCCGTGAGGTCACAGATGCTCTATACCGAAGGAGAAGAGAATGCTTTTCCTGTACCATGACCAGAGAGAAGCAGCTGGAGCATGCATGTGGCTTTGCCAGGATAGCAGGCTTCCCCATGGTGCAGAGCACCATTGACTGCATCCACATCGCTTTGCGGGCACCACATCACAATCCTGTGGTGTTGCGTAACTGCAAAGGCTACCAGTCACTGAATGTGCAGTTGGTGAACTACCACCCACAGCTGAACACTCACTGTCAATGCCCGCTATGCTGGCTGCAGCCATGGTGCATTCATCCTAATCAAGACCGGTGTGCTAGCTCTCTTCCAGCCACCACATGAAGCTCGAGGCTGACTACTCGGAGTCAAGGGCTATCCGTTATCCACCAGACTCATGACTCCCCTCCACAACCCCACCACTCCTGCCAAGCACTCCTACAATGAGAACCACGGCGCCACCGGGAACATCATTGAGCAGACTATTGGAGTGCTGAAGCAACGGTTCCACTGCCTTAACTGCTCTGGAGGCGTCCTGCAGTACTCACCTGAGCGTGTGTCCCTATTCGTTATCATCTGTTGCATGCTGCACCACCTGGCCATCATGAGGGCACAGACATTGCCACCAGACATAGCCCTACCACCTCAGGAGGAGGAGGAGGACCAGGAGAAGCAGGAGGAAGAGCAACAACAGGAGGACGAGAAGGAGCAGGAGCAGCAACAGCAGCGATGGACGACACCATTACGACCCTGCAAGGGAGATCCGCGACCATCTCATCAGAGCTCGTTTCCACTGATTTCCATCCCACTTCCCGGTTCCTCTGGACGTTCCCATCACCACATCAATTTGCCCTTCCATACCAAAGCCCCAAAACTGAAATGAGAGACAACACCAAACATTAAACATTCCAATCAACATTTATCAAACAACAATAAAATGTATAATTGTGTATTTATTCATCAATCTTGTGCATTTCCTTATATCCCCTCTTTCGTTGACTTATTCAAATACTTCTCCACAGTGTGTCCCCTGTGGCTGCAGCAATGCTGGTGAAAGGCTGGTGTGTGTCGGAGCCAGAGACTAGAGATGGCCTTGCAGGACGCCCTCGACCAGCTCTAGGCTTGGAAGGCCCAGCTGTAGACTGCATCACCTCAGACTGGGTGGCGGCAGTCTGGGCTGGCTGGGTGACAGGCATGGACAAGTGCAATGGCGGAATGGAAGTGGTGGGATTAGGAATGCTGTCATCCTGAGAGAAGACAGGAGGTTTCTGCTCCATTGACCCTCTGCCGTTCCCCCGGGGCAGCACTTCAGCATCCTTACCAATCTGCTGGAGCACAGATTGTTGGCCTGCTGTGACACCGTGAGATCTCCAGTGGACTGTGGTGGACCCAACAGCGATGGCAACAGTCAGAGCACATGTGGCATCCAGCTGAGACTACATGAGAGCAGTGTGAGACTTGATGCCAGCAGTAATTGACTGCAGTACAGCACTAAGACATTGCATTGCTTCTGCCTGTGCTGCATTGGAAGCTGCCACATCGCCCATGATACGTATCATGAGATCTGGATCTGCACAGTCTCTCTGGGAGTCCACCATCATCTGCTGACTAGAAATGATGGGCTCCATGGTGTGCGCAGAGCTCTGTGCAATGTTGGAGGCAGACTCCTCCACACTCCTTACTATTGCCGAGAGGCTCTCAGGCACTCTTGCCATTGTACCTATCATATCAGAGTGCAAGGCCAAAACCCTACTTGTGAATGCCTCCCCATCGAGGTCCTCATCTAAGTCCTGTGCAACAGAACTCGCACACGAACTCTCCCTCTGGGGGAGCTGGCTTCCGAGCTACCCTTTCCATTTGACCTTGCTGTAGCCCACTGGGCCCTGGTGCATCACCCAGTGCAGACCGCTCTGCTAAGCTAACCTCTAAGGACTGCTTAGTGCCAGTCTTTGAGCTGGTGCCTGCGGGTGAGAGATGCAATGACGCACTGCTTGGGTCATCCAACTCCTCCTTTTCTCCCTCGTCAGTTTCATGGGGGGCCCAGGTACATGCTGCACATCAGCTTGCTGATTATTTGAAAGCATAAATGGCACAAAACACGTGTTGAGGTGAGGGTAGGGAGGCAGGAATAAAGCAAGGAAGGCAGACAGTATCAGGAGCTGGAAAGTGATAAAGCCTTCTGGTGTGATGGGGAAGTAAGATGAGAAAAGGACAAGGGATAAAGATACCGTTGTTGGCCCAGCAAGGTCGACGTCTCCGCCAGCCACGACGCCCACCACCTGTGGGCCAATAAGCCACAGCACTCGCTCTCCTGGTCAGACAGCTCCTGCAGTTGAGGCCCTCGCCAGTCCTCTGTTGCTCCCTCCAATTATGTGCCATCTTGGCCTACAAAAGAAAGGAATTTTTGTGAGTCAGAGTCCAGCTATGTATGTGGGAGATATTGTGTCGTGGTTGAATAGCTGTGAACGTAGGCAAGGTGTGAGATGAAGATGTGAGTTTGATGAGTGGCACATGTTTGGTGAGTGAGTGGTGGGGGAGTGGTGCTTTGCGCAGCGTGTGCAAAGAGAGGTTGAGAGGCTGGTATGTAGCAGGTGTTGAAGCATTTACTCACCTTCACCAACTGGCTGAGGTCATTGAACTTCTTCCGGCACTATGTGAGGGTTTGATCGACCACATAAGAACATAAGAATTAGGCGCAGGAGTAGGCCATTTAGCCCCTCAAGCCTGTTCCACCATTCAATAAGACCATGGCTGATCTTCTACCTCAATTACTTTCCTGCACTATCCCCATATCCCTTGATTCCCTTAATATCCAAAAATCTGTCAATCTCTGTCTTGAATATACTTAAAGACTGAGCCTCCGTAGCCCTCTGGGGTAGAGAATTCCAAAGATTCACAACCCTCTGAGTGAAGAAGTTTCTCCATATTTCAGTCCTCAATAGCCGACCCCTTATTTGAGATGGCTTAATGCTAGCCAACACCTCCACGGCCACTTCTCTCCACATGGCCCCTGAAGAGCTGTGGCAATGGCCTCCTTTCAGATGCGGGTAGCAGCATATCCCTCCTTCTCTCTACTGCCCCTACCAGTGCCTCCAATGCCATGTCATTGAATTGCTTTGCTTTCTCCCTTCTAGCAGGATTAGCAGCAGCCATCCCAGAAAGTTGCTCGTTCACAGCTCACAGCTCTCCTCGAATGCAACACTGCTGAAAATGAGCAGGTAAAGTTTGATATAAACTTTCTTTAAGCTCTGGAATCAGCCAGTGTGAAGGATTGAACGATGATTGCTGAAATCAAGTCACCTGAAATTGGGTAGCACTCTGCTATTAACGCCCCTGCAGTGCCTCACTATGCTCAGTGCTGGGACTCCTTCCTTCCTGTGGTGCTAAAGCCCAATTTGGCAATAGTTAGCAATCATTTGCACCTAGTGCTAACTTTTCAAAATTTTTTAAATTACTGCATCAGATAGGGCGCTACTGAATTTCACCTCCATGGATTCAAACCTGTATCATAAGAAAGAAATAAAAGTGCAGATTATCCTCTTCACAGTACCTTGGGAATGTTGAGTTCCCAGGCATCGCAACAATAAAATGGGGGCAAAGATCTACTGCTCTTGAATTTCCTGGGGTTCACCCAAGGAATGTGATCATGCAGTTGAGCTGCGAAGAAATGATTCCATCCCTTGTATCTCACCTTTGCCCACCTGAGGACTACCGAAAGGAGGTAAGCCCTAAACAACTGGCATTGAGGCTGGTGCTGAGACCTTCTGAAAGATGTGAAATAGCAGCAGGTCAGTTAATTTTCTTCCCCACTGCAACCTTTGAGCTTCAAATGCTTTCTGGCTGCTGTTTTTCATGCCTGGGGCCAGTTGCTCTGTTCTCTGCCAACTATTCCCAGCGCAAGGTCTGGTTTGCAGGGCATGGGCCTGCACTGAGTCCAGGCTAAGAAACTGGTAATACTCTTCCTTCTTCAGACCCAGCGCACCTTGATCTGGAGAGGCGGGGTGGAGGACTGAGAGTATAATCACCCTGTGAACTTTCTTCCAAAGCCAAGCACAACTGGGCTAGATGTAGGATGTTCAAGCAATTCTCGTGCAAAAAGTTTCCAGGCTGTGGAATGCCATTTAAGAATGTTTGTGGTTCTTACTCATACAGCTATAGACCTGTCAAGTCTTACACCTTTGGCATCAGACTACTGTCTGAGTCTCTCTAATATAGAAAACATGCATACATCTGTCAGCTTTAGTTATGCATCGGCACTAGAAACAACTTGCATAGTCAGAATTTTTTAAGTTGATTAATTAAGAGAACCAATATCTGGATAATTAGAAAATTATCCAAGAGCATCCATACCTCTCATCCCCACTCAAAATAGCATCACTTGGGCCTTGAAATTACATTGGTGGTAATTGTATAGAAATGCTTAACAGGTTTCATTTTAAATTCCTCTCTCCATTATGTCAGTGGAGATGTTAACCAATTTATTTTAAACATATTACAAGGTAGAATTTCATGCTCACTGCCTGGGTGGTAATCTGGCAGAGAATCATCAACCCTTTAGAGAACATGCCTGATTTTCATTCCATTAGAATCAATGGAATTAAAATCAAGTGGGTTCTATAAAGGGTGGGCAAACCATTCTCTCAGATTATCAACCAGGCGGTGAACACAAAAATTGACCCCTAAGCATTCATACATTACTATCCAACCATGTAAACTCAATGCCCTGGAAATGAAATACACCAGCTTAATATAGATATTCTGATTAAAATAATGTTGATCAACCAGTTGATTAAAAGAGTTTCTACGACAAAATTTTGGGCTGCATTAATCTGTCTGAAATCCGAGTTCATGTTTGCTCCTAATATTATTATTTTGGGCTGAGAAGAAAGATTCACAATTTCAGTGGCCTGGTAGCCTTACATCAGGAAAATTTTCTTTTGGCCAGAGAATTGGGATGGAAATAATGTCCAACAATTTTTTGCCCTAAAATCAATGCTTCCAAGTTTGTAATTGCATTTTCGACCTTCCCCCATTCTGCACCCTCCCACACCCCAAATCCCCACCAAGCAAATTTAAATATTTTTAAATAAGGGCCAGTGGCACTGGCACCCCAAATTTCCAGGTTATGTGCACAGTGCACATGAGGTAACTTAGAAGCAGATATATAAGGTGTATCTGTTACCAGAGTCAACTACGGAAGTGAAGAACTTTAGAGCCTGAAGACTGTCAACATTTTGACAAGCAAGTACTGTAGCTGGGAAAGAGACTTTTGAACTTAATTTTTGCTTTGTTTTTAGTAAATGCTGGACTTGCCTCTGACTACCTGTGGGACTAGGAGATCCCGCGACATTTTGTCTCCACTAACAATGAGAATTTCGCAGAAGCAGTTATGGGATTCCCAATAGTTTTATCTTTGTTTGGATGAGGAGGAGAATGAGCAGTAGGTGATAGGGGAAAGGAGAATTAAGCATTTGAGGAGGAAATATTGTTCACCACCCCCTCCCCCCAACCCAACAATATACAGACAACACAGAACACAGTTCCTATGAAGATCTTATTGAGAATCTCTATATTATAGTGCACTTCACCAGAGGCAATAGCAGCTAATACATGATGATCTATCACCATGGTCTTCTACCAGTGCAGCTCTGCCTGTGGCGACAAAGCTCATGACCACACACAATTTTTATGGCACTGGGTCATTTCAGGCAGCCATGGGAATCTCTCTTAGTTTGACGTAAAAGATCCCATGGCACTATTTCGAAGAAGAACAGGGGAGTTATCCCCGGTGTCCTGGCCAATATTTATCCCTCAATCAACATAACAAAAACAGTTTATCTGGTCATTATCACATTGCTGTTTGTGGAAGTTGCTGTGCCCAAATTAGCTGTCATGTTTCCCACAGTGACTACACTCCAAAAGTACTTCAGTCTCTGTAAAGCGCTTTGAGACATCCAGTGGTCGTGAAACATAGAAACATAGAAGCATAGAAAATAGGTGCAGGAGTAGGCCATTTGGCCCTTCGAGCCTGCACCACCATTCAATAAGATCATGGCTGAGCATTCACCTCAGTAACCCTTTCCTGCTTTCTCTCCATACCCCTTGATCCCTTTAGCCGTCAGGGCCATATCTAACTCCCTCTTGAATATATCCAATCAACAACTCTCTGCGATAGAGAATTCCACAGGTTCACAACTCTCTGAGGGAAGAAGTTTCTCCTCATCTCGGTCCAAAATGGCTTAACCCTTAAGCTTAGACTGCGACCACTTGTTCTGGACTTCCCCAACATCGGAAGCATTCTTCCTGCATCGAACCTGTCCAGTCCCATCAGAATTTTATATGTTTCAATAAGATCCCCTCTCATCCTTTTAAACTCCAGAGAATACAGGCCCAGTCGATCCCCTCTCTCCTCATATGTCAGTCCTGCCTCCCCGAGAATCAGTCTGGTGAACCTTCGCTGCACTCCCTCAGTAGCAAGAATGTCCTTCCTCAGATTAGGAGACCAAAACTGAACACAATATTCCAGGTGAGGCCTCACCAAGGCCCTGTACAACTGCAGTAAGACCTCCCTGTTCCTATACTCCAATCCTCTAGCTATGAAAGCCAACATGCCATTTGTCTTCTTCACCACCTGCTGCACCTGCATGCCAACTTTCAATGACACCCAGGTCTCGTTGCACCTCCCCTTTTCCTAATCTGCTGCCATTCAGATAATATTCTGCCTTCATGTTTTTGTCACCAAAGTGGATAACCTCACATTTATCCACATTATACTGCATTTGCCATGCATTTGCCCACTAACCTAACCTGTCCAAGTCACCCTGCAGCCTCTTAGCATCCTCCTCACAGCTCACACTGCCACCCAGCTAAGTGTCGTCTGCAAACTTGGAGATATTACACTCAATTCCTTTATCTAAATCATTGATATATATTGTAAATAACTGGGGTCCCAGCACTGAGCCCTGCGGCACCCCACTAGTCACTGCCTGCCATTCTGAGAAGGATCCATTTATCCCGACTCTCTGCTTCCTGTCTGCCAACCAGTTCTCTATCCACATCAATACATTACCCCAATATGATGTGCTTTAATTTTGCACAACAATCTCTTGTGTGGGACCTTGTCAAAAGCCTTTTGAAAGTCCAAATACACCACATCCACTGGTTCTCCCTTGTCCACTCTACTAGTTACATCCTCAAAAAATTCTAGAAATTTTGTCAAGCATGATTTCCCTTTCATAAATCCATGCTGACTTGGACCGATCCTGTCACTGCTTTCCAAATGCACTGCTATTTCATCTTTAACAAGCGATTCGAACATTTTCTCCACTACTGATGTCAGGCTAACCGGTCTATAATTCCCCGTTTTCTCTCTCCCTCCTTTTTTACAAAGTGGTGTTACATTAGCTACCCTCCAGTCCATAGGAACTGATCCAGAGTCGATAGACTGTTGGAAAATGATCACCAATGCATCCACTATTTCTTGGGCCACTTCCTTAAGTACTCTGGGATACAGACTATCAGATCCTGGGGATTTATCAGCCTTCAATCCCATCAATTTCCCTAACACAATTTCCTGACTAATAAGGATTTCCTTCAGTCCCTCCTTCTCATGAGACCCTCGGTCCCCTAGTATTTCCGGAAGGTTATATGTGTCTTTCTTCGTGAAGATAGAACCAAAAGCGCTATATAAATAATGTTTTTCTTATAAAATCAGCTGGACTAAGGAGACAGTGATTTTTTTTGACCTGCCAAGAGTTTATAGGGCAGATTCCCTTCCACCCACCGCCCCCCCCCCCTGCCCACAGCACATACCCTGGGTTAAGACAGGAGTTGCCCAGCCAAAGTGCACTATTTCTGTTCAATCCCTGCATTTTCCTTTCTGGACAATTTACATATTCCAGGAGCACCCCTAGTAAAGGCCTTGGCAGAGCCTAGTATTAGCAGAAGGCACAGGAATATAAGAATCAGCTGTAGGCATCTCTGGCCTATAGCTACATCTTGGGCCTTGGACACTGGGACCTTCTGGCTGTTGATGGAGAACAACAGCCCAAAGGTCCTGATTCCATCTTTAGGTCTTGGGTATGGGGTTTGAAATTTTTAGAAGTAGCATACTGTTACATCTTCAGACTACACCCAGGACTAATAAGAACATAAGAAATAGGAGCAAGAGTAAGCCATTCGGCCCTTCAAGCCTGCTTCACTATTCAATAAGATCATGGCTGAGCTTCTACCTCAATGACACCTTCCCGCACTATCCTCCTATCACTTGATTCTCTTAGTATCCAAAAATCTGTCAATCTCAGTCTTGAATATACTCAATGACTGAGTATTGACAGCCCTCTGGTGTAGAGAATTCTGAAGATTCACAACCCTTTGTGATAAGAAATTTCTCCTCCTCTCACTACTAAGCAGCCGACCCCTTATTCTGATACTGTGATGTCTAGTTCTAGACTCCCCAGCCAGGGGAAACATCCTCCTTGCATCTACTCTGTCAAGCCCCTTAAGAATTTTATGGGCTAGATTTTCAGGTTTTAGCGATTTCGACCGTTTTCGGTCGATAATTGCGGCAAAAACATGTTTTTAACCGCTGGGTTACTGTTACCGTCAGAGTTCGCAAATTTTGGCAAACAGTGAAGATCATTAGCGATAGTGATAACTCCAGTGTTGCACAACAGAATTTGTGCACCGCAACTGAAATTTGCGACCCCCCAAAAAATCGGACCTTCTGCACATGCACGAATTTGAATTTTTTTTTTGCAAATTTGTTTTCTTCTGTGCTCCTGGTCAGCTGCCAGGGAGTGCTTGTGCATGCACAGTACACCCAGGGCCGAATCAGCCATTTTTTAATTTGATTCATGATGGAAGGAGATGGTAGCAGGCAGAGAGCCAAAAAGTTCAGCAGTGAGGCAAACGAGGCCCTTATCAGTGCTGCTGAAAGAAGATGGGCAGAATTGAACAAGAGGGGTACAAGTAGATCCCTCCCAGTGGTTTTTCGAAAAATTTGGGCCAGCATAGCTGAGGAGGTCTCATATGTCGAGGCCATCTGAAGGACCCACACACAGTGGCACAAGAGGTTTAATTACCATTGCAGGATCATTAGAGTAAGTAATATTTTTATTGATGCACTCCTTCATTACTTAAATTATAAACCTGACACACTATTTGTTCTCATGCTGTTAGTATAGGTAGGCTTAGTGTTGCACGCTATTTACCATGAATGATCTTTACACATTATTAAGATTGCATTCTGAGATCTTAAAAGATGCTTCTGCACTTTGATGTCTTCCTCATGAACCACATGCAACTTCCAGGGCCATTAAACAGAGGACTGTATTAAATGCACACATTAATGCTTTAATGCTTTGATGGCTATCTATCTGTGCCACAAGAGCAGGAGGGCCCTTTGGTAACCATTCACATTGTCATCTTTGCAGGGAAAGTTGTCCCACAACCGCCTGGAGCAGCGACAGACAGGCGGCGATCCACGCAGAACCATGACATCTGACAGACATCGAGGAGACAGTGGCTGGTCTGATCGGTGCCTTAGGGAGGGCAACTGCCCATGGGGGTGCTGACCCCTGTCCAAAAATGAGGGTTAATCCTGCACACTCCCCGGGCTGGGTTGGGGCAATGTGATGTAGTGTCTGTGAACTTGGGTTGGTGCAATGTGATACAGTGTCTCTGGACTACATATAATGGAGTAGCAGTGGTCCTTCAAATGAGCCTCTGCTATGTGACCTTACTCATGTCACCCTGCCCCCTCCCCTGCTGCTAACCACTCATCTGTTAATTTCTATTTCCAGATGAGGAGTCGCATGCGCCAAATTCTTCAATGGAAGCCTCCACCTCAGGCCGTCATGTGCGGGGGAGGAGGAGGATGAACTTAAAGGAGAGGAGCGGATGGAGCAGGCTGGGGAGGGTGCAGCTGGTGTGGCAGGGCGGATGCACTCGACACATCTTGTACCACTGGTGAACATTCTGTCCGAGGAAAAAACATTCCAGGGCTTTGAGCCATCCGAGGCCCCGAGTACTAGTGGCATGCAGCACGCACTCCTGAGGTTGAATCCCATATGCCTTCTTTCCAAAGGGTCAGTCGGCAAAGCTGGTCTGCTGACAGACAGGCGGACGCACACCTGGATATGGTGGGACTGTCCAGGCGAGAGCAACCAGCTCACACGACAGCTCCTCGAGGTATTGAGTGGTATTCCCGCAAGCATCGTGACACTATCTGCGACCATGATGGAGGTCAGGTCGCAGATTGTCCGTGTGGGCCACGAAACCTGCGAAGCTGTCAATGCCCCCGTGCAAATGATGGCCACCATCTGAGAAACTGCAGTCCCCAGTGTCACAACAAGACCCACCTCACCTGTGTAGTGGCGATACCGAGCAAGCGGCTCAGCACTCAGAAGCCATACCTCGAGCTTCTCCAATGGATCCACACGTGGCGTCTCCATTGCCTCTTCCCACAATACAGCAGGACGCGGGCGCCTTGCTGCACAAACACTTGGTGCCAACTTGGGAAGCGTCATGATGCAAGGGGGGGAGCGGTTAGAATGATGGGGGCGAGGGGATGGGGGGGGCGGAAAGCCGGAGGTAAAAGACATTCGGTGCAGGGGTTGTTGTTTTATTGTTAATTTGTTGTTGTTATTATATAAAAGTTTTAAAAGTTTAAAGATTCTGTTCAAGTTCAATGTTGAATAAATTTTATTTAAGTTTGAAAATCATTTTTAACAAGTTTACAATGTTTATTAAAATCTTTTGTTCACCTTAAACATAGAAACATAGAAAATAGATGTAGGAGTAGGCCATTCGGACCTTCGAGCCTGCACCATCATTCAATAAGATCATGGCTGATCATTCACTTCAGTACCCCTTTCCTGCTTTTCTCCATATCCCTTGATCCCTTTAGCCGTAAGGGCCATATCTAACTCCCTCTTGAAAATATCTAATGAACTGGCATCAACACCTCTCTGCGGTAGGGAATTCCACAGGTTAACAACTCTCTGAGTGAAGAATTTTCTCTTCATCTCGGTCCTAAATGGCTTGCCCCTTATCCTTAGACTGTGACCCCTGGTTCTGGACTTCCCCAACATCGGGAACATTCTTCCAGCATCTAACCTGTCTCGTCAGAATTTTGTATGTTTCCATGAGGTCCCCTCTCATTCTTCTAAACTCCAGTGAATACAGGCCCAGTCGATCCAGTATCTCCTCATATTTCAGTCCTGCCATCCCGGGAATCAGTCTGGTGAACCTTTACTGCACTCCCTCAATAGCAAGAACGTCCTTCCTCAGATTAGGAGACCAAAACTGAACACAATATTCCAGTTGAGACCTCACCAAGGCCCTGTACAACAGCAGCAAGACCTCCTTGCTCCTAAATTCAAATCCCCTAGCTATGAAGGCCAACACGCCATTTGCCTTCTTCACCGCCTGCTGTACCTGCATGCCAACGTTCAATAACTGATGTAACATGACACCCAGGTCTCGTTGCACCTTCCTTTTTCCTAATCTGCCTCCATTCAAATAATATTCTGCCTTCACGTTTGAGCCACCAAAGTGGATAACCTCACATTTATCCACATTATACTGCATCTGCCATGCATTTGCCCACTCACCTAACCTGTTCAAGTCACCCTGCAGCCTCTTAGTATCCTCCTCACAGCTCACAGCGTCACCCAGCTAAGTGTCATCTGCAAACTTGGAGATATTTTATGCTCAATTCGTTCATCTAAATCATTGATGTATATTGTAAATAGCTGGGGTCCCAGCACTGAGCCCTGCGGCACCCCACTAGTCACTGCCTGCCTTTCTAAAAAGACCCGTTAATCCCGACTCTCTGCTTCCTGTCACCAACCAGTTCTCTATCCACATCAATACATTACCCCTAATACTATGTGCTTTAATTTTGCACAATCTCTTGTGTGTGACCTTGTCAAAAGCTTTTTGAAAGTCCAAATACACCATATCCACTGGTACTCCCTTGTCCACTCTACTAGTTACATCCTCAAAAAATTCTAGCAGATTTGTCAAGCATGATTTCCCTTTCATAAATCCATGCTGACTTGGACCGATCCTGTCACTGCTTTCCAAATGCGCTGCTATTTCATCTTTAATAATTGATTCCAACATTTTCCCCATTACTGATGTCAGGCTAACCGGTCTATAATTCCCCGTTTTCTCTCTCCCTCCTTTTTTAAAAAGTGGTGTGACATTAGCTATCCTCCAGTCCATAAGAACTGATCCAGAGTTGATAGACTGTTGGTAAATGATCACCAATGCATCCACTATTTCTAGGGCCACTTCCTAACATAGTCTGGGATGCAGACGATCAGGCCCCGGAGATTCATCGGCTGTCAATCCCATCAATTTCCTTAACACAATTTCCTAACTAATAAGGATTTCCTTCAGTTCCTCCTTCTTGCTAGATCCTCGGATCCCTAGTATTTCCGGAAGGTTATTCATGTCTTCCTTCGTGAAGACAGAACCAAAGTATTTGTTCAATTGGTCTGCCATTTCTCTTTTCCCATTATAAATTCACCTGATTTTGACTGCAAGGGACCTACGTTTGTCTTCACTAATCTCTTTCTCTTCACATATCTATAGAAGCTTTTGCAGTCAGTTTTTTTATTCCCAGCAAACTTCCTCTCATACTCTATTTTTCCTAATTAAATACTTTGTCCTCCTCTGCTGGATTCTAAATTTCTGCCAGTCCTCAGGTTTGCTGCTTTTCTGGCCAAAGTATGTGCCCCTTCCTTGGATTTAACACTATCCCTGATTTCCCTTGTTAGCCATGGTTGAGCTGCCTTCCCCGTTTTATTTTTATTCCAGACAGGGATGTACAATTGTTGAAATTCATCCATGTGATATTTAAATGTCTGCCATTGCCAATCCACCGTCAACCCTTTAAGTAACATTCGCCAGTCTATTCTAGCCAATTCACGTCTCATACCATCGAAGTGACCTTTCCTTAAGTTCAGGACTCTCGTCTCTGAATTAACTGTGTCACTCTCCATCTTAATAAAGAATTCTGCCATATTATGGTCACTGTTCCCCAAGGGGCCTCGCACAAGAAGATTGCTAATTAGTCCTTTCTCATATGACACATCACCCAGTCTAGGATGGCCAGCCCTCGAGTTGGTTCCTCGGCATATTGGTCGAGAAAACCATCCTAATACACTCCAGGAAAACCACCTCCACAGTATTGCTACCAGTTTGGTTAGCCCAACCTATATGTAGATTAAAGTCGCACATGATAACTGCTTTACCTTTATTGCATGCATCCCTAATTTCTTGTTTGATGCTGTCCTCAAACTCACTACTACTGTTTGATGGTCTGTACACAACTCCCACTAACGTTTTCTGCCCATACAGATTCCACATCATCGAAGCTAATGTCCTTCCTTACTATTGCGTTAATTTCCTCTTTAACCAGCAATGCTAACCCACCTCCTTTTCCTTTCTGTCTATCCTTCCTGGATGTTGAGTTCCCAGCCAAGGTCACCCTGGAGCCATGTCTCCGTAATCCCAATTATATCACATACATTAATAGCTGCCTGCGCAGTTAATTCGTCCACCTTCTTGAAAGGCAGATAACTATAGGCCGGTTAGTTTAACATTTGTAGTGGGGAAAATGCTTGAAGCTATCATTAAGGAAGAAATAGCAGGACATCTAGATAGGAATAGTGCAATCAAGCAGACGCAACATGAATTCATGAAGGGGAAATCATGTTTAACTAATTTACTGGAATTCTTTGAGGATCTAATGAGCATGGTGGATAGAGGTGTACCGATGGATGTGGTGTATTTAGATTTCCAAAAGGCATTCGATAAGGTGCCACACAAAAGGTTACTGCAGAAGATAAAGGTACGCGGAGTCAGAGGAAATGTATGAGCATGGATCGAGAATTGGCTGGCTAACAGAAAGCAGAGAGTCGGGATAAATGGGTCCTTTTCGGGTTGGAAATCGGTGGTTAGTGGTGTGCCACAGGGATCGGTGCTGGGACCACAACTGTTTACAATATACATAGATGACCTGGAAGAGGGGACAGAGTGTAGTGTAACAAAATTTGCAGATGACACAAAGATTAGTGGGAAAGCGGGTTGTGTAGAGGACACAGAGAGGCTGCAAAGGGATTTAGATAGGTTAAGCAAATGGGCTAAGGTTTGGCAGATGGAATACAATGTCGGAAAATGTGAGGTCATCCACCTTGGAAAAAAAAAACAGTAAAAGGGAATATTATTTGAATGGGGAGAAATTACAACATGCTGCGGTGCAGAGGGACCTGGGGGTCCTTGTGCATGAATCCCAAAAAGTTAGTTTGCAGGTACAGTAGGTAATCAGGAAGGCGAATGGAATGTTGGCCTTCATTGCAAGAGGGATGGAGTACAAAAGCAGGGAGGTCCTGCTGCAATTGAAAGGGTATTAGTAAGGCAGCACCTGGAGTACTGCGTGCAGTTTTGTTCACCTTATTTAAGGAAGGATATACTGGCTTTGTAGGGGCAACAGAGACGATTCACTAGGTTGATTCCGAAAATGAGGGGGTTACCTTATGATGATAGATTGAGTAGACTGGGTCTTTACTCGTTGGAGTTCAGAAGAATGAGGGGTATCTTATAGAAACATTCAAAATAATGAAAGGGATAGACAAGATAGAGGCAGAGAGGTTGTTTCCACTGGTCGGGGAGACTAGAACTAGGGGGCACAGCCTCAAAATACGGAGGAGCCAATTTAAAACCGAGTTGAGAAGGAATTTCTTCTCCCAGAGGGTTGTGAATCTGTGGAATTCTCTGTCCAAGGAAGCAGTTGAGGCTAGCTCATTGAATGTATTCAAATCACAGATAGATATATTTTTAACCAATAAGGGAATTAAGGGTTATGGGGAGCGGGCGGGTAAGTGGAGCTGAGTCCACGGCCAGATCAGCCATGATCTTGTTGAATGGCGGAACAGGCTTGAGGGGCTAGATGGCCTACTCCTGTTCCTAATTCTTATGTTCTTATGTTGAATACTCCTCGCATTGAGGCACAGAGCCTTCAGACTTGTCTTGTTAACACACTTTGTCCCTTTAGAATTTTGCTGTAATGCGGCCCTTTTAGATTTTAGCCTTGGGTTTCTATGTGCTCCATTTTTAGTTTTCTTCTTTCTATCTGTTGTTTCTGCCCCCATTTTACTTCCCTCTGTCTCCCTGTATAGGTTGCCATCCCTCTGCCATATTAGTTTAACCCCTCCCCAACAGCAATAGCAAACACTCCCCCTAGGACATTGGTTCCGGTCCTGCCCAGTTGCAGACCGTCCGGTTTATACTGATTCCACCTCCCCCAGAACCAGCTCCAATGTAGCAGGAATTTGAATCCCTCCCTCCTGCACCATTCCTCAAGCCACGTATTCATCTTCGCTATCCTACTATTTCTACTCTGACTAGCACGTGACATTTGTAGCAAGCCTGAGATTAATACTTTTGAGGTCCTGCTTTTTAATTTAACTCCTAGCTCCCTAATTTCAGCTTGTACGACATCATGCCGTTTTTTACCTATATCTTTGGTACCTATATGCACCACAACAACTGGCTGTTCACCCTCCCCCTCCAAAGTGTCCTGCACCCGCTCCGAGACATCCTTGATCCTTGAACCAGGGAGGCAACATACCACCCTGGAGTCTCGGTTGTGACCGCAGAAACGCCTATCTATTACCCTTACAATAGAATCCCCTACCACTATAGCTCTCCCACTCTTTTTCCTGCCCTCCTGTGCAGCAGAGCCAACCATGGTGCCATGAACTTGGCTGCTGCTGCCCTCCCCTGATGAGTCATCCCCCCCAACAGTACCCAAAATGCTGTATCTGTTTTTCAGGGGGATGACCGCAGGGGACCCCTGCACTATCTTCCTTCCACTGCTCTTCCTGCTGGTCACCCATCCCCTCACTGCCTTTGTAACCTTTGCCTGTGATGTGACCAACTCACTAAATGTGCTATTCACGACATCCTCAGCATCACAGATGCTCGAGAGTGAATCCATGCGCAGCTCCAGTGACGCAATGCGGTCTGTCAGGAGCTGTAGCAGGACACCCTCCTGCACAAGTAGTTGTCAGGGACACTGATAGTGTCTCTGATTTCCCACATAGCACAGGAGGAGCATGGCACAGCACTGTGCTCAACTGGCATGACTTAACCCTTAAATTACTTAATTTACTTTATTTGGCAACAATGACAAAGGTTTCCTACTGATGAGAAAAATAAAAAAGATAAAGAAAGAGAAAAACTTCTCACCAATCAGCCAGCCAATCACTAAACATTCCTGTGTAGTGTCTCATTTGCAGAATAAGAGGGGGAATAGTCAACACGGTGGAATAGAGTGGACAGGCAACGGTCAAATATGCCATTCAAACTTCAAGCAAAGCATTGAATTATGAACTGCTGACATAGGCTTTGCAGTGGCGAACGCTCCACGAGGCCTCCCATGTGGAGGTGGTGGGGATGGTGGTGGCATGGGTTCCTCGCCAGGTTCCTCTTCCTCATCTTCCTCCTTCTCCTCCTCATCCTCGTCCTCCTCCTCCTCCCCTCTCTCCTGAGGTGGTCCTGCAGTCCACTTTGGAAAATCCTGTCCCCTCATAATGGCTACATTGTGTAGCATGTAACATACCACACCACAATGAACTCTGCGACCTGCCAAGGGGAATATTGCAGGCAGCCTCCAGAGTGATCCAGACATCGGAAGCGCTACTTGAGACTCCAATTGTCTGTTCGACAATGTTGCATGTGGCTACATGTGTCTCATTATCGCCATACTCGGCTTCTGTCTGAGGGTTCCGGCGGGGGGCATGAGCCAGGTGGCGAGGCCGTAACCTTTGTCCCCGAGCTTTCAGCTGTGGCATTGTGGTGGATGTTTGAACAGGCCTGAGACAGTGCTCTCACGCAAGATGAAAGCATCATGAATGCTCCCTGGATATTGAGCATTGACTGCCATGATGCCAGTATGGTCGCGGACGATCTGTACATTCATGGAGTGGGATCCCTTTCGGTTTGGTAAACCTCTGGATTGATTAAAGGTGCTCACAGGGCGATGTGCGTACAGCCAATAGCAGCATGAACCTTGGGGAAATCAGCAATTCGTCCAAAACCTACAGCCCTCTCATTCTGTGCCTCCTTGGTCATTGGAAAGTTTATGAAGTCCATCCTGCGTGCGTACAGTGCAGTAGTCACCTGGTGAATGCTACAATGAGTAGCATACTGCAAGCTGGAGCATAAGTCCCCTGTTGATACCTGAAAGGAGCCGGAGGCATAGAAGGCAAGTGCCGCAGTCACCTTCACCGCTAGTAGGCTGTAGGTTTGCCTTTATGAGCTGGCATATCTCTGTGATCATCTCTTTTCAGAAGCCCAGCCTTCTAATGCACTGTGCCTCAGAGAGCTGCAGGTATGAGCACTGTTCCCTGCAAATCCGTGGGGTGTAAGACTTGCTCCCCATACGTCTGCGACCTCTTCGATTATGCTCAAAATGATCATTGATATGCCATCTTGCAGCTCGACACTGTATAAATACTGCAGCCAGGAATAATGGCTAATATAGTATAGACCCCATCTTTTTAAGTGTCCTTAAAAATCCTTTAAAATGAACTATAAACTCACATAAAACTTCACTGTTTAAAACGCAGCCTTCTTCTCCCAATCCTTTTATGCACTGAACTTCTGCTCCATTTTCAAGATGGCGCCGTTAGTGCCAGGTGCGCCCTGGGCTCGTCTGGTTTTTGCTGGCGGGTTCCCGGGCGTACGGTAAGTTGTGCGACATCGCCGAATTTTCCAGCCGGGTCACAAGCACAGTGTTGCATGCCGATTGACGTCATCCAAATGGTGGAAACATCGGGTGGGTGCTAATTTTTAGTGTCACCGTAAAACCAGTGCCGAAATTTCCACTCAGGTGCAAAATGTTGTGCGCCTCGTTTAGCGCCAAAAAAGTAATTTTTCTGATTCGCCCAGGCGAAAACCCGGTTGCAAACCTGGAAAAAAATCTAGCCCATAATATATATTTCAATGATATCTCCTCTAATTCTTCTAAACTAGGGAAAATAGGTCTAGTCTACTCAATCTCTCCTCTCAGAACAATCCCCTCATCCCAGGAATCAGTCTGGTGAACCTTTGTTGCACTCCTTCCAAGGCAAGTATATCCTTCGTTAGGTAAGGCAACCAAAACTGTATACAATACTCCAGACTCCCATGGACCTTCTAGCTGACAGAGCCCATGATCTCCCTCTCTTCATTTACATGTCTCCGATTGGCCTGTGCCTACTATAGGTGGAACCCAAACTTTGACCCATCGTGAAAAAAGCACAGAAATCCAGAGGAAATATAAATGCAATGGAGACCTGGAGATCCGAGTCACTGAGCCTCTATCCTGACCTTCACGCCCAGGAAACTGAGTATTCTCTGAGAGCAAACTTCAGGAAAATCCATCCTTATGAGTTAACAATTCTTTCTTGTGTTTTCATTGTGCCAGCTTTGTCCAACTCATTACTCAGGTTTCTGGACAGCACCAGTGTTACCACTTGGGACTGATCTGGCCTATGCTTGTCACTGTCACTGCTTTCTCCATCACAGTCTTTACATGTTTAACAATAGAATCATCTCTTTATGATCTGTTCAAACACAGACATGAAATGTAGCAACGTCATTAACATTAAAGGGGACTGTCCGTTAAAAGCAATTAAAGTCACACTACTTGTCAAAATAGTTTGTTAGCTCACAACAAGCTCTCTTCCACGCTGAGGAATGTGTTTAATCATGGATTCCAGCAGATCTGTATTTGTGTCTGCCAAGCTATCTGGCAGTTAGCAGCTGAGTGTTATTATCCTCTACTATGGATAATCACTCAAAGCAGGAGATGGATATGGACGATGACACCAAGCTTGAGTTCCCAAAGCCTGAAAATTACAGGAGAAAAGAAAGGTTGAGGGAGGCAAGCAATTTTACTGGTTTCAAGTCCTGGGAGAGTGAGTTTGAATAGAATACTATGCAATCAGACTTGGTAACAACTCAGTGAAAATGTACAGAGGAAAAGTAGACTGATTTACATATTTGGAGATGAGAAGGAACGAAAGATGAAAGTTCAAAAGAGCACTAATCAAACTAATATTACTGAAATATAGAGGCACAAGAAAGGAGAGAGAGAGGGAGGGACAAAAAAAATATATTAATGATATTTAAATGAGGGAAGTGCTCTACCTCCCTCACTATGTCACAGCGAAACAGATACAATGAATAGTTTGATTGAAAAAGGGAAATTCCTCCATAAAGTTTTATAATTGAAAACAGTAAACCATTTCCAGCCAAGACAGTAGTTGTCATGTCTCCGAAACAAGGAAGCAAAAATTCATCCTGGGTTCTTGCTTCTGATCCTGAGACAGTGAACTCTCTATAGATTTTGGGTGAGGTCAGGACTGGGCTCAAAAAGTGGTGGATGGATTGGGTTGTGGCACTGGGCTTCTGTTATTAGTGAAACCCTGGCATTTAGAAGATGGAGAGAGAAGAATGGCAAAAAATACATTTTTATTTTAATTAAAAGGAACGAAAGTTGTTGCCAACAGCAGAGAGAGTCAGCTTTTGTCTTTTTAAATTAACTTTTAATCTAAAATTTAAAAAAATGATCTCATAATCTTTCATGGCACTTGTAATTATTTAACTTGCATGGCTTGATTGCATTTGAAATGTGAATGCATTGTTCAATGTGCATGTAAGGTTGATTTTACAGCTCCCCTTTCCTGACAGAGCCTTGCTCTTCAAAAGCCCTACCAGAAATTTGGGCATGTGCTGTGCATTATTTTCCAACCATTATTTTAAATGGTCAAAAAATCATGGGCAGTGCGTGCCTGAATTTCAGATGCATGCTCTCAGCAGACAAGACTCAACAGACAAGTATCTGTGACGGCACCCCAAGGCTGACTCACATGTCACAGCTCAAGCCAATATAAGCATTCTGACTCGTAGGATTTCTAGGGCATAACCAGTTCTGTGTTTTGTGCAGCTATATCAAAGCCTTTATATCCTTAGCCCATGAAGTACATTCCTACCATTACCACCAGGGATGCTTCTTGTCATGTCAGTGGCTAACTATATGCATACATCACAACCTTAAAGGCCAACAAAAACCACCCTGTCTCTTTAACATGACAACTGGAGCAGACTTTAAAAAGGATTTTGCTAGTTGGTTAAACTCCTGTTTGTAGATGAAGGGATTTAGTGCCTCCCAGGAGACTGTGTGCTTTCCAGCTTACTTCTTGCAAGTCTACATTTTTAGCTTGTGCCTCCTATGACCCTCTGTCTTTCCTTTTTGTGTTTCCCATGAGCTCATCTGTGTCTGACTTTCAGCTCAAGCTTCTGTGCATCCATATTTTACTCACCATAAGCTTGAGGATTTCTGCTCCCACATGTATGATGTGTGTCATGCATGCACAAAATTCAGCTCCAGTGTTCCAACAGCTTTCATTTAACTATTTGGCTGCTGTAGTCATTTGAATCATGTTGAATTTCTTCCTTTTTCAACTGTTTGTTTTTATTCCTACATGTTCTGTAAAAACATAACTTATGGCCGGTGTGACTTTAATGCCACAAAAGAGACGGTCCTATGCTAGTGTTCACGCTCCAGGAGAACAGTGCTTAAGCAAAGACACATGACATCTGGCAACAATGGTGCAACAAAGTTTCTTTTAGTGTGTCTATGTGTCTCTGATCTCAATAGAAAAAGGTGCTTCTTCTCCACTCTTGGAATGGCAATGGTGACAATGACAGCAACTTGCAGATTTGCTATGGATGACAAAGACCGAGGGTAAGTTATTTTGAGGAGAAGAGTGATGACAGCCTCACGAAACATTGGGTTCCAGCACTGTCAGAGATGTGGAGCTCATTTGTTTTATATTGTTGGCAGCAGGCGTATTATAGTTTGATGTTAATATTGGGGTAGATTTTCAACCGCCCAGGTGTAAAACTGAAATTGTGGATCAGCTGCCCATTACAGAAACCCTCGATTTTCATTTCCACTGATTTCAGGTGGCTGATCTGCAATGCCTCTGTTACGCCCTGGTGGCTAGTTGAAAATCTACCCCATTGTGTACTTGATAGTAGAAGTCCATCTCTGCTGCTGCTGATGGCTTGCTAGAATAGGAACCTACGAACAGGTGTAGGCCATTCAGCCCCTCGAGCCTGTTCCCCATTCAATTAGATCATGGCTGAGCTGTATCTTAACTCTATTTACCTGCCTTGGTTCCGTAACTCTGAATACCCTTGCCTAACAAAAATCTATCAATCTCAGTTTTGAAATTGACCTAGCCTCAACAACATTTTGGGAGGAGATTTCCAGATTTCCATTACCATCTGACAACATCACTGAATGGCCTAGCCCTAATTGTAAGGCTATGCTCACTTGTTCCGGACTCCCCACCAGAGGACATAGTTTCTCACTATCTACTCTATCAACTCCTTTGATCATCTTTAACACCTCAATTATATCATTCCTTCATTTTCTATATTCAATGGAAGACAAGCTTAGTCTAGCAACCTCTCCACGTAATTTATCCCTTTTAGCCCTGGTATCTGGTCATTCTGCGCTGCATCCACTCTAAGGCCAAGATATCATTCCTGATATCTTGATGGCCAGAATTGAACAAAGTACTCTAAATAGGGACAAACCAGACTCTGTACAACTGTAACATAACTTCCTCCCCTTTGTATTCTAGCCCTCTTGAGATAAAGGGCAATATTCCATTTGGCTTTTAAGTATATTTTTTTACATGTCCACTAGCTTTTAGTGATTGTTGTACTTGGACCCCTAAATCCCTCATTCACAATTTCTAGCTTCTTACCATTTAGAAAATACTCTAATCTATCCTTCTTAGGTCCAAAGTGGATGACCTCACACTTCCCCACATTGAACTCCATCTGTCAAAGTTATGCTTACTCATTTAATCTATCATAGGAACAGGAGTAAGCCATTGAGCCCCTCAAGCCCGTTCTGCCATTCAATGAGATCATGACTGATCTGCTACCTAACTCCATATACCCGCCTTTGGCCCATATCCCTTAATACCTTTGCTTAACAAAAAGCAATCAATCTCAAATTTTAAATTAACAATTGATCTCGCATCAATTGTCGTTTGCGGAAGAGAGTTCCAAACTTCTACCACCCTTTGTGTGTCGAAGTGTTTCCTAATTTCACTCATGAAAGGTCAGGCTCTAATTTTTAGACTATGACCCCTAGTCGTAGACTCTACACCGGCGGAAATAGTTTTTCTCTATCTACCCTATCTGTTCCCCTTAATATCTTGAAAAATTTGATTAGATCACCTCATTACCTTCTAAATTCTAACAAATACAACCCTAATTTGTGTAATTTTTCCTCGTAATTTAACCCTTGGAGTCCTGATATCATTCTGGTAAACTACGCTGCACTCTCTCCAAGGCTAATATATCCTTCCTAAGGTGTGGTGACCAAAACTGCTCATAGTACTCCAGGTGTAGTCTAACCATGTCTTTGTACAGCTGCAGCATAACTTCTACCTCCTTGTATTCTAATCCCCTAGATATAAAGGCGCGCATTCTATTAGCCTTTTTGATTATTTTATCTACCTGTTTATGACATTTTAATGATCTATGTACCTGGACCCCCAAACTCTTTGGACCTCCACTGTTTTTAGCCTTTCACCATTTAGAAAGTACTCTGTTCTATCCTTCTTAAGTCCAAAGTGGATGACCTCACATTTATCCCTTTGTAACATTATGCTTTTATCTACAATGCCGCCTATCTTTGTGTCATCGACAAATTTGGATATATGGCTTTCTCTGTCATCGGCTAAGTCATCAATAAATACTGTGAATAGTTGTGGCCCCAACACAGATACCTGTGGGACAGCACTAGTCACATCCTGCTAATTAGAGTACTGCCCATTATCCCTACTCTCTGTCTCCTGCTGCTCAGCCAATTTCCTGACCACTTCAGTAAGTTTTCTTCTGTTCCATGGGCTTCTACCTTAGTTAACAATCTCTTCTGCGGGACTTTATCAAAAGCCTTCTGGAAGCCCTTATAAATAACATCCATAGACATTCCCCTGTCCACTACTTTAAATCACCTTCTCAAAAAATTCATTCAGGTTTGTCAGGCGTGACGTAACTTTCATAAATTCATGCTGACTCAATCTGATCAATTGAAAATTTGATACATGTTCAGTCGCAACCTTAATGATAAACTCTAATTTCCCTTTGCAACATTCTGCACCTGTCTACATTAGTTATTGTGGCACCTAACTTAATGCCATCAGCAAACTTAGATATACAGCTCTCTATTCCTTCAACCAAGTCATTTACAAATATAGTGGAAAGCTAATGCCCCAGTATCGATCCTTGTGGATAGTAGACACATCCTGCCAATTTGCGTACATGCCCATTGTCCTTACTCTCTGACTCTTACCTTCTAATCAACTTCCTATCCAAGCCAATAGGTTGCCTCCAATTCCATGTGCTCTTATGTGGAACCTTGTCGACTGCCTTCCAAAAGTTCATATAAATAATATAAAAGGAGGAAAAGGCCATGGCTCTGACAGTGGCCAGCACACGATTTCCTATGAGTACTGAGACTGGAGGTCTCAGACATGGAAAGTAAGTACTGAACTTCAAGGTTTAAGTTAAGGGGAGAGATTACACAAATTAGGGTTGTACTGCCTAGAAATTAGAAGGTTAAGAAGTGATCTGATCAATGTTTTCAGGATATTAAGGGGAACAGATAGAGTAGAGAGAGAGAAACTATTTCCGCTTGTTGGGGATTCTAGGACTAGGGCCATAGTGTAAAAATTAGAGCCAGATCTTTCAGGAGTGAAATTAGAAAACACCTCTACACACAAAGGGTGGTAGAGTTTTAGAACTCTCTTCTGCAAACAGCAATTGATGCTAGATCAATTGTTAATTTAAAGTCTGAAATTGATGTTGTTTTGTTAACCAAAAGTATTAAGGGATATGAGCCAAAGGCAGGTATATGGAATTAGATCGCAGATCAACCATGATCTCATTGCATGGCGCAATAACCTCAAGGGGCTCAATGGCCTACTCCTGTTCCTATGTTTTCCCATTGGCCCATTGATGCAGGTGAAAAGTACAGTCCTGGAATTAATCATTATACACAAGATATCTCCAGAGCACTGTACCAGCTCATCTTTACAATGAACTCACTAACTATTCTGTCACATGTTTGATGTTCTATGGACACAGCTATTACATGAAATAATATTATACCGGGATGGCTCAAAGCAATCAGACTCCTTACAGCACTGGGCAGGCTCACTGTGACACTCAGGAATCTCAGTAGCAGTGAAAAGAGTCTTTGAATTTAATTGAAAATTCTAGATAATTTGCATGCTGTAGCCTAGAAACTACAATTGTTAATATTAGCAGAGTAACACCTAATTGGCCTCCTTTACACCTTTGGTTAGCGCCTCCAGGGGGCGATAACGGAGCACTAACGGCTCTGCGACCGGGCGCGGCGAGAGTACCGACACACGTGAACTTGCCTAGCACCACGATCTCCTGTGCCAAGAGATTGTGATGTCATCCGGCTGCGCAGTGCCCCGGTAGTGCAGGAGGCATTGTAAGGGAGGCCAGACGCTTGGGGAGTTGTATTTAAAGGTCATGCTGCTTGCGCAAAGTAAAAATTTGTTTGGAGCCCTTAGGTCAATTTTTCACCATTTTGTTCTGCAGCAATTGATCAGCCATGCTTGGGGCTAATCGTTGCAGATCACGGCTGCCATCAGTGAGGAGAGACATCGATTTCATGCAAAGCCTGCAGTGATGGCCCTGCCCATTAATAGAGGGAAGGAGCCTTTGATCCCAGCAGTGTTGCACTCGACATTGTGTACCGCTGCACCACTGGTTACCAGCCCAAACGGGGCGCCACGCAATTCTCCCCCAAAGCATTTAACAACATTCCTTAGTCCATTTTTTTCAAAGGCCTGTTTAATCTATTTAAAATAAATGTTCTGAAATAACACATTAAATAGTAGAAAGAGAAAATTTCATGTAAACATGTCCGTTAATATCTGAAGCAGTCATTTCTAGGTATGAATCTACATAGGATTTGTTCCAGAGACTGACAGAGGTTCTGCTTATGTTCACAACTCTAGAATTTATTAGTATAAATTTTTGATAGAAATGTAGGCATCAAGTGAAAAGAAGATTTCAAAATCAGCCTAAATGTGATACGATGCTAATTACAAACTCAGATGTGTGCCTTTGTCTCAGAATTAACAGATTTGTGACTCGTACCAAAATGGTCTGCACTGTATGTTGATACAATCTATACAAGGCGAGGAATTTTCCCTTCATGCGTTATGGATGATGGAAATTCCATTGCTTATTGTTTAGAAAGTTTAATCCCTATTATAGTTGCTGGAGTAAATAATTATTTGAAGTATAACTTTAAATTTACTGTGATATTTGAAGTTGTGTTTTACATTATCCAACATGGGAGAAAGGTTACACAAACTTTATTTTGAATGAAGAAAACTTTATAGGGGTTAAATTGGCTCACCCCTGAAAACAGGCATGGAGATCAGGGTACGTGATTCATCTTTACCCATTCATTGCAGTGCAGGTTAAATTCGTGCTGCTTGCTGTTTTACATGATTGCTGTGTGTAGTCAGTGCGAGCTGCACATATCAGCAAGGGACCCGTTATCACGAGTGGCTAGCACCACTTAAAGGCAGCCTGCACATCTTAAAGGCTGCAACATGTGGTGAAAGTGAATTTAAAACTGAATATTTGCTGTAATACTTTGAGGATCGGCTGAACATGAGAGAGCACAGCACCAAGGTTTTCTAATGCTGCACTGGAAGCCTTGGTACAAGACATGAAGAGAAGGAAGGACATCCTGGATCGACAGGGCAGGAGGCCGTCGAGACAGATGCTCAGGAGGAAGTGGGAACAAGTAGTGGTGCAGGTCAATGCCAGGAGTATAGTTCCAAGAGCATTGATGCAGTGCAGAAAGAAGTTTAATGATCTGACACGAATTGTCAAGGTGAGTGAGTTCAATCTTCAAATGGCATATCCTACCAACTGCACCACTATCTGAATCCACTGCTCAATTCACTACACTCCCATCACCCACCAATCAACATGCTTTATCAATTTATACTCAACCTTTCAAATCATATCCTATACTTTACTCTCAAATATTAAACACTGTTGCATGCCTCACAACCACAATTAAACACACTGGCAGTTATTCAACCATGACAGCGATAGCAACAAACAGATTGTAGGACAGATATTGACAAACTTTCCTCTTTCTTGCAGGGGAAGGTAGCGTATGACAACAGGCAGCAGGAAAGAACTGGGGGAGGACAAGCGTTCCTGCATGTTGTAACCCTCATGGAGGAGACATCGCTGCCCTTCATGGGAATAGACATTGCTGAGGCCATGGCCACTGGCAGTGCTGGAAGGATGAGGGATGAGTGTATCTGTAAGCCAAATCCTCCTTCTCTCTTCCCACTTCTCCCTCATCCCACAATCTCTTCTGATTCACAAGCTGCAGATGATGTAAGCATGCATTTCTTACTTTCTCATCTCCCCTCACCATAAGCCAACCTTTTTCATTTCAGATACCCAGGAATTGGAACCTTCCCAGTCAGTGTTGGAAGAGAAAGAAGACAGTGAAGATGAAGAGACAACATTACTCGATTTTATACTCGCAGCTACTAGCTCAAGGACTGAAACTAAATGTACTTTAGAGGCTAGGATAAAGGAGGAATCTGTATGTGGTGAAACACCAAGCACAAGTGCATAGGAGCCAGGTTGAGGGAAAGGATAACGCAGGTGTCAGCTCACCGGAGGGCAAGATCATACACTAGTTCTGCTGCAGATGACTCAGATGAGAACTTCAATGGCCCAGACTACAGAAGAAGGCTTATGGGTACTTCAAACTTAGGTTCAATTAAATACTTGGTAAACCTTGCCAGAAAGCCTTCACTCAATGTCAAGGAGCGTGAAGGAGTCCAACACCAACTTGGCACAGGGCTTTGCACAGAGCTTAGAGCCCATCCTTTTCAACATGGAATGGGTGATCACCTCCATCAGCACACCTGTGGAACCCATTATGGTGCCGCACCTGACAGCTCATGTCACAGCTGCCATTGCATCACAAATAGCTTCCACTGAAGCTCTGATTGTTGTCATCATGTCTCTATGCACCCTCAAAGCCTCCCTGAAAAAGTGCAACATCCCCACTGACACCTGGGAGTCCCTGGCCAAAGATCGTCCTAAGTGGAGGAAGTGCATCCCAGAGGGCGCTGAGCACCTCGAGTCTCATTGCCGAGAGCATGCAGAAATCAAGCGCAGGCAGCGGAAAGAGCATCCGGCAAACCAGTCCCACCCATCCTTTCCCTCAACGACTATCTGTCCCACCTGTGACAGGGCCTGTGGTTCTCATATTGGACTGTTCAGCCACCATTTTAAGAGTGGAAGCAAGTCTTCCTCGATTCCGAGGGACTGCCTATGATGACGACGATGATGATGAACCACTGTTCAAAAGGGCTTCCAGGGCATTACTGCAGTCCAGAAATCTGTTCTCCAACAGATCACTAGGATTGCTGAGGCGTCATCCCGGGAGAGTGACAGTGGCTCCATGATTGTGAAACCTGCTGTTCTCTCTCAGGATGAGAGCATTTGTGCTCCCTTCCCTAACACTATGCCAATGCCCTTGCTTTTTTCTATCAGCTAGCCAGACAAGACTGCTGCAGCCCAGGCCATGATGATGCAGTATGAACCTGGGCCTGCTCAGTCCAGAGCTGCTCGAGGTCATCCTGCAAGGCCATCTATAGTCTCCTCAAATGAACTTCCAACTCCCAAGCTGCACTTGGGAAGCACTAGGAATGGTAAAGGCACACAGAAGACAAGCACTAAGGAAGTGGGCTAAGGAGAATTAGTTCATTTTGTATCCTGTATTTAATGATTGAATTGATAAATTTGGATTTGAATTTGTATTTGGTGGCTTTTATTTCTGCAGTGAACTGAAGGAGAAAGCAATAAGTAGTGTCAGCAAGAGAACAATGTGATGGTCAGTGAGAGAGGAAAGATAAGAGGAGTGAGAGAGAAAAGATAAAGGGAGTGAGAGAGGAAAGATAAGGGGAGCAAACTTGCCCTGCGCCACAATCAGGACATTCTGCACCCGGCGCAGAGGTCCTGCCCCCGCTGTAGAATTGACCTTTTTGCCCCTCAAAGGAAGCGAAGCACAATCCCGCATGCTCCACTTCCTTTGGGGGCAGTATCCAAGGTTCTACAGGAAGCTCTATGCGAATGCTTCACATTGCACTGATGCACTTCAATGCCCCTCCTTTTCAATTAAAGGGAAGGGCCACTGCACACTCTGCATGGTCTCCGATGGTCTCGACTAAGCCATCAGGACAGCATGTGACTGGGCCTGCAGCCCGGCACCCAAGACTGAGTGACAGGCTGCACAATGGTGGCCCAGACCACGCAATGGCCAGCATTGGAGAGCCGACCCGGGAGTCAGCATGGGAAAAATGATGGCAACCTGGGGCGCTGATGCCCTCCCCTTTAAAGAGCTCCCCGAGAGCGGATGTCGGCCAGCTTCAAGACCTGTGTAGACATCTGCTCGTGTCAGCCTCGCGGCCAGCGGGGCAATGTTCACGACAGGCCGTTAAGGGGTCAGCATGGGGTGGTGAGGGGTCACCATGCACGGCGATGACATCATTGCTGGTTGCACGGTGGCTCGGGGCACTAACCGTGGGTCGCGGCGCTGCCATAGCAGCACCTCCACAAGCACTCAGGCAATTTCCAGGAAGGCAGTAGTGCCCCACTCTGAAAAGTCTCCTCCGCCCCTGGAGGGGCCAACGGGGCTATAAGGTGCAATTTCACCACTTAGGAGTTTGGGACTGTTG
This sequence comes from Pristiophorus japonicus, assembly GCF_044704955.1. Lineage (NCBI taxonomy): Eukaryota > Metazoa > Chordata > Chondrichthyes > Pristiophoridae > Pristiophorus > Pristiophorus japonicus. Next base: position 89,956,596 of record NC_091981.1, read on the forward strand.
GTGAATGGGGAGGTGTGGTTGAGGTTACTGGTATCGTTCATGAATAATCTAATTACTTAGAGCCCTGGCAGATAGGGATTGTCTATATTATAGTCTTCCTCTTCACTTCCTCTTCCTCCTACTCATGCTCCTGCTCCTCAGCTTCTCGCCTGCTAGGTGGTACTAAGGGCAGTTCCCACGTAACAGTCAGGTTGTGCAGCATCTTGAGTATCTGAAATGAAAAAGAGAAAAGAGTTGGGTTGTGGTGAGGGGAGAGGAAAAAGTAAGAAGTGCATGCTTACGCCATCTGCAGCTTGTGAGTCAGAAGAGATTGTGGATGAGGGGGAAGTGTGATGAGAGAAGGAGGATTAGGACTGTAGAGACCCTCATCATCAATCCCTCCAGCCCCACCAGTGGTCACAGCCTCAGCGATTCCCTTTCCCATCATGGCCATCACTCTCTGCTCTATAGGGGTTAAAATGTGCAGGCGCACTTGTCCTCCTCCAGTTTTCTCCAGTGTTATATGCCACCATAATCCCCATGTCCATTTTCAGGAGTTATCCAATTTAACCGCCCTTTTATCAGTAATCTGCAGGGGAGGGAGCGATATTTAAACAGCAGATTTATTACTATCCAATTTGAGCATCTGGTCCTAACTACATCCAATGTAACATGCTCTCATGTGCACCCACAGGACTAATGATCACTTGACACTTTTAAAATCAAGGGTTGTGACTTGTACAAATCAGCATCTGATTCCAAATTTTCATCCTAGAATGGAAAGCATTGATAAATCCAATATGAAGTTACCAGTTACATGAATTGAACATTTTCTGTTAATGGCTGAACCCTTGGCTTCATTGGGATTTGACTCTAGCTGTATCGAATTGTAACTAAGACCGCAATTTTACCTGCACTGAGAGGGCGGAATCGGAGGTGGGTCAAATGGCAGGTTGGGACTCCGATGTCAACCCGTCTCCACATCAGTCTCCCATTTGTCAACGCTGAACAGACCCAACACCAAGAGGCAATTCCGATCATTAAGAGGTTGTTAAAAGCCAATTAAACACCATATTGCCCTGTATTTACCAGTTTTTTGACAAGATTCGTGGCAATCGAGGATCACTTCAGGTAAGTAGGTCGGGTGTTCCAGAAGGAACCATTCTTCTGAATACTTGACAGCTGCAAATGTTGTATAAAAGCCACCAATTCACAGCCGTTCACTTCCAATCTCAGAAGCTAGAGCCTTCAGGATTTGGAGGCAGCAGCAGAAAACTGGAGAAAGACAAACGTGCCTGCACATTTTCACCCCCATGGAGCAGACAGTGATGGCCATGATGAGAAAGGGCATCGCTGAGGCTGTGGCCACTGGTGGGCGGGGCTGGAGGGATCGATGATTAGGGTCTCTGCAGTCCTAGTCCTCCTTCTATCATCCCTCTTCTCCCTGGTAGCTTTACGCAGGTTGGAAGTGTTTGTAGTAAACTCTTTATCCACTGTCACCTCCTTGGAGTAACCTCTCTCACCATGAAGAGATCGCTTCTATCATTTCAACCTCACCCACCATCTGTTCCATCAACATTGGTGCCCGTGAAAAAATCTCACCTTCAACCTTAGAATCCCACCATGATCAGCCCCAATATCACCAGGCACACCAGCAACACCAACAATACCACCAACCTTCTCTGAAATCAACTGATACTGCGCAGGGCATCAGCACCTGACCACATTGCTGCCCAGGGGGAGAGGAATGGCCTCACCATGGCCAGATTCACTTGATGCTCTATACCCTGGCTGCTACATGACGCGCCAGGTTGACACCACCCCACACTAACACCATAAAGCATTCTTACAATGCCTAAGCTATTCCTTTCACACTCATCATCATTGTGGGCCGTACCATTATGTCTCATCATTCACTGCAACTCACTGAGCCACTTCCAAAGGTACACACAAATCTGTCCAAGAAAGCAAAGTATTGCTTGTACCTTGGTAGATGAAATCGAGGCCCATGTGACAATTAACTTATTTTTTTCGCTCAGTGATCTCAGTCGGCTGCTGGACTCTATGTCCTTCCATGAGCATTGTAATTTCAAGGATTAAGTACATCAATAAAGCTTGCGGTAATTTAAATATATAAATAGAGGCACCAGAAAACAGCTGAAACAAAGATTTCTTTGACCTTATATCTGCAGCCGCAAATATAGACCTCTTATAGTTGAATACAAAAAACTGCTAATTAATTGCTTTATTTTAGTACAGACTAAATATGTATTTTATGCTAGGGTCACTTCTATAATAATCATGAGGAATAAGCTGAGTCTTGGTTCAGTCCTAGTCAAGAAGGCCAAAACTAGACCATGCTAAGCATATTCCTGCACCTTCATCAGTACTGCTAGATAAAATGTCATATCATTAAAATTCCCAACAAGAATCTTAAGGGATGAAATTGGCCTCTTGTGCGGCTGCCGTTAGTGCCTCCGACTCGCCTGAGCCGGTTTCCCTATTCGTCGTCATCTGCTGCATGCTGCACAATCTGGCTGTCATGAAGGCACAGCCATTGCCAACAGGCATAGCCGCACCACCTGAGGAGGAGGAGGAGGAGCAAGAGGAGGAGGAGCAAGAGGAGGAGAAGGAGCGAGAGGAGGAGGAGGAGCAGGAAGAGGATCGAGAAGAGGAGAAGGAGCAGCAACAACAGTGACGGAGTAGCAGTGAGCCCATCGCTATTCTGCAAGGGAGGTCCGTGACTGTCTCATCAGAGTTTGGTTCCAGTGAATTCCATCCTACTTCCGGTTCCCCTGCACGTCTCCACAACCACATCCATTTTTCCTTCCATTCTAAAGCTACAAAAGTGAAATAAGAGGCAACAGCAATGAATAAACATTTGAATCCAAATTTATATCAGAACAACAAACCTCTTACATAATGTATTTAATAATCACCCTTGTGCATTTCCTTATATCCCCTCTTTGCTTTAACTAATCTAGTGCTCCTCCGCAGTGTATCCCCTGAGGCTGCAGCATGGCTGGTGGAAGGCTACTGTGTGTCAGGGCCAGAGTCTACAGAAGGCCTTGCAGGACGCCCTTGATCAGCTCTGGGCCTGGAAGGGCCGGCTGTAGGCTACACCACCTCAGGCTGGGCGGCGGCATTCTGGGCTGGTTGGGTGATGACCAGTGACAAGGGCAATGGCGGAGTGGCAGTGGTGGGTTCAGGAATGCTGTCATCCTGAGCGAGAACAGCAGATTCCTGGTCCACTGACCCAGTACCACTCCCCTTGTGTGAGTAATAGTCCAGCTACATCAGTGGAAATATGCCTGCCGTGGTTGAGTAGCCATGAATGTAGGCAAGGCGTGAGATGAGGATGGGAGTGTGAGCATCTGCAGATGCTTGGTCGTTGAGTGGTGTGGAAGTGGTGGTTTGCACAGTGTGCGCAGACAGAGATTGAGATGTTGATATGGAGGAGGTGTGGAAGCTTGAACTTAGCTTCACACCCGACATAGGTTGTTGAATTTTTTGCGGCACTGGCTGAGGCTTCTCTGCATCACAATGCTGGCTGACACCTCCCAGGCCACCACTTGCCACATGGCACAGAAAACCTGCGGTGATGGCCTCCTTCCCGATGCAGGGAACAGGGATTCTCTCCTGATCTTGAGTGCCCCCACCAATGCTGCCGTAGCCACATCGTTGAAGCTTGTAGCCCTCTCGCTTGAAGGGTGATTACCAGCAGCTATTTCACAAGCTTCCTCAGCTCTATAGATAAGGGACTGAAGTTCATCAATGCTGAAAATGAGCAGCAGCAGATTCAAGTGACCTCCCCTTTAAGAGCCAGATTGAGCTGGAGTCAAGGATTGAAGGCTGAATTCCACAAAATTCCACAATTTGGCAAGGCATCTCGCCAGGCACTACATTTTCTCAAAGTAAAAATTATCGCCCCAAACGGGGCGCTACTCAATTTTGTCCCCTAAATACTTCCAGATTCAACCTTTTAAACCAGACCCTTCTCCAACAGCCTAACCCCAATTTTATAAAACTAAAACAAAGTCAGGTGTTAAATTTACAACTGCACTAAAAATAGCTTCCAACTTCAGACTACACCCTAATGATATTAGTTCCTTTAAGTGTCAAGTCTGATGAGGGCCTACACCTTCATTGCAATGATTCAAAATTCCATTAAGCAATGCTCCAGGCACCTGGCATAATTTCAGGTAGTTACCACAATGTATAAATTCCAGGCTCCCTTCCTATGCTTGTGCATAGTTGCACACACACACCCCTGTCAAGACACTCCAGATCTGATTAAATTGAACTTCTGCTAATCCAAAATCAAATGAGCTTCCATCATTGTCAATAAAATGCCAAAATCAGCAAGTCTTGCAATGTAGTAACTTAAAGAACAAAGATTAATTCTAGGCCAACTCAGTCAAGTTGTAAATTTGTGATGGATAAGTTCTTGGCCCAGTTTTGTACTCATTTCATTACTCCCAAATGGTCAACTCTCCAGTACTGAAATACAAAGGATGTAGTACTGATATTACACGCATTATTTTTGACAAGCAGTTAAGTTTATGTGTGATCCCTATGGGCCTGCAATACTTCTTTTAAAAAATAATGGAAGAATGCCTGTTTTAACGACTCAATAAATAAGTTGGAGAACTTATAGCGGCCAAAATTGCCCACCGCCCGAAACAAATCGCACCTATGGCTCTTGAAGTGTCCTGGCCGCCCCAATGTCTGGGGTGCCAAACCGGAGAAATTCAGCATTTTGTGCATTTTTTTGAAGTGGGAGCGGGGTGGAATGGCTGATGCAGCAAGTCATCAGCGCCACACTGAGGACGTCATCGTGCTGGTGCATCACAACATCCTTCCCCATCAGTTAAAGGGAAGGGCTGCTGCGAAATCTGCAGCCAATTTAGTGGCAAAAACTGCGCCGCCAGGAATGGCTTTAGCCGGGCCAGCGAGGGTGCCAGACTGCCTGTCGGTGGCTCGGCCGAACCCGCGGCCATAATTGTTGGCCGAACCTGGCAGTCGGCTGACAAAAAAAAAACATGGAGTTGCTGGCAGCTCCATCTCCTCTTTAAGGGCAGCAATGCCACCAAGGCACAGCAAGGGCACCGATAGAAAAAGCTGTTGGGGGCTCCGATCAGCGGCGTCACTGTTCCCACAGAGCAATTTTTGAAAGGGGCAATTTCCCGTGGGGCAATTTCAAGTCGGGGTCGTCGCCGATCGGTAAGGAGTCGGCACATACACACCGCGGCAGGAAAGTAGGCGGAGCGGTCCCAGACACCGCTACAAATTGGAGGTTGGGCAATTTCAAAAATGGCGGTCCTTTTCAGTGACTCGCCGGCCAGTATGCACCGACCCGTGCCGTCGTTTTCAAGTGGCTACGGGCCTTATAGAAAGGGGAAATTTCATTCCCATAGTTTTGAGATGTGAATGGAATTTCATTATTAGTCAGAATCCGCCTGTTTTTCATTAAGGATTAATTTCAGGCCCAATATTCTCATAATAATTAATATAATTTTGTTGAAAATGTAAATTTTTAAAGGCTCCTAAAGTACCATATAAGGCCAGGGGTTGGCGAGGACACATTGCCCAACTGGAACCATAATTTGGACAGATCCTGGTTCTGCTGAGATTTTTCCCTATTTCAGGTCCCAGTTTAAATTCTGATTTGGGGAGACTGAGGGGTCAAGAGTCGGGGCGCGCCTAGAATGGCGCAACCCCGCGAGCCACACCTGATTTCCACGCTCAAAAGCGCGTCAAAAACTTACCGAGCAATTCTCCGGTTCCCTGCTACTCCTGTCCAGCTCGGCGCGGAATATCGAGGTCAGCGGGGGGCGGGGCCAAAGCGGGGCGCTGATTCTGAGAGTGCAGGGGGATGGGGCTACATCTGAGAAGACGACGTTGTGCTGGCAGCCCTGCGCACGCTCACTGGAGCGTGCGCGCGTGCGCAGTGAGACACAAACATTGGCACTCGGCCATTTTTAAAGGTGCAGGAGGAAAAGTGCTGATTTGTTTTGTAGAGCTGTGGAAAGGCTTGGGATTGAATCTTGGTGATTTTTTGTGCCTGACGGAATGCTTTTAGCAGCACTGTTGAAGAAATCACCTGCTGAAATCAGTGAGTGCTGCTTTTCGCTGCTAAACTTCCAGAACAGATGCTGTATAGGTGCATGCAAAATAAGGACTGTATGTTTTGAAAAATAAGAGTGTTAATTCAATACAGCAATGGAACAATGTCCACCAAGAACAAAGAATTTCTTGCATGAGGAAGTGGAGATATTAGTTAACGTCATTGAGCAGAGATGGCAGGAGCTGGATACCAGCAACAGAGGTCGCATAAAAGTGCCACCCAAAGAAATGAAGAAACGCTGGAACCAAGTTGCAGAAGATTACTGCGCAGTGGTGCATACCATGAGATCTGGAGGCCAGTGTAAAAAGAAATGGCACGACCTTGGTCAAGTAGTTAGTGTAAGTAATACTTTCATTTTTTAATGTAATCGTAATTGTAACGTGACTATCTGTATGTCCTACCCTGCAGAAAGACACACTCTGTAAAAAGTTATATTTTACTCTTTGCAGAAGAAATTGGCCCACAACAAAAGGGAAACAACTCGAACAGGAGGAGGCACACCCAATCTGCATCCACTGACACCCTTGGAACAGAGGGTTACTGCTTTGATGAGTCGTACATGGAGAAAAGCAATCGGTACAGCACAAGCTGGGCTCGCACGTGAGGAAGAGGGTAAATCCTGAAAATGCATCGTGGCCCTTCAAATCAACCTGCTGCCTGGCCTGCTATGTGTGAGAGTACTGATGCCACCCATCCTGTCCCCTCCCTTGCTGTTAAACATTTGACTGTTGTGATATATTTAGCAGAAGATAATGATGATGATGATGATGCTGCCAACCCTGAAGATCCTGAAGATCCAGAACAAGAACCAGTAGAACCAGATGCGGATGATCCAGACTGGCTGCAGGCGCCAATGACTGAAATGTCTACAGGAGAGATCTTACAAATTAATATTTATGAGCCCACATTAAGGGGCATCAGAGTTTCAACCTCTTGCCTAGGTTCTGGGTCCACCTTCCATGGTTTTGGTTCCAATGTTGCGGGTTCCAGTGGTGCTGCTGGTGTAATCCAGCAGATTACAGCCAGTGCCCCAGCATCCCAGCTTGCGCCTCCCACTCGCATAGGTTCTGGGTCCACCTTCCATGGTTTTGATCCCGACGTTGCGGGTCCCAGTCGTGCTGGTGATATCATGGAGCAGGTTACACCCATTCACCCACAATCCCAGCCCATGGCTCGCACTTGAGTGGTGCCAGATGCAAAACCCAGGGCTGCACCATCCCAGCCCGCACCTCCCACTCGAGTACTGCCGTCTGGAACATCGAGCGTCCCACCGTCCCAGCCCGCGCCTCCCACTCTAGTGCTGCTGTCTGGAATACCGAGTGTTCCACCGTCCCAGCCCACGCCTCTCAGTTTAGTGGTGCCTCGAGGCAGACCCAGGCAGAGGAGAAGGAGATTGGAGACACGCTCTCTTGAGATGCAGCGTGCAACAGATACGGCTCAGGTTGTGGCATTAGGTATGGAGACCAATGAGCTTACCCGATCACTCATCTGTCTGTTTATTATAACTCTGCAGCTGCAGTACACAATACATCCACATCCACAGTATGGCGCTACAAGCATTACAAGCTTACAGCACTTACAGACATCAAACTTCTCCCTCCTTAATGAAAAAGTCATTATGACAAACATCATAACAAACATCATAAATAACTTCATTTTTATACATATTTGCATATTTAACTTTACCACTTGTTTTCTGTTTAGAAGAGGATACCTTCGCTCTCGAACAGAACCTTCCAAACATGGTGTTGATTTCACACTCATTCAAGGCTCATCCTGAGGAATATTTTCCCCATGGAATTTCCTTGATTTTCATTTGAACTCACTCTAACTTCAGTCTCTTTGTTTCCCTGACTTGGACTCAGACTTTCATTCTGAATCTCTCCTGGATTTGTTTCCGTACATTGGATTTAGGATTTGCTATTGGTAAATCAAAAGTTTCTGATGAGTCAGAAATAATTGAATCTTTCCCACCTTCAACTCCGTCCATGTCTGTAGGTAAAATATGATCAATATGGACAAACATAACCTGTCCATTATCAAACATCTTTACCAAATATGTGCAAGGACCACATATCTTCACCACTCTTCCGGGTAACCACTTTAACCATTTATAGTGATGGTTCTTCAATCTCACCTTCTGGTTTAATTTCACTCTTCTCTCTTTTAGTCTCCCTTTATCATGATTCTCTTTTTGTCTAATTTGTGTCTCTTCTACAGACTGTGCCAAATTTGGCTTTAACAATGAGAATCTGGTTCGTGGCTGTTGTTTGAGAAACAACTCCGCTGGCGTTCTACCAGTAGTTGTATGAGGAGTATTTCGATATGTAATCAAAAAATTAGCCAATTTGTGATCCAATGACAACTGTCGTTTTCTTGGATTTGGTTTTATGAGGGCACGTTTGCCAATTTGTACAGTGCGCTCTACTGCACCATTTGAAGCAGGTTGCTATGGTGGAACCTTGGTATGTTTCACACCATTTTTGCTTGTGAATTGTGCAAATTCTTCTGAATGAAATTGTGCTCCATTATCCGAAACAATTTCTTCAGGGAGGCCAAAGGCAGAAAATAATTTTTTTTAAATGTCCAATGTTTTATTTGTTGTTATTTTCCACATTGGAAACACCTCAACCCACTTTGAATGGCTATCAATTACAATGAACAATTGTTGTCCACCTAACTCAGCAAAATCAATATGTAGCCTTTGCCACATCCTGGAAGGCCATTTCCATGGCGGTAATGGTACTGGTGGTGGTTGCTTGCTTACCGATTGACATGTCGTACACTGACTCACAATGTACTCTGTATCTTTATCAAGACCATGCCACCATAAATAACTGCGTGCAAAACTCTTGGTCAAGCACATTCCCTGGTGCTGGTCATGGAGGTTTCCTAATAATTTGGACCTGAATTTCTTTGGTATAACCATTCTTGAACCCCACTTGATACAATCTTTATCTACTGATAATTCATTCCTACAAATGAAGAATGGATGTGTATCTTTGTCTGTGACCTGGTTTGGCCATCCATTTGCAATATAATCATACACCTTTGACATCACGGGGTCACGTTTGGTTGCTCTACCAATCTCTTCAGCTGTGACTGGCAGTTCATTAATATATGAAAAATAAAACACTTCTTCCCTATCGGGTGTACCCTGTGATGGGGAAGGCAATCTAGACATTGCATCAGCATTACTGTGATCAACTGATCGTCTGTATTCAATATCATATGTATATGCTGACAAAATCAAAGCCCATCTCTGCATTCGGGCTGCAGCTAATGTTGGAACTGGGGACTTTGGATGGAGGATTGCTGTTAGGGGCTTATGGTCTGTAACGATGGTAAACTTACGACCATACAAGTATTTGTGAAACATCTTGACCCCAAAAATTAATGCCAAAGCCTCCCTTTCAATTTGCGCATAATTTCTCTCACTGGCACTGAGAGTGCGTGAAGCAAAAGCAATTGGTCTCTCCTCCCCACTAGTTAATACATGAGAGATTACTACCCCAACTCCATACGGAGAGGCATCACATGCTAGCTTAATCTCCTTAGATATGTCATAGTGAACTAACATGGTGCTCTCTACCAATTTGTTTTTACACCTTGAATGCTGTTTCGCATTCTTTTGACCACTTCCACTGGACCTGTTTTTTCAAAAGTTCATTCAGTGGATGTAATACTGTAGCCAAATTTGGTAGGAACTTCCCATAATAGTTCAAAAGACCCAAGAATGAACAAAGTTCAGTGACATTCCTGGGAGTGGGTGCATTTCTAATTGCATCCAATTTTTCCTTGGTCGGATGTAAACCATCTTTGTCTACTCTGTACCCTAAGTACTCCACTGAGTTTCTAAATAACTCACACTTACGAGCAGACACTCGTACTCTGTGCTTCTCTAGCCGTTTGAGGACTTCATTCAATATTTTAGTATGAATTTGCCTATTTGGTGCTGAAATTAGTATGTCATCCAAATAACATACTACCCCTTCAATACCTTGCAAAATCTGGTTCATCACCCCTTGGAATAAGGCAGGGGTGGAAGACACTCCAAACAATAGCCTATTAAATTGATATCGGCCTAGATGAGTGTTTATAGTCAAACATGACTTGGACTCCTCATCTAGTTCAAGCTGTAAGTAGGCATTCATAAGATCCAGTTTTGAGAAGATCTGACCACCTGTCAGTGTTGTGAACAAATCTTCTGTATTCGGCAATGTATTGGGGACATTACCCTCTAGAATCTGGTTTACGGTTACCTTATAATCACCACACAATCTTACCTTTCCATCAGACTTAGGTACAACAACAATGGATGTAGCCCAATTACATCGATCTATCTTACAAATAATGTTCTCAGTCTCTCGTCTTTTGAGTTCTTGCTCAACTTCCTCTTTGAGTGCATATGGTACGAAAAGTGGCTTGTAGTAAACCGACCTAGCGTCCTTTTGTACCCTGACACATCGCCTTGAAGCTTTGGATCGGACTGCCCGTTTCACAGAACACCTTCGGATACTGTTTGATAATCTCATCCGTTGATGAAAATCTCGCTTCCACAGAGAAGATCTTACTCCAATCCAGCTTCAGTGAGCTTAACCAATTTCTTCCGAGTAAAGCAGTCTTGTCTCCTTTCACTATTATTAGAGGCAAGTTCTGAAATTGATCTTTATATATCACGTATGGTGATACGGCCTACTACAGGAATTTTCTCTCCCGAGTAGCCTCGCAGCTGTTGGATTTCTCCAGTTGGAAATCACGCAATTTGTTCACAATATAGTGACTCCGGTACTACACTCACAGAGGCACCCGTGTCAATTTCCATTGGTATCTTGAATCCCGCAACATCTATGTGGATTTTGATGCTTTCCGAATCGCTGTCCGTTAACCTCGTGCTCCTGATGACGTGTAATTCTAACATCTCCTCGTCCTGTTGTTGTTCTTCCAAGCCATGCAGTCTGTTTGGATTACTACTCATAGCTTTGAACGCTGGACTCATAGCTTTAAAAGCTGTTTGACCCTGCAGTCGGCATGCCTTCACAAGATGCCCAGTCTTTCTGCAGAAGAAACACTCTGCCTTCACGTATGGACAACTTTTAGCAATGTGTTGTCCCAGGCACCTATAGCACGACTTCGGCGCTCTGGTAGAATTTCCAGTTTCTGAGACTTTTGGCCCTGGCCGTCTTTTACTTTGAACCTGCAGGTGATTTACCTCAGTTGATTGATGACCGTAATCATTATTTAATTATCGGGAATATTGTTCGGCCATGCTCATCGATCTCGGTGTCTGCCGAATCCCGAAATGATAGCTTTCAGCAATTTCTAACAGTTTGGGGTTACAGTGCTGCTCAGGCTTTGTTAAAATCTCTTTAAGCATTGTGTCCTTTGGTTTGTCAGGCACAAGCAGATTTACAAGGGTTTCGTATAATGCCGGACCTGCCACCAATAAGAAAATCGCTTTCTTCTGTTCCAATACAGCCTGGTTTTAGACTGCATTGTCTGGAACATCGATTATGTTATTTGCAGTGAAATACATTTCTCGCCGTTCCACATACACTTTAAAACATTCCTGGTCATGTCTATATTCACCCAAATATCCGATTAGACCTGCCATTTTTAAACTCTAGCTGTTCATGCCGTGTGCTGTTTTTTTACCTCGGATTTTGTAGCTTTTTTTTCAAAGACAGAAACTTCCAAAATCTTTTGTCGGCTGGCTGAATCCTTCACCAACAAAATTTAAGCTTTAAACATCCGAAAAATCTCCCATCTCGCCGCCAACTGTGATATCTTCACAGAGCACACACACACAGCTTTCTAAACATGAAGGCTGCTCTGCCCGGAAGCTACCAGAAGCTACCTGTCTGTTTATTATAACTCTGCAGCTGCAGTACACAATACGGCCACATCCACGGTATGGCGCTATAAGCATTACAAGCTTACAGCACTTACAGACATCACAGAAGCATTCCCGGATGAGCTGCTGGCGCAGGGCTCGAGCAATCATTAAAGGAGCACGTGGGACAGCCCTCCTCCGATCTCATTGTCATGTATTTCACCATCTTGCAATGATAATAGTTATGTAACTGTAACTCATTCACACTGTACCCTTATCCTTGAAATGCACACCCTGACCACAGGGGGTGAGCTAGCGGGAGACACTCCTCACCTGGGTTTCCAGGAATAAAAGGGGAGGTCCCACCCAGGGTCAGCATTCCTTGGTCCTGGGAATAAAGTGAAGGTCACAGAGTGAGCGTGTCTGATATATACATGCCTCGTGTGAGTTTGTAACACGGTGCAGAGAAACTACATCTGGCGACGATAAACGGGAATCACCGAACCATGAGGATAGCCACCGGTGGCACAGAGGAATGCTACTGTGTGGGTGAGGACTGGGACGACTTTGTGGAAAGACTCCAGCAGAGCTTTGTCACAAAGGACTGGCTGGAAGAGACAGCGGCTGACAAGCGGAGGGCGCATCTACTGACTAGCTGTGGTCCACAGACCTATGCACTGATGAAAAACCTGTTCGCACCCCAAAAGCCAGTGGACAAGTCCTTTGAAGAGCTCAGCCAGCTGATCAGTGAGCATCTCAAGCCGGCAAGTAGCATACACATGGCCCGGCTCCGGTTCTACACACACCGGCGTCGGGAGGGTCAAAACATTTCGGACTTCGTGGCGGAACTGCGGCGTTTGGCCAGTCTCTGTAAGTTCTCCGATGACTGCAGGGGGGAGATGTTAAGGAACTTTTTCATTGAGGGCATTAATCATGCCGGCATTTTCAGGAAGCTCATAAAGACCAAGACCTGACTTTAGAACGGGTGGCGTTGATAGCTCAGACCTTTATGGCAGGGGAAGAGGAGACCAAGCTAATTTAAGCATGCAGCCCCAGTTTTAATGTTGCAATGAACCAGGGAGTTAATGTTGAAAAAGTGATACAGAATCCCGCAGGCAGGCAAGGGCAATTCGACATCGCCCAGGCAGGCAGGCAAGGGCAATTCGAAACTGCCCAGACAGCAACAAGCTCCAGGGTGGGCCCGCAATAGGGACAATGGAAAGGGGATCAGTAATTCATGCCATCACGAGGAACAATGCATCCCGTGATGGGACCATTAACACCCTCCATTAGAGTGCTTAGAAACAGCCAAATGGGCCATCAGAGAGGAATGCCTGGGAATAGTCCTTTTGTTAACAGCACTCTCAGATCATGTTGGAGGTGTGGGGGTGGACACACTGCCAAGCTGCAGGTTCCAGCTTTATACCTGTAGGATTTGTAATGTCAGTGGACACTTGGCCAGGATGTGCAAAAAGGCAGTAGTCTGTGAGACAGAGGAACCAGACGAGGGGTCTGTAATGCAGGATGAGGCCTGGGGAACAACCATGGATGCTGAAGTTCAGAGAGTTCATGTGGCTGATGTCTACAGCTCATACACTAAGACGCCACCCATGATGATGAAAGTCTTACTGAATGGCATCCCGGTGCACATGGAGCTGGATACGGGAGCTAGCCAGTCAGTCATGAGTGCCCAACAATTTGAGAGACTATGGCCACACAGAGCTAGCAGGCCCAAACTGGAGCACATTGAGATGCAGCTATGTACGTACACCAAAGAGATCATCCCAGTGCTGGGCAGTGCAAACTTGGTGGTAACGCATAATGGATTACAGAACCGGCTGCCACTCTGGATTGTTCTGGGAAATGGCCCCGCCCTTTTGGGGAGGAGTTGGCTAGCTGAGATGAATTGGAAATGGGGGGATGTGCATGCCATTTCATCCGTGGAGCGAAGTTCATGCTCGCAGGTATTGCAAAAATTTGAGTCACGCTTTCAACCCGATGGCGCTAAAGTAGTGATACGCTTCACTCCGGACGCCAGACCAGTGCACCACAAAGCCAGAGCGGTGCCGTACGTGATGCGTGAGAAAATTGAAAGTGAACTGGACAGGCTGCTCAGAGAGGGCATAATTTCGGCCATTGAATTCAGTGACTGGACAAGTCCCATCGTTCTTGTCCTTAAAGTAGATGGCTCGGTTAGGATTTGTGGCGACCACAAAGCCACCATCAACCGAGTGTCGCTGCAAGACCAATACCCGCTCCCGAGAGCGGAGGACCTTTTTGCCACGCTGGCAGGTGGAAAGCTGTTCACGAAGCTGGACCTCACTTTGGCCTACATGACTCAGGAACTGGCTGAAGATTCCAAGCTTCTGACCACCATCACGACGCACAAAGGATTATTTGTCTACAACAGGTGCCCATTTGGCATTCGTTCGGCAGCGGCTATCTTTCAGCAAAACATGGAAAGCTTGCTCAAGTCCATCCCTGGAATGGTCGTATTCCAAGACGACATCCTTATAACGGGTCGAGACACCGAGGAACTCCTCTGCAACCTGGAGGAGGTGCTACGCCGATTGGATCTGGTAGGCTTGCGGCTGAAAAAGGCCAAGTGCGTGTTTTTGGCCCCAGAGGTCAAGTTCTTGGGCAGGAGGTTTGCCGCAGATGGGATCCAGCCCACTGAATCAAAAACTGAGGCGATTCGCCGGGCACCCAGGCCCGGCAACAAGTCGGAGTTGAGATCATTCCTGGGACTTTTGAACTATTTTGTAAGCTTTCTGCCGAACTTAAGCACATTGTTGGAGCCGTTACTCATGCTCCTCCGTAAATGTTGTGAATGGTTTTGGGGGGATTGTCAAGAATGGGCTTTCAATAAGACGAGGAACCTGTTGTGTTCCAACAAACTATTGACTTTGTATGGCCCCTGTAAAAAAATGGTTTTAATATGCGATGCGTCATCCTACGGGGTTGGGTGTGTATTGCAGCAAGTTAACGATGACGGCCGACTCCAACCGGTGGCTTACGCCTCCAGGTCGCTCTCCCAGGCAGAGCGTGGATACAGCATGGTCAAGAAGGAGGCACTTGCATGTGTGTATGGTGTGAAAAAGAAGCACCAGTGCCTTTTCGGTAGACAGTTCGAGCTAGAGACGGAACACAAGGCGTTAACATCCCTGTTGTAAGGCTGTCAACGCTAACGCATCAGCTCGCATACAACGATGGGCCCTCACGCGTATGACTACACAATACGGCACCGGCCAGGCACCAAAAATTGCGCTTACGCACTCAGCAGGCTCCCACTGGCCACCACCGAGGGGGCGTCGGAGCAGAGCGCCGAGATAGTCATGGCCGTTGAGGCTTTTGACACTGCGGGCTCCCCCATCGCAGCCCACCAGATCAAACTCTGGACCAACAGGGACCCCCTCCTATCCATGATAAAGAAATGTGCCCTGACTGGGAATTGGGCGCCCGCACACAGGGCGTGCCCCGAGGAAATCAGGCCGTTTCAGAGACGGATGGATGAACTCTCAATCCAAGCCGACTGCCTGTTATGGGGCAGCCGGTTAGTCATGCCCCAGAAAGGAAGGGAAGCGTTCATCAGGGAACTCCACAGCGAGCACCCTGGCATCGTGTTAATGAAGGCCATTGCCTGGTCACATGTATGGTGGCCGGGGTTGACTCAGACCTGGAACACTGGGTTCGCAGGTGCACGACGTGTGTCCAGCTGGGCAATGTCCCCAGGGAGGCTCCACTCAGCCCGTGGCCCTGGCCCACCAGGCCATGGTCACGTATTCACGTCGACTATGCGGGCCCGTTCATGGGGAAAATGTTCCTGATCGTAGTCGATGCATACTCGAAGTGGATCGAGTGCATCATGTTGAACTCATGCACGACATCCATCACAGTGGAGAGTCTGAGTACGGTTTTCGCGACCCACGGCTTGCCGGACATCCTGGTCAGCGACAATGGCCCGTGTTTTACCAGCCATGAATTCCAGGAGTTTATGTCGGGCAATGGGATCAAGCACGTCCGGACAGCACCATTGAAACCGGCCTCCAATGGCCAGGCGGAATGGGTGGTCCAAGTCATAAAGCAGGGCATGCTACGCATCCAAGGACCCTCCCTTCAGTACCGCATATCGCGCCTCCTGCGCGCCAGTGGAACTCCTCATGAAACACACGCTCAAGACGCGGCTGTCCCTCATTCACCCAGACCTGGCAGACATTGTTGAGGGCAAGCACCAGTCCCAAACCGAGCTCCATGATCGAGGCTCAAGAGGGAGTTGTTTAGAAATAGATGACCCGGTATTTGTTCTTTGGGACCCAAATGGCTTGAGGGCACCGTAATTGGCAAAGAAGGAAACAGGGTCATGGTGGTCAGACTAAACAATGGGCAGATATGCCGCAAACACTTGGACCAAGTAAAGACAAGGTTCAGCATAGACACGGAGGAACCGGAAGAAGAGCATGATGAGATTGCACCCACACCACTGCCAGCGTATGAGCAACAAAGACAGCCCTCAGCATGCACAGTCCCTGCGGCCAGCCCGGACAGGCCGGAATCACCTCAAGTGACAGAGAGCGTGCTGAAGCTCAGCCACCAGAGCCACAACTGCGGCGCTCCACGAGAGAGCGTCGACCACCCGATAGACTTAACTTCTGAAACTAAAAGACTCAAGAGGGGAGGTGATGTCATGTATTTCACCATCTTGCAATGACAATAGTTATGTAACTGTAACTCATGCACACTGTACCTGTCCCCTTGAAATGCACACCCTGACCTCAGGGGGTGAGCTTGCAGGAGACACTCCTCACCTGGAAACCCAGGTATAAAAGGGGAGGTCCCACCCAGGGTCAGCACTCCTTGGTCCTGAGAATAAAGTGAAGGTCACAGAGTGAGCGTTTCTGATATATACATGCCTCGTGTGAGTTTGTAACAAGGTGCAGAGACACTACACTCATGCTCCGGCATCAGGCACTTGCATGCTTTCCTGATCGTCGTCATCATTCTCATCCTGCTCTTCCAAATTTAATATCATCAGGCACTTGCCCCTCATGTGGCTCTTCTGGTTCCACTACCAGCTCCTGCTGCCTCATGATGGCTAAGTTATGCAGCATGCAGCACACAACAGTGAACTGACCGACAATCTGAGGAGAGTATAGCAAGTGGCCTCCGGAATGGTCCAGGCATCGGAATCGCTGTTTCAAGATGCCAATGGTCCCTCTCTATGATGCTGCGCGTCGCAATGTGTGACATGTTGTATTGACGGTCAGCTTCCGTCTATGTTATGCGTAGGGGCGTCATGAGCCAGGTGGTCAGGCCATACCCTTTGTCTCCCAGTAGCCAGCTCTGCCCTTCTGGCTGCTGCTCCAACATGTCAGATATAACACTGTTGTGTAGGATGAACGCATCATGGGTGCTGCCAGGGTATCTCGCATCGATTGACATGATGCGCTGCTTGTCATCACACACGAGCTGCACATTGATGGAGTGGAAACCTTTTCTATTCCTGTACTGCTCGGAATCCTCCACAGGTGCTCGCAAGGCTATGTGGGTACAATCAATGTAGCCCTGTATCTTTGGGAAGCCGGCAATCCTGCAGAAGCCCACAGCCCTGTCATGCATTGCTTGTGCGGTCATTGGGAACTTGATGAAGCCATTCCTCCACATACATAGTGCAGCCGTGACCTGGTAAATGCGGGCATGTATTGTACGATGGCGCACAATTCTCCAGTTGTAGCCTGAAATGATCCCAAGGCATAGAAGGCAAGTGCAGCTGTTACCTTCACTTCAACAGACAAGGCAGTCGGCGTTCTGCTCCTGGGCTACAAATCTGCTCTCAGCATATCACAGATCTCAACGACAACTTCTCTGCAGAAACACAGGCTTTTGACACAATCAGCCTTGCTCATGTGCAGGTACGAGCGCCTGGCTCGATATTACCGACGTAGGTAAGGTCTCTTGCCCATCAGCCTACGGGCTATGAGGTGCGGTGAGCTCTAATCAATTCTCTCCTATGCAGTGAATTGAATCCGTGGTGATAATGCAGCACCCATACTTGAATTACAAATGTAACTTTTAAACTTGTTGGCTGGCTGGCTGGCTGGCTGGCCCTTCCTCCTGCTGCTTTTTATGCCTCCCCTGTCTCCTGGCCGAATGGTTTGATGCTCCGCAGCTCAAAGCATGCTTGCTGCCATCCATCTTGCGATTGACGCAACCCCTGTCTCCTGGCCGAATGGCCTGATGCTCCACAGCTCGAAGGCTGCTTGCTGCCGTCGTGGGCTGCCATCGTTGGACTGACGTTGCCCCTGTCTCCTGGCCGAATGGCCTGAAGCTCCGCAGCTCGAAGGCTGCTGCTGCTGCTTCACACAGGTAGGAAAATTAATGTATTTTTTATTTGCTTTATTTATAATTTTTTATTCAGGATGGCTCTTTATTTGTATAAGTGAGACTGTTGAATGGTTGTAAAATGTAATTACTTCCCTTCCCCCGCCCATCTCTCATTCCCTATGCCTGATTTGTAACCTACACCTGATTTGTAAGTGTAGACAAGTTTTTTATGAGCGTACAAAAATCTACACTTGCTCCATTCTAAGTTAGTTTGGAGTAACTTTTTGCTGCCTAAACTTGCAAAACAGGCATAAGTGGCCGGACAGGCCCTCTTTTGAAAAAAAAAATCTGTTCTAAAATGAAACTGTTCTAACTCACTAGAACTGGAGCAAACTAAATGTCGAGAATTGCAATTTCTAAGATACTCCATTCTAAACTAGTTGCTCAAAAAAAATAGGAGCAACTCAGGCCGAAACCTGACCCCTGAATGTGGTGGGAGGTGGGTGGTGTTGCAAGCAAATCTTCTGCCTTCTCCGCTTCCATCATGCTCGGCTTCCCGGCAAATTCTCCCCTCGACACCCTTGTAAAGCCTGTCATCAGAGCTGGCATGCATTCCATTGATGCTTTGAGGAATGCCAAAGAAGGTTCACTGAAAAATTTATTGAACCCAAAGGGAACCAGTTACCATTAGTTACTGCAATTAAGGGTCCTTTAGGAGCTGCAGATAGAAATAGCACCCAAAGTTCTTTGGTCAAGTATGAACCTTAGAGAATGCTAATGGAGTATCCGTGGACCACTCTGCCACACAACAGTGGATCAATTGGCAGATTTACCATTTGACTGAGTTGGCCTAGAATTAATCTTTGTTCTTTAAGTTACTACATTGCAAGACTTGCTGATTTTATTGACAATGATGAAAGCTCATTTGATTTTGTATCTGACTTCACAGTAGAAGATACAAAAAGCATACCAAAATAGTGGTGAACCAAGGGGTGAATGAGAGTGAGGAACATAAATTAAAATCAGTAGATAAAAAGAACTTGAAAAACTAATGGCACTAAAAGTCGAAAAATCCCCTGGACCTGATGACCTACATCCTGGGGTTCTTAAAAGAGGCAGCTGCAGAGATAGTGGATGCATTGGTTGTGATCTACCAAAATTCCCTAGATTCTAGAACGGTCCCAACAGATTGGAAGGTAGCAAATGTAACCCCACTGTTCAAGAAAGAAGGGAGAGAGAAAACAGGGAATTACAGGCCGGTTAACCTGACATCAGTTGTCAGGAAAATGTTGGAATCCATCATTAAGGAAGTTGTAACAGGGGATTTAGAAAATCAAGAGGCAGAAATAACTGGTAGGAATAGTTAAGCAGAGTCAACATGGATTTATGAAAGAGAAATTGTCTTTAACAAATTTCTTAAAGTTTTTTGAGAATGTAATTAGCAGGGTAGATAACGGATAAAAGTGATGTAGTATATTTGGATTTCCAAAAAGGCATTCGATAAGGTGCTACATAAAAGTTTGCTATGCAAGATAAGGGCTCATGGGATATATTAGCATGCCTTCCTGATTACTTGCTGTACCTGCATACTATCTTTTTGTGTTTCATGCACAGGTACCCCAAAGTTCCTCTGTACTGCAGCATTTTGTAATCTCTCTCCATTTAAATAATCATTTGCTTTTTTATTTTTCCTGCCAAAGTGGATAACCTCACACTTTCCCACATTATACTCCATCTGCCAAATGATTACCCATTCCCTTAGCCTGTCTATATCTCCTTGCAGATTCTTTGTGTCCTCCTCACAACTTGCTTTCCCACCCATCTTTGTATCATCAGCAAACTTGACTACATTACATTTAGTTCCTTCATCCAAGTCAATCTATATTAATGACTTAGATAAAAGGACTGAGTACAATGTATTCAAGTTTGCTGTTGATAAAAGTTACGTGGGAAAGTAAGCTGTGAGGAGGATCCAAAGAGCCTGCAATGGCATATAGACAGGTTAAATGAGTGGGCAATAAGGCGACAGAGGAAAATAATGTGAGGAAATGTGATGTTTGGTGGGAAGAATAGAAAATCAGAATATTTTTTAAAAGGTGAGAGATTAGGAAATGTTGGTGTTCAGAGGGACCTGGGTGTCCTTGTACACGAATCACTAAAAGTGAACATGCAGGTGCAGCAAGCAATTCAGAAAGCAAATGGTATGTTGGCCTTTATTGCAAGAGGATTTGAGTATAAGAGTAAAGATGTCTTATTGCAATTATATAGGGCCCTGATGAGCCACACCTGGAGTACTGGGTATAGGAAGGATATACTTGCCATAGAGGAAATGCAACGAAGATTCACCAGACAGATTACGGAGGTGGGGGGATTGTCCTATGAAGAGAGATTGAGTAGACTAGGCCTGTATTCTCTCGAGTTTAGAAGAATGAGAGGTGATCTCATTGAAACATACACATTTCTTCTAGGGCTTGACAGGATAGATGCAAGAAGGATGTTAAATATTGTTGTTCAGAGAGATTTAGGTCTCCTCGTACAGGAAATGCAGAGAGTTAGCATGCAGGTCCAGCAAGCAATTAGGAAGGCAAATGGCCTGTTGGCCTTTATTGTAACGGGATTGGAGTACAAAATTAAGGAAGTCTTGCTACAATTGTACAGGGCGTTGGTGAGAACACACCTGGAATACTGTGCATAGTTTTGGTCCCCTTACCTGAGGAAGAACATACTTGCCTTAGAGGCGGTGCATCAAAGGTTCACTAGATTGATTCCTAGGATGAGAGGGTTGTCCTATGAGGAGAGATTGATTATATTGGGCCTATACTGTCTGGAATTAAACATGTAACATTCTACAGGGGATTGACAGGGCAGATGCTAAGAGGTTGTTTCCCCTGGCGGGAGAGCCTAGAACTAGGGGGCTTGGAGCTAGAATTTCATGTTTTAGCGATTTCGACCGTTTTTTGGATGATAATTACAGCGGAAATTTTTTTTTTGCGCTGGAGTGCTGTTACCCCCAGAGCTCTCAAAATTTGCCAAACGGTGAAGAGCGATAGCGATAAATCTGGTCTTGCACAACTGTATTTATGCACTGGAGCCGAAATTTGCAACCGAAAATAAAAATTGGACCTTCTGCGCATGTGTGAATATATTTTGGGGGGAATTTATTTTTTTGCCACTTTCTTTTCTTCTTCGCATGTTTCTGGTCAGCTGTCAGCCCGCACAAATGCAGTACACCCAGGGCTGCATCAGCCATTTTTAGATTGCATTCATGATGGAAGGAGATGGAAGCAGGCAGCGAGCCAGAAAGTTTAGTAATGAGGCCCATGTCACTGCTGTAGAAAGGAGATGGGCGGAATTAAACAGGTGCAAGTAAACTCTGTTGTGTCTGTAATATTCTTATGAATGACTCCATGAGGTATAGTATTGTACTTGAGCTGTTGTGACCTTAGTCCCATTTATTGTAACTCCAGAGTGAGGTACAAGCATGGTGGGCAGTCTTTTATACTGGGCCCTGCACACCTATGCAGGTGACCCTCAGGTCTCCCACCAAAGTGCCCTCTGGTGGCGCACCTTATGTGACGATACAATTAGTATACATGATCTACATACATGACATCATTTCCCCCCAAGTCTTTAATGCACATTGACTCGTACATTGACGGTGACCTGGGCTTCGCTCTTCATGGTTGACCATTGGAGGGTCACTTCTAGCTTGGGTGGGTTGGTAGTGAGATTTGTTGCCAGTGGAGGTCCCAGTGGTTTCTGATTGTGAGTCCATGACTACTCCATTCTCCCCCCCCCCTCCACCCCCACACAGAGATCATGCTAATGGCTCGTTACATGCAAGTTGCATTCAAGTTCATCACATGGGTTTTACATTTACATCTTGGTACATTTGTTGGGTGTATTACAGTTGCGTTTCTTTTTGTGTGATACATTTACATGATCAGTACAGGTATATCAGTATAGGTACACAAGGGCAGTCTAGTTCCAGCATGGCCGGATGAGATCCGGGTCATCTGGTGGCGTGGCAGCGACCCATGCTAGTGGGTCTGTGGAGGCGGAGAGCTCATTTTGCTCAAGTTGCCAGAGCTCAGGGCTCTTGCCTTTACTCCTAGTGTCTGGCAGGCCCAAAGACAGCAGATGTGTCTATGACCTCCCTGTCCTTTTCGTTTGCACAGTGTCGCTGCTTCTTCCTGGGAAGTGGTCTGAGCGAGTGAACGTTTCGTCTAAGCGACAGTGGGGCTGCCTCGTCTTGTTTAGCAGTTCGCAGGGGACTACTGACTCGCTTGCCTTGAGGGCATCGTTGTGAGCACTCTATAGTTTGGGATCCTGGCTGGTCCAGGTCCTGTTCAGAGGAGCCGTTGTGGGTGACCCTTCGCTCTTGGGCATAGCCGTGGTGGCGAGTGGGTTTGTGGGCTGCGCCTTTTCCACCGGGTGGTGGGCAACGGTAGCTGACTATGAACATAGGCATAGTTTACAGTTTCTAGCCCGTTCATACCATCGGGTGCCTGCAATGTTAAACCAATCTGAGGCAGGGTCTCGCTACCACTGCCTCTGCTCTCCGGGGATCGTTTACTTTGCAGCTTGTCTACTTCTGTCAGCTGTGGGGACACTTTATGATACATCGTTCTTGTCCTGGGGATGCATACTACAGCATTGGGTAGCCCACTGGACCTGTATACGACTGTTAGGTGTTCGCCCGCTACATTGGCTGATTGCAATTTGCACCCGACATCGCTCAACAACATTTTGCTCGTTACAGCTGGACTTTTACATTGGTTACCAATTCAAGCAGTTAATTCAAAAATGGCAGGTTGCTGGCCTCCTTTAAAATGGCCTTACTCCTTTTACCCCAATCATCTTCCTTGCTTGGAAACACGTGTCGTTGCTCCATTAGCACTGCACCTCGTCGGGTGGACGCCATCTTTTCCCTGTCCATGATGTCGACTGCCGCAATCTTCTTTCCCAGGGATTCTGCCACTGAAGCTGGGAAGGTGCCCTCGGATCCAATCTTCCTCCCCAGGAGTCCTGCCACTGAAACCAGGAAGGTGCGTTCGGGTCGCCTCGGCCGGATCATCACCACGCCGTCGTGATGCACGGTCTGTGCCTCGGGGGCTGCGCAGATCTGCTCTCCGGTGCCTGGTCCAACCCAAGGTGGGGGCTTGCTCTGCCTCTGAGCACGGGGGACGTCGATTGCTGGAGGGATGAAGTCTTCCCAGTTCCAATGAATCTTCCCCATCCATCTTCTTCCAAGTAGCGTTGGTCCATCACCTGAAACAATCCACAATGGTAAATTGTGCAATGCGCCATCATGGGATACACTTACATCTGCACTTCCAACAACTGATATCAGTTCCTTGGTGTAGGTGCGCAGCTTTGCCTGAACCGGGACCAACTTGGGTTGTTCAGCTTGATCGTTCCACAGCTTCTCAAAGGCTTCCTGGCTCATTACTGACTGACTTGCCCCCGTGTCCACTTCTATGAAGACTGGAACGCCAATTATCTTGAATTCTGTTATTACTGGAGGACAATCTGTGGTGCAGGTATATACTCCATACACTTCCCCCTGAGACTGAGCTGCCTCTCTAGCCATCTCCTCGTAATCCACATTGGATACACAGCCATCTGCTGACTCCTCTTCCACATGGTGAGTCACAGCTCTTTTGCACATTCGCATGAGGTGGCCCTTTGTGCTGCAGCCTTTGCACACATAGTCTCTGAACCGACACTGATGAGCCCTGTGATTACCTCCGCAATGCCAGCATGGTGCTACTCGACTTACGTTTGCACCCCTCGGCGGACTCTGAGTTAAAGGACTCGGGGGCCTGTACGCTCTGCCCTGGGTAGATTCAAATTCATAGAAACATAGAAACATAGAAAATAGGTGCAAGAGTAGGCCATTTGGCCCCTCGAGCCTGCACCACCATTCAATAAGATCATGGCTGATCATTCCGTCAGTACCCCTTTCCTGCTTTCTATCCATACCTCTTGATCCCCTTAGCCATAAGGACCATATCTAAATCCCTCTTGAATATAACCAATGAACTGGCATCAACAACTCTCTGCGGTAGGGAAATCCACAGGTTAACAACTCTCTGAGTGAAGAAGTTTCTCCTCATCTCAGTCCTAAATGGCCTACCCCTTATCCTAAGACTGTGTCTCCTGGTTCTGGACTTCCGCAATATCAGGAACATTCTACCCACATCTAACCTGTCCCATCCCGTCAGAATCTTATATGTTTCTATGAGATCCCCTGTCATCCTTCTAAACTCCAATGTATAAAGGCTCAGTTGATCCAGTCTCTCCTCATATATCAGTCCAGCCATCCGGGAATCAGTCTGGTGAACCTTCGCTGCACTCCCTCAATAGCAAGAATATCCTTCCTCAGATTAGGAGACCAAAACTGAACACCATATTTCAGGTGAGGCCTCACCAAGGCCCTGTACAACTGCAGTAAGACCTCCCTGCTCCTAGACTCAAATCACCTAGCTATGAAGGCTAACATACCATTTGCCTTCATCACCGCCTGCTGTACCTGCATGCCAACTTTCAATGACTGATGAACCATGACACCCAGGTTTCAATGCACCTTCCCCTTTCCTCATCTGCCGCCATTCAGATAATATTCTGCCTTCGTGTTTTTGCCCCAAAGTGGATAACCTCACATTTATCCACATTATACTGCATCTGCCATGCATTTGCCCACTCAACTAATCTGTCCAAGTCACCCTGCAGCCTTTTAGCATACTCCTCACAGCTCACACCGCCACCCAGTTTATTGTCATCTGCAAACTTGGAGATATTACACTCAATTCCTTCATCTAAATCATTGATGTATATTGTAAAGAACTGGGGTCCCAGCACTGAGCCCTGTGGCACCTCACTAGTCACTGCCTGCCATTCTGAAAAGGACCTGTTTATCCCAACTCTCTGCTTCCTGTCTGCCAACTAGTTCTCTATCCACATCAGTACATTACCCCCAAAACCACGTGGTTTGATTTTGCACACCAATCTCTTGTGTAAGACCTTGTCAAAAGCCTTTTGAAAGTCCAAATATGCCACATCCACTGGTTCTCCCTTGTCCTCTCTACTAGTTACATCCTCAAAAAATTCCAGAAGATTTGTCAAGCATGATTTCCCTTTCATAAATCCATGCTGACTTGGACCGATCCTGTCACTGCTTTCCAAATGCGCTGCTATTTCATCTTTGGTAATTGATTCCAACATTTTCCCCACTACTGATGTCAGGCTAACGGTCTATAATTACCCGTTTTCTCTCTCCCTTCTTTTTTGAACAGTGGTGTTACATTAGCTACCCTCCAGTCCATAGGAACTGATCCAGAGTCGATACACTGTTGGAAAATGATCACCAATGCATACACTATTTCGATGGCCAGTTCCTTAAGTACTCTGGGATGCAGACTATCAGGCTCCTGGGATTTATCGGGCTTCAATCCATCAATTTCCCTAACACAATTTCCCATTTTATAAGGATATCCTTCATTTCCTCCTTCTCACTAGACCCTTGGTCCCCTAGTATTTCCGGAAGTTTATTTGTTTCTTCCTTTGTGTAAACAGAACCAAAGTATTTTTTAACTGGTCTGCCATTTCTTTGTTCCCCATTATAAATTCACGTGAATCTGACTGCAAGGGACCTACGTCTGTTTTCACTAACTTTTTCTCTTCACATATCTTTAGAAGCTTTTGCAGTCAGTTTTTATGTTCCCAGCAAGCTTCCTCTCATACTCTATTTTCCCCCTCTTAATTAAACCCTTTCTCCTCCTCTGCTGCATTACAAAATTAGCCTGGATCGAGAATTGGCTGGCTAACAGAAAGCAGAGAGTTGGGATAAATGGGTCCTTTTCGGGTTGGAAATCGGTGGTTATTGGTGTGCCACAGGGATCAGTGCTGGGACCACAACTGTTTACAATATACATAGATGTCGTGGAAAAGGGGACAGAGTGTAGTGTAACAAAATTTGCAGATGACACAAAGATTAGTGGGAAAGCGGGTTGTGTAGAGGACACAGAGAGGCAACAAAGAGATTTAGATAGATTAAGCGAATGGGCTAAGGTTTGGCAGATGGAATACAATGTCGGAAAGTGTGAGGTCATCCACCTTGGAAAAACAAACAGTAAAAGGGAATATTATTTGAATGGGGAGAAATTACAACATGCTGCGGTGCAGAGGGACCTGGGGGTCCTTGTGCATGAATCCCAAAAAGTTAGTTTGCAGGTGCAGCAGGTAATCAGGAAGGCGAATGAAATGTTGGCCTTTATTGCGAGAGGGATGGAGTACAAAAGCAGGGAGGTCCTGCTGCAACTGTACAGGGTATTGGTGAGGCCGCACCTGGAGTACTGCGTGCAGTTTTGGTCACCTTATTTAAGGAAGGATATATTAGCTTTGGAGCGGGTACAGAGACGATTCACTAGGCTAATTCCGGAGATGAGGGGGTTACCTTATGATGATAGATTGAGTAGACTGGGTCTTTACTCATTGGAGTTCAGAAGGATGAGGGGTGATCTTATAGAAACATTTAAAATAATAAAAGGGATAGACAAGATAGAGGCGGAGAGATTGTTTCCACTGGTCGGAGAGACTAGAACTAGGGGGCACAGCCTCAAAATACGGGGGAGCCAATTTAAAATCGAGTTGAGAAGGAATTTCTTCTACCAGAGGGTTGTGAATCTGTGGAATTCTCTGCCCAAGGAAGCAGTTGAGGCTAGCTCATTTAATGTATTCAAATCACAGATAGATAGATTTTTAACCAATAAGGGAATTAAGGCTTATGGGGAGCTGAGTCTACGGCCAGATCAGCCATGATCTTTTTCAATGGCGGAGCAGGCTCGAGGGGCTAGATGGCCTACTCCTATTCCTAATTCTTATGTTCCTAATTCTTATGTTATGTTCATTTTTTTTCTAACCTCTACTTAATTATTTTACTGATTGTCTTTAATTTGTCTCTTCTTATTACTGTCTTGCTGACCAGTGGAAACAACAACTATTTACTTTATTATAGCCCTTCATGTTGTTAACAACCTTGATCAGATCATCCCTTAACATTCTCAGTTCTATTGAAAAAGTCAAAGCTTCTCATGCTAAGCCTACTGGCTCTCCATCTCTCTCATTGCATTTAAGACACCACTTGAAGCCCAACTTTTTGACGAACTGTTTGAGCCTCCTAAATAGCTCTTTCATTTGCTGAGCACCTGCTTTCCCCAATGCCTCTGCGAAGCACCCTGTGATGGTTTCGATATTAAAGGTGTTAGACAGTTGGAAGCTGCTGTTATTAAAACTGTGCTTTGATATGTAAAACCATTGCTTGTTTATCCTTTCTATGAAGGGGTGCCAAAGCTACATGCAATACTCTGACTGTGGCCTAATTGAGGTCTTGCGCAAGTTCAACCTTACCTCCTTGCTTTGTATTCCACGAGGGATGAATTTCTGACGTGGTTGTCACGCGCGTCCGCTGTAACTTTAGAGTCATGGAAATGCTGAAAAAATAACATAAACAACATTGACGTTTCTTTGGGATTTCTGTGGCTCTTCCATCAAAGTTACAGTGGAAAAATGGGATAACACCCACGGAAATTTAACCCTATGCCTTGCGATACAGAAAATGGATCATCTTTGCCTTTTTATGGCATTACCTACTTGTGCTGCTGCTGTTAATAATCTGTGTATCTGCACACCAAGATCCCTTTGCTCCTCCACTCAATTTACAATCTAACCATTTAAGGGTCTAGAGATTGGATCTCACTGGCAGGCAGTTGGAAATTTGACAGAGCAGGAAAGCCCAAGGTGAACCCAATTTTCAGCCTTGTGCTCATTTAAATGAGGCTGGTAAGCTGCAGATGCATGCTGAGCATCCCCAGGCAGCTCGCCAGTGAATCAGCATTGGATTTTGAGCTGCTGCATCACTGGCAGCAGCCCTCAGGAATGTCCTGGCAGAGGGCGAACGGAGGTGGCTGAGTGCAAGCTGGCAACGGTTCAGCATGACAGTGGTGACAGGAGGAGCCCCCCTGCTTCTGCCAGTTACACAATTGACTAGTATTTTTTCTTAACAAAATTATCTATTTCGTGGTAACCTCCAGCAGTACCTTGAAGAAAGGAAGAATGGCCCAGATTTTCCAGTCCTGTGGGTGTGCATGTGGTGTGTACATGCCTATAATGGCCCCACAAGTTCCAGGTTTTCACGTGCGAAACATTCCTGGGAAATGGACATCTGCGGGCAGAGAATTGGGCTATTTGATCCTCTCGTGAAGAGTGATCATAATATGGTAGAATTTCACTTTCAGTTTGAGAAACCTGGGTCTGAAACTAACATCTTAAACTTAAATGAAGGCAATTATATAGGTATGAAGACAGAGTTGGCTAAAGTGGACTGGGAAAATAGATTAAAAGGTAAGATGGAAGATAAACAGTGGCAGACATTTAAGGAGATACTTCATTACTCTCATCAAAGATATATTCCAGTGAGAAAGAAAGACTCTATGAGAAAGATGAACCATCCGTGACTAACTATCAAATTGAAAGAAAAGGCATACAATGTTAGTGGCAGGCCAGAAGATTGGAAAATCTTTAGAAAATGACTAAAAAAAATAATAAAGAAGGAGAAAATAGATTATGAGAGTAAACTAGCAAGAAATATAAAAACAGATAGTAAGAGCTTCTACAAGTATATAAAAAGGAAGAGAGTAGCTAAAGTAAATGTTGGCCCCTTAGAGGATGAGACTGGGGAATTGATAATGGGAAACAAGGAAATGCCAGAGACTTTGAACAAATATTTTGTATCTGCCTTCATGAAAGAAGACACTAAAAGCATCCTAATAATAGTAGATAATCAAGAGTCAAGAGGGAGGGACAAAATTAAAACAATCACTATCACTAGTAAAAAGGTACTAGGCAAACTAATGGGACTAATGGCTGACAAGTACTCTGGACCTGAAGACCTGCATCCTAGGGTCTTAAAAGATGTGGCTGCAGTGATAGTGGATGCATTGGTTGGAATCTATCAAAATTCGCTAGATTCTGGAAAGGTCCCAGCGGATTGGAAAACCGCAAATGTAACACCCCTATTCAATAAAGGAGAGAGACAGAAAGCAAGAAACTATAAGCCAGTTAGCCTAACATCTGTCATTGGAAAAATGCTTGAATCCATTATTAAGGAAGTAGTAGCAGGACATTTAGAAAATATAATACAATCAAGAAGCGTCAACATGGTTTTATGAAAGAGAAATTGTGTTTGACAAATTTATTTGAGTTCTTTGAGGATTTAATGAGCAGGGTGGATCAAGGGGAACCAGCAGATGTAGTGTATTTGGATTTCCAAAAGGCATTTGATAAGGTGACACATAAAAGGTTATTGCACAAGGTAAGAGCTCACAGTGTTGTGGGTAATTTATTAGCATGGATAGAGGATTGGCTAACTAACAGAAAACAGAGAGTGAAATGGGTCATTTTCAGGTTGGCAAACTGTAACTCGTGGGGTGCTATAGGTATCATTAACTGTTTACAATCTATGTTAATGACTTGGATTAAGGGACTGAGTATACTGTAGCAAAATTTGCTGATGATACAAAGATAGGTGGGGAGGACACAATGGGCTGGATTTTTGGCAGGTTTGCAACCGGGTTTTCGCCATGATATGACCCTCTGCGGCAAAAACCGGGTCGCAAAGCTCGGGCGAGATCCTTGGGTCTGTTTGCGGTGGCACTTTCAAGAACTGCCGGGGAGAGGTGCACCGACATGTAACAATACGGATTGCATTACCGTCATACTGTCGGCACTCTCCTGACCCATATGCTGTACCCAGAATACCGACAGGTCAAACCGACAGTGGTAAGTATGAAAACCTGCAAAAAATATAAGTTAAAGTTTTTATTTTTTTATTATTTTTCAGTGATTTGCTAGATAAGGGTTTTGTGAATGTTTTTGGATTGTTTTTTGCAAAAAAATATTTTCCCCTCCCAAGCAGTGCTACTCGCCCCGGACTAAATTTGGTAAGAATCGCGTCTTTGCACCGCGAATCTTCATTCATCGACCCCCTTACTGCCCTGGCACAGATGTAAAACACAAAAGTTTGGCCTAAAAACGGTAGCGCAGTGCAAATGGTAAGTTTCACGTATCACTACCATTTTCGCTGAAAAAACCTGAAAGCCGAAAGAATATAAACAGGTTAAGTGAGTGGGAAAAAAATTGGCAGGTGGAGCATAATGTGGGAACATGTGAAGTTATCTACTTTGGTGTAAAGAATAGAAAAGCAGAATATTATTTAAATGGAGAAAGACTACAGGATGCTGTGGTGCAGAAGAATCTAGGTGTCCTTGTACAAGAAACACAAAAAGTCAGCATGCAGATACAGCAAATAATTAGGAAGGCAAATGGAATGTTTGCCTTTATTGTAGGGAGGGTGGAGTATAAAAACAGGGAAATCTAGCGACACCTGTACAGGACATTGGTGAGACCACTTCTAGAGTACTGCTCACAGTTTTGGTCTCCTTATTGAAGGAAGGATATACTTGCATTGGAGGCAGTTCAGAGAAGGTACACTAGGTTGATTTCTGAGATGAAAGGGTTGTCTTCTGAGCCTATACTCAAGTTTGGGCCTATACTCATTGTTTAGAAGAATGAGAGGTGATCTTATTGAAACATACACGATTCTGAGGGGGCATGACAGGATAGATGCTGAGAGAATGTTTCCCCTCGTGGGGAATCTCGAACTAGGCATCATAGTTTCAGACTAAGGGGGAACCCATTTAAGATAGAGATGAGGAGGAATTTCTTCTCTCAGAGGGTCGTGAATCTTTGGAATTCTCTATCCCAGAGAGCTGTGGAGGCTGGGTCATTGAATATATTCAAGGTGGAGATGGACAGATTTTTAACTAGAGGGGAGGTCAAGGGATATGGGGAACAGACAGAAAAGTGGAGTTGAGGCCAAGATCAGATCAGCCATGATCTTATTGAATGCTGGAGCATTGAATGCCTATTTCTGCTCTTGTTTCTTATGTTCTTATGTTTACTTCCCAGCGAATGCCTGTGAAATTCTTATGCCTGGTAAAAGCAGGCATAATCAAGCAGAGTCAGCATGGTTTTATGAAAGCGAAATCATATTTGACAAATTTGCTGGAGTTTTTTGGGGATGTAACGAGCAGGGTGGATAAGGGGGAACCAGTGGATGTGGTGTATTTGGATTTCCAGAAGGCATTCGATAAGGTGCCACATAAGTGGTCACTGCACAAGATAAAAGTTCACAGGGTTGGAGGTAATATATTAGCATGGATAGAGGATTGGCTAGCTAACAGAAAACAGAGAGTCAGGATAAATGGGTCATTTTCCGGTTGGCAAACAGTGACTAGTGGGGAGCCGCAGGAATCGATGCTGGGTCCTCAACTATTTACAATTTATATTAAAGACTTGGATGAAGGGACCGAGTGTAATATAGCCAAGTTTGTTGATAATACAAAGATGGGTGGGAAAGCAGATTGTGAGGAGGGCACACAAAATCTGCAAAGGGATATAGATAGGCTAAGTGAGTGGGCAAAAATTTGGTAGATGGAGTATAATGTGGGAAAGTGTGAGGTCATCCACTTTGACAGAAAAAATAGAAAAGCAAATTATAATTTAAATGGAGAAAAATTGCAAAGTGCTGCAGTACAGAGGGACCTGAGGGTCCTTGTGCATGAAACACAAAAATTTAGTATGCAGCTACAGCGAGTAATCAGGAAGGCAAATGGAATGTTGGCCTTTATTGCAAGGGGGATAGAGTATAAAAGCAGAGAAGTCCTGCTACAACTATACAGGGTATTGGTGAGGCCATTGAGTGCTGCGTACAGTTTTAGTCTCCATTTTTAAGGAAGGATATACTTGCATTGGAGGCTGTTCAGAGAAGGTTCACTAGGTTGATTCTGGAGATGAGGAGGTTGACTTATGAAGATAGGTTGAGTAGGTTGGGCCAAAACATATTGGAGTTCAGAAGAATGAGAAGTGATCTTATTGAAACATATAAGATAATGAGGGGGCTCGACAAGATGGATGCAGAGAGGATATTTCCACTCATAGGGTAAACTAAAACTAGGGGACATAGACTCAGAACAAGGAGCCGCCCATTTAAAACTGAGATGAGGAGGAATTTCTTCTCACAGAGGGTTGTAAATCTGTGGAATTCTCTGCCCCAAAAAGCTGTGGAGGCTGGGTCATTGAATATATTTAAGGTGGAGATAGACAGAGTTTTGACCAATAAGGGAGTAAAGGGTTATGGGAAGTGCGCAGGGAAGTGGAGCTGAGTCCATGATCAGATCAGCCTTGATCTTATTGAATGGCGGAGTAGGCTCGAGGGGCCAAATGGTCTACTCCTGCTCCTATTTCTTATGTTCTTATGTTCTTATGTTCTTATTGCCTCATTGATGATGGACATTCTTCTTATACACATCTCCTGACAGGCCCTTATATGACCTGTACGTTTTGGGGGCTGGAATGGTCATGCAACTTCTACTGAGGTGTATCCTCCTTAAATACTGCCAGACTCTCTTTTGCTCCATTCTGTAATTCTCCTCCTTGTTCATGATAATGATATACAAGGGTATCAATTATGGAATATCATAGTTGCTCCTGAGAAGCCCTCACTTTGGGTAAAGGTGGTCAGTATGAAAACCTGTCAATGGTCTGATCCTGTCAGAAGCAGTGAGAAGCAAGTCCAGGTTAGGATAACTGTCTCTTAAGCTTGTGTAGAAACCTTTCATGTGAAACTTTATCAAAAGTTATCTGAACTCTAGTCATGCTATGTACAAGGCTATCCAAATTCCACTTGGGTACATGTTTCTCAAAAAACTTTAAGGATGTTGGTTGGGCAGGATTTTCCTCTTCTGAAACCATGATGGCTGCCACTCTAGATTATTTCAATACAGCAATCTGAAAATTTGTTCTTAAACAGAAAATGCTGGAAATATTCAGCAGGTCAGACAACATCTGTGGAGAGAGAAACAGAGTTAATATTTCAGGTCAATGACCTTTCATCAGAAAAATCATTGTTCTTAATGATTGATTTCATTATTTTGTCAGTATTTGATTCATGAAAAATAGATCAGTAGCTACCTAGCATTACTTTTCATCCCCCATGAACCATGTTGGCTTCTTTTCAATCCAATGAGACCTTCCCATATTTATTAACTTCACCATGATGATTTTTGGCACTTTGTACATGTTGTCTCTGGTCTCAGTTTGTATTCTTGAAAGTTATATGTAAGGTCATTGGCCTCAAAATTATTGGGACTCTGCTCCGCTGACATAAATAGGGCGAATTGGGATCATTTAACTCCAGTGGTGGAAAGGAGGCATGGTATGGAGCCAAACAAAATCGTCTGTCTTCCAATCCTTATAAAGCAAGCAAGTCTCTTTGGGAAGGTAATTGATCTCATCCAGGATCAATTACATTTCCCTTGTAAATGTTTGCGACACCTTAAAGCTAACAGTGAGAATCACTTAAGGTCTACAGGGATGGATGGGGCAGCATTCCCAGGACAGGCTGGGAGTTCTCATAGCCATATCCCTTTGACCTAGGGAGGTTAGGTGGAGAACCAGCCTACAGGTTCCTAACTCAGAATTTAAAAGGCAAGTGCAAATGGGGCAGAATCCTGACATAATCGTGTGCCGCCCCTAATACCTGGGATACTTCCCCAGGTGGAAATCAAGCTTTTTGCCCTTTCCCTGCCCAAGGAATTTCAAGGAAATTAAGTTTACTTATAGTACCTCTTACAGTGGGTAGTATATTACTTATTATCATTTAGTATGTGAACTATTTTAATTCATCCTCAGTTTCAACTCTATTTGCATTTGTAAGAGACCTCAATTTTTCTTTCATAACTTTTTCGCTGCGACAATACTGGAAGTGCAGTGTCAAATTTTTTATCTCATAACACTGCTGTGTAGCACCTTGGGATGTTTCACTACAATAAAGGCCCTAAATAAATACAAGTTGTTGTTATTATAGTGCTGGAAGAGCAACACACAGGTTTTTAGTTCAAATCCCACAAAGTTACAAAATAAATCTGATACTGTGGCTGGCACCAGCAAAAATGGCCATGAAAGCTGCCAAATTGTCGTAAAATAGCCACTGGTTCACTCATTTCCTTCAGAGAAAGGAAACTGCTACCTCACCTGGTCTGGTCCACATGTGACTCCAGTCTCACAGTGCCCTCTGTGGAGGCATGGCAAGTCTCTCAGTTGTAAAAGTAATTGCAATAAAGTTAGAAGAAGGCCTACAACCACCTTTTCAGGGGAACCAGTGATGGGCAATAAATGTGCCTTTGCCAACATCACTCACATCCCAAGAACGACTTCAAATAATTCTTGCATTTGACTTCTACATGTGCTAATTTCTAGTTCCCTTTTTGGCCTCGGACTGCCTTTTTTTTTAAAGTGTCTTTTATCCTTTTGCACTTGTGCAGCGTCATTTATAAAAAATGTAAAGGTCAATTTGAAGTGGAAACAATCCAAATGAATCAAAATTCAGGCATCACCAGTGAATTTGAATTAGCCCAAATGAAGTGACTTTAGGTTTAGAATTTTGATTTGAGCTTACCAGTGCTTCTAAAACCATTTTCGCTAATGGTCAAATTATGAGCGGACATCCAATCTTTAACAATGTGCTAGTGATAATTTACTCACTTATGGTGATCTTTCTGCTCTGTTTTAAATGTAGACATTATATTAAAGAATCTAACCTTTACATTGACTAAATCTACATCTAAAATATGAATTTATCTAAATACTTAGCAGCCGATGCAATATAATACAAATATTAAAACCGCCGCAACAATTTGAGCATTTAGCTAATATTACATTCTACGTAGCCATTCCCCCTGGCACTAAGTTAAAGATTGAAGCCATGGTAACAAAAATAGGGAGAGGAGTTTACCGGTGGCCGAACTGATTTTGCATGTTCTAAACTATCATCTGAAGTCAAAATTACCCCCAAGGATAATAAGCGCTGCGCCCAGCAAGAATATAATATTTTGGAACTGGAGTTTGTAGCTGAATTTACACTATGCCACAGCAGGTGAAAATCAAACTTAATACTTTTGCTCAAATTTCACTAACCAATTTATTATTTGACTGTCTAAAGGAGATAAAAATTAAACTAATTTTATATATTTCATGAATATTGTGGCTGGATAAATTTCTCTCAACATGTTGTTAAAAAAGGGTAACTCTTTAAACAATTTGAATTCCAATTATTTTTTTTTACCAGTAAACTAATTACAACTGCCATCAACATT
Organism: Pristiophorus japonicus; assembly: GCF_044704955.1. Taxonomy (NCBI): domain Eukaryota; kingdom Metazoa; phylum Chordata; class Chondrichthyes; family Pristiophoridae; genus Pristiophorus; species Pristiophorus japonicus. Next base: position 89,992,132 of record NC_091981.1, read on the forward strand.
ATTTTCACACATATTTCCTTTATTGAGGATATTGAGCCAGTTTTGTAACAGTTCAGATTAAACTGCAAAGGATACCATATTTGAAAGGAGAAATAAGATAATCAGTCTGGTATCAAATTTATTCCAAAAAAGCCGAGTGTGATTTTCTGATTGTGAAAGGAGACATGCAGGGAGGTCAGAGGTCAAGCAAAGAGGAGACAGCATTGTGTAGAAACTGTCACGCATCGTCACCTATTTTGACATGCAGAAGCCCGTTTGTTGTCTGTTGAACATGCAAATTATGTGCCTGCTGTCATAGCCAGCAGATATCTGAAACTGGCAAATGAGACCACCTGTAACCATTGAATAGAGTGATAGACAAGCATTCAGAACTAGTCATTTCCACGACCATTCACACCACCTTGGAATTGCATATGACATGTAAAATCTATTCTTAATATTCAGATCCAGGAAGTTTGGGAATTATGGAAGCATCAACTGGTGCATCTAATGGGTTCTTCAAGCAGACAGCTGTGAGCTGGCTTCATAATTAGGTGTCCAGGAAGATTTTTTTATACCACACACACACACAAAAAATTGATGGCGAAAGGTATCAAATCCGAAAATAATATTAACCCCTTCAATACCTGAAAAGATTGCATGTTTAATAGAAACAGAGTGCGATTTAAGATGGATTATAACTGACCCTTAAAGTACTGGATTCAGGAGAAGAAAAATCTGTTTTTTATGTCACAGCAGCTGAAAACATGAGCAAATATCGTATTGAAATGAGAATGAAACAATGTGCTGGGTCTGCAGTACATGTTTTATTTGAACAAATGCAACAAATAAAAACATATGCAGTCATTGATAAATATAAATCCATTCCTACAGTATTAGCAGGCAATTTAGTCCAATTATTTGTGCTGGCTCTCAATCACATTTTGGAGGTGCTTACTGTGGTGTTTGTGCCCTGACATTGCTGATTTCCTTTCACATTAACCACTTGAGAACCAGTATTTCAGTTCAAGAGCAAAATCATTTTATTGTTTCAATAGTGTTATTTAGGGGTATATTCCTGGGTTTTGTATATTGCTGCAGCTTTACAATATAAGATAAGATAAGATGATAGAAAAAAAGAAAGAAAAAAGGAAAGAAAGAACGAAAGAAAGAAAGAAAGAAAGAATTTGCAATTATGTCGCACTTTTCATGATCTCAGAACGTTCTAAAGTGCTTTACAGCCAATGATGCACTTTTTGAAGTGTAATCACTGTTTGGAAAATACATTTGTCAGCTGTTAAATGTAAGAACAGTACTTTGCATTGTAATTTGAAATCTGAAAGGGTCTTGCAGAACTCAAACAGTTAATTGATAGATAAACTTGCCTCACAATATTTTCCAATTATGAGGTATATTCATACACAGAATGAACATGGCACCTTCAAAATACTCATGCATAATGCATGTCATATACTATGTTTGGTAAGACTAAAACATTTAAAGCAGATCCTCATCTGACTTTCCTTAGGATTTGTGAACTCTCAGTTTATTCTGTTGAATGCAGAGCTGTCCCAGTACTTCATTTCCCACACCTGCTACCCTATGATGCTTCTGTTAAATCCCTCCCCATCATATTAGTACGCTCCCCATATTAGAGTTATCTAACCCAACAGTGCAGCTCCACTGCTGCCTTCTCTTTTATCAATAGGACCTGTATTCTGCAACTAGCCAAAGTTAATGCTGCAGTTGTTCTTCTCCAACACTGTACTTTCCTTAAGCTGCTATAGTTTCCTCCTTCAATACTACCTATTTTGCTGCAGCTGTAGCTGCAGCCAATCCCTTTCTCACTCCAGAACCCTCAGCTCTCCTTACTGAGGCTACAGTGATCTCTCTCCTCAACAATATTTGTATCATTTCTCCTCACAATATCTGAAGATAACCTTCCCAAGGAGGCCGTTGCCTCCTTGCTAACACTGTAGCTGTCCTTCTCAAAGTTGTTGTCATCTCTAATAGCAGCAAGAAGTCGAATCAGTATGGGTGGAGATAAGAAATAACAAGGGACAGAAAACATTGGTGGGAGTAGTTTGTCAGTCCCCGAACAGTAGCTGGACAGAGTATCAATCAACAAATAATAGAAGCTTGTGACAAAGGTAATGCAATAATTGTGGAGGACTTTAATCTTCAAATAAACTAAGCAAATCAAATTGACAAAGGTAGTATGGAGGATGAGTTCAATAAATGCATTTGAGACAGTTTCCATGAACATTAACTGATGGAACCAATTAGGGAACAGGCTATTTTAGATCGTGTATTGTGAAACGAGACAGGGTTAATTAGTAATCACATTGTAAAGGATCCTCTGCAGAAGAGTGGTCATAATATGATAGAATTTCACATTGGATTTGAGAGTGAACTACTTAAGTCCAAAATTAGAACCCTAAATTTAAATAAAGCCAATTACATAGATATGAGGGGCGAGTTGGCTAAGGTAGATTGAAAAATTAGATTAAAAGGTATGGCAATAGATAAGCAGTGGCAGACAGTTAAGGAAATATTCCACAATTCTCAACGAAAATGGCGGCCACCTCTTGGGTGCTGGACTGCTGGCCTGGCCAAAACCCTCCCTCGTAGCTCAGTGGGTGCCACTAACAAGGCAGCAAGTGTTTGCAGCGGCCCTCCCCTTTAACTGAAGAGGAGGGATGTTGCTACGCCTCAGCACGGCACTGATGGCACTAACCGATGTCCGCCCCGCACCACGCCGACTTCCGCCTCAAACACCGCCCGGAAGAAAAAAAATGTAACTAGCTCAATTTCGTTCCACTCTCTGTCACATGGATTGGGGCGGGTAAAAATCCTAAAAACTAGTGAGCACACCTCCTTTCGGTCGGAGGGCAATTTCCCAAAATGTTTTGTTACATTTTCTTTCTGTCTCTTTTATAAGAACATAAGAACATAATAAATAGGAGCAGGAGTAGACCATATGGCCCCTCGAGCCTGCTCCGCCATTCAATAAGTTCATGGCTGATCTGATCATGGACTCAGCTCTACTTCCCCACCCGCTCCCCATATCCACTTACCCCTTTATCGTTTAAGAAACTGTCTATTTCTGTCTTAAATTTATTCAATGTCCCAGCTTCCACAGCTCTCTGAGGCAGCAAATTCCACAGATCCACAACGTTCTGAGAGAAGAAATTTCTCCTCATCATAGTTTTAAATGGGCGGGCCCTTATTCTAAGATGATGCCCTCTAGTTCTAGTCTCCCCTATCAGTGGAAACCTCCTCTCTGCATCCACCTTGTCAAGCCCCCTCATAATTTTATACGTTTCGATAAGATCACCTTTCATTCTTCTGAACTCCAATGAGTAGAGGCCCAACCTGCACAACTTTTATCTGCTTTTATCAGGCTCAAGAGTTTTGAAGTCATTTGCTGGGCAAGATATGCGTAAATCCCGCAATCTTGCCCTTGCAAATGTCCTAGCTCCCGATATGCACGAGATCTGTCAAGCCAAAAATTGACTGATCGGAAAAGCCGGTATTCAGCGCATGCGCGTTGTGCGCTGAAACCCGGCTTTTCCGATGCCTTCCCGGGTCTATAGAAACTCCGTTTATATTAATGACTAAGCTGAAGGGACCGAGTGCAATGTACCAAAGTTTTCTGACAATACAAAGCTAGGTGAGTGTCATGTTTGTAACTACAATGTAACACCACTCTATTACTGTACACACTCAATACAGATGCACACCTTGACCACAGGGGGTGAACTTGTGGGAGACACTCCTTACCTGATCACTCAGGTATATAAAGGGAGGTCCCACGCAGGGTCATCACTTCTGGAGTGCTGTAATAAAGAGTTAAGGTCACTGAGTGGCCTTGTCCCTGGAATGTGCCTCATGTAGTTGCAAGCTGTAGAGTAAGGACTTTACATTGGCGATGAGAAATGGGAATTCACGACCCACGAGAATGGCCACCGGTAGCAAAGATGAATGGTACTGTGTTGGGAAGACTGGGACAATTTTGTTGAGAGGCTTCAGCAGAGCTTTGTCACGAAAGACTGGCTGGGGGATGCAGCGGCCGACAAGCGTCGGGCTCATCTTTTGACTAGCTGCGGGCCAAAGACTTATGCACTCATGAAGGACTTACTGGCACCCAAAAAGCCATCGATCAAAACGTTTGAAGAGCTTATCAAGTTGATTGGGGGGCACCTCAAGCCGGCGAGCAGCATACACATACCTCGATACAGATTCCACACCCACCGACGTCATGAAGGACAGAGCATACCGGACTTTGTAGTGGACCTCAGGCACTTGGCCAGCCTCTGTAATCCTCGATGGAGCGAAGTTCGTGCTCACAAGTCCTACAACAATTCGAGTCACTTTTCCAACCAGGCGTCGGGACTTTCAAAGGCACTAAAGTAGTGATACACGTCACCCCAGACGCCAGGCCAGTGCACCACAAAGCCAGAGCGGTGCCGTATGTGATGCGGGAGAAAATCGAGAGCAAATTGGAATGGCTATTGTGAGAGGGCATCATCTCGCCTGTTGAATTCAGCGACTGGGCGAGCCCCATTGTCCCTGTTCTTAAAGCGGATGGCTCTGTCAGGATCTGTGGCGACTACAAGGCCACCATCAATCGGGTGTCCTTATAAGACCAATACCCACTCCCAAGAGCGGAGGATCCCTTCACCACACTGGCAGGCGGCAAGCTGTTCACCAAGTTGTACCTCACTTCAGCCTATATGACCCAGTAACTGGCCGACGAATCTAAACTGCTGACCACCATCACCACACACAAGGGACTGTTTGGGTATAACAGGTGCCCGTTTGGCATTCGATCAGCGGCCGCGATTTTTCAATGCAACATGGAAAGCCTGCTTAAATCCATCCCTGGAACGATCGTATTCCAGGACAACATCCTCATCACGGGTCGAGACACCGAGGAACACCTCTGCAACCTGGAGGAGGTGCTGTGCCGACTGGACCAGGTAGGCCTGTGACTCAAGAAGTCTAAATGCATGTTCTTAGCTCCCGAGGTTGAGTTTCTGGGCAGGAGGGTTGCTGCAGATGGGATTCGGCCCACCGAATCCAAAACAGAGGCGATTCGCCGAACACCCATACCCTGCAACACATCGGAGCTGCGTTCATTCTTGGGACTGTTGAACGATTTTGGGAACTTTCTGCTGAACACGTTGTTGGAACTGCTACACGTGCTCCTGCGTAAGGGTTGTGATTGGTTTTGGGGGGACTGTCAGGAACGGGCTTTTGATCGGGCGCGAAACCGACTGTGTTCAAACAAGCTGTTGACCCTGTACGACCCTTGCAAAAGTTTAGTTCTGACTTGTGATGCATCGTCCTATGGGGTTGGGTGCGTGTTGCAGCAGGGTAATGCTGAGGGTCAGCTACAACCTGTGGCTTATGCCTCCAGGTCGCTCTCTCAAGCAGAACGGGGCTATGGGATGGTTGAGAAGGAAGCGCTTGCATGTGTCTGTGGTGTTAAGAAAATGTATCAGTACCTCTTTGGTAGGAAGTTTGAATTAGAGACGGACCATAAGCCACTCACATCCCTGTTGTCAGCCAGCAAGGCTGTCAATGCCAACGCATCAGCTCGCATACAGCGATGTGCTCTCACGCTAGCGGCCTATGACTACTCCATCCGGCACTGGCCTGGCACTGAAAATTGCGCTGGCATGCTCAGCAGGCTCCCACTGGCCACCACCGAGGGGGCAGCTGAGCAAAGCACTGAGATGGTCATGGCTGTCGATGCCTTCGACAGTGCAGGCTCCCCTATCACAGCCCGCCAGATCAAAATCTGGACAAACAGGGATCCCCTCCTATCCCTCATTAAGAAATGTGTCCTGACTGGGGATTGGGTGCCTGCACACGGAGCATGCCCTGAGGAGGTCAGACAATTCCACAGACGGATGGATAAGCACTCCATCCAAGCTGACTGCCTACTATGGGGCAGCCGGTTAGTCATGCCGCAGAAGGGCAGGGAGGCGTTCATCAGGGAACTCCACAGTGAGCACCCAGTCATTGTGATGATGAAGGCCATTGCCCGGTCACACGTTTGGTGGCCCGGAATTGAATCAGACCTGGGACACTGTGTTCGCAGGTGCACGACATGTGCCCAGCTGGGCAATGTCCCCAGGGAGGCCCCACTCAGCCCGTGGCCCTGGCCCACCAAGCCATGGTCACGCATTCATGTTGACTACGTGAGCCCATTCATGGGGAAGATGTTCCTTATCGTTGAAGATGCGTACTCGAAATGGATTGAATGCCTCATCCTGAATTCATGCACGTCATTCACCACCGTGGAAAGTCTATGTGCGATCGTCACAACCCATGGCTTGCCGGACATCCTGGTTAGTGATAATGGCCCGTGTTTCACGAGCTATGAATTCCGGGAATTTATGTCGGGCAATGGCTTCAACCACATCAGGACTGCGCCGTTCAAGCCGGTCTCCAATGGCCAGGCGGAACATGTCGTCCAAATTGTTAAGCAAGGGATGCTCAGGATTCAAGAACCCTTCCTACAATGCCGCGTATCGTGCCTCCTGCGGCTTATCGGTCCCGCCCGCACTCGCTCACATGGGCCCCGTCCACAGAGCTACTCATGAAACGGACACTCAAAACTCGGTTGTCTCTCATCCACCCAGTCCTGACCGACATAGTTGAGGGCAAGCGTAAGGCACAAAACGAGTACCATGACTGTAATTCGAGGGGGAGATGTATAGAAATAAATGATCCTGTATTCGTCCTCAATCACGCCATGGGGCTCAAATGGCTTGAGGGTACTGTAATTGACAAAGAAGAGAATAGGGTCATTGTGGTAAAACTCAACAATGGCCAGATATGCCGTAAGCATCTGGACCAAGTAAAAAAAAGGTTCAGCAATGACACGGAGGAACCTGAAGAAGACCATGAGATGGAGCTCACACTACCACCAGTGAACGTGCAACAAGAGCAATGAGAGGAATGCACAGTCCCTGAGGTCAGGCCGGACAGGCCGGAATCACCACAGGTGACAGACACTCACATCAGCGTCCAACAACCAGAGCCCCAATTGCGGCGCTCCACGAGGGAGCGCAGACCACCTAAAAGACTAAACCTATGATCCAATAAGACTTCGGCGGGGGGGCGGGGGGGAGGGGGGGGCGGGGAGTGGCGGAGAAGGTGATGTCATGTTTGTAACTACAATGTAACACCACTGTATTACTGTATACACTCAACACAGATGCACACCTTGACCACAGGGGATGAACTTGTGGGAGACCTTCCTGACCTGATCACACAGGTATATAAAGGGAGGTCCCACGCAGGGTCATCACTTCTGGAGTGCTGTAATAAAGAGTTAAGGTCACTGAGTGTGCCTCGTGTGGTTTCATGCTGTAGAGTAAGGACTTTACAGTGAGAATGTAAGCTGTGAGGATGACACAGAGCCTGCAAAGGAATATAAACAGGTTAAGTGAGTGGGCAGTAATGTGGCAGATGGATAAAATGTGGGGAAATGTGAGGCTATTCACCTTGTTAGGAAATAGAGAAAAACAGAATATATTTTAAATGGTGAGAAACTATAAAATGCTGGTGTTCAGAAAGATTTAGATGTCCTCATACAGGAAACACAGAAGGCTAGAGTTTGTGGGGGACCAGCAGACACGATCGGTGGCAGGTCGGGTGGAAAAGTGTATTTTCCCCAGTGGGTCGGGATGCCGCTGTGAACCCGGCGCCACGTACCTTTACCAAATGTCGGGCCTGACAGCGCTGAGCAGATCCAACTCACAGTACCAGGGGAGACAACCTTTTGACTTTGACAGTTTCCTGCTGTGCCTAACCTTATCTGTGAAGCTGAGGTGGGAGGTCAGTAGCCATTGAATCAGCTGATGAGTTGACAGATTCAAATGTCATGTCAAAGCTCCCAGCTGATTCAGAAATGTTCCCTTATCCACGAGCTTCTCTAAACTGCAGTTCCACTACAGATTCAGATAGCTGCAAGATATTACACAAGTCTCCATCCAGTCTGACCTCATTACCTCTCCCACCATTGACAGATCGCTGCTGTCAAATCTAATTCACCTGCCATCTATTCCATCAGCATGGTTGCCCTTGAAACCTTCTCACCTTGGTCCGCAGAATCCCACCACAATCAGCCCCAACACCAGCATCACGAGGCACATAAGCATCACCTGGCACACCAACATCACCCGGCACACCAGCATCACCCGGCACACCAACATCACCAGGCACACCGGCATCACCCGGCACACCAGCATCACCCGGCACACCAGCATCACCCGGCACACCAGCATCACCCGGCACACCAACATCACCAGGCACACCAGCATCACCCGGCACACCGGCATCACCCGGCACACCAGCATCACCTGGCACACCGGCATCACCAGGCACACCAGCATCACCCGGCACACCAGCATCACCCGGCACACCAGCATCACCTGGCACACCAGCATCACCCGGCACACCAGCATCACCCGGCACACCGGCATCACCAGGCACACCAGCATCACCCGGCACACCAGCATCACCCGGCACACCAGCATCACCCGGCACACCAGCATCACCCGGCACACCAGCATCACCCGGCACACCAACATCACCAGGCACACCAGCATCACCCGGCACACCGGCATCACCCGGCACACCAGCATCACCTGGCACACCGGCATCACCAGGCACACCAGCATCACCCGGCACACCAGCATCACCCGGCACACCAGCATCACCTGGCACACCAGCATCACCCGGCACACCAGCATCACCCGGCACACCGGCATCACCAGGCACACCAGCATCACCCGGCACACCAGCATCACCCGGCACACCAGCATCACCCAGCACACCGGCATCACCAGGCACACCAGCATCACGCGGCACTCCGGCATCACCAGGCTCACCAGCATCACCCAGCATCACCCAGCACACCGGTATCACCCGGCACACCAACATCACCAGGCTCACCAGCATCACCCAGCATCACCCAGCACACCGGTATCACCCGGCACACCAACATCACCAGGCACACCAGCATCACCAGGCACACCAACATCACCCGGCACACTGGCATCACCAAGCACTCCAGCATCATCAACAACAACACCAACCTTCTCCGCAATCAACTGATGCTGCTCAGGACACAGGGCATCAGCACCCAACCATATTGCTGCCTGGGAGGCCAGGGATAACCTCACCATGGCCAGATTTACTTCACTTGAAGCTGCACACCCTGGCTGCCACATGATGCGCCAGCATGGTATCATCACACCAACAGCATTAAGCATCCCTACAATGCCCAAGTCATTGCTTCCACACTCATCATCATTGTGGGGGGTATCCGGACGTGGATTGGGTCTGTGATGGATCCATTGGTAAGGATCACGGCTTGCATGTCGTCGTGGAGCAGGCGGAGGATGGTGACAAAATTTTAGGGCATCGAAAAAGGAGGAGGATGCTCCATAGACTTCTGCGGTTGACAGTGTCAAAGGCCTTCATAAGGTCAAAGAAGGCCATGTATAAGGGCTGGCGCTGTTCCCTGCATTTTTCCTGTAGCTGTCACGCTGCAATAATCATGTCCGTTGTGCACCGTAGGGGACGAAATCCACACTGTGACTCCGGGAGGAGCTCCTCGGCCACGGGAAGAAGATGGTTGAGGAGGACTCTAGCGATGACTTTCCCAGTGACTGATAGCAGGGAGATTCCTCTGTAGTTGCCGCAATCAGACTTGTCCCCTTTTTTACAAATGGTGGGACACACTGTGGATCTTGATGACTGGGGGGCAGTGCTGGCGGTGAGGACAGGCTGGTGGAGGACCTTTGTCTTACAGATGTTTAGCGTAAGGCCCACGCTTTCGTATGCCTCAGTCAACTATGTCCTGGATTTCAGCCTCCGTATGTGCGCAGATGCAGGCGTCGTCCGCGTACTGTAGCTCGACGACAGAGATTGGGGTGGTCTTGGATCTGGCCTGGAGATGGCGCAGGTTGAACAGGTTCCTGCTGGTTCTGTAGTTTAGTTCCACTCCAGCGGGGAGCTTGTTGCATGTGAGGTGGAGCATGGCAGCGAGGAAGATTGAGAAGAGGGTTGGGGCGATGACACAGTCCTGTTTGACTCTGGTCCAGACATGGATTGGGTCTTTAATGGATCCATTGGTAAGGATCACGGCCTACATGTTGTCGTGGAGCAGGCGGAGGATGGTGACAAACTTTTGGTGCATTCCAAAACGGAGGAGGACGCTCCATAGACCCTCACGGTTGACAGTGTCAAAAGCATTTGTAAGGTTGTAGAAGGCTATTTATAAGGGCTGGTGCAGTTCCCTGCATTTCTCCTGCAGCTGTCCCTCTGTAAAAATCATGTCTGTTGAGCCCTGGAAGGGACGAAATCCGCATTGTGACTCCGGGAGGAGCTGCTCAGCCACAGGGAGAAGACGGTTGAGGAGGACTCTAGCGACGACTTTCCCAGTGGCTGATAGCAGGGAGATTCCTCTGTAGTTGCCGCAGTCGGACTTGTCCCCTTTTTTAAAGATGGTCGGACGCACCGTGGATCGTGATGACTGGGGGGCAGTGCTGTGCGGTGAGGACAGGCTGGTGGAGGACCTTTGTCTTACGGATGTTTAGCGTAAGGCCCATGCTTTCGTACACCTCAGTAAATACGTCGACTATATCCTGAAGTTCAGCCTCTGTTTGTGCGCAGACGCAGGCGTCATCCGCGTACTGTAGCTCGATGACAGAGGTTGGGGTGGTCTTGGATCTGGCCTGGAGACGGCGCAGGTTGAACAGGTTCCCACTGGTTCTGTAGTTTAGTTTCACTTCAGCAAGGAGCTTGTTGACTGTGAGATGGAGCATGGCAGCAAGAAAGATTGAGAAGAGGGTTGCGGCGATGGCACAGCCCTGTTTGACCCCAGTCCGGACGAGGACCACTTCCCCTATCTCGAGAGCCTCCTTTCAACAAGAGCAGGCATCGACAACGAGATCCAACACCGCCTCCAGTGCGCCAGTGCAGCCTTCGGCCGCCTGCGGAAAAGAGTGTTTGAAGACCAGGCCCTCAAAACTGCCACCAAGCTCATGGTCTACAGGGCTGAAGTAATACCTGCCCTTCTGTATGGCTCAGAGATATGGGCCATGTACAGTAGACACCTCAAGTTGCTGGAGAGATATCATCAACGATGTCTCCGCAAGATCCTACAAGTCCCCTGGGAGGACAGGCGCACCAACATCAGCGTCCTCATTCAAGCTAACATCCCCAGCATTGAAGCACTGACCACACTCGATCAGCACCGCTGGGCAGTCCACATCGTCTAAATGCCAGACACAAGACTCCCAAAGTAAATGCTCTACTCGAAGCTCCTTCACGGTAAACGAGCCAAAGGTGGGCAGCAGAAATGCTACAAGGACACCCTCAAAGCCTCCCTGATAAAGTGCGACATCCCCACTGATATTTGGGAGTCCTTGGCCCAAGACCGCCCTAAATGCACCAAGTGCAGGCAGTGGAAAGAGCTTGCGGCAAACCAGTCCCACTCACCCCTCCCCTCAACGACTATCTGTCCCACCTGTGACAAAGTTTGTGGCTCTCGTATTGGACTGTTCAGCCACCAAATAACTCACTTCAGGAGTGGAAGCAAGTCTTCGAGGGACTGCCTATGAGTGGGGGGTACCCTTATGTCTCACTATTTACTGCAACTCACTAAGCCACTTCCAAAGGTGCACACAAATCTGTCCAAGAACGCAAAATGTTGAAAATAAAGGTTTCGATGTTTGATGCCATTAACAGAAACTTTACATGAACATTGCATAAAACACCCAAGCGCCTACCCTTGTGTGCTGTTAGTTGGTATGATTGCACTCGGATGAGGGTGAGTGTGAGGGGTGGCTAGCGAGATGGGGATGTGATAATGTAGATAGAGAGAGATAGGTGGAGGTGCAAGATAAGTTGTGTTGGGATTGGGTAGGGAAAGCAGGGTGATGAGGATCTGATAAGAGGCACAGCAGGATGAGTTTGAGTGTGGCTTTGTACTAACATTTTGTGATCTGCACCCAGGTCCTCCTGACAACATCCCTGCTTGTGCCCTCCTCTGCAATGTGCAACCAGTCTGTGTTGATCTCCTCGGGAGGTCTCTTCCACCAATGGGAAGTGAAGAGGCCAGGCCTGCCTCTATTGGGGCCCAGGACCACCGCTATCGGCCCCTCGCCGGCCGCTCTCGGGCCTAGGCCCACCGCTCTTGAGCCCTGTGTGCTGTGACTCTCTTCATAAACATCTGGAAGGAGTCATGGGAGAGCCTGGGTGCAACTGTGCACCTCTGTACAGTATTTGTCAGTGTTTGCAGCATCTCAGCACTGAAGAACACTGACAGCACAAATGTCAAAAGAAAGTTGGCCATGGTCCCTTTAAGGAAACAATGTAACTATTTGTGCAGCACTTATTTTGACAGACAGGCGACATGCCCTGTCTCCTGTCAAGCTCCGCCCCCCTCCCCTCCCCTCCCGGCTGACTCATTCCATCTACATGGTGCCGAGAAGCAGGACCTGAGGCTCCGACTCTCCTCCCCACCGAGCCGACGTGTGGCCTAGAGCGGCCGGCAGGGGCTGGGGGGGCCGAGAGCGGCGGTCCTGGGCTTGAAAGCGGTGGGCCTAGGCTCGAGAGCGGCCGGCAGGGGGTCGTTGCGGCGGTCCTGGGCCCAAGAGAGGCAGGCCTGGGCCCGAGAGCGGCCGGCAGGGGGTCGACAGTGAGAAAAAGAGAGAGGCTGGGGGAAGAGAGAGAGAAAGACTGGGGGAAGAGAGAGGTTGGCAGGCAGAGAGAGGCTGGGGGTGGAGAGAGAGAGAGAGACTGGGGGAGAGTGAGAAAGGCTGGTGGGGGAGAGAGGCTGCGTGGAGAGAGAGAGAGAGAGAGAGATTGGGGGGAGAGAGAGACTGGGGTGGTCGAATGAGAGAGGCTGGGAGGGAGAGAGAGGCTGGGGGGGAGAGAGAGACACGGGTGGAGGGGAGGGTGAGACACGGGTCGGGGGTTGGAGAGGCATGGGTGGGGGGAAGAATGAAGCATGTTGTTCCAACCCCCTACAAGGGACATCGTTGGAGTGGATGATATCCAGAAGTCACAATACTGTCACAATTCACTTCATATCCAATAAACCTGTTAACAATCCATACACAATGCCTGCCCCATCTATCGTGGTGGGGGGGTGGGGAGGGGGGAAAGATGCACTTGCGCTGGGGTAAGGCACTTTGGCTGGGGGAGGGATGCACTTGGACTGGGGTAAGGCACTTTGGCTGGGGGAGGGATGCACTTGGACTGAGGTAAGGCACTTTGGCTGGGGGAGGGATGCACTTGGACTGGGGTAAGGCACTTTGGCTGGGGGAGGGATGCACTTGGACTGAGGTAAGGCACTTTGGCTGGGGGAGGGATGTACTTGGACTGGGGTAAGGCACTTTGGCTGGGGGAGGGATGCACTTGGACTGGGGTAAGGCACTTTGGCTGGGGGAGGGATGCACTTGGACTGGGGTAAGACACTTTGGCTGGCCCTTGCTGTCTTCTGGGAAGCTCTGTCCTCTGTCGCTTCAGGAAGTCAAAGTGGATAGAGTTACAAGATGCAAAGTCAGTGAGACCTTGGGATGGGCACTTCCAGTTACACATTCCTGTGAAACTTCAGTTTGTGGCTTATCCTTCAAGGAGACCAATCAGAAACAAAGGGTAGAGCATGTTGACCATCTTTGCAGTAAAAATAAGCACGTCCTTAAGGAAACTGGCTGATGCCGCATCATCAAATGATGTCGCCAGACCCGCTTCCTCTAATTGGCCGGGAAACACACTGGGCGTGCTTAACAAGCCCAATCTTAGGAAATTCATTTTAGAGGCAAGGATGGATACAGCAGTAGGTTTGAGACCTGCCACTGACATCATCTACCACAGAACCACCGAGGTTCATAAAATCCAGCCCAGAGAGTTAGTATGCAGGTACCCAGGTTTCTGAGATGCTGAATGCCCACAACGCTTCGTCTGCCCTCCAGGCCTCCATAACCAGTGCCTGCAAAGAGACACTCGGTTACTCAACCAGGAAACACCAGGGCTGGTTTGATGAGAATGATCAAGAGATCCAAGAGCTAATAGATCACAAGCACAGGGCATTTCTGAGCCTTAAACAACAACCTAACACGGGAGCAGCAAAGCAGCATTACAGACGGCTCAAGGCTGAGGTCCAACAAAAAATCCAGGACCTAAAGAACAGGTGGTGGATGGAGAAAGCACAGGAGATACAGCAGCTGGCCGACAACCATGATGTGCGAGGATTCTTCATCGCAGTCAAGGCCATCTATGGGCCAAACACCCAAGGCCCCACCCCACTGCTGGCCAATAACGGGGAAACACTCAAGGACACCGAGGCAGTCAAGGCCCACTGAAAGGAGCACTTCGAAGATCTCCTCAATTGAGACTCTGCCTTTGACTCGAGTGTTCTCGACTCCATCCCACAGCCTGCTACCCGCCACCACCTCAGTGAGACCCCAACACTGCACAAGGTAGAAAAAGCCATAAGACAGCTTAAAAACAACAAGGCTACGGGTGCGGACGGAATCCCTGCTGAGGCATTGAAGTATGGCGGAGAGGCACTGCTGTTGTGAATACACAACCTCATCTCCCTCATCTGGAGGGAGGAGAACATGCCGGTGGATCTCAGAGTTGCAGTAATCGGGACCATCTTTAAAAAAGGGGACAAGTCTGACTGCGGTAACTACAGAGGAATCTCCCTGCTATCAGCCACTGGGAAGGTCATCGCTAGAGTCCTCTTCAACTGACTTCTTCCTGTGGCCGAGGAGCTCCTCCCGGAGTCACGGTGCAGATCTCGTCCCCTACGGGGCACAACGGACATGATTTTTGCAGCACGACAGCTACAGGAAAAATGCAGAGAACAGCGCCAGCCCTTATAAATGGCCTTCTTCGACCTTACAAAGGCCTTTAACACTGTCAACCCCTAAAGTTCATCACCATCCTCCCCCTGCTCCATGACGACATGCAGACCGTGATCCTTACCAACAGATCCATCACAGACTCAATCTACGTCATCGCCCCAACCCTCTTCTCAATCATTCTCACCACCATGCTCCACCTCACAGTCAACAAGCTCCCCGCTGGAGTGGATTTAAACTACAGAACCAGTGGGAACCTGTTCAACCTGCGCCGTCTCCAGGCCAGATCCAAGACCACCCCAACCTCTGTCATCGAGCTACAGTACACGGGCGACGCCAAGAAGCTGCACTCTAGGGCATAGTCGACGTATTTACTGAGGCGTACGAAAGCATGAGCCTTACGCTAAACATCTATAAGACAAAGGTCCTTCACCAGCCTGTTCTTACCGCACAGCACTGCGCCCCAGTCATCAAGAGCCATGGCGGGGCCCTGGACTCCGTGGACCACTTCCCATATCTCGGGAGCCTCCTATCGACAACGAGATCCAACATCGCCTCCAGTGCAGCCTTCAGCCGCCTGAGGAAAGGAGCGTTCGAAGACCAGGCCCTCAAAACTGCCACCAAGCTCATGGTCTACAGGGCTGTAGTAATACCTGCCCTCCTGTATGGCTCAGAGACATGGACCATGTACAGTTGCTGAAGAAATATCACCAACGATGTCTCTGCAAAATCCTACAAATTCCCTAGGAGGACAGGCGCACCAAAGTCAGTGTCCTCACTCAGGCTAACATCCCCAGCATTGAAGCACTAACCACACTCGATCAGCTCCGCTGGGCAGGCCACATAGTCCGCATGCCAGACACGAGACTCCCAAAGCAAGTGCTCTACTCAGAGCTCCTTCACGGCAAACGAGCCAAAGGCGGGCAGCGGAAACGCTACAAGGACACCCTCAAAGCCTCCCTGATAAAGTGCAACATCCCTACTGACACCTGGGAGTCCCTGGCCCAAGACTGCCCTAAGTGGAGGAAGTGCATCTGAGAGGGCGCTGAGCACCTCGCGTTTCATCGCCAAGAGCATGCAGAAAACAAGCGCAGGCAGCGGAACGAGCGTCCGGCAAACCTGTCCCACCCACCCCATCCCTCAATGATTATCTGTCCCACCTGTGACAGAGTCTGTGGCTCTCGTATTGGACTGTTCAACCACCAAAGAACTCACTTCAGGAGTGGAAGCAAGTCTTCCTCGTTTCCGAGGGACTGCCTATGATGATGATGACAACAAGCAATTAGGAAGACAAATGGCACGTTGACCTTTATTGCAAGTGGATTGGAGTACAAGAGTAAAGAAGTCTTGTTACAATTGTACAGACTGAAGCCACACCTGGAGTACTGTGCACAGTTTTGATCTCCTTATCTGAGGAAGAATACATTTGCCTTCGAGGCAGTACAGCGAACGTTCACTAGATTGATTCCTGGAATGAGATGTTATCCTATAAGGAGAGATTGATTAGAATGGGTCTATACTCTGGAGTTTTGAAGAATGGGAGGTGATCTCCTTGAAACATACTAGATTCTGCAGGGGATTGACAGGGTAGATGCTGAGAGGTTGATTCCCCTGGTTGGAGAGTTTAGATCGATGGGACAAAGTCTCAGGATAAGGGGTCAGCCATTTAAAACTGAGATGAGGAGGAATTTCTTCACTCAGAGGGTTGTGAATCTTTGGATTTTTTACCCTAAAGGGTTGTGGATGCTGAAATGTTGAGTATATTCAAGGCTGAGATAGATAGATTTTTGGACGCATTGGGAATCAAAGATATGGAGTTGAGGTCGAAGATCAGCCAGGATTTTATTGAATTGCAGAGCAGGCTCGAGGGGCCATATGGTCTACCACTGTTCCTAATTCTAAGAACAACACTGCTACCAAACTTTGCATGTTCTGCCTTAGCTATAGCTACCCTCACATTCAAGTGTTCTTGCTATAAAAAAGATCTGCAACTCAAATTATCTTTGACTTCTTGTTTTTCTTTTTGCTAATTATCTATATACTCAATGACAATGGTTGCAGATGGCTTCTCATTCATAATTTACGGGTGCAAGTATGGATTTTTTGCAGTAATAAAATTGTCTTATCAGACTTTCACTAACAGGAATCAAATATGTAAAACAAGCAGAGCATCGGTGAACATAAATAAGATGGAGGGGTTGCACATTGACTTCACCTCCACATCTGCTAGCTATAGAGGCACTATAAGAACATAAGAACATAAGAATTTGGAACAGGAGTAGGCCATCTGGCCCCTCGAGCCTGCTCCGCCATTCAACAAGATCTGGCTGATCTGGCCGTGGTCTCAGCTCCACTTACCCGCCCGCTCCCCATAACCCTTAATTCCCTTATTAGTTAAAAATCTATCTATCTGTGATTTGAATACATTCAATGAGCTAGCCTCAACTGCTTTCTTGGGCAGAGAATTCCACACATTCACAACCCTCTGGGAGAAGAAATTTCTTCTCAACTCGGTTTTAAATTGGCTCCCCTGTATTTTGAGGCTGTGCTCCCTAGTTCTAGTCTCCCCGACCAGTGGAAATAACCTCTCTGCCTCTATCTTGTCTATCCCTTTCATTATTGTAAATGTTTCTATAAGATCACCTATGTGAAATGAGTTTGGGCAGTTTAAATATGGCTGGTATGGGAAATAAAAAATATCATAATGGTGGAATAAAATGGTGTTATTCCGAGGTTGGAACTGAAATACAGACTGTTTCAGTGAGTTGCAGCAGTGTGTCTTGTAAATGATGCATACTACAGCCACGTTGTGCCAGTGGTGGGGTGATTGAATGTTGAAGCTGGTGCATGGTGTGCTTTGTCCTGGATCGTGTCGAGCTTCTTGCGTGTTGCTGGAGCTGCACTCATCCAGGAAAGTGGAGAGTATTCCAGCACACTTATGACTTTGGCCTTGTAGGTGGAAAGGCTTTGAGGATTCGAGAGGTGAGTCACTCACCACAGAATACCCAACCTCTGACCTGCTCACATAGCCACAATATTTATGTGGTTCATCCAGTTAAGTTTCTAGTCAATGGTGACACCCGAAGATGTTGATGGTGGTGGATTCAACAATAGTAATGCCATTGAATATCACGAGGAGGTGGTTAGACTCTCTCTTGTTGGAGATGGTAATGGCCTGGCACTTGTGTGCCGTGAATGTTACAATCAGCCCCGGCCTGAATGTTGTCCAGTCTTATTGCATTTGGGCATGGACTGCCTCATTATCTGAGGAATTTTGAATGGTACTTTAAACTGTACAATCATCACCGAACATACCCACTTCTGACCTTATGATGGGAGGTCATTGATGAAGCAGCTGAAGTTGATTCGACCTACGACACTGTCCTGAGGATTTCCTGCAGCGATGTCCTGGGGCTGAGATGACTGGCCTCTAAAAACCACAACCACTTTCTTTTATGCTAAATAATTCTCCAACCATTGGAGAGGTATGCCTCTGATCCCCATTGACTTCAATTTTACTAGGGCTTCTTTGTGCCACACTCGATAAAATGCTGTCTTGATGTCAAGGGCAGTCACTCTCACCTCAACTCTGAAATTTAGTTCTTTTATCCATGTTTGGACCAAGGCTGTACGGAAGTTTGGAGTCTAGTGGTCCTGGCAGAACTCAAACTGAGCATCAGTGAACAGGTTATTGGTGAATACATGATCTCATCTCTCTCATCTGGAGGGAGGAGAGCATGCCAGGAGATTTGAGTGATCATGACCATCTTTAAAAAAGGGGACAAGTCCGACTGCGGCAACTACAGAGGAATCTCCATCGCTGGAGTCCTCCTCAACCGTCTTCTCCTGTGGCTGAGGAGCTCCTCCTGGAGTCACAGTGCGCATTACAGGGCACAACGGACATGATTTTTACAGCGGGACAGCTGCAGGAAAAATGCAGGGAACAGCACCAGCCCTTATACATGGCCTTCTTCGACCTTACAAAGACTTTTGACACCGTCAACCGTGAGGGTCTATGGAGCGTTCTCCTCCATTTTGGATGCCCCCTAAATCCCCTCCGCCTGCTCCACGATGACATGCAGGCCGTGATCCTTACCAACGGATTCATTACAGATCAAATCCATGACCGGACCGGAGTCAAACACAAGTGTGTCATCGCCCCAACCCTCTTCTCAATCTTCCTTCCTGCCATGCTCCACCTCACAGTCAAGCTCCTCGCTGAAGTGGAACTAAACTACAGAACCAGTGGGAACCTGTTCAACCTTCGTCAACTCCAGGCCAGGTCCAAGACCACCCCAACGTCTGTCGTTGAGCTACAGTACACGGACGACGCCTGCGTCTGCGCACATACAGAGGCTGAACTCCAAGTCATAGTTAACGTATTTACTGAGGCATACGAAAGCATGGGCCTTACGCTCAACATTCATAAGACAAAGGTCCTCCACCAGCCTGTCCTCGCCACACAGCACTCCCCCCCCCAGTCATCTACGGCGCGGCCCTGGACTACGTTGACCATTTGCCATATCTCGGGAGCCTTTTAGCAACAAGAGCAGAAATTGATGACGAGATTCAACACCACCTCCAGTGTGCCAGCACAGCCTTCGGCCACCTGAGGAAAAGAGTGTTTGAAGACCAGGCCCTCAAATCCACCACCATGGTGCTATAGTAATACCCGCCCTACTGTATGGCTCAGAGAGATAGACCATGTGGAGTAGACATCTGAAGTCGCTGGAGAAATGTCACCAACGATGGCTCTGCAAGATCCTACAAATACCCTGGGAGGACAGATGCACCAACATTAGCATCCTCGACCAGGCCAACATCACCAGCATTGAAGCACTGACCACACTTGGTCAACTCCGCTGCGCAGGTCACACTGTTCACATGCCAGACACGAGACTCCCAAAGCAAGTGCTCTACTCGGAACTCCTTCAAGGCAAGCGAGCCAAAGGGGGGCAAAAGAACTGTTACAAGGACACCTTCAAAGCCTTCCTGATAAAATGCAACATCCCCACCGACATCTGAGAGTCCCTGGCCAAAGACTGCCCTAAGTGGAGGAACTGCATCCGGGATGGCACTGAGCATCTCGTGTCTCATTGCTGAGAGTGTTATATATGTAGACTTGTATTTACTCTATACAGCCACCAGAGGGCTCATCCCCTGGAGTTCCAAGGGATCCCATAATCCCTTGGGAGCACAGATATTTAAGGAGGCTTCACAGGTTGGAGAGGCACTGTGGAGACCTGCAATAAAAGACTAAGGTCACACTTTACTTTGAGCTCACAGTGTTCAGTCTGACTCTTTCTCCATACACAACAACTGACAACGAGATACAGATAGCGAACCCAAAGATGCAGAGAATAGTGGGCATCCTGGAGAAATTTTCGGAGGGAGATGATTGGGAAACCTTTGTGGAGCAACTCGACCAATACTTCGTGGCCAATGAGCTAGATGGAAAAGAGAGCGCTGCCAAATGAAGGGCGATCTTCCTCACCATCTGTGGGGTACCAACGTATGGCCTCATGAAGAATCTGCTCACTCCAGCGAAACCCATGGCGAAATCGTATGACAATTTGTGCACACTGGTCCAAGAGCATTTGAACCCGAAGGAAAGCGTTCTGATGGCGAGGTACCGGTTCTACACGACAAAAGGTCTGAAGGCCAGGAAGTGGCGAGTTATGTCGCCGAGCTAAGACGTCTTGCGGGACATTGTGAACTTGAAGGACATTGGGAGCAAATGCTCAAAGACTTTTTCATACTTGGCATTGGCCATGAAACCATACTTCGCAAACTTTTGACTGTGGAGACCCCAACCTTGAGTAAGGCCATAGCAATAGCCCAGGCGTTCATTGCCACCAGTGACAATACATATCTCTCAGCACACAAGTGCTGCTACAAGTCCTGTGATGTTGTTTTCGAATCGTAACGTACAGGGCAGGTCACACATACCTGCAGCTAAATGTATGCAGATGTCTCAGAGTCCACCATCAAGGGCGATGAATGCAAGGATATTAACACCTGGTTGGCGCTGCGGGGGTGATCATTGTTTCCATTCATGACGATTCAAAGAGTACGTTTGCAAGGGCTGTGGAACAAAGGGACACCTCGAACGAGTGTGCGGGCGAGCTGCAAGGCCTGTTAAACCTGCAAACCATGTTGCAGAGGAGGACAGATCCAAGGAGGATCATGATGAACCAGAGCCTCGGATCAAGGAGGCTGAGGTAAATGGGGTGCACACATTCACCACGAATTGTCCTCCGATAATGCTGAATGTTGAACTAAATGGACTCCCAGTGTCAATGGAGCTGGACACGGGCGCAAGCCAGTCCATCATGGGCAAAAAGACATTCGAAAGGTTGTGGTGCAACAAGGCCTCAAGGCCAGTCTTAACTCCAGTTTGCACAAAACTAAGAACTTACACAAAAGAACTGATTCCTGTAATCGACAGTGCTATCGTAAAGGTCTCCTACGATGGAGCAGTGCACAAGCTACCACTCTGGGTGGTACCGGGCGATGGTCCCACACTGCTCGGCAGGAGCTGGCTGGAAAGATACGCTGGAACTGGGACGACGTCCGAGCGCTATCGCCCGCTGACGACACTTCGTGTGAACAGGTCTTAAACAAATTTCCTTCGCTGTTCGAAACAGGCATTGGGAAATTCCAAGGAGCAAAAGTGCAGATCCACATAATTCCGGGGGCGCGACCCATCACAAGGCGAGAGCAGTACCATACATGATGAGAGAAAGGGTAGAGATCGAGCTAGACTGGCTGCAAAGAGAGGCCATCATTTCACCGATCGATTTCAGCGAGTGTCCCAGTCCTATTGTCCCAGTCCTCAAGGGAGACGGCACCGTCAGAATCTGTGGCGATTACAAAGTAACTATCAATCGTTTCTCCCTGCAGGACCAATACCCACTACCAAAGGCTGACCACCTCTTTGCAACGCTGGCGGGAGGAAAGACGTTCACGAAGCTGGATCTAACTTCAGCCGACATTACGCAAGAACTGGAGGAATCATCGAAGGCCCTCACCTGCATCAACACGCACAAAGGTCTTTTTGTTTATAACAGATGCCTGTTTGGAATCCGATCAGCAGCAGTAATATTCCAGAGAAACAGCGAAAGTTTACTGAAGTCGGACCCGCACGCCGTGGTCTTCCAGGACGACATCTTGGTCACAGGTCGGAACACAGTCGAGCACCTGCAGAACCTGGAGGAGGTTCTTAGTTGACTCAACCGCGTGGGGCTCAGGTTAAAATGCTCAAAGTGCATTTTCCTGGCGCCTGAGGTGGAGTTATTGTGAAGGAGGATTGCGGCGGACGGCATCAGGCCCACCAACGCGAAGACGGAGGCAATCGAGAACGCACCGAGGCCACAGAACATGACGGAGCTGCGGTTGTTTCTGGGACTCTTGAACTACTTTGGTAACTTTTTACCGGATCTCAGCACCCTGCTAGAACCACTGCATGTTTTACTACGAAAAGGGGGTGAAAGAGTTTGGGGCAAAAGCCAAGAAAATGCCTTTGTAAAAGTGAGAAAATTGTTATGTTCAAACAAATTGCTTGTGTTGTATGATCCATGTAAGCGTTTGGTACTAGCATGTGATGCGTCGTCATATGGCGTTAGGTGTGTATTGCAACAAGCTAATGATTTCGGGAAACTGCAACTGGTTGCTTATGCATCCAGGTGTCTGTCTAAGGCTGAGAGAGCCTACAGCATGATTGAAAAAGAAGCATTAGCGTGAGTCTATGGGGTAAAGAAAATGCATCAATACCTGTTTGGACTAAAATTCGAATTGGAAACAGAGAATTGGAGTCTCCAGGAATTAAAGATGAATCTTCTGGACATTTGCAAGCAACCATGGAGAACATATGTTTTTTTTTCATTTTCTTTGAACACGTTGATTTGTAGTTATAAAAATATTTATGATGGGAAATTTTAAGTCTTGAATAAAGAGTCAGACTAAGTACTGCAAGCTCAATGTAAGTGTGACCGTAGTCCTTTATTACAGATCTCAGAGTGCATCTCCAGCCTGTGAGGCCTTCTTATATACAGGTGCTCCCTTGGGACTCCAGGTGATAAGCACTCTGGTGGTTAGACATGGTAATTATAGGTTTACATACATAACAACACTCCCTGCCA
Organism: Pristiophorus japonicus; assembly: GCF_044704955.1. Classification (NCBI taxonomy): domain Eukaryota; kingdom Metazoa; phylum Chordata; class Chondrichthyes; family Pristiophoridae; genus Pristiophorus; species Pristiophorus japonicus. The sequence continues at coordinate 90,015,152 of NC_091981.1, forward strand.
AATTCAATAGTCTAACTATTTACAATGTGAGTCGATCTGGGGCCTTTCTTTCCCTGGTTGATCGTCTCGGTGCAAATGCTGGTGTTGATGAGTCATTTGTTGGACATTTGCTGGGCTGCTGTGCAGCTGGCCTTGCTGGGCTGGTGGGGTGATGGGTTCTGCTTCGTGGTCAACCGCTGGGTCGGTTGCCACTTGTGTGTGTGTTGGAGGGTCGAAAAAGGTAGAGACTATTGTGGGTTGTTCTAGACAGTCCGTAAATCTGAGTTTGGTTTGGTCCGAGTGGTTTCTGCAGGTGAGTCCATTTGCGAGTTTGACCACAAATACCCTACTCCCCTCTTCAGCAATCCACTTGGGATCTTGTCCATAGTTCAACACAAATACAGGATCATTTACTTCAATTTCTCGTGACACATTTGCGCGATCATGATATGTATTCTGTTGAAGCCGCCTGCACTCTACCTGTTTGTGTAGATCAGAGTGGACTAACGAGAGCCTTGTCTTAGGTGCCCTTTTCATGAGCAGTTCAGTGGGAGGGACCCCAGTGAGCGAGTGGGGTCTTGTGCGGTAGCTAAGCAGGACTCAGGATAAGCGAGTCTGCAGTGAGACTTCAGTTACCCTTTTCACTCTGCTTGATTGTTTGGACTGCTCGTTCTGCCTGACCGTTGGACGCTGGTTTAAACGGGGAAGACGTGACATGTTTGACCCCATTGCGGGTCATGAATTCCTTGAATTCGGCACTGGTAAAGCACGGCCCATTGTCACTTACAATGTCATCAGGCAGGCCGTGTGTGGCAAACGTGGCCCGTAGCCTTTCAATGGTGGCAGCGGACATGCTTGCTGACATTATCACACATTCAATCCACTTGGAGTACACATCTACAACCACTAAGAACATTTTTCCCAAGAAAGGGCCTGCATAGTCGACATGAACCCAGGACCATGGTTTGGAGGGCCAAGACCATAAACTTAGTGGCGCCTCCCTGGATGCATTGCTTAACTGGGAACATGTGTTATATTTGTGCACACAGGACTCTAAGTCTGCATCGATACCGGGCCACCACACGTGGGATCTGGCTCTCGCTTTCATCATTACAATGCCTGTGGAGATCACTAATGAAAGTATCCCTGCCCTTTTTTGGCACCACTATCCAATTACCCCATAGGAGGCAAACTGCCTGTATAGACATTTCATCTTTGCGTTGCTCGTACGGCTTTATTTCTTCCTGCATCTCCAACTAGACCAACTCCCGTGGAGCACGCAGTTTTTTACTAAGGACAGTAACGGATCCTGGCTCGTCCAGGTTCTAATATGTCGGCCGGTAACAGGTGATTGTTCACTCTCGAATGCTTCCATTACCATAACTAGATCTGCGGGCTGTGCCATTTCCACCCCTGTGGTGGGCAATGGCAGCCTACTGAGAGCATTGGCACAGTTTTCTGTGCCTGGCCTGTGGCGGATGGCATAGTTGTATCCGGACAACGTGAGCGCCCATCTCTGGATGCGGGCCGATGCATTCATTTTTATCCCCTTTTTTCAGAAAAAGTGATATAAATGGCTTATGGTCAGTTTCCAATTCAAATTTGAGCCGAACAGATATTGATGCATTTTCTTTACCCCGTAAACACATGCTAATGCTTCTTTTTCGATCATACTGTAGGTGCTCTCAGCCTTAGTCAGACTTCTGGATGCATAAGCAACCGGTTGCAATTTCCCAGATTCATTAGCTTGTTGCAATACACACCCGACCCCATATGACGATGTATCACATGCTAGTACCAAACGTTTACATGGATCGTACAACACAAACAATTTGTTTGAACATAACAGCTTCCTAGCTTTCTCAAAGGCATTTTCTTGGCTTTTACCCCACACCCATTCATCTCCTTTACACAGTAAAGAGTGCAGGGGTTCTAACAATGTGCTAAGACCTGGTAACAAGTCACCAAAGTAGTTCAGGAGTCCTAGAAACGACTGCAGCTCTGTCACATTCTGTGGTCTTGGTGCGTTTTTGATTGCCTTCGTCTTCGAATCGATGGGCCTGATGCCGTCCGCCGCGATTCTTCTCCCCAGAAACACCACTTCAGGCGCCAGGAAAATGCACTTCGAGTGTTTTAGCCTGAGCCCCACACGATTAAGCTGACTAAGAACCTCCTCCAGGTTCTGTAGGTGCTCGACGGTATCCCAACCTGTAACCAAGATGTCGTCCTGGAAGACCCACGGTGCACAGGACCGACTTTAGCAAGCTTTCCATCTTCCTCTGGAATGTCACCGCAGCTGATCGAATCCCAAATGGGCATCTGTTGTAAACAAAAAGACCTTTGTGCGTGTTGATGCAGGTGAGGCCTTTCGAAGATTCCTCCAGCTCCTGCATCATGTAGGCCAAGGTCAAGTCCAGCTTCATGAACGTTTTCCCTCCCGCCAGTGTCGCAAATAGGTCATCTGCCTTTGGTAGCGGGTATTGATCCTGCAGTGAGAAACTATTGATAGTTACTTCGTAATCACCACAGATTCTGATGGTGCCATCTCCCTTGAGGACTGGGTCAATCGGACTGGCCCACTCATTGAATTCGATCGGCGAAATGATGCCTTCTCATTGCAGCCTGTCCAGCTTGATCTCCACCCTCTCTCTCATCATGTGAGGTACCGTTCTCGCTTTGTGATGTATGGGTCGTGTCCCCGGAATCAAATGGATCTGCACTTTTGCTCCTTGGAACTTCCCGATACCCAGTTCGAACAGCAAGGGGAACTTGCTTAGGACCTGGGCACATGAGGTGTCGTCGACGGACGAAAGCGCTTGGACGTCGTTCCAGTTCCAGCGTATCTTTCCCAGCCAGCTCCTGCTGAACAGCTTGGGGCCATCGCCCGGTACCACCCAGAGTGGTAAATCGTGAACTGCTCCATTGTAGGAGACCTTTATGGAAGCACTGCCAATTATGGGAATCAGTTCCTTTATGTACGTTCTATGTTTGGTACGAATGGGTGTCAGGACTGGCCTTGAAGCCTTTTGCACCACAACTTATCGAAAGTGTTTTACTCATTATGGACTGGATTGCGCCCATGTCCAGCTTCATGGAAACCGGGAGTCCATTTAATTCAACCATCAGCATTATCGAGGGACACTTGTTGCAAATGTGTGCACCCCATATGCCTCTGCCTCCTCGATCTGAGGCTCTGGTTTGTCATGATACACCGTGGATGTGTCCTCCTCTGCAACATGGTGGTTTGCAGGATTAACAGGGTTTGCAGCTCGCCTGCACATATGTTGGAGGTGTCCCATTGTTCCACAGCCCTTGCAAGCATATCCTTTGAAGCAGCATGAATGGAATCGATGATCACCCCCGCAGCGCCAACAAGGTGTTACTTGCGTTGTATTCACCACCTTTGATGGCAGACTCTGACTCATCTGCGGATGTGCAGCTACAGGCGTATAAGTTCTGCCATGTCCATTTTGATTCGAAAACAATGTTACTTTGTTCACAGTACTAGTGTGCTGGAAAATTTGTTTGGTATTGTCACTGGTGGAGATAAACGACTGCGCTATCGCTATGGCTTTACTCAAGGTTGGGGTCTCTACAGTCAAAAGTTTGCGAAGTATTACTTCATGGCCAATGCCAAGTACAAAGAAGTCCCTGTGCATATGCTTCAAGTGTCCTTCAAATTTGCAATGTCCTGCAATGTCAGCTACGTAGCTCGCCACTTCCTGGCCTTCAGACCACTTGTACATGTAGAACCAATACCTCGCTATCAGAATGCTTTCCTTCGGGTTTAGATGCTGCTGGACCAGTGTGCACAACTCATCATACAACTTGTCTGTGGGTTTTGCTGAAGCGAGCAGGTTTTTCATGATGCCATACGTTGGTGCCCCGCAAACGGTGAGGAGGATCGCCTTACGTTCGGCAGCATTCCCTTCTCCTTCCAGCTCGTTGGCCACGAAGTATTGGTCAAGTCGCTCCACGAAGGTTTCCCAATCATCTCCCTCTGAAAATTTCTCCAGAATGCCCACAGTTCTCTGCATTGTTGCGTTGGGGTTCGTCATCTGTACCTTGTCGCCAGTTATTAAGTCTTGAATAAAGAGTCAGCCTAGATGCAACAAGCTCAAAGTAAGTGTGACCGTAGTCCTTTATTACAGATCTCAGAGTGCCACTCCAGCCTGTTAGGCGTCCTTATATACAGGTGCTCCCAAGGGATTGTGGGATCACTTGGGACTCCAGGGGATAAGCCCTCTGATGGTTAGACCTGGTAACTACAGGTTTACATACATAACAGGAAAAAACACTGTTTGACTGACAGTCAGGGGTCATTCAATTAGGTCATGATGAATCTGTTCACATTTGGTGGGTTGGTTGGTCTATTTCATCACTGTTACGTCTTTAATACTCTTATAAATGACTCCACGAGGTCTAGTATTGTACTTGAGCTGTTGTGACTTTAGTCCCATTTATTGTAACTCCAGAGTGAGGCACAAGCATGGTGGGCAGCCTTTTATACTGGGCCCTGCACACCTATGCAGGTGACTCTCAGGTCTCCCACCGTATACCATATGTGACTATACATTTAGTATACATGGTTTACATACATGACATCACTTCCCCCCAAGTCTTTAATGCAAATTGACTCGTACATTGATTGTGACCTGGGCTTTGCTCTTCCTGGTTGACCATTGGAGAGTCGCTTCTAGTTTGGGTGGGTTGGTAGTGAGATTTGTTGCCAGTGGAGGTCCCAGTGGTTTCTGGTTGTGAGTCCATGACTACTCCATTCTCCCCCCACACAGAGATCATGCCAATGGCCCGTTACATGCAAGTTTCATTCAAGTTAATCACATGGGTTTTACATTTACATCTTGGTACATTTGTTGGGTGGATTACAGTTGTGTTTCTTTTTGAGTGGTACATTTACATGATCAGCACAGGTAGATCAGTATAGGTACACAAGGACAGTGTAGTTCCGGTTGAGGTCCAGGTCGTCTGGTGGCGGCGCAGCGCCCCATGCTAGTGGGTCTGTGGGCGAGGTGAGCTTATTTTGCTCGAGTTGCCGGAGCTCAGGGCTCTTGCCATTACACCTAGTGTCAGGCAGGCCCAAAGACAGCTGATGTGTCTGTGTCCTCCCTGTCCTTTTCGTTTGCACAGTGTCGCTGCCGCTCCCTGGGAAGCGGGCTGAGTGAGTGAGCATTTTGTCTAAGCGACAGTGGGGCTGTCTTGTCTTGTCTATCAGTTTGCAGGGGGCTGCAGATTCGCTTTCCTTGAGGGCACCGTTGTGAGCACAATCTAGTTTGGGATCCTGATCCAGGTCCCATTCGGAGGAGCCGTTGCGGGTGACCCTTCGCTCTTGGGCAGTGCCATGGTGGCAAGTGGGTTTGTGGGCTGTGCCTTCTCCACCCGGGTGGTGGGCAACGGTAGCCGACTGTGAGATAGATGCAGTTTATGGTTTCTGGCCCATGGCTGTGCATGCCATCGGATGCATGCAATGTTAAACCGATCTGAGGCAGGGTATCACTACCGGTGCCTCTGCTCTCTGGGGATCGTTTACTCTGCGGCTCATCTACTTCTGTCAGCTGCGGGGACACTTTATGATACATCGTTCTGGTCCCGGGGATGCAGGCTACAGCATTGGGTAGCCTGCTGGGCCTGTAAACGACTGTTAGGTGTTCGCCCGCCAGATTGGCTGATTGCAATTTGCATCTGACATCGCACAACATTTTGCTCGTTAAAGCTGGACATTTACATTGGTTACCTATTTCAAGCAGTTCATTCAAAAATGGTGGTTGCTGGCCTTGTTTAAAATGGCCTTACTACTTTTACCCCAATCATCTTCCTTGCATGGTATCACGTGTCGTTGCTCCATTAGCGCTGTACCTCGTGGTTGCGACGCCATCTTTTCCCTGTCCATGATGTCGACTGCCGCGATCTTCTTTTCCAGTGATTCTGCCACTGAAGTTGGGAAGGCGCCCTCGGATCCAATCTTCCTCCCCAGGTGTCCTGCCACTGAAACCAGGAAGGTGCGTTCAGGTCGTCTCCACGCAGTCGTGATGAGCGTTCTGTGCCTTGGGGGATGTGCAGATCTGCTCTCCGGTGCCTGGTCCAACCGAAGATGGGGACTTGCTCCACCTCTGAGCATGAGGGACGTCGATCGCTGGGGGGATGAAGTCTTTCCAGTTCCAATTAATCTTCCCCATCCACCTTCTTCCAAATAGCGTTGGTCCATCGCCTGAATCAATCCACAATGGTAAATTGTGCACCACGCCATCATGGGATACACTTACATCCGCACTACCAACAACTGATATCAGTTCCTTGGTGTAGGTGCACCGCTTGGGTCCTGGGACCGGGACCTGCTTGGGTCATTCAGCTTGATCATTCCATAGTCTCTCAAAGGCTTCCTGGCTCATTGCTGACTATCTCACCCCCTGTCCACTTCGATGAAGACTGGAACGTTATTTATCTCGACTTCCATTATCACTGGAGGACAATCTGTGGTGCAGGTATATACTCCATACACTTCCTCCTGGGACTGAGCTGCCTCTCTAGCCATCTCCTCATAATCCACACTGGATGCACAGCCATCTGCTGACTCCTCTTCCACATGGTGAGTCACAGCTCTTTTGCACATTCGCTGGAGGTGGCCCTTTGTGCTGCAGCCTTTGCACATATAGTCTCTGAACCGACACTGATGAGCCCTGTGATTACCTCCATGATACCAGCATAGTGCTACTCGACTTACGTTTGCACCCCTCGGCGGACTCTGAGTTAAAGGATTCAGGGGCCTGTATGCACTGCCCCAGGCAGATTCACGTTCAACAGTTCTGCCTGTGAAAGGCTCCAGTCTATTACAGTACTTGCCGGGTTTGAGTCCTGAGAGTCATAAGAACATAAGAACATAAGAATTAGGAACAGGAGTAGGCCATCTAGCCCCTCGAGCCTGCTCCGCCATTCAACAAGATCATGGCTGATCTGGCCGTGGACTCAGCTCCACTTACCCGCCCACTCCCCATAACCCTTAATTCCCTTATTGGTTAAAAATCTACCTATCTGTGATTTGAATACATTCAATGAGCTAGCCTCAACTGCTTCCTTGGGCAGAGAATTCCACAGATTCACAACCCTCTGGGAGAAGAAATTCCTTCTCAGCTCGGTTTTAAATTGGCTCCCCCGTATTTTGAGGCTGTGCCCCCTAGTTCTAGTCTCCCCGACCAGTGGAAACAACCTCTCTGCCTCTATCTTGTCTATCCCTTTCATTATTTTAAATGTTTCTATAAGATCACCCTTCATCCTTCTGAACTCCAACGACTAAAGACCCAGTCTACTCAATCTATCATCATAAGGTAACACCCTCATCTTCGGAATCAGCCTAGTGAATCGTCTCTGTACCCCCTCCAAAGCTAGTATATCCTTCCTTCAGTAAGGTGACCAAAACTGCACGCAGTACTCCAGGTGCGGCCTCACCAATACCCTGTACAGTTGCAGCAGGACCTCCCTGCTTTTGTATTCCATCCCTCTCGCAATGAAGGCCAACATTTCATTCGCCTTCCTGATTACCTGCTGCACCTGCAAACTAACTTTTTGGGATTCATGTACAAGGACCCCCAGGTCCCTCTGCACCACAGCATGTTGTAATTTCTCCCCATTCAAATAATATTCCATTGTTTTTTTCCAAGGTGGATGACCTCACATTTTCCGACATTGTATTCCATCTGCCAAACCTTAGCCCATTCGCTTAACCAATCTAAATCTCTTTGCAGCCTCTCTGTGTCCTCGACACAACCCACTTTCCCACTAATCTTTGTGTCATCTGCAAATTTTGTTACACTACACTCTTCTTGGAGCTGCATCTACTTGGAGCTGCAACTTGAGGTCATGAACGCCTGGCTGCTACTGATGGCCTTCTGCAGAGTGACGGTGGTTTTGGCAGACAGTAGCCTGTGAAGAAGGGCCTTATGACCGATGCCAATTACGAAGACGTCCCTCAATGCATCGGCGAGAGATGCGCCAAATTCACACAGTCCTGCCTTCCTCCTGAGGATGGCAGCGTACTTCGCAATTTCCTGGCCCTCGGGGCGACGGTGTGTATAAAATTGATGCCTGGCCACGAGGATGCTCTCCTTTGGTTTGTGTTGGTCCCGAATTAGCACTTTCAGTTCCTCGTATGACTTGGTCGTTGTTTTCTCTGGTGCAAGCAAGTCCCTGATGAGGCCGTAGACCGTGGGCCCACAACTGGTCAACAGGATAGCTCTGCACTTATCTGCCAGCATGGCCGGATCATCGCCTACCAGGTCGTTTGCTATGAAATATTGGTCAAACCGCTGCATAAAGGCTTCCCAATCTTCACCATCTGAGAACTTTTCTAATGCACCAATGTTAGTCATTTTTGCGTGAAATTTCTTAATCTCGTCGCCAGTTGTTATGTCTTTAAATGACTCCACGAGGTCTAGTATTGTACTTGAGCTGTTGTGGCCTTAGTCCCATTTATTGTAACTCCAGAGTGAGGCACAAACATGGTGGACAGCCTTTTATACTGGGCCCTGCACACCTATGTAGGTGACCCTCAGGTCTCCCACTACAGTGTCCTCTGGTGGCACACCTTATGTGACTATACAGTTAGTATACATGGTCTACATACATGACAATCACCACTCCTGATCCTCTCCAGTGAGCAGGGTACTGCATCCATTATTATATTGAATAACAAATCTGATGGAGGGTCACTCTGTTTGAATGCTTGGACAGATCTCTCTTTAAATGTTGTCTTGGTGCCCCTTCTGCTCACCAGCCTTTGAATTCTGGTCACTGAGACCTAACAGGTCACCCCTGTGTCTCGGGTTTCTACAGTGTAAATAGCAGGAAACATGGTAGGGGTCATGTTTCCCTCATTTGCATGTGTTTGGGAGGGTGCAGTTTCTTCCCAATGCTGCCAGCCACCAGTAAATGGCAGGGGTTGCTTTTCACCTCAGCCCACCCCAGATCTACTGAAAATTCAGTGGAAGTGGCTGATGACTCAAGATGTAAAGCCCAAGATATTTTAGAAAGTTTCTCAAAAAAAGGATATTATAGGAAGAAGCTGATTCTGTTTGAGGTAGTAGGTGTAATATGTATAGAGAACAGAATAATTTCTCAGACAAATGTCTGACATCCAGAAATCAGCACAAAACATATTTTAGATGATGACTCAAATGAAAGTTCAGTTCTTTCGCTTGAAGTGTCTGGATCTGTGGAAGACCAACATGCCAACAAGCTATGCCAACTTGCAGAAAAACACAAGCAGATCTAACTGTGGTGCTGAAGTAAATGTTCTACCTGAGAATGAAAAGCGTACATTGTTTGATGAGCTAAGTGGCAAGGATCTTCAGGACTTTACCACTTCATTGCACATGTTCAACAGAATAGAAATAAAACCATAAGGGAAAACAGTTACTATTAGAAATTCCAACAAAGCAAGAGCTACAGCACTGAATTTCAAACTGGTGGTAGAGTCGTCCAACACATGCAAATTGTGACATGAATCAGGCAAACATGATTCATCAAAACGCACAATTTATTTTTACTGGTCAATACCAAGATGCCTTCAAAGGAGAGGAGGATTTAGAAGCCACTATGCACCTTCAAATTGTTTCTAAGATCCCACCTACGCAGTTGCCACCCACTAAACTACTTTAATAAAAAGTTTATTACCAATTATGTTGTTATGCAAGTTCTTGCACTGGACTGAGTCCTGACTGAATGGATCTCTTCAAAGGGTGATAATGCTAAAAGAAAATGATAAAGTACAGTTGTGTATTGATATAAAGCCCCTCGACAACATTCAAATGAAATCACAACCCATTTCACGCCATAAATGATATCCTACCCAAGCAAGCAAACATATAAATATTCACTATAGTGGATGCAGATTATGGGTTTTAACATGCGGTGTTAGAAGATGAACATTGCTGACTGACCTGTTCAATTTTGTTTGGAGATACAAATAAACTTCTCCTCCATTCCTTAGCTCCTGAGATGCCAGTGAATGGAATTACAATCATAAATTGAAAGCCCTGATGAAGCCAACAAAATATATCAAGCTGAAAAATGCTAAAATTAAGTTCAATAAATGAGAAGTGAAATATGTGGCCCATTGACTCACTGAAGATGAATTAAAACTAAGTTCTGCTAAAGTTCAGCCAATGCATAAGATACATTCTCCCACTGGCAATCAAGACATTCAGAAGATTCTCAAAATGACTACCTGTATCAATTTGCTCCAAAGTTTTAAGAGATAACTGCTTCTGTTTGTGAGCTACTGAACAAAGAATGCAGCTGTATATGGGACTGCCACCATAAAAAGTGTTCTGGACGAGGTCACCAATATCATCTCTGAAGCACTAAGACTAAATATACTTTGGGGGTGAATGGTCTTGGATAATAGCACAGAGGAGCGATAGCGAATCGGCAGCCCATTTTGTGCTACTACCCAAGACCAATTTCATCCCCTTTTGACATTGGCAAGGATGTAGTGCGATTGTAGCACCTGGGCATCTGTGCACACTCGGAGGCCGAACTCCAACCCATCAGCAACACCTTCGCCAAGGTGTACGAAAGCATGGGCCTTACGCTAAACATCCGTAAGACAAAGACCCTCTCGCAACCTGACCCTTCCACACAGCACTGCCCCCCGATTATCAAAATCCATGACAAAGCCTTGGACAACATGGACCATTTTCCATAGCTCGGAAGCCTACTGTCAACAAGAGCAGACATTGATGATGAGATACAACACCACCTTCATTGCGCCAGCACAACCTTCGATGGCAGGATAGACACACCAACATCAGCGTCCTGTGCTCAGGCCACATCAAAGCATTGACCACGCGTGATCAGCTCCGTTGGGCAGATGACATCGTTCGCATGCCCGACACGAGACTCCCAAAGCAAGCGCTCTATGCGGAGCTTCGACACGGCAAGGGAGCCCCAGGTGGGCAGAGGAAACACTTCAAGGGCACCCTCAAAGCCTCCTTGATAAAGTGCAACATCCCCACCGACTCCTGGGAATCCCTGGCCCACGACCACCCAAAATGGAGGAAGAGCATCTGGGAGGGCGCTGAGCACTTCGAGTCCGATCGCCGAGCACAAGCAGAAACCAAGCGTAGACAGCGGAAGGAGCGTGCGTCAACCCAGGCTCCCCACCCACCCTTTCCTTCATCCACTGTCTGTCTCACCTGTGACAGAGACTGTAGGTCCTTCATTGGACTACTCAGTCACCTAAGAACTCACTTTTAGAGTGGAAGCAAGTCATCCTTGACTCCGAGGCACTGCCTATGATGATGACTGGGAGGAATATCTAAAATGGGATGGGAGCATCGATTCCCCCCCAAAAATAGCCTCTGACTTATAGCTCAAGATCCTTGCTTGCAACAGAGATAAATTATATTCAGATTGAAAAGAAATCATAGTCATTGTTTTGGTTTGGTGAGATTTTCATGATAAATCTTTCGGGAAGAGTGATTACAAACCGCTTGAAGCCATTTTGAAATTTTGGTTAGTGTCCCCAAACAGCGCTAAAGAATAATGCTGCAAAACTAAGAAATTGATGTTTTCTTCGAAAGAAATAAAATTATCTTTTTTGCTAAAACATTGAGCAAGGCAAACTTATCTGATATGACCAGAATGCTTGAAAATGAACAATTAACATATGAATTGATCTGAAAAAGCTAGAAAATATCAATATGCTGCAATATTTACCGCTATCTGAGGATAGAATAACTGAGATTTAGCAGCTCACTGGAGTGGACAAAGACCTAACATTTTTGAAAGTGACTATAAGCAAAAGATGATCCAATACAAGAAAAATGCCCCCAGATTGTTATGTATTCCAACATGAGCAAAGAACTGAGCATGCAGAATAGATTGGCATTCAAGAGTTATTCTCAGTGTGTATGAAGAAGGAATTAATACATAATTCAATTAAAGCCATATTGTTATCTAAGATTGTCGACAAAGATATCGGAGAAGAAATAGGACCATGTAGTGCCTTTTTTCCGGGAGGAAAATGGGTGCAATAGAGACCAATTTTGTGGAGCCAAGGATGTGTGAAAGACACACAACCCCATCTTGGGTCCATGGTGGCTGCCTAAACCAGGCTGGGTGATGTGTAATGAGAAAGGACTAATTAGCAATCTTGTTGTGCGAGGCCCCTTGGGGAAGAGTGACCATAATATGGTAGAATTCTTTATTAAGATGGAGAATGACAAATTTAATTCAGAGACTAGGGTCCTGTACTTAAGGAAAGGTAACTTCGATGGTATGAGATGTGAATTGGTTGGAATAGACTGGTGAATGATACTTAAAGGGTTGACAGTGGATAGGCAATGACAAACATTTAAAGATCACATGGATGAACTTCAACAATTGTACATCCCTGTCTGGAGTAAAAATAAAACAGGGAAGGTGGCTCAACCGTGGCTAATAAGGGAAATAAAGGATAGTGTTAAATCCAAGGAAGAGGCATATAAATAGGCCAGAAAAAGCAGAAAACCTGAGGAGTGGGACAAATTTAGAATTCAGCAGAGGAGGTCAAAGGGTTTAATTAGGAGGGGGAAAATAGTGTATGAGAGGAATCTTGCTGCAAAAGCTTCTATCGATATGTGAAGAGAAAAAGATTAGTGAAGACAAACATAGGTCCCTTGCAGTCAGAATTTATAATGGAGAAGAAAGAAATGGCAGACCAGTTGAACAAATACTTTGGTTCTGTCTTCATGAATGAAGACACAAATAATCTTCCAGAAATACGAGGGGACCGAGGGTCGAGTGAGAAGAAGGATCTGAAGAAAATCCTTATTAGTCGGGAAATTGTGTGAAGAAATTGATGGGATTTAAGACCGATAAATCCCCAGGGCCTGATAGTCTACATCCCAGAGTACTTAAGGAAGTGGCCCTAGAAATAGTGGATGCATTGGTGATCATTTTCCAATAGTCTATCGACACTGGATCAGTTCCTATGGACTGGAGGGTAGCTAATGTAACACCACTTTTTAAAAAAGGAGGGAGAGAGAAAACGGGGAATTATAGATCGGTTAGCCTGACATCAGTAGTGGGGAAAATGTTGGATTCAATAACTAAAGATGAAATAGCAGCGCATTTGGAGAGCAGTGACAGGATTGGTCCAAGTCAGCATGGATTAATGAAAGGGAAATCATTCTTGACAAAGCTTCTAGAATTTTTTGAGGATGTAATTCGTAGAGGGGACACGGGAGAACCAGTGGATGTGGTGTATTTGGACTTTCAAAAGACTTTTGACAAGGTCCCACACAAGAGATTGGTGTGCAAAATTAAAGTACATGGTATTGGGGGTAATATACTGACGTGGATAGAGAACTGGTTGGCAGACAGGAAACAGAGAGTCGGTATAATCGGGTCCTTTTCAGAATGGCAGGCAGTGACTAGTGGGGTGCTGCAAGACTCAGTGCTGGGACCTCAGCTATTTACAATATACATCAATGATTTAGATGAAGGAATTGAGTATAATATCCCAAGTTTACAGATGACACTAACCTAGGTGGTGGTGTGAGCAGTGGGGAGGATGCTAAGAGGCTGCAGGGTAACTTGGACAGGTTAGGTGAGTGGGCAAATGCATGGCAGATGCAGTATAATGTGGATAAATGTGAGGTTGTCCATCTTGGTGGAAAAAAATGAAGGCAGAATATTATCTGAATGGCGGCAGATTAGGAAAAGGGAATTGCCACGAGACCTGGGTGTCATGGTATATCAATCGTTGAAAGTTGGCATGCAGGTACAGCAGGCGGTGAAGAAGACAAATGGCATGTTGGCCTTCATAGCTAGGAGATTTTAGTTGAGGAACAGGGAGGTCTTACTGCAGTTGTACAGGGCCTTGGTGAGGCCTCACCTGGAATATTGTGTTCAGTTTTGTTCTCCTCATCTGAGGAAGGACGTTCTTGCGATTGAGGGTGTGCAGCGAAGATTCACCAGACTGATTCCCGGGATGGCAGGACTGACATATGAGGAGAGACTGGATTGACTGTGCCTATATTCACTGGAGTTTAGAAGGACGAGAGGGGATCTCATTCAAACATATAAAATTCTGACGGGACTGGACAGATTGGATGCAGGAAAAATGTTCACGATGTTGGGGAAGTCCAGAACCAGGGGACATAGTCTAAGGATAAGAGCTAAGCTGAGATGAGGAGAAACTTCTTCACTCAGAGAGTTGTTAACCTCTGGAATTCTCTACCGCAGAGAGTTGTTGATGCCAGTTCGTTGCATATATTCAAGAGGGAGTTAGATATGGCCCTTATGGCTAAGGGGATCAAGGGGTATGGAGAGAAACCAGGAAAGGGGTACTGAGGTGAATGATCAGCCTTGATCTTATTGAATGGTGGTGCGGGATCGAGGGGCCGAATGGCCTACTCCTGCACCTATTGTTTATATTTCTATGTTTCTATATATTCCCCTTGCATATGTTAATGAAGGGCCTAACACCTGTTTAAGGACTCATTCCAGACTCTGTGCTAACGATTAGAAGGGCTACATGCTGTCGTCACCAGAAATGTAAGCTTTTATCATAGTGTGGTGCCAGGAGGAGCAGGAGTGCAGCTCACAGCTATTTGGCAATATGTAAAGCTGCTGGTCAGTGTTCGGCCCCCATTCCGTTCTACTCCCAGCCATTCCCAGGACTTACTTGAGGGATTCTGCCAGCAAGGCAGCCATGCCAAATTGGAAGGCACCCAAGTGGCCCAAATCATTAAGATGAGATCCAATGACAAATTTTGGCGGTTATTGAGCTGGCCTTTTCTGGCATGTGCAGTGTGTGCACTACCAATCTATGCCCCATAGTGATGTGATTGATTGGCATGTGATGAAAAATGATATCAAGATATACTTAGGTATGATATCTGCAAGAAGTTTCAAGCTAAATAGCAGAAAGCCCTGGGACAGATGAGGGTGAGATCTGTTTGAAATTAATTCAAAAAGTAACTCATAAATTCTGATTTTATGAAAATTGACTGATAAAAAATGAAAAGAGATAGCCAAGATGGGGACTTATTTTGCATGCCAATTTAACATAAGGGTATTTCAAAAGTTTGTACGAGTTCAATAACGTCATCAGCTCTCCATGATATTTTCAGTCAAATGACAAAGCAGAAAACACTGGTAAATTTGAAAAGGCACTCCAAGAAAAAGAACATGACCTGGACATGGCCATCTTGATCGGTAATACAATACACTATGTGAGACTGTTCAGCAGCTCAAAGACCGTTTAGCAGATGATTCAAGATGTACCTACCGAAGGCAAGCTGACTTCTGAAACCAAAGATAGTAAGTGATGTGAAAGAGAAGCTATAACTGAGAAAATCCATTGGGCTGGATTTTAGGCTTTTCTGTTTTTGGGGCAAAAACGGAGGCGGGGCGGGAAAGTTACCGGCCAGGAATATATTGCTCTTTTGTAAGGAATTTTTGCCATCTGGGCCCTGCAGGGGTGCAGCATGAAGGGAGGTATTGTACAACTATCGAGGCCCTAAAAAAGGGGAAACTTGTGAACTAAAGTGCCGGGCAGTGTGCGCTCCGAGAGAGGCCTTGGCGGGTGGGAGAACCTTAAAAAAAACCCACAAAAATATTTCCCAAATATTGCCCATGCCACCACAACACATATCGCTAAAAAAATTAAAAACACTCGCATTTACCTTTACAGCACTTTACCTTCACCACTGGCGCCAGCACATGGCTGGACCGCTCTGGTTTCCCAGGCGGTCATTGCCAAGCATGATTCCAGGGTCGGGTTTGAATCAAAACTCAGATGGTGTCGCAACGAGAGGCGTTGCACACTTGGCGCAGCTCTTCCTGGCGGTGCTGCTGTGCGACGCCGCAAAATCCGGCCCGAAGCTCATGACAGGACGCACGAGACCTCGCCTCCCCATTTCACGCCGCTCCGGTTCAAACGCCCTATTCTAGTTAGCCCATTCGCAAGTTTGACCTCAAACACCCTACTCCCTTCTTTGGCTACGACAGTGCCAGCAAGCCATTTGGGATCATGTCCATAGTTGGGCACAAATACAGGGTCATTGACTTCAATATCGCATAACAAATTTGCGCGGTCATGGTACATGCTTTGTTGATGCCGCCTGCCCTCGACATGATCATGGAGATCAGGGTGGACTAGAGAGAGCCTTGTTTTGAATGTCCTTTTCATGAGCAGTTCGGCAGGGGGAACCCCAGTGAGCGAATGGGGTCTTGTGCGGTAGCTGAGCAGGACTTGGGACAGGCGGGTCTGCAGGGAGCCTTCTGACATGTGTTTCAAGCTTTGCTTGATGGTTTGGGCTGCCCGTTCTGCCTGGCCATTATGTGACGTGCTCGATCCCATTGCGGGTCATGAATTCCTTGAATTCAGTGCTGGTGAAGCACGGCCCATTGTCGCCGACAAGGACATCAGGCAGGTCGTGCGTGGCAAACATGGCTCGTAGGCTTTCGATGGTGGCAGTGGACATGCTTACACACATTATTACGCACTCAATCCATTTTGAATAAGCATACACAACAACCAAAAACATTTTACCTAGAAATGGCCAGCAAAGTCAATGTGGATCCTAGACCACGGTTTGGAGGGCCATGACCACAAACTTAGCAGTGCCTCCCTGGGTGCATTGCTCATTTGAGAGCAGGTGTTGCATTGGCGCACGCAGGACTCCAAATCTGAGTTGATGCCGGGCCACCACACATGGGATCTGGCTATAGCTTTCATCATTACTATGCCTGGATGGATACTGTGTAGATTGTGTATGAACATTTCCCGGCCTTTCTTAGGCAAAACCACACGATTACTCCACAAAAGACTGCCCGCCTGAATGGACATTTTGTCTTTGCGTCGCTGGAACAGATTGATCTCTTCTCTCCGCTGGGATGCTGGACCAGCTCCCATGGAGGACAACATTTTTTTACAAGGGACAGTAAAGGATCCTGGCTGGTCCAGGTCCTGATCTGGCGGGCTGTAACGGGTGACTTTTCATTTTCAAAGGCATCCATCGCCAAGAGCAAGTCTGCAGGCTGTGCCATTTCCACCCTAGTGGTGGGCAATGGTAGCCGACTGAGAGCATCAGCGCAGTTCTCTGTGCTTGGCCTGTAGCGAATTACATAGTTATATGCAGACAGCGTGAGCGCCCATCTTTGGATGCGAGCAGAGGCTTTGGTATTAATACCTTTGCTCTCTGAGAATAGCAATATGAGCGGCTTATGGTCAGTTTCTAACTCAAAATTAAGCCCAAACAGATACTGGTGCATTTTTTTCACCCCGTAAACACATGCCAGAGCTTCTTTTTCAATCATGCTGTAGGCCCTTTCAGCCTTGGACAAACTCCTGGATGCATAAGCGACCGGTTGCAATGTTCCCGATTCGTTTGCTTGTTGTAACACACACCCGATCCTGTACGAAGACGCATCGCAAGCTAGCACTACATGTTTACATGGATCATAGAGAACAAGCAGTTTGTTGGAACATAACAGATTTCTGGCTTTCTCAAAAGCATTCTTTTGTGATTTCCCCCATACCCAGTCATCTCCCTTGTGTAGCAACACATGAAGAGGTTCTAGCAAGGTGCTAAACCCGGGTAGGAAATTACCAAAATAATTGAGGAGTCCCATGAACGACCGTAGCTCCGTCACATTCTGTGGCCTTGGCACGTTCTTGATGGCCTCTGTCTTGGTGTCGGTGAGTCTGATGCCATCTGCCGCGATTCTTCTCTCTAAGAACTCGACTTCTGGCGCCAGGAAAATACACTTTGACCTGAGTCCCTCACGATCTAGCTGACTTAGAACCTCTTCCAGGTTCTGCAAGTGTTCAATGGTATCTCAACCTGTGATCAATACGTCGTTCTGGAAAACCACGGTGTGCGGAACCAACTTTAGCAGACTTTCTATATTCCTTTGAAGAAAAACCGTGGCTGATCGAATCCCAAACAGGCATCTATTGTAGATGAACATACCTTTATGCATGTTGATGCAGGTGAGACCTTTCGAAGATTCCACCAGCTCCTGTGTCGTGTAGGCCGAGGTCAGGTCCAACTTGGTGAACGTCTTCCCTCCTGCCAGCATTGCAAAAAGGTCATAGCGGGTACTGGCCCTGCAGCAAAAAATAGTGAATCATCACTTTATAATCCCCACAAATTCTGACCGTGCCATCGCCCTTGAGAACCGGAACAATCAGACAGGCCCACTCATTGAACTCAACTGGCGCAATGATGCCCTCTCGTTACAGCCTGTCCAGCTCGATATCCACTTTCTCTCACATCATGTATGGCACCGCAGGTGCCTTGTGATGGATGGGTTGTATACCGGGAACCAAGTGGATCTGTACCTTCGCCCCAGAGAAATTTCCGATGCCTGACTCAAACAACTATGGAAACTTACTCAAAACCTGGGCACACGAGGTGTTGTCGACGGACAAAAGTGCTTGGATGTCATCCCAGTTCTAGCGGATTTTTCCCGGCCAGCTTCCGTCGAACAGTGTGGGGCCATCTTCTGGTCCAATCCATAGTGATAGTTCATGCACCGCTCCATCATAGGAGACTTTGACTGCTGCACTGCCAATTACAGGGATCAGCTCTTTAGTGTAAATTCTCAGCTTGGTATGAATAGGGGTCAGCTTGGGCTTTTGAGCCTTGTTGCATCACAGCCTCTCGAAGGCCTTTTTGCTCGTGATAGACTGACTTGCACCCATGTACAATTCCATGGATACTGGAATTCCATTCAGTTCAACTTTTAACATAATCGGTGGACATTTCGTGGTGAAGGTGTGTACCCCGTACACTTCTGCCTCCTTGGTTTGAGTCTCTAGTTCAGTTTGACAGAAACATAGAAAAGAGATGCGGGAGTTGGCCATTCGGCCCTTAGAGCCCGCACCACCATTCAATAAGATCATGGCTGATCATTCCCTCAGTACCCCTTTCCTGCTTTCTCTCCATACCCCTTGATCCCCTTAGCCGTAAGGGCCATATCTAACTCCCTCTTGAATATATCCAATGAACTGGCATCAACAACTCTCTATGGCAGGGAATTCCAGAGGCTAACAACTCTCTGAGAGAAGACGTTTCTCCTCATCTCAATCCTAAATGGCCTAACCCTTATCCTAAGACTGTGTCCCCTGGTTCTGGACTTCCGCAATATCAGGAACATTCTACCCACATCTAACCTGTCCTATCCCGTCAGAATCTTATATGTTTCTATGAGATCCCCTCTCATCCTTCTAAACTCCAATGTATAAAGGCTCAGTTGATCCAGTCTCTCCTCATATGTCAGTCCAGCCATCCGGGAATCAGTCTGGTGAACCTTCGCTGCACTCCCTCAATAGCAAGAATATCCTTCCTCAGATTAGGAGACCAAAACTGAACACAATATTCCAGGTGAGGCCTCACCAAGGCCCTGTACAACTGCAGTAAGACCTCCCTGCTCCGATACTCAAATCTCCTAGCTATGAAGGCCAACATACCATTTGCCTTCTTCACCGCCTGCTGTACCTGCATGCCAACTTTCAATGACTGATGAACCATGACACCCAGGTCTCGTTGCACCTCATCTTTTCCTCATCTGCCACCATTCAGATAATATTCTGTCTTCATGTTTTTGTCCCCAAAGTGGATAACCTCACATTTATCCACATTATACTGCATCTGCCATGCATTTGCCTACTCAGCTAACCTGTCTAATTCACACTGCAGCCTCTTAACGTTCCCCTCACAGCTCACACCGCCACCCAGTTTAGTGTCATCTGCAAACTTGGAGATAATGCACTCAATTCCTTCATCCAAATCATTGATGTATATTGTAAAGAGCTGGGGTCCCAGCACTGTGCCCTGCTGCACTCCACTAGTCACTGCCTGTCATTCTGAAAAGGACCCGTTTATCCCGATTTTCTGCTTCCTGTCTGCCAACCAGTTCTCTATCCACGTCAGTATATTTTACCCCAATAACATGTGCTTTGATTTTGCACACGAATCTCTTGTGTGGGACCTTGTCAAAAGCCTTTTAAAAGTCCAAATACACCATCCACTGGTCCTCCCTTGTCCACTCCGTTATTTACATCTTCAAAAAATTCCAGAATATTTGTCAAGCATGATCTTCCCTTCATAAATCCATGTTGACTTGGACCGATCCTGTCACTGTTTTCCAAATGCACTGCTATTTCATCCTTAATAATTGATTCCAACATTATCTCCACTACTGATGTGAGGCTAACCAGTCTATAATTACCCGCTTTCTCTCTCCCTCCCTTTTTAAAAAGTGGTGTTACATTAGCTACCCTCCAGTCCATAGGAACTGATCCCGAGTCGATAGACTGTTGGAAAATGATCACCAATGCATCCACTATTTCTAGGGCCACTTCCTTAAGTACTCTGTGATGCAGACTATCAGGCCCTGGAGATTTATCGACCTTCAATGCCATCAATTTCCCTAACACAATTTCCTGCCTAATAAGGATATCCTTCAGTTCCTCCTTCTCACTAGACCCACTGTCCCCTAGTACATTTGAAAGGTTATTTGTGTCTTCCTTCGTGAAGACAGAATCAAAGTATTTGTTCAATTGGTCTTCCATTTCTTTGTTCTCTATTATAAATTCACCTGAATCCAACTGCAAGGGACCTATGTTTGTCTTCACTAATCTTTTTCTCTTCACATATCTATAGAAGTTTTTGCAGTCAGTTTTTATCTTCCCGGCAAGCTTCTTCTCGTATTCTATTTTCCCCCTCTTAATTAAACCCTTTGTCCTCCTCTGCTGAACTCTAAATTTGTCCCAGTCCTCAGGTTTGCTGCTTTTTCTGGCCAATTTATATGCCTCTTCCTTGGATTGAACACTATCCTTAATTTCCCTTGTTAGCCACGGTTGAGCCACCTTTCCCATTTTATTTTTACTCCAGACAGGGATGTACAATTGTTGAAGTTCATCCATGTGATCTTTAAATGTTTGCCATTGCCTATCCACCGTCAACCCTTTAAGTATCATTTGCCAGTCTATTCTAGCCAATTAATGCCTCAAACCATCGAAGTTACCTTTCCTTAAGTTCAGGACTCTAGTTTCTGAATTAACTTTGTCGCTCTGCATCTGAATAAAGAATTTTACCATGTTATGGTCACTCTTCCCCAAGGGGCCTCGCACAACAAGATTGCTAATTAGTCCTTTCTCATTACATATCACCCAGTCTTGGATGGCCAGCTACCAAGTTGGTTCCTTGACATATTGGTCGAGAAAACCATCCCTACTACACTCCAGGAAATCCTCCTCCACTGCATTTCTACCAGCTTGGTTAGCCCATTCAATATGTCGATTAAAGTCACCCATGATAACTGCTGTACCTTTATTGCATGCATCCCTAATTTCTTGTTTGATGCTGTCCCCAACCTCACTACTACTGTTTGGTGGTCTGTGCATAACTCCCACTCGTGACGTGTTTTCCGCCCTTTGGTATTCCGTAACTCCACCCATACTGATTCCACATCATCCAAGCTAATGTCCTTTCTTTCTATTGCATTAATTTCCTCTTTAACCAGCAATGCCACCCCAGTTCCTTTTCCTTTCTGTATATCCTTCCTTAATGTTGAATATCCCTGGATGTTGAGTTCCCAGCCTTGGTCACCCTGGAGCCATGTCTCCGTGATGCCAATTACATCATACCCGTTAACTGCTTTCTGCGCAGTTAATTCGTCCACCATATTCCGAATACTCCTCACATTGAGGCACAGAGCTTTCAGGCTTGTCTTTCTAACACACTTTGCCCCTTTAGAATTTTGCTGTAATGTGGCCCTTTTTGCTTTTTGCCTCAGGTTTCTCTGCCTTACACTTTTACTTTTCTTCTTTCTATCTTTTGCTTCTGCCCCCATTCTACTTCCCTTTGTCTCCCTTCATAGGTTCCCATCCCCCAGCCATATTAGTTTAACTCCTCCCCAACAGCACTAGCAAAAACTCCACCGAGGAGATTGGTTCTGGTCCAGCCCAGGTGCAGACCATCTAGTTTGTACTGGTACCACCTCCCCCAGAACCGGTTCCAATGTCCCAGGAATTTGAATCCCTCCCTTCTGCACCATTCCTCAAGCCACATATTCATCTGAGCTATCCGCGATGAATCGGTCTTCCTCTGCAATGTGATGGTTTGCAGAGTTTGCAGCTCGTCTGCACATTTGCTGGAGGTGTCCCGTTGTTCCACAGCCTTTGCATGCATAGTGTTTGAAGCCACATTGATGGGCTCGATAATCACCTCCGCAGCGCCAACAAGATGTTAATTCCCTCACATTCACACTTGATGCCGGAATCTGAGTCATCTGACTTCGTGCAGCTGCAGACGTGTACATTTTGCCATGTGCATTCCTGCCTGAAAACGACATTACTTTGTGTACAGTACTTGCCAATGCATCTTTATGCTGCAAAATTTGTTTGGTGTTATCGCTGATGGACATAAATGCTTGGGCTATCGTTATGGCTTTGCTCAGGTTCGGTTTTTCAACAGTCAATAGTTTGCGAAGGATAACCTCATGGCCAAAGCCAAGCACAAAAAAGTCTCTTAGCATTTGCTCCAGGAATCCACCGAATTCGCAATGTCCTGCAAGGCGCCTTAGTTCGTCAACGTGGCTCGCCACTTCCTGGCCTTCAGACCGTTGACACGTGTAAAATCGATACCTTGCCATCAGAACGCTCTCCTTCGGATTTAGGTGCTCCCGGACCAGCGTACACAGTTCTTCATACAATTTGGGTGTTGGTTTCAGCGGAGCAAGAAGATTCTTCATGAGGCCATAGGTTATTGCCCCGCAGACGGTGAGGAGGATCGCCCTTCGTTTGGCAGCATTCAATTATTTTGCTTCGGTCTGCCAAACCTTAGCCCATTCGCTTAACCAATCTAAATCTCTTTGCAGCCATGCCAAAAATTGCTGGTCACGGGAATGTGGGAAGGGAGGACCTTGAGATAATCACTATCACTGGGGGGGTAGTGCTGGACAGGCTAATGGGACTCAAGGTAGACAAGTCCCCTGGTCCTGATGAAATGCATCCTAGGATGTTAAAAGAGATGGCGGAAGTTATAGTAGATGCATTCGTTATATTCTACCAAAATTCTCTGGACTCTGGGGAGGTACCAGCGGATTGGAAAGCAGCTAATGTAACGCCTCTGTTTAAAAAAGGGGGCAGACAAAAGGCAGGTAACTATAGGCCAGTTAGTTTAACATCTGTAGTGGGGAAAATGCTTGAAACTATCATTAAGGAAGAAATAGCGGGACATCTAGATAGGAATAGTGCAATCAAGCAGACGCAACATGGATTCATAAAGTGGAAATCATGTTGAACTAATTTACTGGAATTCTTTGAGGATATAACGAGCATGGTGGATAGAGGTGTAATGATGGATGTGGTGTATTTAGATTTCCAAAAGGCATTCGATAAGGTGCCACACAAAAGGTTACTGCAGAAGATAAAGGTACGCGGAGTCAGAGGAACTGTATTAGCATGGATAGAGAATTGGCTAGCTAACAGAAAGCAGAGATTTGGGATAAATGGGTCCTTTTCGGGTTGGAAATCGGTGGTTAGTGGTGTGCCACAGGGATCGGTGCTGGGACTACAACTGTTTACAATATACATAGATGACCTGGAAGAGGGGACAGAGTGTAGTGTAACAAAATTTGCAAATGACACAAAGATTAGTGGGAAAGCGGGTTGTGTAGAGGACACAGAGAGGCTGCAAAGAGATTTAGATTGGTTAAGCGAATGGGCTAAGGTTTGCAGATGGAATACAATGTTGGAAAATGTGAGGTCATCCACCTTGGGAAAAAAACAGTAAAAGGGAATATTATTTGAATGGGGAGAAATTACAACATGCTGCGGTGCAGAGGGACCTGGGGGTCCTTGTGCTTGAAACTCTTTTTGGAGTTCACCTGCAAAACATAAAACATGTATCCGTGCCACCCGACCTGGATGACACACACAAGACATTTACAAGGCCCTTTTTTGTTTTTTTTGGGTTTTTTTTTTTGTGGTTTTTTTTTTTTGGGCACTAAAATCAAATTTTTCCTTTTTTCCAGTGCCCCCTACAAAAGGAGAGGGGGACACTAAAAGCACCGGCAATTAAAACAAATTAAACTTAAAAAACGTAAAATCAAATAAAAATTTGGTTGCCGGGCGTGATGATGCACTCCAGTCCCTCCGGTGCCCACCTCTCGCGGAAGGCCGCGAGCGTACCGGTGGACACCGCGTGCTCCATCTCCAAGGACACCCTGGACCGGATGTAAGAGCGGAAGAGAGGCAGGCAGTCAGGTTGAACGACCCCCTCGACCGCCTGCTGCCTGGACCGGCTGATGGCACCCTTGGCCGTGCCCAGGAGCAGTCCTACGAGGAGGCCCTCGGACCTACCCGCTCCCCTCCGCACAGGGTGCCCAAAGATCAGGAGAGTGGGACTGAAGTGCAGCCAGAATTTCAGGAGCAGCCCCTTCAAATAGTGGAACAGGGGCTGCAACCTTGTGCATTCAATAAAAACATGGAACACGGACTCCTCCAGACCGCAGAAATTGCAGGCGGTCTGGGAGTCCGTGAACCGGCTTAAAAATTTATTGTCCTTGTGCTTGAATCCCAAAAAGTTAGTTTGCAGGTGCAGCAGGTAATCAGGAAGGCGAATGGAATGTTGGCCTTCATTGCGAGAGGGATGGAGTACAAAAGCAGGGGCGTCCTGCTGCAACTGTATAGGGTATTGGTGAGGCCGCACCTGGAGTACTGCATGCAGTTTTGGTCACCTTACTTAAGGAAGGATATACTAGCTTTGGAGGGGTACAGAGACGATTCACTAGGCTGATTCCGGAGATGAGGGGGGTACCTTATGATGATAGATTGAGTAGACTGTGTCTTTACTCGTTGGAGTTCAGAAGGATGAGGGGGGATCTTATAGAAACATTTAAAATAATGAAAGGGATAGACAAGATAGAGGCAGAGAGGTTGTTTCCACTGGTCGGGGAGACTAGAACTAGGGGGCGCAGCCTCAAAATATGAGGGAGCCAATTTAAAACCGAATTGAGAAGGAATTTCTTCTCCCAGAGGGTTGTGAATCTGTGGAATTCTCTGCCCAAGGAAGCAGTTGAGGCTAGCTCATTGAATGTATTCAAATCACAGATAGATAGATTTTTAACCAATAAGGGAATTAAGGGTTACGGGATAGTGGGCAGGTAAGTGGAGCTGAGCCCACGGCCAGATCAGCCAAGATCTTGTTGAATGGTGGAGCAGGCTCGAAGGGCTAGATGGCCTACTCCTGTTTCTAATTCTTATGTTCTTATATTCTTATGTTCTTATTCTCAATCCCTTCCAGCTCGTTGGTCACGAAGTAGTGGTCGAGTCGCTCTATGAAGGCTTCCCAATCATCACCTTCTGAGAATTTCTCCAGGATACCAACAGTTCTCTGCATTTTCATGTGATGCTTCGCTATCTATTTCTCGTCGCCAGTTTTAAGTCTCAAATATAGCAATGTGACTGAGTACTATAGACTTGAGTAAGTGTGACCTTAGTCTCTTTATTCTGACTCCAGAGTGCCTGCACAGCATGGGAGACCTGCTTATTTACAGTGCTCCCAAGGGATGCTGGGATCCCTTGGGACTCCAACAGATGCGCCCTCTGGTGGCGGTGGAATGCTGGTTACAAGGTGTTGCATACGTAACACATACATACATACATACACATATATATATATATATATATACCCTGCTAATGTCTGGACAGGGCTATGAACCTGTGCCCTTTTTAAGTTTCTCTGGCTGCAGCAGCATAGACAGATGTATGTGTCAAACTTTAGCTCCTAAACACACTGAGCTTTGTCACATCCGTGCATCAATTGTTGATCCTATTTACATGTAACGTTTGAAACTATTGTGTTTCCATGATACTACCTAGTCAATTAGCTTATGCCATGCTATTTTCACCTTTGCAGAAGAAGATATCTCACAACTGGACGGAGCAGAGGCACACCGGGGGGGGGCCCTGCTCAGGTGCAACAGCTCACTGAACTTGAGGAGCATGCAGCGGCACTGGTGGGTACCCACAGTCGCTCGGCCACCACCCGTGGTGTTGTGGATCCCCATTATGCGTCACGTGAGTAATGTGCTAAACAGTTTTAAAGTAATGTAACGTCCTGTAATTATATTGCAATATATGAATGATGTCATGTCACGTCATGCAGGCAACCTTTGTGCTACTCTCAGGTTGACAACATAGGAACAAAAGCAATAAGAGCAGGGGAAGGTCATCTGACCATCTGTCCCCTTCTCTGTGCACCACCCATAAACCCTCACTCCCTTATTCTGTCCATCTGCAACTGATGCAGCCGCGACAGCTTTCTGGGGCAGTGGAATCCACTTGATGCATTAATATATAACGTCACTCAGTAATGTGCACCCTTCTGTTCCAAAAAAGCTCAATAAGCTCAATTGTGCTGTGACGGTCAAGCGGAGGCGCAAGTGTAGGCCGCACCTGCACCTGCACCTGCACCCATGCAAGTGTCATTCACCACAGGTGATGAAGAACAGGAGGAGGAGGAGGATACGAGGAGGAGGAATATGATATGGCGACCATAGAGGGGGATGAATTTGAGGCCACTTTAAGTTTCGCTATTGAGACAGAAGAGGTACCGGGATCAAGCGGCGTGCAGCCGGCAAAGCCAAGGCGCATTATAGTGCGCATGCCGACCACACGGAGGTCGGGTCAGCGGGTTCAGCAGTCGCCTCGTACAGACGATCGGTTGGAGGGCTTGATCTCCCTGTGCGAGGAGATGGTCACGATAAGTCGCGAGCATCTCCAGGCTTTTAACCAATTTTAACCAATTCTCGTGGAACCTTTCCCAGGTGTCTGCTGCCCAAGGCGAGGCAGACACTTGCAGAGTTGCGTGCACAGACCGCCGCCACCAATGCCTTGTGCAAGGTGCGATGATCGGTCCAAGCACTAACCCAAGCACTCAAGTGAGTCAGGAGGAAGCACTTCCTTCCGACTCTGAAGACGATGCCACAACTTCGTCTTCCCCTCCAGCACCCCCCTAACAGCCGATCGCGCCACCATCACCCCCACCACGCCAGGAAGTCTTTTCGTTGCCCGCTGCACGCCAGACTCATCTCGGTCTCCGAGGGTCAAAACGGGTGGGTAGGGCTCGGACACGGGGGAGTGGGGGGAACAAGGATCTGGAGGGAGACGTGGCTGCAGGTAGGTGGCGGGGGCGGGGGGGGGGCGGTTGCTTTTCTTATTGTTGTTATTGCTGTTCTTGTTGTTGTTATTGTTGTTTTTTTTTATCTTATCATATTGCTGTTACTATTGTTGTTGTTGTTATTGTTCTTAAATTAATTTGCTGGTTTATAGTCGGGGGTTGGGGGAGTTGTTAAAAATGATTTTTTTATTGAAATAAAATGTGTTATTGATTTTTACAATTGTTGTGCATTGCCTTATAATAATGTAAGTTAAGTTAAAACATTAATGCATCTATTGTACAACAATGGCCAGGCCAGGCCAGAGCAGGCAAGGCTAAAACATAACTCAACGCAAATGCAACTGTTGTCTAACCGTAACTGTAACTGTAATAGTAAGTGACTGTCCCCAATGTAAGTTCATGCAAAGCATTCATTTATGAGCTGCTGGTGCAACAGCTTTGCAGCTGCATAACTCCCACGGGGTTTCTCCAGGCTGATTATCCTCCCCGAGGTCCTCACCAGCCTCATCCTACTCCTCCTCCTCCTGCTCCTCGTCGTATGTCTCTTCCACCTCCACTCCTTCCTGAGGTGGTCCCATCTGGCAATTATTGTCCTCTCCTTATAGCTAGGTTATGCAACATGTAGCACACCACAATAAACTCAGCGACCTGGTCAGGGTAGTATTGTCGAGTGGTCCAGGCATCTGAAGCACTGCTTCAGCACTCCAATTGTCTTTTCGACGATATTGCGTGTAGTTTATGGCTTTTGTTGTAACGCTTCTCAGCTTCCATCTGGGGATTACGCACGGGGGCTTATGAGCCAACTGGCAAGGCCATATTCTTTACCTCCCTGCATCCAACCGTGACCTTCTGACTGACTGTCAAACAGGTCAGAGATAGCACTCTCACACAGGATGTGCGCATCATGGATGCTGCCTGGAAATGTAGCAGTTACTACCATAATTATTTGGTTGTGGTCGACAACGAGCTGCACATTCAGGGAGTGGAATCAGTTTCGGTTATGAAACATCTCCGCATTCTGTAAAGGTGCTTTCAGGGTGATGTGCATGCAGTCTATTTCTCCCTGCACTTTGGGGAAGTTTGCTATTTTTGAGAAACCCAAAGCCCTCCCGGTTTGCACCTCCCTGGTCATAGGGAAGATTAGAAAGTCCATCCTGCGTATGTAAAGGGCTTGAGTCACCTGTCAAATGAAGCAATGTGTGGCGTGCTGAGAGATACCACAGATGTCGCCAGTTGAAGCCTGAAAGGATCCAGGTGCGTAGAAGGATAATGCCGCAGTAACTTTTACCTTAACGGGTAGTGCAGTCCTGATGGTGCTGGTAGGCTGGAGGTCCCCCTTGATGAGCTGGTATGTCTCATCGATGACCTCCTTCTGGAAGCACAGCCTCCTAAGGCACGCATTATCAGACAAATTGAGGGAAGATTGCTTTTCCCTGTATATTTGTCGGCTGTACGTTCTCCTCCTCCACCTCCACATTACTCTGCCATCTCTTCGATTGGCCCCTTCACTAAACCCTTCACTTAACTCAACTTCAGGCCCTAGCATGTGTACATTTACAAGTAATGGTAGAGAAGCTACAGGCCCCATCACTATCACTATTACTATCACTGTTGATATAAATGTCTTTTCTACTACTAAACTGCCCTTTCTACTAAAATAAATGCAATATAATTATAATTATAAATATAAGTATAAATATGAGTGGATCTATCTTTAAAAGACTCTTAAATAACACACAAATTATAAGCCCCTTGTTTTAGCAGCTTCCTCCCTTCCTCCAATGTCCAAAATGGCGTCCGTAGGGTGCCTGTGAGGAAGGCCCGGGAAAAGCAACTATTCTCCAGTGATGTTCTTGGCGAGCGATCAGCCCAGCGATGTGCCGGCAATGTGCCCACAGTGTGCTGACAGGTGGGCTGGGCGATGTGCAGGCGATCACCTCAGCAATCACCTCAGCGATGTGAGCCGAAAGTTGGGGGAACAATTTTTCTGTGATTTTCCAGCCAAAATTCCATTTTTCAGTCAAAATGGGTGATAGCAGACCATTTTGGGCGATATATGGGCACTAGCCTAGCGATGTGAAGTGGAAAGTTTGGCCCATAGAAATTTACAGCACAGAAGGAGGCCATTTCAGCCCATCGTGTCCATGCCGGCCGACAAAGAGCCACAAGGCCTTCGGTCAGCAACCCTGAAGGTTACATATGAATCTATGACAACGACGGAAAGGTCAGTCCAACCAGTCTGCCTCACACAACTGCGACACCCCTTATACGGAAACATTCTACCCTCCACACCAACCGGAGCCATGTGATCTCCTGGGAGAGGCAAAAAACAGGTAAATACCCAGGCCAATTTAGGGAGAAAAAATCTGGCAAAATTCCTCTCCGACCCAACCAGGCTATCAAAACTAGTCCAGGAGATCACCCTGGCCAAATTCGATTCCCTGCAGTACTTACTATTATATCTGTACCTCCCCTCTCAAATCCCCTCTAAACCTTCTACGAACCACCTTAAAACTATGCCCCCTCGTAATAGAGCCCTCCACCAAGGAAATAGGCCCTTACTATCTACTATGTCCAGGCCCCTCAATATTTTGTACACCTCAATGAGGTCTCCTCTCAACCTCCTCTGTTCCAATGAGAACAAACCCAGCCTAAGATTCTCCATTCCAGGCAGCATCCCAGTAAATCTCCTCTGCACCCTCTCTAGTGCAATCACATCCTTCCTATAATACGGCGACCTCAACTGCACGCAGTACTCCAGCTGTGGCCTAACCAAAGTATTATACAATTTAAGCATAACCTCCCTGCTCTTATATTCTATGCCTCAGCCAATAAAGGCAAGCATTCCGTATGCCTTCCTAACCACCTTATCCACCTGGCCTGCTACTTTCAGGGATCTGTGGACAAGCACTCCAAGTTCCCTTTGTTCATCTACACTATTAAGTGGCCTACCGCTTAATGTGTATACCTTTTCCTTATTAGCCCTCCAAAGTGCATCACCTCATACTTCTCTAAATTAAATTCCATTTGCCACTGCTCTGCCCACCTGACCAATAGATTGATATCCTCCTGCAGCCCATGATTTTCCTCTTCATTATCAAGCACACAGCCAATTTTAGTGTTGTCTGCAAACTTCTTAAATCATACTCCCTATATTCAAATCTAAATCGTTGATATATACCACACAAAGCAAGGGACCAAGTACTGAGCCCTGCGAAACCCTACTGGAAACATCCTTCCAGTCACAAAAACATCCATCAATCATTACACTTTGCTTCCTATGTCCAAGCCAATTTTGGATCCAACTTGTCACTTTGCCCTGAATCCCAGAGGCTTTAACCCTCATGACTAGTCTACCATGTGGGACCTTATCAAAAGCTTTGCTGAAGTCCATATACACTACATCGTATGCACTACCCTCATCGACCCTCTTGGTTACCTCTTCAAAAAATTCAATCAGGTTAGTCAAACACGATCTTCCCTGAACAAATCCATGCTGGCTGTCCCCACTTAATCCTTGCCTTTCCAAATGCAGATTTATCCTTTCGTTCAGGATTGTTTCCAATAATTTTCCAACCACTGAGGTTAGGCTGACAGGCCTGTAATTACTCGGCCTATCCCTTTCTCCCTTCTTAAATAAGTGTACTACATTAGTACATTCGCAGTCCTCCAATCCTCCGGCACCATGCCCAAGTACAAAGAGGATTGGAAAATGATGGTCACGGCTTCTTCTATTTCCTCTTTTACTTCGCTCAACAGCCTGGGGATGCATTTCATCCGAGCCTGGGGACTTATCTACTTTCAAAGCTGCTAAACCCCTTAATACTTCCTCTCTCACTATATTTATTTCATCCAGAATATCACACTCCTCCTCGACAGCAGTATCTGCATTGCCTCTTTCCTTTGTGAAAACAAATGCAAAGCATTCATTAAGAACCTTACCAACATCTTCCGCCTCCACACAAAGATTACCCTCATGGTCTCTAATAGGCCATACCCTTTCTTTAGTTACCCTCTTACTCTTAATGGGCCCAAGTTTCGGCCCTCTGGAAAAACGGCGCATCTCCATAAGGTACGCCGACTTTCTGGAAGAAAAAGAGCGCCGAAAACTTACCTTGTGATTCTGCGAGTTTCTCAGGACGTCTTCGTGCTCGGCGTGGCGCAGCAAAAGGGGTCGGGGGCAGAGCCAGGGCCCGGTGCTGAAAACAGTGTGCGCGCATGTGCAGTAGCTCCAGGTTCCCGAGGTTGTGTGGGAGGGGCCCGACCGTAGCCCTGGCCGAATGGGCTCACCGGGCGAAGATTGGACTGGATACCCCTCCCGTTCAGCTCCCTCCCATTCAGCCTTCCCCCCCGTCCCTTCCCGTCGTCGGCGGGGCCCGCCTGCCCGGCATCTCGCTGGGGGCGGGCCCCGCCCGAAGTGTCAGCGGCGGCAGCCCAGCCCGGCCCATTTAGCCTTCCCCCTCCCTCCCATTCAGCCTTCCCCCCTGCCTCTTCTCCCCTTCTCCCTCCCCCTTCTCTCCCCCCCTCCCTCTTCTCCCCCACTTCTCTCCCCCCCTCCCTCTTCTTCCCCCCACCCTCCCTCCATGTCGGCAGCCTGGCATCTCGCTGAGGTCGGGCCCGCCCAAAATGTCGGCAGCGGCGGTGGCACAACCTGGCCTGTTCAGCCTCTCCCCTCCCTCCCTCCCTCCCTCCTGCCTCTCTCTCCCTCCCTCCCCCTCCTCTCCCTCCTCCCCTCCCTCCTCCTCTCTCTCCTCCTCTCCCTCTTCCTCCCGCTCTCTCTCCCCCTCTCCGCCCCCTCCTCTCCTCCCCCTCCTCTCCCTTCCCTCCTTCCCTACCCTCTTCTCCCTCCCTCCCTCATCCTCTCCCTCCCTGCCTGCCCCCTCTTCTCCCTCCCTCCCCCTCAACTCCTCCTCTCCCCCCCTCACCCCCTTCCCCCCTCTCTCCCCCCACCCCTTGCTGTCAGAAACACAGAGACACTGACAGAGACACAGAGAGAGACACTGTGGGGGCCCTGTCCCAGCATGCTGTTGGGGGGCTCCTTGTGCTGCAGTAAGGTGAGTAGAAATACATTTTTATTTATTGATTGATTTTTTATTATTTCTTTATATTTAATTTTTTAATTTTTTTTGATTGATTTATTGGTTGTTTTATTGATTTATTTGTCATTTATTATTGATGATGGCTCTTTATTTGTAAAAGTGAAGTGTTCAATGTTTGTAAACTTCCCTCCCCCCGCCATCTCTCGTCCCCGACGTCTGATTTACAAGTGTAGGTAAGGTTTTTCTGAGCGTACAAAAATCTACACTTACTCCATTGTAAGTTAGTTTGGAGTAAGTTTTTGTTGCCTAAACTTGCAAAACAGGCGTAAGTGGCTGGACACGCCCCATTTTGAAAAGAAAACCTGTTCGGAAATGAAACTATTCTAACTGACTAGAATTGGAGCAAACTAAATGCCGAGAATTGCAATTTCTAAGTGTCATGTATGTAACCACAATGTAATACCACTGTATTACTGTATACATTCAACCTAATGCACACCTTGACCACAAGGGGTGAACTTGTGCGAGACACTCCTTACCTGATCACACAGGTATAAAGAGGGAGGTCCCACGCAGGGTCATTGTCTTTGGAGTCCTGTGAATAAAGAGTTAAGGTCACAGAGTGACTTTGTCCCAAGAATGTGCCTCGTGTGGTTTCATACTGTAGAGTAAGGACTTTATATTGGCGACGAGAAACCGGAATTCACGACCCACGAGAATGGCCACAGAGGAACGGTACTGTGTTAGGGAAGACTGGGACAATTTTGTAGAGAGGCTTCAGCAAAGCTTCGTTATGAAAGAATGGCTGGGGGATGCAGCAGCCGACAAGCGAAGGGCTCATCTTTTGACCAGCTGCGGACCAAAGATTTATACGCTCATGAAGAACTTACTAGCACACGAAAAGCCGGTGGACAAAACCTTTGAAAAACTTAGCAAATTGATTGGGGAGCCCCTCAAACTGGCGAGTAGCATACATATGGCCTGACACAGATTCTACACCCACGGACGTCGTGAAGGACAGAGCATACCGGACTTCGTAGCGGACCTCCGGCATTTGGCCAGCCTCTGTAAGTTCACAGATGCCTGCAGGGGGGAAATGCTAAGGGACTTCTTTATCGAGGGCATCGGTCATGCGGAAATTTTCCGCAAATTAATTGAGACCAAGCATTTGACCTTGGAAGCGGCGGCGTTGATGGCTCAAACTTTCATGGCGGGGGAGGAAGAGACGAAAATAAAATAGGCGTGCAATTCTGCCTCTAACGCAGTGATGAATCAGGGAGTCAACATCATCAATGCGACTCAGAGCCCCGCAGGCAGGCAGGGGCAGTCCAACACTCCCCAGGCAGCAATAGACCCCAGAGTAGGACTTCTACAGAGACAATGGCAGGCTGAACGGACATTCACGCCATCATAGTGGACAATGTGGCCCGGGATGGGGCCATTGACACCCACCAATAGGGTACTTAAGAGCAGTCAAAGGGACAGTCAGCACGGAATGCCTGGCCATAGTCCCTTTGTTCCCAACAATGGAAACTTTAACTCATGTTGGAGGTGTGGGAGAAAACACTCAGCTAGATCTTGCAGATTTCAGCAGTTTGTCTGCAGGAACTGAAATCTCAGTGGCCACTTACCTCGAATGTGCAGGAAGTCTGCAACCAGACTAATATATGAGGCGGATGGACCAGAAAAGGGTTCTTTGAGACAGGATGAATTTTGGGGCAAATCGATGGACGCCGTGGTTCAGCGGGTCCATGTGGCGAATATTCACAGCTCATACACCAAAACGCCACCAATGATGATGAGGGTTTTATTAAACGGTATCTCAGTATGCATGGAGCTGGACACTGGGGCCGGACACTGGGGCCAGCCAGTCACTCATGGGCGTTCAGCAATTTGAGAAGATATGACCAGTAGACCCAAATTAGCACGTATTGAGACACAATTACGGGTTTACATTAAAGAAATCATTCCGGTGCTAGGCAGTGCAATGTTGGCTGTCACACACAATGGTTTAGTGAATCGGTTGCCGCTCTGGATTGTCCCGGGCAATGGTCCCGCACTGTTGGGGAGGAGCTGGTTAGCCGAGATGAACTGGAAATGGTGGGATGTTCACGCAATGTCATCTGTGGAGCGAAGTTCGTGCTCACAAGTCCTACAACAATTCGATTCACTATTCCAACCTGAAGTCGGGACTTTCAAAGGCACTAAAGTAGTGATACACATCACCCCGGACACCAGGCCAGTGCACCACAAAACCAGAACGGTGCCGTATGTGATGCGGGAAAAGATTGAGAGCGAATTAGACCGGTTGTTGAGAGAGGGCATCATCTCGCCTGTTGAATTCAGCGACTGGGCGAGCCCCATCGTCCCCATCCTAAAAGCGGATGGCTCTGTCAGGATCTGTGGCGACTACAAGGCCACCATCAATCGGGTGTCCCTACAAGATCAATACCCGCTCCGAAGAGCAGAGGACCTCTTCGCCATGCTGACAGGCGGCAAGCTGTTCACCAAGTTGGACCTCACTTCAGCCTATATGACCCAGGAACTGGCCGACAAATCCAAACTACTGACCACCATCACCGTGCAGAAGGGACTGTTCGTTTATAACAGGTGCCCGTTTGGCATTCAATCAGCGGCCGCGATTTTTCAACGAAACATGGAAAACCTGCTTAAATCCATTCGTGGAATGATCGTATTCCAGGACGACATCCTCATCACGGGTCGAGACAACCTGGAGGAGGTGCTACGCCGACTGTAGGCCTGCGACTCAAGAAGTCTAAATGTGTGTTCTTAGCTCCCGAGGAAGAGTTTCTGGGCAGGAGGGCTGCTGCAGATGGAATTTGGCCCATCGAGTCCAAAACAGAGGCGATTCGACGAGCACCCAGGCCCTGCAACATATCGGAGTTGCGTTCATTCCTGGGACTGTTGAACTATTTCGGGAACTTTCTGCCGAACTTGAGCACGTTGTTGGAGCTGCTACACGTGCTCCTGCGTAAGGGTTGCGATTGGTTTTGGGGGGACTGTCAGGAGCGGGCTTTTGATGGGGCATGAAACCTAATTTGTTCAAACAAGTTGTTGGCCCTGTACGACCCCTGTAAAAAATTGGTTCTGACATGTGATGCATCGTCCTATGGGGTTGGGTGCGTGTTGCAGCAGGGCAATGCTGAGGGTCAACTACAACCTGTGGCTTATGCCTCCAGGTCGCTCTCTCAAGCAGAACGGGGATATGGGATGGTTGAGAAGGAAGCGCTTGCATGTGTCTATGGTGTAAAAAAAATGCATCAGTACCTCTTTGGTAGGAAGTTTGAATTAGAGACGGACCACAAGCCATTAACATCCCTGTTGTCAGACAGCAAGGCTATCAATACCAATGCATCAGCTCGCATACAGCGATGGGCTTTCACGCTGGCTGCTTATGACTACTCCATCCAGCACAGGCCCGGCACTGAAAATTGCGCTGACGCGCTCAGCAGGCTTCCACTGGCCACCACTGAGGGGGCAGCGGAGCAAAGCGCCTCAGTGGTCATGGCTGTTGATGCCTTTGACAGCGCAGGCTCCCCCATCAAAGCCCGCCAGATCAAAATCTAGACAAACAGAGATCCCCTCCTATCCCTGATTAAGAAATGTGTCCTGACTGGGGTTTGGGCGCTCGCAAACGGAACATGTCCTGAGGAGGTCAGACAGTTCCACAGATGGATGGATGAGCTCGCCATCCAAGCCGACTGCCTACTATGGGGCAGCCGGGTAGTTATGCCCCAGAAGGGCAGGGAGGCATTGTGCTGATGAAGTCCATTGCCCAGTCACACATTTTGTGGCCTGGAATTGATTCAGACCTGGAACACTGTGTTCGCAGCTGCACGATGTGTGCCCAGCTGGGTAATGCCCCCAGGGAGGCCCCGCTCAGCCCATGGCCCTGGCCCACCAGACCATGGTCACGCGTTCATGTTGAATATGCGGGCCCGTTCATGAGTAAGATGTTCCTTCTGGTAGATGCGTACTCGAAATGGATCGAGTGCATCATTCTGAATTCATCCACCATCGTGGAAAGCCTACATGCGATCTTTGCAACCCATGGCTTGCCGGACATTCTGGTTAGTGATAATGGCCCATGTTTCACAAGCTACGAATTCCGAGGATTTATGTCGGGCAATGGCATCAACCGCGTCAGGACTGCACTGTTCAAACCGGCCTCCATTGGCCAGGCGGAACGTGCGGTCCAAATCATTAAGCAAGGTATGCTCAGGATTCAAGGACCCTCCCTACAATGCCGCCTATCGCGTCTCCTGCTGGCCTATAGATCCCGACCGCACTCGCTCACGGAGGTCCCGCAGAGCTACTAATGAAATAGACACTCAAAACTCGGTTGTCCCTCTTTTACCCATTCCTGACCGACATAGTTGAGGGCAAGCGCAAGTCACAAAATGAGTACCATGACCCTAATTCGAGGGGGCGATGTATAGAAATAAATGATCCGGTATTCGTCCTCAATCACGCCATGGGGCCCAAATGGCTTGAGGGCACTGTAATTTACAAAGAGGGGAATAGGGTCATTGTGGTAAAACTCAACAATGGTCAGATATGCCGTAAGCACCTGGACCAAGTAAAAAACGGTTCAGTATTGACACTGAGGAACCTGAAGAAGACCATGAGATGGAGCTTACAACACCGTCAGTGAATGAGCAACAAGAGCAATCAGAAGAATGCACAGTCCCTGCGGTCAGCCCGGACAGGCAAGAATCACCACAGGTGACAGACACTCACGTCAGTGTCCAACAACCAGAGCCCCAACTGCGGCGCTCCACGAGAGAGCATAGACCACCTGAAAGATTAAACCTATGATCCCAATAAGACCTTGGCGGGGAAGGTGATGTCATGTATGTAACCACAATGTAACACCACTGTATTACTGTATACACTCAACCGAGATGCACACCTTGACCACAAGAGGTGAACTTGTGGGAGACACTCCTTAACTGATCACACAGGTATAAAGAGGGCGGTCCCTCGCAGGGTCATCGTCTTTGGAGTCCTGTGAATAAAGAGTTAAGGTCACTGAGTGACTTTGTCCCCAGAATGTGACTCATGTGGTTTCATACTGTAGAGTAAGGACTTTACACTAAGATGCTCCATTCTAAACTGGTTGCTCCAAAAAAATTGGAGAAACTCAGGCTGAAGCTTGAGCCCAATATATTTTCGAACATCTTAGCGTTTTCCTTAATTGTACTAGCTAAGAATTTTTCGTGCTCTCTCTTAGCATTCCTAATATCCTTTTTAATTTTGTCTCTTAA
This sequence comes from Pristiophorus japonicus, assembly GCF_044704955.1. NCBI lineage: Eukaryota > Metazoa > Chordata > Chondrichthyes > Pristiophoridae > Pristiophorus > Pristiophorus japonicus. The sequence goes on from NC_091981.1 coordinate 90,052,658, forward strand.
ATTTCTATATTCCTCTAAAGATTTTATAGTATTTACCTGCTTCCCAATTCAGGCCCTTCAGAGTATCATACAGATCTCTGACAAACCTGTCATGTGTGAACTCTTTAACCTGCATTTCGGTCAGGACTGGTGCTAGGATATGGGTCGAGATCCTCATACGTCTCCCTGTCATCATCGCATGTGGGGAGTGCCCCGTACTCTTAGAGAGACTGGCTCGGTGGCTCATCAGTATGAGGGGTAGGATCTCATTCCATTTCTTCAGGGCGTTTCCTATCTCTTTTCTAAGCCTCTCTTTTAGGGTTCAGTTTGTCCTTTCTACTGGACCTGATGATTGGGGGTTATACGCCACATGCCATTTCCCCTGTATCCCTAACAGCTTTCGGGTGGCCTGCCTTACCATTCCGGTGAAATGACTCCCTTGATCTGATTCCACTATCAGGGACAGTCCCCATCGAGAAAATACTTCTCGCACCAGAATCTTTGTTGTGACTACTGCGGTGGCCGTCCTACAAGGAAAAGCTGCTACCCCTTTTGTAAAGCGATCTATTAACACCAAGCAATATTTATTCCCACGCCTGAGGTGGGCAGTGGCCCTATGAAATCTATCTGTATAGATTGCCATGGCCCCTCTACCCTCCTTATGTGTCCCAATGGAGCCCTTCTCTGGTGGGGGTCTGGATTGTTTGCGGCACATACCAGACAATTCTGGCAATAATCTCTGACATCACTTCTAAGCCCGGGCCACCATCCCACGGCTTCTACTTTATTCCACATCGTTTCTGGCCCTGGATGTCCAGCTCCTGGACCCCCAGGTGCTAGCTGCAAGAATTCTTTCCTGCACTGTCCTGGCACGATCCAATTATCTCCCATAAACAGCATTCCCTGTTTTACTGCTATGTCTGCAGCTTCCAAAGGTCCCGCTACAGACTTCCCATCCACCTTGTCCCTAATCGCTGTTTTAAATCAGGTGGCAATGGTACTTCTTTGGGGCCCTCTCTGCCTGTTACAGCCATAATCTGTTCACATTATATGGATCCCGCAGCCTATTTTTCTCTCTCCTTTTATCACTGAACTAGACCCATTTACATAGATGTCCCTGCCTGTCGGGTGTTTCCCTGCTCGGAATCTCACCTCTACATCCCAAACTCCTTCCACTGAACACATGTGAGCTGCCCCTGGATAAACTAGGTTCGGGGCTAGCTTTGGTTCTCCTAGCCTCTCAACCTTCAGGTCCAACTGAGTAAGCAACAATGTCCAGCGAGCAATCCTGTTACTGTTCACTGTCCCATCTTTTATTCTACCATCCAGTAACATTTGTGTCGGGGTGTGACAGGTAGAGTTACTGTAGCTAACCCTGTGAGTGACCGAAAATGCTTTACTTCCCAAAAAGTTACTAACAGATATCGCTCGCAGATTGAAAAACTCTTTTCTACTTCGGTGAGAACCCGGGAGGTGTAGGCCAGCAGTCTCAGCTTGCTGTGTCGCTCCTGGATTAACACTGCACTCAAACTGTCCCCAGTCACTGCTACCTCCAGACTAAAGTCCTGGTCCCCATTTACTGCTCCCAATGCTGGTGGTGTCTGTAACACCTCTTTTAATCGGATGAAAGTTTCCTGACAACTCTCACTCCATTCCCACTCTGCTCCTTTCCTAAGAAGCCTCAACAAAGGAGCTGCCATGGCTGCGTATCCTTCTATAACATCCCTGCAGTAACCCATATTCCCAGGAAAGACCTTACTCCAAACACGTCCTTAGGAACAGGTAGTTCCTGGACTGCCTTTCTCTTTGCTCCTTGTATGGCTCTCTCTGCGGCTCTAATGGTCAAACCTAGAAACTGCACCTCCTCTTATCCTACCTGAGCTTTCTTGGAATTTACTTTGAAACCTGCTTCTTTCAACAAATGCAGTAACTCACTCAATAATGGCCGTGGTCTACCGCACTTTCAGAGAATAACAACAGGTCATCCACATATTGGACCAACCGATCTGGTTGACTAAAACATTTTAGTGCCTCGGCCATGCTCTGGTGAATGATCGAGGGACTATTGTGAAATCCTCATGGAAGACATGTCCACGTGTACTGCTGACCCTTAAAGGTAAAGGCAAGTTTATATTGGTCTCAGGGGAATGGACCAAAACCCATTTGAAATGTCCAGTGCAGTAAAAGCTGTAGTGGCTGCCAGGATAATCTCTATCAAATCTGCTGCCACTGCTACCTTGGGTGCATAGGCTGGAATATTCTTATTCAGGACTCGGTAATGTACCGTGGCCCTCCATGAGTTATCAGGCTTCTTTACTGGCCATAGGGGTGAGTTTACATGTGTGGCTTTGGTCCTCAATACACCTTGATCCACCAGGGAATTTATAGCAGTTTCTAAATCCCTTTCTGCTTCCCGGGGAAAATTATACTGTTTTTGGGGCCTTGTCCTCAGATCCCCATCTATCTTCACCTCTACCCCAGTTACTCTCCCGCAATTATGCTTATGCATTGCAAATGCATCCATATTCTCCTGTACATACCCTTGATACCTGGCCGGAATGTTATCGACTAATCTTTCTGAGTCATAACTTCCTTTCGCCTTCATCGTGCAGGTACTGCCTTTGTCTGTACTGTCCTTTGGAATCACTAAAATCTCCCCTATCCTATCTGCATCAACTGTCCCCTATAGACAATTGTTCTTCATATCCACTATGGCTGTTCCCACTTTATTAAAATGCATTCCCACTTTATTGTGTTTGGTCCTAACTTTATGGTTAAGGATTTTGACACTGCCCCAACCGGCTCATTACCCATCAAACCCGCCAGTGTAAATGGGACTCCGCTCGACCACTAGGAAGTGGTCGGATTTAGTGAGTGAACAACCGTGTTGGAGCTCCTATATCTACTAAGTACCTTCCCCTAACTGTTTCCACCTTCACATCCACACATAGTCTGCCCCACTCATCATATATGAGTGGACACAGGTATTCTGGCTGGGCGCACCGCCAAAGCGGGTGTGCCGACGCATTGGGTCCTTTTTCTCCCACTGCTGCGTTCAGCTTTCCTCCACCTGCTGCAATGTGGCCATTAAAATCTGTACTGGGTCATCGGCTACCATCTTCTTGCCTTTTCCTGCCACAGCACCCTCGTACCCTGACTTCCCTCCTTTAGAGAGCCTACAATCCTTGCTCCAGTGTCCCAACTTCCCACACGCTCTCCTTTAGCTCGAGCCGCATTACCTCCCTCTTGTCTCCATTCTTTCTTTGGCCTAACCTCTCCTTTTACTTCGTACACTTTCCCTTTTAGTTTCTCCTCCTCCCCTTGCCTGGACTTAAAAGCTAGAGTTGATCTTCTCAGCACCCCTGTCTCTGTATTCTGGAAATCGTCTGGGTCAAACCATGCGTCGACCTTTGCTCTGAGCCGTGGTAAACTGTTAGCCATTACAGTTCTCAGCCAATGGTTTCTGGGTTCCCATATTAAGTCTGCCCGTACTAGATTTCCTCCAGTGGCCCTTAAATAAGTTGGTCACAGTCTGTCTGCAAACGTATCGGGTGATTCGTTTACTTGCTGCCTAGTCTGTTCTACCTGCCAGAACGGACTACCCTGACTGTACCCTAATGCTGCCATGATTATCTCCTTTAAACCCTGTGACTATCGACAAGCTCTGATAAAGCTTCACCTCCATGCATACGCAACAAACTGGATATTTCAGAGCCATGGGCACGAGAAATACTGCACTCTGGAAATCCGTAGGAAAAAGCGACAGAGTGGACAGTCAGCAGTAACCGCAAAGTTCAAAAGGGTTAACTTCATTTTTTCTTTCTCGCTGCAGTTATTTATACTCCCTATCTGCTCTATATTAGCAAACCCATCAGCATCTCTTACAGCTGAAGCAGCGTGCATGGGATCACATAGTCACTCTTTAATGGTGCCAGACCACCATTTAGTGGAGGTGGGCCAAATTTCTGCTGTCTCAAAGGATACATCGGTTTCAGGGGTCACGGTGCCTCAGGAGTCGGCCGATGCTCGCTATATTCGGGCCCATCATCTGACTCTTTCCCCTTTGGATCCCAATCTTCCTCGCCTAGTCCGGGTGCCATGAGACAAACCATCCCTTTGGCCCCGTCTAACTCTACCATTAGCTGGCGGATCTTTTCCTTACAAGGTCCCGTGATCTGCTCACTCATAATCCTGTTTCTGCGCTACCTGGTAGGCTATCTTGATTTTCCTGAGCTGCTCTTCTGCCTCTTTGGCTCTTTCTAAATGTCTTTCACTTTGTTCGTTGTAGGTTTGCTGCTGCTTTTTGCACTCGGTCACTAGGCACTGCAAATACTCTAAGTGATTCCGCGCCGTTTCTTCCCTCATACCTTGGTCCTGCCTTTCTGTTGTGTATGCAATAACTGTTAGACTGAGTACTGTTTAACTCCAAAAGGTATGACCTTGGCTCTGCTTTATTACGGTCCAAAGTGACTAATATACAAAATGGCTGGCCTTTTATACTTGGGCTGCACACACGTGCGTGCAGCCTGATGGCCTCCAACAGTGACGCCATCTAGTGGCTAGTGATCTCTAAAGTACATACATGACAATACTCCCTTCTGAGATATTAACACAGTCTTTTACAAATTGAGACAGTCCGCTCTTTTACGCTCCCAGGTTGACCGTCTCAGTTTAACTCCAGTCTTGGGTGAGTGTTCAGAGTCTGTTGAGACTGGTGGCTGGGTGGCTGCCCTGATGGGAGTGGCAATGGCCATGTCAGGGATTTAAAGTCCATTTTCATTGAACATATCAGTGATTGAAAGACCCGATTCACTGATGATCACTGAGTCCTCTGATGACTGGGAGTAGGTTGGTTGGTCGACTGTCTCTTCCTTCGACTGTTCCAATTCTTCTGTGTGCCGCAGCTTTGTCTGATCTATATGTTCCCTGTACGTTTGCCCATTTTTGACCTTGACAATAAATACTCTGTTGCCCTCCTTGGCCATGACAACACCAGCGATCCACTTGGGACCCTGACCATAATTCAGAACATATACAGGATCATTTACAGAAATATCGCATGACACAGCTGCACGATAATGATACCCTTGCTGACTTTGTCTTCTATATTCAACATGATTATTCAAGTCAGGGTGTACAAGTGATAGCTTGGTCTTAAGACCTCTCTTCATCATTAGTTCAGCAGGCGAGACCCCGGTAAGTGTGTGTGGTCTTGTCCTATAACTCAGCCGTATGCATAACAGGCGGGTCTGCAGTGACCCTTGGGTTACTCGCTACATACTCAGCTTTATGATTTGGACAGCATGTTCTGCTTGCCCATGGGATGCAGGTTTGAACGGTGCTGACCTTACATGTTTGATACCATTGAATTTCACGAAACACCTGACTGGTGAAGCACGGTCTGTTGACGCTAACAACGATGTCAGGCAGACCATGTGACGCGAACATGGCACTGAGATTCTCAATGGTAGCTGTGGATGTGCTGGATGACATGATTGTACACTCCATCCACTTCGAATATGCATCCACCACAATTAAAAACATCTTCCCCAGGAAGGGACCTGCAAAGTCTATGTGGATCCTGGACCATGATTTGGATGTCCACGACCACAGGCACAGCGGCGATTCTGCTGGTGTTTTACTAAGCTGCATGCAAGTGTTGCACTGATGAACACATGATTCCAACTCAGAGTCAATTCCCGGCCACCAAACATGAGACCTGGCAATGGCTTTCATCATTACAATGCCGGGGTGTGCGCTATGTAGCTCACATACAAATTTCTCTCTCCCTTTCTAGGGCATAACAACACGATTGCCCCACAGTATACAATCTGACTGAATAGACAGTTCATCTTTGCAAAGAATGTAAGATTTGGAAACCTCGCACATTTGTTTGGGTATGGCAGACCAATCACCTTTGTGGATGCAACTCTTCACCACCGATAAAATTGGGTCCTGGCTGGTCCAGGTCTTAACTTGTTGAGACGTGACAGGGGTTCCTTCACTCTCAAAAGCATCCATAAATAACAATAGGTCCGCCGGTTGTGGCGTTTCCACCTCCGGTGTGGGCAACGGCAGACGGCTCAAAGCATGAGCACAATTCTCGGTGCCAGGTCCATGGTGAATGATATAATCATAGGCAGATAATGTCAGCGGCCACCTCTGGATGTGGGACGATGCATTGGTATTGATACCATTGTTCTCAGGGAACAGTGAAATGAGCGGCTTGTGATCTGTCTCCAGTTCAAACCGAAGACCAAGCAGGTACTGATGCATCTATTTAACCTCATACACATATACTGGTGCTTCTTTCTCTACCATGCTGTAGGCTCTTTCCGCTTTCGACAAACTTTTTGAAGCATACGCGACTGGGTGAAGTTTACTCGACTCATTAGCTTGTTTACGCAACCAATTCCATATGACGAAGCATCACAGGCCAATACTAAACGGTTACATGGGTCATAATGTACCAGCAGCTTGTTAGAGCAAAGCAGATTAGTGGCTTTCTCAAAAGCTCTGTCTTGAGACGCACCCCACATCCAGTTATCGCCTTTTCTTAGCAGCATGTATAGTAGTTCTAATAAGGTGCTCAATTTAGGTCGGAAGATACTGAAGTAGTTGAGTAGACCCAGGAACAAACACAGCTCCGTCACATTCTGCGGCTTGGGTGCATTCTTGATGGCCTTGGTTTTCGCGTCCGTGGGCCTGATGCTGTCAGCAGCAATTTTCCTCCCCAGGAATTCGACCTCTGGTGCCATGAAGTCGCACTTCGAGCGTTTCAGTCTGAGTCCCACTTTGTCCAGACAAGATAAAACCTCTTCCAGGTTGTTCAGATGTTCCTCAGAGTCACGACCTGTGATCAGGATGTCATCTTGGAATACGATGGTTCTGGGAATGGACTTCAGTAGACTCTCCATGTTCCTCTCAAACATCGCTGCAGACGAGCGAATTCCAAAAGGGCACCTGTGACAAAAAAACAGTACTTTTTGCGTGTTAATGCACACAAGTTTCTTCGACTTCTCAACCAGCTCTTGTGTCATGTAGGCTGACATCAAGTCCAGTTTGGTGAACAACTTCCCCCCCAGCTAGCGTTGCAAACAAGTTGCAGCCTTCGGTAATGGGTACTGATCCTGCTTCAAAACTCTGTTGATCGTAGTCTTGTAGTCTCCACAGATTCTGACTGTGCCATCACTTTTCAGCACAGGAACAATGGCGCAGGCCCACTCATTAAATTCAACCGATGATATGATCCCTTCACACTGGAGTCTGTCCAGTTCGATTTTGACCATCTCCCTCATCATGTACAGAACTGCCAAGCTTTATGATGGACTGGCCTTGCATCCGAGTCCACGTGGATCTGCACCTTGGTTCCTGTGAAATTGCCGATGCCCAGTTCGAACAGCGAGGGGAACTTGCTCAGTACTTGGGCACATGTGCCTTTCTCCGACGACAACGCTTGATGTCGTTCCAGTCGCATCTGATTTTTTCAAGTCAGTTCCTGCCGAACAGCGTTGGCCCATTGCCTAGGACAATCCATAGTGGTAACTCATGAACTGCACCGTCATATGACACTTTAATTGTGGCACTGCCAATCACCATTATGAGTTCTTTGGTGTATGTGCGCAACTTGGCATTGACTGGACTCATCCTGGGCCTCACAGCCTTAGTATCCCACATCTTGTCAAATGCCCTCTGGCTCATTATCGATTGACTCGCCCCCGTGTCCAGTTCCATCGATACCGGCAACTCATTAAATTTCACGTTGATCATTATCGGTTTGCTCTTAGTTAGGAACAAGTACATTCCATACACTTCCTCCTCTGGTATCTTGGATTGCGTAACTGGATCCGTGCTAGTCTGACCGTCATAGAAACATAGAAACATAAAAAATAGGTGCAGGAGTAGGCCATCCGGCCCTTCGAGCCTGCACCAGCATTCAATAAGTTCATGGCTGATCATTCGTTCAGTACCCCGTTCCTGCTTTCTCTCCATACCCCTTGATCCCTTTATCCGCAAGGGCCATACCTAACTCCCTCTTGAATATATGCAATGAACTGGCATCAACAACTCTCTGCGATAGGTAATTCCATAGGTTAACAACTCTCTGAGTGAAGAAGCTCCTCCTCATCTCAGTACTAAATGGCTTACCACATATCCTAAGACTATGTCCCCTGGTTCTGGACTTCCCCAATATCGGGAACATTCTTCCTGCATCTAACCTGTCCCGTCCCGTCAGAATGTTATACGTTTCTATGAGATCCCCTCTCATCCTTCTAAACTCCAATGAATAAAGGCCCAATCGATCCAGTCTCTCATCATATGTCAGTCCTACCATCCCAGGAATCAGTCTGGTGCACCTCCGCTGCATTGCTTCAATAGCAAGAATGTTCTTCCTCAGACTAGGAAATCAAAACTGAACACAATATTCCAGGTGAGGCCTCATCAAGGCCCTGTACAACTGCAGTAAGACTTCCCTGCTCCTATACTCAAGTCTCCTAGCTATGAAGGCCAACATACCATTTGCCTTCTTCACCGCCTGCTGTACTTGCATGCCAACATTCAATGACTGATGAATCATGATACCCAGGTCTCGCTACACCTCCCCTTTTCCTAATCTGCCGCCATTCAGATAATATTCTGCCTTCGTATTTTTGCCCCCAAAGTGGATAACCTCACATTTATCCACATTATACTGCATCTGCCGTGCATTTGCCCACTCACCTAACCTGTCCAAGTCACCCTGCAGCCTCTTAGCATCCTCCTCACAGCTCACACCACCACCCAGCTTAGTGTTATCTTCAAACTTGGAGATATTACACTCAATTCCTTCATCTAAATCATTGATGTATATTGTAAATAGCTGGGGCCCCAGCAATACACCCTGCGGCACCCCACTGGTCACTGCCTGCCATTCTGAAAAGGAACCGTTTATTCCGACTCTCTGCTTCCTGTCTGCCAACCAGTTCAATATCCACATCAGTACATTACCCCCAATACCATGTGCTTTAATTTTGCACACTAATCTCTTGTGTGGGACCTTGTCAAAAGCCTTTTGAAAGTCCATATACACCACATCCACTGGCTCTCCCCTGTCCACTCTACTAGTTACATCCTCAAAAAATTCTAGAAGACTTGTCAAGCATGATTTCCCTTTCATAAATTCATGCTGACTTGGACCAATCCTATCACTGCTTTCCAAATGCGCTGCTATTTCATCTTTAATAATTGGTTCCAACATTTTCCCCACCACCGATGTCAGGCGAACCGGTCTATTGCTCCCTGTTTTCTCTTTCCCTCCTTTTTTAAAAAGTGGTGTTACATTAACTACCCTCCAGTCCATAGGAACTGATCCAGAGTCAATAGAATGTTGGAAAATTATCACCAATGCATCCACTATTTCTAGGGCCACTTCCTTAACTACTCTGGGATGCAGACTATCAGGCCCTGGGGATTTATCGGCCTTCAATCCCATCAATTTCCCGAACATAATTTCCTGACTAAAAAGGATTTCCTTCAATTCCTCCTTTTCGCTAGACCCTCGAACCCCTAGTATTTCCGGAAGATTATTTGTGTCTTCCTTCCTGAAGACGGATTCAAAGTATTTGTTCAATTGGTCTGCCATTTCTTTGTTTCCCATTATAAATTCACCTGATTCTGACTGCAAATGACCTACATTGGTCTTCACTAATCTTTTTCTGGCCCTTTAACCTCTTATTCTCCTCCTCCAGCTTTCCTACCCTTTCTCTTAACAGTTGTGCCTGCATGAGTCAAATCGCTTTCTCTTTTGACCCTTTGTGATTACTATTGACTGTCCACTCTGCCGCTTTTTACTGCAGGTCCCCAGAGTGCAGCATTTCTTGTGCCCATGACTCTGAATTGTCCAGTTTGTTGCATATGTATGCAGCTACCTTAACCTCCATGGACTTCCTATGACTGCTCTTAGCCACGGGCTCTACCGCATTTTGCTGCAGTGAGTCCATTTCCAGTGCCTCTGGCTGAGAGATTTTCCCTGACTACCTTGGTCTCCCCTGAGACCACCTCACAGTGTCCTGTGTTTACTGTTGCTCAGGTTTCTCTCTGTGGCTACCCTACTCGACCCGAGACTACTCCTGCCTTTCCGAGACTGTTTCTTACCTGGTCCCCTAGTTGCCCTTGAGATCACCCTTGGCCTCCCTGAGACTCCTGCGCAGACTACCTGCGACTACTACTGGCTTTTCTCTGTGACTACCCCAGTCAACCGAGATTACTCCATCCTATCCAAGACTGTTTCTCTCCTCAGGCTGCCCTGGCCGTCCGTGAGGTTCACTCCTGGCCTCCCAGAGACCCCTTCGCAGACTACCTGCGACTTTCTCATGGCTACCCTAGTCAACCCGGGATTATTCCAGCCTACACAAGACTGTTTCTTTCCTCTGCTGGTTACCCTAGCCACCCTTGAAATACCTATGGTCTTCCTGAGACCCCTTCGCAGACTACCTACGACCCCTTTTCTCCGTGGCTACCCTAGTCGCCCCAGGACTACTTCTGCCTGTCAGAGACTGTTTCTCTCCTGGTTTCCCTAGTTGTCCTTGAGAAATACCTTTGGTTTTCCTGAGAGCCCTGCGCAGACTAACTGCGACTTTCTTTACTCGGTGGCTACCCTAGTCAGTCCGAGATACTACTGCCTGTCAGAGATTGTTTCTCTCTTGGCGGCCCTGGTCACCTTTGAGAAATACTTCGACTATCTTAGCTGACCTGAGACTTAACCAAGCCTCCCTAATGGTTCTTGCCCTGGTTTTGTGTCCGTGATCTTATTCCAAACGCCGAGGTCCTGCCTCGGTCACCAATTTCTGGAAGGTGTTTGTTTTTACTCTCTACCTTGATTCGTTTGACCTCAGGAATTATAGGAAAAAGGACAACACATGGCATAAAATTTAAGCTTAACCCAGTGTCAGTTTTATTAAGCAAAAACTAACTAAAACTACAGAACTAGATTCCTGAAAAAATTGACTGAAGTCATACAATCACCCGTCCAATTTATCGCTGTAATTGTGGATCGTAGGTTCTTGGTCGTTGGTTCTGTGACCGGCTGTTTCCTCTCCTAGCCGTTCTTCTCAGCTCTGTCCCTTCTGTGTCCATTCCGTACTTTGCGTTGGTACGGTACCACTCTTCGCTTCTCTTCTTCGCCCCTGAGCCGCTTCTAGCTCGCATGTTTATATCCATGTTATGAATAATCCCCTGCTGCTGCCGTTTTCGATAATGTGTTTGAATCGATACGTTGTTTGCAGTGATCTTGCTTGATTGACTGCAATGATGGACCAGAATGTTCCCAGTTTGCACACTGAGTCTACCAGGCAAAAGATGACTTCTCATCCTTAATACCTTGTTCTCCAAAAATGTACACCTGGTGGAATCCTTTTGTTGTTCTGGTCTTCTTGCAGACTTGGTGTTTCCAGTGAGATTTATTTTTCTCCCCTCTGGCCAATCAGTTCAGGGCCTCTTCAATTAGTTGATGGAAATGTAACAACCCCATTGTTGTTATGCATAAAACTAGTCTGGTACTTGACCACAAAGATTGTCCTTAATTGGTGGTGAGTCACCACCTGCCCCCAGGCTGGTGTCCTTTTACTCCCTTTGTTCCAAAAGCTTGTATCAAATCAATGTAATCAACTTTTTAGTTTGTGTCCTCATTCTGTGCTTTCTGGAAACATTGTAACCTTACAGCCCCAAACCCAATGCTGAGCAATTTCACCCCCAAAGTATTTCTTTAATTTTCCTGTCATTTCCTTATTCCCATTATAATTTTTCCTGTCTTGGCCTGTAAGGGATCCACATTTACCTTTGCTAACCCTTTCCTTTTTACATACCTTTAGAAGCTTTTACAGTCTGTTTTTATGTCTCTTGCTACTTTACTCTCATTCTATTTTCCCTTTTTTCATCAATGTCTTGGTAATCCTTTGCTGAATTCTAAAATCCTCCCAATCTTGAGGCTTACTACTCTTTTTGGCTTTCTTTGATCTAATACTATTTTTAACTTCTCTGTTAGCCACAGTTCGATCACTTTTCCTGTGGGATTTTGTGCCTTAAAGCAATCGGTTAAAAAATGTATATGGGTTCCAGGACTTCATAAATGTAGGGTACACAAGCAAGGAAGTTATGATGAACCTTTACAAAACACTGGTTCAGCCTCAACTGGAGTATTTTGTCCAGTTCTGGGTACTGCATTTTAGGAAGGTTGCAAAGGCCTTAGAGAGGGTGCAGAAAAAATTTACGAGAATAATACCAGGGATGAGGGACTTCAGTTATATGGATAGATGCGAGAAGCTGGGGTTATTCTCCTCAGAGCAGAGAAGGTTGAGAGCAGATTTGATAGAGGTGTTCAAAGTCATGAGGTGTCTATACAGGGTAGATAGAGAGAAACTGTTTTCATTGGTGGAAGAGTCGAGAACCAGAGGACACAGATTTAAGATGATTGGCAACAGAAACAAAGGCGACATAAGGAAAAACAATTTTATGCAACGAGTGGTTAGGATATGGAAAGCCCTGCCTGAAAGTCTGGTTGAGGCACATTCAATTGTGGCATTCAAAAAGGAATTGGATAAGTACCTGAAGGAAAAAAATTTGCAGGTCTACGGGGTAAGGGCACAGGAATGGGACTAGCTGAATTGCTCTTGCAGAGAGCCATCATGAGTTGGACAAGCCGAATGCCTTCCTTCTGTGCTGTAACAATTCTAGGGCTAGAAATTCGGTATCGTCCATTTTGAGGCGTTAATCCTGTCATGGTGGTAACAACAGCACCCATAAAATGTTTGCGCCATCTGCCACAAAATTAGGTGAATGTGCCCCAAGAGGGAAAGGGAGCGCTAAATCAGTCATTGCACAATTCTCTTAGGACAGTGGAATCGAAAATCTCAGCGGTAAATTTCCAGAAGGAATGCGCTTGGTGTGAAGGCTGCTATACCTCTCGTGGACAGCTGATTCTGCAAGGTAAGTATGTGCATGTGCAGTTGCAACTTCTCAGTAGGCTCAGAGCGGGAAAATGAAGGAAGAAGGAGGTCAACTTCGTGCACACCGCTTCTCAGCTACAGCTGAAGGCGCATTGGTGTAGGCAGTGGAGAGGCTGGAATGTGCTGGAACGAAGTCCTTTCCTCAGATATTCAGGTGGCTGTGGAGGGAGCTGGCCCAGCACCTCTCCGCCAGGAACACGGTGGCCAGTACTGCGCTACAATATCGCAAGAAGTTCAAAGACATCAGGAGGG